>NW_026606652.1:1992500-3265342 GCF_029890125.1 Rhinichthys klamathensis goyatoka | reverse complement strand
ATAAAAACGACAGAGAGAGAGAGAGAGAGAGGGCAGGAAAAAGCAGGAGGTGGTATGTTTTGGTAAAATGATATAGGGCAGTATATCTTAAATGTAGCCCCGCCCCTTTTCAGCACTGTGCTCATTGTGTTCTGTCTGTTTCTTTTTTCACAACATGAAGGTAAGATCGTACAGATTTTTGTGTTATCAAAAATATAGATATTTCGCTATGTATCAATACTAAAATATCTGAAACGTTTATAGTTAAGAGAAAATGCATGTTGTATAAAAGTATAGACCTTATGCACCAGAGAAACGAGGGAGCCGCCATCTTTAGAATATTGTCTTTGAACTTCCGTTTTTGCGGTTGCTCTGTATATTTCTATGGCATCGCTGTCCAGGAGTAATTAGCTGGTGAAGTTGATTTACTTATTGTAGAGTTAACGAAAGTTATCATGAGCATTGTAATGTTTATGATAAGCATTGTAAAGCATTATGTCTTAACAAATGGACCTTGGGAATTTTTTTTTTAACAAGCCATTCAAAACTACGCAAGATCGCTGTGAAAATACAGACCAGAAGTCAAAAGACAATGAGCTCAGCGCGGAAAAGGGGCGGGGCTACATAAGGTCTATATTGGATCCGTGCATAAGCTCTCAAAGTGACAGCAGCCTAATAAACCTGCCGCTGTCTGTCATCAGAGAACAAAAGTCAAGTTAATTTTAATTTCTGTAGTATTTCTTACCTGAATATACTGTTAGACCCTGTTGTTTATTTGTTCTTATTTTATTACCGACTGTGTACTTGTCTTTTTTTTTTTGTATATGTAGTTCAACGATTCAAATAAAGCTTCCCTGTGCTGTGTGTAAGCGAAGTCTAAGTTAAATGATAAACTATATAAAAAAAATATGAGACAACAAATTATCTGTATGGCAGTTTTCCACGTGGTATCGAAAATGTATCGAATATCGATATTTTTCAAGGTATCGTATCGAAGCTAGAAATTCCAGTATCCAACACTACAGTCTACTGACATTATTATGACATCCGCTTCAAACATTACAATGCCCATGATAACTTTTGTTACCTACAATAAGTAAATCCACTTCAGCAGCTAATTACTCTTCGACAGCGATGTCATAGAAAAATACTGAGCTACCGCAAAAACAGACATTTAAACACAAAATTTTAAATATGGCTGCGCACTTGTTTCTCTGGTGTATAAGGTCTACACACAAGGACAATAGCAATGAATAACTTGCATGAATAATGCTAACCCATGCAAAACTTGCTGTCATGATGCTAGGATACTGAGGTGCATTACCATGCAGTTGCTACGAAATAAGTTTTAGCAGGTAGCTAAGTTGTTGCGATTGATGTTCTGGGTGGAATTTAGATAGTAGCCAAGTCTTTTCACAAATCTTTATGATATTGTGGTCCGTAAATATGACTCAGATCCCTTCTTCAAATCTGAGATTTTCCCACCTGTTGTATAATCTGTTCGCTTAGAAAAGTAACAGCACAACTCTGTTCAACAAGCCACATGATCTGGGGTATCATTTATGCATCACAAACGAGACGGGTTATGAGCTGAAGTTTAATACTCAGCATCTGACTCCGAATATGAGCAATATTAATATTGACACTTGCCTTGCCTTCACATACTGTAGACTGAGATACTAATATGTACTGAGGTCCATGTTGGCCAACTGCGGATTTAAAAATCAAAGCTTACGTTCCTTTTTCTTTTCACGGCTTGATATGGTTCTCAGATTGATGTGACATCCACTGAAGAAACACTACATTAATTCACTTTATCAGGTGGACATTCGCAGAACTCATTAAAGGAACACTTAATTACTGCCATTTGTTGTTCCTGTCCATCCCATTTTATTATCTGAACGTATTTCACACCTATCCAAGGCTGAAAAAAAAAGAATGTGTTGCAATCACAACAACGCAATTAAACGGTTGTTATGGATAATTAAAGGGTGGATTTTAATAAACACTGAAAGTGATAAAGAAGCGGAAGGAAGAAAACATTAATTCAGAGAAATAGGAAGGGTGGGAGGAGGACAGAAAGACATTTAAGTTAATATATAAATAAATACTCGTTCAGAGCCCCAAGATGAGAATAGGTGCTTGTGTTATTGTGTGTGTGTGTGTGTGGCTCCAGGGACTTGATGCATCTTTTTTTCAAAATGAAAACAAATGGCACAATCGACTGGAAGATAAACTGCTCCGGTTAGGCTGCTATATCTGTCATCAATCCTCCTATTCCCTTCAGTTCTGTATGAGCACTCCTAAATTAACAAATGGGACGAGGGCACATCACCTCGCCAGCTGCTGAAGACTGGGACAGCCACTGGACAGAAGAAAATTCCCTCCCTTACACAGTGTCCCCTCACACTCACTTTCTTTCTCTCTGAAAGTCCACTATTCAACCACATCTCCTTATTAACCGCTGTCCCCTCCCCACCCACCCCTGTAACCAATCTACAATGGCGCAGCTGCATAACTTTGCATTCCAAATCTGCCTCAAAAAGCGAATTAAGATTCTGTTTACGTTCCAGAGCCAGAGAATTGCCGTCACTCTCTAAAAGCATCAATTTACTCCTGCGAAGCAGCGAATCAACTCACATCAACTGAGTTAACCCTGAGCTTGCTGAAAGAGCGAACACTGAAATAGGAGTCAGAAAAGAGATTTTATGAGTTCAAATGAAACTACCATCTATTACAATATATAAAATCTAAAGATTAATAGATAGGCTGTCTATCTATACTGATAGATCAACGTATACATCTGCTCTCTGTCCAAGCTGCAACATATAAGCTGATGTAAAACTATTCTTAGTGGTGAGCTTTATGAAGAAAGTCTCACTTCTGGCTAAGTAAGGGCTCTTAACAGCTGGCATTTTATTCTCAAATAACTCTTAATGGTTCGTTTCGAAGGGATAAAAGTTTGATCAAAAAGATATCTTTGAAATGTGATGCCTTTTTATTCATCAAATGTCTTCAAGAAGCAATTGCGCTCATCAAAAGACAAGTGAAATAGCTTTAGCCAGTTCATTAAACACATTCAGAGGTCCAGACTGCTTGCACATCTTGTGTCCTTGCTGTTCGTTTGTCACATAGAGACAAGTATCCAACTTGTGGACACACATCACTTGTTTGCATGTCTGTTAGCATTCTGTTCATTCCGTTCATCACACCCACTGAGACCACGCCATGTGCTCTTAGCAAGCTAGCAACTGGAACCCCAATCGAACAGCGAAGAAAAGAATCACAACACGGCCATATTAATTAGATCACTGGATGCTCTGAGATTAATCCCGCCATATGTGACTAATCAAAATCTCTTAATTAAGGACCGTAGCATTGTCTCGCAATGAGCCTCAATGGTCTGGGCTTCTTGAATTAACTTGTTACTGTATATACCCCTGATTTGCTCTAGTATTGAGATACACTTTTTTAAAATCAATTTTTATTTTTGTTGAAGTTATAGTAATAATTTTGTTGAATGTTTAGTCAATTATTAGCTTTTTTTCAGTTTTAGTGAAATAAAATAGGTTTAAGTTTTTTTTTTTACATTTTATTTCAGCTATTTACTTCAGTAACAAAAGCGTTTTTTATATATTGTTTTAGTTCTAATAACTATAATGCAAAGCACCCTGACGCAAAGGAGTTCTCCATTCGGCCACCTTTTCTATTGATTTCATGTACTATAAGGCAACATGCTCTGAAACACTTCATCAACCTTTGGCATGTGTTCAGAGGTCTTGCGCTCACTAGAGACAGACCGCCAGCTTTCCTTTCTACTTAGCCCTCCTTGGTCAGGGTCACTATCAACATGAACAACAATTTGATTGACTGAGAGCTTTAGAAAGTAATTTTGTAAATACAACACAGAGTGAGTTATATGGTGAAAACTGGACTTGTATTTTTTGTAGTTGGACCCCCAATGAGACACAATCAACTTAAAGGGGCAGTTCATCAAACATTGAATATTCTGAACAAACAAAACAGAACATACTATGAAAAACACTTTAATATGGTGTATGGTAATACTGTCCCTTTTAAATGATTTCAGTTAGCCCCTAAACTGAATATTTGTGTTTAATTTAAGCTTAGTTTTAGCCTCTTTTTTAGATAAAAATGTGGCATACTACAATATATTTAGTCAGTGGCCACCCTATCCGCCTAATAACATGAAAATACCCACAAATCCACAAAAGGCATTTCGTTCACAGAAAGGAACCTTATTACATTGACGTATCTCCATGTCCATCACTATGAGAACATACATTTAACCATCATGTACGGCCATTGTTCCAACTGTGCATATACACACGCTGGGTGGCCAGACTGGCCACTGCAAACATTAGAGTGATTGAGGAAGATAAACCGCAAAGCACGGGATGCATAATCTCTGTTAATATTTCTTCACCAAGAGAAGCCATTTTAATCATCTGCTGCACAAACCCCCTCCCTTCACTCTGCCACATGTTGACTTCAACATCATTAAAGCAGTTTTTATAGTGACTGGATGACATAGTAATCTAAATAGCTTGAAAATTAAATATAAACCACGGGTAGACTTTCTTTCGTTTATTTCATTGCAAGTCCATGTGGAGCAACAAGAAACATCAAAGTGCTACAGTGCCATCTTTTGGTTCAACCCTTTCACCTTGCATGTTCAAAAAGACACTGAACTGATTCAAATGAATGCCATGTAATATGACAACATTTTCTAATACTTTAAAAAGTACTAAAAAAAGTACCCTTTTCCCTAAGTACTAAACTTTGGCACATACTGTAGCTTGTCCTGCCCTACTTGTGCTAAGGACATCAACAATACTTTATTTGAGAGAGGCATGTGACAATCTTAGTTGTCAAAAAAATCGTATACACTTGCCCTTAAAGAAGAGAGGGACCAGAATATCAGAGTCTCAATAACCTAGTAACCACACGTTCAAAACAATCAGAACACCTAAGCTTTTTCTTGAAACTTTTCTTGAATACATTTTTGAATGGACAAGAGCAACTCACATTTACTTGTAAATGTAAATATAAATATACAAATTTGGTCACACTTTAGTTTAGGGTCTAATACTCACTATTAACTATGACTTTTCCCTCAATAAACTCCTAATTACTGCTTATTATAAAACGGTTAGTTCCAATCCTTGATTCTGATTGGCCAATAGCTGTGCTTTATTCATGATAAAACACGGCTATGACCGCTTCACCCAACGGTTCTATTTATCACTGCGCAACACTGCAGTTCCTATGTTGTTTTTGAGCTTTCACGCATATTACGCATTGGAACGTTGTTGCTGTTCACGGTCAGGGACTATTTTTTTTCTAGCGGAAGGAAGGCTTTTAGTGATTTTACTTCATGAAAGTTGCACTAATACATATTTTTTTTTACTTTAATATTTTTATTGTGTGGTAACCGTTTTATAAAAGCAATAAGGTACTTGAGGCAAGTGCTGTATCGTGAATAAGTCACAGCTGAAGGGCGCGTCGTGCCTAACAATGCGTCGTGCCTAACAACGCCCTTCAGCCGTTACTTATTCACGATACAGCACAGCCTCTCGTACCTTTGAATTTTAATGTAGAATGCGGCCTGTTAATTCTTGATAACAGACCGCTGCTAAGTATAACACACCGTTGCCATGAAAAACAGAGCGTTGCCATGGACACAGTTCTGTTCACTATGGAGGATAAACTCCTCTAAAGCAATAAACTCCTTTTTAAATCAATATTTTGTGTCAAATTATTGATTTATTTGGTAGGTAGCCATGTGATAAGCGAGATAATAGCTTCACGTCGGGGGCCTGATCAGCCTGTCGGGGTTGTATTCGCTATAACAACCGCCTCACTCTACATTATCCCTTACTTAATAGTTAGTAAGGTAGTTGTTGAGTTTAGGTCTATGGTTTAGGTATTGGGTAGGATTAAGGGATGTAGAATATGGTCATGCAGAATAAGGCATTAATATGTGCTTTATAAATAACAATAAACACCCAATATCCCAGTAATATGCATGCTAATAAGCAACTTGTTAATAGTGGAATTGGAACCTAAAGTGTTATCAAAAATTCTATTTGAATCTTAATTGATCTTGATACTTTAATATTATGTATTGTTGATTTACTTGTGTTTTATTGTCTGCCACTAATATAATACGACATTCACACAAGACAACAGATGCTTAATATGCAATCGCTTGCCATTGCCAGGAAAAAATAACAGCCATAAAAACAGCCATCATCTGCCTTTTGGGAATCGCAAAACCGCGTTGCATTGTTAAATCTTCTGTTTCTCAGTCAACCCCAGAGGCGGACCAAAATAAAAATGAGCTTTGAGACTTGTGCCTTTGTTCTTCTCTTTGTGGGCTGTCTCTTTCTCACTACAACACTTTCCCATCAAAAAAGATGCCAAAGCACTTGAAAAAGGTGGCGATGAATAAGCAGTTGAGAGGCAAAGACGCTCATTATGGTGGGGTTTTAAGGAAACAGCCCTGGCGAAGTGCTATTTGAAGTAATTATCTGCAATTAAATTCAGCTGATGCATCAACGGCTCATCCCCATGCTGTTAGGTGGCTTGGCGAGGACAGAGCAGAAATGTACAGAAGCTGACGACAAATTGGTCCCTGGATATTTCCTCAACTTTCTGTCACCCCCAACACGTGCACACTGAATTCGATTGGATAAAAGCAGGATGGTCAAAGAGGCAGTTGGGCATGCTGGCATGGCAGGAAGTGAGTAATAGCTAAATAGAGGTCTGGGCTATTTGGCCCTTTGTGGCTCATGTCTTTCTGCCTGGACTGGAGCAGATGAGCAGCTAAAAGCTCAGAGAGTATGCGTGACCATCTGCCATCTCTGTTTTGCTCTCCGCTTCATAGATCTGGGTGTGTATGTGAGTAAATGAGACGGGGAGGGAGGTGATGTGACGAAAAAAAACTAAAAAAATAAGAGAAAAAGCGAAAGCATATCTCGCCTCCTTCATCACGGACTATTTCCCCATTTCCTTATCCGCTTTCACATACATTTACGTGCAGGAGCAAGACAGAGGTAATAGTCTCTCATACCAATGAGCTTATGCTGTGGCATTCTGACAGTTCCAGCTTGTGGCCTGAAATTGACCCCAGACTCCAGCTACAGTCTGAAAACCTCCATTTACAACACCACAGGCTGCTACGCAGAGCACCATCAAACACAACCGGCCAAAGGCAAAAACGTTGCAAAACCACTGCGCTTCTCAAGCGCAACACTGCCACCTGTCGGAGGGAAATCTATCAGCTGCTGTTAAGCGTGTTATTTTTTAGAAGAATCAAACTGTTTATTTCCACACAACCAGGGCCAGTTGCGTTTCCACAACTTTTGACATATACAGCGCCATGAATCTATTACAAGACAATCCCACTGGAGCAACCTGGGGTTAAGTGCTTTGTTCAAGGGCAAGGTGGTAAAACCTTCCCAAACCACAATATCACATCATCATCAAAAGACTATTTTACAAGAGGAAAAAAACAGATCAGTGGCACATGATTTGTTTAGGTGTACAAAGGTGAAAAGGTTTAATTACTGCTTATGGTAATATTATATTAATGCATGCTAAAGGAGAATCTAATTTTCCAGCCCGCACTGTGAATGATTACTCAGTTTATTAAATAAAAGTATAAAAAGTTTTGAGTGTCATTAGTTTAGTCAGATTATGTTTAGCTATAAATGTGAGCTGAATAAAGATCATATCAGATTGTATGGAGGAATCAATGCAGAAATCGAAATATTTTGAAAGGGTTCACAAACTAATTCTTTCCACTGTATATACAGTATATATAAAGGCATTTTTGATATATAAGACTATGGTCCTAAATCATGGTAAACTCCATAGTTCAAGGTGAAGCTGATCGACATCAATGTATACGACTGCACAATACAACACATTAAATAGGCTAAACTTCTATATTGCCCTTCACATCATATTAAATAGTGCATCTAGCCTGACTGAGTTCTAAGAACTAGAGATGACATTTTCCTGACTGAAAGCCTACAACCCTGTAGGAGCACTACCTCTCTTAAATGTGCTACAAGCTCAAACCAGCAGCAGAATATTTAAATGTCAAGGAATTACAGACTATTTGACCCATATTCGCTGCACAGTTGAAAAGACAAAGGTATAAGTGGTATAAATCTATGTGTGTGGCAGAGTAGGAGGTTATTTAGGTGACTAACCAGCCATGTCTTCCTCTCTATTTAGCAGCACATGGAGCTAGAGTGACGCACAGAGCTAAAGTGATATTGTTTTACCTCCTCACAAGCAGACTACTTCACTGACTGCCACAATTTACACAGAAGGGTGCAGAGAAGAGCAGACTGGATTCACTGCAATCTTTCTCAGATCACTGTGAATGAACAAATTAGATATAGACGTAGAATTGATGCTGTGCTCTTGCAACTACAGGAGATTCTGAGTAAGAAGCAAACAAGCTGTGAGAGCTGAGTAACATCAAATTATAACACCTGTTCGACTGTAGGTATATATTTGACATTTTTATGGTGTATATGCACATTTAAAAAAAAGGCCGCATAAAGCAAGGTGAATAAATAATGAAATTTTTAAATAAAAATAATTAGAATAATAAATAACTTGGGTGAACAATCCTGATAACCCAGACACTCACTGGGATATGACAATTAATTTCACCACCATTTCCTGAAATTCATGTTTGAAAGGAAAATGTAAAGGTGTGTTAAGTCATAACAAGTGTATGCAGGTTACCAACCCTAAGAATATTATGGATTTCTTTCCAACGACTAGCCCACTGTTTTGTCAGCTCCTGAACCTGAGAAAGAAAAGAGAGATACTTTGGATTATTTCTATAAGAGAAAATACAGATACAGAAAAAAATAAAATGCTTCTACTGGACTGTGAATGTAAAGCTGCCACATTCTTTCATCACAATAAATGGGACAGAAAACAGCATTCTGAGTGTTGGGATAAATACAGCACTCTAAAATCCCAGTTGCAAGTCATGCATATTTACATCCAAACCTAAGAGGAAGACTAAAGTGCAGCATAACATAAAATAAAGATAAAAACAACAATGCTGCTGCTGACCTCCTCTAGCACAAAGGCTTTAATTATCTCCCTAAATCAGCATGCATCACACTTAAACAGCCATGAGCAGTGGGGAAATCAAGGATTGGTTGGCTGCTATGCTCGGTTTTACCCAACATTTAATCACTAGAAGATCTGTAAAGTAGTCTGAGGATGTGCAGTGAAATTGAGACACTTACTCTGGCTTCATCCTGATGAAGCCTCTCCTCCACACTCGACCCTAAATGCTGCTCAAATGACACCATCTGTAAGGATTTAAGTCATGTGACCACTGAGAAACAAAACAAAGGCTGTACAAAAGTAGGTACTTCTGTGTATATGCCAGTATTACGTTTTAATACGGCATAAAACGTCTGTAGAACTTTTCATACCATAAAAGGCTGTGGGCAATAGTATCCCAAAAAGCATGCAGACTTTGTAACAGTATGTAGTCCGGGCCATTTTGACATTATAATTTCAGTGATATGATTTGGGAGGCACTAAAGAGGAAAAAGTTATGGCTTAAAGGTATGGCTTTCATAGCTCAGGAGAATTGGTTGTGTGTTAATTAGGTAAAACTGATCTCTTAAAATGACTTAGGATAAAGAAAAATACACACAAAAACAATTGCTCATTGATAAATTCAAAAGGCTCATACTGAAATCTCAAACTTTTGTCAAAATCTGAGTAAAGTTTGAGCCATCATTCAAAAACTCAAGAAGAGACTAAGACCCTACTCTGTCTTATTATGAGAGATATGAGAAGCTGGAGATTTGCGATTTTTCATTTCTTTAAACTAATCTTGGCATACCATTTAAAACTGATAATATATAAATTGAAATTCAGCCTGTGATGTCTGAGGAGGATGAAGTCGAACTTAAATCACCTGATTTCCTGCAGACAGCAGCGCTTTCAGGCGGGCAATCTCAGCTCGCAGCTCTCTGATAATCTTTACATTGCTGTCCTCATTCACAGTGGGCTTGTTTAAAATGTTCTTGGCACGGCTGGCATAACGAAGAGTGTTCAGAGTTTCGCTGTAGTTCACGTCAGCAGGTGAGATGGCTAGAGTGAAAAAAAAGATAAAAGGAAATTAATCCTTAATACATAATCAAGGCGAGATTAGCTCAAATCTCCTTGCAATGCAATGTTAATTTCAATCTGCCACTTTTTCGTGGCTTTTTAGAGTTGTTGTATGGAAAAGAGCAGCATGAACGTTTCGCAAAATAAAGTGCGTAACAAAATCTTGCATGTTAGGAGAAGCTTGAGGGTGCGTGGAACTATGACCACAGTGATACGTGTGACCTCTGACATACTGGCTATCATGATGGTTTTGGAGTTCCCACCAAGACTGTCCTTTAGGAGCCAGGTAAGCGCAGAGTCTCGATATGGAACAAAGTTTTGTTTCCTTTTTATTCCACCACCAATGGACAAATCAGCTGTGACAACAGATATAACAAAGAATATCCACTGAACAACCTCATAACCATGTCAGTCAAAGTGCTTGAAACCTTAAGCTGATACGTATTCTTTGATTGTTGGTTTACCTAAAGTGGAAATGACGATGCCCAGAGTAACCAGAGATCTATTGATGTTGGCACCTTCCTTCAACCTAATGCCAGTAGCCTGTGTGGCATCAGCTCTTTCACTTCCTGCTAGGTCAACCAGGTGTACCTTACTCACCGTCTCACTCGGTAACTCTGCATCAAACATGGCCTATAAGGACATATTATGGTAGACGATACAGTCAGATATTTCTCAATCCGAAATTCATAATGTAGAACCATAATGCGACAGGGAAAAGAAACAAGCTAAAATACTTGATTGAAACACAGGAAAGTAAGATTGGAAATGCTTAATGCTGCATGACATCCTATCCCCTGAAGTTTCTGAAATTATTATGAATTTATTAAAATAACTGGATTATAACCAACAGAGCCAACTTATAACCAAGAGAACCCTGTTGAGTTTTAAATATTAGTCTCATAACATGGAAAAACTAAGAAGAGACACAGAATATTGACAAAATATAGAGAAAAAAACTGAAGAAAAAAGGCAATGTTTGGAGCAGCATACTATCATACTACTCTATATCCAGAGAGAGAGATAAACTAGAAGGAATATCAATCTGTTTAAATAAAAACAGAATAAAAAATAAAAATATATATTTTCAAATCCCTTGGAAGCCACTCAAAACATCAAATACATTTCTTGTGGAATGATGCCTCCCGATTCACTTTTTCCTGATTATAAATAACCATCTATTTTTTAATATATGAAATGCTGTCCAAAAGGCAGTAATCTAGTATTCCAAAACATAGCCATTGACACATTAACATCTGTGTATCATTAATACCCAGACATCCCCAACATCCACAGAAAATGGAGAAAGCTCAGTGGATAATACAAACAGGGAGATGATAACTTCAAGCTGCGAAGGCTATCTGCACAAATGTACAAATAAAGAGGCAGATGGCATTCAGCAGAGGGTAAATGGACTTGTGACCTTGATGAAGCGAATAGTGAAGATAGCGTGGGATCGGCTGCTGACATGGTTCATGCCTGTGCTGGCAGTGGCACGCCTCCTGTTGCCCTCGTGCATTAGCTGGCCAACCTCAGTATAGCTCTGCACATGGTGTCTGGAGAGGGCTGGACATAAGAGAAACATAAACAACTGTTTTTACTGGATTTCTGATAACGTTGTTTGAGCAATCAGTAAAGTAACATTAAAAAGTGAGCAAGTTTTCAATCATCATGATGTGAGGTGTTGTTTCTGTAGTAGTCATTTTACCCTCCACATATGCTCCATCTTTAGGATGTTCTCTTACTCTCAGCTCACAGCCTTGTGTCTCTGTGCTGGGAAGAAGGTCTCGAACTCGCTCATTGTAGATTTCAAAGTAGCTGGAAGCACAAAGCATCAAAGACAAGAACAAAGCAGTGATAGTTTGCTCTTGAAACGTTAGCTCCTATTTTAGAATATAATGGGATGAAATTGTGCTGCCACAAAAACTTCAACAGTGACTCAGTCTAGATTAGTCTGGTTTTAAATGAGCCACATTCCAGCAGTTTTGCTAAATACCACTGATTTAGTTTATATTTTGGTTTAATAGCTCATTTGCTAGCTTATTAAATTGCCTTTGTTTTGCTCGTGAAGCAATTGCCTGGAAAACTCAAATCAATTACCTGCCGCTGTTTGAATCTCATTGTACATGAATAAAATTAGCGAAAATGCTGGCTTGATGGAACACAACGACTTGACAAGGAATTAGAGGCTACACATTTTCCCTAAATCTGAATAAGCTCTGTTGTTATATACTGCTGCATATTACAGCAATCGTGTGGGTGAGGGGGAGAAAGTCTCGCCAGTCAGAAAAGAAATAAAATCCCACAAGACGATAAACCTATTTCGAGCTGTCTGAGAAATGTGAATGTTTAAACAGGCTCCTGAAATGAAAGACAGATTGGTCCCTCTTCATCTCCTAATGAAGCTGGAGGGAGAGAGAGAGCGAGACAGTATCAGTTTGAGCTCAGTACAAACCAACAGTGAACTAATTAAAATGTGACAGTCAGACATTTTGAATGCCTCTACTGCTAGAACTGTCCCCTGTGAATGAGCACTGTTTAAAGGAGGGAATCCAGGTAGTTAAACTACAAAAACTCTTGCAGGCATTTAGACACTAATCACATGCAAGAGAAGCCAAGGGTAAAGTATCAACCAGGTTTTTTTTTCAATTGATAAAGACAGGTCTCACTCAGGGGTGTGACTGGGCTATTGGGTTTCAGTCACTGATATGTTTTTCTTTGTTTTTTTCTACTGCAGCAATCCAAACTGCAATGGCAATCGATATAAT
This sequence comes from Rhinichthys klamathensis goyatoka, assembly GCF_029890125.1. Taxonomy (NCBI): domain Eukaryota; kingdom Metazoa; phylum Chordata; class Actinopteri; order Cypriniformes; family Leuciscidae; genus Rhinichthys; species Rhinichthys klamathensis. Next base: position 3,252,407 of record NW_026606652.1, on the reverse strand, counting down.
ACACAATAACAGTAATTTAAGACCTCATTTACACCACAAGCAAAAGACATGACTCAGTAGCTTCCTTTATTACACGTCCAAATGTACTGTAGATGCAAACAGTCAATATTTTGCAACATGCAACAGAAAATATATTTTACAGTTAATTATATTTTTTGAACAATATTGTTTCTTGTCAATATTGTTGTTAATCAAGGCCTCTGGGATACTACATAGCTGAATACATTTCATTGTGGACTTTATTAGCTCTTTTGTCAAACATACTAACCTACAGCCAATTTAACAGACATGCACTGCTGTTTAATAGTTTGGGGTCTGAACATTTTGTCTTTTTTAAAATAAATTAACACTTTTATCAATCAAAGAAATTTCTTTTTCAAATAAATGCTGTCCCTTTTGAACTTCTTATTCACCAAAAAATCCTGAAAAGAAGTATCACGTTTTCATCAAAAATATCAAGTAATCAACATTGATAATAATAAGAAATGTTCCTCGAGCACCAAATCAGCATTTCAGAATCATTACTGATGGATCATGTGACACTGAAGACTGGAGTAATGGCTGCTGAAAATTCCATTTTAAAATCGAATTAAAATAGAAAAGTGGTTTTAATAAAAAAAATATTGTGGTCAAATTTTAGATTAAGGTCCAATTCTCACTATTAACTAACTATTAACTACAACTTTGCCTCGATAAACGTCTAATTACTGCTTATTAATAGTTAGTGAGGTAGCCTAGTTGTTAAGTTTAGGTATTGGGTAGGATTAAGGGATGTAGAATATCGTCATGCAGAATAAGGCATTAATATGTGCTTTATAAGTTTTAATAAACAGCCAATATTCTAGTAATATGCATACTAATAAGCAACTAGTTAATAGTGAGAATTGGACCCTAAACTAATGTGTTACCAACATTGTAATATAATATTTCACAATATTACTGTTTTTACTGTACTTATTTACTACTTGTACATTTAAATTAACCTTACCAACCCCAAATTTTTTAACAGTAGTGAATAAACATGTTCAGTGTGTAATTGAACTGAGATAGCCGGTATATCTATGCCGTTTAAAATAACATGTAATGGGTCTAGTGACTTTGAGGAAATTTTCCCACCGGTTAATCGACGTGTGACAACAAGGTGATGCAACACCGGTTACATCACTTGCCCACAGCAAACCTAGTCTAGTCACACCCCTGGTCTCACTTTCTGTCTCTCTCATCTCTCTCATCTAATCTACCGCATGGGCTGTTATCAAGAAAAAACTATGATAACTGCTTGAGGCGGAAGCAGACGGAGGCTGAACACTGACCTTCCTGATCATCTGGTTGTAATTAGAGTCCTGCTATCTTACAATGCCCATAAGAAAGGACAAGCTGCCAGAATGGACACACTGTAATATGTCTGTCCTTCTCCCTGGGATTTTAATGGGTTCATTATCCTACAATAAACCACCATGGAGCAAATGATGGCCGTTGACAACTGTGGTCATGAATGTAGCTCTCTTGACACGTCGGAATTACTTATGTTACTCACTTCTATGGAACTTTTCCTGCAGCAATGGTTATGTCATTACCAAGAAATATTGCGCTCATACCTGACCTCCATGTGAAACGATGCCTTATCTCTTTGCAACACTCCACTGATGTGGTGGAACAGCCCCTCACAGATCCGTGGAATCAGTCCATAATCACCCTGAAAGAAGGAAATTAGAAAATTCAGCTCACTTAGCTGTTAAATGTAGTCAGGTGGTTGAGGAACTAGACTGAAAGATAGCAGGTTTGAACCCCATGAGGGATAACCCATGTTATGATCTTTGACAAAAATATTTTTAAGAATGTTTCAACAGCTTTTGTCCATTCAATGCATTTTGGACCCCATTGACTTTCATTGATAATTTCTAAATATCTTCTTTTGAGTTTCACAGAAGAAAGAAAGCCATAGAAGTCTAGAATGGCATATGGGTGAGTAAATGATGACAATTTACATGTCTTGGAAAACTATTTTATCAGGCAAGACACCGTCTTTGAAATAAATAAGTAAATGTGTGAGCTAAATGTGGTTAAGTTGTATATGTATTGAAAAAAATAATAATTCAAAACACAGCATGGAACATATTATACACTGGCCATTATAATGTCAATAAACCAAATAAGCTGCAAAGACAGCGCTAAGCTTGACCAAGGGCAGAAGTATTGCTAGAATGTACATTAGACATTTAGTACAATTTAAGAAGGACAAGCAATGACGTGACTGCAATAAAAACCTGGAGTAAAAAGAATCATGTGAAAGTGAAGCATGTGATTTATGTGGCATTAATGTAACTTATTGTCTACAGTTTTGTACATTAAGCTACAATAGGTGAAATAATTCCCACATCATCATCTTTAAAAGATAAAAAAAATCTAAAATTATAGCATAACACAAATTTTAAGACAAAGAATTGATGCTTTTGCCCTTCAGACGTCCACACACTTGAGACAGTTTGATTTCAGCTCTCTTTCTCTGCTATTTCTTCAATCTGCACTTTTCACCAGCACTCTTGAATAAATAAGAACTCCATAAAGTCTCCACACTATTTTCCCCTCTGATCTGCAAAGGCGGCTTTTAATTACTATCCACGACAAAGAGGGGATATCAGACAGAATAGAATAATTATCATCAGTACAAATCTGAATGAGTCTCTCGAACGACAGACCGATACCCGTTATAATTATGTGTTCTTCATATGCTGCCCTTTTCACATTTTCTGATTACTCATGAGAAGCATGCAGTGAAATAGAGGCTCTGCAGCCACTGGAGTAGTGTGTGCATCTGCCATCTTCTGAAGAGTGAGAGTGTGTTATTAGCTGTGATTTGTAGGTTTTGAAATTACACTTGAGAGGGAGACAGTGATGAGATGTGAAGCTTACAGAGTTGCCCATCATGGTGTAGGACTTTCCTGAGCCTGTCTGGCCGTAAGCAAAAACGCATGCATTGTAGCCCTCAAAAGCAGCTTGCAGGACATCGGTACCAAGATCTTTGAATATCTGAAATGACAAAAGAGATACAGAGTTACTATTTTTAGCACTTATTCTTGGAATCTCTATCTGCTGTAAAAAATATTATAATCATTTTAATAATTTTGGATTTTAATTCACTGACGAGATCTTACTGGTTTCAAAGCCTGTGGTTACAGCTCAGCTAGTACAATAGCAGATCAGATATTATAAAAACATTATCAAAGTTAGGCATTTATATTGTTCATGCTTCCACTTGAAATTAATGACACTGAAAAACAGTCCTTGACATCTACAGTAAACGACTCGTAAGAACAGCTAGTTCTATGGGCGCTGGAACACTTCTATCATTATTACTACTGGTCACATGACAATTGTAGTGGAGTTTGTACCTTTTCCTGGGTCACAAAGTTTGGACTTGTGCTGTTCATTGAATCATAAGAGAAATCATATGAGAAAGACTTTCCTCTCTCTCCAAACGGTTCTCCAGTCTCCTACAAAGCATAAAACACTTGCTGCAACTAGTGTCAATAAAAGGTGATATTTGGACATTACAATTCATTTGACCCTAATTAGGTTATTTCTAAGACATACATTGTGTTGTTCATTTATGCCAAATAGTTTAAATTAATAGTAATCACTACAATAGCTAAACCATAATTAAGGCCTAGAGTAGGAGATTTAAAAAAATATTATATTTTAAACAGGTATAAAAAGTCATGATTGATTTTTGACACTGGTTGATTTTTTAACCAATGCACATAAACAAACATGCATTAAATATCAACTGCATGAGATACCTTTGCGTTAAGGACAGAGGTTTTATGTCCATTCACATGTATAATGACTTTGGCTGAAAGGTCCTTCTCCCTGAGAGAGGAAGATAAACAGACAGATAGACAAATATGAAAATAGTATTTCCAAAACAGCAAACCATGATAAACTGCCACGGACTTGTATAATATCAAATAATAATAAAGTGAGACATGCTCTCTTATGGAAAACAGTTAGTGGGAGAGATTTATTAAATAGACACATGAATACTGCCATGTTGTGCCAAATTGCCAGTAAATCAAATCTGTACCAGGCCAGCCCAACGTTTATAATGTTATCTATTACAGTAACATTATGTGTAACTTACTAGCTTATGTTGATTTTGAGCATTCGGACAGGACTAACCTTTGGCTCAACGGACGGACCCGCACCGCCACACGCACAGACGCCATGGGTCATCGGTGAAAGGACACTTCACCTGCTTCACGAGTATTATATATCATAACTGTAATTGCGTGCGCTTCCATAGACACCATAACGTTACCTGTAACGCAGGCGAGAGTTCGACTGTACTCATTTCTCTCCACTTCAACAGGTAACGTTAACGTAGCCTAATATACCAGAGATAAGAAAATAAACTCTGAGCAAAATAGGTTTGTTGCTGGCAAACTAACAAGTTCAGTTGAGGGTTTATCTCATGAATATTAATATATTGACAAATATCAACATTGTTTGGTAACCAATGGCAAATACTTTCTTAATGAATATGAATTGTGTTATGGCGCTAAAGGTCCAACGATTGGCTGATCAATTCTGTCACGTACTTTGAAAACCTATCACTGAAGCAGGATTGGCTCATGAATATTAAGATACTTCAATCCCTATTTTACATCTGTGTTGGGCACAAAAAAGATAATCCCCCAAAAATGCCATAATGTATAATCATTGTAGAACCACTAAAATGTGAATTAATTCCTGTTTATCTGCTGTACCTGAGCCCTGGAGATAACAAGTGAATACAGCATTTCCGGGTACAATCTAGTAAGAAATTGGACTGTACCATTTTATTCAGAAAAAGGGCTCATCATTCACCTGGTCACTTCTGTACTCAGTGTATCAGTTTTGTTAGGGTTACAGTTGTATGTTAAGTTAGTGTTTGTTAGGGTAACAGTTGTATGTTAAGTTAATATTATTGTGAAGTTTGTTAGCTTTTATTATTGAACGATAGCCTACTTCGATATTATTACCTCTTTTGTTTCGGTGGTTTAAACAGGTGAAGTTCATGTCCTGTAGATGGCAGTCTTTCTCCAGTTATAAGGTTATAAGAGGAAGGCACATAGGCCTACTTGCACACACACCAGCGAAACCTGTGGTCTAATTATACTCTAGGTCATATTTTCTTTACTGTTTATTATATTCATTAATATATCTGCTACAGCACTGTAAAAACACTAATTGCTACATCTAAAAGAACTGGCCTATAGTTGAACTTACTTTCTATTAGGCTATACTTAGCTAAGGCGCACACACACACACACACACACACACACACGCGCGCGCGCGCGCACACACACACACACACACAAACAGGCGCACACATCTAGTGGGGACTCTCCATTGGCGTAATGGTTTTTATACTGTACAAACTGTATATTCTGTCCCCTTACACTGCCCCTACCCCTAAACCTACCCATCACACACAACTTTCTGCCTTTTTACATTTTCAAAAAACATTACTTAGTATGATTTATACGCTGTTTTCCTCATGGGGACCGCTGGCTGGTCCCCACAATGTAGGTGATTTCAGGTTTTACTATACTTGTGGGGACATTTGGTCCCCACAATGTAATATAAACATGAACACACACACACACACACAGTGTCACACACAAATCATAATAAAAGACAACATAGGCCTATGACAACTGCAATATCCTCTGTACCAACTACTTGGATGACATTGCATGAAACATGAGAGCTACAGCCCTATCTGTTTCACTGTCACACGCACACTGAGCCATTTCTCATTTCATAGATATTAATCTTAATTAATGTTTATTAAAGTTTATAAAAGATCACTCACTACCAAATTATATTTTTGATGGGCGAAGATTCAATCAAAATTTCTTTATAATTTTTTAATCTGTCAACAAGAGTGATGTTGAGGAGCTAGTCATATGGATGGTTTTGTAGTGATTTGGTAGTGTGTGAGTGTATATCAGAGATCAGTGTAGGTCCAATATCTATCCTATTTTGTATTCGCAACCCATGTCACATTGACACAGGCCTTCTGGTTTGTTTGAGAGACAAGGCCATGTTGGGGATGCTTTGTTTATCTTTAGATCTTTCTTTCGTTCTACTTTCTTCTCCAAGACTCCAATCATCACAGAAGAATAAAAGGGAAGGAAGTTGTCAGTCACTGATCACATGGTGCACAGACTCTCCTTCTGTCAGATGAAGCATTTCCTCTGCTTTTCCCACCACATCAGATCACAGCGGAAAGAGTTCCTCACAGCCACTCAGAGAAGCTCCAGCCCATGAAGTACAATCTGCTGCTTTAGCAAGGCATGGTTTCATTTTTGAAAGGTATTATTGCCAAAAAAATTTGTACAAAAACTTCAAGAGACAAGTCCACCAATTGAATTCATGGGCCCCAGGATTGTTTTTATGGATGGTCCCATCCCAAATATTTGTGGAAAGATGTGTTTTGCAGGCCTCTTTCATCACAATTCCCAAGACACATTCCTGATTGTCCTCCCCTGACGGTCCAGAGGTCCTGAGAATAGTCACACAGATATCGGTTCTGGTCATATATGAGGAATGTTTGAACACTTCAATCTGGATGAGAGATTGGAGATTGACATAAGGTCTGGACTAATTCAGTAGTCTGTAGAGCTAATAACTGGAGACTTGAGCCAAGTAGGGACACCGATGACTTGAGACACCAATGTCTGATGTCAAAGAAAGTTTTCCACACAAGATCCAGCTAGCGAGAAAGACAATATTGTCTGTTAATTGTCTCAACGGAAAATGTAGCCTTTTACCATCTGAACTGAACTGTAAACGGTTTTGTTTTCATTTTGAGAGTGTAAACATGGTATAGTTAAAACTTGAATCTATTAAATCTAAGAAGACACTGTGCCTTGGATTTTTCGATGAAAGCCAAAAAAAAAACAGCAAACAAATAAAAATATCTTAAACTTGATCATGGTAAATTAGGTTGGCAAAAAAGCGTTCAGCTATTCCTTTTTTACTGTATCAAGTGCTGCCAGAACAAACAAGCTTTGTACCATCAACTCACTTACTCCAAGAAACTTAAAGCAGCTCGTATTGTTTTCTTCTCTCTCTCTCTCTCTTTCATAAGTTAAACATAATGTTTAAGTCTCCAGCCTTATATACACTACTGCACTAATTGAACTATGGTGTTAGCCAACTCAAATATCATTAAGAGAACAGATGATTAAAAGAAAGTACTTGTTAGCTGGCAAATGTATAACCATCTGGATGCAATACTTGGAGGAAAATGTAGAAACCCTTCCCTTTATAAGCATTGAGATTATGTTAATATACGTGTTTCTAAATATTATTTTTATAAAAAAAAAACAGTTCTGATACTTTTGCAGAAAGTCTTTGGTAGCCAGATATTGAACATCAGAGAGTGGTGAAATTAAGTGATATTACTTCAATTGTTTCCAGATGTAAAGGTCAACCTCAACCCATTTAAAAAATGTAGAAATGATTAGAAATGTTAGCACAGCTACTCATGAAATAAATACATGGACATGAAATATTGATTTTGGTTGAAATTATTTTAAAATTTTAGCTGTATTATCCTATATTATCCATTTGTAGGAAACAAGAGAGACTCAATCTCATGAGAAAACGTAACTATGTTACGAGGTGGCAATTTCGTATGAATTTGTATGGTAACATGCGATTATTATAATAAGTGAACACTAAAAAAAATCCCGTTGTTTTTACGGAAAAAAACTGGCAGCTGTGGTTACCAGAACTTTACCGTCAAAAATACGGTATTAACGTTTTTGGTTTTACAGACTTAACTTAAAATTTACAGTAATAAACCGTAATTCATTATCTGATATAATGATAATTTACCAACCTTTTGAAGTATTAATATCTGTACCATTTGTACCATTGTAATACACTGACAACCAACAATCATCACAGCAGTGATGAGAGTCACATGATAAATCAAAGCTCATCACAAGTAATCTACCACAATGAAATTAATACCATTGTATTGAAGCTGCACAGAGTGTTATTCACACAAACATTAAACACCATCATGGTAACACACATGACATTTTAAAAATGCAATAAACATTAATTTAACTACATTAAATGTAACATAAAACCCTAATGTACATAACTGATTAGAAAATAACTAAGAAAACTAAGAAGAAACATTGTTATTTCCACAAAAATAAATCAAATGTGAAGTGTCATGCAGGGAATTGTGGGAATGTCAATTTACGGGTTTTCACTGTAAATTATACAATGAGTTGTTCTTTTCACTTTCAAAAACTGTAAATTTAACGGTATTTTACAGTACTTTACATTAAATGTACCGTTAGATCGCAGTTATTTACTGTATATAGTAAGGAAACTTTCTGTTAACCAATTAACAGTTTTGCACTGTAGCATTTTGACAGTCTTTTACCGTTAAAATCACAATCATTTTTTACAGTGAAGTTCACAACGTAATTTCGGGAGGAGTGAACACATTTCAATGAACTGCCGGAGCATATAAGCAGCCGCTCACCTTGCTCCGGCATCAGCTGTTTTGGCATCCCTCCACCTCCCCAACTCCACCAACATAATTTAAACATCTTGCTACCATACTCATCATCCAAGCATTAGTCCCACTGGGGGGTATAAGCTCGAGTTGAAGCTGCTTCCTCGAGCCCTTTCATTGTGGACAGCAAGCCAAATACGCTTAACCTTATTAGCTTAAAGATTATATGGGCACAGGAACTCGTGAAACATAAGTATGAAGGTCCACCCCTAACCCAGGGGTGTAATTTATGGGGGGGTTGGGGGGGAGATAACCCCCCCAATATTTATACCATGATCACATGAAAAATATGCAGAACAATTTTTTTTTAACCATATTAAACATTACAACCCCCCCAATGTTCAAACCAAATCTACGCCCTTGCCCTAACCCCATCCCTAAACCTAACCGTCAGTGGCGTAAGCAGATCGTACAAAACAAATGAGATACAAATTCACACAAAATAGTTGTGAATTACCGTAAGATGTTGATTTAAACTAATTTGTACCATTTTAGATGTTATTATTGTGTCAGGGTTACACATTTATTAAGTCTTGTTTTTTTTTCATCACTTAAAAAGCACTGTCATTCTTTAAGTCAGTAAAATTACGTATTTTAGACAATTGTGTTCCCGACAGCCTTGGAGCACATGAATGGCAAACAAGTCTATAATGCTGATATATTAAGAACAATCATCCGAGCAAAGACAATTATTTCAGCACCAATAAATGCCATATCACTGAACAAAGAAACAGCAAGAGTGAAATCCATCACAATACACTACATAGGAAATAATAACAACAGAATTTGCTTTAGCTCTGACAGGCCAGTGTAGCTTAAAAAGATGTGTGATGTATGAACTTGATCACAGAATGAATTCTACAATTAAATCTGAACTGAAAGGTGGTAAAAGTGTGGATGATACAGTAATATTAATATCGGATATTAGTGTCAATTAATCAGTTAATTAAGCAGCTCTCTCTCTCTCTCTCTCTCTCTCTCTCTCTCTCTCTCTCTCTCTCTCTCACACACTGTATTTAAATGGTGTATTTTAGTTGATTTTAGAATGTTAGCAGAGAAGAAACCTACTTATTTGATGTGATACCAAATTGTAAAATGGAGATTACAATTAAAGATATAAGATTACAGTACTGCAATCCACACTTTGAGACACACTCTTCTAGCCGCAATTTAATGCATCAATTGTGATTTTAGCTGTTTAATGAAAGGCTTTTTAATAAGAAACCTATTCAAACCTAATCTTGGATGTTGTTGTGCCTCATAGACTGCTGTCCCTTCTCCACAGTGCACCAATGGGAGTAACAACAATAACCTTGAATTAAACCAAGAATTAACTTCTTGCTGGCATCATTTTTTGATGTTCTAAAAAAAGTCTGTTTTTCAAACTGGGGAGTCATCCGTACTTGACTTCAGTCAGAGGACGTTTATGTAAGCAAATAGTCCCAAGAGGAGTGTTTTCAATTCCACTGCCAATGCTGGTTTACTTGACATGACAGGAAGAGCATCTGTTTAGAATAAATAACACCAAACAGTGCTCAAAGCCTCACATAGCATGTGGATGTCCATGTTATCTGTTCTGTGTTCTATCGATCTTTCTTTGCATTCTAATTTGAAACCAGACAATAAGATGTAATACATTTATTTGCAGATTTAATATATGGTATAATTTTAGTTGCACATTTTTAAAGTCCATTATTTTGTTATTGATCTATTGACATATTTACCATTAATAGATTAGGCATTTTTAAAGACTATAATGGCTTGAGTGACAACACTTAAAATACAGTGAGTAGCAACATAAATGTTTTAGATAATTCACTGATTAAACACACTCTGTAAAATGACATATGCTTCGTAAAAGGTATGTACAGTACTATTTTCTCTTTAAAGTACATAGGCTACTGCATGCCCTATAGTTCCACAAGCAGATATAATTTTATATTATATATTTTTGTTAAACATTATTATACCTATTGTAATTAAAGTAACCTTTACGTTAAACAAATACTCAAAAAAAGATTCATTTTCTGTGTAAAAACTGTTGTCCTTGTTTCTTTTTCTGTTTGATGCAACGCAGTTGATGACTGTGCCGCAGGGGGGCGCTGCTGTAGTCATACGGTCACATGTGTCACTGAACCAGGAAGTATTTTGGTGTGACGAGAGCACATGCGCCGCTCATCATCACATCACATCACAATCATGCAGCAGACAGACATACAACTACAGTCATAATTTAGTGCAATCTGTATGTGTATGTTGTTATCAGTAGAGACGCTGAACAATGCGTACTGTGGCGCTGTTCTGCCGTCATGCACCTGAAGTCTTCATGCGAGTGAGTTTTGCAGTCTTCATTCTTTCATTCTGTTTTGTAGGACTGAAATTGGCAGTAGTTGATGTACTGTAAGTAGGGCTGTAGTCAACCAAAGAAATCCTTAGTCGACCAAAGTCCTGTCCTGCGCAACGATTAGTCGACTAAAAAAATACAAAAAAATACAAAAAAAGACGCGACGTTTTGATTGAACATTTAACAATTGTCATAGAACATGTATAAAACAACAACGAAAAAACATCAAAAATACATAAAACTATGATAATAATACAATTCTTTGAAAATTAAGTGATTTTTTTTAACTGCAAAGTGAGGAGCACTGTCCTAGGTCTATAGTAACAGTCACAATCGCGCACCTGACCACACCACACGCTACACAAAATATAACTGCTATCTGCCACAATGAAAAATCCTAACAAAAGCTCTCGTTTACAGGCTGTATAATATATTCTTCTTTACTTGTCTTTCAAAGCTATGGGTTAACTTTTGTCCAGCCGATCAGGGAGTTTTAAAACAAACACAAAAAAAACCCCAAAGAGCCTAAAAAACAATCCTAATAATAATAGGCTGTATTGTAGGACCGCATATAGGTTTATTTTCGTTTTGTTACATTATTTAGGCTATTTTCAAATGCGTCAAGTGTACAAATAAAAACAAAAACATATCAAGAAAACACAATCTATTGAGTCAGCATGATAAAGCCGTTAAAGGGACTGCTCACGTCTTTTGCGCGCTCAAGTTCGATTTCAAATGTAGGCGCGCGGTGCGCGCTCATGATGGAAGCAACGCGGTCGCGGTGCGACGCGCTCTTTTTTTTCCAAGTGCGTCCACGCCGCATCGAGATAAAAACATAGTGTATAAAAACATAAAAACCGAAACAAGTAGCGTTCTAACTGAATGAATACAGCTAAACTACCTATATCCCTTACTGAGCGCGAAGCAGCAGCGCAGCCACAGGTGCGAACCGAGTGTTCTATGTGTGTGCGCTAAACTGTGGCGCTGTTACAAAATAGCCTAAATTAAAGCATTTAAAGTTGGGGATAAACCATAGGCTAATTATATTTAGAATACAGTAATATATAACTGCTTATAAAGGAATAAATATCAAGGAGTAAATCATTGAAAATTTCTTTCTATTGGTAAAAAAAAAAGAAAAAAAATGCAACTGGTCGACCAAAAAGAATGTCAGTCGACCAAGACGGCATCGACCGATTAGTCGACTAAACGACTAAAGTTGACAGCCCTAACTGTAAGTTATATAAAAAGATTCTTAGCTGAGTGAATGTAATATACATTTTTTAGCATACTGAAGTTATTTCGTTTGTGTTCCTCGAGGCATGTTTCTTATATGACAATGACTTAAAGACAAAGTAATAGACTTCAGATGAAGAAAATGTGAAGGGATGCATTAAATTAGTCAATGTTGTCATTGTCAATGTGTATGTCATTATTACTAACTTAACTTAACTGAATTAGATATAGATATAATGTAATAGCCAATATTACTTTATGTATACGTTGAATTCTGAAGGTATGATATCTCACTCTCTTTTCTTTCAGGACTTGAAGAATTGTATTGGAATTCTGAGTGAATGATGGGTCAAAATGCAAGCTCCATTAATTACGGGTCATGGAAAAACTAGAAAACTCGACAGATTGCAAGGGGACTGTGTCTCCACTAAACAATTCAGGGTCTGCACTCAACAGCACTGTCTCCCGTCATGAAGCTTTGGGGTTTGTGCTGGTGCATGCAGGTGAATTTAGACTGCGATTCAAGACATGTCTGCATAAACATGCTTCTGCGCAAATTTAGATGTTACATGTGCAATGAGTAATTGTGAAGATTCCCTAAAAGGAATAGGTCCCTGAAATTTTTTACATTGTCATTATTTTCTCACCCTTATGTCTTTCCAAACTAGTATGTTGTTATATTTGTCCATGGAAAACAAAAGGAAAGGTTTAAAGAAATGTCAATTTAATAACACTTCATAATGGTTAGTCTGTCAAACTTCAAAAGGAGCCAAAAAACACTGTATAAGCACAATGAAAGAAGTCAATATGACTGTATTCCACTTCTTCTCAAGACATACAAAAGCTTAACAGGCTATTATTTGAAGTTATTACTTACTGATAATTTAAGCTGTGCTCTCAAATGTCATTCTCCATTCTGCATATTCAAACCAGCATGCCTCTTGAAACAATGGCCAGTGAATGGAATTTGAGAGCTTTGAATATTATCTGTCGATAACAGTTAAATTTAGTATAGCTTCTGAAAACTTGAAATATAAGGACTATGTGTATGCTACTTTTTTGTGGTTTTTTTGTCTTTTCGACAACTTGACAGATTGTCACTATGAACATTGTGTGGAAAAGAATGGAAAAAATAACAAATTGGTTTGGATAGGCATGAAGGTGATTAAATAAGGACATTAAACTTTTTTGGTAAACGGTTTAGTTCACCCAAAAATGAAAAGTTTGTCATTTACTCACCCTCATGTTGTTTCAAACCTGTATGAGTTTCTTTCTTCTGTTGAACACAAAATAAGATATGTTAAAGGATGTTGGTAACCATACAGTTGACTGCAGCCACTGACTTCCATAGTATTTTGTTTTCCTACTATTATGGAAGTCAATGGGACCCATCAACAGTTTGATTACCAACATTCTTTAAAATATCTTCTTTTGTGTTCAACAGAAGAAAGAAAACTCATACAGGTTTGGAACAACATGAGGGTGAGTAAATGATGACACAATTAAATTTTTTTTTTTTTTGGGTGAACTATCCCTTTAATGTTTAGGATCATATAGACTTTTCATGTATGAAACTTACTTTATTCGCAAGACTTCTAAAAAAAAAAAAAAACCTCATGTGTCATATAAGCAACTACAAAATGTTAACAGCTGAAGAACCTCACTTGTAAGAAATGTCTGTCTTATTTTTTGATGATTTTATCTCCACAGGGGCAGGGTATCATTCAGAATCCAAAGCCAAGGAATACAAACATGTGTGCAAGAGAGCTTGCCAGAGAGTGAGTTGCATGTGATTCTTTATTCAAAACTTGATGCCTTAAGGTACTTCTGCATTTCTGCTGTGCCCTGAAACCTTTGGATAGCTCTGCCAGAGGTCACGTCAACAAGATGTCAGTTCAGTGATGTAGTCAACTTTCATTCCCAGCTCAGTTTGCATGATTTCTGATACGTATTGTGTAACATTTTAAACACAAAGATGAATTCCTTCTTGCTTACATTTGCAAAATGTTATTACATTGTCAATATACAAAATCTAAGATATGCTGACCAAATTGTAATAGATGTTTTAGCAGCGAACAGTAATGCATAGGTTGGCAAGTTGCAATGCAATGCTTTTCCCAGTCCAGAGTGCCGTGTAAAGGATGAAAAGAAGGGATCAGGCTTGAGTAAAACACCTGTGCCAGGGAATTTGAGTTATGTGTTGATAACATGACACCAGCAGCGACCCGCGAACTGCTGCCCGGCTTAATATACCATTCCACGCTCTCAGCTTGAAGCTTGTCAAGTGGAAAACACTGCAGCTTTATTTGCTTTTTAAGCTCTTGGTATTGGATTATCACATTTTTAATGTTTTGTCTAGATTATTTCAGTGTGATCTTTTCTGCATAAAGCTCTAGAATCCCGAAGTAGAGCAGAACACTCACTGAGTTGGTTTTAGGCACTGGCAGACATGAGGTTGCTGTCATCAGTTGTGATTTAATGTGTTTCAGGCTGTGGACAGGCTCAGAGCTGGAGGACTGGCACTGGAGGCAGTGACAGCAGCTCTAATAGAGCTAGAGGTGATAGTGGATCACAACAACTCACAAAGAAAATGGATAGGAAAAAATATATAGTAAACATTTCAGATGTTAATGGGATGACAAGCAAGTCAAATTATAAAAAATATATATTGAACTAGCTTTTATTTGTACAATTTCAGTTTTCTTTTTAGCTTTTGTAATTATTACTCATTTTTTGAAAAATATTTCTTTATAGCTTTAATTTATTTTCGTTTTGGTAGTTTTAGTTCTAATTCCAGTTAGTTGCCAAGCCAGCATTTCTAATTTATTTAAGATTTTCATCTAATTATATATTTTATTTCAGCTTTATTTCAATGACCCAAAGCATTTTTTAGTTTTAGTTTACAATAACACTGAAGGGATTCTACTGTTGTTTAAAAAAATGCCAATTGTTTAGCAAAAAGCTTTCAGTATACAAAAAAACCCTATAAAATTGTTTTAAAAGTGTGAATTGTAAAAATGACCTTTATACAATGCATGCCATTGTAAAGACTGTAAGTGTATCCTCATAGTCTCGTATCCATCTGCGTAAAATTCAATATTCCGTCTAGCCTGACTAAGGTCTATGACAGACAGAAAGTCTACACACATTTCCACAAATTTCTTCAGTGTTTTTTGGCACTAACATGCCATTAGCTGACATGTCAGACCACTCAAACAGGGCAGTGCTTTGAAAGTGCCATAGCGTTTTCAGGGACAGAAACCTATGAATGACTTACTTATAGTTGTATCTGCATATTAAGCTGGGATAGGAAAACATCAAATTTAGCATAAACATATTTCAAAACGAAAATGTGACAAATTTAGGGATTTTTCTATGTTTTGTTTCCAGTGGTGGACAAAGTACACAAATCAAGTATTTGAGTAAAAGTACAGATACCCTAATACAATAATACTCCAGCAAACATATTAAGTACTCCTTTTCAATTTTACTTGAGAAAAAGTACTTGATTTTTAATATACTGGAATAATGTAATGTACTTACATTACTCCAGCAATAAAAAGTACTGATTGGTGAATGCCAGCTCAGTCTAACATTTATTATGAATTGTTATAAAGTAGCCAGCACTAGTCAATAAGGTCAATATTATGTTGACAATATGTATTGGTCTGCAAATAATTTTTTTGATTTTTTTATTACCAAAATTTGTCATACAGTGATAACTACTCTGATAATTACTGATAATGCAAGTGTGCAAACAAGTAAAAATAACAAAATCTACCATATTATATAGAAAAATGAGGAAAACTGAATGCGCGTTGACAAATATAAACATACAGTACAAAAACACGTCACATAGGGCAAAATGTGTTAACATTTTAAGAACGCTATGGAAACATACTAGTTTCACATAATTTAAAACTGCTACGACATAGGGGAAGATGCATGGGCATTAATTTGCTTTATTTTTAACGTTATTTTTATTTATTTTACCTAAAACCTACCCCGTTCAGACGGAAAATAGACAAATGTGGACATGTCCACATTCAAGTATTTTATGCTTAAACAGCTCACCCCTTTACAGCAGATATAGTTCACAAACAACTGACAGTCATGACCTAAATAAAGTTTTCATTTACAATAATAAATCCTTGGGAAATGATTAAAAAAAGCCTGCATACTCCATCAATGCTTAACCAGGAGCCATCTTAAGTTGTCACATGATTATATGCACCACATGGTCAACCAAACTGGGGTGTTAACAACCAATTTTCTTTTTTAACAGAATGTATTTTTAACAGAATGTACAGAATGTTTATACATAAAATGAACTTCACTTCAAAATAACGAGGACGACATGTTTTCATGACATGTAGCGTATTAAAAAGTACTATATTATGCATAGGAATGTAGCATTATGGAAGTAAAAGTTTTCCTAAATAAAAATACTCAGATCAAGTATAAATACTTAATAAATGTACTTAAGTACATTAATAAAGTCTAAATATTTTGTTACTGTCCACCACTGCTTGTTTCTTATTATTTTAGAAGAGAAAGAAATGAACTTTGAGGTTGATGTTTATTTTTAGGACTCCCCGTTCACCAATGCGGGTACCGGTTCCAACCTGAACCTCTCGGGTGAGATTGAGTGTGATGCCAGCATCATGGATGGGAAGTCCTTAAACTATGGAGCTGTTGGAGCCTTGAGTGGTGGGTGCTGGTTTGAGCTTTTTGTCATGTGATTAAAGGTGCCATTTGAATTTCAAGCAAATCAAATAAAGGCCAACTTGCAACCTCCTTAGCCCTTTATAGGAAATTGGCTAATTGCATTTTGTGCGTGCAAGAATGCTAAAATGCAAGACTAAAATATGTTTTTTTCATTTGTTTCTTTAGAAAATAAATGTAAATGTTATACATAAATAATTATATATATACGCTACCTCTTTTCACTCGAAACTAATTGAGGCACAAAACAGGACCGATTTGACCCCATCAACCTGTTGCCATGTTGGTTAAAACTAGAAAAACTTGATTTGACGTGCAGTGTCTTGAAATATTCTGCTAATCCACATAGAATATAAAGGAAGTTTATTTAGTGTAACACTGATATTAGTGAAACATTGTGTTATTTTTAATTATATTTTTATATAATATTTTATATTTTTCTTCTTCTTTTTTTTGGGTGCAATGAACTCAACAAAAGTGCTCGAGGAAGCCACATGCAGGTTTCATCTACCATATTTAAAGCCTTGAGCAAAAGTGATACTAATGCTGCTCTTTCTCTCAGGAATCAAGAACCCAGTGCTGGTAGCCAGAAGATTATTAAGTGAAACTCAGAAGGGGAAGCTATCAGCTGGCAGGATCCCTCCCTGGTGAGCCAAGCTCTCTGATGTTGGCTTTCTGGCTATCAACTTAGACATATACACAGACTGACATACTTCATTGATGCCTCAGGGCAAATATTCTGGTGTAAAACAGCAGCATTTCAATCGCAGTATCCACAGAATATACAAACAAGTACTAACTTTGAGCAAGACGAAACATGCTTGGACTAAATGCATTTATCTTGTTGTGACAAATGTAGTTAGTGTATTTTCTTAGCTATAGGAAACAGGTGCCAGTCATAGATTAAGACATATTCTGTAGATCGCAGTGGCCCCAAAATATATTTACTTGTGCCAGATTCCTTTGATAACTAACTATCACACTAAGTTGCGTTTATTTTAAGATAACACAAAAACACTTTTCAAACAAACATTTTCATATTGGCTAGGTTTTAAATTTATAATTAAAATTAAAAAATATATATTATTCAGCAAGGATGCATTAAATTATTTCAAAAGTGACAGTAAAGACATTTATATATGTTACAAAAGCTTTCTATTTCAGATTATTGCTGTTCTTTTGAACTTTCTATTCATCAAAGAATCATGGAAACAAAACCATGTTTTGACAAACTGTTTTCAACATTGATGATAATAATAATAAACTTTCTTGTATAATACATTTCTTGAGCACCAAATCAGCATATTAGAATGATTTCTGAAGGATCATGTGACTGGAGCAATGATGCTGAAAATTCAGCTTTGCCATCACAGGAATAAATTGCATTTTAAGATATATTCAAACAGAAAAGTGATTTTAAAAATATTTGTAAAAATATTTCACAATATTACTGTTTTTGCTGGGGTTTTTTTTTTATCAAATAAATGCAGCCGATTTATCTTCCGATCTAACTTATCTTTTGCTGAGTTCAAAATTAAAACAGGAAATCTCCGGTATAAAAGTAGAACGTTTTGTAGTGTGATGCAATTGCTCCTTTTATGTAAATCACATCTCTACTTTGTCAGTTTCTTAGTGGGCAAAGGAGCAGAACAGTGGGCCATCAGCCATGGGATCCCAGCATGCCCTACAGAGAAGATGACCACCAGTGAGTGTCAGACCACCCACACTCTTCTTTCAGCTGCTTTGACTGCAGTCTTTTTATTAGATTTGTATGTAGTAATAATAATACAGATCAGGACGCATCTTTCTTTGGATTACTGAATATTGTACTGAATATTGTGATTAACAACTTAACCACTCTCATTGGTGAAAGAAGCTAAAAAGTTCACATAGAAATTGACCTTTCGCAGGCCCCTCCCCCAAAACAGCCATTGTCCAATCAAACATCATAGCAACTGTTACTATGTGAGCAGGTCCGTCAAACATTGACTCCAAGCAAGATGCTGAAGCGGTGCGCCCACGGCGTTTGTAAATCGGACACTAGGTGCCCCGAGAGATTGTCTGGAGGAGTTGTGTTCTTTCCGTTTCCAAAGCCGAAAACACAACGTGAGCGGTGCCTACAATGGATAAAACAGTGTGGACGGCCCCACTCCCAGTTAAATGTGTCGAACATGGTTAACTCGCGTGCAGCGTGCGTGAGACTGAGACACTGAGATCAGTCAAAGAAACATGGAGAAAGCAGATCAAGAGGATCCACAAAGGAATTACGTTTTCTAAAGGGTTGTTGTTAACATGATATTTTTGGGGGAAATGAGCAGCAGTCAACTAGCAGTGCAGCACCGTAGCTACAGTTTAGAGGAGTGCACGCTCGCAACGCGGAAAGCATGAAGCTTACTTGACAACATCAGTTCATATGTCAATATCGTAACGAATAGAAATAACCTTAAATAATGTATGGTTATCTGCATCTTTCCGTCTCTTATGTATAGTTACTTTTTTAGCACGAAAATCGCATTTAGCATGACACGCAAGCGGTTGCCATGGTAATGAACAACCTGCTTGTTAGAGCGAATGTATAATCCTGTATCTGAGGCAAAATACTAAATATGCAGCGCGAGTTATATATGTCTAACTCCAAACATTAGCCACTGAACCACCTTATAAAATCTTCTTCAAGGCTGTGCTGGTTGCATTTGAGGTACAGGTCATGGGGTTTCTCAGATTTCGCTTGAGACCGGTAAACATTAGCCTCGATAGTAGTCGTGTCTCCTTCATTGCGTATTTTTATATTTTTTATGTATCCCTCCACTGCATACTGTAACCCCCTTTGCCTCGATCTGGAGGATATCGCTGAGGTATTGCTCCAAAAAAGGTCACTGACACGCACGGGTATACCTCTTCCCGTCATGGCAATCTGTCGCGCTGGTCGTGTTTGACCATTTGTTTGACGGCCGTAGTAACAATAACTAGGGGGCGTGGCTTTTGCGAACGCTCAATTGGAAAGTGATTTTAAATAATATTTTTTTACATAATTAGGGGAAAACAGGAGGTAAAAATGTTAAAATGCTCATATATTTTCAGTAAAGAAGCACAGAGAGGCTGTTTTTAAATGAAATGAAAGGTCTTATGTAAGCAACAAGATTACCTCCTCTCTCTTTGGATCTGTAAGGTGTGACTGGCATCCAGATAACTTTAATAGAAGTGTTTGCGGTTTTATTCTCTCATATAATGCAGTGAGGTTTTGTTTGAGGCCTGCGGTGGAGTTTTAACCCGTTACACAACACTTTCACAATGACTATTATTTGCGCTTTCTCTGTTGCTGTAACCAGTATTGTTCTCAATAATTAATTCTATTAATACATTATTATACAAGAAATTTGTTTATACCATGGAGTTTGTTTTTTATGCTAGTGAGACATTTGCTAGTGTGTAAGACTTCCTGCTAGTTTCACATAATGCTAAAAATGAAAGCGAAGGGTGCTTGACATTGCTATTTTTATACAAATGCCTACTATAAAATAAAATGTTATTGTTGTAATGTATTTCCAGATATTGACTGAAACTGTGGACAGTGATTACATAGAACAGAATCTCCTAATTATCGGCCGTTGAATCTGTTAAATCTGATTCTGTTGCATAGAACTGAATAATATTGATATTTAATCATAAGATATTTTCTGTCCAATTTTAGTTTTACTTTCAATAAAAGTGTGGTTATTTTATTTTATTGGCTTGTATTTTTTAAGTCCAGTATCATTAAAATGATTGAATTTTATATAAAAAGTCAATTATACAAAAAAAGCTGATTTAAAATAAATAATAAAAAAAAAGCTGTTTTGGTTTTCGGCCAAGTGCATCCAGAAATTTTCGGTTTCAGTCAACTGTTTTTGCGCAATAATGTAGAATAATTTGTTGTATGTCGAATGTTTAAGACGTTTTTGTTTTATAATCCCCAGCATTTATATAGTTTTTATTATTCATTTAGGGAATTAGGTGTGATTAAGTTACCTTTGAAGTCGCAGAATTGTATTGATATTCCTGAAACATTCTGTTTAGGAGTTTTTCTAAACCCCTAAACTTTTACACTTCTGCACTTAAACCCGAAACTTTTAATTTTATACTATCTATTTTGTTTTTCATTTTATACTTATACTTAAAGTATTTCGTAGACTTATACTTAAAGTATAAGATTAAAGTTTAAATAGTTTACCATTGACGTAATTGTTCATTATACAATTGTTACTGGCAGCAATAGTATAATCGTAAAATGTGCATGCTCACGTGCAATTCGTCTTCTCTCAGACTCTAGTTTGGATGCTGAATTGTGATTGTTTATATTCATTGTATAAATTTAACCATTTAGCTACATGTTGATTATTGAGTGAAACCGACCGCAAACACCTCCCACTGAAGTGGCTCTGATGCAGCATTTTATTTCAGCAGTGCCTTGAAAGCACTTGTATTTCTTTCAGGGAATCCAGTTCTTGTATAGTCCTTTAACTGAATTCCCACAGGTTACAGTTTTAATGAAGTATACTATATGTGTAATCTGTTATATGTTGATGTTTTTACCAAAACCACTGCCTTTTATCTCGGTTGTAAGTCTTGACAGTTGCACGTAATCATTTCATTGAATAATGACTGGCAAGACGACATGTGATCTCATCTGTTGGAGTATTTTTAAGCCATTGACTCAGTGTTATTTTTACCAGCCCTAATTGCATTCCATCCAATTCAGAAAAATGGCTTAATTGTGCCCATTTCATTGATTCATTTGCTTTGATTAAGAGATTTTCACAGGAGTGGAATGCAGTATTTGGTAAACATCGGCTTCTATACTTTAATAGAGGGCCCCATGCCGACTCCCAGTGTGTGTCAGACAGCGATAGAGTGTGTGTTGTCAGTGTTGGAAATGATCTGATGCCAAAACCATGACCTCATTCCAACACATGTCCCATTATTTAGGGAGACTTTGAGGATTTCAACCACATTTCCACCAATAGACTGATTTATTATGAGAGTAAAGGCTCCCCCGCCAAACACACACCCTTGCTGCAATATATAATCATGAATAATAATACTAATAATCTAAGCAATAAGGCCACAGGAGCAAAACATTTGTCAGCATTTCGTAGATTTCATGACTTAAAACACAGACAAAAGTTTTTTTGGATTGGAAGTCAAAGCAGTGGAGTAAAATCTATTATTGACTGTCATGCCTTTTTCAACACTCAACAGAGTTCAGTTTGTCAGGCTACAAGAGGAACAAGAGGAAGATGGAGCTGGCAGAGCAGGTTGAGACAAAGAGGAGAAGACAATCTTGTGGACACGTGAGTGAACGTGCAAAATGATTGAGTCACCTCTCTCAATTTTGTGCTTATGTTATACATGCAATGACATCCCATCCAACCAGGGTCTAAACTTAATACATGCTCAACACCAAACTATTTATAAAATTAATAATAATAAATAATATTACAGTTGTAATTGAAATTATTCAACCCCCATTGCAAATCAGGTTTATTGGCAAAATTTACAGACTTTCAGTGGTGGTGGCTCTGTGATGCTTTGGGGCTGCTTTGCATCCTCTGGCACTGGAAACCTGCAGCATGTGGAAGGCAAGATTGATTCATTTCTGTATATCAGGAAAGAATATGTCGTGCCTACACTGAGGAAGCTGAAGCTTGGGCGTCGTTGGACCTTCCAACAGGACAAGGATCCCAAGCATACCTTAAATTCCATCAAGGCTTGGTTGCAGAAGAAGTCCTGGAAGATTCTACAGTGGCCATCACAGTCACCTGACTTGAACCCCATAGAAAATCTCTGGTGGGAATTTGAAGAAGGCGGTTGCAGCACGCAAACCCACGAATATTACTGAACTGAAGACCATTGCTCATTATGAATGGGCTAAGATTCCTCAGAAACACTGCCAGAAACTGGTGTCTCATTATACATCTCGTTTGCAGCAGGTCATAACAGCAAAATTATGTTCTACTAAGTACTGAAGATGCATGCCATGAAGGAGTTGAATAATTTTGAGACTGCAGAAGTCTTAAAGGTGACCTATAATTCAAAATTGAATTTACCTTGGTATAGTCAAATAACAAGAGTTCAGTGCATGGACATGACATAGAGTGAATCTCAAACTGGACTGTTTTCGCGTTCTCATTTAATTCACGTTTATGAAAAACACCCCTGAAAAACGGTCGGTTCTCCACACAATACCGACTGTGACGCAATAGTCGGGATCATTAATATGTACGCCTCCAAATATTTGCATAATGCCAGCCCTCAATGCCAGGCGGAACTGCGCAGCCGAAGCATGGCAGTTGCTCAGTGTGGGTGTACACATGAACACAAAAGTATTTTTTAGTTCCTTCATCTGAGCCTCTGAAGAAACAATAGGTTAATTTTATTTTCTCTGGAAATTTCCAAACATTTCACCGAGTGTTTCCTCAACTTGGGCCAATACAGAGCTGGCCTCGGATCGAGCTACCAAGCAACACTTTCTGATGTGTAATTGTTCAAGTTCAGACAGGTAATCTTTCTCTCAAAATCGTTCAATACTGTTTATGCATCAGTAAGTCAAGCCAGTGACTAAAATATCAGCTTCACATCGTTTCTTTTAGTAGGATGAAAATAATCGTATTTAAATTGTGAACAAATTATATACAAAGCGATCAAAGAACAATCTTTCCACACAGCGCGAGTTTATCTGGACACTTGCCAAACTCGTTATGAAATCAATGACGCACGTTACTGCACAACGAAGCTCTTACTGTATTTACATCATCGTGTTTGCATTGGTGAAAGCCTTAGAGAGAGTGCAGAAACTGCTTTGCAATGATAAGATCTTCATTCTCGCGATCAACACTGTCATCTGCTCAATGCTCATCACGGCAACTTTTTATGTGATGGGAATAGATCTAAATACTTTAAAAACATCTCACGATTCGTTAATCTCGATAGCTGTTATAGTAAAAACGTATAATAGCAGTAGTAAAAGTATTCGGGAGAGAGTTTCACATGTAATGCGTTGCTATTTCATATGCAAGCATGTCAGCCAATCACAGCAGTGGCCGCGGTTACACTGAATCCCACAGCAGACACGCCCCTTCAAACAGAGTGTTCAAATCAGAGGCTAAAAGCAGGCTAGGAAAAATGCCATTTATTTCTAAATTATGATTATTTTTTATCTAAAAAACATACTAACATTATAAGGGTAACCCAGGAAACATTATAAAATAATAAAAAAAAACATTCTAGGGCACCTTTAAGTTTCAGTTTCAGTTGACTTTGGGGAAACCACTTGACATATTTGTCGTGTTGAGCCATTTCAGTTACTTTTGTTTGATTTGTTCATTGCAAACCGCTGAAAGTCTGTAAATTTTGCCAATACACCTGATTAGCAATGGGGGTTGAATAATTTCGATTACAACATTATTATTAACCAATACCTTTTAATTATCAATATATTTAATTTAATTATTATATTAACAAGTAAATGCTATAATATTCATATTTAATATTCAAATATTTTATTATTTATATACTATGTTAATATAATAATCATATTTACCTGGAATAAATAATGCAATTGTCATATGGACAAAAAGATCAATTTTGGACCCTGAGTTTAACAGTGATTTTTAATCAGGTAGCATTCTTCTCTTCACACTGAATGCAAAACCGCTGCATGACATGAATCAGTCACGTCCATATTTTATATTTAATATACTGTTATGTGGAGAGGACCAATGACATTTAAGTATGGGCAGGGCTACCCAGCCTTCAGAATTAGAAACCAAGCTGCCGTCAAAATGCCATGTCCTTTGTCGGTCTGGATCAGACATGATTTTAGGAGTTTCTTTTTTAATAAAAGGGAACACTTAAACATTCAGGATATGCTCTTGATTTTTGACATATGCGCTCTTTAAACTCTGATTAAAAAAAGACAGAACTAAATATGCAAGTTTCTCCTATAAATGCTCCATGATCTATAGGTTTCCACCCTCCCATTCAGTGCAACACATTTAATTAGGCCTAAACACAGTGCAGCGGAGGCATTTGCTCTGACATTATTACTCGACTGATAACAGGATCTGCATCTGTTCAGTCCTCTAATTCTAAACCACCACATATACCCAGAGGAGGAAACCCATTGGGTAATGACGACCTTAAAGGGGGGTGTGGAGACCTCAATTACTCACAATCACAGGAAACACACATACGGATACTTACTGCACTGCTGACATGGCACTGCACACGAGGAATTTAACTTGGGTGACACAGTTCTCTGATGCTCTTTTGTAGCTCCTTTTTGTGGACCATTTAGGCCTTATTTTTAAGGTACAAAAATCTATATATTTATGTGTTTGAGGCCTATGAGACATTCGTGCTTCAGCACCACCCTGCCGCCCAATTTCCCACGCCAACATCTTGAAGTTATTTCACCGAATTATTTCCCGTAATGTGCTTGAACATGTTAGCATCTCTCCTACTTTTTTGGTGAGTTTTCAAGGAAGTGATTTGACAGGTACACATGGAATGCAGGTGTCGAGGGAAAATGGCTTCCAGCACAGATCCATCCGTGATGTGACGCTTGTGTGGTCCCAATGAGAAAGCGAAACGTGGGTCACTCCTGGGTCATTAGTTGCAAATTACATGGTCTGAATGTGGGCGAAATGTTATTTGACAGGAAAGACAAATACGTCGCAGCCTAACTTGGTTCGGTATATGTGGTATTTGTGTTCGGAGTTCGAACCTTGTACGGTTTGTTTTAAAGATAGCATCAGTTTGAAGTGAGTGATCGCTGTTGGCTCTTTCTGCATGAATGAACTGTGCCTCTGGGATGCCACATGGTCTTTCTTCAGTTCAGTTAATTTTTCTTTTTCCAAAGCTATGCATTAAATGGTCATTTAGATAACAACACATCTCCCAGTCTCCTCTCAAGTGGCCTGTGGTTTGTTTGATTTTATAAGTGCCATATTTATTGTTTTACTGGGGATGTAATGCATTTGTATGGCATGGATGGCCTGGGGTCTAGGGGTTCTCGCTCAATTTTAATGCATACTTCTCAGAATTAAGATGTTTCTGTAACTTCTTTTATGTGAGTGAGTGGGTGCACTTGTGCTTCATAGAAATATGACTTTAGAATTGAAGGTTTCCCACAGTTGTTTTGTATTATATCATTACTGTTTTCAGGTGTCTGAATTAAGTGAGGTCTTAATTTCTACTGTAAAAAATAAGAATTGTTAAACAATCAACAATGGTTCCTGGTGTATACATTAAAGTCTGCCTGAAAAGTCACCATAAAATAGAGGGACTCATTGGTCAAAAAGTATTAAGAACCCTGACAATTTTTTTGTTTTGTTTTTTACAGAAACAGATTGGAAACAAGTTGATTGAATATTTTTACCAGCTGCTTTTATGACACACCGAAATAGAGACAGAATATTTTTTAAGACATAAAGGTTATACAAACAGCTACCCATTAAGGAGAAAAAAATTGATGCTCCTCTTTGGAAAGGTCTGTGAGAGCAGATGTTGTTCTGAAGTTGATTCTGTCAGATTTATCGCTGATTGTGAGATCAATAATAATAACATTCTTTTTTAGCCTGTTCACTCATATTTTTGAAAGTTCTGAAGATCCATGGCCTAGTAATGACACTGTTCATGGGAAGATGAAATTATAAATAAGTCATCACGTCCCCTTCCGCATTTTCCCAGGATCGGCCAATTTGTCAAGCGGCTCCACATGACTCTTTCAGTCCACATCAACTTTCTTTCCAAAGTACACAGCAATCAGCAAATGAAAACAGTCCTTTTAAAATGACCACTTTACTCATTATAAATGAGAGCATGAGGATCATTTTTCAGATGCTGATATGTAATTGGACTTTATTTGCTCAAGCTAGATAGCTATGTGTATTTCAGTTCCCCAGTTTGACAAAGTTCACGTTTGGTTATGGTAGCCAGCTGGGTCTGAAAGTCTACTTCATAGACAAGAAAGAAAAAAGAAAAAAACATTGCAAGAGAAGCAATGTTCAGTATGTTTCAATCTAGTAT
Organism: Rhinichthys klamathensis goyatoka; assembly: GCF_029890125.1. Classification (NCBI taxonomy): domain Eukaryota; kingdom Metazoa; phylum Chordata; class Actinopteri; order Cypriniformes; family Leuciscidae; genus Rhinichthys; species Rhinichthys klamathensis. The sequence goes on along the minus strand of NW_026606652.1, from coordinate 3,225,444 downwards.
TATTCTGGGCTTCGGAAATGTGCGTTTTTTTGAAGTTGCCAGTAACCACAGCCTCTTTGTTCCTCTTTTTTGGCCCACGGTTTAGCATGAAGATACTTTGACACTTACATTTTATTTTTGATTTCACTGTTTAAATGAACTCAGGAGGTTAGACTGCAGAATAGTGCTGTTTATTATCTGTGTGCGATTGGAAGTTCTAATTGAATGGCAATTGTGTGCGCAGGAGAACGATTTAGGCTGCTTGGAGCCAGTAGGAGACATCATGGTGGAAGGTGAGGAGAATAACTCAGCCTGTCTGGATACAGTCGGTGCGGTTGTAGTGGATCGGGAAGGGAATGTGGCGGCTGCGGTATCCAGTGGAGGTCTGGCCATGAAACACCCGGGTCGGGTTGGACAGGTGACCTTTGGTTTTCTCCGGAGTCTGACCATATTCTATTTGACCATAATGCTTAAATAAAATAGCATTCTGGGGATGTAGCATATTTTAAGCTCTTTATTTATAGGGGACTTTTAATAATGAAGGCCTATTCACACTGAGCACACTTTTTTTAGCACAACATGATGCATCATTACATTACCGGTCAAAAGTTGGCCTATCATCTTATCTTAAAGGCTGCATTTATTTTTTCAAACATACTGTAAAAAGAGTAATATTGTGAAATATTACATTTAAAATAAGCTTTATATTGTAATATGCTGATTTCATGCGTTAAGAAATGTTTTTTGAATCAATTTGAAAACAGTGTCTTAATATTTTTGTGGAAAGCATGATCATTTTTTTCAGAATACTATATAAATAGTATTTTTGTAACAATGTGAAAGTCTTTACTGTCACTTTTGATAAATTTAATGCATTTGTGCTGAATAAAATTATTTTTTTCTTAAAAAAAAGAAAAGAAATCTTACTGACCCCAAACATTTGAACAGTATCATATGTTGCAAATATTTGCACTGAAATTAGATCTTTTCACAGTGTAGGTTATAAGTGCTTTATAAACAGGTTAGATGTGTAATCAAAAATGTTTTTATTTAATTAAACTGCAGCCGACATTCTTTTTCAACATGTTTTTCTTCATATCTTTCTGTCTCAGGCTGCTCACTATGGGTGTGGCTGCTGGGCTGAAAACGCTCGAGACGTCAGCCTTTACTCTACAGCTGTGAGTACCTCAGGTATCAAACACACCGGAGTCATATTAGTGTGACATTACTGTACATTCACTGCTTTTTGACAGGTTTTGCAAGGGTTCAGTCGGTCACTTTTGAGTCATTGTTTAAGAAATTTGTGCACAATTACAGTCGACAAAAATATCTAATTTCTATTGCTTTGTAGTAAAAAATCTATATCATTCAAGCTCTTTTTGTCATTTTCTGTTCATTCTTTGGCCCTGATATAGATGTCAATCCGTCCCTCCAACATCTTATTGTCGTTAGCCAGTGTCTTAGTAGGGACATATTTCAAAAGCAAAAATGTCTGCTTTACTTGGGATTCCTGCCGTGAGCGGGGCCCAAGGCCGTACACTTCGCGTTTTAAACTAATGCTTTCTGTCACATGAATAAAACAAGCTTTTATTCCTTATATTGCCTGTGCCCAAGTCAATAGTCCACAGACATGATTCACATCTCCATACAACACATACAAGCCAGTCCATTGAGGATCCATCCCATAGAGGATGTCTGGATTTCTTAAAGCAGTAATGATGAAAGACAGATTGTTATTCATGGGTAGATGTGGACGAGGACAAGACGATTGTTTGAATTGATGCTATAGGAGCTATTCTCTTCAGGTCAAGATAAAAGAAAAGATGAAATCTCTCTTTGGGTGTATACGTCGCATCACAACACATCACTTCCTTTCATGTATGTACAGTATGAATATCCTCTTAGCAACTAATGGCAAGATTCGGTCAGACATGCTTTGGCTTTGCTGATTGGGAAGGAGTGAACGTTAAGGGTGATGAAGGAATATTTTCTTTAACTGATATAGCCATAGTGAGTGCATTGTGCATTACGTTGATGTTACATTTGTTAATTGTTTAATTTATCCCATCTCCCCTATCCGGTGCAGTAAATTTGCACATACTTTAACAACCATGACATGGTGCATAACTGCACCTGTAACTTTATTATAATATTTCACGAGGCAGTGACATTGCTTTAACAGCCAGACACCTTGTAAAAAGCTCTACTTGGCTTTGAATTGTCGAACTGTAGCCTCTGTTAATATGCTTCCCCATGCCATAATCACTTACACAACTTCCAAAGAGTGTTAAATTAAGATGAAGGCCATATTTCTTTTCTTTTCCTTCATCCTTTGTTCTGCGGCACCCTTGTGTGAAAGCACCTTTGGCCTGGCCTGAGCCCTGCAGTGAACACACACCTGGCCCATTGCAGAGAGACTGGGATTCATTCAAGCTTGGCATGTTGCACAGGGGTGCAGCATGTATGATTTCCTCTGGTTAAAAAAAAATAAAAAAATGTTGGTGGTGTTGGCCACACAGGCTTTTTGAGAGATTTTGCTATGTCTATTGCAGTTTAGTGTGTGTGTGGTTTTTTTTTTTTTTTTTTCACCATTGGTATCTTCAGTTCAAAAATTAGAATTATTTATATACATATATGCACATATATCCCCAAAATGTTTTTGTTCTTTCTATTACTCTGGATGGCAATTCTCCATTTGTTCTCATCACCGTGATAAAGTAAATTTAGAAAAATTAAATAAAGATGTTTTTTTTTAATGATGTAATGAGAATTCATTGGAAAGTTTTTGTCATGAAAATGAAACCTTTATGGAACAAATCTTAATGGTATTAAAAATGAAAATTTTTATTATGCAATATGCAATTTCTCTCTCTTTTTTTATTTAGATGGGAAATATTACTCGGACATGTTCTTGATAGGTTTTGTGAGATATCCCCGATTGCTTGCTTCAACAGGTCTGAAATATTACGAGCACTGTTTTACACGTGTGCTCCCTGTTGACATTTTTACTTTATAATCACACAAACTTATGTGCAACAGGCACGGAACTTACATTGTGTTTTGTGCCTCTTTGTTTTTGATCGTCCGCCATTCTAAAAACAAAAGCAGAATCACACATTTTATCACCTTCTCCCCCCATGGCTGTTTCAGCATGCATTTCTCTTTCATCCTCCTCAAAATTGAAAACTCATGGTGGTGAGGACAGGCCGTTCGAATGTGCGCTCCAGCGGTGCACCTGCTTTTCATTTCCCAACTTAAAAGGCGTTCCTATCAAAAGGAGGAGAAAAACAATCATCCTGGCTTCATACTGACACAAAGAGCTCGTTTTCTCCCAGGTCAACCATGTTAGTCTCAGCAGTGCTCGCTGTGGTTTCGCTGAGGGTCAGTGTTGATTCCTTTTGCCACGTTTGCCCCTTTTATGCCATCTCTGGTTTGTTGTGTTTTATTTACTTTCCACTGGAAATTGAGTTTGCACTATTATGGCACTGTTTGCTTGTTAAATTAAGTTGTGATATTGTTGCCAGTAACATCCATTTCTCAAGAGAGAATGAGAGGGTTTACGGTAACTTGAAAATAGTGAGCCAATGGTGGAGCCAGTCGTTTATTCATTCTTTTGTTAAAACAACAAAAAAGAAGAAAAGAAAAGAAATTAGCATCTAATTGTCATGGCAACAAACCCGCACAGAGTTTTGTTGTAGTTACCTGATATTTTACGGGGCCCACGTTTGTGTTTACAGAAACAACACGGCTATTTTCTTAAGGCTTTATGGTTTCTTAGGCTTGAGAGGCTGCCAGACATTTTGTGTTTAAGGCATTTCTTTACACTCCCTCCCTTTTGAAAACTGGCTGCTGTACACCTTTGCCTTTGAAAGGCAAATGACTGTGACTGTCTTTAGTGTCTTGACAGTGAGATTTACTATTCTTATATTTTACATGTTCTTTTAACTTAGTTCCTGTGGGGACACCTGACTTGCCAAACAAATATAATACATTTAAAAATGTATTAAAGCGCACACACACACACACACACACATATATATTGTATATTATATACAATAATGTTTTAGATGTTTATGTATTATATATATATAGTATTTTATGTAAATATCATAGTTTATATAAAAATAAAAACCTCTTTCATTTCAGAATGTCCTTTACAACATCTAAAGTGCATTTAATTTCATTGTTTAATTTGTTTATGTTTTCAAAGCCAGTCTTATAGGTATTGGTTTGTTCTTAATTACCATTCAGAATTTTGCGGTCAGTACGGTTTTATTCAGCAAGGATGCATTAAAGGGACAGTTCACCCAAAAAGTAAAATTGTAAATGTAAAGTCCTTGGTGATTCATATAATGCAAGTCAATAGCTAAAGTCACTTTGAGAGTAAAAAAAACAACCATATACAGGCAAAACAAAATGAATATACCAGTGGGTCCTGACAATTCATTGAGGTCTTAATAGGCTTTATGCCGAGCGTCACGTGATCAAGCCAGAAAACAGATCACATCGCTTCCGATTCAGGTCTTTTGTATGTGCTTCATGAAATTTTTTGCGGTTTTACTCAAGATAACTTAAAAGGAGCCAGCAAAAATGAACATAACCAATGTCCCTCGCATGTGCAGATTGATATTTAAAAGTTTTTTAATTTTTCTTCTTCACACTAACGTTTAGATATTTAAATAGCTTAAAACACCAATAACAAAGTGAACTTAGTAGGTTAGCTGATTACCTTAAAAATCCATAGATATCGTAGTTAGTTCTTACGGCCGTTAACACTTTCTCTGACAAGCGGATGCAATGAGACCCGTTTTCCGGTTTGGTCACGTGACGCTCGGCATAAAGCCTATTATGAAGCGAAACGATCGGTCTGTGCAAGAAACTGAACATTATTTACAACATTTTTACCTGTAATCCACAGCGTCAGCAAACAGTTCTGAGTGCGTTCTTGGCAGTCTGGAGCATGAGCTTCCTGTCGCATAATGACGTAAACTTAAATGTATACTTGGGGTTGGGAAGTGGCATCAGAAAATGGTTTAAGTTTCATGACTGAGAAACAATATTATATGTAACATTGGTTCTACATTATGGAGAAAACTAAACCGTAATATTGAGCATTTAAAATATGAATTAAGCGCTCAAGTGCACGGATTAAGCTATACCGTTCGAGCGAGTGACAATGTAAAGTGGCTAACTTTAGGCTACTAGCATGTTTCAAATGATAAGCCATGTTTGAGGTCGATGAATGATAGGTGAACTTTTGGATTTCCTGCTTGACATAATTACCACATAGACCAGCCATGTTAACAATCTGTTCGTCATGCCAATTCATGTGGAGTTTTTTTATTTTTATAACTGACTAATTAAAATTTGGTTCACTAAGCCTCTTCTCGTTGACTAATGTTCATTTGACTATTAGGAGGCAGCTCTAAATTCAATATGCAAATACACAGACAAATTGCAATTCAGTATGAAAATAACATGAACTCCATGAACACAGACAACCAGGACTGGAACTAACAGTTCCAAACATGAAATTGTAAATTTACAAGCATTCGTACAATATACATAATGACTTATTAGGTTTTTTATATTTTTTATATTAAATGATTGAATGTGGGTCTTGTCTGTACTGTTGCAGGCTCTGGAGAGCACCTGATTCGCACCATGTTGGCCAGAGAGTGCTCTACCTCCATGCAGACTGAAAACGCACACCAGGCCCTACTGGAGGCTATGCAAAATAAATTCATCAGTGAGTGACTCTCAGAGACTCTCTTTCCCTCCCTGTTATCCTGTTTTCATGTTTCTCTCTCTTTCAGCAGGCTAGCATCACTTCACCACAGTATGTGTGAGTAAGAACAGCTCTGAGCTAAAACTAAACAACAAAATCATTAACAACTTGCTTGACTGGAAATGATCGCTACAAACATTCGGCAGCCGCAACGTTTTTTTCTGTATGTTTGGATTTGTGGATCAATAACATTCTTTTGAATGGGCTCCACAAGTTTTTGGTTAAATCATATTTGTGTGGCCACAGTTATTTTCAGATGCCATAAATACTCTGTTGACAGTGCATTTGAAGATGTCGCCTTCTTTCATGTTCAGAAGCTTTGCTCGTTTGGTTCCCATTCTGGGCTTGTGAAATTGGGTGACTGCTTGGATTTTATATTGAATGTAACACAAAGTACATGTGGGAATATTTGCTGGTTTTGGCCTGTGACCTTTATAGTTTTGTTGCACGGAAATCCTCAAATGTGAGATTTTCTTGATTATTATTATTTATTTATTTAATTGAGTTTTATGTGTTCCTGCAAAGCTTGGGTAATCAACATTATATTGACCCTCATAAATCAACATAAACACCCAAAACACAACGTGATGCGATAGGATTCCTGATGCGACCAAATAAATCACAAATCGCAGCCAATCAGAAGAGCGTGTGGTCGGGCTCTCTCTGCAAGTACAGTGCACAGCTGTCTCGCACTTGCAATAAAATGGATGTTAAAAAGTATTTAATCGATTTAATGAAAGTTAAACCATTTTAACATTATTCAAAATATTTAGTGACTAATACCTTTCATTTGTTTTCAAGATCTGAGACAAATTATCCATTGTCACGTTTATCGTGGCTATATTTAAGTTGGTATATATGATATCCAAACTCAAATCAAACTAAAATGTTGTGTAAAACTCACAAGCACATGAGATAATTATTGTGCTGTCAGCCAAAAATAGAACCCTTGTCGTTTGATGTCTCTTGATTGTCTCTAATTAACATGGATATGACGTTGTGTACTATGCAGTTTCCGTTTTTTCAAACAGCGACCCCTAGAGTCTCGCCAACGAGTGAAAGCCTGACCGAGTGGGACTCTTGTCCGGTTCTTCACGTGGTCAGTTTCTTGTTTTCTTTTCCTTTACTCTTCCGACCGCGCTTTCTTCGTTTTCTTCGTCGACTCTCCCATGATTCACGTCTGAAATGCGTGCTATTGTCTTCCATAGAGGCTGCTTCATATGTGGTTGATGTATGTGACGTCGTCCCGTAAAGCAAGTCGTGATTCTCGCAAGATTTGGCGGGGTGCCACCTCTCAAACTTTCATTGCTGGTTTTGCCAGCGGAGTCCCCCCCTGCTTTGCTATCGGGATGATTCGCCCTACTATGAGTTAGTTTATACGGTGGCCCAGTAGTGCACAACACAACGAAATTTAAAAAGCAAACATACGTTCACAACACAACGAAATGAATCCACAACGGAAATGAGCCACAACACAACGGAAAATGTACAACACAACAGAAATGAGCCACAACATAATGGAAATATGCCACAACACAACGGAAAATGTACAACACAACGAAATAAAGCTTCAACAAAACGGAAATGCTCCTGACCACTAGAGGGCTCTCAGAGCGCGGTAAAGTTATTTTTTCCTTGCCATTGTTCAGTTGTGGCTTAAATTTATTGTGTTGTGAACTTATGTTTGCTTTTTAAATTTCGTTGTGTTGTGCACTACGGGGCCACCGTACGTTTACCATCGAAATGACTTCGAAGCTGTTATATTAAGGTACAAATCTTGCATAGTGTGCCTTTTAAAGGGACTATATGTATAATTCAGAAACCCTTGTTATTAGCGACACCAGTGGCCATTAACTGTACTGCAGCTTTCACACGTAATGTACAAGAGTCTGAATGTGATTCAATGCTCCGATATACACGCAGCAAAGTTCTTTTCGTTCTTTGCTTAGAAGTAAAAAAGTTGGAAATACCTTTGCAGCGATATACTGTTAACAAACATCCTGACGTCAAAATGTGCTGCATGCTTTCCTCAATAACATTAAAGGGTTAGTTAACCCAAAAATGAATTTATGTCATTAATGAATCACCCTCATGTCGTTCCAAGCCCGCAAGACCTCCGTTCATCTTCGGAACAAAGTTTAAGATATTTTAGATTTAGTCCGAGAGCTTTCTGTCCCTCCATTGAAAATGTACACTCACCTAAAGGATTATTAGGAACACCTGTTCAATTTCTCATTAATGCAATTATCTAATCAACCAATCACAGGGCAGTTGATTCAATGCATTTAGGGGTGTGGTCCTGGTCAAGACAATCTCCTGAACTCCAAACTGAATGTCAGAATGGGAAAGAAAGGTGATTTAAGCAATTTTGAGCGTGGCATGGTTGTTGGTGCCAGACGGGCCGGTCTGAGTATTTCACAATCTGCTCAGTTACTGGGATTTTCACGCACAACCATTTCTAGGGTTTACAAAGAATGGTGTGAAAAGGGAAAAACATCCAGTAACTGAGCAGATTGTGAAATACTCAGACCGGCCCGTCTGGCACCAACAACCATGCCACGCTCAAAATTGCAAAGAATGGTGTGAAAAGGGAAAAACATCCAGTATGCGGCAGTCCTGTGGGCGAAAATGCCTTGTTGATGCTAGAGGTCAGAGGAGAATGGGCCGACTGATTCAAGCTGATAGAAGAGCAACTTTGGCTGAAATTACCACTTGTTACAACCGAGGTATGCAGCAAAGCATTTGTGAAGCCACAACACGCACAACCTTGAGGCAGATGGGCTACAACAGCAGAAGACCCCACCGGGTACCACTCGTCTTCACTACAAATAGGAAAAAGAGGCTACAATTTGCAAGAGCTCACCAAAATTGGACAGTTGAAGACTGGAAAAATGTTGCCTGGTCTGATGAGTCTCGATTTCTGTTGAGACATTCAGATGGTAGAGTCAGAATTTGGCGTAAACAGAATGAGAACATGGATCCATCATGCCTTGTTACCACTGTGCAGGCTGGTGGTGGTGGTGTAATGGTGTGGGGGATGTTTTCTTGGCACACTTTAGGCCCCTTAGTCGTTTAAATGCCACGGCCTACCTGAGCATTGTTTCTGACCATGTCCATCCCTTTATGGCCACCATGTACCCATCCTCTGATGCCCACTTCCAGCAGGATAATGCACCATGTCACAAAGCTCGAATCATTTCAAATTGGTTTCTTGAACATGACAATGTATTCACTGTACTAAAATGGCCCCCACAGTCACCAGATCTCAACCCAATAGAGCATCTTTGGGATGTGGTGGAACGGGAGCTTCGTGCCCTGGATGTGCATTCCACAAATCATGCAAGATGCTATCCTATCAATATGGGCCAACATTTCTAAAGAATGCTTTTAGCACCTTGTTGAATCAATGCCACGTAGAATTAAGGCAGTTCTGAAGGTTAAAGGGGGTCAAACACAGTATTAGTATGGTGTTCCTAATAATCCTTTAGGTGAGTGTATGTACGGTATATTGTCCTTGTCCAGAAAGGAAATAAAGACATCATCAAAGTAGTCCATGTGACATCAGTGGGTTAGTTAGAATGTTTTGAAGCATCGAAAATACATTTTGGTCCAAAAATAACAAAAACTACGACTTTATTCAGCATTGTATTCTCTTCCGGTTCTGTTGTCAAGCTGCGTTCAGTGATGCTGCTGACGTGTTATCAGTGCGCCCGAGCTTCGTTCACAGTCTGAAGGAGACACACACTGTAAACAAAACAATCTTCGCAAACATGTCTAAGGATTTCGACACAGGAAGACTTGCATTTTTTTGCCCAGCCATATTTATTTCAACCCGAATACACAGACCCACCAGATACACGTCAGCAGCGTCACTGAACGCGGTTTGACAACAGAACCGGAAGACAATACAATGCTGAATAAAGTCGTAGTTTTTGTTATTTTTGGACCAAAATGTATTTTCGATGCTTCAAAACATTCTAACTAACCCACTGATGTCACATGGACTACTTTGATGATGTCTTTATTTCCTTTCTGGACAAGGACAGTATACCGTACATACATTTTCAATGGAGGGACAGAAAGCTCTCGGACTAAATCTAAAATAACTTAAACGGTGTTCCGAAGATGAGGGGACGACATGAGGGTGAGTCATTATAATGACATAATTTTCATTTTTGGGTGAACTAACCCTTTAACAAAATAAACAGAACAAAATGACAGGCGTGAATTTGGAGAAGCTCTGAAGGGAGGGTGGGATCTCATGCTTTTAAAGCTATCTTGCTATTGCTAGCCTCTCTGAAAATTGCCTACCCTTACTTTAAGGGCTTTGTTTTGTGAAAATGATCAGATGACTGCATGTTAGCACTTTGATTACAATTATTTACCAAATAATTAAACAGGCATACATGAAATATTGATCTAATTTAATGTGAGAAGAGAGACTCTGGAGTGCCACTATTTCTACTAAAATATTTGACTGCAGAATGCTGTGATTAACCAATATGAATCAAGTGTTTCTCAAAGCTGTGTAATCTGATTAAACTGTGCAGATACTTAGATGAAACAGAATGAGGAGAATAAAAGCCTTTTTAATGGAATATTGGATTAAGATCTGTTTTAATGTCTTTTGAATTGTGGTAAGACATATTCTGTGTGAAGGCTGTCCAGGTTTTAATTAAGAGGTGTTATAAAAAGAGCCATGTTCAGTGTAAAAAAGCTGAACACAACATGATGTGCAAAATCAATATGGCATTAATGAAACAGAGCACCTATCTGAGGTGAAACTTAAAACTTCCCTCCTGTGGACTGATGTTATGCTTGAGTGCTTCAAACCTAGTCCGTGTCCAGCACTCCTTTGGTTTTGAGATGTAATCATTTGAATGGGCTTGAAGCCCGTTTTGCAGCGCAAACTCTTTCAGTTTTTTTTGTATTTGCCTGCTTTTTCAATAGAGTCTCTTTATCAGAGCTCCGTGAGGGGTTACAGAAATAACTCATTCCATCATTAACCTATTAAAGAGCGAAAAGTGGCTCTGCTCCCAATTTTTCTCATTTGGTTAATAAAACAAAAGCTTTGGAAAGAATAATTGTTTTCAGTCGTTTAGGTTGGCAGGGGAAAGTACGGAAATGTACTGCTTTTCCGCTCATTTCATTAACTTCTCAGAACAGAGCATAACTAATAAATCATTGACCGAATCGCTGGATTTTCTTAGATGTCTCCAACATGCTTTCATTTTGATTTTACATCTAAATAGACTGATTGTAGTGGAAAGAAGGTCACGGTTGAAATGCAGTTGGCTTGTTTGTGTTTAAGGTTCGCCGTTCCTGGCTGGCGAGGACTGTGTTCTGGGTGGGGTGATTGTTCTGAGGTGCTGCACATGTGGAGAAGCCCAACGCTCTGAAGACATCCAGGCTCTGCTGGGTACGTGCTCCTCTGTCCTGCTTCAGCTTAAATTCATTACACCCGAGGTCCAAAACTGTGATGATTGTGCATTCAATCAAAAACATCAAAACGGAATGGATTGGAACAGAATGCAGGGATCACGAGACATATTTTAAGTGCATTAAAAATAATAATAATAAAGAATACTATAAAGCAGGGTTCCTCAAATCTTGCCCTGCAGAGTTTAGCTCCAACCCTAATCAAACACACCCGAGCTAGCTAATCAAGGGGCCTTATACACCCGGCGCAATGCGGTAAGTGTTTTTTGCTAGTTTTAGCCCGGCGCAGTTATCTTTTTCACGTCCTGTGCCACGTTGTTTAAATAGCAAATGCATTTGCGCTAGGGCTGGGCGATATGGCCCAAAAAAATTATCACGATATTTTTTTTTATATCAGTCGATATCGATAATTATCACGATAAATGTCGAATCTTTATTTCTTTCAAGTTTAAAGGCAGATTTTTGCTCCTAAGTGAAAGTTGTATAAACCAGAGCGTTAATTGTGGTTTTAACTCTTTATCAGAACAGATCATGACAAACACTTGACAAACAGTTGAACATTTCACAAATCTGAGGTAGTAGAACATTCAAACATTTGTCATTTTTCCTTAACAAAATTAATATCTGAATAGAAAAATATTTCTTCAGCAGTTTGCAGTGCAGCCTGCAATATTCAAATTACATGTTTTGTCTCGAAATGCATATTTGACAGTGAGTTGACAGTAAATCGGCATCCTAACTCAAGCTAATACTACTGTTAAATTTATGTTCATTAACAAAAACAGTAACATCTGTTAAAAAAAAATAATTAACAACCACATTTTTATTTGGTAAAATGTAATATTCTGACTGTTTGACTTTTATTAAAATTAACCATTGGTCATCCAGTATCATGCATTTAGATCATGATAACCACAGATAAAACCAGGCATAGCCTAGCGTTATAAATTAGTACCTCACTATCATGGCAAAACGTAACTTTATGGTTTCTATGGTATTTGTATGAAAAACAGTAGCCTAACAGTTAAATACATTATTAAATACTATAATTATATTCCATTAGACATTTAATACATTGTCTACATTAATAATATTATACAATTCAATATGTATCCCACATTTCATGGTGCAGTTAATATTACTAGGCTAACCTTACAGTAAATCCATGGTAGGCTAAATGGATTCAGTATCAATTCAGATTCTGACAGTATCGTTGCGCGCAGTGTTTCTCCTGTTTGTCAGCGCTGTTTCATCTGCCTTTAAACATTTGTGTTCTTCGCTGAACTCTAGCACTTCACACTGGATCTCGTGAGCGAGGCGATCAGAGTAAACGCGTCTGCTCGAGTGAGCTCGCGCTGCTGTTTGGACTTTGAGCCGAGCGGATAAACAGTCCGTGAGCGCGCGAGGTTCAAATGAGTTTCGTTCCGCTTTTGGCGCATAAACATTATCGAACATTTATCGACCTCTTGATATCGTTTTATCGAGAAAAGTTATATCGCGATAATTATCGTTATCGTTTTATCGCCCAGCCCTAATTTGCGCCCATGGTCTGTAAATGAGGTGTGTTTAGGCGCATTGTTGGCGCATTGCTTTTTTGAGGCAACTGAAATAGACTGCGCCATTGACCAACAAAAAACTTGTCTAAAGTCAATGGGGCAATATTTTTTTTATTTTTTATTTAAAGCTGCAGTCCGCAGTTTTTCCTCTTTGTCGCCATCTCTGTTCGAAATCTGCAATTGCAGTCATTCGCGGAATTATCAACTTTACGTGAGTTGTACTTCGACACGGCACAGCGCGGATGAACACAATGTTTGAGGAGAATGTTCAGCTGTCAGTCACCGCGCCGGTGTCGATACTGGCATTCAGAATCACAGATTATTCTTTTTGGAAGTATGACCAACATAAGAATTTTCACCGGAAAATGTAATCTGAACTAGTAAGAAACATCCACTTTTATTCTGGTTCTGACATTACAGTAAATCGCGCTGATTAAATCTAACAATTGAACCTTTCTGGATCTGCCATCAAATTTAATTATATCAAGTGCTGTGAAAAAAGGCTATAAATCTCCACCGCAAAGACATGCTCGAATTTCCCGCGGAAATCCACCAGTACCACTGGAATTAAAAACATTATTACAAGCTTATCGCTTTGAATCAAGGTAAGGCAAGCAGATAGTTTTGAACACTGGCTGGTTATGTATTTTCTCAAATAGGTATTTTGGATCATTTTTAACCCAAAAAAGCTACGGACTGCAGCTTTAAAGAGCGTGTTAGTAATGTGCACTAGAGGTCTTCTCGGGTCCTAAAAACTGTACCCGACCCGAATCGACCCGAATCACTACTTACCCGAACCCGACGTGTATAAATAATTTTTTTTTAAAGAAAAACCCGACCCGAGACAGACCCGAAAAAATTAGACCCGAGTCCGACCCGACCTGACGCCATTTCCTTTAGAACCCAACTGGACCCGAACGTAAACGGCATTTACATTGTGCACAGCCTGCAGCCCTGCGTTTCTCAAAAATGCACTTAACTTAGACGCGCAAGTGTAAGCGTGCTGAAGTGCTAAAATGTCAATCACACATCACTGGAACCCATTACGTCCTATAAAATTTGGCATAATGTTATTTACCGGACCATACGATGATTAGAACCACCATTCGTTTTCCCTGATGTTTTTCGCAATTTCTGTTATCGCCTCCATGCTTTTCTGACAGTGTCGCGTATTTTTAAAATTGATTGACAGGCCTGGCTTAACGACAATTCAAATACTTGCATTTAGTCAAACATCCATCCACATGATGGCGCACTAGTTCTTCTTGGCAAAGGGAGGGGTTGGTTTATGTGGAGCGAGCAACTGAGTAAATAAATCCGGAGGCAACCGTGCTTATGCTTATAGCCCATTTGCACGTAGAAGCGTGGATTCGCTCTCTCGCTTAGAAAAAGTGAGAGAACGGTGTCATAGTTGTTGTAAATACTGCAATTTTCTTAAATGCCCAACATAGTTTAAAAGAATTCGGGTTTTCTCGGGTCCATTTGGAAAAGGCATATTTATTTTAAATTACCCGAGACCCGAGGCCACTAATACCGAACCCGACCCGTGTCCGAGACACTCGTCGGAGTTTTGGACCCGAACCCGCTCGGGTCTCGGGTCGGACCTCGGGTTTTCGGATCCAAGTGGACCCATGAAGACCTCTAATGTGCGCCTATAGGTGGATCCACAACGCACGTACACTTTGTCCCGTAGATGGTCTGCTCGCTAAAGAAGCGTTCAGTTTTTCCGTTTGCAAATTCCGTCATGTAAATAGCGAATCCGCCATGGCGCGAGCGCAACTGGTTTTTAAAGGGAATGTGAGATGAGACTCTGATTGGTTTATTGCACGTTACACCCAAAACACACCCATTACTACAACCCTTTTAGACCATGCTCCGGGTGCGCCGACCATTTTTCCTGTCGTTAAAGTAGCAGAAGTGGATTCGGACACGCCCTAAGTGCACTTGCGCCGTGCGCTTTAGACCATGTGCTTAAAATGGGGCCCAAGGTCTTCAGGATCACTAGAAAATCACAGATAGGTGAGTTTGATCAGGGCTTGAAACTCTGAAGGGCCGTGGCCTCCAGGACCGGATTTGCGGACCCCTGCTACAAAGCGAATTTTATTTACTACCGTTCAAATGTTTAGGGTCCATAAAGTTTTTATTTAATTTGAAGAGTTTCTTATGCTCTTCAAGGCTGCATACATAAAACAGCAATATTAAGAAATATTATTATTTTAACTTTTGATGGCAAAGCTGAATTTTCAGCATCATTACTCCAGTCTTCAGTGACGCATGATCCTTCTGAAATCACTCTAATATGCTGATTTGGTGCTCAAGGAACATTTCTTATTATCAATGTCAAAAACGGTTGTGCTGTTTAATATTTTTGTGGAAACCGTAATATTTTTTTTCAGGATTCTTTGATGAAAAGAAAGTTCAAAAGAACAGATCTTTTGTAACATCATAAATGTATCTAGTATCACTTTTGAACAATTTAATGCATCATTGCTGAAAGTGTTACATAAAAAGATGGCGTTATGGAGGATTTTTGGGTTTTTGGGAGAACATCTGGGTCATTGAAGATTCCCTGAAAGTCATTCGTAATGTTGTCCCCCCCCCCCCCCAAATTCTCCCCCCCCCCATATTCGAACATTCTTGTCTAAAGATGCTGACTATTTTTCCAGGCGTCTTTGTTTAAACATTCAGGGATAAACATGGCAGCTCCCTACATTCACAAATAACAGAATAAACAGGTCTCAAAGTGTGGTCGGGAGAATAGAGGCATTGTTATGATTAGGGCTGACAACACTCAATGGAAGAACACATTTCAGACAGATATGAAACTCACCTTTTCAATATCTTTGTCTGTTGTGTTCATTAACCGTTCAATCTTGACTTCAATTTAAGGCCAACTCAGAAGGCTGATTCGCCATGGGTGCATTTTGGAAGTTCTAATGGGTTTTTAGAATAGCAGTTTTCCATTTATGAGTAAAATATTAGAGGTGGGAATCTTTAGGCACCTCACGATCCGATCCAATTCAAATTCTGGGAGTCACGATTCCCTTTTTTTTTTTTTTTACTTTATTAAACAGTTTACTGACTTTAAATCTTACAAATTTAAAACAATTTTATGTTAAGAATTTAACTAACTAAATATGGTTTCAAAACAATAGATTTAAATATCAAATAATAACAAAGGAACAAAGAAACACAAACAAAGATGACATCATAGACAGCAGGAGATCTAAAAATAGGCTGCATTCACACTAATGCACAGATCTATTTTGACAATACAGATGTTTTGTCTTGTCTGTGTAATCCCTTAAGACATAACAGACTTTAATTATGTTAATTTTGCATCATAAAAGCATTTATCGAATAGCTGCAAGCGCTATTCGAAGGTGTGTGTGTGTGTGAGAATTCAAAGCAAGCAGAATACGGTTGTTTCTAGAGCACACACAATACTATCGCGAATGCTAACTCAGAATTGATTCAGAATCTTGGAAGAGAGAATTCAAAGATTGCATTGGAGCATTTAACCACCTCTATAAAATATGCATCGTGGTTCACAATATTATTTGAGATTTTATTCTGTTCTAATATTTCATTCATTAAATAAAGCGCTTCTAAAAATCCATTTGAAACTCCTCAAGATGCTAATTCTCTTCCAGGTATATAGGATGTGTAATCTTCTAAGGACTTTTTAGTACCTATATCTCACAGTTATTGTCTCTCTTTTATTCACAGTGGAGTTTCTATGGAGCCATACTACAGAGAGTATGTGTGTGGGATACATGTCTGCCCAGGACAGTAAACCCAGGGTAAGAAGTTCCCACATCAGAACACCCTCATCAGAGGCTCTTCACTGTCTCCGCAATTGCTAGGGCATTCTGGGTGGTTAGTCTTTATGCTTTTCTGGTTCCTAGATATGGCTTGGGTCCCTGCTTCAATTTAGTCATTAGCATGGCAAAAACATTTTTTTTTAATCTGTTATAGTAATAGCACACCTTTCTTAAATAAGATTTCAGGCATCATGCATGCCTGTAACACCAGTGGTTTGTGTGGAGTTACATGCCAAAATATAATAATAAAGGTGTGGTAACTTTGAATTTTATTCTGTGAAATATGCATTTCCATGGGTGACCATGTGATGTAGCGAAAGATTTTACCACACAGGCGTATCATGTTCAAGTTGGTCAAGTAAATTTACAGATTTGACTCACAGAAAGATGCTTGGTTTGAAAGTGACTTCACTGCGAGCTGTGCTTCATACATCGTTACACTATTGACCATTGATTTGTGGGGTTTGTTCAAGTGTGAGCAATAGTAATAGAGATGCTTGTCTTTGCATTCCTCACAATGAAGGTTTGTTAGTGTTATTCAAAATTATTAATAAAGTATTGCCAAAACTCCTATTGATTTAGCTTTGACACTTGGCAGTCATGTCCTAATGCCCGAAAAGTGGTAAAAGCATGGCAACATGCACAAATATACTTCTTATATTTTTAGTATCAGTCCACAAGTTTCTGGTATGTAATTGGCAGCAGGTACTCATAAAATGAACAATCCTGCTGAATTGTGACGGGTCTTTCCATCGACGACTGCAGCAGAAAGACACCAACTCATTCCTGTACCATTCCAGAAACATTCCTCCCATTCCTTCATGCATTGTGCTGCTGTGTATGTGTGTGTGTGTGTTTGATGAGATGAAAGCCCTGAGCTGATTGGCAGCTCAGCGAGATAGAACACAGTCCAGAGCTCTAGGAGTGTGTGCCGTTTTAACCGTTTCTATTCACGCTAGTAGCTCAGAGCGTGTCTGGAAGTGTGCATTGACCCATTTTAGAATAGTCCTTTGTTGGGTTTGTGCTCTGAACAGGGGCTCTAGTCAGTTCTTGCAGAAGCCAGTGTACTCTTTATCCGGTCTATTGTCAGTGCAGATTGGCTGGAAGCGGACCCTCTCTGTTGCTTCAAGCCCTTGGGCTTTCATGCCTGGCATTGATGAATCTTTTACATTTAACAAGCCTCTTTACCTCCAGATCTTCTCAACCTGTTCAGTTTGTATATCTGTTTGCACAGTTGCAATGTTAGGCCATATTTAATTTAGCTTTAATAAAAATAAAAATAAAATGTTATCTATACATTTAAAAGAATTGCATGATGTATACTTTGCACAGCATAAAATTATAACTATGTATACAGGATATTTGTGGTCATGAAACTGTACACATAGGATACGGATGAGCCTCTGTGTTTGGTGCACTGACAAACATTTTGTCCGATATGTAGCCTGGAATGTGGATTGCATGTTTTCTTTTTTCTGGCAAGATTTCAATCCTTCCAGCTCAATTCCCAAATCCACACGCATCATTGCTGTTGGAGAAGAGCTAGTTTTCTGATGTCCTCTCATCCTTGCTCTGGGATGCATTTCCTGTACAGTGATGTAACTTGCTGATTAACCACCATAGTATGATGCATCGTTGAGGAAACTTACCAACTTGTCATGATTGTTTTCCAAAGCTGTAGTGACTCTTTTGCACCTCTGTCTTTGAACTGCATTGGTTCAACAATATAGGACTGTCGTAATTGACGACACGTGCAGCTGGATTAATATTTTTCTGCTAAATAATCTATTGAGATATCCGATAGTCTGCTGTAACAAATGGTGGCAGTCACTAGGGCTGTCACTTTTGTGAAAAAATCCTGTTCGATTTTTGAGACGTAAGTGTTCATTGAATCGATTGTAAAATCGATTTTCCATGTCTAAAGACGTTTCCATTTTCATCACCACATATAGGCAAATCCACGGACAACTAACAGGCATTAGGACGAACGTAAAGAGGGCGCTTGAGACGCGCACAAGTCAGCAATATTTCTGATGATTTATTGGCGTGAAGTTTCGTGCACAATGATAAACAGGAGCGCAACATTCAGAGATTGAAATTAACACCCTCCAACTCGCCAAATGCGGATAAAAATGAACTGGCGGGTAACTCTGTCAAATCACGAGCCAATCTGGCGTGTTTCTATGTTTACTCACTCTCTTAGCTGGGGAAGTTCGTGTAAGCCAAATCTGCGCGGATTTAGCGCAAATACTCAACTCGTGAGTCCTCATGATATATTAAATACAGTGTATAGCACAGAATCTGCGCATTTCTGGCTTACTTGAACACACACGTCACTGAGCAAACAAATAACGGTGTGCTTGTTCACTTGCATTGAAGTAATAGCGAATATTAAAAAGCATTTGGTTTACAGAAAACACATTGTTATTTTCCGACATCCTACATGTTCTGTGCACTGTATTGATCTGTCCACCTAAAACACATTTTTGGTAAAAAAAAAAAGGCCGTTAAAATCGATTCCCTATTTTCGTTTTCGATACTTGTGTTGGCTGGTGCAATCGATTTTCGAACGTAAAGTGACAGCCCTAGCAGTCATTAATGACTATTTCACTGTTTTTGTTACATGTCATTTTGCTTTATTCACGGGTTCATTCATTCAAGTTACACTTTATTTGGATTCAATGATTTATTAAGCCACGTTTCCACCGAAATTCCCCCCCCCCCACCCCCAATAAAGCCTGAACCTCGTCGTCGGTCCATCTGCTGTATTTTTTAAACTCCATTGTTGATTCGAAAAGCAAACAACTGTAACTGCACGCACAGCAACAGATAAAAAAAAAATCTGCGTGGAGTCAACCAATCAAAATGCGGCATGGACTCAACCAATCAGCATGTTCAGCGCCCGAGTCCCACCCCTGAAAAAGTTCCTAGACTTTGAAAAAGTACTACCTCGCAAGCAGGGACTTTCGGAGGGGGGAATATTTAGCACACCGAGTACCATCCCAAAGTCTCTAGTTCCTGGGGAAAGTTCCTGCGGTGGAAACGCGGCCTAGACAACAATTGTGTATGTTGTTGCTCCTTCCGCCACAATATTTATATAGAATTTACTGAATGTTAGCTTGCTTGTTAGTGCCCAAGAGCATGATCTATTTAAGTCCACATGTTATTGAACAATAAACTGTTTCAACAACGCAAGTTTGTGATGCTGTTTGTGAATGTTTGCTAGAAAATCGGTGAAACTGTTGTTAACGTCGGAACTTGCGACCATAGTTGGCTAACAATGCTTTTGGGAAACGCATCCTTGGTTGCTGATTAATTGGTTACACTGCTCACTCTTCCCTTTTTCCATTTAGCCCCTCGAAACAAGGGATGGCACATTGTGGCTGAGAACAAAATATGTGAAAACCACAGCTGAAGCATGGCCATTGTCATATATATGTTTTTACACTGCGGCCCCACTTCTGGTTTAAACATTCTGGTTTTCAGCTCTTTAACACATCATACACACATTTTTACATGGCAATTAAGAAAGAATTTTAATGGCATACTTTTGGTCTCAAACAAAGCATTTTTCTGATTATATCCAACTGCTTAAATGTTTGGCTTGAGTCTAGATGTCCATCTCAGTCAGTGAATCTCTGGTTTGCCACACAGAATCTTTCACAGTCTAATCTTTAGGTTGCGTTAAGACTTCATGATTATTTCCAGCAGTGGTAATTCCAACCACATGTGAACCATTCCAGATAAAACACCATCAAGTAGATTGAAATGTGTTCAACTTCAAAACACTGTTGTCATTTAGAAGAAGAATAAGTCCAATTTACACTTGACGACTGCAAGGGAAATTACATTTCCAAGTCAGAATTGCGAGTTATAAATTGCGAGTTACCTTTTTATTTTTTATTCAGTGGTGGAAACAAGCTTCCTTAATAACAGAACACAAGACAAATATACTGAATCAATTAAATGTAATTACTCATAAATTTAAATTAAGGATACAACTTATGATTGAAATAAATACAATAACAAAAATTATTAAAAAAGACTGAAAATCCGACTGAACTTATGCTACATAAATCCGACTGAACTTATGCTACATAAAAGTTGAACATAACTTTAAAGAAAAAATGTAATTCACCTCTCGAATTGTGAGTTTATATCTTGCAATTCTGACTTTATTTTTTCGCAATTGTTTATATCTCGCAATTCTTACTTTATAACTCGCAATTGCATGTTTATATCTTGGAAAAAAGGATGTAAACAATTGTGAGAAAAAAAAGTCCGAATTGTAAGACAAAAAGTCGCAATTATCTTTTAAATTGTTTTCTGTGGCGGAAACGAGCTTCCACAAGTTATGTGTTGAAAAAAAGATTCACATAATTAGTTGCTTGTTAAGTGTATCTCACTCTAGACGATTGTGCTACAGGCTTTTGAGAAGATGTGTGCTATTACTTTTCTAAGTTACGGTGAATTATTTTCGAATGAAAAAACAAGGGAAAAACCACATAGACTTCAATAGAAAGGGGGACCTGAGCCATTAGTTGAGGACCACAATATCATGGAGACTTGGGCCAATAAGCAACCACCCAGAACACCCTGGTAACCACATAGCATAGTGCTAAAACCCACTCTGAAGACATTGGCATCTCCCTGTTGCAACCACTCCTAGCATCTCACAAAAACATCTTGCAGAACTCTAATGGCCAGAATATTTGGGCCATGTTATTGCACAAATTAATGTAATGGGCATGTATAAAGGAAGGCTTTATCTCTACATGGAAACAACATTGGAATAACGTTCCATGGGGTAGCAAAAAATGTGAAAAGTTGTGTTATGATTCCCCTTGTATTCTAGTTCCCCTCATCCTTTGCAGTAATGTCTGAATGCGTTTGGGTGTGTTAGCGATTAGCAGAAACATATTAGAAAGTTAGTGTTCTATGCCTGTTACTCATCTAGATTTAAATCACGAGCTGGGACTCAAATTCGCGTCACCCAAAGTTATGTGGCATTATTGCTATGACAAGCTACACCGTTTGTAAAACACAATGTTTCAGTTGGGGTTGTTGTGTGGACTCCAATATACACTAGATTGTTGGAAACAAGTTAAATGCCAATTTTGAAGATCTTTTTTTTTTTTTTTTTACCGATGATACAATAAATCAACAGTCTTACTGTACGTTCACACCGCCGCCGGCGAGAGCGGCAAAATTCGCTCTTACCGCCCTGCCAGCGACGCCGTGGATAGATTCGTGGACGCTCTGATGCTCTGACGTAGATCGAATGTTTGGTCTTTTTTTAAACTTTATTTAAAGGGGCCGTAAAGCAAACAAGCATGTTGATCGTTATTTTTGCAGAAAATTGATCGATGGAAAGAACTTAACAATTATACTGACATGTTTGCTAACGAAATAAACCAATTAAAAGCCATTTGTGTGGTGTGGCTTTTGTGTTTTGGTTAAGTGCTATTCTAATTTGCATTCCCGCTGAAAAACAAGCGTTCTAGCGTGAAAATCTTGCCTATAAATAGTGTTGCGCGCCTTCTTATCAAATTCAAATGATAAACCTCTCCTCTGTTTTGCTTGGGAACTAATGTGGTCGGAACCAAAGTTACTTGACTGCGTTCTCTGGAATCCTCTCAAACGGAGCACTTCTGCATTCCGATTGGTTGCCGCCGGTTGCCGCCGAACCGCGTCATAGCTCATTACCATAAAGTTTAGCTGATTTCAACTTCTCCTCGCCGCTCCTCGCCGCTCTCACCGTCCAAGACGCGCCGCGGCGCGCCGCCCTCGCCGGAGCTCGCCGCCGGCTCTCATTGAAAATGAATGACTTCCGGCCACTTTGACGCTCTCGCCGGCGGCGGTGTGAACGCACAGTTATGTAGAGGCATGGGTTCAGTACCATTTAGGTCATTTGTTGTATTTATATAATTTATATTTATTTATATTTTAGTGTTCCTGTTTTCATTTATTTATTTAAAAAAAAAAAAATCTGGATTCCATTTTATTTTCCCATTTTAATTTTTCTGGATTTATTTGGATTTATTCATCCAAAATTTGCTAAATTTGAGACATCCTGTGTGATACTGTAAATCCATTACTGGATTCCCTCACTCCATCTGTTTTTTCTGCGTTGCGGAAATCATAGGGCCCTGTATTTTAATTATGTCATACATTTATTTTGTAATTTCATTATTCATTTCCTTAATTTTTTGGATGGATTTATTATTACTTTTATCTTTTCTCAGAGTAGATGTTCGCTTGTGTTTGTGTGATGTTCTATTGTTTAGTTTGAGTTATTTGAGTTAGTTTTGAGGTATTGTCTTCTAGCTTGCTAGTAATCTACCTGCGCTTGTGCTGGAGGTCACATAGACTGTGTGAGTGAGATATGGATCACTATCATAGCATAACTGACACACATGAATGTGCTGAAAGGGGTCACAGTTTTCCACTGACTCGTCACCCAGTGCTTCCAACAGGTGGCCCGGGGAGCTCTGGGATGATACCTTCACTTCTATTCTCCTCACACATGGTTCTGGCTCCCCGAGGGCCGCTTATCGTTGCCCGACAGAGAGCGGGACCAGGGTATGTGCCTGAGGCGGGTGGGCGGCAGCTGCCTTTGATTGCAGTGAGGACACCTCACTCCCACTATTCAACAGCTGTGTGCTTCTCCGCCACACTCATACTTGACTCTGTAAACACTCTCTCTTTCTCTCTCTCTGTTTGCCAGACTCACATATCCAGACTTCCTCCTGGGGCGGTGGCCGGACAGTCGCTGGCAATCGAAGGTGGAGTCTGTCGACTTGGCACCGTGAGTGACTGACGCGGTGTGAAATCATCCTCTATTTCTGCAGCATAATGCCAGCGGGATCTTTATAGCAAGAGCTTGATGTTGTGTCATCGTAGCACACAATTATAAAGGGACAAAAAGGTTGCAATATGTCTTTTCTTCCATCTTTTCTTTATTGCACAGATATAAAAAACATTTATTCATTTATTCACAATTTCCTTTTCTAAAACATACCATGCTACTTTTGCGTTCCATTCTTGGGCATAGCATAGACAGTGTCATCTGTTTGACTGTCACTTGAGAGGGGGGGACGGGGACAGGGTTAGCAGGGTAATTTGCCTAATGCTAAGAAAAGGACATGCCAAGTGCACTTCAGGACTAGTGCACTGCTCTGGTTTTAGTGGGCTTCCAAAGAACTCAGCTTCTAGTATGTGCTGGACAAGACTTGATGCTCCATTTCTATTCCTCTCTTAAACAATATGCACCGTCCTTTTCGTTGTAAATAAGCTAGGGGGTTGTTGAAACAGGGTGGCCATTAATGTAAACGGCTTACTTGATGTTTAATATTACTTTTACTATTATGTTTTATATATAGATAAGATGCTTGTTTTGTGCAAAAGTTCAGTTTAGTAATTCATATTATAGGTCTGAACATTTCTGAGTGGAGATATTTGACATGTGTGCTTGATGTGAGTCTGGTTGAGTCGCAAATGCGTACGCAGCGTGGAATACAGGATAAAATCCTTTTTGAAATTTGCAAAAATTGCCTTTTCATTTGACTTTTTTAAAGCTAGGAATAGCAGTTCAGAATAAAATTTGCCGTTTACTCACTCTCATGTCATTCTAAACCTGTACAGCTTACTTTCTTCTGCAGAACACAAGAGGATCCTTGTCATTGTTTTCCTTTTAGTAAGCGTTAAAATATTGAAAAAGATTCAAAGTATCATAAAAATGGTCCATTTGACCTGAGTCTTTAGAACTCTTACTGAACTCGTGCACGAGTCACGTGATATTTTGGTGCTTTTATGTCCATTTTACCCTGAAAAATGAATGCCCCATTTCTTGAAATTGCAAAGAAAATAGCGATTCTTCTGAAATCCAACTTTCGATCTGAATGACACGAGGGCGAGTAATGGGAGAAATTTATTTTCAAGTGAACATTTCCTTTAAAGAGTGGGACTATTCTCAAATCTAATGATATGCACTGTTGAAAATATGTTGAATCGTGGTTGTTACACTTTCACCACAAAGTTGATGGCAGTAGGATCTCAGAAAGATCTTCTGATGAGACTAGATGCACACGCACTTTTGCTCAGCGTCTTACTAAATAAGTGCACTATGACTAACTGCACTGCTCGTGTGTAATAAGAACATGGCGCATGTTTCACAATCCAAGTATGCATATCTTTTGCGTACTTTGAGTTCACTTGACCTTATTTGAAACCTGCATAGTGCACTTCTGTGATTAAGCTGTATTAACATGTCAACAGCTTTGTGTGTTTTCTAATACCATGTGTAGTGCTCAGGAGATGATCATGAGACCCCCCAAAAAAGCAAGCTAAAAAAATGACTGTTAGTCCATCTTTGAAAATGCAAAGTATATTTTAGGTCTGTATTTTATAATGGCAGAAAAATGAGAGGATCTCTAAAATGTATTTATAAATTACACTGAATCAAATATGTTGACGGTTATTGCATTGATGAGGGTTTTTTGGCAGGGCTATTATTTCAAGTTCCGCAGTTGAGAACTTTTCTTTACTTAACATTCTTGCATTACTATAAAAAATGTATGATATATATGCTTATTTTAGTTTTACTTGACCCTGCATTTATTATGAAATGTCTGTGAACGTTTCCAACAGCAGATTGTACTAACCTCTTGCTATTGTAATGCTCAATAAAACTGAGATATGACGTGCAGTTCAAAGTGTCGATTGATTCATTCATTCATTCATTGACTGTCTCCTTTTATATGTACTAAAATAATGAATGCATCAATAAAGGCTAAAAAACTGTTGTATTCTACATAACATGGGCTGCCCTATTATTGTGGCTGTCATGTTGAGATCACATATCCAGCCTTTTATTACCATTTGAGTAAAAAATCAAACTTCAGGAACACTTACCTTGAACTGATGTTTTTGAGAGCAAAATGTAAAAAATCCCTAGTTTTGGAGAGTCATCTTTGCCAGAAAGACAAATCAATTAAAGGAGAACTCCGGCGCAAAATGAACCTTTGGTCTAATAAAACATTGGTACCTAGTCAACCGTTCTCTGAGATTTGTTTTCATGATAATCGAATGTAAAGAGTTTTATCTCTAAAAACTGTTTAGCGTATAACGCCAGTAATAGGGGCATTTAATAATTAAAAAGAAATCGCTAGTTAATACCACTAACAAGGCTCAAAATAGCCCCACACTAACAGTAAAATGAGGGTCCCTACATGCAAAACGAAGCATTGAGAACTTTGTAAGTGTACAGACCGTTTAATAAGAAGATATTTTATAAAGACAGTCCACTTCGTGCATAGCTGTTGTTTTATTTTTATTTTATGTATATATTTTTTATCTATCACTCTTGTATCTGCACTTGTTGAATCTTAAGCTGATGTGGCCAGCAAAGTTTATCTTTGCTTCTGAAAAATATCTGCATTGGTGGCAGGGGACTTTTACATTTACCCTGTATTTGATAGGTGTGAGGTGCTAACCTAACCCTAACCCTATACATTAATGGTAAAGTAATGTAGATATATTGGATAGTTGCTTTTATTTACTATAAAACAATGTTTATATAAAGTGAACTCCTTGAATTAAAAGTATGTAGATATATTGGATAGTTGCGTTTAATTACTATAAAAGTACGTTTATTCAAAGTAAACCTATACATTAATGTGAAAAGTACGTGTTTTACATCTAAAAATCTGTACTTTGACGGGAGTTCTTGTGGATGTAATTGATAATGTTATGAATTTACCAAAGAATACTGTGTAAAAACAGAAGACTTCTTTAATTGTATAATTGTAAGGTATTCCTGCAATAATTTCCAGTTTATATGCAGATTTATTCATTTGTTTAATGTTCTACAGACATTTTTTTAATAAGATTTTCTTTTCATTCTACAGCAGTGGAACTGTAAAAATACAGAAAATGTTTACAGTAAATATCTGTATTTTAAAAAACAGAATTATTCCGTAGAATAACTTAAGGTTGTTTACTGTAATTTGACGGTAAGTGTTTGGCAACTTTGCTGCCAGACTTTTTACCGTTTTTTTACGATTGTTTTTTTACATGTATTTACCTTAAATTTAAGGTTTCACAGTAAAAAAACACATAGTTGTCTTAATTTTAAATAAGCGATTTTTTTTGTCTTTTTACATAGAATTTAATGTAATTTAACATTCAAGCCAATTAAACAAAAGCATAATCCTGTAAAAAAACTATAATTTCTCCTTATATGAATTTACAGATTATTACTTTTATTTTATGGTTAATGTTTTTAATAAAAGTTTTTTTCTGTTTTTTAATGACATTTACACGTAATGTTAAAAAAACGGAAAATATTTGTAAAATAATACAGTATATTTCTGTGAAAAAACTTTTTTTTTTTACAGTGTACAGACAGGAGCCATCTTTGGAAAACAGACTCGACTAATCAAACCACGAACGACGTGCTAAGTGAGCTGAACTGTATGAAGTTCAGTGAACTTCTGAACTGTATGAATGGGGTTCGTGGTTTGACTAGTCGAGACTGTTTTCCAAAGATGGCTCCTGTCTGTATACACGAAGTGGACTGTCTTTATCTTTATCTTCTTATTAAACGGTCTGTACACTTACAAAGTTAAGTTCTCAATGCTTCGTTTTGCATGTAGGGACCCTCATTATGTTACTGTTTTCGTGTGGGGCTATTTTAATCCTTGTTAGTGGTATTAACTAGCGATTTCTTTTTACTTATTAAATGCCCCCATTACTAGCGTTATACGCTAAACAGTTTTTAGAGATAAAACTCTTTACATTCGATTATCATGAAAACAAATCTCAGAGAACGGTTGACTAGGTACCAATGTTTTATTAGACCAAAGGTTCATTTTGCGCCGGAGTTCTCCTTTAAGTGTAAAATCAGCTGAATTCTTGTTGCATTTACACTGCCTCTTGCATTAGAAGTGGACCGAGATCCCTTTTTGTTCCTCTTTCCAGTCACTGTGTTGATTGGATGCTGAACCATTTAAATGCCTCTTATGTTAAAGAGACATTGTTTCATTGATTTTTTTGGCCGTGACGAAATGTATTGTCTACAGTCTGTTGTTTTATCTTTATCTGGAGGCCTACTGTTCTCACTCTTTTGTTTAGTCTCCATGAGCGCTTTTGGAGTTCCAGACAAAAACACTGCTCTATTTGTAGAATCATATTTGTTTTTGAGGCTCTAACAGACAGCACAAGTTCTATCCTTGTCTTCCCCCTGCCTTTTCTACTCCCCACATATCTTATAATCTTAACTGTGGCCTGCCAAAGATTTATAGTCTAGAAATAAATTACACACTTGACAATAACCCAGAGGTGAAAATAGAAGCTCTTTTCTTTTTTCAAGATTACAGAATGGTGTTTTGTAGACAGTGTTTGGAAGGTTTAAGTTAATAGTGTTTTCCTTTAAGATCCATATTCTGTGGCTATCCTATACGTTGTCCTGAAATTTGTCCTACATGGTGTCTGTGGATTTATATGTGTTTGTGGTCAGAGCCACATTGACGTTTGGTTTCTTTCACCACCTTTTTCTTTTTCACCACCATCTTTCACCATCTCCTCCTTTCATTTTTTGGAACAGACTCATTTAGTCCTTCATGCGATTTCCATTACGGACAATAATTACATTTGTCCTTTTGTGTTATGTACTGCGCCTGCTCTCTGATGAATTGGGTAGTAAAAAAGGTATATATATATATTCATAATTTAATAATTATGACACAGGCCACATGTCACATGGTGTAATTTAATCATTCATAATTTAATTTAATGTATAAAATGTAAAAATAAGGGTTCGCAAAAAATATTTCTTTATACAGTATATATACTAACTAGTATATAATAGTATATATATATATATATATATATATAGAAAGAAATATTTTTTGCAAACATTTTATACATGAAATTAAATTATGAATAAACCATTTGGAACAAACTGAAAACAAGAAATCGTTGAAAATGTTATAAAAACAGAAATTAATCTTTTAATCTGGCAGCTAGATAAAATTGTGACTGTAACTGTTCTTGTGGCATTGAATAAAAAAGAAATATCTCAAATGAAATGTCACGTACAAAAAAAAAATGCAACAGGTGAAACTTTATTGTCTTAGTATTCAATAAGGCTCCGCTCACCAAACCAGTTCCTTTTTATTCATAACTCATATTGCATATTATTCAGGATTATGATTTAAAATGATTAAAGACAACTTTACATGAAAAACAATTGACATTGTGGGTGAAAAACAGACCAAAGTACTGTCAAATGTACATAAATTGAAAAATTACTTGATTTCTTCAAATGAACTGAAAGGCAATTCGATTTTCTTTGACAGTTGGTGTTGATTTTATTGTTCACTGCATATAATTCATCAAACATAAATGTCACTCACACCTAAAGGATGGTAGACGCGTTGTGCTCTTGAGTAGACGTCCTCCACCTGTTGCTCTTCACAGCATGAGCAAACACATATTACAAAATAATACAGCTCACCTTGGACCCTTAACACAAGCACATTCCCTGTGTCGCTTTCCATTTCAGTCCTCCAATTCAGTGGCACTTTTATGCCGTGCACACCGTATTTGTGAGGTTGTGGCAGTGGGGTTTCAGAGGGCCCCTTCAGCTTTGAAAAGAGATACTTGGTTTTTAAGAGGTGGCAGGGGCACAGGACATTCAAGGTGTATCCGATGCCTCGCGCTCAGCAGCCCTAAAACGCAGAACAGACGGCAGTGCGAGTGAAGATCAAAGCCTGCGACCGCTGCCCCGCTCGACCTGCTGTCCACACATGCTGAGCTCTCCTGTCAGAGTGAATCTCTGCCATGTGGCCTGTGTCTGTCTGCTCAAACCAGCTCACACAACAGGTAGCTACTTCTACCACCACCGAAAACGGTTTTATTGCACTGTAAATGAACCGATGTGTGTACAGAGACAGTCACGTACACAGAGCCTCACAGGTCGTCTTCCACTGCTCATGTCACACAAGGTCATTCTGTGCTGGAAATAGCAGACAGACGCCCTTTCAGTGCAGAACAGAAGTGAGGGAACTTGGCATAACTTTCTTCTCTGACTAGTTTACTTTTTTGTTGACGATGGTGGAACAGTGTCTTATTTCAGAGTGGACGTGAAAAAAGGAATCTAAGTATGTATATTACAAGACAAAATTAGTGCTGTCAGTTCAATGTGTTAACTTACACACTAAATTAAGCCCTCTGACACACACACACACACACACACACATTAAAATTATACACACATATTATTTCAGGCACAGGTCATTTATTAGATTGTGGGCCATTTCTTTTCTATAACATAACTTTTTTATAACAATAACCAATTGCGTAATTACACTTTTTTTTTTCCTGCACTGAGACAGAAATCTCCACGTCAGTAGCACTTACATAAACCAAACTTTCCAGTTTTATTCCTATCTATATTCTGAAGGATTTTACAGAGGAGTCTGTTCATGTAACAACACAAATGATATATTGACTTCTAAACCGTCTCAGGTTACGACTGTAGCCATGGTTTTCTGAGAAGGGGAACGAGACACTGTGTCCTGTATTGACGCTATGGGGAACGCCCTCAGCGTAGAGGTCTGCACGGGCTTTAAACTGAAGCCCGAACCCGGCCCGTACCCGCGATCATTTCACCCGACCCGACCCGACCCGACAATTACATTTACATATTAAGCCCGAACCCGACCCGAACCCGAGGTCCATTCTGTTTCTCACAGCAATACCATTTTTGCAATATGCTATGTTGT
This sequence comes from Rhinichthys klamathensis goyatoka, assembly GCF_029890125.1. NCBI lineage: Eukaryota > Metazoa > Chordata > Actinopteri > Cypriniformes > Leuciscidae > Rhinichthys > Rhinichthys klamathensis. The sequence goes on along the minus strand of NW_026606652.1, from coordinate 3,195,071 downwards.
ATTTAATGATTGCTTGACATATTAAACAAATACATGTAGGCGCAGCGGCCCTATCAGCAGGCAGCACAGCAGTAAGAGAAAAAACTTACCAAGTAATTTTTTGCTTTATCAGACTCATGGTTTGCTTGTTGTCGTCGGCTGTCTAGAGAGCGGTAGCACATGCGCAAAACAGTTTTGTGATATAAATGATATGATAAAATAAAACAAATAATTAAAACAATTGTATTTATATATCATTATATTTGAGAGAGAGAGAGCCTGTATGCACATATTGCACATCTGCGCACGTAGCCTATACTTTCTCTCTCTCGCGTGCCGGTCACCACAACACAGCAAGCAGGCAAAGCACATGGCACGCAAACTATATATAGCCTATTTAGTTTTTCTTAGTTAAACCCGAACCCGACCCGAACCCGAGGCTGTTCATTAAACATTAACCCGAACCCGACCCGAAACCCGCACATTTTTCGGGACCCGTCGGGCTCGGGTCGGGTAGCAGACCTCTACCTCAGCGTGACTGGTGTCTGAAGCGCGTGTGAAAACGCCAAATATTATTGGCTGATGACAGTCCATGACATCATTAGCGGAGCGCCCGTGAGTATAAGATGGCGCCTATGATACATGTCATCAACTTTATTTGCCTGAAGGAGACATGCAGGCAAGCCCAAGCATGGCAATGAGACGCAGCGTTTCGTTCCCCTACTCAGGGAACCATGGATTCAGTCGTATCCAGCGTGGAGTGCTGTAAGAAACGTAAGGCCCCGTCCACACTACTGCGTTTTCGTTTAAAAACGGAGACCTTTTGCTACGTTTGCACCTCCCGTCCAGACTAAAACGGAAAAAAAGAAAACCTAAAACGGAGAAGTTTAGAAACGCTGCAGCTCCGTTTTGCGTTTTGAATCTCCGGAGGGCGTTTTAGTGAAGACGGGACAAAACGGAGGACTTTAGAAACGATGACGCAGAGGCTCACGCTCGGCTCTATGATTGGGTGTCATCAGTCATGACGTATCCTTCCCTGATTCGTCAGCCACCCATCACATGTCAATTAGTTTCCTGTTTACACTGGCACGCGCATGCCCAGTGTTGGTGAATGGTCACGTGATACGCGTTTTTAGGCGTTTTAATGTGGACGGAGATCAATTCTAATATGCAGATAAAACGCTGGTGTGGATGGAGATCGTAGTGTGGACGGGGCCTGAGGCTCGTGGTGGGAGGGGCGATTATGGCCTGACAGGAATTGGTCATCAGGTCTGTTGCAAGCGATTTCCCGTTTCTCTTTTTTTTTTTTTTATCGATTGATTGACAAAACACTTCCAAAAGGTTTAATTTTTTTAACAGCATCATTTTTAAAAGCAAATCAAAAGCTGAAAAATATACTTGTTTTTCCATATTCCTTTCCTGTTATCTGTAAGGTCGGACACTTGTGGGGTGTTGTGAGGTGAAAGGCAAAGGTCACGGCTAAGGTCATAAGGTCATGTGTGCATTTCCAGCCACCTTTATTCGTTCTTATATGGACAAACCCTTGCAAGGGTTAATCTGAGCCCCAGAGCCCTTTATGGTGTTTGTCAGCTACTTGACTTGTTTGTTCAGCTGCGTGCCCCTCATTCCCAACCCCTCCCCCAGTTTTTGTGCACCCTGTGCTAACAAGCCTTCTCTATGTCAGGCATCGGGCCAGGTAATACGCCATTCACTGCAGCCCATGCATTGGAGCTAGTGCTCGCCAAACAGCGACCTGGCAGTATAGGTCATCTATTCCAGGTTCCACGCAGCACAGGCTTCCTTCTAATTAAGCCAGCCAAGGAGCCGCAGCCCTTGCAGCATTGCGGGCCAGACACTTCCTGAAATGTGCTACACCACCCATAAAGTGCCAGCGCTGAGAAAAAGAGTGCAAAAGCGAATTGGATTTGGTCTAAAAACAGCCTCGCTTGAAACCACAACTCTACACCTCTCATTGGAGGAGGGCGAATAACATGAGAAGACGGTTGGCCAGCTGCACTGTGGGAATCCTTAAAGCCAAATAGTGGTTCTGCATCATTGCAAAATTTTGGGCCTGAGTTTTTGTGTGTGTTTTTTCTTTCTCTGCAATCATAAAATTACTTTTGGCTTTTTAGCTTCAAAAATAAAATAAAAATATATAAAAATAATTTAAAAGTAAAATATATATATATGTAAGGAATAATTGACGACAGGCCATTGAATTATTAGAAAAATAATGCACACCCGACCCGAGGTGGTAATGCGGTCACGACGCGAAGCGGAGTGGCCGTTACACCTCGGTGTGCATTATTTTTCTAATAATTCAACGGCCTGATGTCAATTATTCCGCTTATACTACAGTTACCACACCTCAAAACATTGTTCAGATGATGCATTTCAAGACGTTTGTCAAGTTTTTGTCATTAAAACGCTCTTGTATGTAGGACTAATTTCTTACACATCTAATCCCATGCCTCCGTTGCTAATTCCAAAACGTCATTTTAGAGTTAGCAACGGAGGTTTGAGCCACTGATAGCAGTAGATAACCCAATAAATGAAACACACAAAGCCCTTTTAACAAGTAGGCCTATCAATAATTATTTATTTGTTATATTATCTGGAATAATTACGAAAACCCAGCAAGATCGACTATCAATTTATTTATATAGCCTATTCAATTTAATTTTCTATTTAGCCTATAGATAGGACTACATACTTTATTTATTAAAATTAAACTGTATGTGTCCATTGATTGTGAAGTTAGACATCGAAAATTGCAGATCAAGTGCATGGGGCTGCATGTTTTTTTTTTTCTTGTTATGAATTGTATCCTATTTTCCGTTATTACAGTTAACTACGCGCAGTGATATGGAACTGTAATGCGGTCAAACCTGCCTGGAACTACTTTAGCCGTGCGTTTCCCTGAAAATAATTGCACACCTTAGAACGTTCTCAACCAATCAGAATCAAGCATTCAACAGCCCTGTAGTATAAATATATATATATATATATATATATATATATATATATATAGAAGGTGAAGGCATAACTTTGTGTGATGAACAGACTCTGTTCTCTATAGTCTATATTCAAAATGTTCTCCTTTGGTCAACTGTTTACTGTGAGCAGATCGTTGAGACTAAATCAGTTTGATTTGTGAACGAATCATTGAGACTGGTTCTCTTACGAGAGGTTCTCTCGTATTGCGTAAGTTTAGCTTACGCTACGGGAAAGATTCATCTTCTCGAGATATTGAAGCCAAAAAAATTATCCTTAATTTTGTATTCATTGTCAACGCAGTGCAGCAGCTAGCAGACCTAGAGCAGGCCATCTCGCGTGCTCATTGGCTGCCCTGCTGGCATCTGCTGCACCCTACCAGTGAGCCCCGCGTGACGTCACGCCCAATGAAGGGCGCTCGCGCCTTCATAGCGTCACAGCCCGCCAGAATGGGCGTGGCTTAGCGTATATAAGAAGGGGCTTGTAGGCTGAATTCCCTGATTTTTCGACTCTTCAGCGAGCTCTCCGCATCGCTGGATCTGAGAGAAGCCACCGCCGCCGTCGATCAGCGAACAGCCAGCTTAGGACAGCGCTGAGGAAGCCGGCCGTCTTCGCCACCTTCAGCCATCCGTGCGAGCTACGCTATCCGGCGACGTATCCTTTTACTCTGTTGTATTCTCTTCTAGCTTACTCCTAAAAGAGCGCGAGTGTCTTTTTAAAGATGCCTCGCATTTCCTGCGGCTCGTGTAGGGCCCCGGAGACAGCCGGAACCTGTGGCCACTGCGACGCGCTCGCCGGAGAACCTCCCTCGAGCCTCGCTCTCGCCTTCCCCGCCTCTCTTCACCGACGCGCAGCTGCCGCTCACGAGCCTCACTGCCGTCGCGTCTGAGGATGAGGTTGAGGGACACGCCACAAGGGACTGCTGTTCTAACCGCGGCTAGCTTCCTTTACGTTACAAGGAAGCTACCGCGCCCACCATAGAAGCAGTCACTCCGCCCTTTGTGGGACCGCGCAGTGATAAGCGCCGTTCCCAAAGGCAGCTGGAGCCTGTAGCCACAGCGACGCGCTCGCCGGAAAGCCTCCCTCGAGCCTCGCTTTTCACCTTCCCCGCCTCCCTTCACCGACGCGCAGCTGCCGCTCACGAGCCTCACTGCCGTCGCGTCTGAGGATGAGGTCGAGGGACACGCTATGTATGGACTGCTGTTCTAACCGCGGCTAGCTTCCTTTACGTTACAAGGAAGCTGCCGCGCGCGTGCTCTTTTCTGCTCGCGCTACTTAAGCTTTCGTAGTTTCCCCTGTGGCTCACTGGTTAAACCCTAAGCTTTCGCGCCAGAGACCCGTGTTCGATTCCCGGCTCTCGCAGCAGAAAAAAATTATGCAGCTCTCCTCTCTGAGCTCGCGACCAGCTTTCTTACGTACAGAGAGCGAGCGCGCGCCCCCGAGCGCATGCGTCACCGGCGAAAGAAGGAGAGAGTGTGGTTTTTTGTCCCGCCGAGGCCTGACAAACCCCCTCTTTTTTCTCAAACATTTTCCAGCTCCTCCTAGTTCGAGCGGCTGGTAATGTCTATACTGCAGTAGAGAGCCTGTTATAACACGCACGCCTGCAGACAATGCCGACACGCACACGAAAACTGTGATGACGCTCTCTCTTTTATCTGATCGCGCCAACTAAAGCTTATGTTGTTCCCCTGTGGCTCAGGGGCTAAACCTTAAGTTTTTGCCCCGGAGACCCGTGTTCGATTCCGGCTCCCGCAGCAGATAAAATTTATGCGACTCTCCTCAGCGAGCCGCCGTATTCAAGTTTATTTCCCTGTCAGTCCCCTTCAATCAGGCTACTGCAGTGGTCCATTTAGCAGCCAACGAGCCGGCTCATTTGCCCTCTCGCCTGCACACATACGCCGTTTTCACGGCGACCCAGAGAAAATCTCAAAAGAGTATAATGTCTGGTCCGGCTCACGCCGTTGGTGTTTTAAGTGTAGTGAAAGTGCCCACCCCCCCAGTGTTCACCCCTACACACAAGCACATCAAATATCGTGTCACCCACAGAGCACACTCTCATAAGCGCAGAAAAGCCGCTCGAGTGTTGAATGTAAGAAATGTGTCCACAGTGTTGTGCCCACTATCTGCCCGCTCTGTTACACGGTCCAGACAGCAGGTTATGAATGTAAGTCCCGTGCCCGCCAGAAAGCGTTCACGCTTGCTAACACAAACCTCCCCCCGGGCGCCGCCCGCGCGTTTAAGTGTTATCATGAAACGCAGGGCGATAATAAAACGCTCCCCATCCAATTTGATCGGGGCGTAAAATACATGTGTAAGTCTCGTGCCCGCGCAAACGCGCTCACGCTTACAGAACGCTTTTCCGCCCAAAGCGCCGCTCGCGCGTCAAAAAGTGAGGAAAAGAGGTTCCCCATCCCTTATGATTGGGACATCTCACACAAAGCAGCCGGTTTCGGTTTTCAGCAAGCAGCCGTTGCCCAGAACAGAGAGCGCGCGCGCCGCGCTCTCAGCTCCGGTTCAGTTTCACAAGCCCGCAAATGGCGGCGATCTGAACCCGGAGGCCATTCGCCCCCTAGCGGCTCACATAGTTGCGTGGGAATCTATCCCGGGGATTTCGGAATGGGTGCTGAGCACAATAAAGCAGGGCTATACACTTCAATTCATTCGCCGTCCCCCGCGCTTTCAAGCCCGGACCGCGACGATAGTGAATGCGGAAGTAGCACACCTACTTCACGCAGAAATAGCAAAGCTGCTGTGCAAAGGGGCTATAGAAAAGGTGCCGCCTTCTCTGAGCGAGTCAGGCTTTTACAGCCGTTATTTTCTCGTACCCAAGAAGGACGGAGCCTTCAGACCGATCCTAGGTCTGAGACATTTGAACAAGGTGCTTGTGAAAAGACCGTTCAAAATGCTTACGACCAGGAAAATCCTCGCGCACGTTCGCCCGAGGGACTGGTTTATTTCTCTAGATCTGAAGGATGCCTATTTCCAGATTCAGATAATACCCCGTCACAGGCGATTTTTGAGATTCGCCTTCGACGGTCAGGTATATCAATACACCGTCCTGCCGTTCGGCCTGTCTCTGGCACCCTGTACATTTACGAAGTGCATGGACGCGGCGCTCGCCCCCCTGAGAAGTCAGGGGCTGCGGATAATGAACTATCTGGACGATTGGCTGTTTTTGGCACAGTCAGAGACGGAGCTGCTGTCTCACAGAACAGTGCTTCTCAGTCACCTGGAAAGCTTGGGTCTCACGGTCAACTGGACCAAGAGCTCATTACTACCCAGCCAGTCAATTTCCTTTTTAGGAATAGAACTGGACTTGGTGACCATGTCGGCTCGTCTATCGGCACAGCGCGCGCTCCGTGTTCGCCACCTAGCCGCGTCTTTCCAAAAGGACAGCTTTCTCCCTTTGAAAACTTTTCAGAGGATGTTGGGCTGTATGGCGTCAGCTGCAGCGGTGCTTCAGCTGGGCCTACTGCGCATGCGCCCGCTCCAACGCTGGCTGAATGCTCGCGCGTCCCGCCGAGCTTGGGTTTCTGGCGGTCAGAAAATCAGAGTGACTCAGACCTGCATAGCGGCTCTGCAGCCCTGGTTAGTGGCCGACTGGTACCAGCTGGGAGTGAGGATGGGAACCGTCTCTTATCGGAAAGTCATTTCGACAGACGCGTCCAACTGGGGTTGGGGCGCGCTGTTCGAGGGCAGACCGGTCTTCGGCCAGTGGTCAGACCAAGAGAGGTGTTTTCACATAAACTGTCTGGAGATGATAGCGGTCGAGAATGCGCTGAAGTGCTTCCTCCCGTTCATACAGGACCAACATGTTCTCGTCCGCTCGGACAACATGTCTGTGGTATCCTATGTAAACCGTCAGGGCGGTGTCAGATCCAGAAATCTCTGCAATCTGACGGAGCGCCTCCTTATTTGGTCCCAGTTGCACCTGCGTTCGCTGAGGGTGGCGCATGTGCCGGGCCATTTGAACGACGGCCCAGACAAACTGTCCAGGGACAACGTTCCCCCAGGGGAATGGTCCCTGCACCCCCAAACGGTCCAGAAACTGTGGCGTCTGTTCGGCAGGGCGGAAGTCGACCTATTTGCGTCGAAAGACAACGCTCAATGCCCGACGTTCTTCTCGAAGGACGAGGACGCGCTGGCCCAGGTTTGGCCCAGCCTCCGGCTATATGCTTTTCCTCCGGTCTCTCTGTTACCACAGGTAACCAAGAGAATCAGGGAAACGCGCCACTCGGTGCTCTTCATAGCCCCGCATTGGGAGAATCAGATTTGGTTCCCGGAGCTGGCACAGCTGTCACATACAACTCCGTGGCCGATTCCGGTGAGGGCAGATCTCCTCTCTCAGGCTCGCGGCACGATCTGGCATCCCCATCCAGAGCGCTGGTCTCTGCACGCATGGTTAATCAACGGGTACTCGTTGCCCTGCCAGAAGGAGTAATGAACATGATCACGCAGTCTAGAGCCCCTTCCACGAGAAGGCTCTACGCGTCTAAATGGTCGGTGTTCTCGGAATGGTGCACCGACAGAGGTCTGGACCCGCGGACATGCGGGGCGGCGCAACTGCTCTCCTTCCTACACAAGCTGTTGGATAAGGGGAGGTCCCCATCCACGCTCAAAGTATATGTGGCGGCCGTGGCAGCGTTCGCAGAATCGACGCACGGCCAGTCATTGGGAAGGCATGAGTTGGTCATCCGCTTACTTAGAGGAGCTAGGAGGATGAACCCGCCGCGCCCCCCGTCGGTTCCCATGTGGGATCTTTCACTGGTCCTAGAGGCCCTGAAAGCTTTTCCCTTCGAACCACTGGATTCCGTGGAGTTGAAATATCTATCACTGAAAACCGTCTTTCTGACTGCACTGTCGTCAGTAAAGCGTGTGGGGGACCTACATGCGCTGTCTGTCAGCGCGTCGTGTCTTGAGTTCGGGCCGAATGACTCTAAAGTCATCCTCAGACCTAGACATGGCTATGTTCCGAAAGTGATGGGCACTCCGTTCAGAGCGCAAGTTATCTCGTTGTCAGCGCTCCCAGCATCTGACAGCGAAAGTGATGTGAACCTCCTCTGCCCTGTCAGAGCGCTGAGGTTTTACATTACGCGCTCCGCCTCATTCAGGCGTTCGGAACAGCTGTTTGTTTCGTTCGGTGGGCGCACCAAAGGTCTCGCCTCCTCGAAACAGAGCCTGTCCAGATGGATAGTGGACGCTATAGCAGCCGCTTACGCGTCAAAAGGTCTGCAATGCCCTCAGGGCATCAGGGCTCATTCCACGAGAGGCGTGGCCTCTTCGTGGGCATGGTCCAGTGGAATTTCTATCCATGACATATGTGTGGCGGCGGGCTGGAGCTCCCCGTCTACCTTTGTCAGGTTTTATAACCTGGAAGTTCCTGCCTTGCAGGCTAAACTGTTGTCGGTTTAAAGGAGAGGTGTATTCTGCCCAGACCTCCTGCTCAGATCACTCTCACATGACCCAGCTCTCCTGGTTGAGCTGCACTAAGTGGGGTATGAGCCATGTGCCTATACAGACCGGCGCGCTGCTCTGTATTCCCTATGTGTGCTTATGTACAAGTGATGGCCCGCGTAGCTGGCCACCTTATTCTCCACCTTATAGGGGTTCCCTGAAAGTTCGGGGCCTCATGGTGGATGCTTGGCGCGCACGGCGTTGACAAAGTGTTCCCGTAGCGTAAGCTAAACTTACGCAATACGAGAGAACCTCTCGTAAGAGAACGATACTCGGTTACTAACGTAACCTCGGTTCTCTCTAGAGAGGGAACGAGTATTGCGTAACCGGCCGTGCTCGCGCCACGAGCGACTTCGCTTCAGTTGTCGAAAAACCAGGGAATTCAGCCTACAAGCCCCTTCTTATATACGCTAAGCCACGCCCATTCTGGCGGGCTGTGACGCTATGAAGGCGCGAGCGCCCTTCATTGGGCGTGACGTCACGCGGGGCTCACTGGTAGGCTGCAGCAGATGCCAGCAGGGCAGCCAATGAGCACGCGAGATGGCCTGCTCTAGGTCTGCTAGCTGCTGCACTGCGTTGACAATGAATACAAAATTAAGGATAATTTTTTTGGCTTCAATATCTCGAGAAGATGAATCTTTCCCGTAGCGTAAGCTAAACTTACGCAATACTCGTTCCCTCTCTAGAGAGAACCGAGGTTACGTTAGTAACCGAGTATCGTTTTCTGAACTAGATCAAGTTGATTCATTGAAAAGATCCAAAAACAAAAGAATGACTCATTCACAAATCAGACATTTTTTTATTTGGAGTAGAAAACTCCAGATATGATAAAACATTATCCTTTTATGTATGCAACTTCATCAATTATTCATGGCTCTGTGTATGCTGTGAAAATATTATTGTAATGTTGAATAGATTATATTTGATTTTATACTGTAGAATACAACACTTTTTATTTATTTTTTTTTTTTACTTTTTTTTTTTTTTACTTTATGACCTTTAGGAAACTTTAGGACTCATTGTAAATATATCAATTACAAATATGAACATAATAGAGCTTTAATTTGTACATAAAATGTAGGAGATTAATGTATTTACTGTAGTGCGTTTCCAATTTTAGGCCAGTATTTTTTTAAATATGTTTATTCAGTATTAACATGGTCAATGTACAATGTACTTTATTGAGAGAAATAAAGATACAATCATTTGTCATTTCTCAGAATATTGTGTTACATGGATTCTGCTTCAGGTAAACTACAAAGACAATTCCAAAACAAGAGGGACACGGTGTAAATAAGGCCTGAAATTTTAAGCATTTTGTTTTTCTTTGCAATTGTAAAGTGATCTAACCATCACAGTTTGGGACTAAAGACCAATATACAGCAGTGATGACTGGTGCATTATCATGTCTTTGGTTATTAAGTGTTTCAAATTATGCCTATATTTTGTAAGCTTAGTATTAAGGAGATGGCTTAATATTGAAACTATAATATTGACGGCATCCGGTAAACACCTTCTGTGAAGTCTGTCACTATCCACAGCTGTTTGTAAGTCAGAAGCACAGTGGAGCTGTAAATGGAAGTTCTCAGAGGACATGTGGATTGTGTGCGAGAGATAGAGTTGGTATGGGGCAGGATCTGCCACCGCTCTAACACAGGCCTGATGTTTTAAAATAAAGCAGGCTGTTTGCTTTGATGTCGAGGGGCCTCTGAAGCAGACGGTCTGATTCAATAAAGATCACTGCTGCTTATCCAGCTCCATGCTGTAAGCTTAGCCTTCACTCTGAAGTGCTTTTCTGAAGGTGAGATGGGAGAAGACCAGGAGAATTCGCTTGATACTAACAGCAGACGTTCTCGATCTGCATCCTGCTGATCTCGTCTTGTGGAGCTCAGGACGCGGTTGTGCTCAGTGTCACCTGCTATGTGGGCTGCTGTCATGAAGTTTAACCTGTTTGGGCTGTTATATACAATCATTTGACTCACTGCGAACATGCATCAACATTCAACAACACCTGCTAGGCACCAGTGACACATTCTGTATCATTTTCCATGTGTGTTTATGAATTTAGTTTCATTATACCCATTTCAAACGTTTCCAACAATATATATAAAAACATTACTGTATATATATTACACATAAATATAACAATATTATGGAAACACTTCACAATAAGGTTCATTAGTTAACATTAGTTAACTACCTCAGTTAACATGAACTAGGAATGAACAATACTTCTACAGCATTAATTAATCTTAGTTAATATTAATTTCAACATTTACATTATCAAAATCAAAGGTTGTATTTGTTAACATTAGTTAATGCTACGTGAACTAACATGAACAAACAATGAACAGCTGTATTTTTAATAACTAACATTAACAAAGATTAATAAATACTGTAACAAATGTATTGCTCATGGTTAGTTAATACATTCATTAATGTTAGAACCTTATAGTAAAGTGTTACCCAAAATTACTGTTTTACTGTATTTTTGATCAAATAAAAGCAGCCGTAGCATAAGAGACTTCTTTCAAAAACATTAAATCTTACCGACCCCAACCTATTGAGAGGTGTTTTTAAAAATATATATTGCATTTTTATTTTTTGATGTAACAAAAAAAACCCATGTAACATTTCATGAAAAAATATAAATGTTTCTAGCAAATATAAAAATGTCTTGCTTATATATATATATACAGGGGTGCACATAACTTTTTCAGTGAGTTACTCAGGTGAGTACCAGGAGATGGTGTTTGGTACTCACCCCATATGTAGCGTGGTCTTAATAAGTGCAGTCCTCCTCAGTGTAGAACCTGTCAATCACAGCTGTCAATCATGACATCACATTCCCATTTTTATAGCATCAAATAACTAACTAAAGACCGAACTTATTTTAAAAAACGAACACTTAAATTTACATCAGCGCGAAAAAAAACTACCTAAAATGACAGAAAACATCTTTGGAAAAAACTAATTTGAAGTGTAATTTGATTGTTTAGTTCATTAGACTTCATGGTGAGGATTTTGAACAACTCACTATAGCTGTGTCAGCCGGTATTTTGTCAGTCAAAAATAGTCGATCTCCGAATGCAACTTAACAGGGAGGAGAGTAAAGATGGAAAGCTCCTAAAGCTTAGTTCCATATAAATTTACGGATAATTTGTTGTTTTCTCGTAAGTGAAAAACAATATTGACCTCGTATTTGAAAAAGGATATAAGAAACAATACTAAAATTCAGAGTCAGTTCAGTTCGCATTCGGAGATCGACTATTTTTGACTGACAAAATGCGGGTGTTACTGTTCCGGCGGACACAGCTACAGTGAGTTGTTCACTATCTTTCTTTTTAGAAAACTCTGTGTACACAAACAATGTGCTCAATGCTCGAGTTCATGTGTAGAGCCCCTGGTGATACTTCCAGCAAAGTTTCATGTTGTGTCGAGCCTTCTTAGTGTTTTAAAAATAGCGATTTTTGATGCTATCATATACGTGCCCCTAGCTCTCCCATTCAATAGGCAATTTGACCGAAAACGAAAATACGGTCAAACTTAAAAGTGGCGTTTCCATTCTAATTATGCTTTTAAATGAAAGTTTGCCTCGGGTAGATTAACAAAAAGACCCTAGGTTGCATTTTGGCGACAGTTACCCTTTAAGTACGCAAAGGCGCGTAATAACACAAGTGGCATTACGCATTTCTGATTTATGTCGCGCATGCGTACCTGCGTACCAGTTATGTGCACCCCTGTATATATATATATATATACTGTATATATAAATTGGCCAGTGAAAATCTTGAGAGTCCTGTTCATAGAAACTCATATAGACAGTTACAAGTTACAAGAAACCATTTTAATTAAAGCAAAGTATCTACTTGTTTGGCATTATGTCTCTGCAGAGGTCATATGTTGGCCTGGGATTGGTCTAGCAAAAAACAAACTGAAATGGTCTAGCAAAAAACAAACTGAAAGGATGCTCTGAGGTTTCAGCGTTGGCCCGAAGAATGCGGCCTTCTATTCATGTGATTGCATGATCATAGTCCGAGAAATGACTGAGGAATTCGAGAATATGAGCAAGCTTGCAAAAAAGACTTTGAGCCCCTTTTAAAGGGGGAAGAGTATTTTGCATCAGACATCAAAAGCAGAGCTTAGGCCTGTTTCAGGATGGAGCTAATAGGAGTCTTGTGGAATGGCTTAAAGTGTTTAATATCCGAGGACGGATCTCATTTGACTGTAACAGAAGTTGGAGGACCCTTCGACCTCAGCAGTTCCTATGGACTCATCTCCTGCAAATTGAACACATTGAGAGTCATTTGGTGGTGCTGATGTTTAATGTGACATGGCCTATTTATTTAGCACTCAAAGTGTATCCATACATCTATATGCACAAACCCATACCATTGACACATAACTATGACTCAATAAATACTTTGCAAGGATTATGCAGGTTTTTGATTGTTTTGTTTTTAGGAAAAAAGGAAAAGTGATGCAACAGGACATTATATAGGAATTCTGCTCATCCAACTAGACAAATATATGCATGTTTACACAGAAACCTGAATATTGTATCCGATATCCTTGAATCTGTCCACGAATCCTGAGGAGAGGCTTTCCAACTGCATGTAGGGCATAAAATAAGCATGCAAAACCGATCATTGGTGGGGTGATTCCTGATATGACTTCCCTTTAGGCTTTTCCCTTTTACTCCTAATAAAAATTCAGACAGAATGGCAAATATGTTGAGAAACCCCATAAACAATCTGGAGAGAACCATGATGAGTTACTTGGTATTATTCTTCCCACGAAAACACTATGAAAAGAGGTTCTGAGGGCAAACATATATAGATCTTCTGTGCTTGTTGTAGACGGTGCTGCCTGTTCCTCATAGCAAGTCCTGTTCAAACACACAACACGAGTTCTGCTTCTGTTTTAGAAGGAGCATAGCAGCTTCTCAGCTCAAAACTCCCTGGCCTCCTCAAACTGTTTGTAGTAGTCCTCATCCTGGGGGTTCTCTGCACATTTCTGTCCGTTATTGGGAGGACGAGCCTGGTTGTAGCGGCTCCAGTCGCCCTTGCAGATGATCCATGGTAGGATGTCCACTTTGTAATGCAGGTCAGCGGAGAACTCCGTGCTGATGAGGTTGGGCGTACCTGCCCCTTTGCCCCGGGTGATGAGCTTCATGCTGTCGTCGTAGCAGCAGTGTTGGGCCGCCAGCGTGGTGGATTCCAGCGTGAGCATGGAGCGGATGCAATAGCGAGCAGTGGGTTTGTAGATCTCCAGCTTCTCTTTCGGCCCGCTGGCGTCCTTCCAGCGGAAGTTGCGCCTCGTTGCGGCATCGTGGACGTCTGCGGTGCTGTAGGCCACTTCAGTTGGGTAAAAGCAGGGGCAGCTGGGCAGGTCGTTGGCCACTTTGCTCATGTATTTCTTGAGGAACTCACTCTTGCAGTTCATCCAACGCTCGCAACTGTCTGTATCTGAGGACCAACATTAAAATCAGGATCACACAGTTAAAGTAATGTTTAAATGTGCGACTAACACTTTTCATATCTCTGATATCTACTATTGATGGCTAAGAATGATGCATGCATCCTTCGAAGGCCGCATTCGAAGGCCGATTGCATCACAGCGGCACGATAAAGGCTGTCCCAATTCGAAGGCTCTTTCAAATGTGGCCTTGAAATGCGTCCTTCGTTTCCCGGGCAATGAAGGACAAAACAGATTGATCTTTCGCAGCCTACCCTACCCCAGAATTGTGTGCCGGTGACGCCAGGATTTTTTTTTTGAGAAATTGCCGGATTACACTTTAAAATGTAAGTATTGGGTTTCAACTTACTCCAACAGTTGCACTGTATAGTTTTGATTAACTAAAAAGACAAAAATTCATGAGACTGGGCCGATTCATGAATGAATCAATCTTAAGAGTTGGTTATTTTTAGTGAATCAAAACTATAGTGTGCAATTACTACTATTATGAACTACTATGAACACATCACAGTAGTTGCACTGTATAGTTTTGATTAACGAAAAAGAACAAACTCATAAGACTCATTCTTTCAGGAATCAGATTAAACACACTATCATGCTGTGGATTCAGTAGTGGTGATGTTGTATGTAAGCAACATTTACTAATTTACTTCAAGAAATATTATTTCTAGTCTAACTGTAGTTCCCTTTCCTAGTCACTCCGAGTTACGTCGGATGACGGAGAATGGGGGTTTCGCCAGAAAGCCTATCATCTTCGAGTATTAAAAAACGAGCCTATGGCAATGAAATGCCATGGGTCTGCGGAATTTGCATAATGTATCTCCGCCCCACCGCGTGGGTATTTAAGGAGAGACACCTGCAACAGCAGATCATGTTTTCGCTTCGGAGCCAAGAGCATCTTTTCACTCCACAAGCCAAATCCTGAGTTTTCTCAGTGACTACATCTCTTCGAGACGAGCGAACTCTCCGGTGTTGGTGTGACGGCGTTATCCAGCGAGTTTCACATTGCCTGCGAGCTGAGCAGTGGTCTGCCAGTCTGTGTGTTCTCCCTGGTCGCTTCAACTTCCGCGGAGTTTTTCCTCTCACTAAAGAGCTGCACGCGGCACGTCTTTTTAAAGACGCGTCTTTCTAAAGACGATCTGCCCGTGTTTTTCTGAGTGTGGTATTCTGATAGATTCAGCTGATGGACGCGAGCGCTGTTTTGAGTGTTTGGGCTTTGATCGCGCTCAGACAGCGCTCGTGGGTGTGTCACGTTCCCTCACTGGGAATGTGACCATCGCAATGTAACGGTCGAGACTCGATGAGCTCAATGAGTGAGAGTCCCCTCATCCACACCCCAATCTATTTTTCTCCACGTGAGATAATACTTCGGCTGGTGGCCAGGGTGACCTAAGAGGGCAGGTTTGGAACTAAACCGACGAAAAATTCCTCGGTCCACACCCCGTCTTTCACATTGCAACCTGCGTGGTCCCAGGTGAGTTCGTCTCATTCGGTCCCCCGGCTGATGAAATCATTTATCACCGCATCACAAGGTGAGCTGGAGTCCTCTAGAGATGATGGCTCGTCTGTGCTCCCGTCCTCGGATGTGCTAGCATAACGAGTTTGATCCAGAGTGCACAGCTATGCTTCCTGGGCTGCCGCGAGTATCGGGCTTGTGTGGAACCTTCTGCCATGTCCCGAGCACTTAAGGCTGTTGATTGGTTTTTGGGGGTGGCGAACCCAAATCCTTTCTACCCGGACGTGCATGAAGAGATCATGAGATCGTGGAAGTCTCCTTGACTTTTCGCGACTGCTCAGTGGCCTCTTCCGCCTTCTCTGCCCTTGTAGAGGCCGCGGCCTAGGGTGCACTGGGGTTCCCCCTGTGGAGTGTTCTGTGGCAACACTTATGTGTCCCCACAGCGCCTCCACCTGGTGTGGTGGTGACTCTTAAGCACCCCTCCAATACCTGTAGGTTCTTGTCTACTCCGGTGGCGGGGACCTATAGAGCTGCGGGGCAGGCTGCCACCTCACTGCGTGTTATTGCCATCCTCCTGGGTGTTCAATGACATGCACGAGGGTAGGGCTGATTCAGGGCTCATCCTTGAGCTGCCTGCCGTCACCGACCTTGCTCTCCGAGCGACGTAGGTGACCGCACGCTCCCTGAGTCAGGTGATATCATCATAGGTGGTCAGACACCTCTGGCTAACCTGGTTGATGTGCGCGAGGCTGAGTGATTTCGTTTCCTCAACTCCCCCATATCCCAGGCTGGCCTCTTCGGCGGCGCGGTCGAGGACTCTGCCCAACAGTTCTCGGCCGCCCAGAAGTGGACTATGGCTATTTTGTCTGACCCCGCGGCTTTGCTGCCTCCAGCTGCCGGCTCAGACGCCTCAGTCCGCTTGCTGCCGAATGCGCCCTCCTGCGACTTCCGCCCCCTCCCGCCCGGCCCCCAGCAGCACCGGGCCGCGCCGTGGAGGTGGTCGCAGGAAGGCGCCCCTGCCCGTACCGGTCCCGCAGCCCCGCCAAGGCCAGGCTTGCGGCGCTCCCGTTACGGGCAGCTCAGATGTGGGTTGCAGTTCTTCAGGGAGTGGTTGCAGGGCCACTCCTTCCCCCGGTGGAGGGCTGAGGGAGAATCTTTTCTAAACCAAAGAGCTGCATCCCATCTCTGAGCCCTCAGAGGGCCGGACGACAGTGCGCGACGCTCCCGGGCCTTGCCGCTCTCGTCCCCCTCTGTCTCTGAGGGCGCGGATGACAGTGTGTGCCGTCTCCGGACCACACCACTCTCGTCCCCCTCTGTCGCCAGACCCCTGGCAGAGCAGACACCCGTGGAACGCTGGTCCTTCCCTGGTCACCTCTGTCAGGACGCGGAGCATGACCTTGCCCCCACACCGGGCCGCTATGCCACCCATGCCTGGGCCGGTCACTCCGCTTCGCTGCCCCTCCGGGGGGACGTCTGTCGTTCGGATGTTTCCGCTGGTTCAGTTCTTGGGAGCTTGGTTAGAGCTTCCCTACCTGTCCCGCTGGGTCGCCCGAACTATCAGGCTCGGCTATGCGATCCAATTCGCACGGTCTCCTCCCCGCTTCAGGGGAGTCCGTTTTACTTTGGTCGGTGGCAATGCCCCGATCATGAGAGCGGAGGTTGCCACCCTGCTGGCGAAGGGTGCAATCGAGACTGTCCCTCCAGCCGAAATGAGGTCAGGGTTTTACAGCCCGTACTTCATTGTCCCCAAGAAGACCGGTGGGTTACGGCCAATCCTGGATCTGCGCGTCTTGAGCCGCTCCCTTCACAGGCTGCCGTTCAGAATGCTCACGACCAAACGCATTTTCGAATGCGTGCGGCCACAGGATTGGTTTGCAGCGATAGACCTGAAGGACGCCTACTTTCATGTCTCCATTTTACCTCGACACAGACCGTTTCTTTGGTTTGCTTTCGAGGGGCAGGCATACCAGTACGCAGTTCTCCCATTCGGGTTGGCTCTGTCTCCTCGCGTCTTTACGAAGGTCGTCGAGGCAGCCCTTGTTCCCCTGCGCGAACACGGGGTTCGCATCCTGAATTACCTCGACGACTGGCTAATATTAGCTCACTCTCGAGTCCAGGTTTGCGAACACAGAGACCTAGTGCTCCGGCACCTAGCCCGTCTGGGCCTTCGGGTCAACTGGGAGAAGAGCAAACTTTGCCCCGTGCAGAGGATCTCTTTTCTCGGTATGGAGATAGACTCGGTCGTCATGTCCGCGCAGCTTACGAGCGAGCGCGCACACTCACTGCTGACTTGTCTTCGACAGTTCGAGGGCAAGAGTGCGGTCCCACTGAAACTTTTTCAGAGGCTCCTGGGGCATATGGCATCCGCAGCCGCGGCAACGCCACTCGGATTGCTTCAAATGAGACCGCTTCAGCTGTGGCTTCGCGATCGGGTCCCGAGGTGGGCATGGCATCGCGGTACGCTCAGAGTTCCAATAACTCCGACCTGCCGTCAGTCCTTCACCCCGTGGCGGAACCTCAGCTTTCTACGGGCCGGAGTTCCCCTAGAACGAGTTTCCAGGCATGTTGTTGTCTCCACGGATGCCTCTGCCACGGGCTGGGGCGCCATGTGCAATGGACATGCAGCCGCGGGCTCCTGGACAGGACCCCAGCGCCTCATGCATGTCAATTGCCTCGAGTTGCTGGCAGTACGCATTGCCCTGCACCGCTTCCACGCGCTGCTCCAGGGTCAACATGTACTTGTCCGTTCGGACAATACCGCGACAGTAGCGTACATCAACCATCAGGGTGGTCTACGCTCTCGCCGTATGTCGCAACTCGCACGCCACCTCCTCTTATGGAGTCAGAAGCTGCTGAGGGCCCTTCGTGCTATTTACATTCCAGGAGAGCGGAACCTTGCACCCTGAAGGTGTATGTGGCCGCTATCGCCGCTTATCACGATGCAGTTGAAGGTAAGTCTCTGGGAAAGCACGACCTGATCATCAGGTTCCTGAGAGGAGCGAGGAGACTGAATCCTCCTCGCCCTCCTCTCGTACTCTCTTGGGACCTCTCAGTGGTCTTATATGCCCTGCAGAGGGCTCCCTTTGAGCCTCTGCAATCAGTGGAGATTAAGTTCCTGTCAATGAAGACAGCGCTCCTGGTTGCACTGGCCTCCATCAAGAGGGTGGGGGATCTGCACGCACTCTCCGTTGACGAAGCGTGCCTGGAATTCGGGCCGGCCTGCTCTCACGTGATCCTGAGACCCCGGCCTGGATATGTGCCCAAGGTTCCCACCACTCCCTTCCGGGACCAGGTGGTGAACCTGCAAGCGCTGCCCCTGGAGGAGGCAGACCCAGCCTTGGCACTGCTCTGTCCAGTACGCGCCCTCCGTGCTTACGTAGACAGGACGCAGTGTTTCAGGATCTCAGACCAGCTCTTTGTCTGTTATGGTGGGAAGCTGAAGGGAAAGGCTCTCTCCAAGCAAAGGTTATCCCACTGGATAGTGGACGCCATTGCTTTGGTATACTAGCAGCAAGGTCGACCATGCCCCCTTGGTGTGACCACCCACTCCACCCGGAGTGTGGCGTCCTCTTGGGCTTTAGCGCGTGGCGCCTCGCTAACAGACATCTGCAGAGCTGCAGGCTGGGCGACACCTAACACATTCGCCAGATTCTATAATCTCCGAGTGGAGCCAGTCTCCGCCCATGTACTGTCTTTTTCAAGCTAACATGGGAGCCGTTTAGGTGTCTCGCTTGCTCGCCCTTCCACTCCTCAGACTGGATACGTGCGATATTTCCTCAGGTGAGCCTTCCTCTCTGAAGGCCTGAGTTCCTCCAGCACTGTTGACGCTGGCGCCAGTATCTATTGCCTGTGCGTCGGCTAGGTGCCTCCGTGTGCATGGTTCCTCCTCTGACTAACCCCCACATGTGTATTTCCACTGTAAGCCTCTTTGAGCATGTGTCTTTCCCTCGGCAAGCCACCTTGCCACTCCTGGAGTTGTAAGTTGCCACCCCACGGGCTGGTCACTCCAGTGTTCCTCCATATGAAGCCCCCCTCGGGCCATATGTGTATTCTTAAGTCCTCCCTACGGGTAGGCATGCTGCGGCATATCTCCCCTGAGATATGCTTCCCAGTGTACCTTGGTATTCCTGTGTTAAGTAGGACTCCTTCGTCCGTGCCTATACCACGACAGGGAGGGCAGACTTCGCAGGGCACTGGAAGACAGCTGTGAAGGTGGCGTGATTACACGGGGACCCCCATTCTCCGTCATCCGACGTAACTCGGAGTGACTACGAAAGGGAACGTCTCGGTTACGGATGTAACCCTCGTTCCCTGAGTAGGGAACGGAGACGTTACGTCTCCCTGCCACTTCCGCTGTACCGCTGGGTAGACGCCTGAGTTCAGTCTCGGCTCCTCAGCGAAGACATGATCTGCTGTTGCAGGTGTCTCTCCTTAAATACCCACGCGGTGGGGTGGAGATACATTATGCAAATTCCGCAGACCCATGGCATTTCATTGCCATAGGCTCGTTTTTTAATACTCGAAGATGATAGGCTTTCTGGTGAAACCCCCATTCTCCGTCATCCGACGTAACGTCTCCGTTCCCTACTCAGGGAACGAGGGTTACATCCGTAACCGAGACGGTTTTCCTATGGAACCTTGTTTCCGCCACAGAATAAAAAATAACAATTGTTTACATCTCGCAATTCAGACTTTATTTTAGTAATTCAGAATTGCTTGATACAAAGTGGCAATTGTGTTATAAAGTCAGAATTGTGAGATAAAAACTCGCAATTGCGACAAATAAACTTGCAAATCTGACTTTTTTTTCTCAATTGAAGACTTCTGACTTTATAACACGCAATTGGGAGATATAAAGTCAGAATTGCATGATATAGAGGCGCAATTGCGTGTTATAAAGTCAGAATTGTGTAAGTCAGTCTTTTTTTTCCTCAGAATCGGACTTTAGCCTATAAAGCATTAGACTATCTCACAATTCTGAGAAAAAATGTCAGAATTGCGAGATGTAAACTCGCAATTGCGAGAAAAAGTCAGAAGTGCAAGTTTATTTCTCGCAATTCTGACTTTATAACACGTAATTGCGAGTTCACATCTCACAATTCTGACTTTATAACATGCAATTGCAACTTTATATCATATATTTCTGACTTTATAACTCGCAATTCTGAGATAAAAAGTTGCAACTATCTTTTAAAATGCTTTATTCTGTGGCGGAAACAAGCTTCAATATTTTCCTACATTTAGGACAGTAAGCTAGTAGGTTTAAATGATGTATAAAAAGCTAAGCTGTATTTCTGTCTTCCCTAATGCCATCTCTCTGTTTGAATAAAAAGTAAAAGTAAAAAAAAAAGGTAAAATTATAGAGCTAGGAGCTTGTTTTGCTCGCTTGGGGTATTGGTTTTATTAGCGATCGGTTACCCAGGTGATGTTAAATTACAAAATAACTCACCAACTCCGAAGAGCTCTGTTGCATTAAACTCTTCAGTGCCAGCAAGCAGACTGACTTCTGTCGCTGCTGTCTTGAAAGCATCTTCAATCCCTGTACATAAGAAAGTGCCATTAATGTTTAAGACTGTCCTTTGGCTGCATATACCACTTTGTAATCTAGGTACAAGAGTTTTCTTGAATAAAGGATAGTCTGTTTTACCGGGGCAGCTGGGCATGTCACATGTCCGTGACTCTGTGGCCGTGCAGGCATAGCCACACGACCTGGTTCGCTTCTGGTTGCCATTTCCACAAGACACACTGCATGGTGACCAACCGCTCCAGTCACCTTCCCCATCTATGTAGTCTGTAATAGAGTCATGAAAACAGTCACATTTCACAAATTCACTGGCACTTGAGTGTTATGACTTCAAGCACAGGTTGTGCTGTACTCCTGTCCCACTGAGTAGATCTGATTCAGACCGTATGTTTCAAATACCTGAGGCGCTTAAAGTCGGTCTGCTGGCCTATACCATTAGCATACCTCTCTAATTGGCTGATACACATGGGAGTGGGTGAATGAATGAGCCAAGTCTGCATACTTTTTAAACAATGTACAAGAACTCCTCTTAAATTTCTGATTCAGTGATGAGGGCCGACCAAAACAGTTACTGAAGTATCGAGGTGGAGTATTCTAATGTCTTTTTCTGACATTACAATTTTATGGCCTTTAATACAGTTTTTATATCCTCACATGGGCGTTTACAGTTCGTCTGTCAGACACTATGGCTATGTGCACACTGTCAGTACAAATCCGATTATTTGTGTATTTGTGGATCTAATGACTGTCCACATTGTGTGTCACAACTGTTCATATTTGATGTGTGTGTCCAGTGGCGTGTCTTTCTTTTTCCGGAATATCTGCATTGGTTTCTATGGCAATGACATTGCGTTGGAAGGGATACACCAAATACAACAACTTCAATACAAAATTGTAAACCCATGGAGGGGTTTACAATTCAGATGTTGTCTTATTTACAACATGACAATGACTGTGTAGCCTCCACGCTGGATCTTAAAATATGTCTCCGATATATTGTTATTTTCTGCTCGTCTGGCACTTTGCAACAACACAACCTTGTTTCTGCAGCGACTTGTCTCCTATAACAATGTCTGAAGTTTTACGTGGCGTGACAAAGTCATAAACAACGTGAAATCCGAGCGTTCAGACTGAAACAGATTTCTAGAAATGCGATTTGAATAGGATTTCAAACCACAGATGAATGTAGCTCGAAACGGATTTCATGCAATTTCATTGCATTTCATGCAATTGTTTGCCGTTCACACTTACTAAAACTGATCGGATTTCAATCGGATATGCACAAAATCAGATTTTGACTGACAGTCTAGATGTAGCCTTAACATATGCCAAAAGGATGCCAAAACAAAAGTGGAATTTTAATAATAATTTATATTTAACTTTATTATTATAGGTTTGTAAAGAAATTCATGTGTAGCCACATTTTATGCAAAGCTATTTTAGAGCATAAACATTGATCATTATTTAATTAATAATAACAATAATTTTAGTTTTGTATATAAATGCATTGTATCATTTAATAATGATCAAAGTTTATACTCTAAACTAAAGGAAAAGCAGCCAAACCAAGAGTGGCTTTGAAAAAGCTAAATTATAAGAACGTTTTGATTTGTTTAACATTTTCTTTTGGTCATTACATAATTCGAACTTTTCTGGTAGTGTGTGTATATATACAGTCACACACATGCACAAACCAACCAAGCAACCACAATCTATATCCACTCCCCCTGATGAGAGAAAAACAAAGAGCTCTGGTCTTAAAAAGACAACATTACTCTCAGCGCCGTCAAACCGCATGGTCACAGTTGATTGCGGGCCAACTCACAGGCAACAACATGTCTGAAACCCACATGAGCCACAGTTCCCTACACACACCGCTAATGGAAACGAATAAGCCAATCAACAGTAGTTATGGCAAACCCTCAGGAATGAGTCACGGCCTCAACAGACCGTGTGTGTCATGAGGAAAATTTATATGGAGAATTTTTAGCTTCAGATTGATATTACCCTAACCCATTGATCTGTGGTGACAGGGTAAGAATGTATTTGACAGGAAGTGCAGTCTCTGACAGTGACACACATTCACTCATTTAGCTCCACTTTACCAAAAAAAGACAGAAAGAGAGCTATATTGGACTGAAGGAACAGATGCTCTGGATTCTCTCTTTCCTCCTTTGATGTTCAGGAGTGTGTTCTGTCACAGAGACAGTCTGTTGCAGGAATCCGTCTGTCACAGGAAGCAATCTACAATCACAAACTCCATAAGAAGTGCTGTCCTTGTTATAGAGACGGCGTAAATCATCTGACGTGCAAATTACAGATTCCATCACCTCACGGCAGAGCCATATTTAAGCTTTGCAGAGCCTTTCATTAAGACAATAACTCATAACACTCGCCTGTAACGTACCGTATTCTGTCTGTGTTCTGCTTCCCGTGCCGGCAGACCCTCTTCGCTCCCAGTCTCCCAGCGGTTTGAGGAAGTTGCTGTCCTCCGTGTTGCTCTCAGAATCCTGTTCATCGGGTCCTTTTGGGGTGGAAGCTGAGGACGTGGAAGATGAACGCTGCCACCAGTTCCTCCAGTTAGGAGCCACCCAGCCAGCCTTGTTTTCTTTGCGTATTCCCTTCTCTGGCTCAGAACCTTCCAGGCTGTCCACCACTTCTATGGTAACCTAAAAATATTTGTAAAAAATATTGTCATATCAACTATGGTAGTACCATCTGATACCATCACAACTCCAACAGTTTCCTTTTGTGAGAAACATTTCAAAACAGTCATTTCATGCTGTGCTGTAAAACTAAATCAAACACTGCAGTCTGTATCGGTCCCTTTTATTGCGAATCTAATGTTTACTTGCACATGTTGAGAATAATCATACAGATCAAGGGTGTTTGTTGTAGGGAGAGAGGTTTTGTGGAACATCAAACAGTGAGGGGTGGTGTGATGTTGTGGAGGTCCAGATGGACGTTGACTTAGGTCATGGTCATGCTCCATGACTCGCTCTGAGAGGCTGCCATTCTGCAGTGACACCCCCCCCCCCCCCCCCCCCCATCCCTCCCATCCCACCCAAACACCCCACAAGTAACACATGTGCCTCCCAGATTGGGGCAGGGGGTGGGCTTCCCCTCTCTAGCCTCTCTTTCTCTCGCTCTCTCCACCTAAACATCAAGTTCAAAGGGCCTCTCAGCCTCCTTAAGACCATGAAAGCCAGATGATGCTTTGGATCAAAGATACCCATGCCCACACACCCCCCCCCCTGAGACTCACACACACACACATTCACTGCCATCTTAAGACATCGATACACTTTATCCTTTCTGCCATTCTTGGTCAAGACTCACATGTTTTTCCATCTGATGTGGATCGAGTCCATGGCGGATTAGTTGGCGGCTGGTGCTGTGCAGGTGTATATGGTTACTGAGAATTGGCTAGGTGAATGTTAGAGGTTGTGTGTTTGTGTGTTAGTGTGAGAAAGAGAGAGAGAAACTGGGGGGTTGGGACCAAAAGGCTCTATTTTTGAAAAGAAGTGCTGATGTGCATCAGGGCTTTCTGTCACTTTGCCAAGATTTCACTTTATGTGCTTGGTCAGCCATGTCTCCTTTAAAAGTCTTTGTGTTTGTGCACGGCAAAAAACAACAACATTTTATTAATCATTATTTTGTCTAATACAAATAAACTTGCTTAAAATGTTGCATTTATTTGAGATGCAAAAATGTGTTAAATAAGAGAATAGATCTTATTTTCTTCATTTTTATTTATATTAAATTCACACAAGTCATATATATATATATATATAAATGACTAATGTGTCATTGCAACATTGCAAGCGATTTGGTAAATCTAAGGAAAACGCATTGAATTTCAGCATCTTCCTACCTGTATGTTGGGGTTCTGCCCATTTATATCAGCTTTGGAAAGATCAGGAAAGTTCTGCAGGTCCAGCAGAAAAGCTCCCGGGCCATCTCTCTGCAGGCTGCCCCCTGTTCCATGACTCTGAGCCCAAGGCTGAGACACTGGAATATGAGCCACTCGGGACTGTCTGTCACCCTGCCCCTTCTGAACGGAGGAGCTGCTATCTGGATTGACATTATTCTGCATGAAACGATAAGAGAAACATTGAAATATGAGATGAATAGTTCTCAATGGGTTTTTTCTTCAGGACCTCTTTTGAAAGTTCTATTTTTTTTTATCATGCTAACTAATTTTATTGTTTGCATTTAGCATCGTTTTTTCCTGCGGTCCACTATCAGAACAAACCTGCGGCTGTGACCCAATTTTTTATGACCCACCAGTTGGCCCTCAGACACTAAAGGACTTAAATCATTTTTGAAAAAAGACTAATGTTAAAGGAAGCCATTCGGAGTGAATCATCCCTCTGTAAATAATTCTTGACTCTTTGTTGTCACACATTCAAAAATTCATCTCAATTATCTGCTTGTTTTCGCCCTGACCTCGGGAGACGTTCTAGAATTGATGTTAGACGCAGCGTAGAAGTATATTTACATTGTGTAACTTCCCAACAAGGGAAGGGCGTCCTGGTATAAATACAGATGAGAGTGGTTAAAAGTGTTCAACATCATTAGATTCATTATTCACTGGTTAAAATTGCAGAGGTCAATTCACTTCTTGATCAGAGGTCACCGTCAGCAGGAGTGCACAGTGGCAACCCAATCTCATGGGAAAACATAACTATTTATGAAGTGG
The DNA here is from genome assembly GCF_029890125.1 of Rhinichthys klamathensis goyatoka. NCBI lineage: Eukaryota > Metazoa > Chordata > Actinopteri > Cypriniformes > Leuciscidae > Rhinichthys > Rhinichthys klamathensis. The sequence continues at coordinate 3,169,484 of NW_026606652.1, read as the reverse complement.
CGATTTCATATGTATTTGTATGATGTGAATGGTACCAAAATTAAAAAACTTTTTTTTACGTATGATGGTCCTGCCCTAAACCCACCACTAAACATAACCACCACTGGGGCATAAGCAGATCATACGAATTAGCCACCAATCCGCCAAAACTTAAAATAATTACAAATTGCCACGAGATTGTGTTGACAGTGGTTGATAAATGGAATAGTGTTCCCTAGCTAGTTCAAGCTGGTCATCTTTGGTAATTCGCTGCTCTAGATGTTTGGTAAGATCGACTATCAGCTGGGTTTTGACCTGGTCAACCTGGTTAGTGCTGGTAGACCACCTTAGACTAGTCACAAACCAGCTACAATGGTTTCTCCAGCATGGATTGTTCATCGAATCTGTTCAGCAGGAAATTAATAAGCAGGCAAATTGAGGACTTTATGCCAGAAATGATCAGAAATACTTCAAAAACATGAGCATCTTTTTCTTCCCACCTGAAATGTGCGATTGCAACCTAGACGTCTTTTAACACCCTTTTAGCCAGCCATATGTTCACGAAAGAGACCTTGAAGACTGAGATCAAGGGAAACAATACTGGTTTCATCCAGCTCAGCCCAGCACTGTTTGTTTACACTGACGGAGATTAGAGACCTCCATTCACTCAATCTCACCTCAAATGGCCTAATTACCCACAGGTGCTACATTGCTCCTTATCACCCCATAATATAAACACACACACACTAGAGACTTTCTGTGAATCTTATGAGAGTACTATAACAATGGCCCATCACTTAAAGCAACAGGAGGGACAGTTCACAAAAAGCATCATAAAACAGATTAGCCTACTGAACATAATTGGGATGAGAGAGATTATAATCTGATCACTTAAAGGCTGGAAAAACAATCTATTATTTCATTATTATCATTATTTGCTGTCTTTAATGCTGTTCCCAATATTGTTGTGGTGGTTGTTGTTTTTCTTTCTGTGGAACACCAAAAAAAGTATATATAGTTTGGGGTTAGAAAGATTTTTTAATGATATGTTTGATCAAATAAATGCAATAAATGCTGCATTTATTTGATAAAATATACAGTAAAATATTACTATTTTTACTACATAAAAATAAATAGTAGTATATTATAAAAACAAATTAAATATTTTAAAATGTAATTTATTCCCGTGATGGCAAAGCTGAATTTTCAGCATCATTACTCCAGTCTTCAGTGTCGCATGATCCTTCAGAAATCATTCTAATATTTGCTGCTCAAGAAACATTTATTAGTATTATTATTAGTGTTGAAAACAGTTGTGCTGCTTAATATTTTAGTGAAACTTATTAATATTTTAGTGTCCTTGCTGAATAAAAGTATTAATATATTTTTTTTAAATAGTATGGATTCGTACTGACCCCACACTTTTAAACGTATGTGGAGATTCCTAAAAAAAAAAATCAGTTTTGTTTTCCTTAAAAATAACAGCATATAAAACAACACAAGCAAATCATGACAGAATCTTATTTTTTTTCTGTTCATTTTTCTTTCAAATTGGCAGCAGTATTGTAGTAAGCACAGATCGATAATATTGATCTAATAACTGCTGTTATGTTTCAGCCATCTGTTTTTATGAAATGTAAAAAATATATTCTGTAGTCATTTTTAAGGAGTTGGAAACGCCAAAGGCGGATGGCCTGGCTCCTGTCTTTCCTTGGATCAAGAGAGGGTTTCTGGCTACAGTCCTGCACTGTTCTACTCTTGAGCAGCTGAAATAGATATAGAACGAAGCCCATATTGCAAAATTGTTGTGCGCCTTGCTGGCTGACAGAAAAAAATATGCTTTTCCCTGTCAAAGAGGGTTGTAATTGTTTTCCCGTACGAATGCCAAGGCATGTGTTCGCTGTCACATACACACAGAGGGGGCAATTACTCCACAATTGGACAGCTATAAGTAGCTTGTAATCATGCATCCTGAGCTAGACAATAAGATCAAAGGCCACCATCAATCTTTTGTCTCTTTCTCTCCTCCCTCTCTTTCACTCAAGCCATTTTGTTTGACTGCCTAAGTGCAAAGTGTAGTGTAGAATGCATTTCGCTTCAGGAAAAAGGGGGGAAAAGTCCAACCGTTTTGGGGAAGCTACTCTGAAACAGTTGTTTTCCAAGCTACTTGATTATTTAAAGTGCCACCCTTTGGAAAAAGTAGTTAGCTAGCCTATACTACAGACTACTAACACTTTAATAATGATAATCAGTGAACAGCTTTTCCAAACTGGTTCGTTTAACTGGCCCACTTAAATGAACTGATTCGTTGAACTTCCCAAAACAACATTGGTATGCGAGTGCTAAATAATGAACAATATGCGGCGTCTAATAGCATGGTGCTAATGGTTTGAAGGACAAAGTCAGCATTACTGATGTAATATCATCATGTTTTGGCAGAAAAATAGACTATTTAAGAGACTCCAATTCAAAATCCTAGAAAATACTGGATAATACTGCTTGAAATGTTTTAATACTAATCAATTAATAAATGTTCTGTAGCCTTGACAGAACATTATTACAGTTCCTACAAAGACATTACACACCATTCTTCAAACCGTATGGGCCTCTGACTATGAAAACAGACACAAGGGTGACATAGACGCCCCCATTACATTTCGGACTACTTCCACCTCCCGCTTCCTCTTCATTCCCTTTGCTTAAGGAGCATGACACCATTTCAATTGGGATCCTCTCAGGGGGTCTTCCCAAGAGACTGGACAGGAAATGAAGGCTAAACACAAAGTGCAAAAGGCTTTCAATGCAACACCTATATTTGCTTTTCCGACTTTATGAGGAAAATACACTACTTCTTGAACTCTGGACTATTACGTAACCAAATATTCAAGTTTAGGGACCAGAATGTAAAATCTTAAGGATTGTGCATTTTAAAACCTGCACTGACTGGTGAATATTAGGACCACTAATTGGGACATGTTTCCCTCATTAGCAATACACTACAAAAAATCAGATCATTGATATCTTTTTTTAATTCAACAAGATATTAAGAATTCTTTTCATATTTTCGACAGTAATTGGTCTTGTGGAACTTGCAGGTTTTTTTGTACTTGCTTGAGCATAAACAAGTGATAAACAATGGAAATTAGGCAATATATATTTATATTTAAGATACATTATTAAAAAAAAACTAATATTTAAACAACTTTGCTTAACAAATTAATTTAACTTGATTTAAGGAAGTTTACATATGGGTCACTCATGGTCTTACCGGATCGTGAGTCGTGAGAAATATTAGATATTAATGTATTAATTATAAAATTAATTTATATAGTTTTATAACTGGGACAGTATGATATTTATTCATTTAATTAATATCTGGTAATTGTGTTCTTCATTCTTTATTAAATTCTTACATTTCTGACTATAACATTGTGAATCCTATAGATTAAATCATAAAGAAATGATAAATAATTGATGCTGTCCTCTCAGGACTGTTTAAAAATTAGCAGGTGCTGGTGTTTCTCATACTGTATCTGTTCATTTGAGAAAAGAAGCTGCCATTAAAGCGTTTTTGTCATCACCAAACTCTACTGCCCCCAACCCCTCTCAAACCTGGTTACGTTTGACACATTCTATGTACATTCCAGACATATTTCCAACAGCCGTGTATGTCATAAACGTGTTCCGAGAAAAGCGAGTTCTGTCCCAAGATTCTCCGCGCAAAACCACAGACTTGACCTCCAGGGCTAAACTGTAAAGACTCACCCGGGATTCATTCACTTCCTTTAGCCACTGACTGAACCGACTGTTGAAATACAAACTTTTAGCTTTCAGCTTCTGTTTCATCATTTAACTGTTCACCTGAATCACATTGCTGCTGTTCCTCTACAAGAGAGCCACCATAGTGGATAAACACACATTCATCATGGTGTTATGCCAATGTTTGCAGACTGACAAAGGCATCTTGGTGTCATGCTAAAAATACATCAAAAAGCCAGCCGCAGGGTTTTTAATGCACCCAACAAAGCCCTGTTGATCTCAAACCCTTCTTGACCCCAGGGTCTGGTCTATGGGAGCGCTGCACTTGCTCCGTAAACAGATGGCAGAACACTTTTAGCTGAAATCTGCACAGACTCATTAAAGCCAGGTTTAATCTCGGCTAACAGCACGAAAGGACAGTCTAAACTGAGAATGTTTTCTGTAGCCCTGAAAGTCACCCTGCTCTCTTTTAATGGCCCCGTGCACCAATGTGTTGAATATATTTGGCTTTCCTGTCTGATTGTACTATACTCTTTTTTTTTTTTATCTTGGCAAATGCACAGTTTGAAGCAAGAGCATATTAACAGGATGCTTGGGTGACACTGATGGACCAGTGGTGATAAATGATAGCCTGCAGCTTGTTAACTGGAGGGAAGAGACCTGTATCCCAGCTCAATTTGAATATGCTATGTGAAAGCTACCTGAAAATATACAAAATAATGCATGAATCTGTGCAACATCGCAAATAATAATGTTAAGGTTGAAGTTTTATTATCACAATGTGTATATATATATTCTATTCATATTTCTATCTATCTATCTATCTATCTATCTATCTATCTATCTATCTATCTATCTATCTATCTATCTATCTATCTATCTATCTATCTATCTATCTATCTATCTATCTATCTATATCTATCCATCTATCCATCTATCTATCTATCTACTGATTTATTTTTATGCATTGTGACTTTAATGAAATTTCCACCACAAATCCTCATTACAGAAATGTCAACAACAACAACAACAAAAAAACAAAAAAAAAACATACAAAATAATGATTGCAATTAATAATGAAAATTAAACCAAATAAATGAGCAAAAATAAATTATGGATGATAAAAAAACAAAAACAATGCAAAACAGCTTTATGGTCCCACAAATAGACTTAATTTTCTAAAGGCAAAAATATAATTTCTTTTGATTTTAGAGTGAAATGTGACCTGGGCATGTCACGCGTTACGCAACTAGAATAAACTAACCTCCACCACTCGCGCGTCCTGCTCCGAGCTCACAGTGTCATTCCCGTGTTGCAGCGGGCTGCTCCGCAACACCGTGATGTGTAACGTCAGAAGAAGGAGTCCCAACAGCAAAAGCAGCTCCGCCGCCAGCCGCACCATCCTTTTCACTCGAGCTCTCTTAAGACCGTGCGCTGCCACCGCTGCCGGGCTTCCGCTGCCGCCTCCTGCCGCTGCAGACACTCCGAGCTCCGGATCCGCCGCGGACGAGGAGCCGCCACACCACTGCGGAGCCACCTCGGGGTCCAGAGCAGCAATACTCACGGGAAAAAGAGTAACCAGCTAGAAATGATCCCAACCACTCCACGTTTGAAAAACTGATCAGATCAATGAGTGATGTATAGTTCCTCGCCTTAATGATATAATCCTGATGTCCAAAAAGAACGTGAATTACTTTTAGGAAACAGAGAAGTAAGCCCCACAAACTCCAAAGCTGTGTACCATTCCATTGAGGTATTTACTCTTCTTATAACATTAGTATTAAATGCAAAAGGAAAATATTATATGTAGAGAGAAGACCTTTTACTTCTTCATTGAGGAAAAACTGGAGTTTTAGGCTACTTGTGCGCAGGTAAATCAGGTAGCATTGGCACAAGAACAAGTCTGAGACCCTGCAGCATTCTTATCTTTGAAAATAATAATAATAAAACACAGAAAAAAGTCTCCAGCTCAAACAAATTGATCAAATTTCAATTCTCGTGGTCTGTCCTTCACGTCTAATATAAAACTTGTGGTTTGGGTACATTGTTGCGCTCCGGTGCGTTGCGCAACGTGCTGTCATCCTCTCCAAACGCCAGTGTGTCCTCAGGGATGAAGTGCAGTTCACTATAAGCCCATCTTCAGTGTGATCAAGATCCAAAGTTCCTCCTCTGACTAACTCATGTGAGCTCTGTCCTCCGGAGGGTGTATGAGCCGCTCTTGCGCAAGAGTATCCACACACACACACCTTCTGCGTAAAAGTGCGCTGTCAAATAACACACGGCACCACAGCTCAAGACTTGTGTGTGTGTGTGCGTGTGTGTTCCCTTCTGTTGTTTCGAGTCTTTAGTCCAGCACAAACACAGGCAGACTCGTGCCCACGAAGCCTTTGGTGTTTTTATATCCCCCTCTTCTTTTGGTTTGCTGTCACCTCCCCTCCCCACCGAATTAACCCTTCATGTCCCATCACACCAGTGCACTCATCAGCAGAACACTTACAAAATGCCTTTATCTGTCCTGTGTTGATCTGTTGTGAATACAGTGGTAATGGAAAAATAGATCGATTTGAAATATTTGCAGTAGAATGTTTAAGATTATGTAAGCTTATTATATAGCAATAGAACTAAAAAAACCTATATATAACATGAGAAATTCTTTGTTTTCTTTTTGCTCTGAGACCATATCTGATTTTTTTTTGTGAAACCATATCATATATGAAAAAAGTCCCTATCTTCTTTTAAAATGGTGATCAGAGCTCTTGACCTTCTTGATTAAATACTACAAAAAGTCATCATTTTGACAATATATTTAACTGATATGTTTTATATGTAAATAAATACAAAAAATGGAAACTATATACAAAGTTAAATTAGGATTTTTTTGTAAATAAAAATAGTTTAAGAAAATGTTTGGAATTAAAATCAATAAAAACTTCTAGACAAATCAAGACTCAAGTCTTACTTCAGAGTGATTGATTTAATTTCAAACACTAATTAAAAGTGATTAATAGGTTGTAGTTTGTAAAATTCTATAGACCTTTCCTTTGTTTGAGTGATTATAGTGCTAATGATCTTATCATAGATTCTAAGCTGAGAGGTGATGTAACAATGTGAGGGTCTCTTTCCCTCCTCCAAATTTCACACTTTCAGGAATGCGAGGACGAGGTGTGCCATGATTTGCATTTGTTTGTTCTTCATGGGTCGTCTGAGAGCACACGTCAAAAAGTGCGACAAATGCTTTAGCTCTTGTCCAGAACTTGTGTATTGGTTGGTTCAAAGGGGTCCACGGCATCAGGTTTTCAGTTGAACCTTGAAAGATGTTTGTTTGGACTGTCTACCTTCTGATTAAGTACAGAACACAGAAAAACAATTATTTTATACTTCACATCTCACATTTCAAAATGACCCGATTTCATTTGTCTAGAACACATATGCTCTCATTTAGAAAGGACTAAGAGGAATCTACAGTCATGGACACACTGGAGGAGCTCAGAATACCTTTGCAGTTAGTGGCACACAGTCTTGCAGTTTCAAAGGGCCGATGCGCCAGCTCACGGGGCCCCTTTGCTGATGGTCAATGCTTAGACAGATGTTTTCTTGGAGCAGCACATTGCTGTGTTGGTAGCAAAGGAGATGGAAGGAGACTTGACATCTGTTCTCCAGACCGGCTAGACCCTCTGACACACAGGGTGGGGGTAAACTGATGGAGAGAGGCCCGTCCTGTTGCGTGTGCATGTGTATTTGTGCTCTTCTGTTGAAATGTGTGTCCATCCTTGATTTTCCTATAAACAACAAGGACTTTTTCCAATGTTGGGGGGTTACAATTCCCTAATGTCAGGAATCAAAGATTAAGTCATTAATCTGGGTTTACGTACCTTGCAGAAATGATAGTCGTCCTTTGCAAGGTTCAAACTTTTCAGTTGCTGGCCTGATCTTTTACCACTACACCACAGCACCCCAAAGACAATGCTAAAGCCTGGATGCTGTAATTCTCAACAAGGATTTCTTCACAATAGATATATTTCAGAATATATTCTTCTTCTATGCTAATCTAGTCATGGCTTTTGTACCTGTCAGACTAGTTAGATGTAATATGAATTGATTTTTATCTCTGAATGTGTTAAAAACACAAACTTGAAAAATGGAACAATGATTACATCACAATATACCGCTGATAGATTTGCATTATGTAATTAAAATGAGAAAAACATATGGCTCATCTCAATTGTTGCAATTTTGATTTTATTAGGTTATAACCATAAGAGATAATATATATATATATATGACCATTTTGAGCAAGCTATTTGAAAGCTTTTTTAATATACGAAATTAATTCTTAAATCATATGCATTTGACCAAAAGAGGCCGTAAAGACTTTTAATAAATGCTGTTTCAGTTGAACTTTATATTCACCAAAAAAATTATAAAGTTTTCTACAAAATTTAAGCAACACAACTGTTTTCACCATTGAAAATAAGAAATATTTGCAATATTTCACAACTTTTGAATGGTAGTTTCTAGGGATGCACAATATATCGGCCACCATATCGGTATCGGCCGATATATTCATTTTTTAATGTTATTGTTATATGCCTGAAAAGAACATTTGGCCGATATATTTAAGCCAATAAATAATGGATTATTTCCTTCAGCTGAGACACTTCAGATTCGCACTGTTCGCCATGATGGTTTTAAATTGTTTGAAATATGATTGGAAAAAAAGAAAAATACAGTTAAGTGCAACATATGCTGCACAAGTCTGTCATATAGGCTGCATACAATTATAATGAGAACATTATAATTGTGTGCTTTAGTTTTTATAATCAGGCTCTCAAAAATTATATAAAAATTTAGATTTAGATTTATCTGCCAATGTATCGGTTATCAGCTTTCACATATAAAGAAATATCGGTATCAGCTAAAATGTTCACATCGGTGCATCCCTAGTTTCTATACATATGAAAGACAAAGAGAGAAAAAAACACCCTTATAAGAGGTAAAAAATAAAGGCTCTAAAAATCAATTCCACAGGGCTAAAATTGTCCCTTTATAAAAAGGTAATTTCTGACGGATAGAGGAGCTCTTCTACTATGGACATGTCTTAGACATCACTTATAGTAGCACAACCTTGGTATATAAATGTTGTTTTCCATCTATTTGTGATTGTTTTCCAGTGCAACTACAATTGCCCCCAAATGAGTCTCCGAAAGAGAACAAAAACATGCATTGTCCGACGCGTCTAGTGCATGAGATCCCACAAATTTCTCACCTCAGCCTTGAGAAATCTCCATCACTATGGTGTTGGTATTCTTGAAATAACAAACATTGTTTCAAACACGAGTAAAACAAGTGCAGACTAGACCTCATCTGTCTGCAGCATTTACTATCTGTCTTGATTCCTCCCAGCATTAATCAAGCGGTTACCCCACACCTGCGGAATGTGCATCTCTGTACTAATTGCTAGTTTTAGGTGAATATTGGCCTGTGTGCAACATAGTTGGCATGTTGAGCTCCAGCATTCAGACGGCACTTTTGGGTCTCTTTCAAATGTAACAATTAAGTTTAGTCTCATCCAAAGCAAAGAGTTTGGTAAAACATGTGCAGACACTACTTTTTGTTAGTTTCGCAGCAAACGAGTCAAAGAGGTAATTACTATATGCTTTGGTGTTTACTGTGGTAAATACAGTTTCTATAGAGACGTTCTGAGCCCGATTCCTCAATGATTCTGGTTCTTTAATGGTTCAAATTTGACGGAGAATAGTCGGAACAGCATAACATAAAATACGTTTTGGGAATTAAAAAGAAACGATTCATAAGAGTCATTACCTCAGGAATCAGCCTACACTTCTTGCACTGCATGCGGGTGCGGTGTTTATTAAAAAGTGGAAGCATTTCTGAATTAGAACTGATTCTATGGCTCTCAATCCTAGTTATGATCAAACTAAATGTTTCAATGTGAGTGAAAAAAATCTAAAATGATCCTGAAAATGAACACAAGTCCTGCATCTGAAATATACAAACAAATGACATGGAATTCTTTCCAACTTTCCAAGCAAACATTTGATTTACAAGTACAATCAGTCCATAAATGTTTCTTTTTTTATTATTATTTTATAATCAGAAGTAGTTTCGTGCACATAACAAATAAATGCCTAACAGTTTAAATTAGAAGGACCTGCAAAGATGCAATGCATGAATGTTTAATGACTGTGAATGAGCTACACTGGGTCTACAACGCCCAGCCTTGTTCAATCTCTTTCAATCAATGTACTTGTGGATCACACAAACACACAAACCAGCACAGAATGAAGGTCTTTCATCAGTCCATCTTAGCAGCAGGATAAAAAAATAGGGCCACTTCAAGGGGTTTCTTATCCGCAGCTAGAGTTTTGATGTAGGTCAGTGTTAAGGGAGTTAATTGTTTGATATATTTAGAGCAGCTTTTGATACATGTTCACAGCCGTCGCGGGCCCTCCCTTTTCCTCACAATCCCCTGAGAAAAAAAAATCCCTTAACAAACTTCACAAAACTGAGAAACAGCAGTTAAAAAAACAATTAAATATCATTTTACAATATATACACATAAATGTCCATGCCTCACAGGAGGACGAATTTTAAAAGCTATTACAAACACTGCACATTTTTTTGAGGGGGAAAAGACTTTTTTTCTTTTACACTGAGGTGACCTTGGTGGCAACACACTCACAGTGATGAGAGTGTATGATCAGCTGTCCAGCTCAAAGTCTGTTTCATCGTACAGCACTGGCCGATGAGAAAGTCTATGACGAGAGAACTTCACCCTGATGTAGTCTCCAAGTTCATCAAGGCTCTGGAGAACCTGGGAAGAGATTAGGCTATTCAGTCAGGCTATGTGAGATATTTTGACTTTGCTATTTTTAAGTTTCTTGTCGGGAACATACCCAAAAATAATTATTTAGTTTCTGTGGCACTTTTCAAGGCGTCGTGTTTGAGGCATTAAAGGTGTTTTGAATTGTAAAAAGGCAATATAAATCAAAACATATTTGTTTGAAATGGAATTAAACATTTGCTAAGCAATTTAGGACTCTATTTAGGTCTGTGAAACCAGGCCTTAGTGTTGTATTTTTCAGTTATTTAAACAAAAGAGTACAGAACTTTAATATCGTCCAAAAATCATAACATGAAAATAATTATCTATTACACTGTATCACATGGAATTTGTATATTAGTATCCTTTTATAGAAATGTTTGAAATACACTAAATGTTTTAGCTTTTTAAATGAAAGTTTTTGATTCGTCTTGTCTGAACACCTGTTTTCATTTGACTTGTCTTGTGTAACAATAACACTGTAAAGTAAGTCTAAGTGTCAGTAAGAAAAAGAAAAAAAAAATCAATAAAGAATACCAAAATAGAGATAGATAGGTCTGTGAGATGTTGGGTGGTGTAGTTTATTACCTTGTCGAGCATTTCTTTGGTATGGGCGGCAGACACACAGAAGCGAGCTCTGGCTTCTGTAATGGGTGTAGCCGGGAAGCCTACAACTACAACACCAATCTTCCTCCTCAACATGGCCCGTGAGAACGCCCTTAGAGCAGAAGATGAACAACATTTTGGCTTGTCACTATGGGTTTTAAATGAACTTTACACACGCGCACACAGTCAAATGTTCTAAAACATCTTGCATATTCAACTTCAGTTTAGCACGATATAATGTCACGATTAATGGTATTGACGGTTTTCACACTAACCCTGAAAGCAGTAGATGCATTTCTATTGCTTGTTTCCTCAAAACCTTTTACGCACTCAAGTTTCCAAAAGTTGTCAATGCTCTTAGTATGACAATCTTCATTACAAACCAAGGCCGTGATTAGACATCACATGGTCATGGACGAGTTATCGCCTGTTTTTTTTAGCACATCTAAAACTCAAAGTAGAAACATTATGCAGAGTAAAGCTGTCGAGATTTCCATTCAGAGTTTGCACTGTCTGCTACCTTTCCTCACCCTTTGAGTGAAGGGAAATCCATTGTAAACCACACAGCTGGACTGTCATTTGCATTAGCCAAGAGGGAGAAAAAGAAATGGATTGACAAGGAGAGAAAGGCAAAAGGAAAGGTATAATGGAGGAGGAAAAGATTGAGAGCGAGAGGAGGAGAAAAAGCCTCCACTTTGTCAGCAGAGACGACAGCATCGAGAGAACAGAGAGGCGACGGAGAGTGAATGCTGGATTTAAAAGGCCTCACAGCTGCCGTGGTCTTTGTTGGTGTGCCAGGAAGCTGTTATCTTTGGAGGAGTCTGAAACGCCTGTGCGGTGATGAGCCTCTCGCATGTCATGTTTTCTTTCTACCTCTCTTGTTTTTTTTTCCCTCACCACTGATTCATGGATCAACTAGACCATCCAAGATGGCTATGATCCAACGTCTTCTTGAAAAGACCACATCGCCTTCTTTGGAATGACCAGTGAAGATGACTGCAGCTTTTGTCGGGGTGTCCTCAAGCAGTCAGTACATTTTTCACATGGCATTCAAAGCTATCACCTTTGTAACCCATTTAAGCCTTGCATTGTTGTTTTATTGGCAGCCCGAAATGTGGGCAGGTTCACAAGTTCAAAGGAGGATTACTGTAGTGTCCAGACAGTGGAAACTGTTCTTAAATCACAAAGAAGATGCACAGACGCGAAAAAAACTCACAAAGAGACGTAATGTTTTGCTTCTCGCTGGCCCGGCGATCAAAGCTGCGAGTTCTCAAATGGACTAAATCAGGTTTGTGTAAATGCGAGCCTGGTGGTGCTGTTGTGTAAACTGACGCTCTTTTATACATGTTGTGCTGCTAGAATCTGTAATCCAAACGGGTTACTGGCTTGGGGAGCTGCTTACCCAACTTTCCCAGGTAGATAGAGCAGGAGCGGTACCACTGGAGAGTCCTGGTTGCCGTAAACGATGAAGCCCATATCCTTCAGCCGAGATCTGAGGTAGCGCGTGTTCTCAGCCAGCTGCCGAACTCTTCGCTGGCCTGCGGGGGAGATACAGACAGAGCCGTCATCGAGGAGAATTTGTTAGCTTTCATTGGAAAAGGAGAGACATAAATGGGAGTCTACAATAAAGTAAAGGTCATGATTTACAACAGAGCAACTGTAGGTCAAGAGGAAAAGTGCAAATAATCTCAAAGTACAAATAATCTTAATTCTCCACTGGGACTGTATTTGAATTGATTGTACTCTGGATGAGAGGGATGCAGGCTATGAAAGTATCGGCTACCGTAGATGCCCTATATTTATTTACAGACAGATTACTAATATTTTTGTACTAGTAAAAAAAAAAAAAAAAAAAAAAGGTAACACTTTACAATAAGGTTTCATTAGTTAACATGAACCAAGGATAAACAATACAACATTTATTCATCTTGATTCATGTTATTTTTTTTAATGTTTACTAATACATTATTAAAATCAAAAGTTGTATTCGTTAACATTAGCTAATGCACTGTGAACTAACATGAACAAACAATGAACGACTGTATTTTTCATATTGAATAACAGTAACAAAGATTAATAATCTTTGTGTTTAAATATCATTAAACACTGTAATAAATCTATTGCTCATTGTTAGTTCATGTTAGTTAATACATTAACTAATGTTAACGAATGAGACATTATTGTAAAGTGTTACATAAAAAAAATTGCAGTGGTCAAATAAGAAATACTATGAAACCAACAAAGGACTATGAACTACATATTTCAACTATAATCAAGTGACTGAGCAACATTATATACTGCCATAATCAAGAATTGTAATGTACAACAGTAAATGATTTTTAGACATTTCTAACCAATGTTTACGTTTCCATTTTGACTTGGAAAATATAAAATCTCTACTAAAGCCGACCACACACCACACATATGGGGGCGATTTTTGGACCGATTTCTCCCCTTCCGACAATCCTAGGTAAAGTTGCGACGAACCATTCTCATTGGTTCTCATTGCCTTTTGGGTTTTAAGAACTAGTCTGAGGAACTCGCAGATTTCAGACTCAAATGACTTTTCAGATTCAAATTAGACTTATCTACAGTTTTATGTCAGTGAGAAAAAAAGAGACAGCTAACCTGTAAGACTAATCTAAGCAGTTTATGCAACTGGCCACTGATCTCCATATAAATACAACATATAGACTAACTAGCAAAACAGTAAAATATCGTGTTTAATTATCTGTGCCGTGACTATGATTCGATCATATTTATGATACTTTGTATAACTGAGAACTGTTTGAATCTGATGGTAATTTGAAAATACACTGAATTGTTGTTACGGCAATTTGTAGCACTCAGAGAGTCTGCGCCCACTCTGCGGTAGCACGAACTCCAAACAGACCATGTCAGGCAGAGTCTGCAAACCATAGAACAAATATGTCTACAAACTAGTCCTAAAACAGCTGGCACAAATATTAGCCAACTTCTTTTCCAGTTTTTTTTTTTACCTCACTGTTTGCTTGAAAGTTTCATAGTTTTTCTACTTAAATATAGTTGAAAACACTGGGAAAATGGCCAAGGAATTGCAACATAATGTAGTGGCATAAAGCCATACCACCAGCAGTTACGGCTCTTACAAAACAGTCTTAGCAATACCTTAACTTTCCTTTTCCTAGGCTACTGGAACATATATATTTCACCCTTATTTCTACAGGTATAATCAAGAAGAGTTTAGTTCCCTTTAGGATATAGACTGATTGTATGTAAAAGACTAGGGAAGGGGCCCAAAGGAGGAGACAGGAAATGACATCATCTGCTTTGCCGTTCAAATCCCAGGATCGCTCTTTTAATAGCCCCTCATTAAGACCATTAAGTAGTTAGGTGAGACAGAGCAGACCCATTCATAAAATTATCCAAAAACATAGTAACAAACAAAAACAGGAAGAAAACAGTGAAACTGTCTTATGGACTTTATAAGTTTTCATTACATTTTGAGGCTCATTTCTGTACTCTCTTGAAAACGCCTCTTAATGTGTGTGTGTGTGGACTGTGGAGTGAGTCGATGTGAAAAACAGTACCAGCTGGTTTTGTTTTGTCAGGCTGAATGGTAGACAAATTTCATTATTTGCCAAGACACTCTTGGCTTGTACATAGGATACAATGGATTTGGCACACAATTGGAGACTTGGGGTAAACTGAGAAGCACGGACTCAGATGCGCACGGTACCATGTGGTTGTCAGTAGATTAGCGGTTACCGCTCCAGACTAGTAATCCGAACTTTGGTGGTTCGAACCACAAAGATATAACTCTAACAACTTAATGCGATTTGAGACACATCAATAGCTCAATGAACATCAATACTTTTCACTCTCTGTCTTGTTCAGTTTATGTCTACCACTTTTTCTCTCCTCCATCTTTAATGGAGTGAATCATGCAGTTCTGAGGGCTGGCCAGGTCCGCCTCCAGCTCTCTTTGGCACCATGGCCTGAGCTTTTGGAAAACAACAGCATGTTTGCATATAATTACCTGTGAACCGATTGGCAGGTATTTCAAAAGGAGGTGTGCTGTAAAGCCAAGCTCAAAAGGCCGCATGTCAGTGGAACGAATACAACCGCTGTTAACATTCATTACATTAGAAACTCTTCAACTGAAACACTGAATATTGGCAGACGCTAGAAAGAGCAGGTGAAGCTCAAACCAAACACTTAGTCATGGACATGGTACACGTTCAGGTCTTCTGCAGTCTATTGTGTTGTAAATTCAGAGCGATATGGAGCATTCTTCGAACTCTCAGAACAGTGTGACTCACCCTCCACAGAAGTGCATATCATGCCAGTTATGACACCCATGGGCGGCTTGTCCAAGTCTGATATATACATCACAGTGTTCAACAATTCAAAAAAGCCTAGAAAGATTCTCTTTGGACAAGTTTGGACTAGAATATAAAATCTACTCGACTTTACTGCTAAAACATGCATTCTTTTAATTCAGCCAAGAGGTCACAACATGACATATCGATCTTCTACTTGTTACACGTTTTCATGTGATGTGAATTCGCAGTCAGAGTTCACCAAACTTTGGAAAACAGCAAAATGTGAAACTGAGCTTGCGTTTCTGGTCTGATTCATTCGCATGTCTATGAATGGAAGTCAATGGAACACAATGTGTAGTGTGACCGTCCCTTAAAACTCTTATTTTGTATATTTTTTTCTGTGTTTTTTTTATTCACATGCAAAACTTCGTTTTTTTGGCATTTCATTTGATCTTCTGTTGACTTACAATAGTTCAAAAGTTTGGGGTCAGTTAAAAAAAAAAAAAAAAGAAGAAGAAATTCATACTTTTTGCTACCTGACTAGAGAACATCATGTGGCACTGTGTGAATGATCATGTGACACTGAAGACTGGAGTAATGGCTGCAGAAAATGTACTGTAGCTTAAATAATTTACATTTTAAAATAGAAAATAGGGAAACACTTTATGTTAAGGTGACGTACTTACTGATTACTACATGTACTTACCATAGTAATAACTGTAAAGTATGCATAATTACAAGTTACTAACCCTAAACCAAACCCTAACCCTAATTGTAACTATATAGTAAGCACATGTAGTTAATTAACATTACTCAGTACTTATTTGAGTAAGTACAATGTAACTACGTAACCTTAAAATAAAGTGTAACCGAAAAAGTAATTTAAATTGTAATAACATTTCACAATATTGGTTTTTTGTTGTTGTATTTGAACTATGGTGTACTGTATTTAATTGTGGTTTGAGTCTTTTCTATCATGGTGTGAACTACAGTGAAACTAAAATGAAACACAATGTCTTCTCTAAAAACATAAATATATGGATTAACGCATATCAAAAACAGAAGGCAGCTTGGAAAAAGCCTTATAACATCTGGTGCCATTCTGCGGACTCTTAATACCTGGAAATATGTGAACTTTCCTTGACTATAGGTCTGCAGGACTCTTTAAGCCGGTCCCATTGCTTTATTGAAATCTGTTTTACATGAGTTATACGCTGTGGTGAAATACATTTTATTTGGTTATTAAATCCATGTGAATCTCTTTCCCATTGGATTCCCCATGTTTAAGGAGAATGTTGGGTAGAGAATTTCAGTGTCTTCTGATATTACAATGACTGACTGGTTTGAATTGTGGGTCTCAATGACCTCTGACACATCAAGTGTAAAGTAGTGCATCTGTCATGTGACGTCTGGACAAAAACAAATCTGGACAGTCTCTTTCATGATTTAATGTCTTAGTATTGTTTCAGTGTCTTTGCAAGGCTTTGTTACTAACCTTCTGTTGTGCCATCGACTCCCATGATGCATTTGATTGCCCTGATGATCTGCTCCACGACAGGTGGGGACATGGCTGTAGCGTACACTGCACTGTGAGAATGAGCCCGCAAATAATCCACCAACTCCTGCAGAAAAACACAACACGTCAATTATTAAAGGAATACTTCAGCCCAAAGTGAACATTTTCATCATTTACTCAAATTTATGTCATATTTATAAATCTTCTTTTGTGGTTCACAGAAGAATGAATTTAATACTGTGCTAAAAAAAAGAAAGAAAATAAATTATTACTGAAATTACTTTTTTTATTTCTATTTAATTGAATTATCAATTATCAATCATCAAAATTGAATACAATTCATTAAAAAATAAAATATATCTGAATAAGGAAATTTCATACTGACTAAGCAGTAATAAGTTATGATAAAAATATTAGCTATTAACTTCCATTTTAACTACTTAATGGTCAACTCTCAGTGTCAATGTTTCACAAGTCGCAGTATGGTTAAAGACAGGTTTGTAAGTTCAAACTCTTGAACACTAAGCAGATCATCCATGAGAAATGTATTGCGTGCTTGTGCCAGATTTTTTAACCTCAGATTTCTTCAGAAGAGTCGAACCTTTAAAAAATTTGAATTTAAATGTCATTTAAAGGGATAGTACACCAGAAAATGAAATTTGCTTTTAATTTACTCACCCTCAGGCCATCCAAGATGTAAGTGCCTTTTTTTCTTCTTCAGTAGAACAAATATTTTTAGCTGAAACCGTGGTCCTCGTTGATTCATATAATGCGAGTCAATGGCTACCATCACTTTGAGAGTAAAAGAAAACAAACACATACAGGCAAAACTAAATTAAAACCAGTGGCTCCTGATGATTCATTGAGGTCTTATGCAGAAATGAACGTTATTTAAAACATTATTACCTGTAATCCACAGCTTCATAAGACCTCAATGTATCGTCAGGAGCAGGTATTATTTTGTTTTGCCTGTATATTGTTTTTTGACTCTTAAAGTGACAGAAGCCATTGACTTGCATTATATGAGTCACCAAGGACCACGGTTTCAGCTAAAAATCTTCTTTACGTTTCTGCTAAAGAAAAAAGACATCTACATCTTGGATGGCCTGAGGGTGAGTAAATTAACAGTAGATTTTCATTTTTAGGTGAACTGTCCCTTTAAAATGACCGGAACCACTGTGCTGTCCGAACTACACCACTAGAGGGAGATGAAAGCACACAGCACGATCATCCAGTGATAATGACAGCTTCTCAAAATTCTCAAATTTGTCTGTTTGTGACTAATACAGCACAAACTGCTTGAGGCAATGAGGCATACAAAGACATTTATAGCTGTCATCAAATGATTTTTTCACAAACAATCAGTTTTGGAGATTGTGCCCCGTCTGTCCTGCATCCAATAAAAATGCTTCTGAGCAGAAGCCGGGGCCAGTATCCAGCTCTTATTCTCTGTCCTCAGACATCTGTATCCACTGTGGAGGAGTGAGGGGAGGGGGACGCACCTCGCAGTGCACACGGGTCTCTGCATCCAGATGTGTCCTCTACTTTGAGGACGTGGGCGAAGGGGTTTTTAGGGGGAATATCTGCGAAGCAAACATCTGCTTCCACTTAGAGTGCAAAATTTGCAGTGCTTTAGGTCCTGGGAGCTTTGTGGTAACAGCATAAGATAAGTCAGTTAAGAGAACGTGTCCGAAATCCACCCACATCTGTGTGAGCGAGGGACTGGCTGGAGCCGTTTGGCAGCTCTCTTTGTGTACCTCCCTCTGTGCTTGTGTACAGTGTTCTTAGTACTGCTGAGAGCAGATTTTACCTTTATTAAAGAAAACAGTAAACCTATGTGAAGGGGAACAGAAGTTTTCTTTGACAAGTTGACAGGTATGACTAAAAAGGTCTGTCGACCAGCAACACAACATTTCAACAGAGACAAATCATAGAAAAATTGTAAAGATTTTTTAATGATTTTATATCGTCCAAGGTAATATTAATCAAATTTGTATTTACTTTTTTTTTTTTTAAATAAACACATTTAGGCAGTGCTGGACCGCCACATGATGTAAAAATCCGATGTGAAAATCGGAAAAACTACTTCTTTATACACTACCGTTCAAAAATTTGATTGAAACCGTTCAAAAATGTATTTCTTTTAAAATAAATCAATACTTTTATTCTGCAAGGATGCATTAAATTAATCAAAAGTAACAGTAAATTCATTTAAAATGTTACAGAAAATTGCCATTTCAAATTAGTGCTTTTCTTTTGAGCTTCAAAGATTTGTGCAAAAAGTGTTAATTCAAAATTAATTTTTCCAAATTTCAGTTTCCACAAAAATATTAAGCAGCACAACGGTTTTCAAAACTGATGGTAATAAGAAATGTTTCTTGAGCACCAAATCAAAATGATTTCTGAAGGATCATGTGACAATGAAGTCTGGAGTAATGGCTGCTAATAAAGCAGCTAAATAATAATGTTTTAAAATATTAACACTTTCAAATAGAACAGTTTAATTTTAAATGGTAATAATATTTCAGGATGTTAATGTTTTAACTGTATTTTTGATCCAATAAATATAGCCTTGGTGAGCATAAGACACTTCTTACCAACCCCAAACTTTTGAACGGTAGTATACATTATAGACAGGTAACATGTTAGGAAGCATTCCGTGAAAACCTGCAATTTTGATTTGACCCACAAAACAGAGCTGGTCAACAGTCTCACCACCTTATTAACAACACACTTAATATTACGCAGCACACTTGTGGTCTCTCTCTCTCTCTTTCCCCCTCTCTCTGTTCTCCAAAGTATGTGTAATTTAAAAAACCTGCAGTCTTTTTCATTTTCAGTCTTTTATAATCAACTGCCATGTCCGTGATGTGGTTATGAAGTGAAGTGGTCTTTTTTAATGGAGTAATGAGATGAGAGAGGTGGTGTTGTGGCAGGAGCGTCAGTGACATTTGGGTAACATATGTAGTTCCCTTTCGTTGTCACTTCGAGTTCCGTCGGATGACGACGAATGGGGGTTTCGCTTAGAAAGCCTATCGACTTCGAGTATACAAAACGAGCCAATGGCAAACAAATGCCATGGGTCTGCGGAATTTGCATGGCGCAACTCCGCCCCACCTCGTGGGGATAAAAGGAGAAAGCCGGCAATATGCAGATATGTTTTTGCTTCGGAGCCAAGATGTTCTCTTCACTCCTGCAGTCTATTCTCTGACTATCTTCGAGAATCTTCAAGACGAGCAGCTTCCAGTCGGTGTTGGTGTGATGGCGTGTTCCAGCGAGTTTCACATTCCTGCCTGCTGATCTGAACAGCTGTGTGCTTCTCCCTGGGCGCTTCAGCACTGCTGCAAGCTTTTCTCACACAAAAAGAGCGTGCACGCGGCGCGTCTTTTTAAAGACGATCTGCCCGTGCATTTCTGAGTGCGGTAGTCTGATAGATTCAGCTGATGGGCACGAGCGCTGTTTTGACATGTTTGGGCTTCGATCACGTTCGAACAGCGCTCGCGGATGCGTCACGTTCTCTTAAGGGAACATGACCATCGCAATGTAACGGTCAAGACTCAATGAGCTCAACTGAGTGAGAGTCCCCTCATCCACACCCCGATCTATTTTCTCCACGTGAGAGAATACTTTGGCTGGTGGCCAGGGTGACCTGAGATGGCCGGTGTGGAACTAAACCGCCGATTAATATCCGTGGTCCACACCCCTCTCTTTAACATTGCAACCCGCGCGGTTCTGAATGAGTTAGCTGGTCAGAGCCGCGTCCAGAGGACGCCGGCGGGCCGGCATCTCATTCAGTTCCCCGGCTGATGAAATCATGTCTATCGCCGCGTCACAAGGTGAGCTGGAGTCCTTTGGAAGTGAGGGCTCGTCTATGTTGCCACTCTCGGGTGTGCAACATAGCGAGTCTGATCCAGAGTTGACAGCTATGCTTCCCGGGCCGCCGCGAGTATCGGGCATGTGTGGATTACTCTGCCATGTCTCGAGCACTCAAGGCTGATGATTGGTTTTGGGGAGGCGAACCCAAAATCCTTTCTACCCGGATGTGCATGAAGAGGTTATGAGATCGTGAGAGTCTCCTTTGACTTTCGCGACTGCTCAGCAGCCTCTTCCACCTTCTCTGCCCTCGAGAGGCCGCGGCCATGGGTACACTGGGGTTCCCCCCGTGGAGTGTTCTGTGGCAGCACATCTGTGCCCCCACAGCGCCTCCACCTGGCGTGGCGACCCTAAGCACCCCTCCAATGCCTGTAGGTTTTTGTCTACTCCAGTGGCAAAGACCTATAGAGCAGCGGACAGGCTGCCGTCTCACTGCATGTTATTGCCATCCTTCGGGGTGCTCAATGACATGCACGAGGGTAGGGCTGATTCTAAGAGACTGCCTGCCGCCACCGACCTCGCTCTACGAGTGACGAAGGTGACCGCACGCTCCCTGGGTCAGGTGATGTCCACTTGTGTGGTCAGACATTTCTGGGTTAACCTGGTTGATATGCGCGAGGCTGAGCGAACCCGCTTCCTCAACTCCCCCATATCCCAGGCTGGCCCTTCGGCGGCGCGGCCGAGGACTCTGCCCAACAGTTCTCGGCCGCCCAGAAGCAGACTGAGGCTACCAAACACGTTCTGACCCCGCGGCCAGCTGCTGCCGCCGGCTCAGACGCCTCAGTCAGCTTGCCGCCGAACGCGCCCTCCTGCGACTTTCGCCCCCTCCCGCCCGGCCCCAGCAGCTTCGGGCCGCGCCGTGGAGGTGGTCGCAGGAAAGCGCCCCAGCCCGTACCAGCCCCGCAGCCTGCCAAATGCCGGGCAAAGCGGCGCTCCCGTTACGGGCAGCTCAGAGATGGGTTGCAGTTCTCCAGGAGGTGGTTGCAGGGCCACTCCTTTCCCCGGTGGAGGGCCGGGGGAGAACCTCTTTTTCCAGAGAGCTGACTTCCCATCTCTAAGCACACAGAGTTCTCGGACGACACGGTGCGCCGCCCCCGGGCCGTGCACCCCTCGTCCTCCTCTGTCCCAGAGCCGGATGACAGTGCACGCCGTCCCCGGACCGTGCCGCTCTCATCCTCCTCTGTCGCCAGACCCCTGGCAGAGCAGACCCCCGTGGAACGTTCGTCCTTCCCTGGTCTCCTCTGTCAGGACTCTGCGGTCTATGACTGTACCCTCACACCGGGCCGCTATGCCGTCCACGTCTGGGTCAGCCAAACCGCCTCGCTGCTCCACCGACGGGAAGTCTGTGGTTCGCGTGACCCCGCTGGTACAGTCCTTGGGAGCCTGGCTAGAGCTTCCCAACCTGTCCCGCTGGGTCGCACGAACGATCAGGCTCGGCTACGCGATTCAGTTCGCGCGGTCTCCTCCCCGCTTCAGGGGAGTCCGCTCCACTATGGTCGGTGGCAATGCCTCTATCATGAGAGCGGAGGTTGCTACCCTGCTGGCGAAGGGTGCGATCGAGACTGTCCCTCCAGCCGAAATGAAGACCGGCTTCTACAGCCCGTATTTCATTGTCCCGAAGAAAACCGGTGGGTTACGGCCAATCCTGGACCTGCGCGTTCTGAACCGCTCCCTTCACAGGCTGCCGTTCAGGATGCTCACCGCCAAACGCGTTTTCGAATGTGTGCGGCACCAGGATTGGTTTGCAGCGATCGACCTGAAGGACGCCTACTTTCATGTCTCCATCCTCCCTCGACACAGACCGTTCCTGCGGTTTGCTTTCGAGGGACAGGCATATCAGTACGCAGTTCTCCCATTCGGGCTAGCCCTGTCTCCTCGCGTCTTCACGAAGGTCGTCGAGGCAGCCCTTGTTCCCCTCCGGGAACACGGGGTTCGCATTCTGAACTATCTCGACGACTGGCTAATCCTAGCTCACTCTCGAGACCAGCTATGCGAACACAGGGACTTGGTGCTCCGCCATGTAGCTCGTCTGGGCCTTCGGGTCAACTGGGAGAAGAGCAAACTTTGCCCCGTGCAGAGGATCTCTTTTCTCGGTATGGAGATCGACTCGGTCGCCATGTCCGCGCAGCTTACGAGCGAGCGCGCGCAGTCACTGCTGACTTGCCTGAGACAGTTCGAGGGCAAGAGTGCGGTTCCACTGAAACTTTTTCAGAGGCTCCTGGGGCATATGGCATCCGCAGCCGTGGCAACACCGCTCGGATTACTTCATATGAGACCGCTTCAGCTTTGCGACCGAGTCCCGAGGTGGGCATGGCAACACGGCACTCTCCGAGTACCAGTTACTCCGACCTGCCGTCAGACCTTCACCCCGTGGTCGAACCTCAGTTTTCTACGGGCCGGTGTGCCCCTGGAACGAGCTTCCCGGCACGTTGTTGTAACAACAGATGCCTCCGCCACGGGCTGGGGTGCCATGTGCAATGGACGTGCTGCCGCGGGCTCCTGGACAGGACCCCACCGCCTTTGGCACGTCAATTGCCTCGAGTTGCTGGCTGTACAGCTCGCCCTGCGCCGCTTCCGAGCCGTGCTCTCGGGCCAGCATGTACTAGTCCGATCAGACAATACCGCGACTGTAGCGTACATCAACCGTCAAGGTGGTCTGCGCTCTCGCCGTATGTCGCAACTCGCCCGCCACCTCCTATTTTGGAGTCAGAAGCATCTGAGGTCGCTTCGTGCCATCTATATTCCAGGAGCTCTGAACTGTGCAGCCGACGAGCTCTCACGGTTTCAGCCCCTCCCGGGAGATTGGCGACTCCATCCCCAGTCGGTTCAGCTGATTTGGGACCAGTTCGGGGACGCACAGATAGATCTGTTTGCCTCTCACGACTCGACCCATTGCGCCCTGTATTATTCCCTGACCGAGGGCACGCTCGGCACGGATGCACTGGCGCACAGCTGGCCGCGGGGCTGCAAATATGCGTTTCCCCCAGTGAGCCTCCTTGCGCAGACCCTGCGCAAGGTCAGGGAGGACGAGGAGCAGGTCACCTTGGTAGCGCCGTACTGGCCCACCCGGACCTGGTTCTCCGAACTTGTACTCCTCGCGACAGCACCTCCTTGGCCCATACCTCTGAGGAAGGACCTACTTTCTCAGGGACGGGGCACCCTATGGCACCCTCGTCCCGATCTTTGGAACCTCCATGTGTGGCTCCTGGACGGGACGAGGCAGGTTTGAGTACCCTACCACCAGCGGTGGTGGCTACCATTACTTCCGCTAGAGCGTCGTCCACGAGACACGTCTATGCGTTGAAGTGGAACCTCTTCGTCAACTGGTGCTCTTCTCACCGAGAAGACCCCCGGAGATGTTCGATCAACGTCGTGCTTTCCTTCCTTCAAGAGGGGTTGGAGCGAAGGCTGTCTCCCTCCACCCTCAAGGTCTATGTCGCCGCTATTGCCGCACAGCATGATCTTATAGAAGGTAAGTCGGTGGGGAAGCATGACCTGATCGTCAGGTTCCTGAGAGGAGCTAGGAGACTGAATCCTCCTCGCCCTCCTCTCGTACCCTCTTGGGACCTCGCAGTGGTCTTAACCGCCCTGCGTAGTGCTCCCTTTGAGCCTTTACAGTCAGTCGAGCTTAACTTCCTGTCAATGAAGACGGCGCTTCTGACTGCATTGGCCTCCATCAAGAGGGTAGGGGACCTGCACGCATTCTCCGTTGACGAAGCATGCCTGGAATTCGGGCCGGCGTACTCTCACGTGATCCTGAGACCCCGGCCTGGATATGTGCCCAAGGTTCCTACCACTCCCTTCCGGGACCAGGTGGTGAACCTGCAAGCGCTGCCCCCGGAGGAGGCAGACCCAGCCTTGGCATTGCTCTGTCCAGTACGTGCTCTTCGCATCTATGTAGACAGAACGCAGTGTTCAGGACCTCAGACCAGCTCTTTGTCTGTTATGGTGGGAAGCTGAAGGGAAAGGCTCTCTCCAAGCAAAGGTTGTCTCACTGGATAGTGGACGCCATTGCTTTGGCATACCAGCAGCAAGGTCGACCGTGCCCCCTTGGTGTGACTGCCCACTCCACCCGGAGTGTGGCATCCTCTTGGGCTCTAGCGCATGGCGCCTAGCTAACAGACATCTGCAGAGTTGCAGGCTGGGCGACACCTAACACATTCGCCAGATTCTACAATCTCCGAGTGGAGCCTGTGTCCTCTCATGTACTCGCTTCAACCAGCTAGTACCGGACCCGCTCAGGTGTCTTCGCTTGCTCGCCATTCCACTCTACAGACTGGATACGTGCGATATTCTCCTCAGGTGAGCTTCTCCGAAAGCCCTGAGTTCCTCCAGCACTCCTGACGTCGGCGCCAGTGTCTCTTGCCTGCGCGTCGGCTAGGTGCCTCCCGTGTGCATGGTACCTCCCGGAGCTACCCCCACATGTGTATTCCCACTGTAAGCCTCTCTGAGCATGTGTTCTCCTTTTATCCCCACGAGGTGGGGCGGAGTTGCGCCATGCAAATTCCGCAGACCCATGGCATTTGTTTGCCATTGGCTCGTTTTGTATACTCGAAGTCGATAGGCTTTCTAAGCGAAACCCCCATTCGTCGTCATCCGACGGAACGTCTCCGTTCCCTACTCAGGGAACGAGGGTTACATCCGTAACCGAGACGTTTCACATCATGAAATGAGACCATGTGTGTGCGCTTGAAAAAGACAGGAAGGGAGGATGGAGTGCATGCTGGTGCATTGTGCATTTCTGCACCACGAGCGTCACCAAACGACAAACAGTAGCTCAACGGGCTGAATTTCTGTAAAACATTGGGCTGATTTCGTGCCTCAGGAAATGCTTTGTTAAAAGGCCCTTGATAGTAAAGTATTACATGATGCCTACCTTTTTGCCAGCTATGTATCCGCCAGCAGCCCCGAAGCTCTTAGTGAAGGTGCCCATCAGAACGTCCACTTCATTGGGGTCCACTCCAAAATGTTCTGTAACTCCCCGACCTGTGGCGCCCACGGCCCCGATGCTATGGGCCTCATCGAGGTACAGATAAGCCTTGTACTTCTTCTTTAGTGCTAAGATCTCTGGCAGCCTGACAAGAGAGCCTTCCATACTGAAAGAAATGGACAAAATGATTTAAGTTAAAATGTGTGCAAGAAAAGTTAGAAGTCAAATCACTGAAATAGGCAAATATGTATACATCATTTTAATTATTAAAATATTTCAACTGTATTATTATTGTGTATATATAATATTAAATATTATAATAAAAACTGATAAATAGATACACATAAAAAATACATATACATTTTTTTTTTTAGTTTTCATAATCCATCAACTTGAAAATACCTACCATCAAAACTACTATACAGTAACACGTCTCTACTACTTGGCAGATATTACTGAAACAGGTGTCCTGAAAAATCACACCTGTCTCAGATACGGCACTAGGCACTGTAAATGTTTTGATCTGGTTGCAAGTTTGTGACTCGTTTAAAATCTTCTATAATCGTGTGTGAATTTCATATAAAGTTTATGAACCTTCAGTGTTCACGTCACAGCCCACTGAGCACAGATTTATGCAATAAATGACCTTACAACAAGGGTTATCAATGCTCACGAGGCTGGAAAGACTTTGGCCTCAATAAACCAACAATCAGACAGGCAGTGTCCAAATGCGTGACATTACACATCAGAAAAACTCAAAGAAACAACAGTGATAAAGAGGCATAGACCATTTCATTATCTCCACTGCAGCCAAAGTAGATGCCACTGGTTATTAAATCCAAAACATTGTAGCTGTTCTCCAACAATGATAGTAAATGGCAGATTTTTGTTTTTGTATTATTTAATTTACTTTCTGCTACTTTGTGAAGCAATTTGAGCTATAATTTTGTAGGAAAGGAATGTTATTCATTTGCAGTTACATCCTCTTTCATTTGACGAAGCTGCTTACATTAAGGCTGGAGTGAATATGATTGTAAACATTCACCTGTAGATGCCCTCCACCATGATGAGAATCTTCTTCCAAGAGCGATGGGTACGGGGTTGCCCTGAGCAAATCGCTTCCTTCAGCAGCTTTTCTAGACTCTGCATGTCTGCAACCAAACACAAAACAGGCACGTTATGACACAATCAGGTATTAACAGAAATACACACGGTTTGATGGTATTTTACCTAAACCAAACAAAAAAACAACAACTTATTTTTAGGTCTTCCCAAAACAAAATAAGAAGGATACGCTCATAAATGTTAAGTGGTTGGATACAATACATTTTTACGTGGCAGTCATGAGCAGAGGAAATTTACTTCTATGAAATCACCTTTAGAAATATATATGGCTGTAATATTACATCACTAGCTCTATTCCAAATGACAAACAACCGAACATGCTTGTTTAGATGTTCTAGTATGTGGCCAACACGTTTTGTTCTTAGATATATAGAAACAGTGTTTCTCAATCCTCTTTCTGGAGAGACCTGATTTAAAGTCCCTGTGGTGAAAAATTAAGCTTTTAATGTTTTTTATATGTCTATGTGGTGTTTTAATATGCTTTAAGACAAACCATGCGCAAATTCATAAGTCAACACCATTGCAGCAGCATTTTCTCCTTAAAACTGCAGTGAACCAAAGACAGTCTCAAAAACGGGGTTTGAAATCGCTGGCGTCTCTGACGTCACAAACTGCCTTGTAACCAATCACGTCAACGTGTGATCATCAACGAGTGGATCTCTGAGCTGGTGTGAGTGAGTGGAGGCGGGGCTAATTTGCATATTCATAGAACAGCGTTTACTTAATTGAGGTAAGGATGTAGAGTTACATTCAAGCTATTTTAAGACATAAAGAAAGGAAAGGAAAAAAACTTTTAAATATGTCATTTTGGTGATCAAAGATGAGTTTTAAGGGATAAAATTATGGACTTTAAATGTGTCCGATTACTGAGACACAATCTGGCAGTGATGCCAGACCTTGCTAGAAAAATAAGCAATATGGTCTGGCAAAATAAACCCAAAAATAAGTGACCTACCTCACCAAAATAAGCCTAATTTGCTTTTGGGAGTGTGAGGGTGTTTATGGATCAAGGAGAATTGCTTGAGTTCAATGACATGATTTATTTTGGCATAAACATTAACCATGGCTAAATTGCATCTTACTACAAAACAACAGCCTTTCCAATAATTGTATCCTAGGGGAGGGGTTGGAAAAGGCTGAAACATGGAAAGAAAAGGGAAATAAATAACAGTGATCAATAGCGATCTTATGTAAAACGGAGCTCTAAAGGCATATTGGTTGGTCATATTTTATTGTGTAAGTTCAAATGTGTGACTGTGACCCCCCCCCCCACTAGCTATAGTCACTTAAGATAGTCAGACATGGCAACACTACAAACTAGCCAACAGATGGCAGAGTTGAACTGCAAAATCAAAGACAATTTAAAAAAGGTTTGATTCTGGCCTGTGTCTCATCCTGATCTCATTCATCTTCTCTCTTACTCTAAAAACTTCCAGCCTTCTCTACTGTCTCTATGAATAAAAAGTGACGCAAAGCCCAAAGAAAAGAATGTCTCTTATCAAAGTGGCCTCATTTCAAACAGGTGAACGTATTTAGGCCAGTGAAGGCCAATGTGGACGCGGCCTGCTTTCACTACCCATGCAGTCCTGAAATACTACACTCACCTAAACAGATCTGCCAAAGGTTTCAGGTTAAGAACAACTATAAGAAGAAGAATTGACAAGTGAAATGTAGTACTAGATGAAACAAGGCGTGGAGGGATTAATGTCAAACTATGTTTGGTTAAATCTTTGTTTACTTGTGTGTTAAGTTATCACTAGTTTATTCAATATGACAATGGCAGTATTTGCAGCTTGGTTATACAGGTTTTGAGCCAGAATAATTGAGCTTATAATACAATAAACATATTCGGTGTGCAGTGGAAACCTACCCACTCACTACCCACAGTCACTTTGACATGTACAAAACGGCAATAATCATTATTCAAAACTATGTGCAGCTTTCAAATGAAACTAAAAAAAAAAAAAAAAATCCACATTCGGTGTACCATATTTTTACAGTTGCAATCTTTTCCCTAGGAAAATCCAAGTGTTCAAGCAAATGCTTATGTAATTGAAAAACTAACCAGAAGCCAAAACACAGGCCTTAATATTCCCAATGTCAGCAGCACATTCAGAGCATTTGAACAAATTGAGTCTGTTTGCATTCAAATCTGCAAATGAGCAAGCTGACATCAACCAGAGAAACAGAGATAAATAATATCTACCTTCCTGCAGAATTTATGCTGTTTTTCATATCAAGTTGGATGTGGAATTTTCCAACTTCTGACCATTGCGTAATCCTCAGAGGATGACGGATAAAGAATCAAAATGGCAATGCTAGCGTTAGTGTGGTAGATATTTGTCAACAAACATGTCCTAACAATCAAAATGCGCGTGATACATTCATTGTTATGCAATGACATTTATTCTGCAGGTGTACAGGTATCAACAGAGAATCATACCATATTTTACGCCCCTGTCTCTGCAAATGCTTACTAAACAGGTTTGAATTATCATATAATTATGAACGTTGACTAATTGATGCATTTCATTTCCTTCAAAGTAAACGTTTATCATTAACTCATCATATCCGCCCATGTTACACCATACACTCTCAATGAAATCAGATCTCTGAGATTCCAAGTTGACCTCAAGTGACCTTCTATAGTTCTGACCCTAATCAAATACACCTGAGCCAGCTTATCAAGTGCGATGCAGTCAGGTCTCCTCTGTCACTTTTATCAAGACCATTTTCAGGTCAGACAGTGGCATGAAGAGTCGCCAAGGTTTGCCTTAAGGACCTACAACCAAGTATTGCATGGCACTGCGAGAGTACATTCAAGCTTTTGTTCTTCATGCATCATGTATTCCATCCTCTGGAGAAAGATGCACACCAGTCATCCAGTAGCTACACAAGAATACCATTAACTACAATGGATTCCCTAAACCACAGCCATTTTAAAACCCAGAATATGCCTCGCTGCAGGCTAATGCTTAAACTTATTCGGCTAACCATCACAAACTGTAAAGGTGATCACCTCCGAATGTTGAACCTTAAGCAACTTGTGTTGATAACTGAACACACTGTGACTGTGATATTTAAATGTCATAATATTGTGAATATGTACTTACTGTTATGTTTGAAAACTCGAATGGTTGCGGCCGACAACCTAGCTCCCAGGATAAGGGACGTGTGATTTAGCTCATCGCTCAGGATCAGACAGCCCTGGAAACAAAGCATATGTTACTGCATGGCTCTGAACACATTACGAAGCAGGAATCTAAAGCAGGAATCCATCAATAACATGTTGTGTGAAATAATAATGTGAGGGTCATACAAAACACGATCACAAACAGTCAAGCGTTATTTATATAGCACCTTTAAAAACACTGTTTACAGTTAAAACACTGTTTACAGTGTTTTACAGAAAGTCATACTAAATACCATACAATAATATAAAGAGTAAAAATAAAAGGGTTGCACTTTATTTTACAGTAGTACGTGCACTTATGTGCACTTACCTAAGAAAGTACTGGTTCTACGTCAGAATGTCGGCTCATTACTGGCTAGCTCCTACGTCAGCATCACATGCATGCGTCAAGGTGCTCACATGACC
Organism: Rhinichthys klamathensis goyatoka; assembly: GCF_029890125.1. NCBI lineage: Eukaryota > Metazoa > Chordata > Actinopteri > Cypriniformes > Leuciscidae > Rhinichthys > Rhinichthys klamathensis. Next base: position 3,138,950 of record NW_026606652.1, on the reverse strand, counting down.
AGCGTCGGCCAATGGTGAACCTACATTCTGACGTAGAACCCGGAAGCGCTGCACTGTTTACACTACGTCAACAGCGTAGGAGAACGACGTGGAAGAGAAGAGATTGTTGAATAATGTCGTTATTTTTGCGCAAAAAAGTATTCTCTTAAGGGTACATATGCTTTTAAATCGTTCCTTTATACATATAAAACATACATTGGTGGTCTATATAAAGCAGAACTGCAATGCTTGGGTCTGAATTCCTCATTATTATAGCTCCACAGGCCCCTTTTCTGATGTGCGTCTGAGAGCAACTCGTTTTGGTGCGGTCTCTTTAAATGCAAGTGAGACACTTCATACCCCGCCCCCTCTCCAGCTCGCAGAGGTGACACTCGGTTCAACTCCACCCCGTTCGGCCATTTTTGTAGTTTGATAGCAGAGATAGGATTATCTAGCGGCACAGAAACGTTTTATTCACATGTTATTAACAAAATGTCAACAACGGAAGACTTGTCCATCAAGCCTTACATGTTCGATCCAGAGTCGGACCCGGAGCGAGATGGAAATGAAGACGACGAACCTGCACTTTTGACATGAGGTAGAGTTTTCATAGAAAGCTGTGTCTGAGCACATCTGGGGTTTTGTTTGACAGCCTTTGACAGCAAATGTTGGTTTAGCCCTCTAAATAAAGTGAAAGTCGATTATCTCTCTTGCACACTATCAAGACAAATGACTACGGCCTAATTTTACCACTAAAAATCTGTATTGAAAATATGCTATGTTTAGAAAAGCATCAGAAAACACAGCAGCTAAATGACCATTGTCATGATGAAACTCAACAACAGTAATACTGCTACAGACGTGTACTTAAAAAAAAAGAAAAAGAAAGACAAAGGTAACTTACTGCTAAACCATGACAACCATGTTGAAACAATCTCCATTGTTAAAAGCGCTATATAAATGAAGATGACTTGACTTGACTTGACATGTGTTTTAAGAAAGTAAAGTACTTTATTTTTTATTAACGTTATTTACAGCTTACCGAAGTGCTCTGTTCGTCGTCTCCAAAGATAGAAGGAATTGACCCCTCAATCAGACGAAGTCTGTCGGCAAATCCTTCTATATACTGGCGGAGGTTGCTGAAGTAACGTTAGTTAACTTATCCTTGTGCTTCGCGCACACAAAAATGACTTTACCCACAGATGTGGGTACATTTCCGTGAAAAATAAAACTCAACCAGACACTTCGAAGAGGTTCTGGTGCTGGGAGACGGTGTAATGAAGCGTGTGGGTTACTACATCCAACAACCGAACATTTTGATTTACCCTCTCGTAACTTCTGCATTCTTGAGCTTGGACTACAAAATCACAGCGAGAAATAATAATGGCGGATTGCTCGAAGTGTTGGGCCGGGAGTCGATGTCCTTATTTGGCAGTTCCGCTGCAAATACTGTGATAGTTCAAAAAACGTCATAGATAATAGAAAAATCGGAACAGGTTGAAAAATATGACCAAAACAGAATATAAAGATATCAACGAAGCACCCGAAGAGACTAATTTCAAATTTTCTGTACTTATAAACACTCCAAATACACACAAAACTGCATTTACGAGCTAAAAAAGTGGATTTAGCATGATATGTCCCCTTTAAGATCGAACCACTTTAGTCACATGGACTATTTTAACTATGTATTTACTACCTCTCTGGGCCTTGAAAGTTGCAATGACTTTGCTGCCTGTGGGTGGTTAAGAATTTAACCTCTCAGATTTCATCAAAAAGATCTTCATGTGTGTTCCAAAGATAACCGAAGGTCTTACAGGTTTGGAACGACATGAGGGTGAGTAATTGATGACAGAATTTTCATTTTTGGATAACTAACTGTTTAAAGTTAGGTTTAGGGGTAGGTTCAGGCTAAGTACTTAGTTATTACCCAGTTATTGTAATAACTATAATAGGTTTATAGTATGTACATGGGGAACAGGACTGTAAAATAAAGTGATACCAATCAAATAATAAAATAGAACTTGAAAATAATAAAATGCAAAAAAACATGGCAGATCACTCTCTCCATAGTATTCTTGCGTGCACGTATTATACAATACTTTTTTTATTTTTTTTATTTTTTTATCTATTTTTATTATCTTCTCTCTCTCCTGTTCTGTCATTGAATCTTAATTGGTAATTATTTTGAGCTCATTTAAATATAATCCTGCCCCAGATAGGGAATGATCTGTCTGGACATTGGTCACCCGAGAGGTGGTTCTTACACATATAATAGTAAAAAAAAACCTTTTAAGGAGAGAAAATAATTAAAAGTCCATCCTTATATTTTGTCAACAAAGAAGACATGCAATGACGTCTGGGAACACAACTGAATAATGACTTAAATCAGTTGAGTTACATTTATGCATTTGAAAGACACTTTTATCCAAAGCATCTAAGGGACCATTCACAAAGAACACGTTTTTCCAATTACAAACGTGAGACACAGGTCAGTGGAAAGATAAAAAGAAACGTCAGCTCTTGAGATGCGCATTCCCCCCCAAAACGTTTAACTTCTTTTAACTTGAGACACGAACACAATGGTTATACGCGTCTTGTCTAGTAGTGCATGTTTACATAGAACAACAATGGAAAAGCAGCACAGTGGAATGCAAACATGCGTTCTGTGTGAATGGACCATTACAGGGCATTCTATCACTGAGCATGTTCGCTGGGAATCGAACCCCAGCCTTGGTGTTGCTAGCTGTCGGCAGCTTTACCAACTATGGGAAGCAGTTCATTTAAATGAACCTTCAGGAAAAAAAAAAAAGGTTTTGTTCAAATGAATTGAACTTTTTAACATTCAGATCTTTTGTTGTGAACTGGATGACGAATTCTTAATATCAGAAGAGCCTGGCCTGATTCAACAATGGTTGATGTCATCTCCTCTTCAACTTGAGAGGCCTTGAACGGACACCTCCTCCAGAAGGGACAAGTTGTTGGACTCACTGCTTCACCAATACCTCAAGACTGCAACATACATAATGAGGACTTTCTTAAGTGAAGAACATCCCCCACAGCACAATCCTTAAGAAAGTCCCCCAGCCCTCTGGATCACATCCAGATCCTGAGGTCTTCTCATCTGAGCTGGTTATGACGACCACATCATTGGGCCCAGTATAAACAACCCCTAATGAGACGCCCTAAACAAACAGTGTCAGTTCTAACTGTGCTTGTTTATCTGATTGAGCATCATTTTTAACAAGGGGTTTGTTTAGTGTGCTGGTTCATTGGGTTATTCTGTAGTGCGTGAACAACTCTTTATTGTGGCAATTAATAGCAGGCGCCCTGAGATAATGGATTAATATACAACACTTGTGAGCTCACTTCAGCAGATAAAATTGAGTGATTTAAGACAGATGTAAAAAATAAAGAGGCACCGTTAAGGATTAATTTTTAAACGCTGACCTTTCCGACTAGAGTTGGAATGTTCATGGAATTGGTGGCGAAACCCATTCCAAACGCCATGGCAGACTCCACACCCAAGAATTCAGCCACATGTCGCTCCAGTTTCTCATGGATGCTGAAGTTGCCTATAAAAAAAGATAATGAAAAGTTTACTTTTATGAAAATCAGTTTACAAAATTCTCCTTGGTGACTTGTCTCTTTTCTTTGTACAATAAATGGGAACAGAAAATGTCACAGGCCAGAGCACCACAGCTCAACATGTCAGCAACACATGTGCTGACCACTTTCTTTAACCACAAGACCAGAGAAAGTGAAGAAAAACTGAGAGACTGACTCTGCTTGCGATTATCAATAACTTGAAGATCTGAACAAATAAAATCCAAGGCAACAACTCTCCATGTCCACTACAGAAGGTATTCAGGACCATGAACAACAGGAAGTGTTGAAAGCATTCTGAAAGGACAAAAGAACAACAGTAGAAGTCTGCTCTCATCCATGTCCCTTGGATGTAAAATTACATTAATAAAAAAAAAAAAAAAAAAAAAAAAAAACTTTTCTTTTTTTTGTAAAACCACAGACATACAATTTAAGAATTTATTAGACCACAGTCTTTCCCGGTAAGATTAGGCATTCTACCGCTTTGGAGGAAAATAGTTTAGAAATTTCAGCATGTCTTCTCCAGCTTTTCTAGTTTTAGAGGCTCAGAGAGTGCCAGCATAGGGGAAACAAACATACTAAACAAATACTCAACAATACTACCATGATGTTAAGACAAAAACAATCAAAATATCTGATACTATGAGATAAAAATGTGACCCATGCCTCATATGTAATATATATATATATATATATGCTATAGATGTGCCATAAATCTCTAAAGTGTTCTTTTTTATTACTACTGCAGAATGTCTTTTGAAGTAATAAACAGGCCTTGATTAGTTAGACGTTTTTACACCAGTACTAGGAAAAACTCAGAATTTAAGTGTTCACCCAAAAATTGTATTCTGTTATTATTAATCACTTTCATTTTGTTCCGACCCTGTATGACTTTCTTTATTTTGTAGAACACATAAGATATTTTGAAAAATGTTGGTAACCAAACAGTTTTGATGGCTGTATTGACAAAAAACACACACAAAATATCTTCTTTTATGTTCCACAGTCATACAGTTTAAGAAAAACATGATGGTGAGTAAACGAATGGGGTAAATGAGGGTGAATTTTGATTTTTGGGTGAACTATCCCTTTAAACTCATTAGTGGGAATTTGAATTGATTTGTTGTCCAAATGGAATTTGAATGGATGTAACAGGAAGAGGAATTTACTGACTGATATATCAATACCATCTAATGTTTCTGGAAATCCCCCATATGTTGTCTGTATAATTATGGTTGTGTGTTTCAAACAAAATATATTATAAACTAATAACTATACTTACAGCAATTTAGTTGAACTTCCTTAAATTTAAATTCGAATAACAGGTCTGCATCCAGTTTGCGGTCTTTAAAATTCAATTTAAAGTTCTGGAATGTTATTAGAAAGTAAATTACATTATTCATTCAAATCTAAATGCACAACCATGCAGACATACATACAATACAAATTAAAGAATTTAAAAACACCACTATACTCATGTGGGCAATTGGAGTCTGGCTCCCATCATTTTCTGCTACCATGGACCCCTCTCACACACCAAAGTGGCAAAAAGACCATAAAGGTATTCGGGCTACAGATATTTCCTACCGAATAAGACAGCAGTCAAGAGTGAATGCACAACACTCAGTGTTGGTCTGTGAATAAATACCTCTCTTTTTACATGATTCCTTTGGAGAGCTTTGACTTTGAGAGCTTTGAGAGCTAAAACACCATTGATTACTCTGATCATTCCCTCTCACGGCAGCAGCTGAAGCGTGATGGGTTTGATTAAACCTGAATCAGGTCCAGGGTGGCTAAACTGCACTTCAGTGATAACTGAGAAGCTCGCTCAATACAGAGGAAACACATAGGGGTTTTGACTTGTAACTGGAGTATTGTAGTAGTCTAATGAAGTGAGAAATGAGAGCGAGACCCATGAAGATCTCATTCACCTGCTGGGAGTGTATACACAAGCAGAAACTGCCCATAAAACAGCAAGTTCTCAACCTTAACCTAATTTAATTTAAATGGATGGGAACAGCTCTGAAAACAGAGATATGTTCAGGGTTAAATACAAATTAAGCTCGGTCAACATTATCTGTGGGCACAGACTACCACAGAAAATCATGTTTATGGTAATATTTACAGTGAAAGTTTATGGGTCAAGGAACTGCACCAGAATAATACATATACACAAAGAGTAAAGCATAACATTTTCCCCATTGCACGTTAAGCAGTTTGCAATGAACAAATCAAACAAAAGTAATTGAAATAGCTCAACACCGCAAATGTTCCAAGTGGTTTTCCCAAATTCAACTGAAAATGCAACTTTTAATGACTTCTGCAGTCTCAAAATTATTTAACCCCTTCATGGCATGCATCTTTAGTACTTAGTGGAACACCCTTTTGCTGTTATGACCTTATCTTAGCCCATTCCTCATGAGCAATGGCTTCCAGTTCAGTAATATTCTTGGGTTTGCGTGCTGCAACAGCCTCAAATCCCACCAGAGATTTTCTATGGGGTTCAATTCAGATGACTGTGATGGCCCCAGGTCTTCTTCTGCAACCAAGCCTTGGTGGAATTTGAGGTATGCTTGGGATAATTGTCCTGTTGGAAGGTCCAATGACACCCAAGCTTCAGACAAAACATGTGTTGTCTCAAGCGCACCTGATGCAACTAATCAAGGGCTTCATTAGTTGCACCAGGTGTGCTTGAGACAACACCTGTTTTGTAGATGTGTGCTGTTGTGAGGATTCTATTCAGGGGGTTGAATAATTTTGAGACTGCAGAACTCATTAAACGTTTGGGGAAACATTTGTTGTGTTGAGCTATTTTAATTGTTTGATGTGTTCATTTACAAACCGCTGAAAGTCTGTGAATTTTGCTAATAAGCCTAATTTGCAATGGGGGTTGAATAATTTTGATCAACTGTAATTTCAAGCTTCACTTTTTTTTTTTCATAGACTTCTATTGCAAAAGCTATTTTTGTTTGTTTTTAAAAACAGAGGGACCAGCCAAATTATTTTCTGCAATAATCGAAAGCACACCTAAAGCTTAACTTGTTTAAAATGTGCAAAATTCATTTAAACACTGGTGCTATGAACTGTTCTGGGCTCAATTCATACTAAATGATTTAAAAAAAAAAAAAATAGAAAATAGATTAATATTTCAAGTAGCTCCAATAAGACAAAAAAGGATGTAGTTCAATGAAAAAATCTGGTTTATGAGCTCCTTAAAGGTGCTATATGGAACTTTTCTTCTAAAATGAATCCTTTTTTTATTGCCTGTGTGTGAAGGGGTTGTAATCACACATTACAATGATCCACTTGTCGGGTTTTGCTATTACCTCTGAAGGCCAGTATTCCTATTTCTATGTGAAGTCTCCAGGTCGGATACAGTCTATGCGACGGCACTGCAGCTGACGACATGGAGTCTGATAACACCAAAAAACGACCTGCCTCCAGCACAACACAGACTCCAACACAAACTCCACATTAATATAAAAAATAAAACAAAAATGTATCTGCTGAAGCTCGTCAGGCCAAACGTGAATCGGATCGACTGAGGACGAAAACACGGATCAACATCGGCAGAGCGTTTGAATTATGGAGAGACCTCCGCTATTTTTATTGTGATAAATTACAAGTTTTCAGATATGCTGAAATAAATAATGGTAAACTGTAATGAAATAGCAAGGTAAACTACAACATACATGAGATATGAAATGAATACAAAAGACTGTTCCAGGATTACAAAAAGTAGGTGCTTTAGGATGTAACTTTTATTTTATGTACTAGATCTACTGTCTAACATCACTCATCCCACTACTATCATATTGTTTATAATACACATTTCCAGACACGTTCAGTACAGTAATGTTACTTCCTACTGTCTTACTGTTACACTGAAATTGTTCAGTCTAGTCACTAACCGTTTTCTTTATCATATACATTCATCTATGTTGACATTGCTGCCTGATTGTGAAAGACACGAATAGTTAGTGAAATGCCTTATGCTAACACCACATGTCGGCTAAATGCAGTCAATGTAACGTTATCATGGTACGAGCATGGAGCATTAGTTCAACGTCAAGCTGATAAAAGTAGCCTATTATTGTAACGTTGCAGTGGGACTTTACATGAGTTTCCAGCATGTTGTGTGATGTTTTCTCCGGTGTGTTGAAAGTCTCAGTGTGGCCGTGTACCATGAGTGCTCGCTCTTGTGTTCGAGCACGCGCAAGAGCACGAGCGCTCTTGTAAAAATTGGTTGCAATCTGAAACATCACCGATAGAGGCCGCTAAAAAATTCATATAGCACCTTTAAGCGCACTGGAGAAAGACAACTTTTGTCTCATAAGAAACTAGTGCAGCAAACAACATTTGCCACCCACTGGTTGTACAATGACTGCATCACCATGGTGAAACATTTAGCTCTCATAACAATAAATGTGACACTTAAATAACCCATTATGTTGTCGACTCCTCCATAAGTGCAACGTGCTTCAGTGATATTAGTGTTTGACAACTGTAACTTAATGTTAACTCCTGTACATTTAAATAGTCCATGGTGACTGAAAACACACAAACACACACACACACACACACTAATGAATTCTAAAGACACAGAGACACTCCAGGCAGAATTTCTGTAAATGATTGATGTAGAAGTCTTAAAACCTGTCAGCAAAAACAAACACAGGCCTTATTGATCCTGCAGTTAGAACAAAAACATCCTGTCAACCGTGACCACGTTATAGTGAAACAAAACAAACATTACATGACATCACATAATTATGAGTTAAATAGTAATCAAATGTCACTTGGGAGATACAATGCCACTTTCCAGTACAAATTTAAGGGTAGTAATTCTGTGATTTACTACTTTACTAAGAATTTACTAATTCTTTAATTAGTCAAACCCTTTAAACACTTAGTAAAACAAGATTCATGAATATTTATACTTAATTTTTTAAATATAAACTATTTTTATATACTTTAATAATTTACATATTTCATAAATTTACTTTTAAACAATATATAAGTTAATATTTATTTTATAATTATTTTGAATCACTTGTGATGTAATGTTTGTGAATAAAATAAAGAATTTTAAAATAATCAGTTACTAATTTTTTGTTTAAGAACATTGACTGCAAAATTATTTAAAAATGCCCATCCTTAATATGTAATACATACACATGCGTCTAATTTAGAACTGCATCTTAATAGGGAGTCGTGGGGTTAGTTGTTATTGCTCATTTAACAGAGGGCTAGCAGAAATATATCCCAAAGCAACGACTCTGAGAGATGCAGAAAGAAAGAAATGAATCCCTCAAATGAATAATGAATGATACGAAAAGGACTTTACACACAAATACTCCCATGACTCATGATCACGTGTTCTTTTCGTGTCCGTTTCTGATATTTGGCTCAGATTCACCACAGTAGTACATTCACTGCATAGGACCGAAGATAACATATCTCAGATTACTAACTTCACCTACTTCTACGGATATGAATTATCTGATGAAAAAAATATATCATTAAAAGGGATGTGCATTTTTAGGGAAGTGAAATAAAACAGTGACAACAAATTCCAGTTTAACTGTAATGTGTACTTGACCCAACTGTGCTCATGTGATGTCAGAACAGGTAGCGACAGTCATCAAGCAGCTAAGAAAAATGTCACATATGTAACAAACCAGAATAACCAGATGCAAGAACATCGGTCTAACCAAAGTACTTACAATTGTGCCACTGAACAGGACTAAACTCTAAACCTCCATCAAGGGTTTCCACAGCTTTTTTACCAATGAATTTCCATGAAAGTTGTTTGTGATCACTCAATAGGCATTTTAAAAATAATTTTCCAACCAATTAAATAGAATTCAGCATAAATAAATAAAAATCTATATTCACTACAGACTTTTCAAGCCTGGAAATCACAATTTTAAATCATGCTTTTTCAAATATTACCTTTCATGCAGTGTGTAATATAGGTATTTGTGAATGTAAAACGTCTGCAATGTTTTAAAAAAAATTGTTCATTACAAATACAAAGTTCTGTAATGAAACTCTAGATGGCGCAGGCTAATAGGTCCTTAACTCAAATGCTTGCAATGATATAATTTTCTATAGGGCACAGCTGATCGGTTCCTACCGTATCAATAGCCAATAAACTCGCTGCTCAACCTTTTAATACTTGGTTAGCATTTGCCTTTGCAGTGCAGCACACTTCAGAAACTCTCCATCTTCCCTAGCTCCACCTGTATAGATCTGCTATGGGTAATTCTTGTATGCTAAAGCAGCTTATCTTACTTGTTCACAGCAGCGTGTCATGTATGTAGCAAGTCCCGTACTTGCTCTGCAGCAGCAATAACCAACAGCAGCAGCAGCGTAGCAGATATATTCCACCAAGACCAATTATCTCAACATTGTCAAACCCATTACCATGCCAAACACTCAGACAGTTGTCATGACAGAAATAAAGTTATTGTCTCCTAAAAGAAAGAATCGATTCTGAACTGCTGAAATGAGTCATCAGCAATTCCAGTCTTACTTCCTGTTACATACCTACATAACAATGTAACAAATGTGCTTAATGCCATGGTCTTCATTGGCGCCCCACAAATAACGTCTACTTTGACCCGCCCTCAAACACTGTTGTTGTAGCTGAGGCCTGGAAGAGTTTGGTTTGTGTTGTGACATGTCGAGAAGACGCTATTTTCTGCGCTGCGAATCTACTTTGATGCAGGAATGCGGATGAGGACTCACGCTGGAATTGATACAGAAAAATGACGCCATCGTTACTGTTTGCATCACTGTGTATCAAGTGCTGAGAAAGCTGAAATTCAAATATGCTAACAGACGTTTTGTTTCTGAGATGAGCTTTTTAAGCGGTAGACCAATCACAACAGACTGGACCTATTGACCAATCAGAGCAGAGTAGGCTCTCGGAAAGGAGGGGTTTAGAGAGACTGAATCTTAAAACAAGCCTTTGAGAAATTAGGTGATGTATAATGTATATTATGAGAAAATGTAAGTGTTATTTGACCTTGGATGCATGTAAACCTATAGCAGGAGACCTCCAAAACAAAATGAGTAGCCTTTAAAATAACATAATAGGGGCACTTTAAAATTCCCTGAGATTTTCTGGTTTTCCATCACTGTGGTACAGATAACCATTTCACCTCTTAGCCTTAGTGCAAACAAGCCAGCTTTTAACCTACACAATCTACATGACATTTGTAAAAAATGTCAGCATGGGAATATAGGAAGATCATTATGAGTCATTTGATTTATCATAACATATGTAATAAACCTGTTGAGAGAGATATGAAACAGGTCAGTCAATCATCAACTTACGTTGCAAATTCAAAACAGGTTGGGCCTTTAATAAATCTATTGGTGAAGGAGGAATTCTGTTAACGCTGCTCAAAGCAGGTCAGATCACAAATGGAAAAAATGCTTTTAACGGGTTTATTGTGGCATTTACTAAACCATAATAGTTGCTAAACAACCTACCATGCTTGTTCTTAAAGGGGTCATAGGACGCAAAATTCACTTTTATATGGTGTTTGCATTTAAATGTGTCTTTACAGTGTGTGGTAATCCATTCACTCCTTTTCTTTTAATCCACAAAAAGCCTAAACAGTCTCAATAATCAAGCCGTTTGGATTTTCTGAGCAATATGATGTCATATTGCTCATGCTCCACCCCCGACCGCAGACGGACTGTCCCGTATTAGCATATTTCCTCCCTCAGCCATTTGTATACCGTCTGCCAAGGCAGCACTTTACGTGTCTTGTGTCGACACGCCCCACGGAAGAGAGGGGTGGGGTGAGCAGTTGCTCATTATCATTTAAAGAGACATGCACCGAAACGTGTCGCTGTGAACAGAGCTGTTTTTGAGAAGGTAAAAAGGGTGTTGTTTTACACAACCATTGAGGAATTTTAACCAAAGTATGTTACAAACTTTACATTAAGACCCTAAAGAATCATACCAAATTGTGGAAAATGGGCATCAGATGACCCCCTTTAAGAAAACAATGTTGGATGCTATAGGTGACCTGTTTCTGAGATACGTTTAGTTTGTGGTGTAACCACACAAATACCTAGTTCCTGTCTTGTGCTGCAGACGCCCACCCCATACTGTCTGGTCACCTCTGCTACGGTTTTCAGGAAGTCAACATTGTTTTCAGCGAAACCCAGATAGTTGTAGGAGCCCATGTTTATGACGTTCTCAATGGTTCTCCCTGTTAACCTGACAGAGAAGAAACACATCAACCAAACCGTTATTGATATTGATTTATCCTGACTAGCCTGTACATAGATCATTCTTGTTCTAGGGTAGAACTAATCAGTGGGTATAATATAAAAGAACTTTGTGCAATATAAAGCAGCAGTTCAAGTTAGGGCGGCCATTGAAAGAAACAATAAATAACATGAGCTGAAATTACAGAACAAAATGAGGAAAAAGGTCCAAAAATCATATAACTGTAACTTAATATTTTTCTCCTCTGATGAAATGTATTAAAATGTTGATATAATGTTTTTAAAATAAATCTCTTATACTCATCAATGCATTTATCTGATCCAAAATACAGTAAAAAAAAAGGAGTAATATTTTGAAATATTATTACAATTTCAAATAAGTGGTTTGTAATATACATTAAAATGTCATTTATTCCTGTGATGTGAACGCTGAATTTTCACCAGCCATTACCATCTTCAGTGTCACATGATCCTTCACAAATCATTCTAATATGCTGATTTGCTGCTCAAAAGACATTTCTTAATATTCTTAATAATTTTTTTTCAGGATTCTTTGATGAACAGAAAGTTTAAAAGAACACCATTTATTTGTTTTTCTTGTAACAACTTAAAAGTTTTACTGTCCCCTTTTATCAATTTAATGCATTCTTGCTGAATAAAAGCATGAATTTCTTAAAAAATATATATATATTTTTTAATGGTAGGACTATAATATCATATTTAAATATATTTATTTCTGGATAAAAATACCATATTGTACTAGTATGAATGAAAAAACAGGTTTATGCTGGTTAGTGCTGGTGCGGTCAAAAAATGCATGGGCTTTCTGGTGAATTTGGTAAACCAGTTTTGCTGGTTAAGCTAGTTAGTAAGACTTGACAATCAACACCTTGTACCAGGAACATCCTGCTTTTTTCAACAGTTATAAGGCTTGTTTTATGCAAAGCATAGATTTACCTAAAAGTCCAATTGTAATCATCCGTTACCCTTTCCATGAGATCAAAAACCGGACCGGGTAAACTGCATATGGGCCGGTTCCAGTTGTCTCTGACTCTCATGTACATGTTCCGGGTGTAGAAGTTTTCAAAATCTTGGTAAAGTGGAACAAAGTCCTGTAATACAAGAAATCAATTACAACATAACAACCAGAAGCACTTTTAACACGAACCTAACATCAGTATTTCATGCTTCCCTTCCGCAATATGCTCTATTCATTAAAAAAGAAGAGGGACAGGTGACCCAAGATCAGCCATAAAAAGACACTGTTTACATGTGGGTAGTTACAACCGGGTGAATGTTTCAAAACCATCTGCTCTGTGAGTATCAGAGTCCTGAGAGACTCACCCACATCTTGTCGTTAAGTAAACTCTGCCAAAGAACAAAGAAGAGGCTATGCAGACTCCTCATTGTCCTGCCTTTATTATGTTAAGAATCCTAGTTATGGAGATAGTTAAGACAGCAGAAAATAACAAAGCCACACCAAACTGCAGTCTGACTTTTACAAGTTTTTTTGCATAAGCTTTTGACTGCCACTCAAGTTTTTCTGGTCACCGAGGAGGTGTCTGATCTCCGCCCAGCGTTTTAGATCACACATTCAAAGCTCAAACAAAAACTGCACTCTTATTGATTCTTATAGCCATTTTTTGTTTGTTCTCATTTAACACAAAGCACAGTTTAAAACTTTGCTGGTGTGTGACTCAAACGACAATATAGAAACCTCTGTTAAACAGGAAAAGGGAGAATGGAAATGCTGTGAGATTATGTAAATTTTGCTCTTAAATGCTAATGGAGTGTATGGGCCAACATATCAAGCACACTCTGTGAAATGTGCAGAAACCTGTTCTTTCCGGTTAATATATTTATTTTCATTGGATATTAATGGCAAAAGGTGGTGCTGCAGCATTCTTACACTGAAATATCTGTTGCACTCACTTCTTACTGATTTATATTTGTACACTTTAAGATTACAGCTATCTTAGAAGATTTAGACAGTGCCAATTTGGCTGGAGTGATTCACGCTGATCATGGAAAACATGGCAAGCACAGAACAAAATATTCCCAATGTGTTCACTGTTCACTCATACCAATATAACACTATTTTACTAAAGGTGTGACTCCCTCTGAAAGCTTACCGTTTTCATGATCTTGCCAACTAAATTAAAAAAAAACTCAATTTATGCCTTTTTAATAATCACATCTAATGTAATACCACAAGCTTTGAGTGAGAAATGTGCACAAAAGATGCATCTTTTCTCAACGGACAGACTGAGAGCGGAAATAATGAAGTCACGGTCCTCCGGGGTTTAATTGCGTCATTAACCTCCCCAGCATCACCTCACACATATCATGGAGATTTTCCATAGTGAACAGTGTGTAAATCAAATGACATGAAAGAAAACACTTTGTGTTTGAGAATAATTTGTCTTGCCTATACTCATCTTTTTACAGTTATTTTTTTTATGTTAAGTTTGCAACTCTCAGAACATTTGCCCTTTAGACACATAGAAAGATGTTATTCTAATCCTAAAATAAGTCCTACCAACTCAGTATTAGGTTTAGCCTACATGAGGTTATGCTAAATATAATAATAATAATAATAATAATAAAGATTCTCTTCCCTTTGTGTATGAAAACTAGACAAACTCTACATGGTGTTTACTGTGCAAAATGTATTAGATGAGCAAACCTACCTTTTGCTCTTCTCTCTCCTGGGCCTGATGGCATTTTTCTAATCCAATAGCTCTTAGTAAGTCTCTGAAATAGCCAAACAGGATGACAATTCCATAGCCCATGTATGTCAGGACAGCCACATACATGGGGGCCTCCTCGAATGAATCTTCACCCCTATCTAGAGGCTGATGAAAACCGTTTGCCGTGCCATTTTTATGCACCTACAATATCACAGGTTAACAAAACATTATAATATAGTTACTATTGTTTTAATGGCACTTTAATTTAGCAGACAAATGATATTCAAAGATATACTACACAGTCCAATTAACATAAGTCAATAATAAATGTAATTTCTAAGTGTGCTTAAGCCATATCTTGCATAACCAATTATTAACTTTTAATGACAAATACCATAGTTTGTTTTTAGAAACCATATAGTTCAACTGTAAAAATTGTTAGTAATCACATTCACAGGCAAAACCATGGTGGCTTCTCTCTTAAAGGGATAGTTCACTCAAAAATGAAAATGCTGTCATCATTACTCACCCTAAAGTTCCAAACCTGTATGAGTTTTTCTCTTCCTCTGAACACAAAGGAAGATATTTTGAAGAATGTCTGTAACCAAACAGTTGTTGGGCCCCTTTGACTTCCATAGTATTTTCTTCCTCCATACTATGTCAGTCAGTGGGGTCCCAACAAATGTTTTTGTTACCAATATTCTTCAAAATATCTAGCCTACATTTGTGTTCAGCAGAAGAAAGAAATTCATACAGGTGTGGAACAACCAGGGGCGGCCTTACCTATGTTTCACCCATTTCAATTGAAACAGGCCCCGCCCTCCAAGGGGGGCCCCAACAGACCAGCAAAATCCCATTCATTTTCTCCATAGGATATTGATTTTCAGCCATAATGTCTAAACCATTCAAGGTAGATTGACCACAAGGTTGTGAAACGAAAGTTTCTGCTCCTATAAAAGCCACAAGCTACGAAATCAACCTTGTTATTTCCAAAACACTGACGTCTCTGATTAACTCGCGGTTTCCATGGCGACGTTTACGGCTTAAGCGATCTGTAGTATAATATCGGTAGTTTATGTATTTATACCTTTGCCTTTTTTGCCGTTAGGTTAAAATGTTATTTTGAGCAGAAAAAGAATTTCAAGAGGAAATGAAATGTGCATATGCTGAAAAACGAAAGATATCGGACAACAAAAGAAAAGCTTTCTTCAGTCTACTAAAAGTGAAGTTTCTATAATTGTATATAGTTTTAATCAAATAAGGTTGGATTATTTATATGTTGAGCTGCCTGTTCATGAAGCTGAAAGTGCACGTAATAAAATAATATACCATTGATGCAAACTAACAGGAATCCTTGCTTTTTATGCTCTATTATGTTTATGTTTTATGTGGGTAGGGCCCCATATTAGTTATTAAAGTTATTGAGTAGCCTAAATGATGACATAATTTCCATTTTTGGTGAACTATCCCTTTAAGAGAGAAGCCACCATGTTTTTGCCTGTGGTTAGGTAACTAACACAATTTTAACAGTTAAACTATATGGTTACTATTCTAATTTACATAAGAGTAAACATTTATTTCATTACCAGAAGCGCCCATGAACTTTAAGCATATTTTAGTGATGACTCAAAAACGAATTGGTGAATCGTTCTTCTGAAATGATTAAATTAAACGAACCGATTCGGTCAAATGAATCGGACCTCCCAGTCCCAATTGAAATCCCATGCTAAGAAATGAAAAGGTATGTCATGTTGAACATGTTGTAGAAAAGTAGCAGCGTTGTCTGTAATATCAACATTTTTAAATATTATCCCTGGTAGCCTACCCATTTAACTTTATTTTTTTAAAAGAACACTTTAACTTGACGTGTTTTACGATGAAATGCAGTTTGACATACCTTTTCATTTCTGTGATATCCATTCTTCAAACTGTTGTTTTCCTGTTGTTTCTGGTCACAATGAGACTTCAGGGTTCCGTTGTGTGGATAATGTTCATCTGTTCGCATCATGTTTGCTAAGCGTCAACGCTAAATAATAAATTAGGCTATACTATTGAACTTCTCTGTTCCTCAGTTTAGAGAAGTGTGTGTGTGTCCGTTGAAGTGTAATTCCCTGCTGTGAGTTCACCATCCGACTTCATGCTCAAATGACTTTGATTTAAGTACACACAACTTTGGACCAGGAAGTATTCACGGACATCAGAGGAACGACGCGACGCGACGCGACTGGGCGCTCCCTTTGACAGCTTATGGAAGAGCTCCAGCTTTGAACAGTGAAGACACGATGGTATTCAAACTTAGAGACAGTCAGTTATGAATCTGCGTCTACGTGTGTTTTACAGTAGGCTAAATTAAAAGTAAAAGCAAAATTGCTGCAGCCACTAAAACCAAGTTGTCAGTGGTAAAAGAAACACGTACTGCAAGGTGAAACATGTTGCGCAATATGCAAATGATGTCTATTATCTAACAGCTTGAAACTAGTTTACTTAGTTTAAATAGTTTTCACTAACCATAATTTAACTACTAAGACCAAGTAACCAAAGATGGAGGACGGGCCTCTGCCAGGGTCCTCGATCTGAGAAGCCCCTCAGAAACGAGGCACTATGTATTGTCATTGTATCAATGCATTCAAATTGTGTTTTTTTATTTTTTTATTATAACCATCCATCCTTAATACTGACCACATGTAAAGTCATGGACGGCTCCTCGTTACTATAGTTACATCAATGTGACTGTATTACAGTGTTTAAAAACTGGAGCAAACATTTGTCTACATTATGTAACTATAAGAAATGCATATGGAGTGCAAACCTACCTTTTGCTCTTCTCTCTCCTGGGCCTGATGGCACTTCTCTTAATCAACAGCTCGCAAGATGTATTTGAAAAACTTTGTAACTGTGATATAAAACACTATTATGAAAAAAATACACTTTATTTTCCATCATCTTCATATATTTAGTATAGTAGACTACAATTGTTTTGTTCAGATACAATGGGTAACGTATGGCACATTTTTATAAGGCGCACCAGTGTTATTTTAGTATTATTTATATAGGCTACTATTATGGTATTTATCAAAATGTTCACTTTTATTTTTATATTTTCGTTTTTTAATTGTCGTTTTGATACATTTTTTTTTACATTTGTATTAGTTGTTTATAATTCGATGACACTTTAATATTTATTTCAATTCGAGTTTTAATAATTAAATGTAGGCCTACCATTTCAGTTACTTGGCAACATTTCATAATTTAAGTTGTTTAAGTTACTGTTATATTTAGTTTATTTATATTAAATAAGCAAAAATGATTCTTACTAGTTTTAGTTAACAATAACAACTGAGGTGGTCTGCATGTGGTTTGATTTTTATCAATAAGGTATGCTACATTAAGCACAAAGTATTTTTTATGTTCCATTACATTCTTAATATAAATTATTCTTACATTGCAGTTTAGGCCTTAAAACAGAAGTCTCACACTTTTCTTCCCGGTCTCAAAGTTAAGCTATCTTTGAATTTATTTTTGCTGCCCTCTGCATATTTTCCATCCCAACTACATTCAGGAGAATGTGGGAAGTCTTCCACAGAACAAGAAGTCATTGTGATTAAATGAAGAATTCTGAAGCCATAGGCCTACTTTCATTCCCTTGCTTTTTCAACGGGGTGTTCTTGCATGGGGAGTAGAGAAACAAAACCTGAGTGAGTGAATGGGCGAAACATATCTATCTAGATGGAACTGAAGAGAGAATGAGAGTGGCGACGTGTGGCACTGGTAGCAGCCTGCAGCTGTCTGAACTAATGCTGGACTAACCGTGGAAATGTCACAACTAATTAACCACAGATTCCCTGTCTTGCGCTCTCCTTCTCAATAAACCCTGAACTGTCCCCTCTGTCCACCTCTATCCCTCATTTCACCACATCCACTGAGCTTCCCAATCCTCTGCCTGTGACTTGCTAAGGGAGCTGTGCTAGCCTAGATCTGTCAAGCATCATTAGCTTTATTAATATTAGCACTCATTATTTATCTCATATTTGCATGGCAGCTCCCTTTAGACCTTCTAATGACTTATCAGATTGTTGTTTTATCACGTTTGTTATCACCTCATGTATTTAACATCTTATTAAAGGTGATATTTTTATTTTAAAATACTAGCGTTAGGTGAACGCTGGGTTTATCAAGCTAATTTCAATATCAAACAGTGTTATGCGTGCGTGCAGTGATATAATTGCTAATAAATCCGTTTTTAACTTGAGAAAATACCGTATTACCGTACATTACACTGACCTGAGAAATGTTTTTAAGTCATGCGTTTCTGTCATGTGATTGTTTACAAACGCCCGATTCGCGAATGGATCAATATTTTGAGTCGGTTCTTTTTTTTAGCAATCTCGTGTCTGTCGCTGAATTCGGAACAGCATACTAGTATACTACCTGTACTACCTTTATCATATATTTCTGTGTCAGAAATAGAGGAGTAGTATGCAGTTCTGAAACAGAACTAAGTTACCAATGACTGATTCTTGAATGAATGTAGTGTATTCTATTCGTCCATTGTGGTTGGCAAAACTGGAACAATTCAGCAAGCATGTGACTGTGAGTATTATCAGCTCACTCACGTAGACTACTTAATCGGAGCGGTCGCTCACTCTGTAAAACTTTACATGTTAAAACATGATTTACGGCACAGTGAGCAAAAATTAATTACCGATTCATTGCAATTTAATTTAACAAAAACCTTAAAATTAAACATCTGAAACCAAATCTTCAATTGTACATCGTTTGTCAGCGATGAAGAATATCCTGCACGTGCAACATGTGATGGTAACAAGTAGCCCTACAACTAGGCTAGTTAGTTTGAACACATTCAAACTAACTAGCCTATTAAAACACTGACAGCACTTGTTCTCTTACGAGAGGTTCTCTCGTATTGCGTAAGCTAGCTTACGCTGCGGGAAAGATTCATCTTTGCTGAGATATTGAAGCCAAAAAATTATTTCATAATTTTGTATCCATACACAACGCAGTTCCTCTGCGGCAGACCTAGAGCGGGCTAGCTAGCAGCTCATTGGTTCGCTCAGAGAGAACTGCTTAAGCCTATGGGAGAGCGGGGCTGAACCCGCTTCCAATGAGAGGCGCCCGCGCGCTCATTGCGTCATGACCCGCCAGAATGGGCGTGGCCATGGTGTATATAAGGAGCTCTCCCAGGCTTATATGTTGATTCATTTCATCTTCAGCAAGCTGCACGCTTCTGCTGTTCCTGAGAAAAGCCATCGCCGTCGAAGAAGGCATCCTCTAGCGAGCTCAAGGACCCTGAAGAAGCCGGCCGTCTTCGCCACCTTCAGCCGCCCTGCAAGCTAGGCCATCCGACGATTGTATCCTTTTCTCTATATCTAAAAGAGCCGAGCGTCTTTTTAAAGATGTCTCGTTTTTCCTGCGGCTCTTGCCGCGCTCGTCTCGAGGACGGAGACCGCCATGTCATCTGCGCTCTCTGCTTGGGACTCGAGCATGCAGAACTCGCCCTCGCTGATGGAGGATGCGACTTCTGTGAAAGCCTGCCGTTATCGTCCCTGCGGGCACGACTTCTGGCAGTGAAAACCGCTCCCGCGCCGCCTATTCTCTCGCCGCGTAAAAAGAAACGCCGCTCTCAAAGGCCGCCGGAGCCCCCAGCGGAAACATGCGGGCCGCCGCCGCCGCCTCCCGCTTCCCGCTCTCCCTCCCCGCCCCTGCCGGACATTCAGTTGCCGCCGAGTGGCCGCTCTGTTGTTTCCGATGACGCCGCGGAGGAGAAGGACTCCTGTTCACTGCTCGCTTCTGACAGTGAAGACTGGTCATCTCTCGGATCCGCGAGAGAGTCGACGGGGACCCGCGCCGGGATAGAAGAGGAGCTGATGCGCCTTCTCTTACAGGCCGTCGAACGCCTCGGTCTCGAGTGGTCTCCTCCTCCTCATGCTCGCGCTTACGCCGCCGCCGGTCAGGCCGCCGCTGCGCTTCACTCTATGTCTGTCCTCCAAGTGTTACAGAGCGATATTCTCCGTGAATGGGCCGAAGGCGGTAGAAAAACCCCCCCCGCCGTCACGGATTTGAGAAGTGCTACGGATCTCGCCCTTCGCGCCACTAAAGCCGCCGCACAAGCTCTGGGGAAATGCATGGCCAGCCTTTGTGTTGCTGAGAGACACTTATGGCTCACGCTCGCCGACATGGGAGATTCTGAGCGCGCCGCGTTTCTCAACGCGCCCCTCTCCCCGACGGGCCTGTTTGGATCTGCCGTCACGGGAATCGTCGATCGCTTTTCTGAAGTACAGAAAGCTACTCAGGCGATGAACTTGTTTCTACCCCGCCGCGCTAGCTCTTCAGCGGGCCGCTCTCACGAGCCCTCCGCCAGAGCCCCATCACAGCGCCCCCCTCCGCAGACTCAAACAGCTCAGCGCAGTCAGAGCGGCCGCCCTCGCCCTCGCTCTCGCTCTGACAGCCGCCGCAGACCGCCGCCCCCCCGTGGCCCGCGACCTAAGATCACGCTGAAGCCTGATCATCAGAAGTCTGCCTAACAATGTCAAGAAAACGACGGTGCTCTCCCGCTGCGGCCGGACCGCCGTCAAAGCTTCGCCCTCTGCCAGTCCCCGTTATTTCGCCGACTGCTGTAGTGTTGACCGCCACAAACAAGCCGGTGTCCCAGCCCGCTTGCGAGCGACAAAAAGCCGTTTTTACGGCTACCCAGAGAAATCTCAAAAAGAGAAATTTTGCCAGTTGTGTAGAAAATGTGCCCACAATCATGTGTTCACCCATACACACAAGCATAACATATCCCGTGTCTCTATCAGAGCCCCATCACATGAAACGGGCACAGCCCGCTCTAATATCAGAGAACATAAACACGCCCACGAGCTCGTGCACGTGTCCCCTCTCTGCTCGCTCTGTGTCACGGCCCATAGACTCCTCTCTGAGTGCAAATCCCGTTGCCACACACATTCAAAGCGCGCCCACACACTGTGTCCAGCCCGCTATGTGCAGCAATCAGGGCAATACAGCCATTCGGCCACTAGCCGCATGCTCCAAAGCGTGGGAAGCCATTCCAGGCATTTCCCCGTGGGTGTTAAGCATTATAAAGAACGGCTACCTGCTACAGTTTCGCCGCCGCCCGCCTCGTGCGCGCGCGCAGCTCGAATCTTCTGTCAGCCCGCTGGCCGCCGGCACGCTCCGCTCAGAAATTGCGACGCTGTTGCAAAAGGGCGCGATAGAGAGAGTCCCGCCATCTATGACCGAGTCGGGGTTTTACGGCCGTTATTTTCTGGTTCCCAAGAAAGACGGCGGCCTCAGACCGATCTTAGATCTCAGGTCTTTGAACAAAGCGCTCATGAAGAGACCGTTCAAGATGCTCACTACCAGGAAACTCCTCGCGCAGGTGCGCCAGGGGGACTGGTTCATATCTCTAGACCTGAAAGACGCCTATTTTCAGATCCAGATAAATCCCCGTCACAGGCCATTCTTACGTTTCGCCTTCGAGGGTCTTGTTTATCAATACGCCGTTCTCCCGTTCGGCTTATCTCTGGCGCCCCGTACATTCACGAAGTGCATGGATACGGCGCTCGCCCCCCTGCGAAGCCAGGGGCTGCGCATTCTGAATTATCTGGACGACTGGCTGATTTTGGCCCAATCACAGACGGAGCTTCTGTCGCACCGCGCAGTTCTCCTCGACCATTTGGAAACGCTGGGCCTCTCTGTCAACTGGACAAAGAGCTCCCTTCATCCCAGTCAATCGATTTCCTTCCTAGGAATAGATTTGGACTCGGTCACGATGACGGCTCGCCTGTCTACACAGCGCGCGCGCAGTGTTCAGCGCCTAGCCGCCTCGTTCCAGATGGGCACCCGCAGGCCTCTGAAAACTTTTCAGAGGATGCTGGGTTACATGGCCTCAGCCTCCGCTGTACTTCAGTTGGGCCTTCTGCACATGCGCCCGCTTCAGTTCTGGTTGAACAGCCGTGTACCCCACCGCGCGTGGAACACGGGCCGCCAGCTGATCAGGGTTACGCAAACGTGTCTCACGGCGCTGCAGCCATGGACAGTAGCAGAATGGTTTCGTCTAGGCGTCACGATGGGGACCTTTTCCTGCCGAAAAGTCATCTCGACAGATGCATCCAACACGGGTTGGGGTGCAGTCTGCGAGGGCTCACCGGCCTTCGGCCACTGGTCGATTCAGGAAAGCCCATTACACATAAACTGTCTGGAAATGCTGGCGGTCGAGAACGCGCTCTCGCACTTTCTCCCGCGCATCCAGGGACACCACGTCCTGATCCGTTCGGACAATATGGCCGTGGTCTCCTATCTCAACCGTCAGGGCGGTGTCAGATCCAGAAATCTCTGTCTACTGACGCACCGCATTCTAGTTTGGTCTCAGAGCCGCCTGCTCTCGCTCAGAGCGACGCACGTGCCGGGCCATCTGAACGACGGTCCAGACATACTGTCCAGGAACCTCATCTCCACAGGAGAATGGTCCCTGAACTCACAGACGGTCCAGTTACTGTGGCGACTATTCGGCAGAGCAGAAGTAGACCTCTTCGCGTCAGAAGAGAACGCTCACTGCCCAATATATTTCTCGAAGAGCGAGGACGCGCTAGCCCAGGAATGGCCTCGCCGCCCGCTCTATGCATTCCCTCCGATCGCTCTGTTACCACAGGTAATTCAGAGGATCAGGGACACACGCCACTCGGTGCTCCTCATAGCCCCGCGTTGGGAGAGTCAGAATTGGGTTCCGGAGCTCACGCAGCTGTCACAGACAGCCCCGTGGCCCATCCCAGTCAGAGCAGATCTCCTCTCTCAAGCTCGCGGCACGATCTGGCACCCCCATCCACAGCGCTGGGCGCTACATGCATGGGTGATCAACGACTATTCGTTGATTTGCCAGAGGGAGTAAGAAACACTATCATACAGGCTAGAGCACCTTCCACGAGAAGGCTCTATGCGTCTAAATGGTCTGTGTTCTCAAAATGGTGCACCGACAAACAGCTGGACCCATGGTCGTGCGAGGTGCCGTCTTTGCTTGTTTTCCTTCAAGAGATGCTGGACAAGGGCAGGTCCCCCTCCACTCTCAAGGTTTATGTGGCAGCCGTCGCGGCGTTCGCGGAACCCCGACGCGCTCAGTCATTGGGCAAAGACGAGTTAGTCATCCGCTTCCTCAGGGGAGCTAAGAGGATGAACCCTCCGCGGCCCCCGTCGGTTCCGGTTTGGGATCTTTCTATAGTCCTTGAAGCTATGAAAGCACCCCCGTTCGAACCGCTCGAGTCTGTGGATCTGAAATACCTCTCGCTCAAAACCGTTTTCCTGACGGCTCTGTCCTCAGTTAAACGCGTTGGGGATCTTCACGCGCTCTCATCCAGCGCCGCGTGTCTTGAGTTTGGACCGAATGATTCGATTGTCATTCTCAAACCTAGGCATGGCTATGTCCCGAAGGCGATTGGTACCCCGTTCAGGGCTCAGATTATCTCCCTATCGGCTCTGCCTTCATCCGATAGTGAGCGCGATGCCAATCTCCTTTGTCCGGTGCGGGCTCTGAGATTGTACACTACGCGCGCTGCCGCGTTCAGAAGCGCTGAGCAGCTTTTCGTGTCGTTTGGGGGGCGCACCAAGGGTCTGGCCGCCTCAAAACAGACACTGTCTAGATGGATAGTGGACGCTATCGCCTCTGCTTACGCATCTAAATGCCTGCCCTGCCCTCTGGGCATCAGGGCGCACTCCACTAGAGGCATGGCCTCATCGTGGGCATGGTCCTGTGGAATTTCCGTTCATGACATTTGTGTGGCCGCGGGATGGGCCTCCCCGTCCACTTTTGTCAGGTTTTATAACTTGGAAGTTCCCGCCTTGCAGGCAAAATTACTAGCTGTCTGACGAACAGCTCTCTAAGAAGCTGCATTTCTGGAGGTCCCTCACAACCGGTTCGCCCCTTGTGCTCTCCTGTAATGCTTATACACTTCATGTGCCCGCTCTGCTGGCCCCATACATGCTTATGTGTACACTTCATGAGCCCGCTCTGCGGCCTCTTTGTACATTCACTCCACGTTAAAAAATTCCCCCGGTATATCCCTGGGTTTTTTCATGAGTGGATTCGTAGCGCGCACGGCGTTGGCCAGGTGTTCCCGCAGCGTAAGCTAGCTTACGCAATACGAGAGAACCTCTCGTAAGAGAACGAATCGGTTACCTAACGTAACCTCGGTTCTCTCTAGAAGAGGGAACGAGTATTGCGTTCCCGGCCGTGCTTGCGCTACTAGCGTTTCGCTTCACGCTGAAATAAATCAACATATAAGCCTGGGAGAGCTCCTTATATACACCATGGCCACGCCCATTCTGGCGGGTCATGACGCAATGAGCGCGCGGGCGCCTCTCATTGGAAGCGGGTTCAGCCCCGCTCTCCCATAGGCTTAAGCAGTTCTCTCTGAGCGAACCAATGAGCTGCTAGCTAGCCCGCTCTAGGTCTGCCGCAGAGGAACTGCGTTGTGTATGGATACAAAATTATGAAATAATTTTTTGGCTTCAATATCTCAGCAAAGATGAATCTTTCCCGCAGCGTAAGCTAGCTTACGCAATACTCGTTCCCTCTTCTAGAGAGAACCGAGGTTACGTTAGGTAACCGATTCGTTTTATTTTATTTTACTAGTACTTTGGAGTAGCTACCATGTAAATACCACGATGAATATGCAGAGTAATCATGCAATATGTTATATTTCAAAGTACCATGGAATTTCAGTCTGAAACCATCACAGATCACACGTAGACCTATACTACTACTACCCACACACTATAGGCTACTGTCCTTTTTTCTGAAGGTAGGCCTATTTAATAAGAAAAGTCTTTCAGAGATGCTAACGCACTCAAAAATGTATGAACTGTTTAGGGGAAAATAGATAACTAGGCTACATTTTTATATTTTTAATTACAAATTCTATAATTAGACAAAAAATTTGAGCCATACCTTGAATTTATTTTTGGTATGTCCCCTTTTGCTTTAATAACAGCAGAGCTACATGAACTTCACAGGTTAATGTAAAGCCTGATGATAATGTTATCCAGCTTAATTGGAAACCGATTAATAAGCATATCCAATAATGAACACTTACATTATGTACATAAAAGTTCAAATGGACAGTCACAAATTTGCTTATTATGAGTAGTGACCTTGAAATAATGCATCATCTTAAGTATTTATTTATTTATAGTTATAGTATTTCAATTTTTTTTCATAATCCTAAAACTTGCTGCTTATTTCCACGTCTACATTCGATTGTAAATCCCAGCTTTTCAATGCAGTCATACTTTTGAGCCCCACTGTAAATAACGAAGAATACAAAAGATCTATCTCTCTCCGGATGCATATTGATAGAATCTTTTTGATAGTTTTACAAGAATACCGGCTGAGCCACAAGTCTGCCTGCTAACCAAACCATTCCTGGCAGTAAAGATAAAAAAAAATAGAAAATTATCACATTTATGCTTGAGGAAACCTTGCCTAGAACTCTCCTGACCTCATTTAACATGACTACATGTCTTGGTGTGTTTGTGGTATACACTTATTTTGCTAATGACTATGCAAATAAAGTTCAGAAGGCAGTACATCTGTACCTAAAATCTGTTCTTTATGGAAAACAGTGGGAGAGTTACTCCTGCAGTGCTTTATTTGGATGTGTACAAAGCCTCTTGAAAGGTTGAAATGAAAGAATGGCTTTTACATTCCTTTTGATCTTGAATGATGATATTTTTTTTTTTTTCGAGCAATTTGATTGTGATTCATGTTGCGTTTCCTTCCAGATTTTGTAGTGCATTCTTTGCATTTCTTTGTGGTGATGGTGAAATGAGATCAAATTCACCAGAAAGGAAAGGTGAGCGCACCTGCACCAAAGAGTTTCTCCTCCACCTAGTGGTCAAATCAAAGATGCAAGTCTGACCTTTTTACTTGCATGTTCAAGAGGAAAAAGTAATAATAAAAGCAGTCATGGAAATGAAAGTACACTCTTAATTAACAGGGGTTTTTATACAGAATAATTTGAGAGCTGCACTTAATCAAATAATGAAATGAACATTTATGATAGTACGCATAAATAAATTGAATATGTGGATTGAAATGAATGGCATAATGTAATTTTATTCGTTATCATTTCACTATCTGCTTGGTCTGTGTCATGTCTCGCTCTTGATGTTTATGGGTGATGTCCTTGCTGCTCTGTCCTAGGAGGGGCCAGAGTTAATGCAGTGCTATTTGTGTTGACCCTCAGGGGCCATTAAATCACATAATTTTTTCATCAGCTGGATCTGACCTGATTTTCTAGACGGCCTCCTCAAGCAATGCGGGTTAAAGCAATTAAATGGTACGGAAATGTAGATACATTTGTGTAATATTGCATTTCATTTTTATTTTTGCCCTGCAGGGAAAAACAAATAGCTTTAAAACTCTACTTTTACTAGTAATTTGGCTGATCATGGATCTCTTGCATATTATTTTGAGTTGCACAGGATAGTTTAATTTGCACAAATGTATTTTAGTGTAAATCTGTCATCAAACACATTAAACTTAGGCTAAGTAATACGGCACGATTTCTACCTTAAAATCTCTCTTACAACCATGTGGTTTATTTAGAAAATGACATAGTGATTTAGTTTTTAAAGCTTCATCCATTCATGCTTGTGTGTAGATTTTTTTGTACCAGACCTCATTTGATTGAAACTAGCAACATTTGTGATAGTTTTATTGGTGGCGTGTCACAATCATGACGTTTCATTATCATACAAATAATTAATTAATTCTGTTTTGTTTATGTCAAATTAATGTTTGTTTTTTAAATGTTTTTACTTGAAATCGAATATAATATAATAGTAAATATTATAATAAAATAGGCCCATATGATTTACTTTAATGCTGTGAAAATAATATAATATAATATAATGCAGTCTGATAATACACAGAAACCTTAATTTCAAATGAAGTAAGACCTTTGAATATCTTTGTGTTTTTTATCCTGCACAAAAATTATTGCGGTTATCTCAAATAATTGCGAAAGACCACGATTATCAATAATCAATAATCGCGACAGGCCTAGACACCATGGTACAGTTCTAAATAAACAGGTCTTCACAATAGATAATTCAAATACAGTGATATTTAGGTCTCAAGTAAATGCATGTGTAGTATATGGAACCATCCCTGAGGAGTTGTGATATGTGTGGTAAGGTCATGACTGTTTATCTAACCTTGAATTGGACAGGTGAGCTCCAGGGGGTGGCAGCAGCCACCTAACATTCCTCAGAGCTGTCAGTGGCGGTGAGGGAAGGGCGGGAAAGAAAGCACCCTCTGTCTGTCAGAGAGGGGAAAACAGATGGTGAGAAAGAGAGAGGTGCTGTAAGCCACTAGTGGGTCACGACCCAAATTGAGTCGTAGGTCTGTTTTGATTGCAGGAACAAAACAATGGTAAATGCAAACAATAACATTCAACTAATTAAATCAGGCATAGTTAGGATTGTAAATTAAATAGGCTTGTCAACTTTTAAAGGGTTAGTTCACCCAAAAATGAAATTTCTGTCTTTAATTACTCACCCTCATGTCCTTCCAAATCCGTGAGAGCTTCGTTCATCTTCGGGACACGAATTAAGGTATTTTTGATGATATCCGAGAGCTTTCTGCGAACGACTAACGACTTTTTCCAACCCTTTGTTCTCTTCCGTGTCAGTCTTTGGCGTAGTAAACACAGTTCAACACTTCTGGGTTCTACGTCAGAATGCCAGTTCAACTGAATTCATATTTCAGTTGAACTGCACCAGAGTTTGTTTGGAAGCGGGCCAAGACCCCCTGAAATGGTGGGCCTCGTTCCGCTTGTTTGGTGCACACCATGGTTCGGATGGCAGCATTTACCCGTATCCAAATGAACCGCACTAACAGAGCAATTGCAATTGAGTTCATTTTAATCAAACCAAACCTGCGAAGCGAGAACACAATTTAAAAGGGATTTGAAAACACTTCCTATATGTATTGTTCTTCATGTCAAAGGCTGAATGTTGGTATGTTTGGCACAAAGTCATCTGTTCCTTGGTAGAAGCTATATTGAAGCTTTGTATTGGCCAATAGTGGATATTTCTTGCTAATTTCTCCCTATTGTTCCTTGAGGTTATCTGTAATACTATGCTCATTTAAAGTTAATATTTAAAACACTAATATTATATAAAACTGTTAAATGTCATTTTTTGCCAATCTTACTTATCATACTGTACATTATATGTGATGCCTAAATGTAAAATAGTTTTTTTTTTTATGTAACATTATATTATATACTAAACATATATGCGTGTGTGAATTATTAGCATGCCAGGAGCATGAAACTATTGAAATTCAACCCCAATACCACATTAACGTATAAAGACAAACTTGCTTGAGTTTTTCAAAAGTGTTTCCTGGTAATAGTATAAATTTACTAGGTAAATATATTTACAGGTCAGTTTTTAATTTAAAGGATTTTGTTTTTTGTTTTTACAGTGTTGAGTCGCCTTGATGTTCACCATATAATCTAGCTCCTGAAGCAAAACTAGCTGAGAATTGCGAAAGAAAGATGGAGAAGGAAGAATTATGAGACGTTAAGCAGAATGAGATAGGAAATGTGGAACAAATGAAATAAACGAGAGTGGAAGTGAATAGAGGGCTTAACGTCTCACAGCTCTTTACGTGGTCAGAGGGTCAGAAAAGTCTCTTAGCTGCTGTTTCCTTCCCAGCAGCTCTAATTAAGATCTCCAAAGCACATGACTCAATTATGATGAAGCAGGCGTTTATTATTGGGGAAAAAACCTGCCTTGACTAATGAAAGTTTCAGGCAATATCCTGAGGCGCTTCCTCTCACCGTTTCTCTCGCTGCCTCGTTGTTTTCTCTCTGTCTCTCTATCTTTTTCTTCTCTTGCTGTCAGTCAGTCAGCATCTTCTCCATCCCTCTCTTCCTTTGCATTGCTGTTTTATCTCCTCCAACCTGCTTCTGCAGCAAGTCAGTCTTAGTTTGGTTAAACGTCTATGTTAAGGCATGCAGACATGCTTTGATGCCTGAGTCTGTTACTGTAGATAAAAATAGTTCGAAGTTTTCAGTTCCTACCCCAGATTATGGAAGCCAGTGCAGTGCAGCTAAACATCACAGAATAGTTAAGGTTTGCTTCTGTCTGTTGTCCCAATGTGATTTCATTAGTATATTCGCTGGGTTTAAGTAGAGTGTATATATCTAGAAGACTCTATGGAAGCTTGTTTCCGCCCTAATAAAACATCTTAAAAGATAATTGCGACTTTTTATCTCCCAATTACGAGTTTACATCTCCCAATTCTGACTTTTTTTTTCTCAGAATTGCAAGATATAAACTCAAAATTGCAAGTTATAAAGTCCAATTCTGAGGGGAAAAAAAAGACTGCCTTTTTTTCTACGAATTACGAGTTTATATCTCACAATTCAGACTTTATAACTCGCAATTGCGACTTCATATCATGCAATTCTAACTTGATGTAAGAGATGTAAACTCAATTGCGAGAAAAAAAGTCCCAATACCTTTTTAACTTTTTTTTTCTGTTGGGTAAACAAGCTTCCATAAATATCAAAATATAGTAAAACATATTATGCATGTACCATTTTTAGATGTACAAAACTTTTATCAATCATCTCTTTAGGTTTATGGGATTCATAGATTTATAAGAAATTTGGTTGTTAATGAGATTGAGATTGATTCACATGTCATCACATGTGTTGCAGTGGGAAAAAAACCCCTCACTTACTGAGTTTGAGCACCAAAATATGCACGGGCACAGCGAGGATCAGCTTCAGAAACGCATTTCAAACCAAAAGAATCAGGCTTTTTCAAAGCCCTCATCTCTATCCAGGAACGATGGAGACGTGTCAATGAATGAACATGCAAGTGCTGTAAAAGTGCAGGAAGGCAGCGTCTATTTCGTGTAAACAACGTGGATAAACTACAACAGATAAACTTCAGCTGTGTGGACGCAAACTAATCGTTAACAATTATCGTTTTTAATTGATGCTGATATGGATTCTTATTCTCAATATCTTTTAATCTTTGCTGTTTTCTGATACTGCCTGAACTTCACATTATTTGTAGCGCAGCCATCCATAATCGCAGTAAGACTTGTACTTAATTGTCACCTTAATGTGTTTGTTAATTTTAGTACACAATTAATAAACTTTCAGCTTTCAAAATCTGTCAATTTTCGATATAGGAAATACAAGCATGTCGTTTAATGTAGTTTTAGCGCTCTTTAATGTGGCCTGATAGATGCTCAATCTGCATTTCGACCTTGGAAAGAGCTTGCATTAAACAGCTTGAGAACAATCATGTCACTTAACGTCAAATTTACCTCAGAAAAGTCATTCAATGCTCATAAACTCGTTAGTTAGCTAGAAAAATAACTAAAGGGGCATTTTGCTAAATATATGCACTATATCACATAATCCTTATATTTTTACTTAACTTGTTGTCTGCATGAGAAAGAATGGAAGGAGCTAAAAATGAAATTCAACACCGCCTGTATAATTGCAAATGAAGAGTTGCCTTTCACCAAATTTACCTCTCAGATGTTACTGATGAAGAAAAATAGATTGGGTCTGTGCAAGACATTCGACAATGTTTATAGGATGCATTAGGATGGGAGGAGGCCAAACTATACTCATTGGCCAAGTGATGCTGACATTATTATGGTCTGTACCACTGGCTCAGATTGTGTGTAAAGAACAATTCTTTATTACTGTATGTAGTTGGAAAAAGTAATTCAGTTCCTACTTTAAGTGAATCTTAGTTCCCAGTGTAACTGGAGGGGCTACTCCAGCACATCCACAAGATGGATGGAAATGCTGATGCTGTAAAAGGAGGGCAGACGTGACAACACATGACAAAATGAAAACACTTTTATTCTTTTGTGGCACTTAAAGGTGCAGTGTGTAACATTTTTGAGTATTTATAAACAGAAATGCAATATGACATCCATAACTATGTGTTCAGTGGTGTATAAAGAACTTACTTAATAAACCGTAATGTTTTTATTACCTTAGAATGAGGCATTTATATCTACATAGGCGCGGGAATCCCCTTCTATGAAGGTCGCCATATTGTGCCGTCATGTTTCTACAGTAGCCGAACGCGAACAAACAGCGCTACAGAGCGCGTTTCGTCACTACCTTGAAAGAGAAGCCGCAGGAGGCTAGAAGAAGCTAGTCATAAACACCGTGAGTAGTGACTTTTCCCTTGTCAGTGGTGTAAATATGTAGTTGGATTGTTTCATGTAACTTAATTCTTCTCCCTCGCTGTGTTATGGCTTTGCTATGCGGGGATAAATGTGCTGGTTAAGTTCGTGAGACAGCTGATTAGTAGGCTACTCTTGTCATTGACCGTAAAACAGTTACAGGAATCACCAACCCGTCGATCTTGGAAGCATTTTAAGTCGATCGAGTTTCCAAAATCAGAGAAAAAAAGCCTATTGTGTGTGTAGTAAGTGTGTCTAGGGATGCGGAGGCGCGCGCGCTGCTACAATCACGTCATTTTTGCCGCACGCACCTTTGGGCTCATGCGAACGCGTCAGGTTTAAACAAGGTTTACGCATTAACGAGCTCATAGTAACAGCTCATATTAGCCAGCTAAACTTTTACTACCCTGTTAGAAAAAATATGTAGTTGCATATTTTCATGTGGTTCTTCTCCCTCGCTGTATTATGGGTTTGCTATGTGGGGAGAATGTGCTGGTTACGTTCGTGAGACAATCAGCTGATTACTATCATTATATTATGTATTAAGACCCTTGATCCTCACCTGAAACTTTATCCATGATGTGGTTTATAATGGACAGAAACTTGGTTTACGCTGGCTATTCTCTGCTGTCTCAGACGACGATGTTTGTCCCGTTTTAGCCACCGTAGCTTCTTTGAAAGGGAGGGGTGAGCGGTGGGCTGAGCCCTTAGTGTAAACTCGCAACCGAACCGCTAGATGTCGCCAAAAATCACACACTGGACCTTTAAATTATTTGCTGCCTATTTTTTTCCCCTTATAGGAGCCAATTAGAGCCCTGCACGGGCCTCAAATCTAGGCCCTAGCCCGGCCCTGCCCCGAGACGCTCAGGCCCTAGCCCGGCCCGTGTCCGACAGCTCATCAGAATGATCAGCCCGAGTCCGACCCGAGCCCGTAAAAAAAAAAAGAAAAAAAAAAAGATAAACAGCCTGACCTATGTTGCAGTCAGTAAACCAGATATATTTTGTTTTCAATGGCAAAGTATTTACCGGTAGGTTTATTTTCATTTCTTTATAAAGTTAATTAAGAAAAAACAAAAAACAAAATTTATGACGACCAAGCAGCCGACAGCGAGTTAAACATGTTTGATCCATTGATTGATTTATAGCCTCTCAAATCAACACTTGGCTACAATAAAATCCATAGATATAAAACTACTTGGCTACAATAAAATCCATAGATATAAAACAACTTAAGCATATCACACAGACAGTTAACGTTAGTTTAAACGTTTATTGTCATTTTTGAAAAGCTGAGGCAAACTGCTCTGCTGCTCAGTCGCAACAGCGCTCGCAAACTAAATGAATTTATAATATAGGCTACAATACAGAGAATGCAATCTAAACAAATCAAATAAATTACATTAAAAACAAACATGCAGGTTATCTTACCTCAAAAATCCATTTCCAATAGTTTCCAACAGACTCATGAAAATAAAGTCCAATCAAACAAAAAACAACCTCCTCCTAACATGGCTAAGAACAGTCTCAGAGCATCGTGAAGAAAAAGCACAGCATCCACAGTGGAAGGTTTTAATCCAGTCGTACTTTTTCCAGCTGCGCTGAAGTCACGCTCGCTACCATAGCGGGACACTAGAACGAGCCGGTCGCGCGAATCTCAGATCGCGCCGCCGGGAAACCTGTGTGTGTGTGTGTGTGTGCGTGAGCGTGAGCATGAGCAGACTGTCATGTGTCAGTCTTATGTCAGTGTGATAGGTTATAAAACGTCTTTCTATGTTTGCTTTTCAATCGTCATCTTCTCATGTTTTATTTTAATTAATGTCTAAAATAGGCTATAAAAAAGATAAGCCTAAAACAGGCCCGAGGCCCGGCCCGCGTGTGAACTATGACGTGAAAATTGGCCCGAAGCCCGGCCCTAGGAGCATAAATAAGTCGGGGCCCGTCGGGCTCGGGCTGAAATGCAGGCCTCTAGAGCCAATGGCTTCTTTTTGTGTGTCTGGAGCCCTGAAGCATACACACTTGTATTTGTAGACAGAAAGTTCATATGCCTTTTTTATTTTTATTTTGAGGGGAAACCATTCACAGTACTGTTTCAGTTTGGTGGCTTAGGCAAGATAAGACATGACCATGAAAAAAAAAAAAAAAAAACATGAAAACAAAAGGACCATGAAAAAAACACAACAACTTTATAAGTGTAAGGTTGGATAATCTTGTGGAACAGCTTTTGTTTAGTGTGAACGGAGTTTAAATCTCAACATAGCTGCTATGTCATAGCATGTAGTTTAAAAAAAAAAACTACTTGAACTTTACTTTATGCTAATTTCTATCTATTCTTGTTTCACCCTTATATTTTGACTCTAAAGATTATAATGTGCATTTAACTATAAATGTACACTTCTTTCTTCGTTCTTTATCATATCTGATTTTACCCCAGTAAATCTCTTCATCAGTGTTTGATTATTATTTTTTTTTTTTTTTAACTTTCCAAATCCTTTTTTTACTAAAAACAGAAACTATTTGTCATGACTGCCTGCTTCCTTCATGGCCTGCATTACACGACATCTTTGCTGGGGTCTAGTGAGTAATGCTGAGCTCTGATGCATCTTCCTGTAGTCCATCCAAGGCTGCAGCCATCTATAAACCAGGGGCGTCACTAGGATTTTCATTTTAGGGGGGCTAAGCCCCCAATATGATTTAAAAAATATATATAAAAAAGGTAACACTTTAGTTTAGGATCTAAAGATCACTATTAACCATTTTCATTACGATGCAAAGGCACGGTTTTATAATAACTGTGGTCCCAAATGTGAGGTAGGACAAATACGGGGGTTCGTGGTCTCCCCGAGAAAATTTTGATTTCTCTGATCTCTGATATGTGGATTTTTAGATGTTCTGAACGCCAAAAAACTTGGATAGTGGGCAGCTGATTATTTTTCTCTCCTCATCAGCATCACACTCTTTTTCTCTTTGTTTTTATCTTGCCCTGTCTCTTCCCCTCCTAAAGCTGAGCTTTGACTGATATAGGCTTTGACTGATATTGTCAGTGAAGAAAGTAAACATAGGGTCAACTGATAGGTTGATTTTGCCTATGAATCATTTTCTCAGACGCGTTTATTTACTGAAAGCTACTAAAGGTAATTAAGTTTATTAAATGCATTCACAATATGTAGGCTACACATTTATTATTGATCTAATGCCTAATACAGGGCCTAATACAGGGCTTTAGTCACAGAGGTCCTAAATTTGAGTTTGGTAGGGGGTTCAAATTTTTTATTTCTCTGATATGTGCATTTCAAGACGTTTGAAGACCAAAAAAGGATAAGAAATAGCTTTAAAACCATGTCAGTGGGCAGATTATTTGTCAATACCTGCTCTCTTCTCATCTCTATCACTCTTTCTTTTTTTCTCAGTCTCTCCCTTTCTCTTCCCCTCCTAAAGCTGAGCTTTTTTAATTTACTAAAGGCTACAATTTGTATTATATTCTCAATATGTACACATTTATTATTAATCTTGTGCCTAACATGATGAAAACGGCTTTGTTAACGTTTCTTGTAAACTAATTATTACATTACATGAGTCACGTTACATAGGCCTATTTTCAGTTCAAAATGGCGAAATTAGACAAAACTATATTAGTTTGCCTGATTATTTTTTGTCATTCGTTTCACATTTATGACCTAAAAAAGTAAAATATGAAATGTTAAGTTTAGCTACTTACATCTTATCTCGCACTTGACCATACGCGTCGAGTCGCACTGTTAAAAAATTCGCGCTCAGCAGCGTCTGTGAACATAAAGCCCGCCTACTTTGATTTGATTGGTCATCTCAAATATTCTGACATTGACGAGCAGTGACAGACCAATGAGGCTCAGATGAACACACATGAACACACACACACACACACACACACCCTGTCCTCTGTTTCTGACGTGCTCTCTGCTCGGCGCCGCTGCGGATTGAAGATGAAGAACGCGCTGAATCTGATTATAACAAGACTGAAGCGAACACGAATTTGTGTAGCCTACATTAATCGCACATTTTTAGGGGGGCTAGGCAGAAGTTTAGGGGGGCTGAAGCCCCCCTAAAAAGGGCCTAGTGACGCCCCTGCTATAAACTATTGGGATTGGAAGACTGCTCTTCTCTGGAACAACAGTCTTGTGATGGTGCCTGCCATCAGAGTATTGATGCATGGACTCCAGGAAACTCACCTCAATGACTGGTAGTAATGTATTACTGTTGGCAGGCAGAGTGTACACACGGGTTTCAGGAGATAGATGGCTGTTTGCAGAGGCCAGTGGGGCTGTAGACGGGATGGATCAGCGTTTCAGTCTGCCGGGAAGGTGTCTTAAAAGAGATGGGGAAAATGCAATAGAGAAATAGCAGATTAGGTGCTGTACGGTCAGAAGTGTTTGAGAAGAGTAGGAATATTTTGCTGAAATAAGTATATGAAGGTCATGAACTGTGTCTTTTTTGTTATAAAGGGATAATATTTTCTCCCTGAAATAATATTTTTGCCATTTATAAGGGCTTTTTTATTTTTTTATTATTTTATACATAACACCATCCATTTATGTCACTGAATACTAAATGAACAATTATGACTGGTACATATAAATTCAGATCAATATAAAATACATTAGCATCTAAAAATAATTAGCAAATTATTATACACAGAATTTGTGATAACTTTTTTGAAGTCATTTTTTCTTCACATTCAGGCTTTTCAGTATTTTGTATTTTGTATTTTTGTGAAAACTCATTAACTATAAAGAATTATAATGAGGAATATTGTGGAATATTTTAAAATGGTCATAAACAGAGAAAATATCTGTAGTGGATATGGTGGATTTTTGTTTTCTCTGTCTCTCTTAATGGGTCTCATTCATGAAACATTCGTAAATATACGAGTAAATATGTGAGTGATTTGCGCGTAAAGAGACCTTCCCGAAAACTCTTCTCCTGATTCACAAATACTTCGTAAACGTCAGATGTGATAGTGAAATGTGTGTGTGTGTTAATGAATTCCAATCAGTCGTAAATGGGATGCCCGCCCTTTAAATCCGACTGACAACTATATATGGGCATCATATTATGACATGAATGCGAATGAAAAAAAAAATTCTCAGATGCAGAAATTGAAGTTTTATTATCAGAAGTTCATTCAAAACGCCACATTTTATTTTCAAGCGTACATAGTGGCGTATCGGGTCCTAAAAAAAAGGGAAGCTTGGCAGCATATTACAGATGCAGTTAATGGAGTTTCATCTGTTAATCGAACATTCCCAGAAGTGAGAAGAAAATGGTTCGACATTAAGCTTGAGAGCAAAAAACGAATTAGTTCACTTCGGAAAAATAGTATTCAAACTGGAGAAGGACCACCATCGCAGATGCTATTACTCTGGCTCTCATAATAAGAAAAACCGTATGTAATTACTATATGTAATATTTTCTCAAAATGCAAATGCAAATATGTACCCGATTAAGGTGAATTAAAATGCAGCCTTATTAATGAGCAAAACCTTCGGGTGTTAAGCGCACTATTTACGCGTGGCTGGCAGCAGGTGTAGATTTCTTGTGTACCAACATTTGGAAAATACGAACATTTTAATGAATCCGAAAATTTACGCCAGAACCACTTTACACACGATTTACGCAAAAATTTGTTCTGCTCGTGTTTCATGAATGAGACCCATTGTGTGGGGAATTGGCTAATCGGCACAAAACTGAACCCAGGTTGTAATTGTTTAACTGTTGAAGAAGTACTATTTTCATGCATACATTTATTTTTAAGTTGCTTTGTGGTTCTTGTAGTTGTGGTCCTTGCATATTCAGTTATGTGGTTCTTGCATATTCAATTCTGCATCATAATCAGAATTGTGATTATTAATGAGAATGAAATGAGAATGCATTAATAGGGAATCTGTTGGCTTTGAAAATTGTGCAATTGTGCAATAATGAGCAAATACATGAAAAGGATTCAGTTTTTTGATAGCAAATCATATGGAAAAATCAGATAATGTCGTTCTGCTCCTTATCTTTCTCACAAATGCCTTTGAAAGCAAGGATGTTTACTGGAAGCCAGTCCTCATTTGCATATCTTGTCATTTATCATCTCAACAAAGAGGTGTCAAAGAACATCACATCAACCCTTTCTAACAATTTCATCAGTGAAAATGGCTTTCAGAAGTGTCTGGTGTAGGCCCACCGTGTAATACTGAATCAGAATGTAAGACATGGAAGTCTCAGTGGCTCTGTTTCGCCATCATGTTATTTCAACAACTGTGTTTGTTCACTAGTTTAAAAATATAGATCAAAAAAGGCAGTGGATTAAGCTTTGCCTGTGAGACCTGTCCTTGATGTAGAATCATATCTGTCTCCAATCCAGCTACATATTCCCCCACTTTCAACTGAACATTTGCATCCCAGCTCTAGTTTCTGTTTTCTCTGAAAAAGTGTGGTTTCCGTCATAAATATTTTGGGTGCGTTTCACCTGAAGCTAATGGAAATCCTTTTAAAACACATGAAAGGCAGACAGAACCGCGAAGAAATATTTTCTGACCAAGATTAGATTACCGTTGACAAATTCCAGAGCACACGTTAAAAAAATTGAACAACCCATTCTGTTCCTCTGAAACCATCATAGAACTATCATGGGAGTCGTACTGAAAAAAGAAAACAATGCAGAGAAGATGGAAAAATCTCACAAATGTTAAAAAAGATGGACAGAGATGGCTGATTTGATTGAACATGTAAGCAGGTCAGCAAATTTTCATTTGACTATTGACATAATCTGTTGTGCAGCTTATTCTTGCTAAGAACTGCCAATTTAGAAAGAACAGGTAAATCTACCTGACCATAAACTGACCAATCACAGTTTAAATGTTGAGTTTATCCCTAGCCAACATTTCATTGTGGGCCAATGTAGGCATGATATGGGCTTGATGTATGGGCCCTAGATGGGTTTGGAACCCATGAACAAACCCATTTAGGACAATTACTGGAGCTTATTCAGTTAGGGCGACATGGAGCTATGGACAAACCCATGTGGCTATGTCTGAAACAGTAGAAAGACTTTTGACTACTTGCCAAAAACTTTGGTAAATCCCATAAATAATAAATCCCAGAAGTTGCATAACAACAGCAGGTTGGATTGCAGCAGGTCAAATTGAAATTGTCGATTTCAGGCATCTCTTGCCATTTGGTGTATAATATTTAGACTGTGACTGTGAGTGGTACGTGAGTAGGCCTTTGGAGGCTGAGCTTAAGAAAATTATGTAACTCAATATGTAGCTGGAATCCACAAACATAGATTATAGGCCTGTATGACACATTCTTAAAGGGTTCTTCCTTCGAGTTCCACTGAAAAAAGAAAGTCATACGGGTTTGGAGACGATGTGAGGGTGAGTAACGTCTCGGTTACATATGGTAACCCTCGTTCCCTGAGGGAGAGAACGGAGACGTAGGTCAGACTGACCAATAGGAATCTCGCCAGAGAGGCCAATCTACTTCGAGTGAAACTAAAACAAGCCAATGCACATTGGCATGCAATCATTTGCATCAGCTGCGCGTCCTCGTCAGCGCGGGTATTTAACAGCAGCTGTTATGATTGCACACTAGTTTTTTGCTGAGGAGCCAAACCTGAAAAAGCTGGCCGCCCCAGCGGGCGGCAGCAGATGTGGCGACGGGACCTACGTCTCCGTTCCCTCCCTCAGGGAACGAGGGTTACCATATGTAACCGAGACGTTCCCTATCGGTCAGTCACTACAACGTAGGTCAGACTGACCAATAGGAATCCCTACCAAAGCGCCACAGCTGCTGCACCCCATCCAGCGCCCCATGCAAGCCTCTACACCTTCTTGCCTAGAAGGACGATAGGAGGAGGCTACACACAGAGTGTATCTGTCACTGTTGTTCCGTAATAACCCATACAGTGAGATTATTGGATAACACTGGGAAAGCGTGCCCTTCAGTTAGGAAGGAGGACGCTGCGGAAGCCACTTACTTCAAGGAGTTATGTGGGGAATACATACGGACTAGCCCGAAGGCTGTACTACATATGAGATAGTGGGTGACTTAGCCCAAGGGAAAGACACAGGCTTCCGTTAGGAGCAGCCGTGGAAAATATACACATATGGGATCTCCGTAGGGTCACACATATGGAACCCAGCCCAGATCCGGTTCTCAAGGATTCAGCGGATAAAGGCCTGGCACCTGGACGCTCCGCCATGTCCGGGCCGAGGGGTTTTTGGAGGACTCAACAGGTTTTTCACTCTGGAGCAATAAGGGTGCACAGTAGGGTGCAGCAAGCCGACAGAGCCGGGCCTCTCGGTGCTTCTACCCGTTTAGGGTAAGAACACGGGAGGAGACCGGCTCTACACGTAGGCTATAATATCTAGCGAACGTGTTAGGTGTCGCCCAGCCCGCAGCTCTACAGATATCTGTTAGCGAGGAGCCACGTGCCAGCGCCCAGGAGGATGCAACGCCTCTCGTGGAGTGTGCATGCAACCTGAGCGTGCAGGGCACGCCTTGTGCTTGGTAAGCCAAGGCGATGGCATCCACTATCCAGTGGGCCATCCTCTGCTTGGAGACAGCCTTTCCCCTCTGCTGGCCTCCGTAACAGACAAAGAGCTGGTCTGAGGTCCTGATGCTTTGAGTTCTGTCCACGTACATACGCAGAGCGCGAACGGGACAGAGCAAAGCCAGGGCTGGGTCTGCCTCCTCCAAAGGCAGCGCTTGCAGGTTCACTACCTGGTCTTTGAAGGGAGTGGTAGGAACCTTGGGCACATAGCCAAGCCGGGGTCTTAGTACCACATGGTTGTCACCCGGCCCGAACTCTAGGCACGATTCGTCGACCGAAAATGCGTGCAGGTCTCCTACCCTCTTGACAGAGGCCAGTGCAACCAGTAGCAAAGTCTTCATGGAAAGAAGCTTTAAGTCTACTGACTGCAGAGGCTCAAAGGGAACATCCTGAAGTGCTCGAAGCACCAGGGAAAGATCCCAAGAGGGTATGGAGGGGGGTCGAGGAGGATTTAATCGTCTCGCCCCCCTAAGAAACCTGACGACCAGGTCGTGCTTCCCCACTGTTTTGCCATCTATGTGGTCGTGATAAGCTGAAATAGCGGCAGCATGTACTTTGAGGGTGGAGGGAGACAGCCTTCGCTCCAACCCTTGCTGCAAGAAGGAAAGCACAGACCCTATCGAACATCTCCGGGGGTCTTCTCGGCGAGAAGAACACCACTCGACGAACAGGTTCCACTTCCGGGGCGTAAACACGTCTCGTGGACGGCGCCCGTGCTGAAGTGACGGTGTTAAGTACCTCAGGGGGTAAGTCACCTAGAACCTCCGCGTCCCATCCAGGGACCAGACATGGAGTTTCCAGAGGTCTGGACGCGGGTGCCATAGGGTGCCCCGTCTCTGAGTCAGAAGATCCTTCCTCAGAGGAATGGGCCAGGGAGGGACTGTCCCAAGGAGCATGAGTTCTGGGAACCAAGTCCGGGTGGGCCAATAGGGAGCCACCAGAAGGACCTGCTCCTCGTCCTCCCTGACTTTGCACAGTGTCTGTGCAAGTAGGCTCACTGGGGGAAACGCATATTTGCGGAGGCCCCGGGGCCAGCTGTGTGCCAGTGCGTCCGTGCCGAGTGTTCCCTCGGTCAGGGAGTAAAACAGCTGGCAGTGGGAGGTCTCTGAAGAGGCAAACAGGTCTACCTGAGCCTCTCCGAACTCTCTCCAGATCAGCTGAACCACCTGGGGGTGGAGTCGCCATTCTCCCGGAAGCACAGCTCGTGATAGCTCGTCGGCCACACGGTTGAGCACGCCAGGGACATACATGGCACGAAGCGACATCAGACGCTTCTGACTCCAGAGGAGGAGATGGCGGGCAAGTTGCGACATGCAAAGGGAGCATAGACCACCTTGTCGGTTGATGTACGCCACGGTCGCAGTGTTGTCCGTACGGACCAGCACGTCCCTGCCCCGTAGCGGCCTTTTCAGGCGGCTCAGAGCGAGATGTACTGCTAGCAACTCGAGGCAATTGATGTGCCAATGGAGTTGGGGAGCCGTCCACACCCCTGACACTGCATGCCCGTTGTACGTGGCACCCCAGCCGGTGGCAGAGGCATCTGTGAATACCACAGCATGCCTGGAGACCTGTTCCAAGGGGACTCCTGCCCGAAGGAACGAGAGGTCTGACCACGGGCTGAAGGTCTGGCGGCAGGCCGGTGTGATTGCCACCCGGTGAGTGCCATGATGCCACGCCCATCTCAGGACTCGGCCGTGAAGCCAGTGCTGAAGCGGTCTCATATGAAGCAAGCCGAGCGGAGTTACCGCTGCTGCCGCTGCCATATGCCCCAAGAGCCTCTGAAAAAATTTCAGTGGGACTGCCGTCCTGCCTTTGAACGTGTTCAAGCAGTTCAGCACCGACTGAGCGCGTTGCTCTGTGAGGCGCGCTGTCTGTGCGACCGAATCCAACTCCATACCGAGAAAAGAGATCCTCTGCACAGGGGCGAGTTTGCTCTTCTCCCAGTTGACCTGAAGGCCCAACTGGCTGAGGTGCGTGAGCACGAGGTCCCTGTGTTCGCATAACTGATCTCGAGAGTGTGCTAGTATAAGC
This sequence comes from Rhinichthys klamathensis goyatoka, assembly GCF_029890125.1. NCBI lineage: Eukaryota > Metazoa > Chordata > Actinopteri > Cypriniformes > Leuciscidae > Rhinichthys > Rhinichthys klamathensis. The sequence goes on along the minus strand of NW_026606652.1, from coordinate 3,096,568 downwards.
CAGTCGTCGAGAAAGTTGAGGAGGCGAACACCCTGTTCTCTCATGTGAACAAGGGCCCCCTCCGTGACTTTCATGAAGAAACGGGGAGACAGGGACAGCCCGAAGGGCAGGACCTTGTACCGATATGCTCGACCCTCGAACGCAAAGCGCAGAAACGGTCTGTGTCGAGGAAGAATCGAGACATGAAAGTACGCGTCCTTCAGGTCGATCGCTGCAAACCAATCTTGGGGACGGATGCATCCGAAAATGCGTCTCTGCGTGAGCATTTTGAACGGTAGCTTGTGGAGGCTCCGATTCAAAACTCGCAGATCCAAGATTGGTCGTCACCCACCACCTTACTTGGGTACAATGAAGTAGGGACTGTAATGCCCTGACCTCATATCGGCTGGAGGGACCAGCTCTATCGCGTCCTTCGCCAGCAGGACTGCGATCTCCGCACGCAAGACATGGGCATCGGCTGCTCTCACTGTAGTGGAGTGGATGGCCCGAAACTTGGGGGGGGGGGCGCCGGGCGAACTGAATCGCATAGCCGAGCCTGATGGTCCGAATGAGCCAGCGAGACGGACTGGGGAGCGCTAACCAGGCTCTCAGAGACCGTGCAAGTGGGACCAAAGGGACCGTAGGCGTACCCGGAGTGGGGCAGCGAGGTGGAACACAGGGACGCGGCTCGGGAGGCTCTCTCTGGGAGGCGGCCCGTAGCAGGGTCTGTGTGTGCAGCACTTACCTGGTTCCACGGGGCAGGAGGTGCAGGAGGCGGCGTTCTCAAACTGCACACTGCTGCTCACTGGCGACAGAGGAGGCGGGTGAGAGTGGTGAGGATTCTGTCCCCCCACTGCTCTCCGGGTCCTCTTCAGACCCAGAGATGGTAGAAACTGCTCTTTTATTGAAAATTTGGGTACCGCTGGTTTTAAGGCCAGCAGCGGAACACAAACAAAACGAAACACAGGATTTTCCACCCGGCCCTCTTCCGGGGGAGGGAGCGATGCAGTCATCGTCTCCTGGAGAGCAGTCCCTTCCATCTCCGGGTCGCCCGTCCTGTGGCCGCTTACCTCTGGCTAGGCCACCCTTCTTGGCGGGGGCCTGGACGGGCGGGGCGGCCTGCCTGCGACTGGCTCCACGGCGCCGTTTAGGTGGAGGCTGCTGCTGCAGCGCGGGAACAGGGGCAGACGCAGGAGGACGCCCCCGGCGACGAGCAGACTGAGGAGCCGCAGGCGGTGGGTTGGAGGCAGCAGCTGACCGCCACGGCAGGATATGCTTGATGGCCTCAGTCTGCTTTTGTACAGCCGAGAACTGCTGGGCGAAGTTCTCGACCGCGTCGCCGAAGAGGCCGGTCTGGGACACGGGGGAGTTGAGGAACTGGAGCTTCTCAGCCTCACTCATGTCTGCCAGACACAGCCAGAGATGGCGCTCCTGGACCACCAAGGTGGACATCGCACGACCCACTGACCGCGCGGTGACCTTCGTCGCACGAAGCGCGAGGTCCGTTGCGGCACGAAGTTCCTGGAGAACTTGTGGATCATGACCACCCTCGTGCAGGTCCTTCAGTGCCTTGGCCTGATGGACCTGCAGCAATGCCATGGCGTGCATGGCCTGTAAGCCTCGTCGAATAGGTCCGACGAGTACCTACAGGCCCGGGAAGGAAGACACGGTTCTCCGCGCCGAGTGGAGTTAGGGCACAGCTGCATTGCAGCGGCCCGCTCCACCGGCGGGACACGCGTGTATCCCTTAGCTGCTCCGCCATCAAGGGTGGTGTGGGAGGAGGAGCCCCTGGAACGGTTTCTGGCAGTAAAAGGTGCCGTCCACGTTCCCGTAAGCTCCTCATGCACTTCCGGGAAGAAAGGCACTGGGGTGGGTTGCTGAGAACCAGCGCGCGCCACCCCGAGATACCAATCGTCCAACCTCGAGGGTTCGGGACACGGTGGAGGATTCCACACGAGCCCAACCCCGTTGGCGGCCCGGGAAAGCATAGCCATCATCTCCGGGTCCGTCTCAGGCACCGCTGGCACCCCCGAAGGAGGCAGCAGTGCCGAGTCGTCGTCCGCAGAGAGGTCTGACCCACCCTCCGATGCAGCGATCGACATCTGGTCTTCACTGGGAGCCCCAAAGGAGACAACCGGTACACACCTCGAGGATGGTCCAGCTCTCTCCAATGGAGGCTCAACTGGCTGCGGAGCATGAGAGGGGTGAGGGCTCCTAGGGGGTTGGTTCCCCGAAGGAGACGCGCTCACCGTGATCCTCAGGTCACCCGCGCCACCGCCCGAAGCAACCCTCTGATGAGGATTGGATCGAGGCAGAGGCACGGGGACTCCGCCCCTTTGCAGGAACAAGAGTCTCGACCGTAGCTCCGCGATGGTCATCTTCCCACAATGGGTACATGACTCATCCACAAACGCTGCCTCAGCGTGTTTAATGCCCAGACACACGAGGCAGCGCTTGTGACCATCCTGTGAGCCCAGGTAACGACCGCATCCAGAAACACAGATAGAAAGACATCTTTAAAAAGACGCTCTCTATCTGTGTAAGCTCTTTTAGGGACTACTCTCACTGGTGCTGAAGCACGCAGGGGAACAGTCACTGCGAACACAGACGGGAATGTGCACCCGTCTGCGCGCTGTCTCTCTCTCTCGCTGACAGGTCTTACCGGCTGTAAGAACAGCCTTTGAGCGCTGAACTGCGCACCTTACCAGCTGTTAAAACAGCTTTTTTGAATTTGCTCAAAAAAACAAAACAAAAAAGACAGACAGAAGAGAGAGGACACAAGACTGCTCGCGCTGCCGTGCTGTAACGCCCGCACCGAACAAGGAGAGATCCAACGAAGGCTTGCCAAGTTTTCACACTCTGTAGGATTACCATGAAGCGTTTGGCTCCGAAGCAAAAAGCTAGTGTGCAATCATAACAGCTGCTGTTAAATACCCGCGCTGACGAGGACGCGCAGCTGATGCAAATGATTGCATGCCAATGTGCATTGGCTTGTTTTAGTTTCACTCGAAGTAGATTGGCCTCTCTAGCGAGATTCCTATTGGTCAGTCTGACCTACGTTGTAGTGACTGGCCGATAGGGAACTGTAGATAATGACACAATTTAGATTTTTGGGTGAAATGTTCCTTTAAGATGCATCCAAATGAGAAATACAAGAATAATCACATTAACGTAACTGAGTGAGTGGGAGCAGGTGATACCTTGAGATTTTCTGCTTTTTTCATAAGGTGGCAGAAATGAGTCATTTGCATTGATTTGGATCAGTCTGGTCTGGGGACCTTGGAGAAATGCACATAGCATTTTCAAAACTAAAGAGATGTTTGAATGGGAAATCTATATCTAAGTTACTGCATAGGCCAAGTCTTTGTGGTTTTGCATTAAAGTTTTTTGACAAGGGAAAAAAATGAACCACAAAAGGGACCCAAGTCTATTCATGGTTATGATCAATCAAAGTAGTTCATATTTATTCGAGCTTTATCCATGCGTAACAATGCTGGTCCAAAAGAAGTGCCAGTAGGTCACCCTGAGGAGCCCGATCTCGTTTAATCTTTGTCCTAGTGTGCATCTGAACAAGCAGACTCTCCTTCAGAGCCGTGTTTTATGTGGCGTCAGTCCCACAGAGACCCACACAGAACAATCAATGCAGGAAAAGCTCTCAGAACTGAGGGAAGTTAATGGCCCTGTCTTGTTCAGCATCACATATGATCAATATAACAAATGAGTACAGTTAAGACTTTTCACCATATCAAACGCTCATAGAAAATAACCACTTTAAGCTGTTTAAATATTAATGTGTTTAGTTTTGTGGAGAGTTTTTCTCAGATATTTCAGTGTTAAAGTGGCCCTATTTTGCTATTTTAAAGGTTCCTAATTTTGTTTTGGAGGTCTCCTACTACAGGTTTACATGCATCAAAGGTCAAAAAACACTTTAATTTTCTCATAATATACACTGCGCATCACCACATTTTTCACTGATTCTCAAACAACTCGTCAGATGATTCAGTCCCTCCTTTCCGAGAGTCTACTTTGCTCTGATTGGCCCATGCAGTCTGTTACGATTGGTCTACTGCTTACAGCACTTATCGGAAACTAAACGCCATTACCATAACTGGCATACTGTCTCCTATGCTCACCAGGGCTGCAATTTATTTGATCAAAAATACAGTAAACGGTAATATTGTGAAATATTATTACAGTGCAAATGTAATTTATTCCTGTGAAGATGCGTATAATGGCTGCTGAGAATTCAGTTTTGCCATCAGTGTCCTTCAGAAATCCTTATAATAGATTTCTTATTATCAATGTTAAAAAGTTGTGCTGCCTAATATTTTTGTGGAAGTTATTACGTTCAGTTTTGATAAACTTAATGTGTCTTTGCTTAAAGGAGAACTCCGGCACAAAATGAACCTTTGGTCTAATAAAACATTGGTACCTGGTCAACCGTTCTCTGAGATTTGTTTTCATGATAATCGAATGTAAAGAGTTTTATCTCTAAAAATTGTTTAGCGTATAACGCTAGTAATGGGGGCATTTAATAAGTAAAAAGAAATCGCTAGTTAATACCACTAACAAGGCTCAAAATAGACCCACACGAACACAGTAACATAATGAGGGTCCCTACATGCAAAACGAAGCATTGAGAACTTTGTAAGTGTACAGACCGTTTGATAAGAAGATAAAGATAAAGACAGTCCACTTCGTGTATGTCCACTAAACAGTTTTTAGAGATACAACTCTTTACATTCGATTATCATGAAAACAAATCTCAGAGAACGGTTGACTAGGTACCAATGTTTTATTAGACCAAAGGTTCATTTTGCGCCGGAGTTCTCCTTTAATGAAAGTGGTCTCTTTAAAAAAAAAAAAAAAAATCTTACTGACCCCAAACTTTTGAACGGTATATGTCAAATTTTATTATGATGTGGTAAGATGTGGAGTCTAACAACTTCTGGACTCAGTCACGAGACATTCAAATTGAGTCGCTATACATTAAATTGATACTCAAACATCAGCTTAAAGATTTATTGTTTTGTATTAAGGAAATTTAAAATAATAGTTTCATCAAGGTCAGCCTTTTCGAACACCAGACAAAGTGCTAAAAGCCCAAGTGCAAAAACCTGTTTGTGTTGTGTTGCACTTTATGTGAGTTCACTGATGGAAAGGCAGCTTGTGACGGATAACAAGCTCAGGCACAGGGGACTGAATGGGGATCAGTTTGGACAGATCATCAGAGGTGAGATGCGTGGGGAGACGGGTGACAGTCTTAAAGCCTGGGGTTACTGGATTGAGCGACAGGATTGTGTCAACTCCAACACATAACGAACTCTCGCCTTCTAAATTGGCATGAGGTGTCAGAGATGTTGACCGTCACCATTATCATTTTCATTTCGAATCAGATGCTCCATCAACACCCAGGCGTTGTTTGAAAGGAGAAAAGGTTAGCACTCCACTTGACAAGAATGGAAGCGGTTCTAGTGACCTTCAACACATATGCGGTTAAAGTATTGCCATCTACTCTCACCGTGTTTGGGGTGGTTGTATAGTGGTTAAGAATCAGCGACGAGCAAACGAAAATACTTTTTGTGCGCAACCCCCCCCCCACACAAAAATAACGACTTTATTCAACTATTCATTTTCTTCTATGTGGGCCTCAGAGTGAGTTCACGTAGTGTAACAGCGCAGCGCTACGTCAGAACGTAGGCTCACTATTGGCCGACGCTGGTCATGAGTGTGATGCTGGCCAATAGTGAGCCTACGTTCTGACGTAGCGCTGCGCTGTTACACTACGTGAACTCACTCTGAGGCCCACATAGAAGAAAATGAATAGTTGAATAAAGTCGTTATTTTTGTTTGTTTTTTTTGCGCACAAAAAGTATTCTCGTCGCTTGATAAACTTATGGTTGAGCCACTGTAGTCACTTGGACTATTTTAACAATGTTTTTACTAACTTTCTGGGCCGGCAAGTTTCAATTACATAGAAGCCTATGGAGGAGTGAGACAGCTCTCAGATTTAATCAAAAATATCTTAATTTTTGTTCCGAAGATGAACGAAAGTCTTACGAATTAGGAACAACATGAGGGTGAGTAATTACTGACAGAATTTTCATTTTTGGGTGAACTAACCAAGTCAGAAGAATAATTTATGAACCAGTTCATCAATGAACTGTATAAAGAATGGGTGTACTTGATTATTGCTTCAGCTCGTTTGGCTGTAAGGCTATGTGGATTGTACTGTGTGACATAAAAGTATATGTGGTACAACAAAATATGTCTTGTAGCAAACAGCTTTTTCATAGAATAGCTAATTTGAAAACATCTTGGTTACTAGTGTAACCTTGAAACCTCTTTTCTTGATGGAGGAAACAGAGACGTTGTGTCGAAATACAGGCACTAAGGGTCAGTCTTGTTGGGGAGCCCCAAACACCTCTGGCATATTGAGAAAAGGCCAATGGAATTTGCATGCCCACGCCCCGGACTTACGGGGTATATAAGACGGCCGGGATGCATTACACACTTCATGTTTGTTCTAAGGAGCCGAGGCGGCGTCTCGACACCTTCAGTGGCAGTTCAAAATTCTGGCAGAAGGGACACAACATCTCCTTTCCCTCCATCAGGGAATGAGGGTTACACTAGTAAAGGTCCACAGTCTCTCCTTCCCGCTGAGGTCTGGTTGCCGGTCCAGGCTAAAAAAACTTAATTTCATTCACATTTAGTCTTATTTCAAAACATTTAATTGTAGCTGAATATCATGAACAAAAATAAACAGGCTAAAGAACACTTACACAAGGAACGTTTGCCTGTGGTTTAAAAATACCATAGCAAAAACAACTAGCCTAACTAATATACATTTCAAGCATTATTAAAGAAAAGTAAACACACAAATAAAAAATTAGCAATCGCAACAAATAGATACAAATGAACAAAGATACGTTTGAAATAAACAGTGTTTTAAGATTTTCAGGTATTCAGGTACAGAAACTGTAATCAAATGTAAAATAATACTGCACTTTATAAATAAAATCAAATTAAAATCACTTTTGATGTGTGCACAGCACAGAAAATAGCGCGCAAGTCTTTTCTTGCGCTTGAATGGTTTAAAATCACTTTAAAATCACTTTTTTCTGTGTATGCGCTTTGGATGTGTGAACAGCACAGAAAACAGCGTGACTCGTCTTGCCCTTGAATTGTTTAAAGTCATATTGAAATGCTCACAAAGGAATTTTATAATTAATATACAATTTTATATACATTTTAATCATTTTATTTTATAACAAGTATCCGATTCAAGTATTTTCGATTCCCAACCCTAACCCTTAATGTCGGTATTTTGACACGACGTCGAAAGTGACCGACAGAAAGGGAGCAAATGAACTAATATCACGCTATTGAAAAATAGTTAGCATGGCTGCTTTTATTGTGAAATGTGAAAGTTGTGGAAATAAATAAATAGTATAAATTGAAATTCAGCTCAGGGACTACTAAGAGCACTGATAACATGAGGCTCGACATGAGTCATAATAGATGAGTTTTTACTAGTTACTGTGGGGTCTTCTTTGACCTCTATTTGTTTGCTGCAGTACCCTGAAACCCCTTGGTGGGCTCCTGTGGGAAATAACCCAGAGAAAATGAACAGAGTGAAGCACAGCAGTGAATACGCTATGTGATTTAAAAGACCCAGTGGCTGCCTCTGAAAGCAGTCATTTGTGAGTGGTTACATAACAGACACGACAAATGAATACGATTTAAAAGCTTTTTAGAGCTCTATATTGGTTTATTAGCCTTAACTGCTCTTCACGGCTGCTGTGAATATGAGCTACACAGGAAGTACTTGATGCAGCAAAGCTCTCAAATTTAAGGTCATTGGTCCTGATGGATGTTTCAGGAAAACTGTTTTTGTTGGTCGGTTACACCTAGCAAAAGCATTTGAAAGTGTGTGTGCCACAAAGCAAAAAAGTCACTCTCCTTTCCTTTATCATTTTAATGGCTTTATAATGGCCAAATTCAGCACTCAACGGTCGGGATTATTCAAATTCCCGGCTGAATGTCTCTGGGGGTCATTGATGCCCTTGAAACAGTGACAGTTGAGTCCAGTGGCCTAAAAAGTAAGTGAGTGTCTTTGAGAGATCCTCATTTCCATAACACCAAAAGTCAGAAACAATTTAGCTACTTCAGCATGATTTCCATCCTTATCCGGCAGGTGTGTAATTGGCTGTATGTTATGTGGCGGCTCTGGATTGTTGGTAAGAACAGTGTCCTTAGTGCTGCTCAGGCTAATTGGATCTTTAGCCTTTAGAGTCTTGATGACTATCCAAGCAGGACAAGGGGCATTGGTTCAGTAATATCCAGTTGTGGTCTTTCATGTCAAGTGATGAGAAGACAAGAAAAAGCTGTTATGTTGATTATCCATAAAGGCTTTTCTGTTAATGTTTCAACCCATCACAGAAGATGTGGGCCAATGTGTCATCCCTGTTTTTATAAAATCCCTTTGGATGTTTGTAATAACCCCACATAAGTGAGCAGCGAAATCTAGACAAAATATCTTACCTGACACTGATATTAAAATGGACAGTATTTTCAGTTTAGACAATTTGGCTCTATTTATTTTATAATTTCATTTTTTTGTCAGATACCATCCATATTGAAATGAAAGCATGTGAATGATGTGCAAACGGTAGCTCAAGTCAAAAAACACTTGAAGCATTTGTATAATACAATATCGGCAATCCCAGACATTTGCATTCTGGCGGGATTAGATTTCTCACAGGACTGCCGAAAAACATTAGTTAATTTGCCATGGAATTTTTACTCGGGTTGTGTGAGAAAAACACAATGCAGATTCAGACAGGATTTAAATCCCCAAGTAGGCCTGTGAAAAATAAATATTTCTCTAATTCCCATCTGAATAGGGCTTTAGATGAAAATTAAGCCCTATTCGGATGGTAATTGTTTCTCATGGGGTCGAAAGGTATTTTCAACATTTACAGGGGCTATAGTCAGTGATTTTATTGCTGTCAGAATCATGCTGCCAGAATGTCAGTGTTTTTTCTCCCACCACCTGTGTAAAATTCCCCGGCTGAATAAACTACTGTTTTATTTTGAAACACCAAGGTCATACAGTCATTTAATTGCTGTCCGAATCCACATCACTGAGTTTACAAGAGATCAATAAAAAAATTAAATCCTTAAAATCCTTAAATCAATTACAATGTTTAAATCCTTTTTGACCACAGGACAAGTAAGGTCCCGACAACTGCATTTAAAAATCAATTTCTTTAAAATTATTCAGTTGATAAATAGACAGCATAGGCCAATTATTGAAAGCTTTCCCAAATCATAAGTCTGCTATGCTATTACAAATTGATAATTTAAACAACCTTGTGTATTTTTTACAGTAGCAGTTAAAATGTTAATGTAGTGCTAGTCATTTGTCCTGCATTGGTTATTTATTAGTTTTGCATGAATTATGAAAATTTTCAGTAGTTCTCTGGGAAGCATTAAAAAAATAGTAGTTATTGATTAGTTAATAGTGAACTACCACTTTCATCTGTGCGCTATTACTTAGTTCGTTAATCAGAGTTTCTTGTTAGTTAATAATAGTTACTAGATTGTTAAAATTGTGTTACTCATTGGTTCTTGTGTAGTTATTCATTAACGAAGGAACCGTATTCTAAAGTGTTACCACTTATTCTTATTATTCCAAGCATAGGACATTATATTTATCATGCGATTGACCACGTGAGCTGCGTGTTCCCGCGTTTGTAGGATCACAAAACTCACTCCTCCTGCCTGAATAAATTGCCATCCGAATGCATGAGTTTATCACTAAGGTGCCATGCAAATAATTTTTTTTACAAACACATTAGAAACAATTACCGTCCGAATAGGGCTTTAGAAATGTTAACTTTAGTACTTCATCTTAAACTTAAAACTAAAACAAAATAAAGCTAAGAAATGCGTAAAAATGTATTAAAAATACTGTCAACTATGCAACTAACAAATTTTCTTTAAATGTGTTTTTTTTTAAATAATGGATTTTCATAGTTTCAGATGAAAAGTCTTACACCAGTGAGAAGCCAGAAGCTTTTTCATAATTAGCAGAAATAAATGAAACCATGATAAAACAACAACAACAAAAAAACATCAGTTTTTATGTTTTTTAAACTTTTAATGTTTTGCTCAACCCCTGGGATGTTAAAGTTCTTATAGTTGATAAAATGTGCGCAGTCATGAACTTCACTATTCTCTTTTAATGTATCTGTTCATTCTGAGACCATACCAAGTGCTTTTCTCAGCTTTTTTTGCAACTTAGTGGAATCTCTGTGGATTTAGTCAAATTTAGGAGGCAACAAACTCTTTATTGAGGGTAATTTGCAAAACAAGTGCTTTAAAAACATTAAAAATTTTATTTCACACAGGCAGAATGCCTGTAGTAGCATTGGCTTGTACCAAGTGAATGTAATAGAATGTGTAAACAACATGCAGAGACACAACAATGATGATACATCAGCGTCAATGAGATATAAATAATTGCAACCATGCAGCAGCAGAGAACCGTGAGCAGTCGCAGGAAGCAAACAATCATTCTAGGGGACTGAAAATATATTAAAATTGGATCCTTGACACATATGGGAGATGGAAAGAACCATCCAATTTTCATTTTACCTATAGAAATTGCATTTCGTTCACCTCTGACAGTCTCAGCCCAGTTACTACGTGGCAGCCCAATGATTTTCCCTGGTTTATGAAAGCTCAGAGAGGCAGCCGCAGCTGGTGGAAGGCAGAGATTTTATTTGAGAAATAAAGTACGCTAGCGCTACAGTTTATGTGCGATGCAAAAACCATAACCGTCCCAAGTTATGATTCTTCAGTGACCTTTGTGCATTGTTGACGTGGAAACGCAGATCATGAATGTTTAATGGGAAAACGAGTCTAATGAGAGACCCGGGATGACACTAACTCAAAGCCGCAGGGTTAAAAAGACAAGCGGCATAATCAACCCTGCCAGCAGAACACAAGGAGAGGGCAGAGAGAGGACGTCACACATGAGCAGAGGTGTTAGTGGCACACATTGATGATGAGTTTGCATATTCACACGCTTACCCAGACACACGTTAAATTTACCTACACGCACATTGCTTTGCTGTAGCCAGAGATAAGGCACATCCTGGACTGGAGAGAAGAAAATAGTAAACATTCAGGATGAATGTTTCTATCCTCTCAGGCAATATTTCCCTCCTTTGGCTTTGAACCTCTAAGTCATGAACTAAATCTCAGAGTTTAACCTTAGCCAGTGCTCAGACGAATTGTCATCATATTTGCAGAGCAGAACTAAGATTGTGGGTAACTTCTCAGCATTATAGTGTGCTTTTATATTCCAAGTCTTCTGAAAACACATGATAGCTTTGTGCAAGGAACAAACTTAAATTTATAATGTTACTCACTAATCTCCTTTACTTTCAGTGAGCTGGCCAACGTTGCAACCAGATTGAGTCAGTGAGATGAGCTCGAGAACTGGGTCAGTCCATTTTGCGATTATATATAAAAATCCGACTTTTATGTTCTTTTGTATCTATAAATAAATTAAACTTAATGTGACCACTTTTTGCAAAACTGTCAATTAAATAATACCTATTACCTATTTTTCACTAAATAAAACCACATATAACAGCAACACAAAACAACAACCCATTTGGTCCCTTGATGCCATTACTGACTGATGTGGCTTAAATTATGTAATTGTATGTGTTTGACTTATTTACTCATAATTATCAGAATGTATACTGATTCCAAGAAATATATAAACCTGTTTAAATATAAAAGAAAGTCTCTGAATTTTGCTGACATTAAGAAGTATTTGTTTTTTTAATGTTATTCAGTAAGCTATAGATAAGCTTCTCCAAATGGTATTAAGCTTAGCCTATAATGAAACTTTATAGAGTGCTATAGGGCAGCAATAAGATGAACGTAAAGTAGAGTGGGTTCTGAGGTTTCCGCCTTGCCCTCTGTCTTTCTGCAAAAGCTTTTCTAGAGTTCAGTGCATCTGCGCTGTAGGCTTGTTAATATGCATTTTCAGGTTCTTTACAGGAGGTCAGTGTGTTGTGGGAATATTTTAGGATTATGAAACTATAAACGGAGGATTGCTCCGAGATGAGCATTTCTACATTTCAAAAAGGTCAAAGCATTTGCATACTTTGTATAGCATTTTGTGTTTGTATACTTATAACAGTGGTGAAAATTTTCCACACTTTTAATAAATGTTACCCCTAAGCATCATGATAACCAGGTTTAAGGGAGAATTGGCTTTGATCATGAATATAAACTTGTTCTCTTAAGGGTTGAATGTCAGAGAACATGAGAGCCAATATGATATTTCTAGCAAAAACATGCCAGACACTCAATTCGGTTGTTTACTTGACATAGTGAGGATGTAACTCTTTTTCAGTTAGCCAGCGTTCCTCTCCTGTTCCGATGCGATACAGGGAACAAAGGAACTCAGAAATGATGTTTTCGAGGCTAAAGAAAACCTTCTGTGTGTTTCTCTGACATTTCCGTCGAAAAGGCGAGGCAAGATAAAACCCTGTTTGCAGAGAAAATTCATTCCGCAAGAGCACGCTGTAATGATTAAGCTCACTGTCAGCTTTGAACATTTGAATAAATCTCCAGCACACTAAACATTTCATTCAGCAAGCTTCATTTACATAACTCAGTCTGCGGACACAGACTTGATAACTGTGCTAATTACAGTGTAGATCTCGCTAGTAAAACAACACACGCATTCAAATCATACATTAGGATTAACTTTTAATAACTCTGAAAGTTTCGTGTTGCTGCATTCGTGATGTGAATAATGGTATTGTACAGTTAATACCTCACGGATTAGGAATGTCTTTGCTGGCATCTTTAATTCTGAAAGTAACTTCCTGAGCTGTGTGGAAGATAGCATAGTCCTCCTGCGTCTGGAGATTTGTGGAACCTTATAGATAATGCATCAAGGAGACCAATCAAGGTTAGCGCTAGCTCATATTTATATTCAAATGTATTTAAATAATACATTTAAGTATTTTGACATGCAGGAAAGCTTTAGTGACCTTTGCTCTTTAGTATTTAGCTGAACTGAGGTCGTGGGGTGACAGAGCAGACCAAAAATTTGTGAGCATTTTTTTTTTTTTTTTTTTTATCATTATCTACAAAGCTTCAAAATGGAATGAAGGTCACTCCCGAGAGTTCAATAGTTGCTGCTGTTGCTTTCTCCTGGAATTCTCAAAAGGTTCAGGCCGGAAGTAGTAAAGAAAGTGAAAACGTTGAGAGAAATGGGGGAGCTGGCATTTTTTTGTCGCTTTGTTGTGCTGCTGACCTTTGGAAATATCACAGATTAGATCTTTAATTATTTATGAAGGGCAGCAGTGTTGGGTTGAGGCAGAAACAGGCTTGTCACACATGATGAGGTTGTGTTTTTGGCGTATTAAGAGGGACAGAATGGATCAGGCTTGAAGGTTGCTCTTAAAGTACACTAAAAAGGCTACGTTAGGGAGGTGAAAGCATTGGCAAAACGTACATGGTCAAAATTGTGCTTGTGGTGTCTGTGTTGTTTTTTAGGGCTTGATTCACTAAAATAATTATTCAAATCAAGTAACGGCACCATTTTCTGATTGCTTGTCAGTTCTGAGTGAAACATTCAGCATACTGTCGTGTTCGGTGATCTTTTATTTGGACTGCACTGCAACACTCCACTACTGTGAGTCCATCATTTGAATTGCCTCTTTACAATGCCAAATGTGTGCTCATTATCCCCACGTATCTTTATATATGCCATCATTTGATCATCATTTGATGAATTAATTATTCCATGATCAGTGGAAAATGTACTTTAAAATGTACAGATGTAAATCACTTTAGATACTGTGAGTTAAACATCTCAGTCGCCTTTTTATAATGCCATTATAATATGGTTGTTAACCCCATGGGTCTGTATATTAACCCTAGGTGTCAAGTTAGCTGCTATTTGCAGTACAGGTAGCAATAGATTCCATTTACACAAAGTGAAAATAGCAGCCCTTTCTTTGTGATGCTATTTACACTAAGTGAAAATAGCGATAGATTCTATTTACACTATATGAAAATAGCAGTAATTTCTTTGCAATAAGTGTAAATAGTAGTACTTAGATGCTATTTATAATTATAAATAATAGCATATACTAACTGCACCTCGGTGTTGTACATTAAACAATATGCAATAATAACATAGATTGATAATGATTATATTTATTAAAATTATTAAATGAATGCTTATTGGAACAATAAAGCCCTCCCTACACCTACCCTAACCCTAACTGATAAACATTTTATTATTAAACACAGATGATAGATGTGCGGAAAGCCCAAATTTGGACATGGTTTCTTATGCAAATTACTAACTAAAAATTCATTGATGTTCGAACAACGCACGTTAGGTGAATTAGGTGGAAATTTTTCATGAGAAGTTCTCCTGTGCGTATAGATACGAATAATCCATACAATTATTAGTTAACAAAACTCATTGGGTCTCATTCATGAAACACGAGCAGAGCGAATTTGTGTGTAAATCGTGTGTAAAGTGGTTCTGGCGTAAATTTTCGGATTCATTAAAATGTTCGTATTTTCCAAATGTTAGTTGGTACGAAAAAAATCTACACCTGCTCCCAGCCACGCGTAAATAGTGAGTTTAACATCCCCACGTTTTGCTCATTAATAACTAAGGCTGCATTTTAATTCACCTTAATCGGGTACATATTTACACAGCATTTTGAAAAAAGTAATTACATACGGTTTGTCTTTTTACTTCTGGGACTGTTTGATTAACAGATGAAACTCCATTAACTGCATCTGTAATATGCTGCCAAACCTCCTTTTTTTAGGACCTGATACGCCACTATGTAGTCTATGCTTGAAAATAAAATGTGGTGTTTTGAATGAACTTCTGATATTAAAACTTCGATTTCTGCATCTGAGAAATTTTTCTTTTTCATTCGCTTTTGAAAAGACATGTTGAAATCCTTCGTTTGGTGTCATAATATAATGCCCATATATAGTTGTCAGTCGGATTTAATGGGCAGGATTTATGGTAATTGAGAATGAGTGTGCACGCGCGTCCCATTTACGACTGATTGGAATTCATTAACACACACACACACATTTCACTATCACATCTGACGTTTACGAAGTATTTGTGAATCAGGAGATGAGTTTTCGGGAAGGTCTCTTTACGCGCAAATCACTCTCATATTTACTCGTATATTTACGAATGTTTCATGAATGAGACCCATTGTGTGGATGCGAAAGCAAAAGCCTATTTGTTTGGCCATTAAAAAGGCAAATAAAATTAGGAATCAGTGGATAAGTTTGAATTATAACACTGTTCCTGAGCAGTGCGACCAAAAAGTTAGCTTGTGTACAGCACATTTTACGGAGGATAGCTTCCCGAACCTTGGAGAGTACAATGCCAACTATACAAATCAAAATAAATTAGAAATTTACACTTAAAGGCAGGGTAGGCAGTTTGTTTCTAAGACACTTTTCCCCAAATTTGTTTAAACTGTCTTTATATACCAATACATATCTAAAATGTAAGTACTCTGAAAAGTATAAAAAATCGTGTGTCTGTAGTCAATACAGCAATAAACACAGCTACTCTTTCCATTCGGAACGAATGCAATGATTGGCTGGGCGACTGTCACTTTACCTCGCTACCATGCCTACCAACCCTGCTGCTACCGGAGCTGCCCACATGTGCGCACCCGGTTGACTCGCTCATTTCGAAAGAGGAGAGGCACGTACCGGCCGGAAGCTAAGAAGTCTCACAATTATGGCAGAGAAAGAGCAGTCAAAATTCCCAGTACCACTTGTACCTGCATGTAGAGTCAGCGCAGGCAAACAAGGCAAAAAAAGGTGATGTCACTCCATGCACTGCGCTGGTAAAGGCGTCCTCCAGCTGAGTGGTCAGCATCACGTGTTCATGTGTTTTGGGGGCATGGCTTTGGAAGGAGCCCAGAAGGGAGGGGGTGGGAGTTTCTCTGTTGGATACTTTCAAAATCCAGCAGTTTTCTGCTAGTTTCTCAAACTTACCTACCCTGCCTTTAAGTATGTTTTTTTGGTCGCCTCAGGATTTAAAGGCACTATGTAAGATTTGTTTTATTAAAATATCCAAAAACCATTAAAACAATTTTATTTATTTTGTTGACTTGTGTACTTAAAATCAACTAATCGAATATTCGAAAATTGTGACTCATCCCTATTGAAAACATTTGGGATAATTTATTATAGAATATCGAATAGGTTGTGCGATTATTGTCTTTAAAAAATCCCCATGTTTTCGGTTCTGATGCAGTGGTGACACGTTCATATAACCAGAGGGTGACGCTGCCAATAACGCACCTAAAAGCTGTCAATCAGCTCTCAGACAATAGGATAAGATAGGCCTACTCATTCTCACACCGGAGCATGTGAGCGGAGTGGTAACATTTCCTCCATAGCACCGCGGAGAGCGCCTTTCTGAAGATTTCGCTCACTCAGTCTATACTCAGCGCCGCTCACTCAACCCAGAATGTGACATGCTGGTTCGAAAACATGTGAAATAAGTAGGGCTGCCCTTGCACGACTAAAGTTTTTTATTCTAGTCGACTTGTAGTTGTTCATTTAACCGATTAGTTTAATCGCATATTTATATTAATTTAACGACTTAAATATATATGGGAGAGAATACTAAACCATAACGAGCGCTTTCGTAATATATTGCCTATTCCGCACTTTAGCGCACACATAAAGCTTGCCACGAAGAACCAGCAAAGTAATGATCATGCATGAGACATTTTAATTGTTTAATTGAGACATTTTAACTAGTGTTTTCTGTGTCAGGGTCGGCTGCAGAGATGATTCGCGATCTTCGCAGTAGTGAACGCGCCTATAGAGAGAAATGCACACTTCATACCGATTACATAAGCAGAGAGTAGACTATTTCTTTTCGTTTTGAATTGTTTTGTTTAAAAGTAGACATTTCAAGCTTTCTATAGATATATTTCCCAGGTCTGTGAGGCAAGTAGCATATACGCTGAGTTTGTTCATTTATGAGATGAGCTGTATGTGTGTGTGTGTGTGTGTGTGTGTGTGTGTGTGTGTGTGTGTGGTGTGTGTGCGTGTGTGTGTGTGTGTGTGTGTGTGTCGGCATCCCAACGCATTCTCATCCCAAGGCGTCACTAAAATGACAATTTTGACCATGCTTCAATATTCGACGCTTTAGGCACCCTTTAGCGTCAGTTACATGACGCGATCCTAGGGCGTCATATTACTGACGCTTTACCTTTAGCGTCAGTTAGATGACGCGGGTAGGTTTAGGTCTGGGGTAGGGTTAGGATTAGATAGCGTCATCTAACTGACGTTAAAGGTAAAGCGTCAGTAAGATGACGCCCTAGGATCGCGTCATGTAACTGACGCTAAAGGGTGCCTAAAGCGTCAAATATTGAAGCATGGTCAAAATGATTCCCGAGGCGTCAGTTTCATGACGCCTAGGGATGAGAATGGGCTGGGCATCCCTGTACCTGTGTGAGTGTTTATATTGGAACTTTTTGCCTGTTCGCCTTTCTTCTACCTACACCACACCGTGACAAATATTTAAACAAAAAAAACTTAAACATAAGTTTCATATTTCTAAGTTATATTTAAGCATCACATGAGTGATGAGCAGGCCAGGGGTGGGTAATCGGGAGAATTCCCGGTGGGTCGAGGATTTTTCTTTTTTACATTTGTCACGTTGTCTATTTTCTCTTAAAGGCTACACACGTTCCACATGTGTACACAGCAGCGCGCAGCCTCTGCATGGGGTGTACCATGTAAGGGAGTTCTCCCCTCCTCTTTCAAATAGAGTTGGTTGGGTCCATAGCCCGTCTTTTTCAAAACGTTTTCTCAGGTAGTAGGCTACCGATAGCTTGGCCGCCCCTACCGTAACTGTATGCGTCAGGGAGGATGAATGGGAGGAAGAGGCCAGGAGGGGCTGAAAAAGCCAGGTTGAAAAAAAGAAAGGCATTGGAGGAGGATGCTGCCAAATGTGGCAAGCTTACAGATTTATTTTCAAGAGGACAAACACAAGTGGCACCAGGTAAAGAGAGATAGCCAGGCCTAGTAATGATTAGCATTAGCAACGCTGCAACGTAATTATTCGGCAAATACCGTTGTAGCGTTGTCAACCTATTCACGACTAAAATATTAAATGTAATTAAGGCGAGACACAGCAGGCAAAAACATCGTTTTTTTACTGGTCAATTTTGAGATTTTGGGATATTTGTCTTCTTTCAGACTTGTGGTGAAAAAAAGTCCGAAATAGAGGGGTTTCACGACGCGTCATCAATCCGGAAGTCGGCCATTTTGGAGGCACAGAACGTAAATAATGCCACTGAACTGAATGGACTCGCAAATTTGGCTGATTATTGCTGCTGAAAAATGGTCGAGTTTTTGTCTGTACCAATCGGTCACATCGGGAAAAAACATGTCGAGTGCTATAGACTGTCAAAAGTTAAAGAGAAGAGTGCAAAAAACTGATGAAAGAAGGCGTTTGTGGTTGAGAGAGGTAGTACATCATCAGACAGGTGTAAATGAAGCGTTGACTTTGGCTAAAATGTCGACGTAGTTAACTATGGCTACATTCACACTGTCAGTCCAAATCCGATTATCTTTGTATCAAATTGGAATCTGATCTAAAATGATGTCCACACTGTGTATCGCAACTGTTCAGATCCGACGTGTGTGTCCATGCATGTTATTTGGTAATATGGCAATGACTTTGCGTTGATGGAGGGGTTGCATTTGCAATATAATGTTAGATGTTGTCTTTTTTAAATGTTACAACATGGAAATGTGTATAGCCGACGCGCTGGACTACTACGGCAGAACTGTAGGAGGCTGGTATGTAACGTTACTGCTTTTTTCCCACGCTCGTCTGCGCCGGTTTCAGAAATAATACTTTTCTGCTCGTCCGGCACTTTGCAAAAACACAGCATTGTTTCGGCAGTGACTTTCAGTATGTTTCCTATAAATGACGTTTGCATTTTAAGACATACCACGCGAAATCCGATCGTTCAGACTGAGGCTGATGTCCTGATATGTGATTTGAATAGGATTTCAAACCACATATGGATGTAACTTGAAACGAATTTCATGTGCTTTTTTGGACTGACAATCTGAACGTATCTTATTTCGGGATAATAAATAGATGGAAGAATTGCAGTAATGTTACGTGCTAGAGAAGCTAACTCGTTCGGATATTTATCAGCTACCACATAATGTGACCACATAAAACATATTAACTTTAGTTTGTCAAAATGTTGCGCTCTCTCCTGCTTCCCAAGTCCTTCTCTATATGATTTCGCACCTACCACGTGTTTTTTCCGTGGTTTATTAGTGTAACAATGTGTTCAGTAGTACATGAACGTCTCAGGTTACAAATGTAACCTTTGTTCCCTGAGAACAGGGAACGAGACAATACGTCATCGACGTTATGGGGAACGCCTCAGGCGTGACAGGTGTCTGAAATCACTATCAAATCACGTCAATCACATTGACCGGCGACAGCCCGTGAATCATTAGCGTGAATGATTAACGTGCGACCTGGAAGTATATAAGGGCGCCTTGCAAACATGACAAATCACCTTATCGTCTGAAGGGACTGTACGGCAGGCAAGCCCCGAGGCATGGCAGGGAGACGTATTGTCTCGTTCCCTGTTCTCAGGGAACAAAGGTTACATTTGTAACCTGAGACGTTCCCTTTCGAAGGGAACTCAACAATACGTCATCGACGTTATGGGGAACGATATACCCACGCCGCCATGCTGAGGGGAGTGCATGCCCTCAGGCAGTGACAACTGTCCGAACCAGCAAATTCAAATGAAATGCTAGAACCACTCACCCTCAGGTCACACTGGGCTGTCAGTGACAGCATTCCCTACGGTCATAGCCCAAGCTATAAGCCTAACAGGAAAACCTCCATAAACATAGTTAAATGAAAGCCTACCTGGGCCTGCTCAAAGGCCTAGGACCACAACTTCAATTAGAAGGGGCCCCTTCTAGGGAATGTGGCTAGGGAACCCGAAGGAACCCCAGCCAGTCACTATTCAGGGGAACGTACTCACCCCGATATGCCACCAGGACGGCCTGACCTGGCGTCAGATACATAGACACTTAGTCTGGCCACTTCCTGTCTGTCCGAAGACAGAGCCTCTGGAAAAAAGCCTTAAGTAAGGCATCCAACCCGAGGGACTGCGACGCTGGCAGTGAACCACTCGGCCCGGATCTCAGAGACGGGATATCCCGGAGAGTATGACTCAGCATAGTGCTTTATGACCCTTGCTAGCGAGGGGAGTTTCTCTACTCGATCCATGGATCAACCCAGTGTTTGCAAACACTGAGGAGGCCTGTGAAGGCCTAATGGCTGATCTAACCGGGAGGCCTCACAAGAGGCCTACGACCGTCTGACCAGACTCAGGAAGCCGCATGCTCATAGAGACCCTCAGTGAGGGGAGCACAAGGTCTGCCTGGTAGGCAAACCAGGCTGTAGGCAGGAAAGGTTCCAGGAGGGAACAAATAGCAGAGAATAAACACTTTAGCGAGCCAGGGCGCAAGCTCGCCCTCAGCAGCTGCCTATTAAGGCTAGCTGAAACTGATAGCAAGAGGCCACTAGCTTCATAAACCCAGCACCATTAGAGAAACATTACAGGGAGGCCCGGAGAGGCCTACTACCTGATAACCACAGTATGTGGGGAGCTCACCTTCAGGGAGGCCTGGTGAGGCCTGCTACCTTACAACCACAGTATGTGGGGAGCTCACCTTCAGGGAGGCCTGGTGAGGCCTGCTACCTTACAACCACAGTATGTGGGGAGCTCACCTTCAGGGAGGCCTGGTGAGGCCTACTACCTGATTGCTACAGTCTGTGGGAACTCACCTTCAGGGAGGCCTGGTAAGGCCTACTACCTGATAGCAACAGTATGTGGTCACCCACAGGGAGGCCTAGAGAGGCCTACTACCTGATAACCACAGTATGTGGGAACTCACCTTCAGGGAGGCCCGGTGAGGCCTGCTACCCTACAACCACAGTATGTGGGGAGCTCACCTTCAGGGAGGCCCGGTGAGGCCTGCTACCTTACAACCACAGTATGTGGGGAGCTCACCTTCAGGGAGGCCTGGTGAGGCCTGCTACCTTACAACCACAGTATGTGGGGAGCTCACCTTCAGAGAGGCCTGGTGAGGCCTACTACCTGATTGCTACAGTCTGTGGGAACTCACCTTCAGGGAGGCCTGGTAAGGCCTACTACCTGATAGCAACAGTATGTGGTCACCTACAGGGAGGCCTAGAGAGGCCTACTACCTGATAGCGATAGTACGTGGGGAACTCACCCTCAGGGAGGCCTGGTGAGGCCTGCTACCTGATAATCACAGCATGTGGGAACTCGTTTTCAGGGAGGCCTGGTGAGGCCTACTACCTGACAGCCATAATATCTGGGAGCTTTTTACTGCTACCCGATAGTAAGCCAGGCTAGCTGTCCAGTTGCCCGTCCTTGGGCTTGTCTCTTCAGGGAGGCCTGGTGAGGCCTACTACCTGATAACCATCTTAAGTGGGAATTCACCCTCAGGGAGGCCTGAGGGGCCTACTACCTGATAGCAACTGGTAGCTGAGTCCGGGTGACAGTTCCAAGGCGGCCTGCTAAGGCCAGCCAGCTGGGGACTCGCCTATCAGGGAGGCCCGGTTGGGCCTACTAGCTGATAGCAAGTCAATTCTGCTACAAAGGAACACTGTTGGGAACCATACTACACCAATGTAACTATTGGGCCCACCCACAGGAGGCCTAGTACGGCTAGCTACCTGTAGCGGCATTAAAGCATGACCCACAATGTTGGGACTCACCTCCGAGGAGGCCTGTTTAAGGCCTACTACCCACTGGTGAGTCAACTGCCCGAACCACCAAGGCCAACCAATTCTCTCGAGAAGTAGCCTATAGCGCCCTCTTGGGGGCTGCTCATACAAGGAGGCCTGCTGAGGCCTACTACCTGATGGCGCAGCCTTCGTTGGCAGATAAGCTGTTTACACAGCGCCTACAGCATCCTGGTGCCTAATCACATTGCCCATGGCAGAGTACTCAGCATAGAGAGCTAATACCCTTAGAACAAGGGGAGTACAACATACGTCACTCTGCCTCAGTGGAGGCCCCAGTTAGTCAGGGGCCTACCATCTATGCATGGGCGTCAGCACAGGGCAATGCTCTGGCTTCAGGGGAGCGAACTTCGACCAAAGAAGAAGTGAAGGCTTACTTCATACTCGACCCGAGCCATAGTAGTGCGAGGTAGGATAAAAACAGAACTGGGAGTGAAGTGCTCAGACCTACCCTGAATCACAGGGGAATACTCACACCTCACCCTGAGTTTACCAGGGTGCGGGCCTGCCAGCGGCTCTAGGGGTAACAGAAAAACATCTGTGCCCAACCTAGGGGAGTGGGGCTTGAATGAAAGCCAACCACCTACAACCCACAGCCTGAGCAGTAGCTCAGCAAGGTATTAGTGAAGCCTACACTGGCGGCCTAAATCCGTAGGCCAGTTCTGCACGGCAGGGTCGGGCAGGAGACTCAGTCTTCTTAGTGAAGCGAAAGACGGCCTAACCCTGCTCAAAAGGACTTATATACCACGGAGGCCTAACTGAGGCCTACCATGTCCTTATAAACCATCCTCTGCACCACGCTGCATTACTCTAGTCACCCCAGAATGCAGAGAAGGGGGCAGGCCTTGGCCTAACGACTCCCATGGGAGGAGGCTGATTATACAGGGATGCCAAAACCTACATTCACAAAGTGAAGGGTCAGAGGAAGAAATGCTAATTTTAGCAGAACGCCTCTAATATCCCTGGCACAGCCTAGGCCAGCTACAGAGGCGGCCCTGGTGAGGGCCAACCTGTAAGCATAGATCTATCTGAGGGCTCAGAGGAGCCACAGCCTACTAAAGAATATAGTCTGTATTATTCCATACAAAGGGCTGCAGAACGCTCAACCTAATGAAAACTCAACAGAGCTCAAGGGGCGAAATACTCAGAAAAGTCAAAACGGTCCCATGGGCCGGACATAAGATCTATCTGAAGCTCTAGCGTCAGTCAACACTCTAAGTAAACATTCTATCAGAGAGAGACCAACTACTCTACCCTGAGGTGGCTAGTAGCCCGAAGGCTAACATAGTTATCATTCTGGCCACCTAACGGGGAACTTCAGGGCCCTAATAATCCAATAAAGTTACCTTACCTTTATTACCTTGACATGACCCCATAACTCTTTATACAGGGAACGAGGTCTGTAAAGAGAAATGTTATTTTTTATCACAAAAAATATACTCCTTGAAAAGACCAGCAGCTCACCTGCGGCGTGCAAAGTGAAGACTCACCAGACAGTTCTTCATGAACATGGGGTCTACCACCTTTACATACCTGAAAGAGGCACTCTCACTAACCAAGCCGAGGCGGGCCATCAGAACATTGTTCTAACCATGAGCCCAGCCTCAGGCCTGATGTAAGAAGCGCCTGGGGAGTCGGGGAAGAGAGGAAAAGGCAAAGATATAATCACGCCCTCAGGGAAGATGATCCAAGACCAACGCAACGTGCGTTTGTGCCGGATCACCTCCCTCAGATCCCTCTTCCCATCCACGCATACCCATGCTCTCCTATCCTCTCAACATCAGCGAGCTAGCCCGCTGATGTTGGTGGATACAGGCAGAGTATGGGTTCTTCCATGTCCTCTCGATCTCAGTATGAGATCGGGAAGAAATGAAAGGCTCACCTGAGCTGGTGGTTCTATGACCGGGGAAAAACCGCTCTCATCGCGAGCGATTTCTCCCCCAACGAGCAGCCACGGCAGCTGCAGCCTGCCCGCGGCGCGTTCTATAATACCAACCAGCTCAGCATACACGGGGCAGGGTGGCTGAGAAGATACAGGAAAATATTTTATTATTTCCACCCTCATCAGCCATCTCCTGTTTGTCCGGGAGAGCGCTTGCTGCCGGACTAAGTTTTCCCTTTTTTTCTTTTTTGAAAAACTTCATCCAATTGCAGCTTCTCATCAGCCGCCGCATCGTCTGAGAGGATTACACCCCTCTCAAGGCGATCGGCGAGCTTCATCTGTGACATCCAGACGCTGAACCCTCTTCTCTCGAGAAGAGGGACAGGCGCGATCACAATTTGTACAGGCAGTTCCCTCGAGAACCGCCTGTGCGCGTCTTCCTTCCCAGACAAAAAATGCACAGTTCACGTGTGTCACCCGGCTACAAATATCTTGGGCATGGGTCTGCACACTTCTGAAAGCATTTCATAATTACCTGATTTTCAAAGCAGTTACAGACAAAACAGTCCCTGAAGACGAAAAGATGATTTGTCATGTTTGCAAGGCGCCCTTATATACTTCCAGGTCGCACGTTAATCATTCACGCTAATGATTCACGGGCTGTCGCCGGTCAATGTGATTGACGTGATTTGATAGTGATTTCAGACACCTGTCACGCCTGAGGCGTTCCCCATAACGTCGATGACGTATTGTTGAGTTCCCTTCGAAAGGGAACAGTGCAATCCATGCTGTTGTTTACATCCGAGTGCCTCCATAATGGCCGCGCATCCGGGTTACCGCCCAGAACGTGACGTTGGTGAAACCCCTCTATACACATTTAGGTCTTTATCTTACTACACTTTGTCTGTTTGCGCCTGTAGATTTCTCATAAATTCATCAAAAGTTGGCGATCTAAATCACCCCGCTGCTCCGCGATCACTGTCTGCACCCTGTCATCACATACACCGTTAGAAAGCTCTCTCACTCCTGTACAATGCTGTCTGATCCAAATATGGTCATTTACTTTTTATCAGCAACCAATCGTGAAAATATAACTCTGAATGCGCAATCTCATTGGCTGCTGCTAAATCTTTAAAGCCCATTTTCTCAAAATGACCTTTCTCTCATACTCTAAGTCCGAAATCTCCACTTCAGTGGCACCTATATACACCAAACTTTCCAGTCTTGTACCTAGTTATATTATGAAGACATTTACAGAGGGATTTGTAAATATATTATTCGTAGCCTGATTTATATAACATTTTATTCCAAAAAACATGGCGAAAATATTTTTTTTAAGGCTATTGACAGTATATTCTGATTTACAGGATAACAAAAGTAGATATCCATAAATTCCTCTGTAATTTTAAGAAAGAGCAGTATATGACGGTACATGATAAACCAAAATGTATTGTTTGCTCAGAAGTGGGTGTAGTAAAGGAGTAAATTACCACAATTTGATATCCATGCAGAAAAATGATAATGACCATGATATTTTTTGTTAACTTCTCAGCTTAAGTGAATTATTATTTAACCTTTACATTATTGTTGAACCATGGTATTAATAAAAACTACACAATAGTTAGAGCTGAACTGTTGCTTCATTTATCCAATTTCCTCCACCATTGAAAAAGTGGGCCGGTCTTGGGCCTGGTGATGAGTGCATGAGTGATGAGTGCATGTGGGGGAGGGGTGCGATTTTCGAATAATAATCTAATGATACCCAGCGATCTTCGAATATTATTTTTGCTTCAAATGCCCATCCCTAGTTTCCAACAATGTTTAAAGCTATTTTAACCAGTGTAATGGCCTAGTGTAATGGTCTGTGTTGTTGTGTCGCCTGTGAATGACGTCATATCCGCGCTACCCTTGATTTCCGTAGAAACAATGGAAACACCAAAGATGCTTTAATGCCTGATTTGAATAGCATGAAGCAAGTTTTGCAAGTTTTTTTTTACATGTGTAAATGTATGCATTAAAAAGATAGATTTTTAAAGATTTTTTAGTTTCAGTGCTATTTCAGAACTTTTGCAGTGCACACAAAAATAGCGTAACTGTTTAGGAGAACCTCCTATGTCTGCAATACAAAGTCGTGCTTGTGAAAGTAACATCATCAGGCAGACCCAGAGTCTCACAGCCCGTACTAAGTTGCTAAACTATTCTCATTGATGCCCTTGCTGAATCTGAATGACGGCTTTCATTTCCCCCAACATTCGGCGGCACACAGCGCAGAGCTGCGATTGAGTTGTTCACTTCTCCTCCAGTGAATTCTACCTCACGGAACGTAGAGGATCTGTAATTCCGAAGAAAATTTGCATAGCAAACATGCCATAGTCACTCGAGGGAGGACATCAAATCCTCCAGTGCTCATTCTCATGTTTGTTTGCGAGTTGATAGTCAAAGCTGTTTTGGTCTAATGCTAAAAGTGAATGCATTATTAGCTGCACTGCTAATGTGGTGTGTATATTCTTGGTCGGTGCTGATCATTGGAGAGTTGATTCTAGAATTATTTCTAAAGGAAGACGTCAAAAACGATTTTGCATCTATAAAAATCCATCCAAATTGCACTAGTAACTGATGGTGATCAAAAATGGTATGCTACTGATGGGGATCATAAAACAAATATGGATTCTGATTAAGTATTATGCTCAAAAAAGTTCTTATTTTGTAACCCTCTTACCTTTCAAATAGAATGTTGTTACAAGTTTATCTTCTTCACTGTAACAACTTGAAAGGCACAGTATGTAAGTTTCGCAACTAGATGTCGATTTTTCAACAACAAAAAAAGCAGTAGCTTGATGACTGTTATGAACTGCTCCGAGACACGAAGGTTGAGGATCCAAATGCAGTTTATTAAAGTACATCAAAATCGTAATCAGAATCAAGGCAAAGGTCATACACAGGCAGGCAATCGAAACAAACAGACAAATCCAGAGGGTGAGGGAGGTGGAGCAGAAGCGGCCCTGGGGGCGGGATGGAGGGCCAGGCCCGTGGAGCGGAAGAGGACCTGGAGACAGCGGCAAGACGGGAGACCAGGGCGGAGCAGGCAGTGCAGGAGCCCAGGGCGGAGCAGGCGACCAGGGCGGAGCAGGCAGTGCAGGCAACCCTGGTGAAGCAGGCTGTGCCGGCGACCAGGGCGGAGCAGGTAGTGCAGGCGACCAGGGCGAAGCAGGCTGTGCAGGTGACCAGTGCGGCTCAGGCTGTGCAGGTGACCAGGGCGGATCAGGCAGAGCAGACGACCAGGGCGGACCAGGCAGTTCAGGTGGCCAGGGAGAAGACGACCCTTCAGGAGGCCAGGGAGGAGACGACCCTTCAGGCGGCCAGGACGGAGCCGACCCTTCAGGCGGCCAGGGCGAAGCTGACAGTTCAGGCGGCGCGGCCTCCATGGTCCTATCAAGGGACCTCCTGCCCCCCCCCCCCCCACAAATGTCCTTGGGGGCGGCTATGGGGTTATGGGCAGGAACAGACACCGGCTCGTGAACAGACAGCGGCTCGGGAACAGGAACAGACACCGGCTCAGGAACAGGAACAGACACCGTGGCGGCAGCCATCTTTGCGGCCATCTTTGCACCGTGGCAGCGGCCGTCTTGTCCGGAGACACTGGCTCGGCGGCGGCCATCTTGTCCGGAGACACTGGCTCGGCGGCGGCCATCTTGTCCGGAGACACTGGCTCGGCGGCGGCCATCTTGTCCGGAGACACTGGCCCGGCGGCGACCATCTTGTCCGGAGACACTGGCCCGGCGGCGGCCATCTTGTCCGGAGACACTGGCTCGGCGGCCGTGACGTGAACAGTCTCTGGAACGGCGGCCGTGACGTGAACAGTGACTGGATCGGCAGACGTGACGTGAACAGTCTCTGGATCGGTGGCCATGACGTGATGTGTAGGCTCAAAATCCTCAATCGAACGGTTACCTTGGCGGAGATGGAAGAGACAAACTGCTGAATCCATGTTGGCGAAGTCTTCTGTTATGAACTGCTCCGAGACACGAAGGTTGAGGATCCAAATGCAGTTTATTAAAGTACATCAAAATCGTAATCAGAATCAAGGCAAAGGTCATACACAGGCAGGCAATCCAAACAAACAGACAAATCCAGAGGGTGAAGCAAGAACGGGAAGACCAGGACACAGGCAGAGATCAAGAACCACGAACAAAGACAACATAGGAAACGCTCAGAAATGCAGTGGAACAACGTACAAGACTTCGCAGGGAATGATGAGGTGAACCAGGCTTATATGAGGTGAACCAGAGAAAGTCTAATATGGGGAGAACTCCCACTCACATTAAACTTCCGGGTTCTGAACTGTTGCAGTTCCACTCTGGGTCCATATGAGGGCGCTCACAGGCGGAGTGCAGAATGAATGGAGGTCTATGGAGCAATACCCCTAAAAATCCACTTTTCTCAGGATATAATTTTTTGTCTAGTAATTCGAATGTTGTATTCGAAAGAAGATGCAAAGAAATTACACATTGCTGGGTGTTAGATTTTTTAGAGTCACTTATTTGCTTTAAAACGTCTTTTAAAATGTCAATGACGTCATACACATCGTACGACCAGAGACCTGCTTTACGGCAATCCTTCAGTCACTTTGGTGCTTACGCGCATAGACAGACTAGAGAAGCCGCGAAATTTAAAAATACTACTGTTATTGTGTCACGAAATGTAGTTTTAATAGTTTTTCAGTCGACAATGTAGTTGTTGAAAGCTCAAATATGTGGTTTATTTATAAAGATAGCGCTTATTTAAAGATTTGATCTGACGTTTTCGGAGTTGTGATATCCAAGCCTTTACCGGGGTCTCAGCGCTCTGCACCCCGCCTGGAACAGCCTTTACTCGGTTAGTGCTTCTGACGTTTGTGGTTAAACATGACATATAATTTGTCTTGTGTATATCTAACGGGCGATCTTTGGTCTCATTAATCTTGTTCCCTGGCAAATCGTTTTGGCTGACGGCAAAGTGAAGTTTCATAACTTTATATTGTGGCTATTTTAACGTTGTATCCTGCTGTGTCTGAATCGTTTACTTTATTTATTGTCTTGTATAACTCTTCTTATACCTTTTAGGCTACTTATACTGTTATAATGTCTCTTACTGATCAATAAAACTGAAAAATAGACAGGGTTGTGTCATTTTATTTTATATAGCCTATATTTTATATAGCCTTTTCATTACTATTTTATTTGCTGTCCTGTTTGTTTGTTTATTTTATTGACTAAACTATTTACTATAACTTCTCACTTTATCTTATATTTACTATTTGCACTGCACTGTAGTTGTACCATATCGTATTACCATAGATAAAGGATCCATCAGTTATCTTTGTTATTGCTAAAATCGGGTCAATCACAGAAAATGCTTTTTCCACAATAAGAAAACTATCGCAGCAACGCTCCAAAGCGGCCAATAGGGCGTCTATGTATTTATTATGTCTATGCTTTTGCGTTCTGCACTTTCTTTTCTCTCGAGGCATCTACTACACAACTGACACAGGTAAATACATGTGTGGTCCCGCTTCGGATGCCACGATGCCATCAAGCGGTATCTCTGGTCGTAATCAGTCCTTCACTGACCAATCAGCGTCCATTAGCAGAATGCTAGCGTGTTATGGGCAACAACAACTCAACCTGTAAGAAATCGAAAGGACATAAGTACTCGTTCATTCAACTTTCGACCTATAACCCCTGTTGGACTTGCAAAACCTAAATTTAAATCTAAGATTTCTCAATGACAATCGGGTGAAAAAGACAAATTTAGCCGTTTAGCCCCATAGACTCCCATTCATTTTGCACTCGGACTATTGCCCCCAGTGGAACTCTGGTGGAACTACAACCAAAAAGTCGGTACAATAGGACTTAATAGGGAGTGGCCAGGCTTTCCGTAGACGGGCTTTGGGTGAACTAAACAATATAATGAGACACAGGTGAATGTGATAATCAGGGATGATGAGTCCGGGCAGTGAATTATGGGTAATGTAGTTGTGAGTGAATAATGATAGTCTGATGTGGAGTGCCCTCAGGTGGCTCTCAAGTGCACTCCAGCTGATGACCGTTAAAATGACACCGTGAATGAGCATGGAATCATGGGAGTTGTCGTCTTCCCCTACACAGCCTATTGAAAACAATCAGATGGGATTCAGGCAGAAATCATGTTCATGGGTGAGCTAATGTATTAAAGTTTTATTAACGTTACTGTGGTATGAAGCAGGGAGGGCCGAGAGCCTGGGACATTTTACGTTGCTGTTTTTATTATGCTTACCGTATTTTACGCAGTCGGTCGCTGCTGCTCCTTTTGATTTGTTGTTTATGCATATTTTACAATTAAAGTTACTATTAAAGTTGTTTAACATCCGTCACCTTTGTCCCTGAACTTTTAGCTAGACAATATTAGAATATCATATTAATAAAAGCTGGATGACTTGTTGCTAAATGGCATGATATTAATTTTAAAATATATTATATGGTGGAGAAAATGCTGTATTACTGTTAAAGATCTTTCTGATGATGCTATGTTTGCCACTTGACAAAATAGTGTTGTTTGTGAGGCATGGTACAAACATGTTTTATTCTGTCCATAAAAGTATCCAAACAGTTGCTCACCTGTCTAATAAAACGCATAATATATTAAACTAAATTTAATTTAAAATATATGTTTGTGTACAGTACATTTACTATTGATTGCGACAGAAGTAATTGATCAGATTATTGAAACGAGTGTTAATCGGGCATATATTCAGTGTGTATGCCTGAGTGTATTTGAGTACATTTCCATCATTTTAAAGAGCTGATTCAGATGTCTGCATCTCAGACCCAAATGCACATTCAAAATCTGACCTTACTGAGCTTCTGCTGGTATTCATGATAACAGAGAGGACAAAAAGACTAGTGTATTAACACCCTGTAGAGACTGACTAACTAAAGCCTTACTGTGACAAGAGGGAAAAAACAAGCAAATGGTGGAGACAGAGACCTGGCATCAACTTGAGTGTCACAGTGGGACCATATTTGCCATAATATGGAGACAGTGAGGTGGAAATGATCATCTTAATGTTTTAAAATAACAGTGAGGTATTTCAACAACTGCAATAAGAGTTCAAGACAGTTCTTGGTCTAAATTCCCATTGTATACGGTTAAAATTAATAATAATAATTTTTTCAGATTCCTTAACAAAAAGGTCATTCGCCATTTATAAGCATATTGAGAAGCTGACAGTTCTCAAACTGGATTTTGTTGATGTTTTTTTCTTGAAATTGCAATGCCATTTGCAGCAGTTTTGTGTTTTTGCAGCGAAAACTGGGTAATTTATTTGTTTATTTATCTGCAGGGACTATCAACAGGATCATGTACATATTTCCATGTTTGTTTTTTTAACAACACACAAAGAGACATACTTTTAATTAACACAAGAGGCAATACTGGATGCAAAACCTTTGTTTACATTGTAAATCTTATCAGCTGTAAATATTAATTTCTTTCTGCTTTGAAAATAAAGTGGCATATTTGAAACTGTAACATCTTTCTCCCTTCAGAGTGTTCTCACGACAGCAGGATAACTGACAACTGTTGATCAGTTTGATTGACCTGAGATTCATGGATTTTGGTTAGCTCATATTTCTTTCTTTTCCCTTAAGTGTTCTTTTCTCCCCCCGATTCATCTTGGAGTGAGGGATTGTTTTCCACCTTTCGTTGTCTTTCTCAGGTAGTGAGATATACATACTGGTTTCAATACATAATTTTTCTAGTGCATACTTTAAATCGAATGAGAATTAAACCAGATTTTGGGATGTAATTAATCAATTGTTTTATGTTTCTGTGTCTATAGTTTTTGTGTATGTTTACCTGTCAGAGAGGGATGTAGAATTGGGTGCGTAAAGGAAAATATACCTGTTTCTTCAACCCTTATTTCCCTAACCATAAGTACTGTTTGCAGAAAACACCCCAATCTCTTCGGTCAGTCTTCTCTCTTCTTGTCTTTGTACACTGCATATAAAATGAGACAACGTGAGAGAGACTTTAGCAAAGGAGATGTTACAAGTCCAGAGGATGTTTAAAATGCAAAATCCGGACACTTTGTTTTGAAACTGCTCAATGCTCTGCAAGAGGGGTCAGTCCAATGACGTGACCTTGTCTCCAAACTCTCCCAAGGTTGGCAGATGCTTTGCATAAAACAAGACATTTTGAAAAAATGAAGAAAGCTAATATAAAGTATCCACATACAGTGAGATGCAAACTTATATCACTTGTGAATTTATATATATATATATATATATATTATATTATATTAAGTTTCAAAACGAAATTATACTATCTGGACAGCCGTTTTGAAAGTGTGAAATTTTGAAATATACTGCAGATTTTTTAATTTATTTTTTGTATTGTTTTAGAAAAGTAAATCCAGATTCCCAATGTGGTTGTTGGACCTCACTGTATTAATCAGTAAGTGTCTTTCTATTTTTCTGTCTATCTATAATACATGTTAAATATAGTGGCTGTACCATTGTACAGGGTGTGAGCATGTTCACACAATGCGTAATCAGAGACATTAGGCCAAATGAGATTGAAAGGCATCTTTGAGTGAATTTGATTAGCATCTCTCTGAAATTCTCCATATTCCAAACTCAATTTGGGCTCTATTCTGTTCACAAATAATAGAAGCCTAATTTTAGCATGGACATTTTACTGGCAATTGCATCATCTCATCTTCAGGGTTATGTTGTTCTCGAAGGTGGAATTAATTGCTTATTGTTATGAGAAATATATGGGATGATTTTGGCACCGCTGCTTGCCCTTTCCTTTTAAATAATTCAATTGTTTTTATTGCAAAAACATAGGGCAGCTTCTCTCCGACATATCTGTTAAAACCTGTTCACACCACACCACTTTTTTTTGTAAATGATTTCAGTGCTTACTGTTTTTTTTAAATCCATATATTTATTTATATTTCTGCAATACTGCATCTGTGAACTCCATTTTTCTCTCCCTGAGGGATCTACAAACTGGGGAGGCGCCGAAGAGTCAAAGGGAAAGTCAGATTGAGCTGCTGTAAAACATCAGTCATTTCTTTCCAAATGTTGCAGTAGGAAGAGGCTTTACACACTCAATGAGGTTCAGCAAGTTTATCAGCCAAGTGATTAATTTAAAATGCTGTCTTTACAGATACACAATGGGATTAGTGTGTACTTTGAGACTACTAAATGAAGTTTGAGCTAACAAACTTTAACAGCATCATTATAATTTGGC
The DNA here is from genome assembly GCF_029890125.1 of Rhinichthys klamathensis goyatoka. Lineage (NCBI taxonomy): Eukaryota > Metazoa > Chordata > Actinopteri > Cypriniformes > Leuciscidae > Rhinichthys > Rhinichthys klamathensis. The sequence continues at coordinate 3,063,482 of NW_026606652.1, read as the reverse complement.
CACTCTTATTTCGCCAGTGATTTTAGAGGAAATATTACAAGAAGCTTATATAAGGTGACTGGTCATCACTTTATTTTGTGGGCAAACTCATAACTCTCAAAACTCTTGTATGACTGAAAGGGGCTGTTAGGGTCTCAGTAATACCTCTGTAAGTTTCATATCAAATACGTTTTTTTCCTGTTACAATATAACAATGTAAAAATTATTGATGCCTATTAAAGAAGAAGGTATAGACACTGTATATTAAATGGCTATTTGGATAAAGGCCACGTTATAGCAGAATATGGTTGTCAGTCGTGTATTTGAGTGCTTACACTCTAAAAAATGCTGGGTTGTTTCAACCCAAATTTGGGTCAAATATGGACAAACCCGAATGTTCCAACTTAAACTTTCACTTTCAACTGTACATTTTTTTATTACATTTTTAACCCAACATTTGAGGTTGTCCATATTTGACCCAAATTTGGGTTGAAACAACCCAGCATTTTTTAGAGTGTAATACGATTACGTTCAGTTATTTACAGGAGTGACAACCGCATTCTATAACCGGACTCACACCCGTAAATTTTCATGACTCACAACCACATTCTCTTAAAACCCGCGCTGTGAACCGAACCGGACTGGACAACTAGTTGTCTGTCACGTCATACAGTGCGAGAGAGATGCGCTGCGCTGTACAAACGTGTGTTGCAGGTTTTCATGTCATTTCGGTAACTTCTTAAGGGTTTAGATCCAGTCACTGTTCTCCCAACAGTTTTGTGTTCTATGCGTGAATCAAATGCTCTGCTCTCCATCCAGATAGAAAATCTGCTGTCGGTTACTGAAGATTTGACAGATAAACTCGCTGGTCGATTGGACTCTAGTCATGTCAAAAGTGATGATGAGGCTTTTCAGTTTTGTTGACGTCACTTTGATATTTCTTTAGTCACTGTCAATATGGTTACTGGTAAGGAAATACAGTATTCGAGACGCTAGGCCTACTGTAAGTTGCTGTGTGAACGGGACATTTAGAGACTCACACCTGTAATTGAGTGCTTTTGTCAGTCCCAAAAACCGATAATGTGAACGTAGCCAAAGTTACTTTTTAATTAATTTCATCGAATGGTTTTGCTGTTTTAAAATGAGATAATTATGGTGAATTCGGGTAAATTGTGGCAGTTAGTAACAACTATCTCTCTGTCAAAAATTGCCTAAATGTAGCTGAAACAGAAGCAGAACTTTTGCTAAGACTTTTGATAAAAAAAAATCCAGAAAAACACCAGCAATAAAAAATGATCAGGAATGCATCCATACTTCATGTATTATGATGCATTCCCTCCATCTCCATCCCTAATTATGATCCGGATTCAAACTGCAGGATGAGCCAGCTGTTCGGATGGTTTTAATTTGCTGATTGGTGAGGCGTGTCTGATGAGCTAAAGCTCATCAAACAAGTGCGGAGTCATCCTTCATCACAGCCCATCCGCATCCGGCAATAATTTCTCTCTGTAAAAGCTCATTTTGAAGTTAAACTGGTGACATGCAGTTTTTAGACAACTTACAAAAGGGTTGGAAAGTAGGTCAGACCATTAAAGGATTAGTTTACCCAAAAATGAAAATTCTGTAATTTACTAACCCTTGTGTCATATCCAACCCATATGATTTTTTTCCATTACGTGCTATACAAAATTAGAAATTTTAATGGATTGCACTATTGTCTATGTTTTTGTCTATGCAATTACAATGATTTAAAGGCTCGCAAGCTTAAAAAAAATGACAAACTTATTTTGTTGAATGTTTAAATTTAGGTCCTCACACAAAGCTATCATATGGCTTCAATATATATATATATATATATATATATATTATATATATATATATATATTATATATTAAACCTTTCATGCATAGAGGTCACTACAGTGGCCTTTCTTGTATCCATGGGTTCTGATAGCATATTACACATCAACCACTACAGTGGACACTAGTGCTTCATCCTATACTGTGTCTTATGAATAGCCTTCCTATGTTGAATTTTTTTTCAAGCCTTTGTATCTGGAATCAGTCATTCATTCTGAAATCTACTAAATGATAACTTCGGGTTATGGTAGCTATAAAGTGTTTATTTCTGAATGTAATTGTTGTTGGTACATTTTACCAGTATTTTACCAGTACAATTTAAATATGAAAAATATGCAATATGAAAATTATTTTCAAATAAAGTATTTTCTTTGGTCTTCAAAAAACCTTTTTCCAAAAGGTATCTTGAAAAGGGGGGTCTTATATTCAGGGCCGTCTTATATTCGGAACAATAAGGTAAATTTGTCCATTTTGAACATCAGAATTATCAGCTAATAAGGGTAAATCGATGTTCTCTGTTAGACTGGAAGGAGCGTGAGCATTTTCTACATAGTAGAGTTTCCACAAAGTTGTACCTTTTCCCACTTGTGGAGATCTTTGATGGAATCACGTCCTCATGTTCTGATATCAAAGACACGCAAAGTTCAACTTGTACTGTATGAAGTTCTTCTCTGTCTGCTTTTGGAACGGGAATAAACTCAGTTGTGTTTCCAATAATTGAAGCTGTATTATTTTTTTGTATATATTTTTTAGTTTTCACATGGTTTTATATCATTTTATTAATTGGGTTGTTAAATACACACAGTATTACGGTGCTATTACTGTATTACAGTATCTCGTCTTCAGTTAAAAACATAAAGTCACACTGTCCACTCAAGTGGACATCTAAAAAAGTTACCTGCCATTTAAACTCTCACTTCACAGATGGTCTGTGACTGGATGGTTTCATGTGTTTCATTGTCTGAATGGCTCATCTGTATGGGTCAGAGCTGATCAGACTGCACAAGCTGTTTCCCACAGAGCCCATCATTCAGCATGTCTGACCATTCCAGGACATGAACTCTTTACCTAAGAATCGAGGGAGACGTGTGCTGCAGGGAACTGGAGGAGTCAGTACGCCTTTGCATCTGGCCAGCGGAACGCATGACATCACAGAAGAGCTGACCTAGAAGGCGGGAACGAGGCCTGCGGGGGAGTTTTCAAAAACCCAGAGAGATTAAAAGAAGTCTGAAGAAAATGCAGGAATATATCAGTGTTTAAGCCTTGTGTCAAACAGGGTTTTTTTAGGTACTCCACAATGGCCGATAAGAGTGAAATGTAGTGGAGGCATGTCGAATTAGCCGGGGGCAATCCTTTACCCATGTTCCCCGAGGCACACACTGCGTTGTAATATCTGGAGGTGGAGGAGGAGGAGGAAGAGGTAGGCGCAGTGCCGGCATAGCAGTTCTGACACTTTAAAGAGTGCAAGCACATCCGCAGTGCACCCCTGTGCCACCTCCACTCTGCATTAGTGTCAGCTTCATTCCTCTGAGTCCTGGACACTCTCCCAAATAGAGCAATCATTGAGAGAGAGAGAGAGAGAGAGAGAGAGAGAGGGGGAAAAGCGTCCTGAGCTATCCTCATGACCATGACAGAACCTGCATATCAGCAATCAGTGAGTCAAAGTTCATACATTACGCCCTTCCTTACAGTGTATTTAGTCATAAATAGCTAAAAAGGTACTGCATATGTGTGCTGAAATCATGTTAAAGGAGTAGTTCAGTCGAAAAGGGAAATTCTGTCATGAAGTAACACACCTCCATGTTCTCCATTAATCACATGAAGCTATCACATGGCTTTTGAAGCCTCATTTTGTTCATTTGTACAGTTTTTGTATATTTTAATGAAAATAATTCCTTAACATTGTCAATGTTTTAATTACATTTTAGTCAGTTTTACTTTGAGAACATGCTAAATTAAACTAAATATTCTAAACTAACTTTTATATGCACTACCATTAAGAAGTTTGGGATGTATATATATTTTTTTTTTTAAAGAAATTGCTTTTTTTTTATTCAATAAAGATGCATTACATTGATCAAAAGTGAAAGTAAAGGCATTTATGATGTTACAAAAGATTTTTATTTCAAATAAATCAAGGATCATGATTTATGATCATGAAGGATCATGTGTCACTGATTAATGGCTGATGTAAATTCAGCTTTGCCATCACAGGATTGAAATGGAAAACATTTATTTTAAACTGTAATAATATTACACAATATTATTGTTTTTACTATATTTTTTGATCAAATAAATGCAGCCTTGGCCTAAAAATCTTGGCAACCCCAATCTTTTGAATGGTTGTGTATTATTTTAAACGTCAACATTGTCTTTGATATTGTTGATGACTGAAAAACCTGTTAACAATTTATATACACTCACCGGCCACTTTATTAGGTACCCCATGCTAGTAACGGGTTGGACCCCCTTTTGCCTTCAGAACTGCCTCAATTCTTCGTGGCATAGATTCAACAAGGTGCTGGAAGCATTCCTCAGGGAGTTTGGTCCATATTGACATGATGGCATCACACAGTTGCCGCAGATTTGTCGGCTGCACATCCATGATGCGAATCTCCCGTTCCACCACATCCCAAAGATGCTCTATTGGGTTGAGATCTGGTGACTGTGGAGGCCATTTTAGTACAGTGAACTCATTGTCATGTTCAAGAAACCAATTTGAAATGATTAGAGCTTTGTGACATGGTGGAAGTAGCCATCAGAGGATGGGTACATGGTGGCCATAAAGGGATGGACATGGTCAGAAACAATGCTCAGGTAGGCCGTGGCATTTAAACGATGCCCAATTGGCACTAAGGGGCCTAAAGTGTGCCAGGAAAACATCCCCCACACCATTACACCACCACCACCAGCCTGCACAGTGGTAACAAGGCATGATGGTTCCATGTTCTCATTCTGTTTACGCCAAATTCTGACTCTAACATCTGAATGTCTCAACAGAAATCGAGACTCATCAGACCAGGCAACATTTTTCCAGTCTTCAACTGTTCAATTTTGGTGAGCTCTTGCAAATTGTAGCCTCTTTTTCCTATTTGTAGTGGAGATGAGTGGTACCCGGTGGAGTCTTCTGCTGTTGTAGCCCATCCGCCTCAAGGTTGTGCGTGTTGTGGCTTCACAAATGCTTTGCTGCATACCTCGGTTGTAACGAGTGGTTATTTCAGTCACTGTTGCCCTTCTATCAGCTCGAACCAGTCTGGCCATTCTCCTCTGACCTCTGGCATCAACAAGGCATTTCCGCCCACAGAACTGCCGCTCACTGGATGTTTTTTCTTTTTCTGACCATTCTCTGTAAACCCTAGAGATGGTTGTGCGTGAAAATCCCAGTAGATTAGCAGTTTCTGAAATACTCAGACCAGCCCTTCTGGCACCAACAATCATGCCACGTTCAAAGTCACTCAAATCACCTTTCTTCCCCATACTGATGCTCGGTTTGAACTGCAGGAGATTGTCTTGACCATGTCTACATGCCTAAATGCACTGAGTTGCCGCCATGTGATTGGCTGCTTAGAAATTAAGTGTTAACGAGCAGTTGGACAGGTGTACCTAATAAAGTGGCCGGTGAGTGTATATATATATATATATATATATATATATATATATATATATATATACACTCATATATATATCAGTCATATATATATATATATATATACACTCATATATATATCAGTCCCTCCAGGATTTCACGATTTTTTTATGTGATTTTTGCGATCAAAATTACTGATTTTGTGGTGGTAATTTCCAGAAATTTGTGAAAAAATTTGCGATTTTTATATTTTATAATTAGGACATCACATTTACCATAATAGTATTATGTCAGATGCACAATAGTCATACATGACACAAATCACAAACAAAATGCATAAAGCTTGTTTATTTGGTCTAATCAAATTCTTTTTTTTAAATTGTGCTGTAGCTAGCCTATTGTTGTTGCTTGATTAACATTAACAACAGCAGGTAAATTAGGTTACTGTCACTTTAAGACCTACTACAGTAATGACAAACGTCCCAATCAGTTATTACTGATTGTTTTACGTAAATACTTGCCAAGATGAATACTTTGAAGTAATTGTAGCTATGTGTATTTGTTCAAGCGCTATAAAGAGAATTCAATATTCTAACTAGGCCGACAGGCGGTGACACGCAGTCAGTCAGTCAGTCACACACACACACACTTGCAGTCAGAGACAGACTGTCACTCGACTGGCTGAAATTAGTTCTCTTTCACGGTATACTGCGCTTTTAATAATTCTTTTTAGTACCATCGAGCATATCATACTTTTTGTTATGTCATTCAATCATGTTAAACGCGTTAATAAGTTTGCCGTACTGCCCAATGAAAACCTGGGCGCTTATGTGAGAGGGCAGGAGAGACGCTTTTTCTTTCGCCATGTTTGACAGACCGCTCAAAGACATCACGCGTGCGCAACATCTGTACCCACGTAAAAATGCATTGAAACTTTAATTAACTAGAGATATTTCAATTGGGTGATTATAATTTAATGTTTTGTGAGGTCTTTTTTTGAATTTTTGTGATTATTTTGCGGTTAAATTAGGAATTATGCAGGATCGCAAAAAAATGCGACATTTTGTTGATTTTGCATTGTATTCAGCGATCGCAGAATCGCGAAAAACTGGAGGGACTGATATACAGTAGCGGTTTTAGGCACGGGCGAACCGGGCAGTCGCCCGGGGCGGCATTTTTTCATGTCACATGGGGGGCGGCACGAGCAGTTAAAAAAATCCTCTGCGCCGCGAAGGTTTTCTATTTTCTATCATTTCAATTCAATTATTGGCAATGGCGCCCCTGCTTGCTGAGAAGGTGCAGTGCACAGAAGCTATGTCAAGGGGGTCTCCAGATTGGAGGTAGCTCACCAAGGGGCCGTTCACATATCGCGTCTTTTGCGCGCTCGAGGTCGTTATTTCAAATGTAGGCGCACGGGAAGCACGCTCATAATTGAAGCGACGCGCTCATTTTTTCCAGGAGCAGCGAGATGAACATTTTTAATCTTTTCAGTATGGGGGTGCACCCAAACACGTGGGTGTTTTTCTCTTCTCCGTAAATAAATCTTTTAGCAGAGCTACAGCAAGCGTTTTTCTGTGGTGGAAATCCATTAGCTACTACAACTTCTTTGTCATTGTGGAGAGCGCAGTGCATGTTTGTATAGCAACGACAGCCATGGGAAAATCGGACCGAATTTTACTATTAATAATAAAAAATAAGCTACTGTGCATTATAAATGTCAGGAATTTATCTTTATTGACCCATGCTTTTTATAAAGATGATTTAAAGGCTGAAATATGTGAGGTTTATCTTTTTATAAAACCTTTTTTGTCAAAAGTTTATTTGAACGTGTACATGTTAGTAGATAACATAAAACACACTCCTTTAAAATTTGGCCATCATCTTTAATGTTATTAACTTGGTGAATAGATTTCATTGTGTATTAGGCCTACTTTTTGAACAAGATTCTGTGTTTAACCGTGATCATTTTGGTCACTATATTCATGAAATTAAAATAATTTTCATAATGATCAACTAAAATCAACTATAATTATGTGTTTTTACAGTAGCCTATAATATGCAAAGTACAATTTTCTATTAAAAAATAATCTCTGATTCTGTCCTTTTCTCTGACATTTAAGGCCTAAGCTATTTTAGGTCTAAAACAGTTTGGATAGTTGTTAATATTAGAGTTATTAGAAATTATTTAAGAGATAAGTATTGTGTTAGTACATAAGTATCTCTCGGCCACTTTCACTTTTAAAAACTCTATTTCGTGACAAAGTATAGTTTAACAAGTCATAACTAAAAGTGTGCCATGCATAGAATTCGAGGCAGTAACCAATGAGCTAATGGTTCCTCCCTGAAAGTTAGATTAATATAGCAAAATAACTGGATTTTCTTACTGTTTTTTTTTTTCAAATGAACGGTATGTGATTTTATTGTTGTTGTTTTTTTTCTTGTGGGGGGTGGGGTTGGGGGGGGCGCTCGAAGGGGGTCTCGCCCGGGGTGTAATTCAATGTAGAACCGCCACTGCTGATATACACTCACCTAAAGGATTATTAGGAACACCATACTAATACTGTGTTTGACCCCCTTTCGCCTTCAGAACTGCCTTAATTCTACGTGGCATTGATTCAACAAGGTGCTAAAAGCATTCTTTAGAAATGTTGGCCCATATTGACAGGATAGCATCTTGCAGTTGATGGAGTTTTGTGGGATGCACATCCAGGGCACGAAGCTCCCGTTCCACCACATCCCAAAGATGCTCTATTGGGTTGAGATCTGGTGACTGTGGGGGCCGTTTTAGTACAGTGAACTCATTGTAATGTTCAAGAAACCAATTTGAAATGATTCGAGCTTTGTGACATGGTGCATTATCCTGCTGGAAGTAGCCATCAGAGGATGGGTACATGGTGGCCATAAAGGGATCGGCATGGTCAGAAACAATGCTCAGGTAGGCCGTGGCATTTAAACGATGCCCAATTGGCACTAAGGGGCCTATAAAGTGTGCCAAGAAAACATCCCCCACACCATTACACCACCACCACCAGCCTGCACAGTGGTAACAAGGCATGATGGATCCATGTTCTCATTCTGTTTACGCCAAATTCAGACTCTACCATCTGAATGTCTCAACAGAAATCGAGACTCATCAGACCAGGCAACATTTTTCCAGTCTTCAACTGTCCAATTTTGGTGAGATCTTGCAAATTGTAGCCTCTTTTTCCTATTTGTAGTGGAGATGAGTGGTACCCGGTGGGGTCTTCTGCTGTTGTAGCCCATCCGCCTCAAGGTTGTGCGTGTTGTGGCTTCACAAATGCTTTGCTGCATACCTCGGTTGTAACGAGTGGTTATTTCAGTCAAAGTTGCTCTTCTATCAGCTTGAATCAGTCGGCCCATTCTCCTCTGACCTCTAGCATCAACAAGGCATTTTCGCCCACAGGACTGCCGCATAGTGGATGTTTTTCCCTTTTCACACCATTCTTTGTAAACCCTAGAAATGGTTGTGGGTGAAAATCCCAGTAACTGAGCAGATTGTGAAATACTCAGACCGGCCCGTCTGGTACCAACAACCATGCCACGCTCAAAATTGTTTAAATCACCTTTCTTTCCCATTCTGACATTCAGTTTGGAGTTCAGGAGATTGTCTTGACCAGGACCACACCCCTAAATGCATTGAAGCAACTGCCATGTGATTGGTTGATTAGATAATTGCAGTAATGAGAAATTGAACAGGTGTTCCTAATAATCCTTTAGGTGTATATATTTATACAGGTCCTTCTAAAAAATTAGCATATTGTGATAAAGTTCATTATTTTCCATAATGTAATGATACAAATTAAACTTTCATATATTTTAGATTCATTGCACACCAACTGAAATATTTCAGGTCTTTTATTGTTTTAATACTGATGATTTTGGCATACAGCTTGTAAGTCCGTCTAATTCGATCCAATGGCGGTATCGATTAGACGTGAAGGTCACATGCGCGTTCCGTCTCTTCCAATGGCAAAGGGATTTTTAATTAAATGCAATACATTCTATCTTATGTATTAACTCGTTTCATCTGACTCCATAAAATGAAAGTGTTTTTCAATGATATCTGTGCATCTTTAAATATACGTTAATGTTTGACTATTCCTTTTAACTCCAATGAAAATAAAGTCAAAGTCTGTTAGAATAATCAAATATAACAATTTATTATGTCAGGTAAAAGTATTATGCCAATTTCATAATCAGTTCAGAATCAGAGATCATCAATACAAAACATCAAATGCTCTGATAAGAGAAATAGATGCAAACCCAACATTTAAGAAATAGGCTACATGAGCTTAACCTCACGGGCTGATCTGAGATACAGAAAAAAGCCCTGAACTCTCCGTTGCATTTCATTATATATCCAGACCTCCTTTGATATGTAATTTACTGTGGTCCCCTCCCCAGACTTACTGGGGCTAGAAGTTGATTTACATGGTACCATTTGCTAACAGTGGAAATTAGCATTGAGTTCACACCTTCTGGGAGTAGGATCATGCCTAGACCACATTCCTTTGTGTGCCAGTTATTCCTAAACTCTTAAAACCCTTATTTCCTTTTGTTTTACTTATTTGGAAATGAGACATATGTATCACTTACCCTGCGACAGTTTAAATGATACTAAACACAATACTCAATGATAATCATTCACATTAAACCATATATATTCTTATGTGAGTTTTTATGTGTTACTGCGAGAGTGGGGGATGCGGAGAAGAAGTGTGTGTGTGTGTGTGAGAGTTCAAATGTTAATTTGCCAAGGTCCTTTGTCTCATAGACCAGTGGTCTATCTCTTCACCCAGTTTCCAGTTTTCCAGTCTTACACAGCTCATGAAAACCCAAAATTCCTGTCTAAAAAAATTAGCATATTTCATCCGACCAATAAAATAAGTGTTTTTAATACAAAAAAAAAGGTCAACCTTCAAATAATTATGTTCAGTTATGCACTCAATAGTCAATACTTGGTCGGGAATCCTTTTGCAGAAATGACTGCTTCAATGCGGCGTGGCATGGAGGCAATCAGCCTGTGGCACTGCTGAGGTGTTATGGAGGCCCAGGATGCTTCGATAGCGGCCTTAAGCTCATCCAGAGTGTTGGGTCTTGCGTCTCTCAACTTTCTCTTCACAATATCCCACAGATTCTCTATGGGGTTCAGGTCAGGAGAGTTGGCAGGCCAATTGAGCACAGTAATACCATGGTCAGTAAATCATTTACCAGTGGTTTTGGCACTGTGAGCAGGTGCCAGGTTGTGCTGAAAAATGAAATCTTCATCTCCATAAAGCTTTTCAGCAGATGGAAGCATGAAATGCTCCAAAATCTCCTGATAGCTAGCTGCATTAACCCTGCCCTTGATAAAACACAGTAGACCAACACCAGCAGCTGACATGGCACCCCAGACCATCACTGACTGTGGGTACTTGACACTGGACTTCAGGCATTTTGGCATTTCCTTCTCCCCATTCTTCCTCCAGACTCTGGCACCTTGATTTCCGAATGACATGCAAAACTGAGCAACAGTCCAGAGCTGCTTCTCTGTAGCCCAGGTCAGGCGCTTCTGCCGCTGTTTCTGGTTCAAAAGTGGCTTGACCTGGGGAATGCGGCACCTGTAGCCCATTTCCTGGACACGCCTGTGCACGGTGGCTCTGGATGTTTCTACTCCAGATTCAGTCCACTGCTTCCGCAGGTCCCCCAAGGTCTGGAATCGGTCCTTCTCCACAATCTTCCTCAGGGTCCGGTCACCTCTTCTCGTTGTGCAGCGTTTTTTGCCACACTTTTTCCTTCCCACAGACTTCCCACTGAGGTGCCTTGATACAGCACTCTGGGAACAGCCTATTTGTTCAGAAATTTCTTTCTGTCTTACCCTCTTGCTTGAGGGTGTCAATGATGGCCTTCTGGACAGCAGTCAGGTCGGCAGTCTTACCCATGATTGCGGTTTTGAGTAATGAAACAGGCTGGGAGTTTTTAAAAGCCTCAGGAATCTTTTGCAGGTGTTTAGAGTTAATTAGTTGATTCAGATGATTAGGTTAATAGCTTGTTTAGAGACCCTTTTCATGATATGCTAATTTTTTGAGACAGGAATTTTGGGTTTTCATGAGCTGTATGCCAAAATCATCAGTATTAAAACAATAAAAGACCTGAAATATTTCAGATGGTGTGCAATGAATCTAAAATATATGAAAGTTTAATTTGTATCATTACATTATGGAAAATAATGAACTTTATCACAATATGCAAATTTTTTTAGAAGGACCTGTGTATATATATATATATATATATATATATATATATATGTTGTTAATGAGATTTGTTGACACTATTTTGAAGATTTCCAGTGTTGTAATGATTTTTTTCAAAATTCATCATTTTTAAACAGCATACAGGTTTAGAACGACATGATGGTGAATAAATAATATGATATTTTTGTGAACTGTCCCTTTAAGCTTAGTTTTTCCCATCATACAGACTTCCAGACGTTTTCCCCTTCATATAGACCTGCTGAAAGGATGAAGAGAAGTCAGTGAGAAAGTTAATTGTGTTGTTTCCTTAGTCCACGGGAGCTTGTTGTTGCTTGCTTTTAATAGAAAGAACAGAGCAGTAATCCAGAGCGATTTCTCCAGAGGAACACATGATTAAGATGTCAGTGAATCAGGTGATCTCATGGCAGTAGGAAGCAAAACAGTGCTGCAAATTATATCCATCAAAAGAATCCATAACTCTCTTATTTTCTCCTTTCTCTCCCAATCCATACCCCACTCACTTCCCACAATCCTCTATTGACCCTCGGGATGATACAGGGGATCTCCAAATTGAATTCCCTGCCTCTGTGTTCCTTGTGACTGCGTCTTGATAATTAAGAATTTAATTATAGCTGAAGGGGAAATATCAACAACAAAAAGCCTGATATTTTAAACATGAGATTATTGCCTCTGCAAGGATTCCCAGGCAAACGATGAGAGAGGTGATCTATAGGCAAGTTACTGCCATGCACAAACTTAATGAATGAATTAAATAAAAGCAAACCAGTAAGCTAAAACTTTTCCACAAATCCCTCGTGCCTGCCATGAAGGACGCTGTTTGAAGTGAAATCGTGGACAGGATGTCCACGCTGACTGGGATACTTTGTGGTGTTCTGGGTACGTTGAGCAGCTGAGAGCTGCAGAACAGTGAGTTCCGGCCCTTAGCCTTGGGCTCCGTGGTGATTCTCTCTTCGCTCAATCTGCACCGCTGCTTAATTTCTGCGGGGAGCCCTCCAGCTAGAATTTGTTGCAAGCAGATGTTTCAAAGCAGAGCAGGTGATGTTTTGGGTACCACTGAGACATTAGCCAGAGCATGAGCAGGCATTTGAAAGATACTACAAGAGATTAAGGATGTTTTTTATTTTTTGGATTGTGCTTTACTGTATATACAAACTGATAAACAGGCCAAACAAATGCATTATTAAAATAGCACTTAAATATTTATAACCTTTCATTTTGAAACTTGGCATTCCCTCCACCATATTCTGATCAAAGACTGCCTATTTATAACCATCTGAGTGACCAATCACAGTTTTATCAGACACAGACTCAGCTTTATTGTCTCTCAGGGAGACTAAGAATGCAGCAAGGAGCCAAACATCCATATGATGCTTTTTAAAATACCATTATATACAAGAATTCATGAATTATAAAACAATAGATACAACAAATAGCAGCTTGCATACATAGAAATACCAACATAGATAGCGCCAACGCAAACCCTCTTTTGGCGTTAAAGAACTGCTGTCAGGATTTACTTAAGACATGCAGTAAAAAAAATTTGCGCTGAAAAAGTGTGGGCAGTTATTTTTGCGGCTGACCTTATTGCATATGCATTTGTATAGGAGTTTCCCTTTCAGATGCAAAATGTATGGGAGGAGAGTATTTAAATTTATCATGCAAGGTGATTTACTAGTGTCACGGCTTGGCAGTAGAAACAGGCAGACGAAGATAATTCCAAATGAATACAAGGTTTTAATGTAACAGCATGAGACATGAAACATGTACACACGAACAATAACCGACACGGGACAGAACTGAACGGGAGAATATATAGGGGTACAGAGGGTAAATGAGGGAACTAACTAGACACAGGTGGATGAAGGTTAACTAATCAAGGATAAACAAGAACAGGTGCAGACAAGACAGAACAGATTGTGACACTAAGGTCTGGGCGGGTCAATGCGCCATTATTTAATGCCCAGAAAAGCATATGTCTTAAAGTCTCCCTGTAATCATTTTATCCCTTATAAAACTCATCTTTGATCACCAAAATTACATATTTAAATGTTTTTTCCTTGAAAAAGCCTTAGCTTGAATGTAACTCTACACCCTTGCCTCATTTAGTATAGGCCTAAGTGGTTTTATGAATTAGCAAATTAGCCCCGCCTCCACTCACTCACATCAGCTCAGAGATCCACTCGTTGACGATCACACATTGACGTGATTGGTTACAAAGTAGATTGTGATGTCAGAAAACACCAGTGATTTCAAACTGCGTTTTTGAGACTATCTTTGGTTCACTGCAGTTTTAAGGAGAAAATACTCATCAATGGTATTGATTTATGAATTTGTACATGGTTTGTCTTAAAGCACATTAAAAACCCCACATTAAAACCCCCACATAATATAAACAACATTCAAAGCTTGATTTTGACCACAGGGGGATTTTAAACCAGACGCCAATTTGCACTGCTCTTGGTAGATTGAGTCTGTTCTTTAATTTGCACGTCGTCAGTAGGTCATTCTTTTTTGGAATCCGCTCTCACGCTAAATTTGTTTGTGGATATTAAGTTGGCTTACTTTATTTGATGTCCTTTAACTAAACCCAGAATATCATATAAAGATTTTATGTCTGGCCAATACAGTGATTTATTTTTTATAATCTCTTATTGTATCAACATGACTTGTTTCTAGGAGGACTGATCAAGAAACCTGTGTTTCTGTACTCTTGGAGGTTGTCACGCACCCAATCAGATTATAGCCTAAGTGCTTTACATGTTTTAGCTTAATTTTGCCCAACATACAAATTTGCAGAATTTTTTTTCATATAGACCAGCCTTAGGCCCCATCCACACTACTGCGTTTTAGTTTAGAAACGGAGAATTAAAACGAATACGATCTCCGTCCACACCAGCGTTTTAGCTGCGTATTAGAATTGATCTCCGTCCACATTAAAACGACTGAAAACGCGGATCACGTGACCATTCACCAACACTGGGCATGCGCGTGCCGATGTAAACACAACTTCATTGATAAATTATCCCACCATGCTCGGGGTTAACCCCAAACCGACGCTCCATGTATGGTCAACGCCGCCGCTGCACACGGGAATTGTCACAGATCGCTCGAATAATAGCTTGACTCCGGCGCATGTAGGCAGTTATAGCATTGTAAAATGCAGAATTTACTTGTACAACAGCTGCTAGCAAAGATATACGCCATGACTGATGACACCCAATCATAGAGCCGAGCGTGAGCCTCTACTACGTCATCGTTTCTGAAGTCCTCCGTTTAGACCCGTCTACACTAAAACGCCCTCCGGAGATTTAAAACGAAAAACGGATCGGCAGCGTTTCTAAACTTCTCCGTTTTGGGTCTCCGTTTTTGCCGTTTTAGTGTGGACGGGAGGTGCAAACGTAGCAAAAGGTCTCCGTTTTTAAACGAAAACGCAGTAGTGTGGACGGGGCCTAAAAGACATAGTCACTAAGAAACGTAATTTAGTTGTGTCCTTATACCACAGGAGCTTGCTCTTGTTACTTACTGACAACAGAAAGAACCAAACAATCCAGAGAGATTCCTCCTCAGATGCGTGAAATGGTCAGAAAGCACTGTGACCATTCCTTGGACATATAAGGTTGAGTGCTGAAAATCTAGCTGTTTTGTTGTTCAATCTGTTATATAATAAATAATTTTGCTCTTACTTTGGGGGAAATTGTTACAACACCAAATGTCTTATCTCTTTTATGCTCTCTGCAACCTTTCATGGTGACATGAGGTACGGGCCACTGATGCAAAGCAAACATAAGGGGCCTGGTTGCTAGGATACACATGTACAGTCATAAAACAATCTGCCTCTCTTCAAACACTTGATGCTACAATCATTTTTCCCCATTGTGGACTGCACAATGTGTCTTCACAGGTTTCCCTGATTGCAAGAGAATACCGTATGTTACACGCCTGGGCTGGCAGTGCAGCTCAGTAGTGCCTCGTCCTTTTTATAAATAAAATTGTATTTAATTATCCAAGTATATCCAAGTGCTGTGCTTCTAATGAGAGTAATGTAGAGTTCTCTGTTCGCTCCCCACGACTTGTTCCTTGCAGAGGGCCGACCTGCTCTGATTGCCTGATTAATATGTTTTGAAAGCTGTAATTAAGACAGGGGTCGACATGCACATAATTCTATTATTTGATCTACTGAAGCAACAAATTTCAGAGTTGAGTCACTCTGCTATGAAAGAGGCTTTGAATTTTAAATGACCATGTTTCAGTGGAGTGGGTTCTTCCTTTTACTTTTTCATTTTCACGGCATAATACCTCACTTTGCTATGCATGAGTTCATTCTTTTTCAATTTTCTCTTTAGGATTCACACAGTCATGGAAAACCTGGAGATATCAGAAAATTTTTAAATGGCAACATCCAGGCCTGAAGATCGGAGAAAGGAGCCATGGAGAATTTGGTATGAAAAAAAAAAAAAAAATTCCCCCCTATTTATGCACTGCTAGCTAAAATATTTCGCCAGCTGGAAATTTCTAATTATGAGTGAAATCCATAACAAATATCAGTCACACTTTAGATTAGGGTCCAATTCTCACTATCAACTAACTATTAACTATGACTTTTGCCTCAATAAACTCCAAATTACTGCTAATTAGGAAGTTGTTGAGTTTGGGTATTGGGTAAAATTAAGGGATGTAGAATATGGTCATGCAGAATGAGGCATTAATAAGTGCTTTATAAGTACTAATAAACAGCCAATATTAATATGCATGCTAATTTTAATCAACTAGTTAGTAGTGAGAATTGGACCCTAAACTAAAGGTTTACCAAAATACCTAAATCCAATGTGATGCATTGCAAGTGACAGGAAAATTCATTAGTCAAATTCATTGGTCAAAAATTTTGGAAGCCTTGATTTCTTTCAACTGAGCCAATGAAATGCCTTTATTTGTAGCAACACAAACTGTAGTATTATGTCATATTTTAATAGTTGTTTTTATAATATATATTTTTATACTATATTCGTATTATCATATTTATTAATATTTTTCTTTTAAAGCAGGTAACTACTTTTTTATGGTTTCCTAGAGGTTATGCAGGATGACATGCAATACAAATTTATAATGTAATCACTAAATCCATTTTCACCAGCTATTTCGATGAGAAAAAACATATTTTTATTATAATATAAATGTCTTAATCTATGTGAAGAAAATGACTTTTTACCAGCCATTTGTGAAATGTATGGTCAGTGTGCTGAAGGCTTCTTTCTGATGTAAAGAGTCATTAGGATCCGCTAATATGCAGCAGGATCAGTGGACTGATTGCCTCATCAAATGCAACATTGCCAACTGTTGTTCCGCATGACAGGCAATTGTTTTGATGGAGGTCTGAATCCCACTTGCAAAACTGAAGATCTATTTTCATGGCAATCGGCACAGGGCTGTAATGGGAGCTGAAGCACGTAAACGGAACCGAGACTTGCTGTCAGGTGCAGCTGGGGGAAAGACATTTACTCCCATCTGAGGCCAGGGGCTGAATTTCAATGTGAAACTCATTGGTTCTGGATGAGTTTAGTTGTTATTGCGAATAGAGGCTTTAATATGCTCAAAACACCTGTTGTCGTATCTGTTACCCATATTGTCACCACATTTTACGTTTGTTTATTGATGTCTGGCAAACTTACACATTTGGTGAATTTTTTATTTAAATATGTCTCGTAACTTCATGTAGTTGGATGAAGGATCAGTTATATTGAGATGAAAATTATAAACAAATCAATAAAATTTTGCAACATATGGCATTGTTTTCTAACAAAAGTGGGTTTATGACTTCAAACGTCATACATTTAGGGCCCTATTTTAACGATCTCAGCGCATGGTCTAAAGCGCACGGCGCAAGTGCAGTTAGGGTGTGTCCGAATCCACTTTTGCTAGTTTAACGACGGGAAAAATGGTCGGCGCGCCCGGTGCATGGTCTCAAAGGGTTGTCCCTATTCTCTTAAAGCAACACTATGGAACTTTTCAACCTTCATAATATATTTCCAAGACCCTTGTGGTACATCGACTTACAATAGGTTAAATAACACGTCTGCCATAGCCTGACGTGGTCTGTATCGCTTTTACTCGCACTATGTAACTTCGGGTTTCGGGTAGTAACCCGAGCACAAAAAGAACTACAAAACTCGACTGCTTTACGGCATACGTCACTTCCCCCACCACTTCCTCAAATTGTCTATGGCCATTGCAGACATCCCAAGTCTATAGCGTCTCCCTGATGCCCGCAAATTAGTGCAAATCTGCCGGAATCTAGAGCGCGCATGCGAGACAGAACATACTGCGCGCATAACATACATAGCGCGAGCACGGCAGAGAGGAAGAGAGCGAGAGACCTTGCGAGTGTGCCTCACGAAAGCTAGTCAACCCGCCACCCCCCGTCAACAATCCAGTCACCAAGATATACCTCCCTGAAATGACTTCTTGCAGGTTGGGATGTCTCCCATTGTTGATTCCAAAGCCGGTGCTGGATAAACAGCGAGCGTGCGTGTGCGACAGTAAGCTGCGGTAGGCTAAATTATTTACGACAGCGGTAATGGACAATTCCGCTTCCAACCTGTAGGGTGACCGCTGAGGAAAAGTTCATTGGTGTTGCTTTAATGAGTAGTGGGTGTGTTTTGGGCGTAACGTGCAATAAACCAATCAGAGTCTCAACTCACATTCCCTTTAAAAGCCAGTTGCGCTCGTGCCATGGCGGAATTTTCAAGCGGAAAGACTGAACGCTTCTATAGCGAGGAAAGCGATCTGCTCGTGCGCAAGGTTAAAGCACGCAAGCAGCCCATCTACGGGGCAAGCCGGATTCCACGATGTCTTTATGTACACAATAATACTCTTTTACATTGTAGTCTTTTTATTTTTAATATTTGGCATGTTTGTGTGCTACTCCCTGTGTGTGTAATAAGCAGAGTGTATGCACGTTGTGCACCCGCCTATAGGCTCATATTACTAATGCGCCCTTTAAATAACAAAAATAAAATACTGCGTCATTGACTTTAGACCAGGTTTTTGTTGGTCAATGGCGCAGTCTATTTCAGTTGCCTCGAAATAGCAACGTGCCAACAATGCGCCCGAACACACCTCGTTTTCAGACCAGCAAATGCATTTGCTATTTAAACAACATGGCGCAGAAAATGATAACTGCGTCGGGCTGAAACTAGCAGAAAACACTTGCATCGCGCCTGGCGCCACATAGTGCCGGATGTATGATAGGGCCCTTAAATGTAACACATACACATACATGTGAAAAATTAAGGAACATTATACAAGACAACCTGTCACTCACTTGAGATTGTAGCAATAGCAAACCACAACAATCCAAGCAATTCCCAGTGGACAAAATCAAGTCCTGCCCTCCATTTTTTTCTTGCTTGAGAAACCATTTCATTCGGTTCTACATCACAGCATAAAATAAAATACAATCGCAACTTTCGTTTCATGCTGATGTTAAGTTTATTTTTTACATGACAAAGCTTTTTTTTGTGTGTGTAGGACAGTGAAAATGTCTTAAATCTGAACTACCAGAAAGTCCTTTTTGTTGAAACTTGTCCAATTTAATCATTTAAAAGATTTACTGCTTGCCAGCACAGCCTGCTATTTCTGTCAAACCTAAGATGTACTCTATGTCCAGGACTCACATAATCACTGACTTTGTAAACCCACCTACCCAACCACCACCATTAACTACAAAGGTACAGAGATTGAAACATGTTTCATCCAGGTCAATTATGAGCACGAGAGCACCCCGCAGTTACATAACAGCTGAAACAATGCAGCTTGTCACGTTTTCCAGCCTCGTTTGAGAGAGTTCCTCACACTAATGAGCTCTACAGATGTGTCAAAGCCAGCGGTGGGGAGCGTCATCTCTGTGGTAAATAATGGCCAATTACCCAGCTCAATTAAGCTCGCTCGTTTCTTTTGTGCGTGTTCAGAGGCCACATCTGTACAACTGCATTTCGGCTTAGTGGTTCAACACTGGAGCTCTGCTGCTCAAAACCTGGGGAGATAAACATGGGTCATATGTGTGTGAACTGAAAGAGGACATAACAGTATGCGACTGACAGATAAAAAGGGAGGGGGGAAAAACAGACAAACTTTATGCCGGCTTGTATTCTCATCCCAGGTGTGCAAGAAAATAGAGCAGCCTGCTGAAAATAGGTCACTGTCTTTTTTTCTTCTCGTGCTACTGGTCTATTGTAAATGTTTTTTATGGACATAGAAAAGACATAGTGCCTCTGAAATCATGATCAAAGATCTTGAGCCATATTTGAAGATTAATAACCGTACAATAAGAAACTGAAATCAATAAAAACAATCTTTAGGTTTGTTTAATTTTATGTTCCGGTTTGTTGTCAGCTTTACCGACCGTTTAGCAAAACATTTCAATTTCAGTATTATTTCCGTTTTTTGTAGCTGCCGTGCAGTTCAAACACCAAGTATCTTGCAGAGTACTGAGAGTGTGATGCTTTTGATAAAGGTGTCATACTTACTCCCAGAGGATTTGATCCTTGGTTAAATTGAGCTGCACCAGATATCTGCAGAAGACCGCCTGTATTTCTCTTTTTATCCAGGAGGAGGACAAGAAAATAGACATATAAGTACTTAGACATGTTTTACTTTTCGAAATGGTTCATGTAATGGTTGTGTGTTTGCGTTTCATGCCTTATTCATTTCAACAGTATACGGTCTAATTGAGCATAAATGTCATGCTGCCTGAAATATATTAATTATAATTAGTGGTCAGTCGATATTTTTAATTGGCTATATATAAACACATGCAAAAACAAGAGCGATAACTAAGCAAAATATAAATAACTGATTGTTGAGTGTCTGCTTTTTCCTGTGAGCATTTATTTTTATTTTTATGCTGTTTTAAAATAAATCCAGTAGCTGTAGTTTGTCTTTTTTGCCAAATCATTTTGTCAGATAAATAGCTAAACCAAATTTAGTGTTTTGTTATTCCTTCATATTTAAAAAAGTTAAAAAAATATTTAAAATATATTTCCTCAAATGTTGATGGAATTGTAGATGAATTTTAGGATCATAAAGAACAAATATCCCCTTCGGATATCACTTTTGGCAACAACTATATTTGAGTTATTTTACTATATTTTATTTAGTTTATCAGTTTATGTTTATATCCTTTAACATTTTCCATTTAAATACATCAAACAAATACACACATCATTACACATTTGTAATATCTGTATATTTCAAGTCTGTGTATTTACTTCAATTTTATTTATATGAAAAACTGAATGTCAGCTGATCACTAATTACAATCCTTTTAATTAATTATAGAATATTTAGAATATAAAGTTGACATTTTGTGCTGTCATAAAGTATAAACTTATTTTACTGTCCATATAACAACATTATGAGCCCATATGATTTACTTTTTGTGCTACTACATGAAGGGACCAACCCTCTTGTGAGTTTCTTTGACTGATTGCCTGCAGTCCTGCTGCGTAAAATGGAGACACATCATGTGACTATCAGCACACAGGTTGAGTGTGTTTTATATGAGCATGCCTGCAGCCTATTAGGCATATGTCATAACACATCCATACACGCCCAGCTGTTAAGGAAATGTTGTATCATGAAAGCAGGATATTTATGACTGTAATGCATATTAATGTATTCACTGCACTGACCTTTCAATGACCATCACCTAATTTCACAGCTGTTCCAAATGCAATATACAATATGATGAAGTTTGATTGTTCCATGAAAATTATAATACAAGTTAGACCCTGCAAATAAATTAGATTTGAAAATGAACTGTCAGCTATAGGTAATTTAAAGGAACACTATGTAACTTTTTTTGTTCAAAATTAACACAATTGAAATGAGTCAATACATCATCAATCCTTCTTCCAAAATGTGTTTTTTTTCTTTTCTTACCATGATTCACTATATGGTAAGCCTATTAGTGTTTATATTTTAGACCTATGCGATGATTTTCGCTGGAAATTTTAGAGATGGCGAGAACTGAGGGATTTGAAATGTTGTAAAAGCGATGGCATTTTTATTACTCAACAGGCGAGTAAGTAATTTATTGAATGGATAAATTGCCATATGTAGCTCTCTAACAGAGTTCTTTGGAACTAGTTTAAAGGAAGTTTTGCTTCTGCAAATGGGTAAAGCTAAAGTAACGTCTTCAGCTTGAGATCCTTTCATATAAACTCTTTAAATCTCTCTTAAAGGTGCATTGTGTAATATTTAGGAGGATCTGTTGACAGAAATGCAATATCATACATAACTGTTTTCAGTGATGTACTGTATAAAGACATTACTTAATGAACCGTTATGTTTTTATTATCTTAGAATGAACCATTTCTATCTACATCCACCGCGGGTCCCCTTACAGTGAAATGCGCCGACATGTTTCTACAGTGGCCCTAAACGGACAAATACGTTTCGTTACTATGTTGTTCTTCGTGCAAGGAAGCTAGCTATAGTCAGCAAATTAAACACTGACACAATGATGAACAAATAACAATAATATTTGCAATCACATATAATTTTACTGAATAATAAAGTAAACCTTATTTCTTAATTTATCTGTGTAAAGAAACCTAATTGCTTGGATACTCGCTGCTGTCTCAGACGACATATTTTCCTGTCTGCCACCGTAAATTATGTTGGGTGCAGTTCACAACCTCACCACTAGATGCCGCTAAAAATCACACACTGCACCTTTATGCCTAGTAGTGAATGTTTTATGAACAGTAGGATAACCATATTCATCCGCACAGTCACGCAGAGCCGAAGCACAACCAAACCAATGTTCTTCGGCAAAATACATGGAGTCTTCTTTTTTTTGCTAGAGGGCCAGAAGTTACATAATGTACCTTCAATTTTGCTGAACAAAATTGTTTTTATGAAGAAACAACTTAGCCCAAATGCGATCTTCTTCATTCACAAATCAATCTTTTAATTCAAAGTGATCAAATAGATTATTAATGAATAACATCTTAAATGTCAGTCGTTTTTTAAGGCTTAAAGTTGAAGTCCGCAGTTTTTCCTCTTTGTCGCCATCTCTGTTCGAAATCTGCAATTGCAGTTATTTGCAGAATTATCAACTTTACGTGAGTTGTACTTCGACACGGCACAGCGCGGATGAACACAATGTTTGAGGAGAGTGTTCAGCTGTCAGTCACCGCGCCGGTGTCCATACTGGCATTCAGAATCACAGATTATTCTTTTTGGATGAATGACCAACATAAGTATTTTCACCGGAAAATGTCATCTGAACTAGTAAGAAACATCCACTTTTATTCTGGTTCTGACATTACAGTAAATCACGCTGATTAAATCTAAAAATCGCTTATCATATCACGCAAAACCGTGCAAATTATACTTTGTTCTCAAATTGTTAATGTTAACAACGTCAGCATTGCGTGATGTAATGTCCTTCCGATATGTATCCTTGTTTTCGCATGGGTCCGGTTGCAGTCTCTTTTTTTCTGTAGCCACTTCCGAAGTCTGAAGTCTTTTGCATTTTACAACGGTTGAATCTCTAGTTGTCACTGGTGATTGTCATTTGAACCTTTCTGGATCCGCCATCAAATTGATAAGTTTAATTATATCAAGTGTGAGAAAAGGCTATAAATCTCCACCTCCACCTCACACGCAATATAGCCTACTAGCCGAGACTCCTTCTTTATGTGTACAGATGTGACGTAATGACGCAAAAACATGCTCGAATCTCCCGCGGAAATCCACCAGTACCACTGGAATTAAAAACATTATTACAAGCTTACCGCTTTGAAATGAGCTAAGGCAAGCAGATCGTTTTGAACACTGGCTGGTTATGTATTTTATCAAATATGTATTTTGGATAATTTTTAACCCAAAAAAAGCTACGGACTGCAGCTTTAAAAACTGTTGATGCATAGCCTGGAAAAGTGACCAACACATTGTTAATTCATAATTTCTACCTTTGTGTTCTTCAGAACAAAGAAAATCATGTTGTTTTGGAAAATAATGCTATAGTTTTAATTTTTGGATGAAATGTTCCTTGAACAGTGGCTGGAATGCAAAAATCAAAGAATGTTCTTTATTTTTTTCTTTCATAACATCTCCTTGAACTCGCAGATGCCGAGTGTTTAATCCCTAAATTGACTTCTGAGTTCCATCTCAGTTCTACGGAGGTTGTTAAGTGAAGGTAGCTCATTATTCTATTGTATAATGAGAAATGAATTATAAATGCTTGACTGCATCAGCATGAGCTCTGATGCAGAAGTCCGGTTTTACTGAAGCAGGAATGTGTATGATTTTAGAAGGAATTTATGGTTATTTAAAAATAAGCTAAAAGTGTCACTACCATTTTTTAAAAACTTGGCTGTATCCAACTTTCATTAAGTTCCAGTGCAAAAATGCTGGTATGCTAGACGACCAACCTGTAAAAACACACACAATGTGTCAGAGGGGTCTGATTGGGAGTCTAGGCAGACAAAAAAAGCAAAGCCTGTACTCTAGACTCCCCAGGGTTTAAATTAACAATGCTCCCATCTGTTCGGCTACTTTGAGCATGTCTCTAATGACAGGCCTTACTTAGCCCAAGACTAACCCACATCCAACAACACTGCACTGGCAAACTAGATCTATCTTTACACGTAACCTTGAGAAACTAGGACTACACAGAAGAGTTTTTCTGGCCCACTTGGTTTTGTCTCATCTATGATAAGATGCTACGTCCCATGAGAGCATCATACTGTAGTATAGAAAGACTGTTTTTGTTCTCTGAAATGGAAAGGAAAGATCAACAGCTTACTTTATTGGGTCAAATGAATGCAGCTGTGCATTTAAAGAGGATAACAGAAACCGCTTGTGTCCTTGTGAATATGCCATTTTTCTAAAGCTGGAAAAGATCAAAGACTTCCGTCTAATGCCGCCCTCCCCCTTACACCAACCTGAGCATATATTTTTTACTTGTATCTTAAAAACGCTTAACACCATCTTTAATAATTTGGCATTAGACATGCAGATATGCAGATTGCATCTCTAGCACACCACATCAGCAGAAACACAGAGTCGCTGCATGTTTAATGAGATTTGCAGTGGAAAGCGATCCTGTGGTGCAAAGTCTCATCTAGCAGGAATGGGTGTGTGTGGATTCAGAAGGCCCTTTTTGTTTTTTTTCTTCTCTGCCCTGTGGCCTTTTCGGCTGTCTGTTCTGTCTGTTCCGGAGTGGCAGTCGTGTCTGGACTGCGGGGAGAGAGAGAGGCACTTGACTCCTCAGCATGAGTTTAGATCTTGCTTACGATGAGCTCTCTGTCGGCTTTGATCCTGAGATTGAACGCTCATCTGTGTGCCACACCGAAACGTCTCAGAGCAAGTCTTCACTCTCTCTTTATCTTTCTTTTGTTGTCTCTTAGGATCCGTCCTCTGTGACAATGTAAGGTTAATGCTCGCTGTTAAGCCACAGTCTGTTTTTGACCTTAAAGGGATAGTTTACCCGAAAATGAAAATTCTTTGAACTGTTTATTGAGCAAGTGATCCGTATGATGCTATATTCCAGGTATTCTGATGTTATACAATAGCTTATAGAAATTTAATTGATTATTCACTGAATATTTTGACCCTGTTGTGAGTGACAACCAGTTGGGTCATTTTATATTTGTAATTTAATTAATAAATATTGAGTAGTTTGCATTTGTATGCTGCATCAAAAATATGCGCTTTTGCATTTAAAAAAAAATAATGTATGCCGTTGCCTTCCATTATGTGCAGTAATTAAATATCTGTTAACATCTCAGAAAAAAAGTGTTTCACGACTCTTTAAAGATCTAAAGATCTCTCTAAAAACTATTTTTTGCCCCTTGCAGCCATGATGATCAATCTCATTTTGCAGCTCAGAGAGCAGACGTGCAACCCTGCATGTACCTGAGTCCAAAATCATCAAACCTGCAATTCATTTATTAGAGAATTTGGCAGAAACCTATTGCCTCGAGAGAAGAGAATCTGTGCTATTACATCGCTTGATACAGTAACGTAATTACACTTTGAGCAGCCGGAGTGCAGCAGGAGGCCTGAGATATGGAGCCCTGGAATGAATGTTCATTTGAGTCAAATCATACCGAAAGTAAGGTTTAAGTGGCCATCAATGCGATGTAGCAGTTAAAGACACTTGGACCCGGTTCTGTAAACTCAAAAGGTTGATACATAGTGTGGTTCTAGCACAAATTCATTTTCATATTGGACATTGATACATAAAGTGTGGTTCTAACACAAATTAATTCATATGTTTGCATAGTCAAATTTCATTTATATAGTTTATTTATATAGCACTATTTATACAGCAGCAGTAGCTGAGCAATGTACAACACATCTTAAAAAAACATCAATCAAAATACCATAAAAATAAAACGAGAAAGACAAAAATGAAATAATCAACAATGAAATGCATAATGTAAAAAAGCATACTGATAATAATGTGTAGAAGCCCACCAACAGAAATTACATCCAGAATCTAAATAGCTGGTGTACATCAAGAATGAGAAGCCGACTGACCCAATAGTCATACTTAAAGGGATAGTTCACTTTGAAATTAATTTTTGGTATGTTTTAGCTTACCTCAAGGGCATCCAAGATGTAGGTGTCTTTGTTTCCGCAGTAGTTTCAATTTTGATATTTTTAGGTCAAACCGTTCTTGTCTGTCAGTCATATAATGCAGGTCTATGGTCACCACCTCAAAGAGCATGCACAGAGAAGTCCAAATTAAACATGATTTAATGACTCGTAAATGTAAGTACACATTGATGGCCTAAGACACGAAACGAGCGGTTTGTGTGAGAAAACGAACAGTATTTATATCGTTTTTACCTCTTGTAACCACAGCCACGTCCAAGTGATCTGCGCAAGCGGCGGAAAGCACCGGAAGTGATCTCTCGCACGGTTGAGAAAAAAATTCAACGTTGTCTGTTGATATATCGAAATCATCTTCCATTGTGATTTCCTGTATATCTAAATATGTTTAGATCTTCACAGTGAAAGGTAACACTTCCGAAACCTCTGTGTAAACAATGAGTGACGTACACGGGCGAGAGATCACTTCCGGCGCTTTCGCAGACCGAAGCGCCCGCGCCCTCTGATCACTTGGACGTGGCTGTGGTTACAAGAGGTAAAAACGATATAAATACTGTTCGTTTTCTCAAACAAACCGCTCGTTTCGTGTCTTAGGCCAGCAATGTGTACTTACATTTACGAGTCATTAAATCATGTTTAATTTGGACTTCTCTGTGCATGCTCTTTGAGGTGGTGACCATAGACCTGCATTATATGACTGACAGACAAGAACGGTTTGACCTAAAAATATCAAAATTGAAACTACTGCGGAAACAAAGACACCTACATCTTGGATGACCTTGAGGTAAGCTAAAACATACCAAAAATTAATTTCAAAGTGAACTATCCCTTTAAAGTATTTGCAATATTCTGCAATCATTTAGCGAACATTGAAAACCAGTGAGAAGTAATGAGCTTTTAATTAAGACTCACTGAACAATAATGTCCATATTAACATATTGACAGCATCTAAAACATAAGTATGTTAAATTTGGAGATGTACAAATTCTTTGAGATTCATACAATATTGAATTCAGTGGATTAATATTATTGTTTATTTCTTTTATTATATAAAATATTACAAATGAACAAAATGAAAAATGAATAAAGCTGCAGTCTGTAACTTTTTTTTGTTCAAAATGTATATAAGCGAGTACATCATGAATCCATTTTCCAAACAGTGAAAAAGTCTTATCTTGAATCATAATAAGTGTTTATATTGGGACTATTTTAGACTGGTATGGGTCGTACCACTGCGGAGTAGCCCAGTACCTGCGTGACTCCTCATAGACATAAACAGAGAGAAGTAGCTCCGGCTACAATGCTCTTCCGCAAGACGCTAGCAGTTCTGTTTATTAAGCGCTAGAGCGCCAACAGTTATGGACTGCAGCTTTAATATAAAATATTAAGGCTTGGTTTCACAGACAGGGCTTAGATTAAGCCAGGAATAGGCCTTAGTTCAATTAGGATATTTGAGTAGCTTTTATAAACGGGCCTTAGAAAAAAACATTACTGGTGTGCATCTTGAGATAAAACAATAGCACTGACATATTTTAAGATATGCCAGTGCAAGTTGTTTTTAGTTAGAACAGCTCAATCATGCATTTTAGTCTGAGACTCGGCTTAAGCTTTGTTTGTTAAACCGAGGTTATAACAAATATACTGTATGTGTTAACATTACATACGAATACCTATGAATTCGAATGAGGTCAGGCTGTTTTTATTCTCCATGCATGCTCCATAAGACTGTAAAAGGCCCTCAAGATAACCAAAGTAATCTAAAACAATTTCATTATATTTACCGTAGCAATATTTTTAATTCAGTACTTGGTGCAATTCCATGGTGCCAATCATTGAATCCATGGTTTTTGACAATAGACTTAGTGACCATTGATCCAAGTTCTAGTCTACTATAGTTATATTAATTTGGATTCTGCATTCACCACTAAGAATTTTATTTCCCCATGTCTGTATGATATCAATTTCCTGAAGAGTCACCTTTTGAAGGAGCACTGACTGTTTGGATACATTCTGAAGCGCCATCATGCCCTCCGTGAACAAGTCTTTCTCAGCGTATTTTCGGGTCAGTCAATGACCTGTGGAAATTGATTGTGAGGGAAGTAAATATGCACTGAGAAACAAACAGCACTTGATGCACAGTCGCTCACTTCAGAAGGCCTGTCACCACAAAGACGAATTTACTAAAACTTGAAAGCCACTGCGAGCGAGAACTGTGAATTCAGCGAACCCACTGCCAATCAATATGAACGACAACTAACAAAAGACTGTGAGTCAACAGCTTCTGCTCAATCTAGACAAATAGATAAATTCCACAGCAAGGCCATTCAAGGCAGGGCGTTTATTTGAAAAGAAGTATGCAACAAAATATATCACTGTATTAAAAACCATGTCCAATCAGACAGCCATTCAGGTAGGGTAAAGCCTGATTATAACTCTCAAAAGTGGAAAAAAGCCATAAAAGCTAGTTATAAAAGTTTATAGGTGGCTTTCAAAATTCCATTAGTGTCTAGCAAGAGGTAATTGAGATAATTAGCATCATCATTTCTAACTAAATGCTTTTTAATCTAGGTCATTTACTTCATATTAAGAGAGATAGAGACTTGGGGAATGTGTCTTTTCAACCCTTAGTGGAATAGGAAGTAATTCAGGTAAAAATGGGTTTAATGGAGGGCAGTTAAGTAATTCTGCAAGTTTTTAAAAAATTGAGCCTATTGAGAGAAGACTGCATGGCATTTATGTCCACTCAAGACAGATAATCAGAAAGCTCTACAGCACCACTGGGTTTTACAGCTTCATTGAAAATGACAGTTTCTTCTGAGAGAAAAACAGAGGAGAGGAGGGAACAAATCAGTTATCATAGTGCTGGAAAGCAGGCGGTAAATGGATTTTTATTTGACGTTTGTGTACAGGTCTGTGTTTTCAGTCTTTCTGTTCGGGATTTAAACAATTTTTTTGTCCACTTACCCTTTAACAAATATATTGTTTAAATTTTACCCTAACTCTCTTCGACAAAAATGGTACGGAAGCTGTCATTGTGCGGATACCCTTTCAAAAGGTATTAATATCTACTATTTAGGTATTAAAATGCACCCTTATATATGCACTAATATGCACCTTTTAGTGGTAAATGAGGTACAAAGGTGTACATTTTATAAAGGTCCTGACCCAGTGACAGTTTTTGGACCATTTTATTTCTCAGAGGAAAAGTACACAACTGTACAAACTATTGCATGTTTATCCTTCACAGCTTTGTTTGCGTTAAATTAAATATGTCGTCCACCCTGACCAAGTTCCGTAAACCGTCTGATCCCTATAATGAGACCATTGTGAATTTTTATATCTATGGACTACCGCGATCAGTCATACTTTACGGTCTACAACTGCGCCACATGTCTGGATATATAACTGATTTTAGACACCATCATTTGATCCTCATTTGATGATTACTGCAGCCGTGACAAATAAAAATGTACACAAACATCTCTTTTTAATGACATTTTCTTCACAGCTTGCTTTCTGTGGCCGTTAATTCCACAACATTAATTACAAAGTACTATTTTACCACATTTAGCATCTTAAACTGGATTACTGAATAAGATGCAGGTTTTTGCTCTGAAATACTGCATGCAAAAGTGGTGCGATTGTAAAATTTGCCCCTCTGAATTACTCTGCACCATTGAACTGCCTTAAACATTGGTTTTGAGCACCGACAATGCTGCTGTTCAATGTGAATTCATGTGGTTTAGACGGCTGGATAAAAAGATATGACTGTTATTGATCATTCTGAACAATATCTCTGAAGTTAGTTTTTCTAGAGGGCAGTAAGTGCACTAGCACTTTCTTCCAAGTTGAGGAGAGTTTGGTTTACCAGTACAAGCTAAAACCGGTGTGATTTCTCATGGTTCAAATCCATGTATAACCCTATGATGTAGATATTTCAGTTTTGGCTATTGCACTACTGGAAAAGAAATCTCTGAAATTTAAGTTGGCCAGTGGCAGTGGAAAAACATCTTAAATGGAAAACGCAACAGTGTGTAGTCAATAATGTGTTGAAATACCTACTGAAGAAAGCTATTTTAACAGATTTAGCACTAAGTTTGACTCCTTAATTGGTATGTATAGAACAGCATGCTAAGTGACCCAGTTTCTTACCGTAAAGACTCCATTACCTATCCAGTAGCCAAGATGAATAATTATGTTGGAGGAAAGAGCTATTTTGCCTTGTAACAATTGACACAATACAAACATTGGGTGTGAAATCTGATTTGGCCATTTCAAAGTTTTCAAAGGCATTCCTTAAATGATGTTTCATTAAACAAAGTTTGGGAGGAGCACGTATAAATAATCAGTCCAATTAACTTGTCATCAACAATCATCATGACTATCCCATCAGCATGAGAGGAAGTGTTTATATATAGGCACTCAGTCGACTCACCTACATTCCTTGACAGTTTTCAGCATCCCTCCACCTCACTCTTGGCTTGTTCCTTCCACAGCCAGGAATACGGGGGGAGTACTCTGGGTTCGGGCCGAATAACGAGCCCTCTCCTCGGACAGGACGACAAATATGCATACTATTTATTCTATCGGACTTGTTTGTAAGTGTGAACTCGTGAATTGTGTTTTTCTGTTAACCTCAGCCATTGTGTCACCCAAGACTTTGTCAAAATAATCGCATAGTCTTTTGGATTGTTCTGCGAGATGCATTGTAACATTTATATAATGGCTCAGACTTCATGACATATCTCTGTCTGCCACAACCAGATTACACAATGTTCTCAAACGCCATTAAATCTGTGTTGCCTCCAGGTCGTTATTATAATATGAGTGCGTCAGAGTCCTGCGAGAGCAGGGACAAAGATGCACAGTGCTCAGTTACAGGAATGTGGTAGACAGGATGGATCTGCTTTTCTTGTTATCACCATCTCATTATAATGATGGGAATATTAGATCATAGCCTGTCATGCCTTTTGCCTTTTTGCCCCCCCCCCCCACCCACCCACCCCACTTTGCCGTACGCTGACGTGTAAAGCTGAGACGCATCACTCCTCAATGTAAGAAACATGAAATGAATAGCTTGACACTTCACATCACACACAAATGCTGTGATGAAGGAGAATGAGTGACCCAGTTGAGAGATGAGGTTGAGGGGGTCAAGAGACTGATGTCTGGAAAAGAAAAAGGAGAAAATGCACCTGCTTCTCAAGAGCACACACGACCGATATGGCATGGGATGCCACTGGTTATGTCGTTTGACACTAATGGTATCACGGTATAAAGAAAAATAAAGGAGACTATTGTAAGTAAGTCCACTGAAGGCAAGTTTGACGAACCCAAGTGTAGCACTTATTCAAAACAAGATAACACAAAGGCATGAACTCAAACCATGAACACTTACAAACAGTGGTTACACAAACAATACTTGACAAGGACACGTGGCAAACATGAGGGCTTAAATTCACATAGAACTAATGACAAGAAAAGGGAAGGCTTAAATTCACATAGAACTAATGACAAGAAAAGGGACACCTGTGAACAATGAAACAATGAACCAATCAGAACATGACACATAAGACAAGGGAACACATGGCAGGATCACATGACAAGACATGAAACATGACCCAAAACAAGAAGTGACAACTATAATGCATGGATGTATATTTGAGTACTGAATTTCTACCAATATTTCCAACTCCAGATTTAATATAAATATTGAATGTATTGTGTGTAGTATTAAGTATTTTGTGTTGTGATTTGAACATTTTCTCTTTACAAATTAACAGTTGTGAAGGACATGGTCTTGCATGCATCAACATTGCAATGACCAATATTGCACCGCCTCAAACCGTGGACAGCGTGGGCCGAGGCACTGTGAGCTGAGATTTTCCAAAATACCAGGCAGTAATGCAGAGAAAATATCAGCTGAACCAGCAAAAAGTGGCAGTAAGAAGAATTTTGCAGAACTTTACACTATTTCAGGTAATTCAGGTAAAATATGTTCACTAGTAGTTGTTAGGATGTGAACAGTATCGGTCTGGCTGTGTGCGTCCGATACTATTGCAAAACTTGACGAATATCTTTTGTCATGTATAACTCTCTCTGTAAGGCTTGACACGAAGTAATACTTGTTAAAAATGGAACAGTTAATTGTACTTTTAGACTAAATCTTTTTAAAAATCTAAAAAGAAATTCTATGTGTTGTATAATTGGTATCATATCTGAGACATCAGGCTTTTATGGCTTGTATAGTTTGATATAGTGAGAGTCCAAACTGAGGAAAAATATGCAATTTGGCACAGTTGCTGTTATTTGTATGGCCAAAAAAATAAGTTCTGATAGTGTAGTTTGTAATGTAAACCAATGGGATCTAATTTTGACGATCATTTTGACAACGATGTCATCTCTACACGAAAAACGTAACATTTTTTAGTACATTGTTGTTGTGTAAACGTACCCTAAGATGATATTTAAATGCTTAGTTTTAAAACAAAAGCTGTGTAGTTTTCATTGTGTGGGCAAAACATGATGCAATCCAGTACAATGATGAGCACAGTACATCCAGTACAATCAGATTGACTGGGAGATTTACATAAATTAATGTAAATATGTACGTATATATATATATATATATATATATATATATGATATTGCTTTATAGGGTTACAGATTATCAGAAATCGTTAAGCGGTTATTGACTAGTTGGCCATTATAATCCTTATAATATTTTGTATTTGAGCTAAGTATGTTTAGAGACAATCAAAGTGCTGCCTTATTCTTTCAACAATCTCAATATTAAGGTCATAAAATATAATTAAAATTAATTAAACTTTCAGTATGTAGTAGTTGTGTTTAACAAATTTTTCCATATTTAAATGTAGTTTACTCCCAATATCAGTATAGAAAAAATGATTCTGTCTGGACTTGCTTATCAGTAATTATGAATATATTTTTTGGTCTGATTGGGAAACTCTTTGAAATATGAACAAAACTCCTTATATTATACAGTATATACCATATACTATATATGACCATATATATTTCACCTACATACCCCCAAGAAAGGCTGCTTTCAAAGGAACATAAAGCAATTTTAGAAGCCACATTAGACAATTCAGGCACTGCATGTCAGAGCATTCTGTAATCAAGGTTGCTACCCATCTTCTAGACCTGATATCCTGTCTCAGTATTCACTGCCTCTCCTGACACATTGGCAGTGCATTTCACTTGGCAGATCTCTCCAACTCGAAAGGGCACCTCAGCATCCACAAGCAGAATAGCCGATTCTTCTGCTGCGTCTCAGTATTCAGTGTGCGTATCCAGGGCTAAATGATCTCTTCCTCTCTCTCCTCCGCTGTCAAGAGCTCTGGAAGAGTGAGACAGTCACACCTGCTTCCCCTCCGAGCTCACAAGGACAGTGTGCCGAGGTCCACTGTTTCCAAAAGACGTACTATTAGCATTTTTTTAATTGCCGTTTATGCTTGCTTTAAAGGAATTCTCCTAAAATGGAAATTTTGTCATTATTTTCATGTCATTCCAAAACTGTATGATTTTCTTTCTTCTGCGGATCACAAATGTGACAGAAAGCTCCATTAAAAGGACTCTATAATACTCATGCATGAAGACTTTGGGTTATTAAGTCAAGGCTTTGTGTGAGAAACACACCGAATTTTTTACTATTTTTGACATTTCTCCTCACAGGTTTGGAATGACATGAGAGTGAGTAACTATTTAATCTCCAAAGTTTGGATGCTTTTTAATCAGAGAGACAGTGCTCCCAATACCCAAACTTTTTTTTCTCTCTGTGGTTTATTATTGTGGTTTATCTGGGACTGGATGAGCTCCATCTGATGCTCATTAATTCAGAGCCCCTAATGGAGGCCGAGATCTCTGATAGAAAGATCAGTCTTCTCACTCCCCCATGGTTTCATGATCAATTCTCTGAAAGCTGCCTAGCAACAGAACACTGCTTCCTGTCCACTGAGAATGGCCCACCAGCTTGAATGAAAGCAGTGTTGTTTATGCATATAGTTTATAAACTAATCTAAGATTTCTGTAATGCCACAGACTGAGACTGTATATAAATCACATAAGACTGATAATTTATATTGGTGTCATGATTCTGGTGTGGTGGCATGATTCTTGTGACCTATAGTGGGAAACAATTGAATGTATAAAAAAGCTGAAATTAAAGGGATACTTCACCCAAAAATGAAAATTAGCCAATGATTTACTCACCCTGAAGCCATCCCAGGTGTATATGACATTCTTCTTTCAGACGAATACAATCGGAGTTATATAAAAAAATGTCCTGGCTCTTCCAAGCTTTATAATGGCAGTGAATGGCTGTTTGTCTTTGGAAGTCCATCAAAGTGCATCTATTCATGATAAAAGTGCTCCACGCGTCTCCGGGAGATAATAAAGGCCTTCTGAAGTGAAGCGATGCGTTCGTGTAAGAAAAATATCCATATTTAAAACTTTATCGACTAAAATAACTACCTTCCAGCAGACGGCTGTACGCATCGATTTATGCAAAAAGAGTAACCGTTGAACTTGACGCACAACATAATGACAAACGCGGTTGCCCAGCCCTGTTTGTTGGAACCGCGAGAGGCGTCAATTGCCGCCATTACGTTGTGCGTCAAGTTCAAGGGATACTCTTTTTGCGTAAATCAATGTGAACTATCCCTTTAAGGGTACGTTTACATGACAACGATATGCTTAAAACGGAGAAGTTTTTCCGTTGAGTTTTCCGCATACAGACGACGACATTGTCAAAACGTTCCCCATTTACACGGATCCGCGCAAATGACTAAAAATGCTGTATTCTGCTGCCAGGCCATTAGATTTCAAAAATTTCAAAAGTTTGCGTTTGCAGGCACCCAAAACGCTGTTGTCGTGTAAATTAACGGCCAAAACGCATAAAAAGTCTTCAGTTTTTAGTTGAAAAAGGTGTCGTGTAAACAGCCCCTTAGTCACTAGGCTAAGCTGGATGAAGCTTTGACCAGCTTATTTACAACCAGGAAATAATTTATGATCTGCTATCATTTCACTGAGAAGAACACTGCAGATGACAGAGTACATGATGTCCTTCACTTTTATTGAATGTTATGTTTTGAATGTAACGTCCTTGTAAACATCGCTCTCATAAAAACAATGCTTGGTTCACATCACAAAGCCTTTTGAGCCTTTTCTCCTAATGGAGCTCCTAACAAAAACTCAGGGGGAACACGCTCATATAATCAAAACGACCAAAACACTAAACATGAATAAACAATATGCAGTTCTTCCAACAATGATGTGACTATGCAACTGTAGAACCTGCCCGCAAACAAACCTGGGTTTGTCATAGTGTTTAATAACAAGTCTTACTCCTATTTTTAATAACAGACTATACCATACAAAGCCATTTCTTTTTACAGAGAAAAGGACAATGTGTAAACAGATAACCCTGAACTACCCAGGTGAAAAAAAAGTGTACTTGAGTGCACTAAAAAAACACTTAAATACAAGAAAGTATATTTGTAGTATATTCTTACTTTTTGTGCTAAAGAAAACTGTAAAAATTATGCACTATAAATACACTAATTAAAAGCATATTTTTACTTAAGTAGTACTTAAGTGTAATTGCGAAAGTATATTAAAAAACATTGATATTTTAAATGTATTTTTAGTGCAATTTTTTTGCATTTTAATATATTTCTAACAAGTGTACTAGAAGTGCATTAGTAATAAATATATGCTTAATTACACTTTTAAGAAATATGCTAAACACAAGCATAATTTTTATATATATTCAAACAAATGCACTATAAGTACATTGGTATTAAATATGCTTAATTATACTTTTAAGAAATATGCTAAACACAAGCATAATTTTAATATATATTCAAACAAATGCACTATAAGTACATTGGTATTAAATATATGATTAATTATACTTTTAAGAAATATGCTAAACACAAGCATAATTTTAATATATTTCTAACAAATGCAATATAAGTACATTGGTATTCAATATATGCTTAGTTATACTTTTAAGAAATATGCTAAACACAAGCATAATTTTAATATATTTCTAACAAATGCACTATAAGTACATTGGCAATAAGTATATGATTAATTATACTTTTAAGAAATATGCTAAACACAAGCATAATTTTAATATATTTCTAACAAATGCACTATAAGTACATTGGCAATAAGTATATGATTAATTATACTTTTAAGAAATAAGCTAAACACAAGCATAATTTTAATATATTTCTAACAAATGCACTATAAGTACATTGGTAATAAATATATGCTTAATTATACTTTTAAGAAATATGCTAAACACAAGCATAATTTTAATATATTTCTAACAAATGCACTATAAGTACATTGGCAATAAGTATATGATTAATTATACTTTTAAGAAATATGCTAAACACAAGCATAATTTTAATATATTTCTAACAAATGCACTATAAGTACATTGGTAATAAATATATGCTTAATTATACTTTTAAGAAATATGCTAAACACAAGCATAATTTTAATATATTTCTAACAAATGCACTAATAAATATATGCTTAATTATACTTTTAAGAAATATGCTAAATCATGAAATTTTTGTGAAGTTTTATTGTATTTAAAGAAAACATACTTATGTTGCTCTTTGTGTAAGAACATAGCAAAATGGTTAAGCTTTTAGTATGTTTAAAGTACTTTTTAAACACTTAGGCCTACTGCAGTATATTTTAATATTTATATATTTACAATTTTAATATTTTGGGGGGAAATTACATTTATAATGTACCAACTTATAATGTATTATAAACATTTGTCAACTATTATTAAGCATTGCAATAAGCCTTCTTAAAATTAATATTGTTCACTTTCACTTGATTAAAGGCTACTTAAAAGGCTGTTGTCCATTACGATACATTTATACTACTGAAATTCCCACAAGGATTTTAACATCATATTATTTGAAATGCATCATAGATACATTTTCCAAAGATGTTTAAATGTTTTCATAAAAGATGTTGTACTTGTTTAAATTTGAACAATATGCATAACACCTGTGACTAGTCCTGATTGGTTCCAGAGCCGTTGAACGGCTGTGATTGGTTCTTATGATTATGAGCTCATTTCACTCGAGCTTCAGTTCCTGTGCGTATGTTCCTTGAATGTGATTAGATTTAGAAGTCTACATTTAAACTGTTAAAGTATAATAGCGATCGTGTTTGTTGAGAGGACTTGGAGGAAACCACGCGATTCATATGTAGGTGATGCTTTTTTGCGATTAACTTTTTCAAACGTGAACAGTTTTGGTGAATCGTTTATCGGAGGGATATAAATCTCTCGGGTTTCATTACAATATCTCAGTTTTTCTTTCGAAGATTAACGGAATTCTTTAGTAATGTAGCCATCCTTTACATTACTAATCAGATATGATGACCAGAGCCGGACAGTAACGGAGTACATTTACTTGAGTACAGTACTTAAGTACAATTTTGAGGGATCTGTACTTTACTCGAGTATCATTTTTGGGGAGTACTTATGACTTTACTCAAGTACATTTGAGAGGCAAATATTGTACTCTTTACTCCAATACATTTCTATCCATAACCGTGAGTACCCGAGTAAAAAAAAAAAAAAAGTAAAAAGAAAAAGAAAAATCTTGGAAACCCTCAATTTGTTGTTTCCCTCTCAAACGTGATTGGATTGTGCAGGCGCCACTGATTGGGACAGCCTATCAGCAATCACTTCCAGCTTTCCGCCAAAGTCAACTCCATGGTCAGATTTTATATTACACATTAATGTAAGCCAAGCATTTGGTTTGATGTTCTTGAGTATGTGGTGTGTTTAACACAGATGTGGCAGTGGCGTAGCCACGAGGGATTTCTGATTTCTTAAAAAAAAAACTTTAGGAGGCAAAATATATTTTTACTGATTATGTGAATTACACTGCTCAAACCAAAGTAGGCTACTACCCAGCGAATGAAGAAGGGTTGGCGCTCAGTCTCCACAGTACATAAAATATTAATTTTGTTTTATTTTATTTTTCGGGTTTGCATTTATGAGGAAAAAACAATGTTATGGACGTGTTCTCCGTTACGGACGTGAGCGCTCTGAAAGCGGCATAAAAAATGCTTTAAAACTTTCACAGAGACATCAAACAGAAAACACAAAACCTTTCTTTAACCTGAATTTCGTTTTGCATTAATTGTATCTTAATTTTAATCAATGTTTCATCAACCAATTGCCTGGGTTTAATAAATAAGAAGTAAATAGCAGACGATAGATAAGAAACGGAGGCGCCGGCACGTGAACTGGATCTCGTCTCATAAATGAACCGAAACACAGTGTATAAGGTAGCCTACTTGCCTCTCACAGACATGTCTACTTTTAAACAGAAAAATTCAAAACGAAAGAAAACAGACTACAGACTGCTCTCTGCTTATGTAATCCGTATGAAATGTGCATTTCTCTCTGGCGCGTTCACTACTGAAGATCGCGAGTCAGCATCGTCAACTTCATCTTAGCCGACACTGACAAAGAAAACACTTGTTTATTAACAAGTGTTTTTTAATAAACAATTAAAATATCTCCTTGCTATATTTTACATATTCATAATCATTCCTTTTGCCGGTTCTTTGTGACAGCTTTTAGGTGCTTTATTGGCAGCGCCACCCTTACATGTGGTGTGTGTGTGTGTGTGTGTGTGTTGTCCCCGCATTTAAGATGGGACCCCCCATAAATTTAATTTAATTAAATAAAGCAACATGGTAAAAAGATGAAAATGACTTGATTTTACTTTCAATTCCTTTTACATTCTCCAAGGTATTAACATTAACATTTTTCATAACTCCATGTAGGACGTTTCTGTGCATAAATGTAAGCACTGTGGCAGTAGATTAGTAATGCAATATTTAGAAAATTTACTCTTGTACTCTTGATACTCAAGTACTTTTAAAAACAAGTACTTTAGTACTTTTACTTAAGTAGACATCTGAATGTAGTACTTTTACTTGTACTTGAGTAAAATTTAGCAAGGGGTATCTGTACTTTTACTCAAGTAACAAAGCTCTGTACTCTGTCCGCCTCTGATGATGACACACGGACTGTGAAAAGGGTTTCTTAGCCAATATTTGCCTTTATTACCCCTTGTTAGAAAATGCAACAACGAAAGGTTTGTGTCGTGGAAAAAAACACTGTTAAGTTATATTTTGTTGTTGTTGTTTTTTTTGTTTTCCTAAAGTTTGTTTGGGAAAGGATTGTAAAATTTAAAAAAGAAAAGAAAATCGTGTTTTGTTCATATTTAAGATACGTAGGCCTACTGTATGCTGTAGTTTAATAATTTTAGTTTAAGCTTGCCACTTGTGTTCTTTTTCCCCCGCCTCTACTATAAGGTCTGTTTGGACTTGTTCGTGAATAACGTCTCAAAAAATTAAAGTGTTTTTCAAGAAAGCGATGCTGTTTGTTTGTACATTACATAGCCTACCTGTGCTGTATTGTGTGGTATCCTTTTAACTATGGGTGTTTACATTTACATGAATTACATTTACTTTTATCAAATATAATTTTTAGCATAAATGAGGCAGAAAATGCTACTGATAACACAGTAATAGTGTACTTGACTACTTTTTAAATAAACCATTATTTAATTGTTTTATAAAGGTACTGTTAACATAGTTAAAATATATTTGAAATAAATTATTTACTATATAAAAAATATGTGAGCAATACATAAATATGATTTGTATATATTATATATTCTTATATTTTAAATAATTTATAAGTGTATTTAAAAATGCATTAAAGATAGGTTCAATTGTACTAAAAGGGATAACAAAATAAAAAAAAATTAAAGCTGAAATAGTATGTTAAAAGCATATTTTAGTTAATCTTCAGTGTGTGTCAAAATAGCACAGTTGAGTACACTTAGTTGATCTTAAGTTTATCTTAAGAAGTACTAAAGTTAAGCTTTTAGTATATTAAGTACAAAATTAGTGCGCGAAAATAGAGCACTTTAAGTACATTATGGAAGTGTACCAAGTGCACTTAAATAATGTAATTTAGTGTACTTTTTTTTACAAAGAAATACACCTTAAGTATAATATATATGTATAATATATCATTATTATATTTTAAATAATTTATTAGTACAATTAAAATGCATTAAAAATGGGTTTTAGATATACTAAAAGTGGTAACAAAATACATTTTTTTAAAGGTTGAAATAGTATATTAAAAATATATTTAAGTTCATCTTCAGTGTGTGTCAAAATAGCACAGTTGAGTACACTTAGTTGAGCTTAAGTTTATCTTAAGAAGTACTAAAGTTAAGCTTTTAGTATATTAAGTACAAAATTAGTGCGCGAAAATAGAGCACTTTAAGTACATTATGGAAGTGTACTAAGTGCACTTAAATAATGTAATTTAGTGTACTTTTTTTGACAAAGAAATACACCTTAAGTATAATATATATTTATAATATATCATTATTATATTTTAAATAATTTATTAGTACAATTAAAATGTATTAAAAATGGGTTTTAGATATACTTAAAGTGGTAACAAAATACATTTTTTTTAAAGGTTGAAATAGTATATTAAAAATATATTTAAGTTCATCTTCAGTGTGTGTCAAAATAGCACAGTTGAGTACACTTAGTTGAGCTTAAGTTTATCTGAAGAAGTACTAAAGTTAAGCTTTTAGTATATTAAGTACAAAATTAGTGCGCGAAAATAGAGCACTTTAAGTACATTATGGAAGTGTACTAAGTGCACTTAAATAAAATGTATTTTAGTGAACTTTTTTTTCACCTGGGTAATAATCCTCTAAAATCAATAGATTCTGCTGCTGCTTATTAAA
The DNA here is from genome assembly GCF_029890125.1 of Rhinichthys klamathensis goyatoka. NCBI lineage: Eukaryota > Metazoa > Chordata > Actinopteri > Cypriniformes > Leuciscidae > Rhinichthys > Rhinichthys klamathensis. Next base: position 3,022,294 of record NW_026606652.1, on the reverse strand, counting down.
ATCAGTAGAAGAAGGGAAAGATCTGTTTAAGCTTGTGTCAGTAACACAAATATGCAGAGTAAGCTCTTTCTGCCTTCATCTCTGTCCTACTGGGAGGCTTTACTCTGTCCATCACAGAGCAGAGGGAGAGAGTGAAGGAGAGAGGGATGGATTAAAACAGCTTTGTCTTTGGCTAAGTGGATTAGCAGCAGGTAAAGCTCTCGCTGCATTTCCGCCGTTATGATGTTAGCGCAAGTCCTGTCCCAGCCATCTGCCATTTATCAGTGATTGATGAGCCAGAGAAGGCATCACTTTCAGCAGCACTTCCACACACAATTGTTTTTAGGTCATGGTGGCATAGCTGCCAACTCTCACGCATTGGCCGTGAGACACCTGCATTTGATTGGTTTCACACGCTCACACGCCACACTCCCGATTTCTCACGCTGAAGTGTCAACCCGGGCGGTCAAATGCCTGGAAGATGAGCTTATCTATATATCTACCTGTTGAGCCACTCGTGATCGACTAGTTATACCGCAAATGCGTTAAAAATCTCCCGTTATCTAGAGCGAGCGTGCATGCGAGACAGAGATTGTGCTCCAAACCGCGTAGAGCGAGCGAGAGACCTTGCGCGAGCGAGACCCCCCCCCCCCCCCCGTCAACAAATCTCACTCGTCGCTACCCCCCCCCCCCACCCGTCATCAAATCTCACGCCGAGCAAAACTCAAAAGTTGGCAGGTATGTGGTGGGGTCTTTCCATCTGTTGTTTTTGTTCTGAGCTAATGATATTATATCCCTTAACCCCTAAATCTTTCCCTCAGAAAACTTTTTGCAGTTTTAGATTTTCATTGAAACATTATTTAGAGTGTTTATTGGAACAGTTGGATGGTCCCCACAAATGTAGGGAATTTTAGGTTTTAATATTCTTGTGGGGGTATTTGGCATCCAAATTTATAATATTGGTCTATAATGCTCTGCAGGTTCATGATTTTGAGTCAGTATTAATAGACTACTTTTTACCTCTTAATCTGACATTAGAAAACTTTACTTTTAAAGGTCAGTGGACATTTTCTGTATATTTGAATACACCCAAACTAATTCAAAATCATTTAAACTGAATTTGCAGTGAATACATAGTTCAAAATTGATCATTTGGGGGCCAAATAAACCTTCAAGATTAGTAAAACCTAAAATAGGGTTATAATATATATACCTGTACATACAAAACGATTTTTGATTATAAGTTTAATTGAATTGGATCATTAAAGGTCAGCAGCAAAGACATTGATTTATAAAGTGAGATTAAATACATAAAGTATATTTGTATTATTTAAAGGTAGGGTATGGGATTTGCAAAACGGCCGGCAGATTTTGAAAATACACAACTCAAAAGGTCCTACCTTCTTTCCTCCAACACTGGCCCTGACTCCACCCATTCGAAGAACATGGACGCGCAATCATACATCTGCAAAACGCAGATGCGCGAGATTTGCACTTACTCTCTCTGTACCGGGGCAACTTGCACTTACTGTGACTGGGTCACGAGCTTTGAGTATGCGCACGAAGGGGACAGGCGCGCGAGAGGGATGGGGGAGGGGGTAATGGTACGACCCTTTGATTGACGCATTTTCTGTCCAATGATTCTAGGTGGTCTTGGAAATGATTGGCTGGAGTTTTTCGAGTCCTGCCCGTTCCACAGATGATTAAATTGCTTAATTTTCATTTCAGTGCTTCTAACTCAGTGGCTTTAAGTGGGTTAGGAATAGGATTTCAAGTGATTTTGAAAAAATGGTCAAAAAAGAAAAACACATACCCCACCTTTAACATTTAATTATTGGAAGCTTGCGTACTATTCTGAGTTTGCATTTCACTGTTTTGTTCATTTTGAGGAATACTGAATCTGTTCTTGTGCAAGTGAGATAAATAAATGCATACTCGTATGCATTTTCATATTTAACTACGATCAACTTTACACAGAGCACACAACGCCTCAGCACCTTACTCCCGATTTCCCTCAACATGGACAAGAGAATTGAATGAATTGGAAAACAAAGTAACTTGCGTTACTCATTTGAAAAAAAATAACTGAGCTGTTTTGTTGTCAATTTAAAACCAATACATTACTTGTTACTTGAAAAAGTATTTGATTGAATAACTCACATTACTTGTAATGCGTTACCCCAAACATTGGGTATTACACCATTTTTCTCAAATAATCTTTCCCAGGTATTCCTGTATTAAGCAGGATAATGTACAGTCATTATCACAAAATTGTTATGTGAAGTCATTATCAAAAATGAAACCCCTTCAGGTTGATGCAAGACCTGATCACCCTGTTTAGGTTTATTTTGTGATAATGACTTCACATTTTCCCATACATACAGTAGGCCTATGTAATAAAATGGCATACACATCTTTTTTTTAAAAAATTACATCATAGGGTAATAATGTTATGGTGTATTGTGTTAATGCACTCTATGTATCCCAAGACAAACTATATTTATACAATTTTGTGATGTTTGGAATAATCTGAATATAAAACTTGACTCATCAATATTAATTAGGATCATTCATTAGTTCAACCTGATTTGCTTAAAAGGCAGATGTTGGTAAATAAGTATTGCCATATTTATAGCCAATGTATGATTACTGTTAATCATGTATGTATTTCCCATAGGAGACGGGGCATATGATTAATACACTTCTGTTCAACCCAGTGTGCAAACTATTTTTTTCTCATATGGATCTTCCATTGAACAAGCAGTTAGATAAAGGTAAAAACAAATCCATATATTTATGATATGGGTTGTAATTTATGATTACAAGGGCCATAATGATGAGCAGGCACAGACAGACTCTGTCAGCATGAAGGGGATTGTGTGTCCTGAAGCGTAAGAGTGTCTGTCCTGCCATATGTGGACATTATGTCCATGTGCTCTCCTTTCTTTATGTGTTAGGCCGTGCATATATGTGTATGTATGCATGAGATCACCTACACTAAGCCACCCAATCGAGCATGTCTCCCATGGGGGTTCACAGCGCCTTCGCAACGTAAATCAAAGGCGTGGAAGCAACTCACCAGTTCAAAGCACAGCAGCAATGTGGATTGTTCTGGATGGATCTGAGAATGGCTCACTCAGCCATTAAACAGGGTGAGGCTCGGTACAGGGAATAGAGAGGGCAGAGGCGGGCTTTGATGTCACTAGATTTCATGTTTAGAAGTGAAATGCCAGGGAAGTACATCCTGATGTGCATAATACAAACCTGAACCCGGGTCAGAGGAGTTATGAGAAGCAGGAAAATGTACAAATGATATGAATTTAATTGGAAGCTGTGGTTGGTGCTCACCGGTGCTTTTAGTGTAATATACCAAAGTAAACAGAATGATACACTGTTGTAGGCAGATGAAATGTATATTTATATTTATATATTTATCTGTATTTCATAAAGATTTTTCGTGATTAATGGTTGATCATTTTGGAAATAGATTATTTTTTGCATGAATCAATGCTCTTGATGTTTAAAAATAGTCTGTTTACTGACAAGTTTGCTATTGCTGTGTGTTCAGTTAACCTTTAAAAGGTACAATATGTAAGAATTTTGTAATAAAATATCCAAAAATCACGTGCACAGTGTGATATATTTCCTGCAGTTGTGTACTTACAATATCCCAAAAGTCTCCAAAGATTTTTTATTTCAGAGAAATTCCAATTTTAAATAAGTGGCCGTCCCGGAAAAAAATGTCGCCTGTCAATGACGCAATATCCGCGCTATCCTCGGTTTCCGTTCATATTGCCATAGCCATGACGTAATCATGGCGACAGACGTGGACAACTGCGTAGTGCGTAACGTTTAGTGGCACGCCGTTCTTGTTTCTTTCACACATAGACCATGGCAAGCAGACTTTGGGACAAACAAGGAGAACTAAAATGAGGATCAATATCAGTGTGGCGTTTTTGAGATGCCGAGAGCTCCATGTCCGCGACTAACTTGGACTTGACAGAGCTTCACGAGCCACGACTTGACAGCTTTATTAGACAGGTGAGCAAAAACAAATCAATGTTATATAACGTTAGCTCAACATGATGAAATGTTAGAATATGGTCAGTATGTTATTCTAATGTTGATCTAGCTTACTGCTAGTTTTGTATAGCAAACGAACTAACACGTAGTATAACATTATAACTTTCAACACATATTTAAATGCCGTTTAGTGTGATAGTGTAACGTTAGACCAAGTGAAGCAGCTCTGCGTTACCTCACAAGTTTAATTCGTCTAATAAACTGACCTGTGTGAGTAATCCAGCACTTGCGGGTAGTTCGATAGAATTAAATGTCCTTATTCCTTTATATCCGAGGGACTCGCGTGTGATATCTGTCTCTTTAGCAATCATGACCTGCTTCATACCACTGTAATGTTAAAAAACATAAACATCCATAAACATTATTAGATCCATCAGCTTGACAGCAAGTCCTATCATTCAGCTCATCACTTCGTCATAAACCTATGCCTTTGTTATTGGAAACTGCGCCCTCTTGTGGCGAAAAAAATCGTACATATTGTGCCTTTAATATGATTTAATATGGGAAATTAGTAAAGTAGTATATGGTCCATTTCTCCTTGTAATGTAAAAAAAAAATCCCATATATCATATAGTTATTTTAGATCAGGGGAGCAGAACTCAACAGGCCTCAGCTACAGCCCTGGAGAGATTAGGTGTGTTCGACTCGAAGTGGACCGATCGCTGTATGACATCACAGTGCCATGAGAGCGTTTAGAGAGCCGAACACACCTTTTAGCTTCAACACCTGACATAGCTAATCAAGTCCTTCTGGCTTATTTGAACATGTGTGTTGGATAGGGCTGCAGCAAACGATTATGTTGACAATCGATTAATCTAACGGTTATTGAAACGATTAATCGACAAATCGTCGATTATTTATCCAAGTAATCAGTAGGCTTTGATCGATTATTTCACTTTTGCAATTAGTTAAAATATTGAGTTATACCTATTGTAACTAATAAATAAAACAAGAAAATCACTTCAGCTTTTGAAAATGTCTTTTTAATAAACTTCGAGCCAACCGAGTAGACGAATCTCCTTCTGGTTTTCTTTCCTCCTCAGAAGTCTTCAGTAATCCTGGTACTGTATTTTTATTAAGTCTGGGAATTGTAATAACTGTTTAATAAGACTAAAAATACGAATATGTAATATTGTGCATATTAAAAAAAAAAATGCTCCTCTCTAAAGTTTTTTTTTTAAAACTAACTATCGAGTTTATGGTCATTGAATGGCTTTCCTGAGGTAAATGTGACGCAACATATTGTTTGCAAGCTGTTTTATTGACGTCTTTCTGCGGTTGTAACACTGGTTAAGTGAATACATTAGAGATGATTCATTTCAGTAAGTTGTGCTGTATCTTTCAACATGCTTTTTGATATTCATTTATGTTTATTTCGGGCTGTAACTAGCTGTAAAGAGGAAGAGATGATAGGTTCACGTGCAGCTTGACCTGAGGCGCTATAGCGATCTGTCACACCACATTAAAGAGTGCCCAAACCACATGTATTGTTTGAATTCCATTGTAAAATTGAGCTGAGACATTCTTTTATATTAAAAGTAACCTGCTCTGTCTTGTCTGATAGCGCGTTGTCTGTACGTGTCCTCTTTGCTCTGTGATGTACCTTTCACTGCGTGGGAAAAAAGGACGTGTGGCGTGAGAACAGTGTCAATTGCGTGAGTTTGAATGAGTGAGAGTTAACGGCCCTGCATTTGACAGCATTTTATTTTATTGATTTTTTTGTAGTTATGTTAAATCTTCCCACATTCTATGGGTTCAGCTTCATTTGCACTCCGAAGCGCCATGTCTTCTATTGGTTTGGATCCAGGAGGGTTGCATTACAATATTGCACTACAGCGCCCCACTGGTCAAACCCTGTTATTGCAGGCCCTTCAATAGGTCAAATGAGATCAAAAGACTATTCAACAGCCAACATGACATCATGACTTTGCGTAAACATACACGCCACTTTCAATTCAAGTGGCGTGTTATCTATACGCATTTTGTGCTATCCGCGTGTATGTCCACGCCGAAATCTTTTGCGTGTATGTCTACGCCATTAAATGTCCGAGTGATTCCGCGTGTATGTGTACGCCGTTAAATGTCCGAGCGAAACGAAGCAAAATCTATATCTACATCTGTGGAGCGATATTTCTTTTCCTAGGATGGTAGGAGAAGACTCATAAAATGGTATTAACCCCAGTGACGGGTAGGTTTAGGGACGGGGTTGGGGTAGGTCATATATTTATATATACATAATACAGTAATATAACGTTAAGTCAAAGGCGTTGATAAACACGCTGAAAAGCGATTATGCGTGTTGATAGCACGCCAAAAATGGAAATACGAATTGGCGTGTCATACACACGCCATTTCATGAGATCAGTCTGCAACAGCACAAATATTTGTCGACAATTGTTTGTGTTGGAGCAGGGTTGGAACTAAAATCTGCAGGGCTACGGCCTTCCACGAACTGAGTTTTGCACCCCTGATTTAGTTAATTTAATTATGTAGATGAAAGTGGACGGATAAAATAATAATTAAAATCAAGTCTGCATATTGATTATCTGACACTTAAAATCAATTCTATAAAATCAATATTGGTATTAGTCATAAAGTTGACATTTTAGAAATGTGGTGAAAAGATGATTGAATTCATCTTTAATTTTTAATCTAAAATCTTAAATTTTATCTTAAATTTATTTTTTTATCTAAAATCTTTCATCTTTAATTAATTAAATTGTGTTCCACAGAAGCATGGTTTGGAAAGACATGAAGGTAAAGTAAATAATGACAGAACATTGGGCCAACTATCACATTTAAAACTGCTGGTGCAAATGATAGGCAAGTGCATATTGTTGATCCCTCCGATATTTCAGGAAACTACACAAAGGCAATCTCCAGCATGCCATGAGGACTCATTAATCTGTTTCTCTCTCTCACTGTTTCATTCATTCAGGTCCAGCGTAAGAGACAGGAAGGACATCAATAGTGTTTGTAATGCCAATGGGTCAGGCTTTGTGTTTTTGCTGTATTCAGTCCTTGGATGGGATTCATGCTTAACAATGTTTCACAAGACTTCTGAGATCAGAAGCTCTGATAGCCAACAGGAGCAGAATGATGGAGAGAAAGAGTGTTTGCTCCTTGGCTTTTCTCCATTATCCCCCACAATCTCTTATGTGGGCCTTGGCTGTCAGGAAATCAATTATAATACGTGGAGGAATGAAGAGAGGAATGGTACAGTATGGAAATCAGTGTTGGAGAGTAGCTAACTAAAATTGCAACACTGCTAAATTAATTTTTAAATAATTTTGAATGTTTTTTAAGTTTAGTCGTGAAACTGTCTTAACTGATACACATTCGGAACACTAGATTTATGGTCAGTTATGTATTGTAAATTGATTTGTATTGATGCTATTTAGTGTAAATGGGTCTCTTTACAGAGGGATAGACAGAATACAGGGGAAAAAAAATAATTTTTGTTATATACAGTGGTGGCCAAAATTATTAGAACGGTAAGATTTTTTTATGTTTTAAAAGAAGTCTCTTCTGCTCATCAAGGCTTCATTTAATTGATCCAAAATACAGCAAAAACAGTAATATTGTGAAATATTTTTACAATTTAAAATAATAGTTTTCTATTTGAAAATATTTAAAAATGCAGTTTATTCCTGTGATCAAAGCTGAATTTTCAGCATCATTACTCCAGTCTTCGGTGTCACATGATCCTTCAGAAATCATTGTAATATGATGATTTGATGCTCAAGAAACATTTTTTATTATTATCATCAATGTTGAAAACCGTTTTCTTCAGGATTATTTGATGAATAGAAAATTCTAAAGAACAGCATTTATCTGAAATAGAAAGCTATTGTAACATTATCACTACCGTTCAAAAGTATGGGGTTAGTAAGAATTTTTTTTTTTTGTGGAAAGAAATTAAAGAAATTAATAATTTTATTCAGCAAGGATGCATTAAAATGCTCAAAAGTGACAGTATAGACATTTATTATGTTGCAAAACCTTTTCAATTTCAGATAAATGCTGTTCTTTTGAACTTTCTGTTCATCAAAGAATCCTGAAAATAAATTGTACACATCTTCCAACATTGATAATAATAATAAATGTTTCTTGAGCAGCAAATCAGCATATTAGAATAATTTCTGAAGGATCATGTGACACTGAAGACTGGAGTAATGATGCTGTAAACTCAGCTTTGATCACAGGAATAAATTACATTTTAAAATATATTCAAATAGAAAACAGTTATTTAAAAATTGTAAAAAATATTTCACAATATTTCTGTTTTTGCTGTATTTTGGATCAAATAAATGAAGCCTTGGTGAGCAGAAGAGACTTCTTTTAAAACATTAAAAAATCTTACCGTTCTAATAATTTTGGCCACCACTGTATATATATATATATATATATATATATATATATATATATATATATATATATATATATATATATATATATATAGCAATAGCAATAAAACAGATTTGCTTCTTCTGTATACAAACTCCATAATTTTTCTATTCCCATTGATAGCTCCTTCATCTCCCCCTCCCCTCAGGTTAAGAGTCGGGTGTCATCTTCGATAGCACCATCTTTTACGTCTCATGTTAATAATGTTACACGGTCTGCTTACTACCATCTTCGAAACATCAACCGTCGGTGTGCTTTCCTCACGCCTCACTCTACTGCCATTCTTGTTCATAGTTTAGTCACTTCTCGTTTAGATTACTGCAATTCTCTATGCCTCCCGCATAAAACCCTCCATAAACTTCAACTGGTCCAAAACTCAGCTGCTTGTATTATCACTCGTACCTCCTCTATTCATCCCATCACTCCTATCTTACAACAGCTCCATTGGCTCCCCATCATTTACCGTATCAACTATAAAATACTTCTCCTCACTTCATAATCTTGCCCCTTCATATCTTTTTGACCTCCTCCACACCCGCTCGCTCGGAACCATTTTACTGTTCCCCGTGTACGCCTTGTTACTATGGGGAGCAGAGCTTTCTGCTGCTCTGCTCCTCAGCTCTGGAACTCGCTTCCACCGGATCTCAGTAATATTGATTCCCTCTCACATTTTAAATCCAAACTCAAAACCCATCTGTTTTGAATAGCTTACTGCCTCTGCATTGTCTTTTTCAATTGTATTGTATTTCATTGTTTTTACTTAAATATTGTTATTGTCTTATTGATGATGTATGGTGACCTTGAGTGTCAAGAAAGGCGCCTATAAATAAACTGCATAATAATAATAATATCAACCTTCACCATTTGAAATGCACACTTGGATGCATGTTTTTTTTGTTTTGTTTGCAGTTCATATTTTCCTTTGTTTTCCTAGATCTTTAAAGATTAAGTTTATGAGCTGTATAATTTTTTTTGGACAAAACATAGGCCCACACTTTTTCAAACTTGATTTATTTAAGATATTTATCACTGTAGTGTATCACATCCAGCTTACTTGGCCTCAAGGTTTCCACATGAAGTTATCAACCTTGGAAAGAAAGCGATAAGGTACTGTTATCAGACACATCTGTTTAACCTGCAGGTTTTTTCCGCCCTGTGACTTTGAAAGAGCAAAACAGCTATCAGTGAGAACTAATAGAGAACTCTGTTGCTCTGCCTTATGCCTTAGGCTGCTTATATTTCTAGATTTAAAGGAATAGTATACCCAATAATTCATTGACTCACCCTCATGTCATTCCAAACCTGTGTGACTTCCGTGGGGCTTCCGTGGGGCACAAAGAAAGACATTTAGCTGTACGTCCATGCTGCTCTTTTTCCATGAAATGAATGTATTTTGGGACCAGGGACAGCCATGGTAACCATTTATATTGTAAGTAAGGAATTTATCATTTTATTATGAACTATCCCTTTAAAAGCAGAAGCTTGTCAACTCAATCGTCGCCTGCTTGTTTCTCCAGTTTCATCAACTAATCCACCTCTCTTTCTTTCATCCTTCCTCAAGGTTACCGTTTGACGCAGGTTGAAGCATGTGGCTTGTAAAACAGATTGCATTTATGATAATGAGGCTACTTGAGGGTAACATCAAACCCTATTTTCATTCCATCACCTCCAAGGCTGACATATCCAATCAATTTGAAACTGATTGTGAATCAATTTCCTAATGATGGGAAATCAATATTTAATCTGTGAATGCAAGGTGAGATCTTGATCAAGGTACAGTAGAGGTTTTCCCATCCTGTACTTCCAGACGGTTTTATCTTTCACTTTTAAGTACAAAGCTTCCAAGAGAGTAATAAGAAATTCACATCTATCTTTCTCAAAACCAAATTGCAAGCAAATAAATAAATAAGGATCACTAAGAAGGGAAATCTCTGGGCTCATAGCTCCCGACTCTATCTCTTTTTTTTTTCTCCTCCGAGAATGGAATATTTCCTCTAACAGCTGCAGTGTGCGCAATTTTCATTTTGTCATTTCTGGCCTTCCAGATATCCCAGCTAAGCTTCTGCTGAGGTGACCCATCACTCTCCAGTCTCCGTAGTTGAGCCAAGCTCTGAAAAAAATACACCGCTTTACTGCTCACCATGTGTGACGGGCTCTCTTGTGCATGTGTAGAGAGTGTGAGTGTGTGCACAGCCTTGGTTTCCTTCCTCCCCTGTTCCTTTGCAGGAGACCTTTGGTGTGAAAGGCAATCATATTACCCCCAGCCCTGCGATAAGAAGGACTGGCTTGCTCACAAAGAATTAACCGGAGAAAGCGAGCCTCCGGTGGTTTTGGTTTAACCCAGGGCCAAACATTTTGGTGAGGTTTTCCACCCATCATTTCAGGGAAATTGGATCTTTGGCTGAGAGGTATGTGTTCAGGAGATGGAATACGGTGTGAAATTTCACCACATCCTCCCGATGCATCATCAGCAACACTAGTGAGAAGGCCTGTGAAAGGAGTCAGCAGCTCAGAAATTAGGGTGCGCTTCCCAAAAGCATCGTTATCCAAATATGCTCGCAAGTTCCGCTGAATTGTGTTGGTAACTACGGAAATTGTGACCATAGTTGGCTTCGGGAAACACTCCCCTGAATCGCTCACACTTGTCTGAAAATGATGTTAACTCACCTCAAGGGATGAAAAATGCAAGTAGGACATATAGGCCTTGTATTGAAGACAAGATACTTTTTTTTAAAGTCAAGACCGAGAATTTCAACCACCTGTGAGAAGTAGTTCTTCTAGCAACATCTTCAACTATGGGCACAGTAACAGTTTAATTGGTATTTATTGTGTGAAAATTTGAATCATTTTCACTGTAAATATGGAGAAAGTTTATGTTTATTCCATTATTTTTGTATTATTCATAATTATCCAATGTAGCATGTATTTTCATAGTTTAACATTGAACTCTGGATTTGGGACAACTTTAAATATATTAAAATCTATACATAAAATGCACTTAAAAAATAATAAGCTAAAAAAAGTATTTTCTTGTAAAACGTACTCCAACAATATTTATTTTATTTACAGCTTCAAAAAATCATTTTTACAGTGTTCATTGGAACAAAAATCAACCCCTCTGACATGAAAGTTGAAGAAGCACCAAACTATTCTTGCAAGAAGACCGTTTATATGAGAAGCACATGAGACATGATGCGGAAAATTTGAAAGCTGCACATTATATACCAAATGTGCCGCTGACAACCTTTTGCAGTGCAGAATGTTATATTAAAAAAACAATTTTTATATCCTCGCTGGCACCTTAAAGGAAATGAATGTCATCCAGTTGAAATTGGTTTCCTTTTCCCTTCAGTATGTTATAAACTCTGCAAAAACTGCTCCCAGTTTTCTGCTCACTTTTATTTTTTCAGTCTTTCAAAGATATATTGCTGTGCCTTGTTTTACACACAAACGCCTTTAGATTTCTGTCATCTGTAAAAAGAATTAGACCTGCTAAGGCAAGATTATTGACAATTATTGATGTAAATATCAATGAAGTAAGCAATATTGGTTATATGAAAAACTATCTTATAAATAATTATAAGATAAATAACATGAATCAACAATTAAATGACCAAATAATCATTTGATAACTAAGAATATTTGTTTAATAATGATATTAGTGATCTTTTCCCCCTTCTTTTTGTGGCTTACTACTATATCTAATACAAAGAGCCAAAAGCCTAAAATAAAATTGGTATTTATTTCATGTCCAACTAGCTTTTATTTCCTGAGTCTAGCGCAGCCAGTGCTCTAAATCAAAGTTTCTCCTCCAGGTCTCCCAAAGTGTTGTTCACCGGTGGCAGTGATAGTGATCCACCTCATACTAAAGTGAATATAATGGTGTCGTGGCACACAGAGAGAAAGTAACGGAAGGCGTCCTCCTGAGAAATGCCTGCGGAGAGCCATGGAGGTGAGCAGCTAATTATGAGTCTATCCCCCTCTTCCTCTTCCTCTTTCATTCCCTTCCTTTCCTTTCCTTCAGAGGTTCATCTGCATGTTTCTGAAGCTCTCCAATTACCACAGCAAAACCCCTGGTCACTACCAGAGGGAAGATGATGGAACAGGAAAGAAAGAAAAGAGGAATAATATTAAATTACATGAATAATTAAATACATACTTAGTCTCTTGGATTGCAATTTATCCCCAAAAATGCTTTTGGATCCCAGCATTGCATTATATTGCATATGTGACCTTCCATCTGCTGTTATAGAGATACGAGAGGGAGAAATGCTTTTGCTGAAAACGCTTAAAATAAGAAAGCCATCATCAATTATAATGAATGAGTATGTGTCTGTTCCACTTAGTCATTTTCCACGCTGACTTTCATTTCCCCAACACTAAAAATAATTCATTTGCTCAAACGCTCTCCAGTTTGTATGTCCAAAATGCTTCTTTATTTGAGGATTCAACATTCAAATTACATCCCCTGCATGATGCACATACTTCTTCTATGTCTCTGCATTCTGCAAATAGTACAGGCCACAATTTCACCATGTTGCATTGGCTTTCACCCAGACTGGGCAGGACTGCAGGTGAAAAGTGTTTTCTTGATGAACATTAACCTTCACAGGGTCAAGTACCATCAACTTCCAAACAACTGCAGTCTTGAGTCCTTTGACAGAAATGTAGACAAATGTGTGTCAATTAGAGTGATATAGAAAGCTGTTCTCCATAATGATGTGCAGTTGGCAGTGTTTAAGATTAAGTTGTTTGCATTTTGGTACCTTGTTGCAGCTGATACTAATTTTTGATAATATGCTGTCTCATAACTTTAAACGTCCTACTTTTACAGTATTTCTTGAGAGACAAGAACATGAGGGAGAAGTAAAGCTATCAAAGTGTATGTTTTTCTGTGCTTCATGGGATAAAGCACCCACTTGAAAATTAAAAATTTGTGATGCCATTGTTGTCATTTTGTTGCTGATATAAATATATCTAAAATATATCAGTTCTGGAGATTTTGGTCTTTCCCCATTTAGGTAAATAGAAGTTGCCTAGACTAAAGAATTGAAAATAGCTGCTTGGGTGTATGCCATTCAAAGGGTCATCGAATGCAAAATTCACTTTTATATGGTGTTTGCATATAAATGTGTCTTTGCAGTGTGTGGACACAACCAAAATACAATGAAAAAAAAAATCCATTCACTAATTTTATCCTCAAAAAGCCTAAACAGTCTCAATATGATGTCTGACCCATGTCTGAATATGATGTTTTCACCAAGGCTGCATTTATTTGATCAAAATACAGTAAAACTGTAATATTGTGAAATATTATTACAATTTAAAATAACTGTTTTCTATATGAATATATTTTAAAATGTAATTTATTCCAGAGCTGAATTTTCTGCAGTAATTAATTCAGTCTGTCAGGTTGCATGATCAATCAAGAATCTTTCTAATCGTGTTGCTCCTGAAACATTTCTTTTTAATATTAATGCTGAAAACAGTTGTGCTACTTAGTTGACATGAAACGGAAGTTGCGATAAGTTTTTCTTCCCTATTGTGACGTATAGCCGAGTGAAACAGCTTCTGGAATGAGAAAAATGTAGGGCGAGACTTGATTTCGTCCTTCAGGAATTGATTGGATCGTAGGAAGTTGGGCGTTGATGTCTATATGGAGGCAGATCTGAATGCTATTTGTAGTCAGTTGCGGTGGATATTTAGTCCCACCCTCAGTCGAGACACACATAATGAAGAGAACAGACATCGTTTTGATTAAGGATTATGAAGGCATATTAATTTATTTAATTTTTTTAAAATAATGATGTGCACGGATAAATAATTCATAATAAGCTCTACAACATTCTGTAAAAGAAATTGTCACTTTAGATTTCATGGTGACTTTAATATTTTTGTGGAAACTGCTGAATACAAATATTTGTTTAAAAATAATATATTTCATTTAATATTAAAATGTTTATAATGTTGTGATGGCTGATTTCACAAAAAAACTGAAAAATTAGATCAGAACTTTAGTGGGTTACATGCAACATTTTAATCTGTTAGGTCTAAACATCTCAGTGAATTTCATGTGCCTGATGAGGACCAACGCATTCTCATCCCAAGGCGTCACTAAATGACAATTTTGACCATGCTTCAATATTCGACGCTTTAGGCACCCTTTAGCGTCAGTTACATGACGCGATCCTAGCGGTTTACCTAAAGGTAAAGCGTCAGTAAGATGACGCCCTAGGCACCCTTTAGCGTCATGTAACTGACGCTAAAGGGTGCCTAAAGCGTCGAATATTGAAGCATGGTCAAAATGATTCCCAAGGCGTCAGTTTGATGACGCCTTGGGATGAGAATGGGCTGTGAGGACCTAACAGGTTGAAACATTTCATGTGGTTGTAAACATTTTTTGAGCTTTAATTTCAGTGTGCGGCCATCTATCTACCTTTGTTTTTGTCCAGCACCTAATCTGAATTTTGGATTTAATGAGTAAACAACACCAAAATGTATTTTATTTTAGCTGTACTGGCTTCCCTGTAATATCTACTTATCTATCCATCATTCTCAGAACAAAAACAAGAGAAATTTAGAAATCCATGAAAGGCAGGGTATGTTTTTAGAGCCGCAGTGAAGTGAAATATTCAGTGTGGGAGAGGATGACACTTCAGTGCATCTACCTGACCATGTTCATGTAGGCAGATCCATTAGGGTTTCAGAGCCATCATCACAGTTTTCCATGTTCTCCAAAGCCGGGCTTGTTCAAATGGCCCTCTAGCCTCTCTAACATGTTGTTTTGCTTTTACTAAAACTAATGTTTCTTTCTCTTTTGCTCTTCCTGTGCATTACACTTTCTGTACTTTTCTCTCTCAGTCCCTAGTGGACTGCAGAACACCTCGCTAAAACATTTCCATCGTTGTCTATCTGTAGTCCTGTAGCGTGGGGTGGATAATGGCCGGTCATGGCTGACAGCTCATTGGGTTACTAGGGTTATGTGCTGTGCTGTTCAGTATTCTCATCATGGTGCATTTCCTCCTCCATCACCTCCAGCTCGTTTTAATACACCTCTATAATGCCTGTCTCACCAACTCCCACAGTGTCGTGACATCCACACATCATGCCATTAGATACATGGCCCTGCTCCCAATGCATGAAAAGAGCTGAATTACAGGAAGCTTATGTCCACAATATTAGTCACCTGTCAACTCAGTGCTTATTTGTTTTGAATCTATAAAAAACACAGCAGACATTTAGCAATCTTGTCGCATTAAGATATTAATAATAATAATAATTCATTACATTTATATAGCGCTTTTCTAGGCACTCAAAGCGCTTCACATGGAAGGGGGAATCTCCTCAACCACCACCAATGTGCAGCATCCACCTGGATGATGCGACGGCAGCCATATTGCACCAGAACGCCCACCACACACCAGCTTACTGGTGGAGAGGAGACATAGTGATGAAGCCAATTGGTATATATATATATGGGGATGATTAGGAGGCCATGATGGACAGAGGCCACTGGGCAAATTTGGCCAGGATGCCGGGGTTACACCCCTACTCTTTCGAAAGACATCCTGGGATTTTTAATGACCACAGAGAGTCAGGACCTCGGTTTAACGTCTCATCCGAAGGACGGTGCTATTTGACAGTATAGTGTCCCCGTCACTATACTGGGGCGTTAGGACCCACACAGACCACAGGGTGAGCGCCCCCTGCTGGCCTCACTAACACCTCTTCCAGCAGCAACCTGGTTTTCTCAGGAGGTCTCCCATCCAGGTACTAACCAGGCTCAGCCCTGCTTAGCTTCAGTGGGCAACCAGTCTTGGGCTACAGGGTGATATGGCTGCTGGATTGATAAAATCCAGCAGCCATTACCCTCTGCTAAAAGCACACACAACCCATTATGGAAGCTTATTTACACCACGGAATAAAAAATAGTTCCAATTGTGAGATACTGTATGAACTCGCAATTGTGAGAAAAAAGTCGCATTTTACCTTTTTTTATTTTTATGTTTTATTATTCCGTAGTGAAAATGAGCTTCCATACCACAAAATTTGAACTCCAAATTGAAGCAAATCTCCTAATGAAATGTGGTTTCGAACACCTTTGTGCATGGCCAAATCTAATACGAGACCTTGTTAAATTACAGGTGAACTCCATTTGCAGGTCCTAATACTGAAGGACACATCTCTGGTGAATTTTCGAGATGTCTTCTGCCCTAGTGGGTGTATAATGGAGGCTGATGGGTGCTACTAACCGCTAGCACACAAGCCTTCGCAGAGCCGCTAATGCCCTGCAGATATTGACCCCACATCCATCATAGTTCCCATCGTGCTTTCCCACCAGATGCAAAGTGCTTCTGCCTGTTTTCCAGAAGCTAAGTAAGAAATGTTTACAAATTGAAAAGAAGCTCTTTGAGAAAAAATTAAAAATAAAAATCACGTACACGTAACCCGCTAGCTGCTAATTGTTGGGAAATTAAATGTGTCTCGTATAGCCAGCGGTGGGAAGGGTTGAGGAATCAATGTATTGATCGCACGTCCAGCTTACTGTTTCTAATCCTGCAAATCTTGTGTTGCTGCTAGAAGTGCCGTATTGAATATCTGAAGGAACCAGACGTGCTGCTTAAGTGTAATTTATGTAATGCAGTGGATGTGTGTGTTGAGTTTCATTCCAGCAAGTGCTCACTGATTTCGGGAGCTATTAAATAAATTTATTTAGCTGCAGTGGTTGACAGGATCAACACATGGGAACTCCAAAACCAACTCATGTTCTTAAGGTATTAATTTAAGCAAAACTAACAAATGTCATAATCATAGAACAAAGAATTTTAGATGATCGATTATTCATTTAGCACTGTATGCATTACAGGTTTAGTCACCCAGTGTAATGACACACCAAGTTTAATGACACACAGTTTATTTTATTAAACACAAAACTGAAGAAAACAAGTCGCTGGAGGTCCAAAACAGCACAAGGTAAAGAAAGCCAGGCTTATCACATCAGTGACTCGCATTGGTTTTCAGTGAGTTAGTCATTCCAGTGTCTGTTTAGGTTTAAAACACGAACTCTGTCATATTCTGTGATTCTTTCTGAAGAACAAATGTTTTTATCTGTCATGTGTATGTTGCAGTGCAGTGTTGGGGTAGTTACTCAAAAAAAGTAATTAGTTACTAGTTACTAGTTACTTCTGTAAATTGTAATGAGATTACTTTACTAGTTACTGCGTTTGAAAAGTAACTTCACTACTTATTACTTTACTTTCCCGTTTCTTAATTTACCATGTAGATATATGGACAAATATCATAGCCCTATCATCACTTAGCCTGTCTGCATAGTGTTTATTGTATAAATTTATACAAAATGGCATGTAAAACCATATGAAAGAACAATATCCCTGTCTGCACAAAGAAATATATCTCACCGTAAAATCCACAAACAACAGGATAAAGGAGGCTATGGTGCGGTCATTTTAAAATGGGGTCAACACACAAGTTTTAAAACACAGGCTTTGGGAAACATGAGAATAAAACTCTTCTCCTGAGAACAAAACCATCTTTTTATTCGACTCATGGCAATAAAAACAAAAAATGAAGTGGTCAATGAAAAATAATAAAATAAAGGTCACTTTTAAATTTTTAATCTTAATTTAAAATGCATTTTTCTTGGCGATTCAATGGTCGGCAGGGGAAGTATGTCGAACCCTGCAACAAGCTAGTTCATTTCGTTTTGTGTTACCTGCTGTCCTCCAAGACTTGAGAAAAGTTTTTTGTAACAGCGCGCGCGGCGCCGAATCCGAGGATGAACTACTTCAAGAAGCCGAATCTGCCCGAGCATGTGCGTCTGACCGCACCGGCACACAGTTTGCGTGTCTAAATCAGTTGCTTATGTTTACAAAATGAGCCTACAATAGCATAAGCCTTTTTAATAAAAAGATCCATGTTTTATAAAATGTCCACGAAACTAAATGAAATGTTTAGTGAAATTAGAAAATATTTAAGAGATCGTTGATTTAGTTCTAGTCTACATACATGTTTTTATATCCACATATTTTGTTCTAATGTCACAAGTAATAATCTCAGGGTTTACTGGATTTTACGTACACGATTCTTTTTGTAGTGTTATTGGTGGTGATGTAGCCTACTAAAATAAACATTGTCACGTGTGGACCGTTCTCTCACCGTTGATTCCTGATGGTTAAGAGGACAATTACTCGCGTCGCCCCGTCGACGTTTCACAGAATAGTACAACGGCGAGCGCGTCGAGTATAAACGCCTCGTCCGTTTGGGGAGGTGCGCGCTGCAGAGACCCCCTGTCTCCGTCTCTATTTCCCTCTCTCCTTCGCACCGGCAGCTATGTCACTCAAATCGATCTCTATGGCAACAGTGCGCACGCACCACTAGACAGAACTTTACACACAGGCAAACACGGGTAACGCAGGAAAGCGCGTTCCAATAGTATAGTAAAGTAGTGTAGTTACCGATATTTTTAGTGTAATGCGTTACTTTACTTCGTTACCCAAAAAAGTAATATCGTTACTGTAATCCGTTACTTTGTAACTCGTTACCCTCAACACTGTTGCAGTGTTTAGTAAATCTGAATGGATCCATGTACTGGCATATAATGTAGTCAGGTCAAGGCGGTTGCTTTAGGTTATTTTTTTTTTTTTTTTTTTTTTTGCATCTCCATTTGGTCCTGTTCAGTATCGCAACTTGACGTTTAAAACGTAAACAAGCTCTAAAAAGCTTTAAACAAGGTATTTACTGTTGCACTGTCCATAACAGAGTACATAACAAAATTACTAAAACTTAAGCTTAACTTAAAATGTTAACTGAAAATGTTTAATCAAAAGGTATTTCAAAATTAGAATAAATACTATAATAGTTTATAAATAATACTAAAATAAAACTGATCACCTTACATACCCTGTCCTGTATTAGATTGCAACAAACTCTAGTTAAGAAAACTCTGGATGATAAATCCCTTAAAATAAAACCTATCTAGCTTAAATGTTTTCTTCACTTAAGGGGTTTGTTGAAACTGAGCCAAGAGCTTTAAGGTGGCCACAGGAATATTCTCTTCCTGGCTGTTTGGTCCCACTCTGTATAATGTTTGAAAGGATCCTAATGCTAGAAACTTTTAAGTTTATTTACTGCAAAGTCCCTGATCATTTCAAGCAGACCTTCACAGTTTGTGTGGCCCATTTCAGATGTTTTGTGAACCTGTCACAGTGTAATGCAGGCTTTGCCAAGAGGCTGTTATTGATGGATGGGGCAGCAGCAACTGTATTGGTACCAAGAAGGTCTAAAATACAGTGGAGAAAGCTATCCGATAGCATTCACATTCATTTCAAAGGCAGCTGCTTGGCTGTTGCCCAAAACCCTGATCCCTTGATTGGATCTAAAACCTGTAAACATGGTGACGCATTCCACATGGTATTGGTAACATAGCTCATTTACATATAGATCTTAAAGGTACAATAGCAAAAAAATAATAAAAATTAATTCAAAGAGAAAGTAAAAAACTAGCAGTACTGTTTATTGACAGCTAGTTGTTGTTGTAGTGGTTATATTTAGGTATGGGGTAGGGTTAAGGGATCTAGAATATGGTCAAGGCATTAATATGTGTTGTTATAAGTACTAAGTGTAATCGAATGAGATGAGTGGTGGTGATTGACGTTTGTGAGCACCTATATCAGCAAGGAGTTTCTCCTATTTAAGAGCTGGTTGGCTATGGTCTGGGATGCGTCACATCCTGCTCCTCCCCTTTTCTTTCGTTGACAGTAGCCACAGGTATGTGCCATTAGCATGTAGCAAGTTCTGCTTTTAATTGCTGTATGTGTGGCATTAATGATTCATTGTCGCATTTTAGCTTGTCTTTTCCCCTCTCTGTTTCCTTCGGCTTGTTTGAAGTGGATTCTAAGACTGCTAACCTCTCAGGTATGTGCAAACTGTTCTGTGGAAAGCAGATTGTTTAGCTTTGTTTGGGGCTTGGAGATTGGCTGATGTTTTGAGTTATGTGCAGCATCCCTGTATCTCAGCTGAACGGCCGTTTATATGAAAACCGTATAACCGTGCCTGTGAAGGGATAATAGAGCACATTTTCCTTTTTCGGTAAGTGTTGTCGTGCATGTAGTTACATGCTGAGAAAGACGTGGGTATTGTTTTTTTTTGGTTTAGTATTTCTGGATATTTGTGTTCTTTTTTTTTTCTCTTCTTTTTTTGTGTGCAGAAACCGGACAGCAGCAGTCTTTCTTTCGTGGGTCTGTGTGACGAGTAGACCCTGTGAGTTTTGTATTTCCATTGTATTGGTAAGTGATTTTTAGCGTGATTTGCAATCATGGATGATGAACTACGTGAGTTGAGAGAATTAGTAGTTCAACTAAAGGCAGATAATGAAAGATTACGACAGGAGCAAGTGCCAGTTGCACAGCCTGGTTCATCTAGGGCTCCCATACCTGTAGCCGGGGACCTTCCACCCACTAGTCCCAGTGCAACGGACCGATTTGTTTTTGTACCTCGTGACAGAAAGTGCCCAAAATTTAATGGTAGGTCTGGCATCTTCATAGATGAATGGGTGGAAGAGGACCAGGCCTGCATGCGGCTTCGCCATCTCTCTAATATTGATCAGGCATTTTTTTTGGTCGATCATTTGGAGGGAGAGGCGAGGTAGGAAATTCCTTATCGGTCAAGGGACGAGAGGGAGGATCCAAAGAAAATTATTCAGGCGTTGCGTGACTTGTATGGTTGTACGAAATCGTATGTTGCGCTCCAGGAGTAATTTTTTTTCCAGGAGACAACAGGAGGGGGAGAGCTTGTTGGAGTTCTCCCTGGTTCTGATGAATCTTCTGGAAAAAGTAAAAAGTCAGTCACCTTATGGCATGCCTAATGCGGAAACTTTGCTGCGCGACCAATTCGTGGAATATGTTGGTGATGGTGCTCTCCGACGTGAATTAAAACAGCTAGTCCATCGCCAACCAACTGCTACATTGTTGGACGTTCGCAGTGAAGCTATTCGCTGGGAACGGGAGGGAATGCCTGGGGGAACAAGCGGTCGAAGCCAGTCCGTTCCTTTTGCTTATGGTATTCAGTACGGGGTACAGGGACATCAGCACACAGGGAGTAACATTGTGTCAACGACATCTGAAATGAGCGAATTACGAGAAATGCTGAAAAAGCAACAACAACAACTGAATCAATTGACTCAAAGCATGGCTCAATTTCAAAATCACCAACTGCGTATGCGATCATCCCGGCCAAATCAGATTATTTGTAGAAGGTGTCAACAACCTGGTCATTTTGCCAGAGATTGTGATGGGGAGCGGCGACTCTCCCGTTTTCCACCAGCACTTGCAGATTCCTCCTTGAGGAGTGTGCAGTCACTATCTAGACAACCGTCGTAAAACTAGTTCCCGCCGAGCTGCAGGGCCACAGCTTGGTTGGGGAAAAGACAGGCTCGGGTGTTCTGATGGGTTCGGGTTTCATGTCTAGTCTTTTGTCTACATGTCCTCAACTCGTCGTGAGTATGGGTGGGGTTAAGGTACCTTGCCTGGTGGACACCAGTTCCTTGGTGTCGTGTCTACAATTACAGAGAGTTGTTTCTTGACAAATTTTGAATCTTGGGGTCAGGAACAGCTTCGGTCGTGCCATTGGCTACAGCTCCGTCCCGCAAATGGCCTCTCAATTCCGTACATGGGCTATTTGGAACTAGATGTTGAGCTTTGCGGACGAGTGGTTTTAGGTTGCAGGGTGCTGGTGGTCAAGGATCCTCTGGGTGGTTTGTGTGCTCAGGTTCCTGGAGTTCTGGGAATGAACATCTTGAGCCGCTGCTACCAGGAACTCTTTGGCCAGCATAGCATGAGTCTCTTTGATTTACCTGTTGTGTCGCAGGCCCCTAGTTCTGTTTTTCAGGCCTTACAACATTGCCATCACATTGACTCTCAGTTAGTCTCGGATCAGGGGGGGGGGCGAGTTAAAGTGCGTGGACGTCGGGCGTGTCGCATCCCAGGAGGCACCATGAAGTTGGTTGCCGTAACATGTTCTGCACAGTCCTCGAGTGGTACAGTACTGTTTGAGCCACCAGATTCTGGTCTCCCAGTAGGTTTGTTGACATCTCTTTCTTTGGTACCAGTGGACCGTGGTACAGCCTATGTGCCTGTGGTTAATGTTGGTGCGGTAGATGTAGTACTCTATGCTAGCACGGTTATAGGTACTGTCAACCAGGTTTATGTGGTTAGCTTACCTCCAGGGGTCACTGAGGTCCAGGTGGTTTCAGCTAGAGTGAGTACACAAGCTGTGCAGGTTTCTCCCGCTGTACCAGAACAGATAAGGTCGATTGATTTGCCTGTACTGTCAGAGGAAGAACAAGGTAAGGTGAGGGCACTTCTGCAAAAGTATTTGCCTGTGTTTTCCATGCATGATGGAGATCTGGGATGCACCAATCTTATTTCTCATGATATCCCACTGCAGGATGATGTCCCTCTGCGGCAGCGGTATAGGCGTATTCCTCCTTCTGAGTATGAGGTAGTGAAGGCACACATTAACCAACTGCTTGAGACTCAGGTAATTAGAGAAAGTTGCAGCCCTTATCCTTTACCCATCATCCTGGTCAAGAAGAAGGACGGTAGTCTGTGCATGTGTGTAGACTACCATCATTTAAATTCTAAGACCAGGAAGGATGCATTTCCTCTACCCCGTATCGAGGAAACATTACACTCGCTGGTGGGGGCACGTTGGTTTTCTACCATGGACCTTGCCAGCAGGTATAATCAGATACCTGTTACTGAGGCTGATAGATCTAAGACTGCCTTTTGTACTCCGTTCGGCCTTTTTGAATGGAACAGGATGCCATTTGGGCTTTGCAACGCCCCCAGCACCTTCCAACTGCGATTGATGGAACGGATGTTTGGAGACCAACAGTGCCAGTCTCTGCTCCTGTATCTGGATGACATTATTGTGTTTTCCTCTTCAGTGGACCAACATCTGGCTCAGATGGAGGTTGTATTAAGCCGGTTATACCGGGAGGGTTTGAAGGCCAAATTATCTAAGTGTTCTTTTTTCAAACGGGAAGTGCAGTATCTGGGTCATGTGATTTCGTCGGAAGGGGTATCTACAGACCCAGGTAAGATTGAGGCGGTCTCGCAGTGACCTCGTCCAACCAGTGTGGCGGAGTTACGGTCATTTTTGGGGTTTGCTAGCTACTACCGACGTTTTGTGGAGGGGTTTGCTAGGTTAGCTGCCCCCCTACATAGGTTGGTGGCTGAGCTGGCAACACCGAAGCGCTCGAGGCATTTGAAGGGTGTCGCTGATGCTTGGTCTGCAGAGTGCCAGCGTGGCTTTAAGGAGTTAAAAGGAAAACTCACCACAGCTCCCGTGCTTGCCTATGCTGATTTTGCACTCCCTTTAATCCTGGAGGTGGACGCCAGCCTTGGGGGGCTAGGGGCAGTTCTCTCACAGGAGCAGCAAGGTAAGGTGCTTCCCATAGCTTACGGTAGCCGTGGTCTTAGGCCCACTGAGCACAATACATCTAACTACAGTTCTATGAAACTGGGGTTTCTTGCGCTCAAGTGGGCCATGACTGAAAAGTTCCGGGAGTACCTGCTGGGGCATAAGTGTATAGTTTATACTGATAATAACCCTCTTAGCTACCTGACCTCTGCCAAGTTAGGGGCCATGGAACAGCGGTGGGCTGTAAGAGTAAGAGTAACCGCAACTCTGATGCCTTGTCACGACAAAACTTTCTGCTGGAAGGAGGTCAGGATTTGTGCCTCGGTGCAGCTGTCCCAGTAGTGTTGCGTCAAGCCACCCAAGGTGGTTTGACGACTCGGGTGAACCAAATTGCATCATTTCCTTGTTGTCCCACCAATGATATGTGTATTCAGCAGGAGGCAGATTCAGTCATTGGGGAGATGTTGGTGTTCTGGAGGCGGAAGTCACCCCCTAGCTCTGAGGAGCACAAGAAACTCTCCAGGTCTGCTGTGATTATGTTTCGGCAGTGGGATCGCCTGGTGGAGAATGAGGGAGTGCTTTATCGGCGGGTGTTTCGTCAGGATGGTGGAGAGGAGGTTCTCCAAGTGTTATTGCTGGTGGTCATGAAGTCTGAAGTACTGACCAAACTTCACCAACAGCACGGGCACCAGGGGGTGGAGCGCACCACCCAGCTGGTACAGCAGCGATGTTATTGGCCAGGAATGTCCTCGGACATTGCTCGCTGGTGCCAGGAGTGTGAGCGGTGCCAGTGTGCTAAGGGTGATCAGCCCACCCATGCTAGCTTTATGGGACATTTGTTGACTGCACAGCCAAATGAGATTTTGGCTTTAGATTTCACGTTGTTGGAGCCCTCAAGTACCGGTCTTGAGAATGTTTTGGTCATGACCGATATTTTCACCAAGTACACCTTGGCTGTACCCACTAGGGACCAACGAGCTGAGACTGTGGCCCAGGTCCTTGTAGTCGGATGGTTTTGCAAATTTGGGGTGCCTGGTCGGATCCATTCAGACCAAGGCCGTAATTTTGAGTCGGCACTCATTCAGCAGGTTTGTTGGTTGTATGAAGTGGAAAAGTCGCGCACTACCCCATACCATCCGGCTGGAAATGGCCAGTGCGAATGTTTCAACAGAACTTTGCACAACCTTTTGCGCACATTGCCGGTTTCAAAGAAGGGGGATTGGCCCCTTTGTCTTCCTCAGGTACTTTTTGCCTACAATACTACTCCTCAACAAGCTACGGGGGAGTCCCCTTATTTCTTGATGTTTGGGCAAGAGCCTAGACTTCCAGTCGACTTCTTGCTTGGTAGGGTTGAAAAACCACTGGGAGGAAGTGTGCATAGGTGGATCCTGGAGCATCAGGATCGGTTACAGGTTGCTTTTGAGGGTGCTCGTGAGCGGTTGGGGGCCGCGGCAGATCGTCGGAAGACCAGGCATGATCTGCAGGTGCGAGAAGCACCACTGAAGGAGGGTCAGTTGGTATACCTCCGCGATCATAGCGTGAGAGGTAGACACAAAATCCATGACCTGTGGAGTTCAGTGGTGTACCAAATTTTGAAGGCACCTAAGGAAGAGGGTGTGGTGTATACCATTGCACCCACCACAGATTTAGGTAAGGCAAAGCATGTACACCGATCCTTGCTGAAAACTCAGATTGGCAGGACCCTTTCCCCTGTTTTGCAGGACAATCCGGGAGTCGAACACGTGCAGCTTCACAGAGATGAGGAGTTGGATGAGGGAGACTTGTTTGTCTTGGTGCCGGAAACACCGCAAGTTAGTAGTAGGCAGGAACCTCGGGGTATTGTCCCTTCTGTCCCTCAGAGGTCTGAGCAGGTACCATCTGGTAAAGCCCAGAGGGCAGAAGAAATTCTGGAGACAGGGGTGAACCTGCAGCCTGTAATGAGTCTTCCTTCAGACTCTGCTGTGGTCAGGAGGACAGGAAGGAGTACCGCTGGGCAGCACCCTAATGCATATCACCTCCCCCGATCAGTGGGGGTAGGTATGGTATCTAGTAGGGGTGGAGCCGAACCCGAATACAGTATTCGGAAAGGTACAAATAACGTGTTTTTTACGAATAGTTATTTCAAACAAATACTTAAAAAAAATATTTGTATTTGGGAACAAGAAAAACTTTATATCAAAAAGCTGCGATTCCTCACGAGACCGCAATGCATGCACGGATGAGTGAGTGAGTGAGTGACGTTCAGGAAGAGGTGACTGACACAGGCTGCTCCACAGACACAGCAACAGAGAGGGCTCGGCTGAGCGAAAAAACACTTAACTGCATCACTATTTTTGTTGAATAGATTTTTGTACCTTAACTGGGTTCCGGAGGCAGTTTATAACTTTCGGGAAGCGGAGTTTGATCGGGAGATTATTCCATTACGCTGCATTATTGACGTCTGCAGTCGGGTGCTCTCATGTTTGCTCTGTTTACGTAGCTCTGTTAGCTCGGTAATTTAGACAATAGGCTGTTGACAGAGTAACGTTAACGTTCGGTTAAAAAGGTTAAAAAATGCTTGTGTAGTTGTGTTGAATTGTATGCACTTGTGGGAGTTATATGGTACCCAGACATCCCAAGTCTCTATTGATAGCGGCTCCCTGAAATTAGTTCAAATCTCCCTGAATCTAACGCGCATGCGAGACAGAACATACTGTGCTCCAAACCGTGTAGCGCGCGCACCGAAGAGAGGACTCCAAACTAGATTTTTAGGGCTATTTTGAATTTTACTCGAATTCAAATACAAATACTTTTCCCCCCTCAACAAATACAAATACAGATACAAATACCGGCTGCTTTGCACACCTCTAGTATCTAGTATAGTGGGTAGTACAGCTGTTACTTGGTTTTGGCCTTGGAATTGAGGGCTCAGAGTGTAGGGTCTGTTTAGTTCACCGTCGGGGGGGGGTCGGTGCAGAAGCTGGGGGTGGATTGTAACCGAATGAGATGAGTGGTGGTGATTGACGTTTGTGAGCACCTATATCAGCAAGGAGTTTCTCCTATTTAAGAGCTGGTTGGCTATGGCCTGGGATGCGTCACGTCCGGCTCCTCCTCTTTTCTTTTGTTGACAGTTGCCACAGGTATGTGCCATTAGCATGTAGCAAGTTCTGCTTTTAATTGCTGTATGTGTGGCATTAATGATTCATTGTCGCATTTTAGCTTGTCTTTTCCCCTCTCTGTTTCCTTCGGCTTGTTTGAAGTGGATTCTAAGCTAACCTCTCAGGTATGTGCAAACTGTTCTGTGGAAAGCAGATTGTTTAGCTTCGTTTGGGGCTTGGAGATTGGCTGATGTTTTGAGTTATGTGCAGTATCCCTGTATCTCAGCTGAACGGCCGTTTATATGAATACCGTATACCCATGCCTGTGAAGGGATAATGGAGCACATTTTTCTTTTTCGGTAAGTGTTGTCGTGCACGTAGTTACATGCTGATAATCTTAGCAGGTGATGCATGCATTTTAGTAATTGTGTTCTCTTTTTGTATTTGGCTTAGGATTCTCCCTCTCGTTCCTAGCGAGCGATTTGTTTCTGCTATAGTTGCAGTCCCGTTCGCTGCTCTGCTGCCATACTGCGAGAACGCCGTATCGTCCAACTAATCAAGGGGATTGTTGCTGTCTGGTTTCTTTAAATTATAGTTTAGTGTATTTTGGGGTTGACGCTCACTGATTTCTTTTTGGAATAAGGAGAATACAACTACTCGTTTGCTCCGTTCAAGCTTGTCTCCCCTATTGTCTGAATTGAGTTAATTTGTTTTATTTGTTTTCTTATTGTTTTAATATTTGTATATTGTTTGTGATTTGATATGACGGTAACACTTTACTTGAAGGGGTGTGCATAAGACTGACATGACACCTTCATAACCATGACATGACATATGTCATGAATATGAAGTAGGGTTTATGCATGTTTATGACAACTGTCATTAAGTGTCTTTCGCTCAATAATGACATTTTGAATGCAAATATGACATTGTTTAAGATGTCTTTGTTATGACATCTTGACATAAACCATAACATCATAACCTGTCAGTGTCTTTGTCATGACAACTTGACATTAAATTAAGTTAAACTGTCATGTGGTTGGTTTTGACATTGGCTGTCATGAGGCCATTATAACTGTGTCATGAATATTTTTCGTGACCTCAACTACAGTGGTACACATTAAATTTGTCATTAAAAAGTTATAATGGCTTCATGACACCCAATGTCAAAACCAACCACCTGACAGTTGAATGTAATGTTAACCAATAAAGCTAAGTGGTTTCTTAAGTTTGATAATTAATCTGCTATGTCATGTTTATGACAGGTTGTGTTGTCTTAGTAATGTCAAGTTGTCATGACAAAGACACTGACAGGTTATGATGTATTAGTTTATGTCAAGGTGTCATGACAAAGACATCTCAAACAATGTCATATTTGCATTAAAAATGTCATAATTGAGCGAATGACACTTAATGACAGTTGTCATAAACATGCATAAAACTTCCTTCATATTCATAACATGTGTCATGTCATGATTATGAAGGTGTCATGTTAGTCTTATGCACACCCCTTCAAGTAAAGTGTTACCGATATGACTTTATTATTGTCTGCTCTATGATCATACGGTGATACAATCAAACTGTGATTCATTGTAACTGTTTTGAAGTTTGTTTTTGATTTCCTTTTCAGTCGCTGGGGTCCCACTGGTGAAGGGTCTCTTGTGGTGGTGGTGCTCCTCCAACGGTTGCCGTGCGACACTTTTTAAGTGTTTTGGTTGTGTGATCTGAGTGCACGGTGGTGTGTGTGTGTGTGTGTGTGTGTGTGTGTGTGAAAGTGTGCTTTTGACTAACTAGCTTCGTGATTCCTCCGGTGGTGAACCTCAGCCCTGTAAGTTTGTGTATTTTTTTTGTGAGTTGTGCACATATTAGTTACGTAAAGTTTTGTGTATGTGTCACTTGTTGTTTTTGTTTATTTCGAAACCGATGTCAGCCATGCACTGGCGTAGTCGAAATTCCTTGTGTCTGAAACCTGTACTACTTGTGCCACATAAGCAGCCAATATGCTAGTAATATGCATGTTAATGAGCAACTAGTTAATAGTTAATATGTGTACCTAATCTAAAGTGTTGCCAAAATCGCTGCTGCATTACACAATTGCACATAAGTCAAAGTCAATCTGAACAGTTTTAATGAAGATTGCAAAAAAAACAAAAAACAAAAAACAAAAAAAAAAACGGTTGAATTGATAATCGCAATAGAGGTGGCTTAACCTGCTCTTTTACTATTCAAAATGTACAATTAAAAAAAAATCTTATAAAATTAAATATATGATTTTATGCTCAGCTAGTTTAATAAACAGTTCTTTTCACAGGAAAATGGTCATCTAAGGGTTTTGCTGAGTTCCACACATACAGTGCTGTAAACTTTGATTTTCCTCAGAAGTAATTAAGTCAGCCTTGAGAAAAAACATATTAAGCTTTTGATAAGATTAGATCAGATTCATGCTACAACACATAAAAAGCATTATATGGACTTGTTTTGCCATGACAGACAGATGTTTTCTCTGCAGGGGTCTTTCTGTTGATCTCTACAAATGAAATTGCGGAGCGCTGCCTTCACGGTTTGGATGAAGGTCCATTCCAGTTTCGAACAGAGCAAATTCCTTTGATTCCCATCATGCGGCGATGTGTCGGCAGAGGGACTTGCTCTCAGCATGAAATATTGAAGAAGTCGACCCTCTTTTGAGAATCAAAAAGAAACATAAACAGCGTATGTTAATAAGTTTCAGAGTACTCATTTAATAATTCATATATTACAAAGTGCGGATTGGTTTTAATTCCACATTCCTGCTAAGTGTGATCCTTTTCATTAGCAAATCCACAGTTTGTGGTCTGACTGATGGGTGGGTTTGGGATCCTCTTTCCTGTTTCTGTCTTTGTCTCCAACAGGCGAAGAGAGACAGAGGGGGGAGCGAAGCCTTGAGGTATTATTAAATAATGAAGAGGGCTGCCACAGTTTCAACGAATGTTTGAAAGCAGCTCGTAAGTGATCAGCGTCAGAGAATAAGTGTGCACGTATGTTTGTGTGTGTACGTGTTTTTGTGTGGTGTGCTGCTTTCTGTCTGCCTGACTCATTTAGACACATTCTGATATTCATCTCTCTGACAGGCTGTGACATTGTGCAGCTTTAACAAAGACATCCAAACTAATGCAATGTAAAAACTATACAATCACACACAACCGCAAGAATTTCAGGCAGTTGTTGCCTTCTGAAGTGTAGAATTCTGAGGTTATTCACTCGCCGTATTCACTCAAAGCACCAGAAAAGTAGTCAATGTGATTCGAGCTCCACATTCTGAGTCATATAACAAAAAAGACAATCATATATAAAAATATTATTCACTGATAATCATCCCCTCCAGTAAGATTCTAACTCAAATTGTTATGACCAAATCATTGAGTTCATGAGAACCATTCGATTCTTGAGTTAGACCTTTAGATCCATTAGATCCTGCGCCTGCCTGGCTTTCTGTGCCGACTGTCTCTCAGCTCCGCTTCACTT
Source organism: Rhinichthys klamathensis goyatoka (assembly GCF_029890125.1). Taxonomy (NCBI): domain Eukaryota; kingdom Metazoa; phylum Chordata; class Actinopteri; order Cypriniformes; family Leuciscidae; genus Rhinichthys; species Rhinichthys klamathensis. The sequence goes on along the minus strand of NW_026606652.1, from coordinate 2,991,806 downwards.
CCTCTAAGCCAAGTCTCCCAGCAGGTGTCCCTATGGAGATCTTTCCGAGCCGCCACGGAGGTCCAACTCGTCTCGTCTTCTCTGGCTGTTGTGAGAGACAGAGAGGTCACACATTTCCACGCACATTCATAGAGCTCTTTTTCCTCAGTCGTGAAGAGTCACAGAAGTGATTCTTTGCTGAATGTGATTTGCTTATTAACTCGAATCAAAAGTGTGCAGTTTATCAGTGAAAAACTGTATTTTGAAATCAGAAGGCTACTTATACTGTGATTTATGTTCTTTTTTGAGATTTACAGATGGTTTTAACTGTCATTAAAACGAAAGGCCAGGACCCACCCCATCTGAGGGTTGTCCCCCCCTAAAAATATCATTAAAAACCATGCTGTGTATTGTAAATAATATAATGATATATACTTAAAATAATTGTGTAGTAAAACAATACAAACGATTTAAGTTCGGAAACATTTTGAGTTCTCCCCTCCCTTGCCTCACAGTGCTTTAGTCAACTGCCTGCTTTCTGCCTTTACCTCACCTACACACACAAGTCCGGTGGGAGAGAACAAGTTCTTCAATAGTTGTGGAACTACAGTAAGTGGGCTGTCAAGGCTATCTTATTCACTTTAATCCTCGGAAGAAGTAAATATTTTCTCTTTAATACAGATGATGCTGTGTCATTAATAAATTAGTCATGACAAAAATGATGACATCCAATCTATTTTTCCATGAGTCCGCTATGTCAGTGATTATAATGTTACCTAGCTTGTTTGGGAGCTTGTTTAATACAGTAGCTTGTTGGATAGTAAGTCACCCACTACAACTAACACAGTGTGAACTGATATTAGGCTATTATTGTAGATCAACCGTTGTGTTGGGATTTGCTCAATATGATGTTAAGTGTCCCAGACGAAACCTAAAATACTATGTGGAGGATACAAGATAATTTAATAATTATAATATGACCGCGGGGTGAACCTAACTTATATTTAAACAACTATCCCTTTGTGTAAGCTACAAGTACAATTTTGGCTGTATTATTAGTGTCCCCTTCAAAAATTGCTCTTGAGAATTTTTTTGTTTATTGCCCCCCCCCCCCACTGTTATATTAAATGTATGCCTATGCGGAGTAAACCAGACTTCCCTCGCACGCTAGAGGCTGTGGTCTTTAGCGTACTTGTCAGTGTTGCCGCCTCCTGTCGGAAATACCAGTTCAAATCCCGCTCAGAGCTGTGCGAGGAAAACCGGAGGGGTTACATTGGTGCCGTGACCCGGATGGGAGTGAGGTTTAGGGGGATGAATGTAACGGAGGCCAGCTAGTAAGAGCTGTGCGAGTAAACCTCACTTTCCTGCCGCGTTAGAGTCTGTGGTCTTCAAATCTCACTCAGAGTGGTACGAAGAGAACCGGAGGGGTTACATTGGGTGAGTGTAACGAATGGCTAGCTAGTAAGTGCTGTGTGTGTAAACCTTACTCCCCTGGCACGCTAGAGGCTGTGGTCTTTAGCATCCTTGTTAGAGCGCCCACCTCCCATGCCAGCGGCTTGGTTCGAATCCCACTCAGATCGGTGCAAGTACGACCAATTGCACAAACATGTTTGTTTTTTTTATAATGGGGAAGCATAAGATCCCATCTTCCTGAGTAGACTTCATTCATTTGATTATTCTCATTTAACCATACCACTTTGTTTGTTACATCCTCTTATCCACTTAGGTAAGTGCATGTAGGGTGGAGAGCCAATACAAGGTAAGAGCTTCACTCTGGGCTTGGTCATCATTGTTCAGTTGGTCCTTTAGCTGCCTGTGAGGCTGCTGTTCTTGACAATTATTGATGATACAGTCGCTAACTGAGCTGCTCTCATTCTGAATGTACCACTGCAGAAAGAGCCATGAATGAACATTAGAGGCAGATCAAAGGAAATGCAGTTTTCCCCTATGGCACCATTAAACGAAGGCTTTTCTAATGCACCGTCCAAATTAATCTGCTATTTCTGCTCTGCATTTAAAACTGAGGATGGCAACCTTCATGCAACATCATCTTGTGTGTCTATATTTTATGAGTAGAGCTCACTTTGCTGTTCAATATTATAAATCATTATTTTTAATTATGCCAATGATGGGATCAAACTAATTTCACTGAATTTGTATTTACAATACAAAAGATCTGCTAATCAATTGAATTGATTATTTACATAATAAGATATCAGGTTAAATGTGTGCTGTACGATTTAACACACATCGATGGATGGATGGATGGATACATAGATGGATGTTTAAGTATTTTTAATATACTGTAAGACTCCATGTTCGAATATATTCATGTGAACTAATTCTATTTCCACTGTTCCGTCACACATTTCAGTAAAACAAGCTAAATAAATCTATCAATAAATATTATTATAATTCAGACACTATTATGTAGCTTGGCCATGAGCAAAATCAAATGTCACTGTGGTGCTTCTGAGAATATTTCTGAACAAATTACATGAAAAACACAGGGGCATTATTTAAGCATTTCATTTATTTGTTTAAATTTCCATCTCAGGCAATTGATGGAGCGTGTCAGAGTGGAAATACACAGCATCATTTGTGCTTTTTCTCCTGACAGCCAAATAAAATTGGCATAACGTGTTCTGTACAAGAGGTTCAATTTGCCATAAAACTGTTTTACAGGTTCAACACGGGTGAAGGAAAACTAAAATTGACATCCCACAATAAACAGCTGAAATTTCATTCAAATCATTCACTTCAATCAATTAACACATTCATACAATGCATTTTAAAATATGATCGGCACTAATGCTGTAGTCTGTACTAATGTTCACTGCTCATTAGGATCAAAAATAGAACTCAAAGGAGCAGTACGTCCAAAATTTATGTTTTAATTTGGGCTCTGTCATATTGTCAGTTTTGCAGCTTCACTTCTCATTCATTGCCAAAGACATCGAAATGTCAATAAAATTCAAATCTAATATACAGTATGATATTTACGTCTTGTATATTATGTTAAACTTCAATGCTTTACTGGTTAAAATGGTTAACATATTTATCCTACAACACTGCTGAAACTTTAATTCACTTTTTAAAACTGCATTGGAAAGGAATGCATTTCATTATTCAAACAAGTCATCGGGTTCTTTGAAGTATTAAGGTGGCAAAATGAAATGCAAAACATACATTTGCATTTGCACTTGTCGAGGCAACAATGTGATACCTGGCAAAGAGCTTGTAGAGTAACTAAATTTGGATTCCTTCAGCGCAGACATTAGGAAAATAAAAAAAACTGAAGAGCTTGTTTTCACCACTCTGTATCCTCTGGGAGGAGATGACAAACACAGCAGAAAACTAGATACAGTTCTGCTTTGCAAAAATGTAGCATATTTAAATGAAAAATAAAATAGAAATATGGCTCTCAGTAAATTACTAGTTTAGTAGGGGTTTTTTAATACTGTAAGTATATACTATATTAGTTTTGCACTTTAAGTATTCTATTACATTCATATTTAAGTGTTAATTTATATACGTGAACCTTTAACTGTAATTTAATTTCCCCACCTGTGTTTTTTTAAATAAGTTGCCACATCCAGCACAACAAGTATTTGTGATCATTTTTACGAAACTTTGTTGAATGAATATTTGAACATGCTAAATATCAAAAGAAAGAACAGAACCTCTGCTTTAAAAAAAATATTCTAGCTTCATGCATTCTCTTTTATCAACACTCGAATGTGTGTACGTTTCCTAAAAAAAAAAAGCAACATTTTGAACAAAAAGCTGAAAAAATCATGCTTTTGTCAAAAACTATGTCCGGATATACACTCACCTAAAGGATTATTAGGAACACCTGTTCAATTTCTCATTAATGCAATTATCTAATCAACCAATCACATGGCAGTTGCTTCAATGCATTTAGGGGTGTGGTCCTGGTCAAGACAATCTCCTGAACTCCAAACTGAATGTCAGAATGGGAAAGAAAGGTGATTTAAGCAATTTTGAGTGTGGCATGGTTGTTAGTGCCAGACGGGCCGGTCTGAGTATTTCACAATCTGCTCAGTTACTGGGATTTTCACGCACAACCATTTCTAGGGTTTACAAAGAATGGTGTGAAAAGGGAAAAACATCCAGTATGCGGCAGTCCTGTGGGCGAAAATGCCTTGTTGATGCCAGAGGTCAGAGGAGAATGGGCCGACTGATTCAAGCTGATAGAAGAGCAACTTTGACTGAAATAACCACTCGTTACAACCGAGGTATGCAGCAAAGCATTTGTGAAGCCACAACACGCACAACCTTGAGGCGGATGGGCTACAACAGCAGAAGACCCCACCGGGTACCACTCATCTCCACTACAAATAGGAAAAAGAGGCTACAATTTGCAAGAGCGCACCAAAATTGGACAGTTGAAGACTGGAAAAATGTTGCCTGGTCTGATGAGTCTCGATTTCTGTTGAGACATTCAGATGGTAGAGTCAGAATTTGGCGTAAACAGAATGAGAACATGGATCCATCATGCCTTGTTACCACTGTGCAGGCTGGTGGTGGTGGTGTAATGGTGTGGGGGATGTTTTCTTGGCACACTTTAGGCCCCTTAGTGCCAATTGGGCATTGTTTAAATGCCACGGCCTACCTGAGCATTGTTTCTGACCATGTCCATCCCTTTATGGCCACCATGTACCCATCCTCTGATGGCTACTTCCAGCAGGATAATGCACCATGTCACAAAGCTTGAATCATTTCAAATTGGTTTCTTGAACATGACAATGAGTTCACTGTACTAAAATGGCCCCCACAGTCACCAGATCTCAACCCAATAGAGCATCTTTGGGATGTGGTGGAACTGGAGCTTCGTGCCCTGGATGTGCATCCCACAAATCTCCATCAATTGCAAGATGCTATCCTATCAATATGGGCCAACGTTTCTAAAGAATGCTTTCAGCACCTTGTGGAATCCATGCCACGTAGAATTAAGGCAGTTCTGAAGGCGAAAGGGGGTCAAACACAGTATTAGTATGGTGTTCCTAATAATCCTTTAGGTGAGTGTAGATTCAGAACTATGATCATAGATGGAGTAGATTGCTTCCATCAACGCCCCCAAAGCTTGCACAATCATATACATCTTCCTGGGTTAACATCTCATTCGGTAATGTTAGGCAGTTTTGATTTATATGCTGTTTAATGTTTGATTATCACATTATTTTACATGTGCATAAGCGATGCTTCTATTGTTTGTTTCTGCTTCTTCTTCACCTGTGTTTCGATACTCTTTTAGAAGATGCATAATGCCCTTACCATATAACAGTGAAAACATGGATTGCCAAAAATTCGGTCAATGGCAGGTAGGGTTTGTGGTTTTATCAATGGCGGGGAAAAAAAAGAGTTAAGTAGTTTTGAAGTAAACTCCTATGTACATTACCAGAGGACTACTCAAAAATTCATATCCTCAGAATTAGTATCTGTTTTCATCCTAATGTATGAATACTTAGAATATAACACATGAACATCTGTCTTACAGCTTCTTATTCCAATGAAGAAAGAAATTCATATGGGTTTGGAAAAATAAAGGTGAGCATTTTGGAGTGAACTATTCCTTTAAATCAGTGGTTCTTAAACTTTTTGGTCACTTTAAACCTTTAAAAAATCTTCCTGCGTTCACAATAGCAGCTTGTAATTCCATCCGCTAAAGAGTTGCTTTTGTATGTCGAGGAACTTATATGTCGGGCTTGTTCAGTCGTTAAGTCGATGGTCTGAAGAAGAACGATTCAGTGGAATTGGCGTTCGGTGCCGCTTTATAAAGGCAGTGCCTCAATTGCTATTCACACACTTGAATGCCTATGCAACGGCTGTTTTCTTTCTCTCTTTTTTCAGCTGATCTCCCACGCGCCCCTTGCAGTACCTGTGTGCCCCACACTTTAAGAACCAAGTGTTTTTGGGTAATAGTTCCTTACTTTATTTTAACACATTTCCATAACCATGCTAACATAATCCTGGTCAGTTAAAGGGAGGAAACATGGATTTAGTTGCTTGGAATTCTGTGCACGTTGTGTGTAGGTGGAGTGGCCAAAAAACACATTATGCCGGTGTTGTGAAATTGTGCTGACTCCTATTTTGTGACGTTTCTTCAACCTCTCTTAGACACAAAAGAATGGCTTTTTGGAGAGATGATGTTTTTTCCCGAGACTAAGCAGCCCAGTGCCAAACAATAAGATGAATATGGCTGATAAATATACAATAAGTAAAAGCATTCTCTTGTCAGTGTCTGTTTTTGTGCTAACCCATTCAAATTATGCTGAATGTGAAAGCGAAATGCAATCAGTTTGAATAATCTCGCTGTGTGATACGCCATTCATCTCCATCAGCACAGGGCAATAAAGCGTATTTTCCATTCACTCTAATTAGGTCTTGGTATTTTCCAGAGCTAAAGTCATCTTTAACCTGAAAGTATTGTTGAGTTAAATTCAGCATGTGCTGGATTCTACATTCTCCTCTTTATAGACACTCAGATAATTGAAGTCATGGAGGCTACATTCAGACTGCAGGTAAATGTGGCCCAGATCCGATTTTTTTGCTTATATGGGACTCAGATCTGTTTTTCTCAAAACAGTGTAAACAGCACAAACCACATGGAATCAGATCTTTTCAATTCCGATATGTGCCACTTCCATATGTGGTCCTAAATCCGATACAGGTCAGATTTTTTGCAGTCTGAACAGTCATGCGATACCAGACATTATCAAGAGAGTTACGAAAGGTTGGAAGGACAGTGATGTGTCAGAACTTAAGTATTACAGTGACAGTTCTATATACAAGCAATGAGGGTTCGTATCATAAATGTTTAAACTCTGCTCTCTTTTTTCATATCCTTCGTCTTTGTTTTTTGGCTCTTCAGTAGCAGATCACACTATAAATAAATCACTTTACTTTAATGTCCTCTGTGTTTACTTCCGTATGACAGTATGCTGTGTGACGTCTTTTTATCGTTCTTTTGCACATGCGGGTCAGTTCAGGACCATGATCTGTTCACACTGGAATCTGATATTGGCCACATTTAAAATAACAATGTGAACAGCTATACAAAAAACACAAACAAACAAACAAATCTGATCTGAGCAATAAATTAGAATTAAGCAGTGTGAAGGAAGCCTTATTCACACTGCATATCACAGACACAAGCAAGCATCATAGTCATTGTATTTGTTTTTGACTGTCATATTAAAATGCCTTTTTATGTTAAAATTAATTTCCTGAATTTTAACGGAAGTAGCAGAATTTTCATGTAAATATTTATATTAATAAAAATAATTTATATTAATAATTTATTTAAAAATTAAATTAAATTTGTGGTAGAGCAAAGTTAAAATTTGTTTTGATTGTTCAGATTGATTGTTCAGATAAAAAAAAATATGCAAGTTTTTAATTTAGTCAAGATGTATTTTTTTCTAGTTGAGAATAGCATAGTCAGTCAAAGTGAACAATTTAATTAACAATTGAACTAATTTAGCAGAATAAGTTACCATGTAGTTGAAAAGTTACTTATAGTCATTAAAATGTCTGTTGGGGAGCATCAAAATAAAGTGTTAGTAGATAATAAGCAGACAGTCTACTAATAAACGAATTATATAATTAGTTGACATGCATGTAGTTATTAGAATGTCTAAAGTGGACCATTGAAATAAAGTGTTTACAAAAAGGGTCTTTACATGAAGTCCCAAAGAAGCGTCTTTGAATACACACACAATAACTTGCAATATGGAGACAGAGAGCAGGATTGTGTGTTGTATGTCAGGCATTAGTGTTTTCTTGGTCTATCTTTATATCTTTTTCAGTGGCTCTAAGATTCTGTTTAGTTAGCTTTGCTTCTTTATATGGGACCCCTGGGACACAGTGCCTCTGATTCGATGCTTTCATGCCATTGGACTGCCTTTAAGGACTCCGTGCAGGCTTGCACGGCTGATTTAAAGAGCCTTGAGTTAAAAAAAAAAAAGTGCTCTGCTCAGCCCTTCTTTCTGTGTGTGTTGTTGCCAGCATCCAGGGTTTTGATCACATCTCACCATTATGGCAAAATATGACCACTCATCTCATGGTTTCTGGAGGCAAGCTTTCCAAGAGAATGCAGATTAGCATAGTGCATCACCTAGAAATTCATCTCTCAGTTTGGGAAGCAAACAGTGATTCTCCTTGCAACACACAATATAATATCTTTAGAATATATTGAAAGTATTGATAGCAAACAGGCACAGTTGGTAAGCATGATACTTATTGTGAGTGAAAATATTGAGGCTGAAAGGCAATGATAGTCTGAACATGACAGATTTGCTGTTTGTCAGTCTGAGAGAAAGCTCTGCATGACTGTTAGAGATAATCTGCTGTGACACAGAGGGTCGTAGGAACTATGTTCCAAGAAATATATACAAAGTGAAATCCTAATTTTCTCCCGGCCTGGGATGTTTTCCTCCTCGGAAATCCCTGTCATATTGATCCATTTGAAACTGTCATGCTTGGTAATAGCAAAGATAATCTTACATAAACCCAGGTTGCGTGTCTGCCCACTGCCTCTCGAGACGATTTACCACCACCCGCTCACAATGAATAAATAAACAGGGAAAGGAGATAGAATCTTAGATTTCATTCTATGTGGGTCTTAATTGTGCAACAGAGGTGACAAGCCTGAAAAAAAGAAAACTGCTGAAAATTGTATTCGAATTGATGGGTCGGTGAGTGTAAGGTGACTGTGTAATGTGACTGAGTGTAATGTGTAATTAAATATATGGCAACATTTGTTTAACATCAGTTTCTGCTTGGAAGAGCGATCCTAACCTTTAACCAACGTCAAATGCAGATGATTGCCTAGTAATTAATATGAGTCGTTCAGGAGTGCGTTTCCCGAAAGCATCGTTATCCAACTATGATCGCAATTTCCATTGAACTCTGTTGGTAACGACGGAACTTGCGACCATAGTTGGCTTTGGGAAACGCAGCCCAGATTGGTTTTATTTGGATGGCATTTTTCCCCCAGTGATGGTGAATTAGTATTTTGAGCAACATTTGTGTGGAAATATTATGAAATATGATCTATCCTCTAATATTTTTTGGGGTATATTTTGCTAATATTTCGGATGGTTGGACAGACGGACGGATGGATGGATGGATGGATAGATAGATATAGAATAGAATTTTGACTTTTATAATATAGACAAATACAGTTGAACCATTTTTTCAAAATACTTATTCACATTTAAAATGTACTGACCAAAAATATTGATGGTCATTGTGTATCAAACATTTGTGTCCAGTCAAATAGTCTCTTGAATGACAATGTTCATTCCAATAATAACACCTTCCTCCGACTAGCCATAGAAAGCAGCAAATCATGGTTTATGGCTGACATAACTTACAGTTATTGACCATTTACATTTCTATGTGCCCGACCCTTCTGTTTCAATATGAAATACATCAACCGAGGAACTAAAACTGGCATTTTTAAAGCAATTTCAAAGGGTTTTTAATCTTTCTAAAGTTCTTGCGTAACACAACCATCACCCTATCCTTTTTTTAGATCAGGAATCACATCTCGTACATTTATATGCAGCTCTAAATAGCCAATACTTATGTTTCATGTATGACTAAACCTGACATTTGTGTGCTATAAAGGGAAACTGTGCATAAAGAGACTGTGAGAAAGGTTTCAGTATCGACTTCACTAGCATCCGTAAAAGCCTCGGCTTCTCTCTCGCTCTCAGTTTTTCTCTAAGTCCTTCTCTTTACCTCTGATCAATATTACCAAATTAACATTTCCAACCCCCATTTCAAAACCACAAACCCTCTAAATTAGTCATTAGAAACGTGTCTCAGAGGAAGCACAATCTGTGAGTAAAGCCTGCACTCTTTCAATAGTGGATAAAGCAATTTCACCCTTACATTCACCTCACACAAATAGGATGCACAGTTTTTTATTATTATCATGCATTACTTGACTTAACGTCAAGTGATTTTTTTTTTTTTTAGAGGGGTAATACTAGGGTGATTCCATTAGCTGTGCTCTGTAACATAGTTGCTGGTTTCTAGCCTTTCTACGTTGGTCACTGTCCAACCACTATGTTCTAAAAAGCAGTTTGACCACCTTTGATCAAGATGGACCAGCAAATGACCACCTTAGACCAGCTAGAAACCTTCAACAAACATATAGCTTACCATCTTAAACTAGTTTAAACTAGAGTATGTTAAAAATATACATTGAACAAAATGGAATCTTATATAACAGAATATTTTGATTATGCAGTATAATGGGCGGTTAAATATTGATTTACATAATCAAATCTTGGAGATCAAACAGAAGATTCTAGATCAGAGATGTCATGCATAGGTAGCTGGGGATTTCTGCTTCCAGTGTGCTGCATTAGTGTAATTGCTTTTTAGATCCATTGATCTTTGAGAGCATTAGCTTGGTGATCATTTGAATTAGTCCACTGTTTCTCAAGCCTGAAATGCTCTCTTCTAAACATGATCAGCCAAATCTATGATCTCTGAGTTAACATCTAAAAGCGAGACGTTTCAGGTGTGATTGTTCGACAGATCATTTTCATTCATCATGTGTCAGTCAATGTAAGGCTTCACGGGGTCAGTTGACTGCTGTTTAATGCACTGACTGCAAGCTAAGAGCCATGTGAAAGAAAGATAAGGTGGATTTTGTTCAGTCTGATGAGGAAATTAACGCTTTGGTGTGAGTGAAGATGAGATAATTGTTGGAGAAATAGAAATAACCTGTTCTGTTTTTTTTTGATCCGTTCTCCATTTTTATGATGGAGAATGGAAAAAGAAGGATAACCAAACCAACAAGAAAAACATTCTTTCAAATACTAATATAAGATTTGTCAGTTATAATAAGATTATTCATCTTTTTCTGCAGAAAATTGCCCCGAAATTTTGGGCTTAAGCTACATTTGCTATTTCAGATGGCGAGATTTTAAAGACAGAATGTTATCTAATTTATATTCAAATAAGCTACACCCCTGAGATGGTGAGCAGCATGAATAAGTTGTTTCAGAATGGAAACGCGCACACGAAAAAATGATGACAAAGTCAATCTGGTACTGCAATTGCTCCACAAGCCTACATGAAAAATGACCTTGACTGACAGATTTCAGTTCGATGACTTCATTCAAGATGCATCTTACATGCTCTTTTTCTGGCATGTGACCAAAATTGGCTGTGAAAGATAAATGATTTTCTTCACTGCATGTGAACAAACAAGTGTGTGTTCTTTTAATTGAGAACATAAAACATTTATCTTGTCAGCACCTACAATGTTTCAACAGTTTTGCCCTTTAGTGTGGTCTTTTACCGCCGCTAACAAGACAGGAAAAAAATAGCTGGATTATAAATGAAAATAGTGACTAAAAAAGAGTCTGTCTGACTGGTCTCATGCACTCCTGAAAATAAAATCAATTATTTTCTCACTTTCTCTCTCATTTGTTTCAGTGAGATTTTTTTAAATTGTACAAACCTTATATAAATATTGCATACAAATTAGGGCTGTCAAACGATTAATCACGATTAATCGCATCCAAAATAAAAGTTTGTGTTTACATAAAAATGTGTGTGTACTGTTTAGAATTATTTTGTATATAAATGCACACATGTATATATTTAAGAAAAATATGTTATTTATATATAAAATGTTTATATTTATATAAAATATACATTATATATAGGCTACATTCAGTCTATATACAGTATATACATGCAAATATTTCTTAAATACACATGCATGTGTGGGTATTTATGTATTAAAAATAATTATACACAGTACACACACATATATTATGTAAACACAAACTTTTATTTTGGATGCAATTAATCGCGATTAATCGTTTGACAGCCCTACAAATATATAAATATATATATACTATATTATACAGGAAATATATACAGATGTGTGATTGTAACAGTTCATTAAACAAGAAGTTAATATTGAGTAACTTAAATGTACTTCCACAGAGTAGTGGTGTTTCGTCTCTGAATGAATCCAGTGTTGTGAGTCACTGAATCATTCACTCAACAAATTGGCTGATAATAGACACTCATAAAAGATGGTCATTTGTTTAATTCTCAATTAAATGAGAATTAATAAATATTCAAATGAATGAATAAGCATTTTTGAACAAATTGGTTGAATGAATGTTTCAATTACTAATTCATAAAGATCTGCTGTGTCCGAAACCGCATACTGTAAGTACTATTTGGTCCGAAACTTGCCTAATTTCACTCCCATTCACAACTGGCCTCATGGAATAGTAAAGTGTCCATCGGATACGTACTACAGAATCTTGACGGAAGTAGTAAGTCATCCAGGTATACTTTTCTCTTAATGTTTCATGAATATGAATTAGGACTTACTACTCGGCTCACATACTGTTTTTTGCCTATACTATATGGAAGTAGGCATAATCAGACGCAATTTTTGTTTTAGAGCGTAAAACGGTTTTGAGCAAATAGTTGAATTAATGATTTAGTGACTTACGCAACCACTTGTTTCATTCTGGAAATAATGAAAATATTTGAACGAATCGGTTGAATGAATGTGACTCACTCAAAGACAGTAACTTGATGTAACTTTCAGAAAGAGCTTGGATTGATGTCCAGATTTAACCGGGTCCTCACACAGATTTGTATTGACTATTTTTAGGATTGTACTGGTAAAACATCCATTGTAGTTTTTTGTTGATGATGCTCTTGTACCTTTATGGTGATGCTGATCCGTCTTGACTTGTGAATGAGATGCTCAAGTTAAACGCCGTTCAAGGATATTTATTGTTGAAAAATAAATAAACATATGTTAAGTCCTATAAGTGTATTACTCCAACATACACTTCTTAACGCTCATCCGCTCTCTTCTTGCGGTTAATGACTGTTGCGCTGGTATCAGCACCCCCTGCTGGACTGGAGTTAAAGCCTTTATAACAAATTTCTCCCATTGCCTGCAGGAGCGCACACACTAAGAAAACATATAATAACTAAATGGAAAATGAATACCAATTAAAAGTTAAAGAAATACCGACACACACACAAAAAATTATAAATGAAGGTAACTGAAATGTAGGCTACTTGAATAGAAATTGTTTATGTAAAATTGGCCCTGTGATTAACCATGGAATAGGACCCCAAAAGTCTGTGTCCTTTCATCACTAGGGCAGGATTCTAAGAAGAGTACTACCAACCTGGTTTCTGGGATTTAAGTCTATATCCGAGTTGCTTGAAGTAGATACTCAAGTGGTTATTACTGTGTCTGCATTATGTACTGAAAAGGTCAATCCACACCGGATTCTCTGGCTGGGCTACTAGACATTTCGTGACAAAGAACAGGCCAGCGTGGACATGCCTCTGGGGGAAAAAAACCCTTTCCAGGGATTTCTCCATGCCTTCCAGCGCATTTTGAATAGCTCTTGTCAGAAAGTAATCTCTCGCCTAGTGCAGTTGAAAAGAAACCTCTATGCATGAAATACTGTACATGTACTGTTCATAATGCATTGTCACGTTAAATAAAAATGAGCATTAACATTGTCTGCTGTTCGCAGAGGCAATGTAATGAATCTTTAATGATCCTTTCTGAAATGCGTGGTCCAAAAGATCATTTAAATTGACCCAGTGCAGAACAGTTAGCTATAACTTTGTTGCATTAAAAGAGGATAAACTCACCCTTAAATGAGATGAGGTTGTATTTTATATACTTTTTATTCAGATGAAGTGTTTTCATATAAGAAACCAAAAGCATTGCTGTTGACAGCTGGGGAAGAGGTCACATTTCCTCTTAATTCTAAACGTAGCGCTTTTTCTAACATTACAAATGTCAGCGGCATGATCTTAAAATCTATTATAAGACCACATTCTTCCATTATAAGTTGCACAAATTGCTTAAAAAGACACCAATGGAAAACTTTTAAAATATGTTATCTGTACACCACTTAGAGCTTAAACACTTTCTCAGAGTGAGCCTGTCGAAGTTAGGGGCAGGAATTCGTTTTTGAGACTAGTCCTAAATTAAAGTCTGCTGATTGACACGGCAGGATATTGATCTGTTTATACGCGGCCACTTAACAGTCTTGAACTCATCTGAGAACCTATTCAGAGGTAATCAAAAATGCCATGTAGTCCCAACAATCAAAGCTCACCAAATTATTCGCTCCGTTTTCTTGATCCACTGAGGCTGGTTACTGTCCTTTTGAGAGTTCTTACAAAAGAAATCAGCGGACAGAGTATTGATCTCTGGAGGTGTGGTAAATGGAGGCTCTGACAAGATGGCTCTGAACACACCTCTTCATGTTGATGGCCCGCTCGGGGAAAAGCGGCTTTCTATTAAATGGTACACGGCAAGAACCTTGATGAAACCGTGGTTAGCATCAATAAAAAGCTTGGCGGCACATACCTTCATGAGAAATATGATCTGGTAGACGAAAAGGCCATATATAAGGGTGCGGATTAAAATGAGTTTAGATGATAGGTTAATGACATTCTGAAGTAATGAAAATGTTAAGAATTCGTTAAACAGTTAAACCGCATTTGTTTGTAGAATTGCTGTGCAAAAATCTGCATCTTATGATATGATGTTCAAGTCATGTCGGAAAGATTGTATTTACGAGCACCTTCATATATTGAAAAATAAAAAACAATGCAACAACACACCCAATGTGAAATGAGACCGATCCTAAGTTTAGATGCCAAGTTTAGATGCACACCTGCATCATTTTATAAATTAGAGTTAAAGAATCTCGCTGTATTTAAAAAAAAATAATAATTATACATCGTCGTCTTGTAACCACCAAAGTGATTTGAATGCACATGATGTTGTAATTACAACTGCCAAAATTCGAACTTCCCAGTCAGACTTGAATACACCAATATTCACTATAGAGTAACCTCTCTAGTCCCATTTAGCCACTTTTAGTAATCGCCTTTTACAAGACAAATAAAAGCTTTAAAAATAACAATGGGATTTTACTGATGTTGTAGAACTATGTTGTAGAATAAAGCGTAAAAATATCTTGAGCTTGTGCTAACCACACCTTATTTTAGGCATTAAACCAAAAACGCATTCAAAAAACCGATTGACTTCAGGATATTCAACCCTATCTCACGACCAATTCGTAGGGAATTCGTACGGGTGATTAAAAGGTGGCTAATTCATTTGAATTCGTACGATTTGTCTAAACCCACGTGATGGGTAAGTTGAGGGGCGGGGTCAGGGGAATTTGGCAACTCATAAAATATGTACGATTAGCAAAAATCATACGAATTCGTACGAGTGAGGTCATATGAATTGGTAAGAATTAGCCACCTCGTAAAATTCGTACGAATTGCCGTGAGATCGGGTTGGGATATTGGCCTATTGGGATAATGGGTTTGGCCTACAAAAATATGTCATCCCTGCAGCACCTCAGTTTAGCCAATCAGTAGATCAGACATGAGACTGATTTTTTATTATTATTATTATTAATAATAATAATTTATTTATTTAGTGAAGTCTTACTTTAAAATAAGTAATTGTCATTTTTTTCCATGGAAACAGTTTGTCTACAGATCATGTCAGTATCCTTTAAATGATGATCAGAGGCTTGAAAACAGCTACTAGCAGCATAGTTGATGAACACGCTTGTATTCCTCTGTGATGAATGGTGGTCTGGGACACACACTAGGGTTAGTTTTATCATAAGCAGTAAAGTGATCCTACAAATATCCCATGGCTTGCATTGTTACTGATAATAGTTAAGTACGAAGATGAATGCTGCATTGCAAAGAGCTGCATGTTTTGTCCATTCTTTCCATCCTCCTTTGCAGATTTCTATTCTACTTGTCCTCTGCTAGCTGACTGAACTGTAATTTAGAGCTCGATATCATTTGCATTTGCCAGGGATGGCTTTGACAGTCTTTAAGCCCAGAACACCAGGCTTTTACCATCATGTCTCTTGCTGTCTTTGTGGACAATTAAAAATATTGCATGAACGTATTAGGGGTTGAACGACTTCAGATTTTTTTAAGTCGACTGTTATGACATCAAAGTTGAGTCAACGTCGATTTCATTCATAAAAACACAAGAAATGGGACTGATTTGCAACATGCCACAATTCGCAATTTATTAGCAGACAATTATACAGATGCTTTACACCTGGCCACTTCATGCGTTTTCTCAGATTGGATAGCTATCTGATTTATTAAAACGATTCCATTTACACCTGGTCACATAAATGTGTTTTCGCAAAACATTTACACATAGCCGGGTATTTAGAGAAACGAACATTTCCCCCTCCGTTTTCAATAATAACATTGTGCACACAACATCGTTTTCAAAAAAGTTGTAATTTACATCAACCCACATAAATACGCCGTCGAGCGCCATATGACAATCTGGGCGTTCACATGACGTTAAGCATTTTCTGGCGCATAATATGATGTTTGAGAAAACCTAAAACCCCGTTTCTTCCAGTTGACACGGCAACACATAACCGGCGTTATCAGAAATCTCCACTTTGGCGGAGTTTTTAGAAATCGTTTTCAACGGGGTTTTGTGTAAATGAGAGGCCAAACTGCAGGGAAATATCTGCGTCTTCCCTTCGTGTAAACGGGGCATAAATCCGATCTTCAAACCCCGCGCTATATGCAGATTTAAAGGGTCACTCCACCCATTTGCATTAAGCTTTCCATTGTTAGAAACCCAGTCATACTATTGAATGGTCGTGCAAAACTCTCTCATTTTCCCCTGAGACAAGAGAAATCCACTATTTACCTTTTTCACTTCCTCCTACAATGACGCAAAAATCGTCATTTTACGTCATTGTAGGAGGAAGTGTAAGAGGGGGGGATTTCTGTAAAGACTACAAGCACAAGTTCCCACCCTTTCAAACCCGCCCATAGGGGGTTGGACCTAATGCGCTAACAGAGCTATCACAGATCAGACTTCCCTTACAGATACTGAAATCAATATCAGCCATCTTGTTTATAAGCTAAGCTAACAAGCGCTGTGGATATAGGAAGTTACGACAATGACGGAGGAAACTAAACATGATATGGAAGAAGAGGATTTTGAAATTCTGCTGCTCGAATCCGATGTTCGTGGCTATTTTTACGAGCCGCAATATCGAAGAGCAGCTGAGGCTGATGGAGGAACAGGAGGCGGACAAGGAGCCCAGACTGGCTCGAGCTGGGCGGACTGCTGGTGCCTGTGCTCTCGCTGTGCGCTACGGACACAGATAGAGTCCGTCTGCTGCAGAGAATTTCAACGATGGCAATTTCTCCTGGACGAAATCTCTGAATCAGACGAGCACACTGACGTTTGTGTTGTGATGTGAACCATCCTAGTTTCGCCTGACTGAACATCCAGGTATAAGGCAATAATTCACCATATAGAAAGAAATACAAACTTTGCCAATGTAACGGGGTTCGTTGTTGTGAGAGATATCTCCTCCGTGAGAGATATGAGACCGCTGCGTCTCACAGGTGTCATTCATTATCACGTCCCTCGTCCTGCTCGCCACAGCCAACTAACTAGACATTTTGTGTGAAATGAATTTCAAACTCTTTTGACAGCTAGCCTTGTAGACGGAAGAGTGATTTCGCTGATGTTTGCGCTGTTCTGGATTAGTGGGAGTGGCTTGCGGAGCTGTGCAATGTGGTGCATTGCGGGAGTTGTTGTCTTAAATACAAATGTGCCATAAAGTTATTTTCTGTCTTTTCTCGGTCTAGAGGGCACCAAATTCAAAAATTCTTTTACATTTCAACTACATATATGACCCACTTTCAATAAAGATTAATGTTGAAATGGGTGGAGTGACCCTCAGGACGGAGTTCGCGTCACCGAAAGCAACAGTTCGAGCTGCATTTTATTGATCATCAGCTAATTTCAAAATCAAAGACCTTAATAAGAGAGAGTGGCAACAGCCCTGGTAAGATATTTTTTTCTTTACTTTTAACTAAGATGATTGTGTGTTAAGCGTCTGCGACTTGCATTCACTTTGATTTGCTGTAGTTTGCACGTTGGCTTGATGAATAGATTCTCAGCTGCTCATCTGCGGTGATGCGTGTTGCTTCGTCATAATGACTATTCATGACATATAGCCTATAACACGCTCTCACACGTTTATTTTTAGCATTGTTGGGACGGGAGGAGTCCAATTTACATGTGGTTTCAACAACCAGATGCATTTACACTTGTCCAGTTTCGTCTGGAATGCGGGCGGCCCAGAGCACCTCCTGAAGTGGTTTGAACAATTGGATTTAAATCCATCTCGAATGCGTTTCGGAGGGCATTTACACCTGGTCTTTTCACGATCGGATAGCTATCAGATCACAGAAACACATGAAGTGGCAAGGTAAACAGCCGCTGTTTACATTATTATTTAGGATGAAAAGAAAAAAGAAAAGAAAAAAAACCTATAAATTCACATCTGTGTGTTAGTGATGCGCAGATCCAAGTAATACAAAATATTCCAATTGCGGATGAATTAGAGATAAATCATTCATATGTTTAAATAAATATATGAAAAAAAAAATGTTTTAATGATTTTTATACTGAACTCTCATTTCCCGGTAAAACACAATGAGTGCGTCATGCTTTTACTTTCGTTTTCAACAATATCTAGTGTTAAGTTAGTGAAGTATTTCCACACACTTGATGTACCACTTCTTTCTTGCTGCAATGACCCTCTGGGCTCTTCATCTGTTATAGTCTGCAATGCTGCCATGTTGTTAGCATCAAAATTAGCCCAATCATAGTGTCACATGATCAACCCGACTAGTCGACGTCAAGCTTAAAGCGGGCATTGCATTAAGGTCGACTTATCGACTAGTCTGTTCAACCCCTGTAACGTTTGGTTGCAAAACATACTGTGTGCAATTTATCAAAGTTCAGTGATCAAGTCAGACTTTGTATATTAAAACATGTCAGTTTGACATTAGAGGTTCAGTAAGCAGTTTCAGAGAAAGCTGTTGAAAACTTTAATCAACACAAACAATTTTGTGAATATTTGCTAGATGTCTGTTCTGTGTGTGTGCTGGAAGAAAAAAGTGTTTGTATAGTGTTTGTATTTTACATTTACATCTATACATTTTGGCAGACGCTTTTATCCAAAGCGACTTACATTGCATTTCAAGGTACACATTTACATTCTCTAGTTCAACTTCATAGTCCTGGCTGTGTAAATAGGACAAAAAACAAAGGGGATCAGACTGATCCATGGAGCACCAAAATACTCTTCTAGCCAATCAGCAATAGGAGGCTTTTCCGCTTATGAGGGGGGAGGAGAGAGTGAGCAAGCGGGACATTTGTAGAAAGACTGTAGAAAGAGAGATAGCTCGGATATTACCAAAGAGGACAGGTCAGGATGAATATAATTGGAAGGAGGATCACGATCAGGCAAGAGCTATAATCCGCATTAATATTGGAAAGTGGTAGAAAAACGGACCTGAAAACGGACACCAATGTTGCTTTGTTTCTGCTCGTATACTGCTCGTATTGGCCTGAAAACGGACGCCAATGTTGCTTTGTTTCTGCTCGTATACGTGAGTAACTCATTGACATTGACAAAGGTGAGGAACGTTTCACAGAACCAAGATATGCTGTTGTTGTTGGATCACAGATGATTCACACATACTTGCATCAGCTGTTAGTAGTTGCCTGTGTTGCATAGCGTGTCGTTTATTTTGGGGGCAATGGAGGGAGAGGTGTGTTTGTTTGGGTGTCGATTTTAAATATCAACAGTGTTTCTCAGAAATTGCTTACTGCACCTTTAAATGTCTAAAAAAAACATGTTACACAGTATTTTTATTTCACAATTTCTTATTCTAGAGTTTTACATTCTATACATATATGATATACATATCATATATATGATATACATATCATATTTTGGGAAAATATGTACTTTTCCAAAAGGCATGTGCATTTTCATCATGTGAACACGTTTGATATAATAATCAAAACTCTGGGCAGAACAACTCTAAAAAGTTGTTTACTATATAAGAAAAAATGAAATATCAAAAGTCATTCTGGATGTCAAGATAGAACTGCTTGTTAGGTTTATTTGCATGTTCATCTATCATACACATTCATAAGTCTCTCTATACTGTAACACACACACATATGCTTTATACACATTCACTGAAGTGTTATAAACACACAGCAAACACCATCAATGACCTCTTCTAAGTAGTGCACAAAGATTAAAGTAGCTCATGTGATGGGTAAATTCACTTAAATAAAAACATGACGTTAACAAAATCTCGACACACAAAAATCCATAACGTGACACATTTGAATTGATTTGCATGTATAAACATTGATGTTAAAGCACATTTCAAAGTGCACCTTATTGGTGATCTATATAACCCTTGTGTTTTGTTCACTTTATTGACTGTTAAGTGTGTGTGATATTAGATAATATCAGTGTTTTGATCAAATTTAACTGGTCATTTCTAGATCAGTGTGAAGAGCAGTTATTTGCCTTCTGCTCATCGCTATTATGTCTGTCACTAAAAGTTCTACACGGAATAGAATTTCTGCACTCTTGCCGCTTTGACACCTTAATGAAAATAAAGGGGGGAAAACACAATGCCAGTAATTACAGCCCAAAGCAGACAAAATAAAATGCTTGAAATATCTTGTCTTTACAAAAATGTGATATAATGTTAGTTGACAACATCCCATTTAGTAGCGTGAAGACGGGTTTGTTGGGTGACAGCTAATTATCCTGCTAATTAGCCATGTACACAACACTTATAGAGGTGGAAATGATGACACAATATCCCAAAACATCACATTGTGTGATGGTGATGCTGTGAATATGTAACCTGTTATTTCAGCTGAATTAACTGTAATGTGTTAGTTTCTTAGTGCACTTTACCAAACCGCCATGAAAGAGACTTCAAACTGGTGAACTGTGTTACTCAAATAAGCCATGTTTCATAGAACCCAGAGATATTTTAAGATAAATATTTATGATTTTGATTCTGCTGAATATAATACAACATTCACTGTACACATTTGATTCTACTAACCTCAGTCAGGCTATATTAATCTTCTGAGAAGAAAACAGTTTGGGACAGATGTACAGTCCAAAATCCTGTACTGTCTTTAGGCCCTATGCTATGTCTAATTCTTTTTTTTTGTCAAAGTCGAATTTAAAAATATTATAACTTGTTCAAGAGAACATCTGTCCCTTGTTTTCATTTTCGTAACATTAAATACAACATGTACCTTGACTAAGGTCTACTGCAGGGTTAAAGACTTTGAAATGAAAAGTTTTTATTCCAGTGCAAGCTCAAAACATTTTGAAGTTTCTATAATGGAGGGATGTTTCTAAATCTAAATGATGTCATTATTCTAAACAATCTGTGCTTGATGATGCTGACCAAAAAGTAGTTATGGTGACTTTGGTGTTAGGTATTTGATTGCCTTGAATCGTGATGTGGAGAAATGCTGGAGTTAGACTGGTATCATGAGAAATGTGTTCACTATTGCTACAATATACATGTGCAAGCGTTCACTAACATGGCGTAGTCATTGTAAACAGTAGATGTAGCCATGAAGTGATAGTATATTTATATATATATTTATAATTTACTTCACACATTTAATAATATACTGTACAATGCACAATGTCCCCTCTCAAATTAAATGAATCAGATATTTTAAATCAATTAAGATAATGAGCAACAGCCTGGCTGTGGCATCCAATTAGGAGCGTAGACAACGACTCCCATACCATTAAAATTAGATTTTCTTTGTAAACAGGTGCAGCGTTATTCAGAGCACAAAATAAAATATTTAATTCACTGTTTACGGTTTGACAGCCCAGAAAAACCACTAACAGCTCAAAACAAAACCCTTGTAATTCCTGCTATGCCTCAGTTTGCTTGAGCTGGCATCATTGGAGGAGTTGAATTATGCCATGTAATAGAAAAACGGATATTGTAAAGCTATTTCACTCTGGAAAGGTGGGCAGTTTTTTGTTTTCCCAGGGGAAACTCAGGCATAAAAAACGAGCTCTGGAATCTGGCCGCCCTGCACACCTGTGCCGTTGGTGCTGTCAGAAGAGCACTGAAACTGGAAGGTCACCTTCCCACACTGAACTTCCGTCATACCCTCTTGTCCAAAATAACTGAGTTCATTTCCATCCAGAACCACACTGGCCGTATAGAAAGTGTCAGGCTCTATCTGAACCGGATACTCAAACCAAGCGGGGAAGGTGTTGCTGGATCCATCTGAAAAGTACTTGCTAAGGTTGGTTCCCAGGACGACCCCTTGCCGTTTGAGCTCGATCTTGGCGGTGTACTCAGCAGATCCGCAGCTTGAGCCGTAAAGCCCGAAACCGGCAATAAACACCCGCTTATCGACGGCAAACTGAATGCTGTCGCAGCGTCCGCGATAACGCCACTGGTTGCTGCGGTAGGCGCACGACTGGAAGCGGTGGCACTTCTGTGGCGTCAATCCCTTACGAGGTTGGCTGACAAACTGCAGCTCGGGTTTCTTAGCCGCCGTGTACCACAAGAAAATATCATTGGTCTCGTTCAGCGTTAACACTCCTGATTGCGCTGCACCGTTTGCAAAATCATCAAGACCCATGGTTGGGATACGGATCAGGTAGACGGATTGGCCCAATACCTTGCGTTTGTTATCGATACTTGTGTTCATCTCCCTCCGCTGACATTCGGCATCTGCCCAGCTTAGTGCCGCTTCAAACACTACAATCTCCTTAGCGTTCAGAGTCTCTCGTCTGAGGATGCTCTCCAAGGTCTGAGCGTCAATGTCACAAAAACCCTCAGACTTAAGTGCCAGCTCAGCCTGAGCGTCAATGACTTCCCAGCAGCGTTGCGTTAGGTCTGGCTCTTCAAACAGACAGCTCTGAGACAGAAGAATACACGCATTCTTTGCACTCAAACTGGTTTCCAAGAAGTTGACGCAGGCCCGAGCCAGGTGTGGGACTATGTACTTTTTGGCTGCATATAATGTTGCCAGTACGGTGTCTGCACTCAAGTCAATTTCGTCACAATAAATGTACCTGAGAAACAGACAAAAAATCAGGGTTAGCCAAAAAGGGTTAGTCATCATCTGCCGTAGTCATTTAAAACAGCTGCCTACAATGCATCCTACAGTACTACTTCTATTACTGGCCCAGCTAGAAGCTACTATTTTATGATGTGCTACCAGCATGAACCACAATGTGTCTTTGGTCAAAGAAAAGCTGTACTGAGAATGGAAATACTATATTTTGCAACACCTCTTTATAACAAAAAGCACTATTCTGACAATGGCCACAACTTTGTGGAATAGGAATGAACTTGGCCTGTGATTGTGTCCTTGGGAACAGGTGTTAGGCTGAATTTATAACACTGTGATGCAGTCTGCAGATCTTCTGCAAATCTAATACTATGTCCTGTAATGCATTCTGGGCTAAAAGCGATAACCTAAATAGAAGTAGCTTAATAAACACACTGTTCTATGGGAGTCTTCGGCAAACCAAAAGACAGCATTTACACTTCTTTATGGGAGTGGGGGAGGAGGGATGAAAGACACGGAGGGAGAGAGAACAAAAATCTCTCTCAAGAGATGGAGGGAGTGAAAGATGAGCCAGCGCAAGAGGAGAGAGAGAGAGAGTGGAGAACACAGAAGGACTCTCATGAGAAATGGGTAAGCATGAGCTAAGATCTATCAGATCTTCTGTCATGGTCCTAAGCCCTCTGAGAGGCGGACAAGCTAAGCTCACTTCATTATTTATTTTCTTCGTGTTTAATCTACAGTTCTATATAACATTTAAGTATATAATGCCATTAGTGTTCAGAAGCCATTTTGGAGATACCAACGCATACTAATTGGGAAAAAATATGCCTGTGGCAACATTTCTTCAAAATGATTCTTGCACGTTTTGCTATACTCTCAATGTAAAATATCCAATGAATGGCGCCTTAAAGCATGTTCAGTTTTTATCTGAAACCGTGAAATCTGGCAACATTTTATTACGATGGTTATTGTACGTATGGCACTTTGGAAATGAAACATCCAGCGAGTGGCGTTAGACAAAACACATGCTGAAGCAACCATGCCATTTAGTTCTACAAGTCTCATGTACAAGGCCAGCTGAAGGCTAGTTTAAGTGGTTTTTTTAGCAGATATACTGTTAACTGGCACTTAAAGAAATTAGGCAAATCAGAAATACTCTGTACATTAGAACCTGGTTAAACTGAATTGCTGTGGTAAATGAATAAGATGCAGATTTTTGTGCAGAAATACCATGAGTGGCACAACTTTTTCATGAATTGCCCCATAAAGTCATGCTAGGGAGCTTTTTGAACTTAAATGATCTGAGAACTGAGAAAAATGACATTTAAGAAGTCAAATTAAAATATTTGGTATCTTAAATGTATTCAAATGAAGCTAATTGCACAGTTGATTTCAATCAGACAAATCTTCTTCCAAAGGCCATATCGTTTTTAATGGTCTTGAACCGTTCGCTGTAAAGAAATTACATGTCGGTGTAGTCGATTAACCTTCTGGAAGAAGTCCAAAGAGGGGTACTTAGATCAGAGAGAACAATTTTCTTCACTCCTGCGCTTAATTGAAAACAATAATAACTAAATAATCTGTACAGGAAGATAATAATGGTTTAACTAGGCAGATGAGGAAAGGGTCAGCCAGTACAGACCTGACAGATAAGGTGCAAATGCAAAAGGAGTCTTACTTAAGCATAGCCAGAAAGGCTGGAGGTTCCACATCAGGGATACGGATCTCGTCGCTGTCTTCTGCCAACTCTCCATAGAACATGGCATGGAAAACAGAACTTCCCACAGCAAGGACATACTAATGAGAAAAAATATGTATATAGTATATAAATTAATTTGACATGACTTGTGTTATCGATTAGCATAAGGAGCTATAGTATCCGTCACTTTATTTTAAATAATTTACACGTTAACTCATGAGCTGGGATTTTCAAACATCGGAAAACATTGCAAACTCATCAAATCAGCTTTTTTATTGAAGGACACGTGGTGTAAATGGAAAAGGTTTCATACTGTTCTGATATTGTTCAGTCTCTATTTTTCCAAAGTGACCCAATTTCATGACCTTACACTAAAGTCTCTCTTCGCTTTAACAAAAAACCTGATTATTCTCCTCACACTTATCAAAAGAACCTTGCAGGTGGCAGGTGATGGTTTCTTGTAATCATCCTTAAATGACATACAATCTACACAATAACACATTCTTTATTATAAACCTGAATCAGAAAGGCACAGCTAGCAATCTTTAATTCCTCACAAGTTGCCCTTCAGGGTTTCTTTCTTCTGAGTCGATTGCATTGTAAAGGTAACGCTTGGCTGTTTTAAATTTCGGCTTGATCCCATTCCCCTGGAGTCACTTGAGCGTGAAGCACACACAAAATTTCACCCACAAAGACCGATGCTTAATTACGGCTGTAATTTCCCCCTGGGTTTACAAGACACGGGAGTGCCATTCTTGTGAATGGCATTTGCTTTTCCCTCCGAATAAGGAGTGTTGCACAATGGTGTGAAAGTGGCTGCAGGAGCTAAAAGTTATCTCGCTGATGCTAATGGGTGCACGTAGCTAATGATGAAATCAGAGGCCAACACAGCAATGCAGATACATTATATAACATGAGCAGAAGTGCATATTTACAATTCATTTTAGCATTACTCTCACATAGCATTTTTCTCCAGTTAGTGAACTTTAGTTTGGCCTTTTTATTGCTGCGTCAGTAAACGTGTGTTTTTCTCCCTCAGGATCCCTCATGTGAAAAGCCCATAGCAAATATATTGTAACTTTAAGGAGCACCAAATAAATGCAGAGAGTAATTTTGCAAAGCACTCGCATGCAAGGAAGCCTTTCCTAGAAGCAAACATAACCTTCTCAATTAAAAATGATAATGCATATCTGAACGCCAGCCAAATGGACATCATAAAAAAGGTGCTCTGTAATAACTCTTCATGGCCCATTGCAATATTGGCTGTGGCCATGCAGCAAAGCAATACAATGCCCTTGCTTAAGTGAGCTTTATAAAGCATCACATATCAGCCATACACAGGTTTCAGTTCTACCCTCTTAAATGGACAAAAGATGTGTCATGCCTGAATTGTAGCCACCAGATTAACCCTGTCTTTTTGAATAAAGTCTGAGAGTGAAACAAGAACCGATTTAAATGGGGTTTTGGTGCAGTTAAAATTGGCCTGTGGTTAAAAAAAAATGTCATACATAATAAAGCCAATCCAATGGTCGCCATGAAAATTTTAGAACAAAAGCAATTGCTTTCCAAGAAGATCTCAAAGGGTTTACTCGGTGGAGATAAATTAGATCAAGGGTTTGCAAAGTCATTTGTGGAAAATATTATCTGTATGAACGTGAAAAGAAACATTTTTCATTCGTTTAAATTTTTAATGCGTTTGTATAGCCATTTTGTCAGTATGTACTACAAATAAATGTTGGTGCTTTTTTTTTTTTTTACTTTTAGAAGTATGGTTGTCGATAGAATAAAATAGTCATGATTAAGCGCATGATTTCCAAAATGTCTTTACACACAGCATAATGATAACGTTAAATAATAGTGTCAGATCTAAAAATGTATATATTTTCCATGGATTCCCTGGCACCCCTTGTCGCCTCAGTCTGAAAACCCCTGAGTTAAATCACTATAAATGCACTAATATTACAATAGGGTATGATGTTGAAACATTATTTGAAACAGATCGGTCGAATGTGTTTTGTGTTGTCAAAATCTGACACGCTTTCATTTTACCAAGCAACAATTAAGCAGCTTATTCAGGAAAACCTTTGGGAGATTCAGCCACAGTGTGCATAAATAAAAGCACTTTATTCAAATACTAAAAAAATGTGCATGTGCTTTTGTACAGTTAAGGAACTTTTAGCACAAACTCTAAATAATTAATACAGTATAAATCCAAATGAGCAAAAGACAGACATCTCTCTGTCAAAAGACTCTCCACTTCTGTCTGATTTACATCAATAATTTAGGAGTGTCTCAGAAAGGCACATGGCGGGCTAGACTGAAAACAAGATAAAGACTTGAAGCACAACAGCAGTGAAGCACATCGCAAACTCTAAATCCTGATTATATTCTCTTGTAATGCTGAGATGACAGTGTAGTGCAGGTCAATAGGTCTTACCTTGTGTCCCGGGAGCCTCTGAGTCCCTCCGGATTGACCGACAACAAAGTGAACGTCAGCCATCAGTTCATTATTGAACATCACAGAATTTCTGCAAAAGAGACAATTTGGCGTATTTCTTTAGACATAAAGGAATTTTCATATAACATGAAATGACTATCAACTTTAAAAATGCTCTTATTCTATTGGGAAGTAGGGAAATCTAAATATTGTTAATTTTGAAAACATTCAGAATAGAACAGGATCTTTCTCAGGAAAATCCCTGGCCCCTGTGAAATGGGAGTCTACAATGGCATCTTCTTCATGTATTATTGTGGTCCCGGCCACAAAGGAGCAGTAGGTAAATAAGGAACGCTTTTCCAAAGGGACTACAAAGCCAGGTCCGAGACCGCACATTTGTTTTGGCCTGCATGGGGCTTTCCCATGACGACAAAGTAAATATTACCCTTTGACAGAGAGCAAAGCCGTGGCATATAAAACAAGACTTGTTCCTTTCTTTTACCTCCTAGGATAATGCATACAGGACAGAACAGAGACCGACAACCACACAAATTGACATTTTAACATTTCAGAACATTCTCAAACAATCTCAGAGAGCCATTGAATAACACTATGACATTCAACACCCACACCTGAACCTAGTGAACCCTGAGTTAAACTGTGTATGCAATATATTCTTCCAAATATTCAGTGTGCTCTAAAAGTCTGAAACCAGCAGTGAAAATGCTCCAGATTAATAATTATAACTTATCTTTACATTTTTAACAAGTTATTTATTTATAAATCATTTTATGAGCATTACAGTTTGTTTGGAATTTTCAATAGATTTTTTTTTTTGTTTAATCACCACAGCTTTCAAGGTGGATGAGCTCCACAAGTTACCCATTTGAAAATGTTTGAGAAAAGCATCTTGCTTCAATGTGCAAGAACGTGTCACAAATGTGCTTATTTGATTAGATGTGAACTAGAAATAGTTTTCTTTAATTACATTTTCATAATCCTAAAACTTCTTATTTGCAGGTTTAAGTCCTATATTTTCAAAGTGCTCTGAGACTTTTGGACCCCACCGCATCAGCTATCACTTTATAAAGGCTCTGTTTGTCGGCAGATGTTCTCTGCGTGCCAGTCTCTGGTCTCCCTCTCTGAACACATCAAAAGTTGACCTACCTCTCTCTGATCGTGGAGTAGAGACCCTGCCAGTTGCAGCATTGGATGGTGTTGTTGTTGTTCAAGTTCTGCTGCTGGTACTGCTGCACCGTGGTGGCCGAAGCCGGCTTCATAGTGGGGAAGATCTCCGTTGCCATCTTCTTCTTCTTCTTAGTTTTCAAGGTGATGATCTCATAGCACACAGGGGGCAGCTTGGACGAGCTGCTGGGACTCCCCTTTTTGGAGCCTTTGCTGGACTTGCTCTTAACTGACTCTGGAAGCATCAATAAGAACGTCAGACATTTCATGTTCCTTCCCTTGGCATCCACCATGAGTGTGTTCACCTGCAGAGCAGCGGAAAAGCATGCAGAGAAGATGTTGGGAAGGAAAGGAAGGATCTGAGAGAGGTGACGACTTGTGAAGAGGGTGAGGAGCCCCCACCCAAAAGCACAGCAATTAACTGAAACAGAAGAAAAAAGGAAAGAAAGAAGGATAAAAATCCACTCCTAATCTTCACCTTCTGAGAGCAAACTGTCAGGGAATATAATCTTCTTCTTCCGCCAGAAGATTAAAGTCAATACGGTGGCTGACTTTTCTGTCCTTTGCTTCTAGTTTGATCCGCTGGTGGACCGCAGAGATGAGTCTCCATAACTGTGGTGCTAGATAAACGTCCTTTTCCCAATGTCTTCTCTCTCTCTCTCTCCTTCAGTATCTGTGACAGTCCCAGATTTAGTGCTCCTGCAGTGGTTCAGAAGCAGCTAGTCCATGCTGTCTCTCTCTCCTCCTGACACTCTGAACACACACTCACACACACACATCACACATACACGGAGCTCTGCAGGATTCTCTTGCTGTGGACCTGCGCTCTGACGAGTGTTTTGCTGACTGTGGGGGCTGAATGGACGGATGGAGCGGAGAGAGAGTAACCCCCTACCGATGGAAGCCAGACATCCCCCACAGCCCAGCCAATAAGCACTCTCGAGAGCCACGATTGGCTGCAGCCGCCATGCGCAGCACCTACTAGAATATCCTAAGACCTCTTTGATTAAAGTGCCTGCCCCTTTCCTCTTAGAATGATGCATTCTGATCTTCAGCATCTCTCTTAGCAGCCTATTGTTGATTAATATTTATAGCGTAATAAAAGTCATTAAATATATAAAGAGTGTGAAGGAAATGGGAACTCATGTGAGAACAGAATGCTTTATTTCAACTATTTAGTTCATCTGGTTAAATGTAACTTTTTTTAAAAGAGCATAGCTTAATTCAATTATTTAACAATATGGTTCTGAGTGATTTTTTTCCAATAGAATAATCATTCATTTAAATTAAAAGCATATTCTGTCTTCCATTCACCCTCATAGTGTTTCTTACCGCAAAGCACAGTGTTTTGCAGCCCCAGTCTTCCTGTCACAGATTAAATGAAGGTTCAAATCTCCTCAGTGAATTGCGGCTCAGCACAGAATACAACCTGTCTTCAAGTGTGAAGAGCATTTTCGTTTTAAGTCCCAGCTACTACCATACACATGGCCCTACATGTCATGTTTAATGCATGTAGCACAGAGCTCGGCTCTAGACATCTTTTCTGCTCTCACTGAATTACATTGCTAAGCCTTTTGTTCCTCGGCCGAGGAACACATTACAGAAATCAAGGAACCGAACACAGTTCTGTAAAAGCACATGAATCTGATGAGATTGCTTGCAGCAGGGTCTGAATTTCTACAGTGTAATAAGACAATAAGACCTCTTAACACTGAGTTACACTTTTCCTTTATCTATCTATCTATCTATCTATCTATCTATCTATCTATCTATCTATCTATCTATCTATCTATCTATCTATCTATCTATCTATCTATCTATCTATCTATCTATCTATCTATCTATCTATCTATCTATTGTGAAAATGAATTATTTGCTTGAAACGAGTGTTTATGAGAACATCTGGATTCTGGCACCTGTCTTGACTGAAGAGGTCCCTCTGCCCCCTCTGCTCTGGACAATCATTGTTCTCTGCATCTGCTGGCCACTGGAGATGTTGCCCTGGAAACCGTGTTCACAGGATTGTCAGGGACAGCCAGGGAGAAGGTGAGATTTAAGAGAAACTGGCAGAATGAGATTTTCTTTTCCTGATATTTCTTGATTTGAGCTTTACCCCTGCTGAAAGAATAGCTTAAACCATAGGTTTAAACTGGTCTAGGTAAGCTCCCACCCTGTCCAAGTTGGTGCTTAGCTAGTTGGTTGGTCAGCTTGTCTCCCAGTTTCTGACCAACTGACTGACTAGTGCTCAAAACCAGCGTTGGACCAGCTTGATCAACAGCTTGTATACAGTATTTGAGTTGCTACTGTTTGAACAATGTCAATCACCTTTTTTGTGAATATCCCCAACAGTTATATTGACTAAAGCTATATAAAAAATGGTGTCATTCATATTACTTCAAAGCCTTATCACTGTTGAAGCACAGTTGAACTAAGTGAAAATAGCGATAGATTATATTTACACTATGTAAAAATAGCAGTAGGCCTATGTTCTTTCCAAGAAGTGTAGTTAGATGCTAGGCTACTTATAAATAGGGGCAATACTATTTGCACCTCAGTGTTGTATATTAAACGGTATGTGATAAGTGTAAATTATTATATCTATTTAAATTATTAAATGGATGTCGCATTATTGGGACAATAAAGCCCAATCTACACCTACCCCTAACCGATAAGCACTTTATTATCAAACACATGTTAGACACTATTTAAATTTTTCGAATATTTTCTTTATTTTTATTGAAATAAATGCCTGTCCAATCTAATATGTGATGGGAAAAGGGAGTAGAGCTATAGTCCGGCAAAAGGTGGATTTGAATTCAGGTCGATTTGCGTCAGAACTTTCTGCTAAACACACTGCGCCTACACTATTGCTACTGTTTACCTTTCAGCGTTTTTCGTAATTTTGTCTGGCCCAACCAGACGTCAGTGGGCGGAGTTAGTGTAAATAGCCTCTGCCAACAAGGCGGGCTTTTTGCACTTAGTGTAAATAGACACTCTGTTTTTGGCTCTGCCGCTTTTAATGTTTACGTTTTTTCAGTAGCTAGGACAATTGATTGATTGTCAGTGTTTTATTGCTCATCAGCTGAAAAAAAGAATCATTCTAAAAGTGAATCTACATCATTCTGTGATGTTATTGTTCTTGTATCGTAGTTGTGGTGTGGGCTTTTCTATTCTAATAGAATTAGAGCCATTATTAATCCTTTATAGTTATAGTTATTGTCCTCAGTGTGAATGGCCCTTACTACTATTATCATACTTTCACTTCTGTTTAATTTAGAGATGAGGCAAAGCCTAAAAACTTGCAATTGTATCTTTTCTCAAGGCATCCATTAGCTAAACAGAATTTAAACTGTTGCACTAATACTTGTTATGAGAGTGATAATGATTCCATCTCGTAATGATATACAGACGCCTGTTATTCTCAAAAGCTGTGCTGTTTGAGTAATTGTTCAGTCTCTCGATGGTTTCATGCAGTGTTGCGGTTGCACATTTTGCTAAAGGCTTGCTAGCCTCATCAACACTTTGCAAGCACAACAAATTGCATTTTCCATTTTTTTTCACCACACATGGTGTGAAATAACAATGGCAAAACAATGCTTTATGTAATCATGGTAATGAGATTCCCATCTTTCACAAAGTAATTTCCATGGAACTGACAGGCTATGCGATTTTATGAATGTTAATAAGTCACACATTCAGCAAAGAATCACTTCTGTGACTCTTTCTGCACGACTGAGGAAAGAGAGCTCCGTGAATGTGCGTGGAAATGTGTGACCTCTCTGTCTCTCACAACAGCCAGAGAAGACGAGACGAGTTGGACCTCCGTGGTGGCTCGGATAGATCTCCATTCTGTAGGGACACCTGCTGGGAGTCTTGGCTTAGAGGAAGTGAAGCGGAGCTGAGAGACAGCCGTAAAGGTTGGCACAGAGAGGCAGGCAGGCAGGTGCTGGATCCGGCAGGCTGGCCGTTGTCCCCCCTCCCCTCCTTTTCCTCCCCCATTAAAACGGCCAAGAGCACCTGACAGGTGGGAAGAGGGGAGGAAGCCGTGGCTTTGGACCAGGGACAGGGCTCACGCTGCTGTCCAAACAGGAGACTTGCTGGGTAGAGTGATCTGAGAGGATTTGTAGCAGAAGGGGGCTTGTGGACAGAGGGAGTTGGCGGTCTGTTTGCGTTCATGTGCACATGTTTGTGTGTGGTGCAGCACTAGTCCAGTTAAACTAGATAACAAGCGTCCATCTCCCCATGCTATGCTCAGATATGGGCGCAAGGACATGTTTTGATTACTGCTATCTGCTCGGGCAGCTGTAAGTTTTGCTCTGGAAGTGCTTTTGGCATCCAAACACTAAATTACAGACTTACAGTAAAGTGGAACAAGGTGACCTGAGGTGAAGATATCTTTCAGACAAAAAGAAACATCAAGTAAATATCTTAAAAAGCCTTTTCTAATCTGTCCTGTGTGAGGGATTGGGAGGTCTCACTCTGTGACACTGAAATCAAGTGTTTGTTCTGCATAGATAACCTGGTTCTGCTGCCTCTCACAGAAGGATGGCAGACCCCGCTAGTGGACATCGACTGTCAATCTGGACAAAACCTGTCCAGCACTCCAAAAGAGAGCCAATTCTTGAATCAACAGATGCTAGTTCTACAATCATTTGAAGGACAAATAGTAGCCTACAACACAAAACCTCTTAATGATAACAAACACGATTACTAACTACCCTTAAAACATAAACAAATAATGATAGACTTCTACTGAATAATGATAGACTTCTACTGAATAATCAGTTGGAAAAATGAATGTATGCACATGTCATGCAATTAATGAGTTAAAACAATCCCCAAACTATAAAACAACAGGGTTCACATTAACGATGACTTAAAAAGGGGTGAAATGTCATTATAACATACATTCCCTGGCCACTTTATAAGGTACACCATGCTAGTATCGGGTTGGACCCCTTTTGCCTTCAGAACTGCCTTAATTCTTCATGGCATAGATTCAATAAGTTGCTGGAAACATTCCTCAGAGATTTTGGTCCATATTGACATGATAGCATCACACAGTTGCTGCAGATTTGTCTGCTGTACATCCTACGAATATTCCGTTCCACCACATCCCAAAGGAGCTCTATTG
The DNA here is from genome assembly GCF_029890125.1 of Rhinichthys klamathensis goyatoka. NCBI lineage: Eukaryota > Metazoa > Chordata > Actinopteri > Cypriniformes > Leuciscidae > Rhinichthys > Rhinichthys klamathensis. Next base: position 2,958,322 of record NW_026606652.1, on the reverse strand, counting down.
GATTGAGATCAGGTGGAGCCCATTTGAGTATTGTGAACTCATTGCCATGTTCAAGAAACCAGTTTGAGATTATCTGAGCTTTGTGACATGACACATTATCCTGCTGGAAATAGCCATTGAAAGATGGGCACACTGTGGTCATAAAGTGATGGACATGGTCAGCAACAATACTCAGGTATGCTGTGGCGTTTAAACGATGCTCAGTCGATACCCCCCCCCCCCCCCCCCCCCCCAAAAAAAAAACCATTACACCACCAGCCTAAGCTGCTGATACAAGGCAGGATGGATCCATGCTTTCATGTTGCTTACGCCAAATTCTGAACCTGCCATATGAATGTCGCAGCAGAAATCGAGTCTCAACCAAGCAACGTTTTTCAATCTTCTATTGTCCAATTTTGTTGAGCCCGTGCAAATTGTAAACTCTGTTTCCTGTTCTCAGCTGACAGAAGTGTCACCCGGTGTGTCTTCTGCTGCTGTAACCCGTATGCTTCAAGGTTTGAGTTACTAGTTATTTGAGTTACTGATCAAACTCAGCCATCTTGAAGGGCATCTCAGTTGTCTAATTGCACCACGAGGAGGTGAGGAACGAGGAAGCTTCCTGAGGAATCTTGAGTGAGGATACACAGGTGTACCTTTCCCTCGCATCCTAAGGGGGTGGAGCTTAGACGTGAGGAATTAAGGAAACGAGGATGCACAAGAAATGAGAAGCACCCCATGTCTACATGTTTAAATGCATTGAGTTGCTGCCATGTGATTGGCTGATTAAGATATTTTTATACAATAATTAATAAAAATGTGTTTCCTCAATATAACAGAAACTATTGCCAATAGTTAGCTTAAAAGGTAAAATACAAACTAAAAACAAGAATTAACAAAAAGCTACAAACTGTAGTGGATCATGGGTAATCAACATGTCTATATAGGCTACCACTAAAATTCAGGATAAAATTATTTTATTTGATCCTCAAAGGAAAATCAAACCAATCAACAGAATCAAACCATTCAAAAAATGGGAGAAAATATGTATTTGCAAACATGCTCCTAGATTTTGAGGGCACATTTAAGTGGTTCAAATAATCTCAGCAGGGCAGAAGTGGGACTGAACCCACAGCAAATATAAAAATTAAAAATACCTGTATAATTATCAGCATAACGTCATTCATATTCATTTAAATTTAAGCAATCACATGTCAATCAAATCTTTACAGTCACATCCCCTAAACACACTATATTGATTCAATATAATGACAAAACTCCCCAATCAAAATCAAACGTCCACTCAATTACAGGAGTTATTAAAAAAACTTGAAACTATAACTAAAACTTGACTATAACTTTAAAAAATAAAATAAAATTCAAACGTAATTCTTTTGTTTTAATATGGGCCCGCCCATTTGCCATTGCATGTTTAAAACAATAATATCTTAGTAAAAACCTAAAGTAATATTGCCAAACTATATATCATTTGAAAGCTTAAAATCTCTAGTTTTCATATTTGGTGGCTGTTATCTAAAATATATTACAGAGGAGCAGAAATTTATCAATTTGCAACAAGAATATTTCATATTCATTAGGAGTATTTAGGCCTTTATTTTGAAATAACAATAAACATGAAAAATCATGAAAGATTGGTAGAAACCTCAGTTTGTTTTCATGCCATGAGTTCAAAAGATAACACCAATTCCATTTTATGAGAAAAAAAGGTCTGAAAATGTTTTAAATATAAAGAAAAATGTATGGATTCTCAATTTGTAATGCGGCTGCGAGCTATAACGCTATAACGTAGTCTTTATGCATTTATTAGAGGTTTAATTCAAATCAAATACTGCCAAACCACCCATACTACTTCTGAATAGGATGTCTACTTCATAAATTGTATGAAAATTATGGAAATACATGGTTCAGATCACTCAAAACATATGAAAATGGAGGCGCCCTTATATGGGCAGTAATGGAGTCTGGTGTTCACCTAGTGAAAAAAGTTGGGTACTGCGCCCGAATAAAATCTTACTGAAAGCTCATTTTTTGAGATATCAACCTAAAATTTGGAATACAACTTGTTCAGATATTTGACTTTAATTTTCTTGCAGTTTTAGAGTAAAATATATTTTGTAATATATATATTTTATATAAAATATTAATCATTATATTTTTACATTACACAATTTCATAAACTCAAACTTATATAACTTTTTTTCTCTTTCATTTTTTACAATTTCTAGACTTCTACAATAATCTGGAAAATGTCTTCTTTAAAACAAGACCAGCCATAGGTCTATATTCCAAAGCATTCCTGAATTACAACCATTTAAGTTTGGATAGTGATTTTTATGTCTATGCAAAAAAAAAGGGGGGTGCCAGTTAACAGGTTAAATAATGAAATCAAAATCACGCTTACATGATCTGACCATAATGAGATTCATCTTTAGTGCAAAGCTCTCTAGAATTCTGATTGGTCAACTAGTTTTAGCTAAATACACTAACCTGGCAACCAATTTCCAACATGCATATGTAGCCCTGCCCTTTTTCAGTGCTGTGCTCGTTGTGTTCTGTCTTCCTGTTTGTATTTCCACAACATGAAGGTAAAATCTTATGAATTTATGAATTATCCTCTGGTTTCAAAATCTTCCTGGCCTTACTAACATGTTACGCCATCCACTTCAAACATTACAATGGTCATGATAACTTTGTTAACTCTACAATTTTGTTAAATCCACTTCACCAGCTAATTACTCTTCGACAGCGATGCCATAGAAAAATACTGAGCAAAAACAAAGTTCAAACACAAAATTCTAAAGATGGCTGCACGCTTGTTTCTTTGGCGCATAAAGGTCTATAGTTTCATATTTTTTCTCTCTTTCTCCTAATAAAAAAATAATAATTTCAACTCAAATTCAAATCTCAGAAGTCCTTACAAAATACTGTGACAACAAGTTGCCATAGTTCAGCTCCTAAATTGCTCTTTTGCTAGTTCAATTCTGTATAGAAATAACATGTTAATTAGCTGCACTGATCTTTGAACTCCAAGAGAGGGACAGTGACACAATGTGAGAGACCTCTGATGCCTTTTTACTGGTACATGCTGTGGGCCAGTAGGTTATATATCAATAGGAACACTGATAGGACCAATTATGGAGCATGAGAGAGTCTGCTGTGTGTAGGTGTGTGTGAGCGAGCATTTCTGTTGAGGGTGTGTGTGGATAGCTGTGTGGGAGGGGAGGTGATTCTGCCATCTGGTCGAGGGCAGCAGCAAAAATATCTAAATTAAATGGTTTCTCACTTCCAGAATACCAGACATATTTATTTATAAATAAATAAATATTTAAATAAAAAATAACAAAATTCAAGTAAGTGAGAACTATACACAAAACAGGACAAAAATCAGTCACTAGAAAAGCGAACAAAGGAGTAGGTCTCTCTTTCTTTGTCCACTGCACATCAGTTAAAGAAACGACATTCACAACCCATTTACTTTCATAAGTTATTTGATTTAACCCATAATGTGAAAGTATTGTAATATCTTAATGAAATCAGAAGACATTTTATAACCCCTAACCTGCCTGCTCCTCCCCGTCATGGTGGACGGCAGCAAGCCTGGCCTCTGGAGAACAGCGGCAAATTCTCGTTCCCCTCACGGAAGGCAGCCACCCCACCTCGACCGAGGAGCCCGGCAGTGAGGAGTGTTTGGTACGGGACTATCTGCTGTCAATACATACCCATACACTCTGCTGTGAGCAAGTAAGACAGGCTGCTCCTGTACAATATAGCATAAATGAATTACCCATAGCAGATCTATACAAGTGGAGCTGGGGAAGGTGGAGGGTTTCTGAAAGCGTACTTCACTGCTAAGGCAAATGTTTCCCAAGTATTTGAAGGTTGAGCAGCGAGCTTATTGGTTACTTATACAGCAGGAACCAATCAGCTGTGCCCTATAGAGAATGATGTGACTACAAGTAGATTGAGTTAAGGACCTATCAGACTGCGCCAACTAGAGTTTAATGACAGAACTGTGTATTTAGGCTATGATGCTATGATACATATTTGGCTATAGCCTTTTCCTCTTCTCTTAACCGTGTACCATCAGATCAGGCCCGACAGGTGCAGGGTGATGGACTGAATACAAAACAAATACAGCATTAAAGGTGCAATGTGTAATAATTTTGAGTATCTATAAACAGAAATGCAATATGACATCCATAACTATGTTTTCAGTGGTGTATAAAGAACTTACTTAATAAACCATAATGTTTTTATTACCTTAGAATAAGACATTGTTATCTACATAACTGCGCATAACCTTCTATGAAGGTCGACATATTGTGACGTCATGTTTCTACCGTAGCCGACAGCGAACAAACAGCGCCACAGAGCGCGTTTCGTCACTACCTTGAAAGAGAAGCCGCAGAAAGCTAGAAGCTAGCCATAGCCGACTTTTCCCTTGTCAGTGGTGTAAAATATGTAGTTGGATTGTTTCATGTAACTTAGTTCCCTTTCGTTGTCACTCTGAGTTCCGTAGGATGACGACGAATGGGGGTTTCGCTTAGGAAGCCTATCGACTTCGAGTACTACAAAACGAGCCAATGGCAAAGAAATGCCATGGGTCTGCGGAATTTGCATGGCACAACTCCGCCCCACCCCTTGTGGGTATAAAAGGAGGAAGCCCGGCAGAATGCAGACATGTTTTCGCTTCGGAGCCAAGAGCATCTCTTCACTCCACAGCCATTTCTGACTTCACTCTACGAGACAAGCCACTCTCTCCAGTGTTGGTGTGACGGCGATCTGCAGCGAGTTCACATTGCCTGCTGATCTGTGGAGTGATCTACCAATGAGTGTGTTTCTCCCTGCTCGCTTCAAAATCGCAGAGTTTTTTTCTCCTCTCACAAAAGAGCTCGCACGCGGCACGTCTTTTTAAAGACGGCTCGCCCGTGCATTTCTGGTTGCGGTCGACTCATTTCCGATTTTGATGGGCACATTCTCTGCTCTGCGTGCTTGGGCTTGATCACGCTAGAGCAGCGTTTGTGGATGACTCACGTTCTCCCCGCGGGAACATGACCATTGCGTCATTACGGTCGAGACTCAATGATCTCGTTAGAGAGAGAGTCCCCTCATCCACACCCCGATCTAACACTCTCCACGTGAGGTGCTACTTCGGCTGGTGGCCAGGGTGACTTGAGGGTGTGAGTGTGGAACAAATCCGCCGACTGTTTGTCCGTGGACCACGCCCCCCTCTTCAGTGACGCAACCCGCGAGTGTTCAGGGGATTCCCCCGGTCTATTTTCGGATGCCCCGCGGGTTTCCCTTGACGCTCCAGAATCGGATCTGTTGTCCATCGCAGCATCACAGGTCGGGCTAGAATCTTCAGGAAGTGAAGATTCGACAGTGCTGCCACTTTCAGGTGTGCATATGGCATTTGTCGAGTCAGATCCTGAGATGACGGCCATGCTTTCCCGGGCTGCTGCGAGCATCGGACTAGAGTGGAACCTTTCACCCTGTCCGAGCGCTCGCTGCTAGGCGATTGGTTTTGGGTGTGGCCGCTGACTCCTGTCGGCGTCCACTCCAATGCCTTTCTTCCCGGATGTGCATCAGTAGATCTCGAAATCCTCGAAGACCCCCATGTCTTCCAGCGATCCCTCGTTGATCTCCTCCGCCCTTCCTTCCCTCGACGGGGTCGCTGCCCATGGGTACACTGGGGTCCCCCTGGTTGAACGCTCTGTTGCGATGCTACTGTGTCCTCAGAGTGCTTCCTCTCGGCGCGATCCTAAGCACCCGTCCGAAGCCTGTAGTTTTTCGTCTACACTTGTGGCGAATTCCTATTGCACTACAGGACAGGCAGCCGCCTCACTGCATGCCATGGCCATTCTGCTGGTCTACCAGACCCAGATGCTCACGGACATGCACGAGGGCGGGACTGACCCAGGGCTCTTCAATGAGCTGCGCGCCGCCACTGACCTTGCTCTCCGAGCTACGAAAGTGGCCGTACGCTCCCTGGGTCAGGTGATGTCCACCATTCTGTGGCTGAACCTGTCTGATGTGCAGGATGTCGGGCGGTCCCATCTGCTTGACACCCCCATATCCCAGGTCGGCCTCTTCGGCGGTGCGGTTGAGGGCTTTGCCCAACAGTTCTCAACCGCCCACGAGCAGACTGAGGCTTATTCTGCCCTCCTGCGGCTCCCGCCCCGCCTGCTCACCCGGGCTGGCTCTGGAAGCCGCAGGGTGATGCCACAGCCCTCTCCAGCCCCGCCCCCCACTATACGCCGGGTTAAGCGGCACTCTTGAGATGGGCTGCTCAGAGATGGGACTCAGTTCTTTCCAGGAGCTGGTAGCAGGGCCACTCCTTTCCCTGGTGGAGGGCCGGGGAAGAATCCTTATTCCCAGAAAGAACTGACTCTCCCGTCTCTGAGCACACAGAGTTCTCGGACGACACGGTGTGCCGCCCCCGGGCCGTGCACCCCTCGTCCTCCTCTGTCCCAGAGCCGGATGACAGTGCGCGCCGTCCCCGGACCGTGCCGCTCTCATCCTCCTCTGTCGCCAGACCCCTGGCAGAGCAGACCCCCGTGGAACATTCGTCCTTCCCTGGTCTCCTCTGTCAGGACGCGGCCTATGACTGTGCCCCCACACCGGGCCGCTATGCCGTCCACGTCCGGGCCCGTCATACCGCCTCGCTGCCCCACCAACGGGAAGTCTGTGGTTCGCGTGACCCCGCTGGGACAGTTCTTGGGAGCCTGGCTAGAGCTTCCCAACCTGTCCCGCTGGGTCGCACGAATGATCAGGCTCGGCTACGCGATTCAGTTCGCGCGGTCCGCTCCACTATGGTCGGTGGCAATGCCCCTATCATGAGAGCGGAGGTTGCTACCCTGCTGGTGAAGGGTGCGATCGAGACTGTCCCTCCAGCCGAAATGAGGTCCGGCTTCTACAGCGCGTACTTCATTGTCCCGAAGAAAATCGGTGGGTTACGGCCAATCCTGGACCTGCACGTGCTGAACCGCTCCCTTCACAGGATGCCGTTCAAGATGCTCACTGCCAAACGCATTTTCGAATGTGTGAGGCCCCAGGATTGGTTTGCAGCGATCGACCTGAAGGACGCCTACTTTCATGTCTCCTTTCTCCCTCGACACAGACTGTTCCTACGGTTTGCTTCGAGGGGCAGGCATATCAGTACGCGGCTCTCCCATTCGGGCTAGCCCTGTCTCCTCGCGTCTTCACGAAGGTCGTCGAGGCAGCCCTTGTTCCCCTTCGGGAACACGGGGTTCGCATCCTAAACTATCTCGACGACTGGCTGATCCTAGCTCACTCTCGAGACCAGGTTTGTGAACACAGGGACTTAGTGCTCCGGCACTTAGCCCGTCTGGGCCTTCGGGTCAACTGGGAGAAGAGCAAACTTTGAGGAAACTCTGAGGAAGAACCTACTTTCTCAGGGACGGGGCACCCTGTGGCACCCTCGTCCCGATCTCTGGAACCTCCACGTGTGGCTCCTGGACGGGACGAGGCAGGTTTGAGTACCCTACCACCAGCGGTGGTGGCTACCATCACTTCCGCTAGAGCAGTGGTTTTCAAACCCTGGGTCGCGACCCTCGAGTGGGTCGCGAGAATTAAAAAATGGGTCGCCAGTGATTTAAAAAAAAAAAAAAAAAAAAAAAAGTATTTCGTTTTTTAATAATATTAATATTAATAATAATAGCTTTGATTAGAAGTACACTAAAAAACATTCAAATTCATGCAAAATAAATAATCCACATGTCACCTGACTGGCTGACCGACCTACTCGTAGCCCTAGGCAACACAAAACAAAACAAAAAACCTTGTGCGCAGTGTTGTTGATATGCAGCCATTTTATTTTATTTTCCCATGAGATGATGAAAATATTCGGTACCGTGAAATTAATAGCCCGTAATGAATATATTTTATGCTGAACATGAGCAAACCAAAGTCAAAAACCATTTATGATTTTTTCACACGAAAAAGAGGGTCAGAGACCGAGACCCCTTTGCTAAATGAAGCAGCAGAAAACGCGGTCAACCATCAAACCCTGCCGCGAACAGCGGAGATCAGCAGGCAAGATAATGAAGGCGATGCATGTCAACAGAGTAGCAGTACTTTCCCAGCAAAGAAAAAGCAGAAACCCGGAGTAAGGCCATATAAAGATGATTTTTTGAAGTTTGGGTTTGTTAACTGTTCGGACGCAGTCCATGCAGCAATGCCAATGTGAGTAATATGCGGTGAAAAGTTGGCAAATGAAAGTTTGAAACCAGCGAAGTTGGAGAGACATTTAAGTACACGCCATGCAGATCTTGCAGACAAACCGTTATCTTTTTTTCAGAGGAAGTCTCAAGAAATTCAGTCATCAGCTCAGTTACTCAGCAGAAGTGTGACACACAATCACAAATTGCACTTGGCATCTTATAAAGTCTCATATCGTGTTGCCAAAGAAAAAGCGCCACATACAATTGCAGAGAGATTAATATTGCCTGCTGCACTGGACATAGTTAATACAGTTCTTGATGAAAAGGCATCTGAAAAGCTCAAATTAATTCCTCTTAGCGACAATACGGTGTCACGTCGAATTGTGGATATTGCCCAGAATTTAGAAGACCAGCTCATAGCGAGACTGAAGTCAGCGAGGGATTTTGCTATTCAGCTGGACGAGAGCACTGACGTTGCATCAAGCGCTACATTACTGGTTTATGTTCGGTACATTTGGCAAGGTGAATTTCTTGAAGATCTTCTGTGCTGCCTAACATTGCCTTCTAGCACTTCAGGAGCACACATTTTTGAACAATTAAATGCTTTCATGACAAAATGCGGTCTTGATTGGGCCAATTGCAAAGGCATCACCAGCGACGGCGCGGCCAACCTCACTGGCAAAAATAGCGGAGTTGTCAGAAGGATTAAGGATGCAGCAGGACAGAATATTGTTTGGTATTATTGTTTTATTCATCGTGAAGCTTTGGCATCAAAAGGAATCCCACCTGAGCTTGAAGTAGTGATGAGAGACACTGTCAAAGTTGTGAACTACATTAAAGGCAGTGCTCTTAATAGCCGTCTTTTCGAGGCCCTGTGTATTGAAATGGGAGCCGAGCACAAACATTTACTCTTCCATACAGACGTGAGATGGCTGTCGAAGGGCAGGGTGCTCAGCCGAGTGTACGAATTGAGGGATGAAATACAAGCTTTTCTTACTGATAAACTGTCACCTCTCGCAAGCTCATTCAGTGATGAGAAATGGCTTTTAACCCTGTCTTATCTTGCTGACATATTTTCTGTTCTAAACGAACTGAATCTAAAACTACAAGGACGGGATGACAACATTTTCAGACATTGCGAACAAATTCAGGCGTTCCAAAAATCACTCGAACTCTGGCAGCTGCGACTCAAAACCTCGAGCTACTATATGTTCCCGACAATGATGAAACGCATTGAAGAAAACGACGTGCCCAAGGAATCGGTCGCTGGCCTGACGCGTCTCATTCAGTCACATCTTGATGCACTGATGGGGAAATTTTCTCGGTACTTTCCCCAGGAGAAGTTCGATGAATTAAAAGACAAGCGATGGGTGAAAAATCCCTTTGACTTTGAAACTCCAGATTCAATTGCTGAACTGAATTTAACTCCTTGGGAAGAATCAGAAATGCTCCAACTAACCAGTGACAGCACTTTGAAAACCCGTCACAAAACAGAAAAATTGTCTTCGTTCTGGATTGGCCTCTTCACCGAGTACCCCATGCTGAGCAAAGCAAGCATTTCTTTGCTACTACCCTTCACCACTACATATATGTGTGAAACTGGATTCTCAGTTTTAACCAAAATGAAGACGAAACAACGAAACAAACTGAATGCTTGTCCTGACATGCGTGTTGCCCTCTCGTCCTGCGAACCGGCTTGGGACCAGATTATGCAGAATAAGCAGGCCCACCCTTCTCATTAATATATACACAAAACACGCACTCGTTCGCTCCATCCGCAACACACACACGTTCGCTCCATCCGCAACACACACACGTTCGCTCCATCCGCAACACACACACGTTCGCTCCATCCGCAACACACACACACGTTCGCTCCATCCGCAACACACACACACGTTCGCTCCATCGGCAGCAACAGACAAACACTCGTCGTTCCTTCCGCAACACACTCTCGTTCGCTCCATTGGTAGCAACACACACATTTCAGATCAATATATTTGTTTTCCTTAACACTAACTTTATTATCATTTGAATTATAAATATGTTTGCTTTTAAACTGTGTGATTTTGGTTGGGTGACAGTTGTAGGTTAAGTTTGACAAGACTTTACAGTTTGACAAAAGCACAATGTTCTGTTTTATTGCGAGTGCACAAATATAAATAAACACTTTGCAGTTTGAATGATGTCCTGTATGACAAAGTGAAAAAGTATGCTTTTGTTTCCAGTGCCGCGCCTCACACACACACACACCATTCCAGGCTTGACATCGCAGCCTATTCATTATAGCCAAAATAAAATATGATAATAAAATAGTCAACTAATATAAAAATCACACTGCTCTGTTAAATAGTCAGTAGTAGGCCTACAATTCGTAGCCTACTATTCAGCGTAAGCACCGCTCCACGTGATGTTTCCAAGCACATTTTTGCGCATGTGAAAAGGATGATTTTTTTCCTGTTGATATTGCAACGTGATTCTAATGAGAGAGTTACGTGAGCATAATGCCCCTTACTTTTAATTTCGCTTTAAATTATTTAGTTTTGGCTTGTTTAAAGTTATTGTTATTTTCTAATTCTTGTTCTGTTCTGTAGGCCTATATAATGAATATTACATTTAAAGAGTTTGTTGTGGAATATGTTTTGTGTATTTTTTAAGCATGCAGCAAACGATAGGCTATTAATTGGTTAACATTCCTGTATGTAGGCCTATAGCTTGATCAAATTATTTCAGAATCGACTTTGCGTTCCAATCGCGTCAAGGATCAGCAAGTGCACGTGCATCATCAAAAGTGGTTTAAAAAAGTGCTTTTTGTTCTGCGCACAAGCCTATGGGTCGCGTAAAAAAAAAAAAAAAAAAAAAAAAGGGTCCCTCTTGAAAAAGTTTGAAAACCACTGCGCTAGAGCGTCGTCCACGAGACACGTCTACGCATTGAAGTGGAACCTCTTCGTCAACTGGTGCTCTTCTCACCGAGTAGACCCCCGGAGATGTTCGATCAGCGTCGTGCTTTCCTTCCTTCAAGATGGGTTGGAGCGAAGGCTGTCTCCCTCCACCCTCAAGGTCTATGTCGCCGCTATTGCCGCACAGCATGATCTTATAGAAGGTAAGAAATCGGAGGGGAAGCACGACCTGATCGTCAGGTTCCTGAGAGGAGCGAGGAGACTGAATCCTCCTCGCCCTCCTCTCGTACCCTCTTGGGACCTCGCAGTGGTTCTATCTGCCCTGCGGTGTGCTCCCTTTGAGCCTTTGCAGTCAGTCGAGCTTAACTTCCTGTCTATGAAGACAGCGCTTCTGACTGCATTGGCCTCCATCAAGAGGGTAGGGGACCTGCACGCATTCTCCGTTGACGAAGCGTGCCTGGAATTCGGGCCGGCTTACTCTCACGTGATCCTGAGACCCCGGCCTGGATATGTGTCCAAGGTTCCTACCTCTCCCGTCCGGGACCAGGTGCTGAACCTGCAAGCGCTGCCCCCGGAGGAGGCAGGCCCAGCGTTGGCACTGCTCTGTCCAGTACGTGCTCTCCGCATCTATGTAGACAGAACGCAGTGTTTCAGGACCTCAGACCACCTCTTTGTCTGTTATGGTGGGAAGCTGAAGGGAAGGCTCTCTCCAAGAAAAGGTTGTCTCACTGGATAGTGGACGCCATTGCTTTGGCATACCAGCAGCAAGGTCGACCGTGCCCCCTTGGTGTGACCGCCCACTCCACCCGGAGTGTGGCGTCCTCTTGGGCTCTAGCGCATGGCGCCTCGCTAACAGACATCTGCAGAGCTGCAGGCTGGGCAACACCCAACACATTCGCCAGATTCTACAATCTCCGAGTGGAGCCAGTGTCCTCTCATGTACTCGCTTCAACCAGCTAGTACCGGACCCGCTCAGGTGTCTTCGCTTGCTCGCCATTCCACTCCACGGACTGGATACGTGCGATATTCTCCTCAGGTGAGCTTCCCCGAAAGCCCTGAGTTCCTCCAGCACTCCTGACGTCGGCGCCAGTGTCTTGCCTGCGCGTCGGCTAGGTGACTCCCGTGTGCATGGTCCCTCCTCTGAGCGACCCCCACATGTGTATTTCCACTGTAAGCCTCTCTGAGCATGTGTCTGTCCCTTGGCAAGCCACCTTGCCACCCCTGGGGTTGAAATATTCCACCTGCGGCTGGACACCCCAGTGTTCTCCATATGCATCCCTCTGGGTCATATGTGTATTCTCTAAGTCCCCCCCCCCCCCTCTGGGTTGGCAGTAATTGCATATTTCCTCTAAGCTATGGGATATGCTCCCAGTGTACCTTGGTATTCCTGTGCTAAATAGGAGTCCTTCGTCCGTGCTTGTCTCACGACAGGGATCTCAGATTTACGCAGGGCACTGGAAGACAGCCGAGAAGGTGGCGTGATTAGACTGGTATCCCCATTAGTCGTCATCCGACGGAACTCGGAGTGACAACGAAAGGGAACTTCTCGGTTATGGATGTAACCCTCGTTCCCTGAGTAGGGAACGGAGACGTTCCGTCTTCCTGCCACTTTCCGCTGTACCACGGGGATCGCCTGAGCTCAGTCTTGGCTCCTCAGCGAAGAAACATGTCTGCATTCTGCCGGGCTTCCTCCTTTTATACCCACGAGGTGGGGCGGAGTTGCGCCATGCAAATTCCGCAGACCCATGGCATTTCTTTGCCATTGGCTCGTTTTGTAGTACTCGAAGTCGATAGGCTTCCTAAGCGAAACCCCCATTCGTAGTCATCCATAACCGAGACGTTCTTCTCCCTCACTGTGTTATGGCTTTGCTATGTGGAGATAAATGTGCTGGTTACGTTCGTGAGACAGCTGATTAGTACTCTTGTCATTGACCGTAAAACAGTATGTTACAGGAATCACCAACCCGTCGATCGCGGTCGACAAGTCGATCTTGGAAGCATTAAGTCGATCGCGAAGAGTTTTCAAAATCAGAGAAAAAAAAGCCTATTGTGTGTATGTAGTAAATGGTGTCTAGGGGATGTGGAGACGCGCGCGCACCTTTGGGCTCATGCGCACGCGTCGAGTTTAAACAAGGCTTTACGCTTTAACCAGCTCAGCCACAGTAACAGCTCATAGCTAAACTTTTACTACCCTGTTAGAAAAAATATATAGTTGCATAGTTTCATGTGGTTCTTCTCCCTCGCTATATTATGGGTTTGCTATGTGGAGAGACATGTGCTGGTTACGTTTGTGAGACAATCAGCTGATTACTATTATTATATTATATATTAAGACCCTTGATCCACACCTGACTATGGCTTTGTAAACTTCATCCATTATGTGGTTTATAATGGACTGTGGTACAGAAACAGTGACAATGTTACACACTCTTGGCTTACTCTGGCTATTCTCTGCTGTCTCAGACGACGATATGTTTGTCCCGTTTTAGCCACCGTAGCTTCTTCGAAAGGGAGGGGTGAGCAGTGGGCTGAGCCATTAGTGCAACTCGCAACCAAATCGCTAGATACTGCTAAAAATCATACACTGCACCTTTAACATAATGCAGTTTTTTCCTTTTCAACATCGTGTTTGAAACTGGCACTCCCATGTTACCCTTGATCTGGACCCTAATCATCTGTAAGTCTTGTCTCCACTTTTTGAGACATTTATTTTGTGGCAATTAGGAGATAAGGATGACATTTTCATTAGATAATTATTCCTACAGGAAATTATCTTACAGGTAAGTTAAAATTGGCCTGTTACTTTTGACAAATTTTGACCTTTATTTCCATGTATAAATACTAATTAATGCATAACAAGATAACATCCAGATATAATTAGTGAATAATTATGGTCATCACAAATAGTTTAAATGGGAAAATAAGAAAGACTCAATAATTTTATTTATTTATTTATGTTGCACTATCCGATATTGCATGGATTTGTCATCATTTCAAATCAAAGTGATATGTATAATTTTACACAAATTTTAACATTAAATACCACTTGTTAAACCAATTAGAAACAAACAAGCAAAACACTTTTTGTAGTGTAAAGGATACATCTCAACAATGGTAACACACACATACAACATGATATTAAAGCATGACAGTGATGACAGTGTTTCTCAACCACTGCCATCAATATCTCCCTAAACCCATTTCTCACACTTTAGTTCCAGTGAGTAGTCATCTCAAACTGACTCTTAGTTGAAACAGTCCCAAACAATGCTGGGCAACCTGCAGTGCCACCGATTTTTTTTAAAGTACTATAACAGCTCTCTAATCAGACAAAATACTAAGTGCATCGTTAAGTTTCTGCAGGTTATGATGTTTTATTAATGTTTTATTATTCGGGAGTAACACGTTCAAATGATCGATCCAATCAGCATGAGAGGAAGACTATATGTGCGGTGCGCTGCCCACTCACCTACATTCCTCAACAGCTTTCGGCATCCCTGCACCACCCCGTCTCCTAACACTCGCCTGGTTACTATTCTAACCAGAGATACGGGGGAGCTCGGAGCCCTCTCTTTGGACAGCACGCCAAATACGCATACTTCTTTTACTCCATCTGATTATTTGTAAGTGTGAAATTGTGAAATTGCTATCATACCGGTTATTGACAACATGTAAACTCTTACAGGTCTCTCAGCTCTTAAATAGATAAATTAGAATTTGCCGATAGGTGCGTAGGGAAATGCTCATAGGGACTGAAGTCAAGCGGAGACGGATTGGCCAAGAGTCCTGTTTGTGGAGGAGTGTGTTTGCTATGAGTGGACCTCATGGTGAGCTGACCCTCTCACCCTCAGCCCACCAGCACAGTGCACAACCACCCACTCATTCATATCATTCTCTCACAATCACATACACACACACACAGATTTTTTATTTATTACACCATCATGTCAGTACTCCTCTTCAGTCCAAAGAGTCCACCTTTACTACTGTAAAAGATCTGTTTCTCACCCACTGCCATACATGATGCCGCCCTCACGGCATTAGGAACCAATAATATATATACAGTACATTAGTGTGTTGTGATTGTTCAACCACTTCGAGAAACAATTTCACCCTTTCGAAAACCATAAACCTATGGGAAAAAAAAACACATATAATGCAACACAACCAGGCCTCGCTCCATTTATTTTGTGTATGGCTTGGGTGGGAATTATTTAAATAAGGGATATTGTGACGTACGTTTCCGGAAAAAAACATAATACAATCAAGGAAGACTACAATCAAGGCATTTCAGGGAGTTGAGAAACATTGCTTACTGATAGAGAATAACTCCCATGCAATTAATTGATAAGCATGCAATGTAATAAGTTATATACAAATATAATGGAGTGATGGCCTTATAGAAGAGATTTCCACTCCTTTCCACTCAGGTCATCACCCACAGAACTTCAAAACTCCCATCGACCCAGGAGATTTGAAGGTGTGTAGGGTTGTCTAACCAGGTGTAGGAGTGTTAGAATGAGGGCTTGTTGTTCTGAGACTCTGTTCTGAGCTTCACATTGGGAAAGGAGGCAGACAGTCTATAATGAACACACTTTTGTCAGGAGGAGGAGGAGGCTCTCTTCTGGCTTAATAAAAGAGAGCAAGGATGTCGTTAGGATAACAATAATGATGCTGTCCCTTTCTGCCAATGACATTTGTGGCATTTAAAGGAGGAGATGCGGAAGAGAGTGAAAGGAGGGGGAAAAAAGGAAAACAACGGAAATGTAGCTTCTCTCGAGGCAAGTCTGCCTATCACTTTATAGAATGGGTGGATCATTATAAAAATGTAACTGACTTTTTTCCTACACAGGGCAATTAAAAAGCTTTCTCTGTCATATATTTATATGATAATTCATTTATTTTTGTCCTTAACTGAGAGCTAGGCACAGGGAGCATTTGTGCAGATGAAAGGTATTGTACGTGGAAAATTGGTTTTTGTGAAAGTGGGTCTATCTGACAAGCAACATCCACAGCAATTACCTAGGAACATTTTCAAACCTTTCAAAGGAGCTTAGAAAGTGGTGCAATGTCAAAATCCCAAAAGCTGAGTTCTGATTAAAGTTTGGAGCTCAGTCTGTTTCTGGTTTTGATGGAACCAAACATTTCAAGAGGAGGGGTAATGCGTTACATATCTCAAGTAATGAGTAAATTAACGTTACATTTTAGATTTACAACATAATATCATGTTTTGAGGTTTCCTGTATAAATACACTGTGCTGCTCGATTACAAAGCATCATGGTGTTGCATGCAAAATGGAACTTAAAAAATTAACTTGACGCATCACTTTCTCTAAAAAGAAACATTGTGACATAATTAGTACTTTTTATAATGAGAGTAACACAATACCTTAAACATATATTTTTTTTTTTTAAAGAAACACTCCCAAACACTAAGTGTTTTATCCCAAATCTGGTGTCCACATCAGCAACCAGTTGTTTTTAGAGCAGGACTGGTTAACCTTCTCAGAGCTAATTCTTAATGATTTCCTCTAAGCTTAACAACAAGTGTCACCTCAGTCTGACCTTTTCAGTTTTTATCAGCGCTAACATAATCACAGTGATGCTAATCAGGATAATGAGGTGTTAACATTAAAGGCAACATGCACGCTGCCCTTTTCTACCGTGTTCACAAGCAAATAATATAGACTCATGCAGCAGATACATGGAGATTCGAGCTGTTCGAGTTCAAGTTGCCGGAAAAAAAGCTCAGCATCTGACACACAAACAACAACACGTCTGCTTCTTCGTGTTTAACCACTTCCTTTAAGGTTTACCATCTTTGATGCTCTATTTGCTGCTTTGCTCATGAAATATAAAACACTTAGCTTTTTTTGATTGGCAGTAGAAGATTCATTAGAGCTGAATGTTCCATCTCTTCAAACACACCTTGCTAATTAGGCCTAAACTGCAAGAAAACATTTACGTGTATTCCATTCCTGCGAATATTACAAGAATAAACATCAGTGAACTGAGATTTGTTCAAGCTATATTTGGCTCCATTTGAGAAGTACGACTGAAAAGTCAATAAACAACGGTGCCAAAAGAAACCACAATAGACGGAGGTTACAAAATAGCACAAAGGTCTCCATGGAGATTGAGGTATTAACCCAAGGCGAAGGTATAGAGCGTAAAGATGAAAGCCATACACAGCTGCTGTATTTTTCTCCAGATATCTCCACAGGGGAGCACCTCTTGATTTGTGCCACGTAGGTTTTCATTAAACAGATTAGTTCATTTCTGTTTCCCAGCACCTCCGAATATCCATGTTCTGTGATCAGATAGCACAGCAATCACAATTACAATTAGCTTGATTAATCCTAAAAAAAAACTTTTTTTATAGATAAACAGTGAGCTACTAGGTTCATAACTATATTTTGATTGTACAGATACATTATAGATCAGAGTAAAAGATCAGAGTGATTGGCAAATGTCTGATCTACTAAGTTTCCCTTTCATTCCACATTTAGTCCAGCCTGGAAATTAAAGCCACCATGACTTATCCACTGAAAGTGTTTCTTCTAACAAAAGCTTTTTAGGGGGATGTTCATATATTTCCACCAATCACAATTCTGTGGGTATACAAACAACCTCATATCTTCCGATAATTCTTTTGGCATCTCTCCTCCACCTCTCTTTTTCACGGTTAGCGCCAAAAGGACTGAGACTTTCCAACCACAAGTCAAACAGTATCCACATCTGAACTTGGAACTTGAAAATTACATAAAAAGTTTTTTGAGACTCAAGTTGCAGCAAAGGTTAACCTTTTTTAACAATTTATGTGCATTAAAGGTGACTAAAAACATTCAAGAAATACTTTCCAGTGCTAAGCTCTTGTACACAACGCAAACCTTATGGATAAAAAAACACAGACATAATAAAGAAAGTAGCTATACAGTATACTGCCCCTGCTGGTAGATGTAACTACACTATCTGAACCCCCCAACAACTTGTATCTATTGACAGCCATTCAAAATTTGCCGGTAAAGACGGTAAAGATGGAACATTTCAAATTGCATACTTCCTGTGTAAGTCAAGCAACTGCCATTAAGATGAATGAGAATGCTATTGGATAACTTTCTCCAGGTATTATATACAGTACCTTCTTTGTATCAACAGCTGTGTATCAAATCCTGATGGATCAGCCATATCAAAAAGGTTTAGTTTCTTAGTGAAGGCCATCAATTTTACATGCTATATCCTGTGGTTTGTAGCATTGGGCCACTAATGAGCTGTGCATTTTTTTTTTTTTTTGGAGCGAATACAGTTGCTATGCTTTGGTGAGAAAACATCAGTATAGACTGCTGCAGAGCTTTGCTCTTCACCTTTACCATGCACAAAACCATATTAGCTTTTTAATTTTCTTCCACTTAAAAAACTGACTAATTACTACCCACTCCGCTTGTCATGTAGTAGATATTTTTTACCCACAGCGACTTACCAGCCACTAATTGCAACTTAACTCGGGGTTGAGTGCTTTGCTTGAGGGCACAGTTGTGATAGATCTCAGTAACCCTCCGTTTCATGGGTCACCCCTTCATGGGATCGAAAATTGGCCAAAGGAAACCTTATAATCCACTGTAACCAAACCCAATCCTGGGTAATTAAGATGTTACTGGAATAAAATACAGTGAACCGAACTGCATGCAGTAAGCTACATATTTCGGTCGACATCAAGGAAATTGACAAACTGCAGTATCCATATAGAAATCTATATGACATTAAAATCCGAGGCATGTAGGACACACATTAAATGATAAAGTGATTGCAGTGCCTTTGATGTCTTTTCAAACATTCCACAGAGAGAATCAATGAGGCACTGAAGTACATGATGGAAAATTGGCTGCAAAAAGAGAGGAAAGCTGGAATAGAAAAGGTTCTATTCTATCAGTAACAATGTGGATTTAATTAAAATTTGGATATGGCAGGTTACAGTATAATAATGAACGAGCAGAAATGTCCTATGGGTTCACAGCAGAGTCAAATGAATCAGACAGACCAATTTAATTCAAACGTTTTCACTCAGTTACTAATTATAGACGTGTGCATTTTTACCTCATAGGATATTTGGCATGCTTTTGCAATTAAAATTCCAATCTAAACATACTGCACATCTGTGGAAATCTACATGTTCATGACCACAATGACACTATAGCTAATGGCTCATGAAATGCGGTGAGTTTATACAGCATAACAAGCGTTATTCTTTGTTAAACTATAACATTTCATATCGCCACTGTCATTCTGGAGCAAAAACAATTTGCAAACGCTGGTGCCCGTTTGAATAAAAGCTGCAATGCATAAAAAATGTATAAGTAGTACTTAAAATGTGTGACCTATATTCTCCGTGCAAATAAATAAATAAGTGTGTCTGGGTGGAGAAGAATTCTTTCCAAACTGGGACACAAGAGAGCCTAATAGCATAATGAGAGAAGGATTTAGATCTTGCTCTGTAAAAGCATAATGGATCCTGATCCTGTTTTCTTCCTCTTCTGCTTGTCAGCCCCTTTCAGAGAGATTATGTCCAAATGTTCCTCTTCCCTGTTCCTGCCCTAAAACATGAGCCCCCCTGCAAAGTGAGGAATCCCCTTTCCGTTTGGATGGTGCATTGTCTCATATTCTGAGCCCAGGAATTTAAATTCCCGTCTGTTAAAGCTTTAGTTGAATGGGTGATTTCTGTATATCAAGCTTTTATCACAACACTGTTGGAGTCTCTTTGTATCTCAATTTCACTCTCTCATCACTGCTTTATTTACTCTGTCCATTCCTTCCTATATTGACTGTGTTTACATGCACACACTTACACCAGTTATTCGGGATTAGCCAACAGAGCAAAGCCAATAATTATTTTGTTATTGCCTATAAATGGCTGATATTAAAATGTTTACTACTTTGTCTTTAAAAAAGAAAAAGAAAACACAAACAAAACTAAAATATTAAACGTTTTTTAAAGCCACCAGTGAATTCACAAGTGAAAATACAGCATGAAAAAGCAGTATTCATTTTGAGATTTGCTAAAGATTAGATAACCCATAAGGTAGCCAACTAATATATTGTGGATGTCTATACATGTTTATGTCAAAAGGTTTTTTGACGTTTATCAGCATTTTGTTGTACATGTAAGCCTTCTCATACTCACACTCTTTCTGTTTTATTTACCCACCATCCCTGTTCACGTATTCACGTTGTCACACTGTCATCTCTATACTGTCAGGAGACAGGGAAAAATCTCTGGTCATTTTGCTTTGCCACACTGATCCTTTCTCACATAACCCTGAGGAAATTAATGAGATGCTGAGGAAAATGAAAGGGGGAAAAATACAAGGAGGACCGGACAAAAATGCTTAACTCACATGCACTGGCTTTAGCACAAGAGACGAAACCTATTACCAAACCAGTTGACTTCTGCGGAAGAAATGAATGACCTTTTGGGCAGACAAACGAGAGGCTTAACACAGCTTAGCATGGTGGCTATTGCAGTTGTAACCTTTTCACTTATCTGGTACCTCAAAGGCCATCATCTTGGCAAACTGACATCTGAAAGGAAAGTGGAGTGTGTATGGAGGGCCAGGTTTAGCAAAAGCAGGTCATCTGTTTCTTTTCCTCTTTTAATCAAATACACAGGATATTTGTTTTACTTTAAAATCCAACAACTATTCACATGAAGACATTCCTAAGGAATTATCAAAGATATTTATTGTGAAAGAAATCTCCCTCTTCACCCCTCCCCCTGTATCCAGTCCTTGTGAAGCGTCTCTCACCTTCAGGTTCCTCGCTGATTGTTGATTTCAACTGGCCTTCACTGGGAAGCCCCTTCACGGGTGAGAGTTTAAATAAGCCTGACAGGAGAAGCCAGCATTGGATCATATGGGTGAATGAGCTAATCAATATTTCACATCTCCAGGCGGTGGGCAGACGGACAATGAGTCTAGACAGGCCGGGCTCAAAAGGGAGTTCCTCAAAGGCAACTACAATGAAGACCAAACATGTTGGATTTTATTACTAGTTTCTGACCATTTGTGTTTTTCATTGTATCTTATCCAACATTATACATAATGTAGGCCTAAGCTTGATTTACTGATGGTTTGATGTAAAAAGTTGATGTTTTTTTCATGGAAACATACTAGAGGAGCTTTGTGTTGTCATGGCTTCATTTTAGCTACAAAAACTTTCACAGGTCACATGTTTTAGAGGATTGAACTCTATTCATATTGACACATGTCAAAAGTGCAGTGAGTTGAAACGGAGTTCATTGCTTCTCCACTGAACCATATGGAATTGGAGAAAGCCACTGGAATTGGTTAAGATCCTTAAAGAGATAGGCTGCGTCCGAAATCGCATATTCAAAATAAATACCTACTCAAGAGAGAAAAGTAATTACTTCACAACTGCTAAAGAAGTATATTCTATATACAATGAATGTGTGATGTAATCTGGACGTGCTACATTCGCCATGCTATCATTATCATGTGACCAACCAGCGTCAGTTGTGTCGCTTGACTGACATTCACAAATCCTCTCCCGTAGCCTCAAGGGATAGTAAAGTGTCCATTGTATGCACTGTTCAGAATTCATCGAAAGTAGTAGGTCATCCGGGTACTTTTTGCCTACACTTGTGTGAGTACTGTGAATTCGGACATAGGCCTACTTCTTTTGTCATATACTGTTTTTCACCTACTATATAGTAGGGTAGTATGAGACCCATAAATGTAAATTCTTTTACCATTTACTCACCTTCATGTTGTTCCAAAACGGTAAAAGGAGATTCCATACCCAGACAGCAACATAGTGTCAGCCCAGATCCGGCCCACATCTGGGCCATGTGGAATCCACATGTACCAGACGTGGGCCGGATCTGGGCCGACACTATGCTGCTGTCTGTGAGGTAACCATGGGCTGATAACCCCCCCTATATATATATATATATATATAACATAAAAAGTATCATAAAATAGGTCTATAAGACTTGAGGAACAGAGCTAAATTTATACCATCTTTTGCTTTTGCTCCGAACCCTCAAATCTCCTGCTATTTAAATATGCACATATTTAAATTTGGCACATTTTTCTTCAGCAAAGTATGTTTGGCTTCAGAAGACTAGAAATGACAGTTGGTCTACATTTATTATGTGTTATTTTTGTTGTTGTTTTCTTTTGTCATTTTTGTAGCTTAACAGCCTGTTGTCACCATGTACATTCATTTTATGCAAAAGAGCAATGTGAACATTTGATAATTAAGAATTATCAATAGTTAAAATTGTTGACAAAAAATTGTTCGGAAATTAACTAGGAGGTATGGAAAACTATGGAAGCTTGTTTCCGCCACTGAATAAAAATGATGCATGGAGCAATGATGCACAATTGCGAGATATGAAGTCAGAATTGTGAGAAATAAAGTCGCAATTGCGAGAAAAAAAGACAGAATTGAGACTTTTTATCCCACAATTCTGACTTTTTTTTCTCACAATTGCGAGTTTACATCTCGCAATTCTGACTTTATAACACATAATTGCGAGTTCTGATAAACATCTTTTCTCAGAATTGTGAGATATAAAATCGCAATTACGAGTTATCAGGCCAATTCTAATGAAAATAAAAAGACTAACTTTTTTCCCCTCAGAATAGTTTATATCTCACAATTCTGACTTTACAACACGCAATTTCGACTTTATATCATGCATTTCTGACTTAATAACACGCAGTAGCGACTTTATATCAATCAATTCTGACTTTATATCTCGCAATTCTGACTTTATAACACGCAATTGCGACTTTATTTCACGCAATTCTGACTTTACAACACGCAATTGCGACTTTATATCATGCATTTCTGACTTTATAACACGCAATTGCGACTTTAAATCACGCAATTCTGACTTTATATCTCGCAATTCTGAGAAATAAAGTCAGAATTGCGAGATGTAAACTCGCAATTGTGAGAAAAAAAGTCTGAATTGTGAGATAAAAAGTCGCAATTACCTTTTTTATTTTTCATTCTGTGGCGGAAACAAGCTTCCATAGAAAACAGTCAAAGATGTGGAAAGCAAATTTTCAAGAGGGGACATTAAAAATACAACCAATAATACTTGCCACTGAAGGGTGAAACAACTCTGAGGACATGATCTTGAGTAGTTGAAAAACAACACTATACAAAAAGTTGATACCCCCCCCCCCGTCACATCGATAGCCCACTAACCTTTGATGAAGTGCCCACTATCTCCCCGCATCTGCCATGATGGGGAAATGTACTCAAATCAGGCCAGGTCAAACCACATACTGAAGCAGTGCTGTAGGTAGCCATCAACCAAGCATGACAGGACTTCATTGAACAGAGCTAAAGTGCAAGCGCTATCTCTAGCCCCTTACAATTTTCTATTACAGAGTAATGTCAGGTTGAAAATTGGTCGACAGGAAGCTGTCGAAACACAAATGCTCTCCAAAGTGATACAGTCACTCAACAAACAGAGAAACATGTCATTTCTCCATTCAGCCACGCATCAGCGGTGACAGCGAGGTCTCCTTTGATAAATGGGGGTGTGAAAGAGGAGTCAGCATGAATAAATGGAATCATTCAGCGCCTGCAACACATCAGTATCCATTATCTCATAATTCATAGTATCACTTTCTGCAAACCTCAAAGCTGACATGTTTACAAGAGTACAGACCCCCAAAAACCTAATAAAATATAACAAATTTCACTCTTATTTTGGAATCTGCACTTCTTATAATTCAGTTTTAAAGGACACAGTAATGTCAAAAACAAAATCCCAGTGGCTTGAAAATGTGTCCAGTTAAATTATGAAGGACAAGCAGCTTAAATGGAATGTCACTTTTGCAGATGAAGTTGGTTCCAAGCCACATGAGGCACCAGCAAATTGGCAGACTTCAGTTACCCACTCTCCTTGCCAGCGTTCATGCTGCATTTCCGAAATACCCTGACAAGTGTCGTCCTTGAGTGACTTTCATGTGTGAATTTCTCCCCTTATCCAGGGGGTACAAATTTCTTCATGTTGGTTTGCCGAAGAGTTGCCATCTTTAATTGTGAAGACACTGGGCAAGGTTCCACCATCTCCGGGGGAAGATCAGTAAAGCTCAGGACCTCTTATTCCTCCCCTCCAGGTCTTCCTCAGGGAGTACAAAAGAGCCTAGACAGAAACAGACAGGGAACTCAGAGAGATGACAAATGTGTGTGGTAAAAACACTTATTATACTCAACCTTGAAATGATCTTTTAGTTCTCCTTTTCCCACTCTCCTGTGCAAGATGACAAGAACCCTTGCTGGTGGCTGAGATGGTTTCCTCAGAAAAGTTGGCGTTGTGTCAGGCGGCATCAGGTCTCCAGGGGCCTCGGATGTGCAGGAGCTGCGGACGTTTTCACGCTCCCTGACCGATTAACTTCTATTTACTAGCTTGTCTCACTGCATCAGGCATTGAGAGTTTGACTGCCATGAAGAGTCACAGTCTGTCTTTCTATTGCTGTCTGGTTCATAGAGGAAGATGATCTTGTCAAGGATGTTGCAGTCCATCAAGTGGCCATTTTGAAAAGAATAAACAGATGTTTTTTGTTAGACTATAAAACAAATTAAAAAGATGACCTTTCAGTTACGCAAGCTTATTGTGTTATGGGAAATAAAATCGAATGATTTTGAATAGTTTTTATTGGCATTTAATATACCTTGACTTGCTGTTTTATGATTTTACTTTCATGCGTTCCACCTATTTTACAGCTTGTGTTTTATTGTTTGAAATTCTTGTTGTTTTGTTGTTGTTTTTTTCCTTGTACAGCACTTTGGTCAACTTTGGTTTGTTTTTAAATTGTGCTTTATAAATAAACACTGTATTGTATTGTCGTTTTCAGAATTAAAACACAAAACATTGGCTAGTTTCTTTCTTTCTTTTTAAAGTTAATAATGTTTAAAATAGGTGGGGGGGGGGGGGGGGGGGGTATATTGTTCTCAAATAAACAGCTGGTAACTTTCCAAGATAAAATGTTTAAGGTGCAAGTTATTCATTTGAAAGTATATGAAACAGGATGACTAGGCTAATTGTCTTTACAATGGAGATTACGTCACTATATCGGTGGTTTTCTCTCTTTATCTAAAGACATGTCTAGAGAAAACCTTGTTTTCACATGTATGCTTAACGTCTTTTACTTAAAAGTGGGTCAAATTAATATTTCCAAGTGGGTTTTACGTGTGGCGCTTCAAATGCTTTAAGATTATTAAATTCAGTACTGCCCTCTGGTGGTAACCTACACCTTACAAAGGGTTTATCGCTAAAGTTAGGGAAAATGCTCAGAATCAAATCCATAAAAAGAAAATCACGTAGTTAGATGCTTTTTCATTTATTTATTTTCCTGAAGTGTTCCAATATTTGGATTATGTAAACTACCTGGTTAATGAAATTATGAATTAATAATTCATTATTGGTTCAAACTCCTTTGCATAATCTTTTTGTGGAACGTAAGCAAATCTCACAGCTCCTTTCCAGACAGAAATAATTCGTATCGTATTCGTCATGTATGTAAAGCTCCAAAAAGGACAAACAACACCATCAAGCAAAGTTTATACGACTCTTGACTTATGTTCCAAGTATATTCAAACTGGCAGACACATGCAGGAACCAATGGTTATCAATGTAGCTGGGGTTTAAAAAGTAAAGATAAAAAAATCATGTAGAAGTATTACTTTGTGCATTTTATAATGACCATCAAAACAGAAAATAAAGCAAGGGTTAGAAAAGTTTAAACACATGATTTGACATATCCAGCACTCTCAGAAATAAATAGCCAAAAGCTGTCACTGGGATAGTACCCTTTCAAAAGGTTTTAATAGGTAGCCTACTAATATGTAGCCTACACATTAGGTACCAATATGTACCTTTTAGGGATTAATATGCACTCTCAAAGGTGTACCCTTTGAAAGGGTACCCCCATGACAGCTTTTGTACCGTTTTTTTTTTTTTTACAGTGAATGTTAAAAAGCCCTCTAAGATATTTGAATGTGTCTTTACTTGTGAGGAAGCCGATCATCATACAACAACAACAACAAAGATTCTTCACCAATTGATTATGGTGTAATCAGTTTAGGATTAGTTAGGCTAGTAAAATGAGGACTAAAGAGGAGATTATGTGGAAAAACTGTGGTTACTCCCTCTGACCAGGCTAAGATTTACTAGGTGTTTTATGTGTCATCAGATCAGAATAGCCCTTCTTTCAAGTTTACCCTGCAGTTTTCACACCGCTCAGTTCTTTTAGTGCTCCGCTCGTTTTGGGTCTACCTCTCTCCCTCCTCCTTCCTCAATCTGCTTCTCTCCCAGTTTCAGTGGTATAGCCGGTGCCAGTAATTGTACAGTGTTTATAAATGAGCTGCTTGTTTAGAGTGTGGGAAGAATTTTTTATTATGTAAGAAAACCCAACACCAGCAAATTCAGGAGCCAGAGATCACCAGAGGCTTGAAAAGCCTTTGATCTTCATTTCTTTTCTTTTTTCTTTTCAATAGACAGAAAAACTCTACAAACTGAAAACATTATGACAAAACAGACTTTTTGCAATCTCTTCTCCTTAGAAAAGCACTTTATATCTATAGGTAACAACATAATGTTTACAAAATTAAATTGCACTGCCATTGCTGCAGTACTGATTTTGACAGGAAGATGGCAGTAGATGTTTTGTTAAACTACACTATCTCAGACTCCTGAAGTTGTTTGGAAGTCACGGGGTAAACACTAATCACTGTAAGGTCAAGACATAAACATCCTAAGGGACTTTCTCAAGCCTACTGCCTTGTAGTGTAAAATCTGCCGGTTTGAATGGAAAAGCCTCTTATTGTAAATGCTGGGGAAATGAAATTGGAAGCCTTGAGGATTTCCCTTCTTATTGGACCCAACTCCTTTTAATGAAACCTTTGCCCCTAATTTTGAGTGTGATTGACCTTCCTGCTATCTTGTCATGAGACTGATTCATCCAGAAATTTAAAGTGATCCATCACTGACTCATTGACTCACTACAATCTCCATGCATCATGGACATTTAAGCAATTGGTCTGATTCTGTTCAGTGGAGTCATGAACCTAGTATTTTTAAAGGGAACCAGTGTCAGTCCTAGCACTTCTTCTTAAAGGGATAGTTTACCCCACAATTAACATTTTGTCATTACATACCCTTGAGGCTCAAGTTGTTCCAAACCTGAATGAATTTCCTTCTTCTGTTGAACACAAAAGAAGATATTTTAAAGAATGTTGGTAACCAGACAGTTGACTGTAGTAGTACATAGTATTTTTTATGGAAGTCAATGACTACCGTCAACTGTCTGGTTGCCAAAATTCTTATTTTATGTTCAACAGAAGAAAGAAATTCATACAGGTTTGGAACAACTTGAGGGTGAGTAACCAATGACAAAATGTTAGCCATGAGCCATGATAGTGGCGTAATTTTATAGTTTACATTGGAACCGGGGTAAAATTCTAATAATATAAATTTTTATAATGAACCAAGCACTATTTATCCATTTTTATAATGCAACTGCACTTGGCTGCCAGTAATTGCCCTGTATTTTCATCTATGGAAAACAGCTAATTATTTTTTGATAACACTGATTTATTATATATATATATATATATATATATATATATAATATCCAATTGAATGGGCATGACGCCTTTGACTCTATAATTCTGCTATACATTTATGTTCATAGGTCCGTGAAAAAGCTGACTGACTGTGGTTACTTAGTGATACTTAGTGATATTCAGTCAGGTGAGAATTTCCAAAGAACATTTCACAGCTGGATGACCCCAAAGTGTTTTACAACTGACATAACTAGTTTGATGACACCACCTTCCCACAGGTGTTTAGAAATCTGAAGGCAACCTGTCAGAACTAGTTAGGCATTTACAAATCAAACTGTCCCACTTTTACTCCTCTCTGCTCATTGCATGTTACTCCGGATTTATTCCTTATTGCGAACCATCTTCCAGTCCACACGCAAAATGGAGTCGATTTCGGCCCTTTGGCCAGTCTCCACGTGTTTGAGGAGCATGTGCAGTCCTTGCCGATTGAGCCGCGCTCCTGCCTGCCAGCCAGACGGTCCCAGAGAGGCCAGATTTACGTGCCGAAAACTCCCCTCACTAACAGAAAAACTTTGGCTCTGACCCTTGACAATAAGCATACTCCCTGTCTCACCAAGTATGCGGTTCAAATCAGTCAACCCAGATGTCAAAGACAAACCAGTTCCTTTCAACTCTGTATTGCTATTCTGAGACATGTAGTCAGGAATACATGTGTAGCCTATCTTACACTTACAATAAATCATTTAGCAGATGCTTTTATAGAAATCGACTATAAAATGTGGACGAACACACAAAATTTGTTTACATCATCAGTATTTTATTTAAAATATTGCATAGGCTAAGCAATATCACATGAGTAATGGAAGTTATACGTGCTGCAAATTATTATTATTATTATTATGCAGGTTACATCATTACGGCAGTAGGTGGTGACAAGCAACCTTATAAGTGAGTAATTAAATCATTCACTAAACCGATGCATTCATAAAAGTGACAATGGGCCTGTACCAATACCCGCACTTGCTGGCACGGCCACTTGAGAGCGCTTGTAAGTGACAGGAAGTAAGTGCACAAGACTGGGAAGGAGTGCACAAGGTCTAAAAATGCCAGTGCACACTAAATACTCACTATCTGTAATATGGCTTCGGAGTGGCATTTGAGGTTAAGCGCATCTCATCATTTATCATGTTCAGGAACTCTATGCCCGGAAAACTTTACAGTGCAAGTTAAATGAATTATATATGACTCGATTCGGCAGTCTTTATTTCTTTGTCAGTCAGTCAGCCAGTCATTCCACCAATTCTTTTAGCAGCACTGAATCATTCAGGAGCAACTGACTGTCTTTATGAGTAAAGTCATGGAATTATTCATTCAACAATTTGTTAAAAAACGCCACGATCGTGTGTTGCTTGGAGACGCAACAGTAAATTTGCCGTTGGATACGGTTTCATTGGTGGACCAAAAATAGACAAAGTAACTATTGTGTCTAAAATGTTACTGATGTTGTTGGATACAACAGGGCTAAAGGCGCAAAAGCCACATTTGACTTCATTCTCTTTAAAATCATTTTAACCTCTTAACCAGCGCCCCATTTTTTGAGAATTTTCTGAAAATGACATACCCAAATACAAATGTCTGTAGCTCTTAAACCCTATGGTCCACATTCATAACTCTGATCTTTTTTTAAACTAGACACTTGAAACTTTGTTACCCAAGAGTCATTATTACTCAAAGTAGCATAGGAACAGAGTAAAACAAGGTAAAATTTACATGAATGTGACTCACGATTTCTTTTAATTAACTTCACTTAGGGAAAAAATGATCAGACTTTTATGTTAAGGGCCTGAAAACACCATAAAGATAAAATTGAATGTCTGACCATGTTTAGATTCAAATTTGAGGATGATACTCCCAAAAATGTAGTTTCTGTAAGCTTTTATTCAAGAAAAGTATAGGCGTCCTTTCCAAAATGCAATTTGGAGACTCCAAATGGACACCTGGCACCCAAACACTTTACATAGGGAGTAAACACTATAGGTCTGCAACAACAATTCAGAACTGTTATGCCCTTCAAACCACACAAGAAAAAAACGATTTCAGCACAACATTTGAACATTTTACCAAAATTATCTTTATTTTGAACAATTCTAATAGCAAAAACAGTGATTTCTCACTACATGTATAGACATTGCAGAAGTGTTCATTTTCCAACTAATGTATAAAATATATAAAAAGAAAAACATAAATGTTTTAGAACATTTGTAATTACAAACGTGGTTTTTACCCAAATAAATTGCAATAAACTGATACTTATAATGAATATCCTATTACTTCCTGTTGCTCTTCGTCATTTTCTGCAAAAAAACCTTCAAATCTCTTCTGTAGTCGACGATCCATGATACAGATGCTCAGATATAAGCTTTAGAGTAAATCCGTGCATTTATGCAAGCTCCATGTGTCAAAACATCGCGTTTATGTGTCTGTTTACATTCTGGTCGCTAACTATGTGTGTGCGTGCTGCGCGCGTGGCGAAAGCGCACATGTGAATGAAAACTTTGCGCAGTTGAATTTGACGAATGTGCTTGCATGAACTGTCTATCACTGCAATCGATTTTAGTTGGCTAATACTCCCATCAATCAAAACGTAGCTCAAAGGACATTGGATAGCATTATCCAGGCTTTTATCCAGTCGAAAGCCCAGCTGCGCGATGGACAGCGCGCTCAGCCTGTCAGGGACTCTCTTACTGTTTTGGTCTGTAACAGAGTCTGTGATTGAACGAGAGAGAAGTAGGATGTATCATTCGATCCGGAAGAGTCTAAACTGCGGGGGTGAGATGGCTTTTGAGTGTTGGAATATGGATTAGAATCGATATTTCTTTGAAAATGAACATGATGCGAACTCTATCTCGAAAACGCTCATGAAAACAAAGGAGGATATTTCATTTTTTTCCCCTATTTTTCGTTGTTTTGGATTAAAAAGTGGGATGCATTTTGAAGAGTGGACCCTTACATTGAAATGTATGCTGTTGTTTCTTGGATTCTTCCGAACTGATCTGAACCATACGAGATGAAAGATGAGTATAGCGGTTCATTTTGCTCATTTTCAAATGAGCAGTCCTTTTGCATTTTATTTAACCCTTTCCTCTCTGGTGTATTGATTGCAAAAACAAGTCTAGAACATGGTTCTTGAGTGTTTTAGCTTTCAAATGATGCATAGTTTATGATAGTCAGATGAATATTTGTTATAAAACAAAGCTTAAAAAAGGTAATAAAAGTATAGCCACGCCCTCGACGGCCCGCTCGCGGGCCGATGCGGGTTAAGAAGATAAACCACAAAATTATTACGAATTAGCCACCCTTTAATCACTCGTATCTCACTCGGTCGTGAGATAGCGTTGCTTTTGATGATACACGTGGATACTTGGCTGATCCTTGATGTGATCGGGGACAGCAATGCGAAGCTGATTCGGTGCTAATTTGATCTAATATTTAATGCTTTTAAACTGTTGTAGATTTATGTATTAAATGAGAATCGGTAAAATGATTGACTACATTTTGAGACAAAGGTCTTCTTAATGTTTTTCAGTTTTGTTCAAGGTAATTAGGCTACAGCAACAGTTTTTCAATAATGGAAGAATATGTAAAAGTACGGTATTTGGGGTAAAAGGCGCCCCTGCTATCGGGGCTAAAGGCACAATAATTAACAAGATAATAAACAGCTGACTGCCTTTTCCAGTTGTTGTTGATTAGATTCAGATGCTAAATATGATATATCAAGTTGGGTGTCCACCTTAGAGATAATCACAATATTTATAATGAAACATATTTAAAAATGTGATATTAATCATATCATATAATACAAAATATGTATTTGGTACTACTACTGTAAAGCTATATTAAATTATATATATTTTTAAATGTGTCTCTGCATCTTTAAAATAATTTTAGGTAACGCTTTAGATTACAGCCCGGAAAGTATTGGGTAATTAAAGCAATTTTACAGCGTAACCTTCGGTAATTATAGTGTACCTATAACGTACTAACAATATAAGTATAAGGGAACAATATTTTAAGTTTGGGGAATAAAGGGGTAACAACCATGAGAATTAAAAAATTATTAATATTGTTAGTATTATAGAACTAAGGCGTACTTATTCTACTATTATGATATAACAATCTTACATTTGTGATCAATTTAGCAAGAACATACACTGCGTACCTTTTTGAAATAATGGTGAAACAGTACATACTGCTTTATAAATAGATATAATAGATATGTACCCTGTAATTTTTAAAATGTAATCTTTTTAACAAAATTGCACTGAAAACGATACTCGGTTACTAACGTAACCTCGGTTCTCTCTAGAGAGGGAACGAGTATTGCGTAAGTTTAGCTTACGCTACGGGAAAGATTCATCTTCTCGAGATATTGAAGCCAAAAAATTATCCTTAATTTTGTATTCATTGTCAACGCAGCAGCTAGCAGACCTAGAGCAGGCCATCTCGCGTGCTCATTGGCTGCCCTGCTGGCATCTGCTGCAGCCTACCAGTGAGCCCCGCGTGACGTCACGCCCAATGAAGGGCGCTCGCGCCTTCATAGCGTCACAGCCCGCCAGAATGGGCGTGGCTTAGCGTATAAAAGAAGGGGCTGTAGGCTGACTTCCCTGGTTTTTCGACAACTGAAGCGAAGTCGCTCGTGGCGCGAGCACGGCCGGTTACGCAATACTCGTTCCCTCTCTAGAGAGAACCGAGGTTACGTTAGTAACCGAGTATCGTTCTCTTACGAGAGGTTCTCTCGTATTGCGTAAGTTTAGCTTACGCTACGGGAACACTTTGTCAACGCCGTGCGCGCCAAGCATCCACCATGAGACCCCGAACTTTCAGGGGAACCCTGTAAGGTGGAGAATAAGGTGGCCAGCCACGCGGGCCATCACTTGTACATACGCACACATAGGGAATACAGAGCAGCGCGCCGGTCTGTATAGGCACATGGCACACACCCTACTTAGTGCAGCTCAACCAGGAGAGCTGAGTCATGTGAGAGTGATCTGAGCAGGAGGTCTGGGCAGAATACACCTCTCTTTTAACTGACAACAGTTTAGCCTGCAAGGCAGGAACTTCTAGGTTATAAAACCTGACAGAGGTAGACGGGGAGCTCCAGCCCGCCGCTACACATATGTCATGGATAGAAATTCCACTGGACCATGCCCACGAAGAGGCCACGCCTCTCGTGGAATGAGCCCTGATGCCCAGAGGGCATTGCAGACCTTTTGACGCGTAAGCGGCTGCTATAGCGTCCACTATCCATCTGGACAGGCTCTGTTTCGAGGAGGCGAGACCCTTGGTGCGCCCACCGAACGAAACAAACAGCTGTTCCGAACGCCTGAATAAGGCGGAGCGCGTAATGTAAAACCTCAGCACTCTGACAGGGCAGAGGAGGTTCACATCACTTTCACTGTCAGATGCTGGCAGAGCTGAGAACGAGATAACTTGCGCTCTGAACGGAGTGCCCATCACTTTAGGAACGTAGCCACGTCTAGGTCTGAGGATGACTTTAGAGTCATACGGCCCGAACTCAAGACACGATGCGCTGACAGACAGCGCATGCAGGTCCCCCACACGTTTTACTGACGACAGTGCAGTCAGAAAGACGGTTTTCAGTGATAGATATTTCAACCCCACGGAGTTTAGTGGTTCGAAGGGAAAAGCTTTCAGGGCCTCTAGGACCAGTGAAAGATCCCACATGGGAACCGACGGGGGGCGCGGCGGGTTCATCCTCCTAGCTCCTCTAAGGAAGCGGATGACCAACTCATGTCTTCCTAATGACTGGCCGTGCGTCGATTCTGCGAACGCTGCCACGGCCCCCACGTATACTTTTGAGTGTGGATGGGGACCTTCCCTTATCCAACAGCTCTTGTAGGAAGGAGAGCAGATGCGCCACCCCGCATGTCCGCGGGTCCAGACCTCTGTCGGTGCACAATCCAG
Organism: Rhinichthys klamathensis goyatoka; assembly: GCF_029890125.1. Classification (NCBI taxonomy): domain Eukaryota; kingdom Metazoa; phylum Chordata; class Actinopteri; order Cypriniformes; family Leuciscidae; genus Rhinichthys; species Rhinichthys klamathensis. The sequence continues at coordinate 2,924,652 of NW_026606652.1, read as the reverse complement.
AGAACACCGACCATTTAGACGCGTAGAGCCTTCTCGTGGAAAGGGGCTCTAGACTGCGCGATCGTGTTCATTACTCCTTCTGGCAGGGCAACGAGTACCCGTTGATCAACCATGCGTGCAGAGACCAGCGCTCTGGATGGGGATGCCAGATCGTGCCGCGAGTCTGAGAGAGGAGATCTGCCCTCACCGGAATCGGCCACGGAGCTGTATGTGACAGCCGTGCTAGCTCCGGGAACCAAATCTGATTCTTCCAAAGCGGGGCTATGAGGAGCACCGAGTGGCGTGTTTCCCTGATTCTCTTGATCACCTGTGGTAACAGAGAGACCGGAGGGAAAGCATATAGCCGGAGGCTGGGCCAAACCTGGGCCAGCGCGTCATCGTCCTTCGAGAAGAACGTCGGGCATTGAGCGTTGTCTTTTGACGCAAATAGGTCGACTTCCGCCCTGCCGAATAGGCGCCACAGTTTCTGGACCGTTTGGGGGCCCAGGGACCATTCCCCTGGGGGAACGTTGTCCCTGGACAGTTTGTCTGGGCCGTCGTTCAAATGGCTAGGCACATGCGCCGCCCTCAGCGAGCGCAGGTGCATCTGAGACCAAATAAGGAGGCGTTCGGTCAGATTGCAGAGATTTCTGGATCTGACACCGCCCTGACGGTTTACATAGGATACCACAGACATGTTGTCCGAGCGGACAATAACATGTTGGTCCTGTATGAATGGGAGGAAGCGCTTCAGCGCATTCTCGACCGCTATCATCTCCAGACAGTTTATGTGAAAACACCTCTCTTGGTCTGACCACTGGCCGAAGACCGGTCTGCCCTCGAACAGCGCGCCCCAACCCCAGTTGGACGCGTCTGTCGAAATGACTTTCCGATAAGAGATGGTTCCCATCATCACTCCCAGCTGGTACCAGTCGGCCACTAACCAGGGCTGCAGAGCCGCTATGCAGGTCTGAGTCACTCTGATTTTCTGACCGCCAGAAACCCAAGCTCGGCGGGACGGGCGAGCATTCAACCAGCGTTGGAGCGGGCGCATGCGCAGTAGGCCCAGCTGGAGCACCGCTGCAGCTGCAGCTGATGCCATACAGCCCAGCATCCTTTAAAATGTTTTCAAAGGGAGAAAGCTGTCCTTCTGGAAAGACGCGGCTAGGTGGCGAACACGGAGCGCGCGCTGTGCCGATAGACGAGCCGACATGGTCACCGAGTCCAGTTCTATTCCTAAAAAGGAAATTGACTGGCTGGGTAGTAATGAGCTCTTGGTCCAGTTGACCGTGAGACCCAAGCTTTCTAGGTGACTGAGAAGCACTGTTCTGTGAGATAGCAGCTCTGTCTCTGACTGTGCCAAAATCAGCCAATCGTCCAGATAGTTCATTATTCGCAGCCCCTGACTTCTCAGGGGGGCGAGCGCCGCGTCCATGCACTTCGTAAATGCACGGGGTGCTAGAGACAGGCCGAACGGCAGGACGGTGTATTGATATACCTGACCGTCGAAGGCGAATCTCAAAAATTGCCTGTGACGGGGTATTATCTGAATCTGAAAATAGGCATCCTTCAGATCTAGAGAAATAAACCAGTCCCTCGGGCGAACGTGCGCGAGGTTTTTCCTGGTCGTAAGCATTTTGAACAGTCTTTTCACAAGCACTTTGTTCAAATGTCTCAGATCTAGGATAGGTCTGAAGGCTCCGTCCTTCTTGGGTACGAGAAAATAACGGCTGTAAAAGCCTGACTCGCTCAGAGAAGGCGGCACCTTTTCTATAGCCCCTTTGCACAGCAGCTTTGCTATGTCTGCGTGAAGTAGGTGTGCTACTTCCGCATTCACTATCGTCGCGGTCCGGGCTCGAAAGCGCTGGGGATGGCGAATGAATTGAAGTGTATAGCCCTGCTTATTGTGCTCAGAACCCATTCTGAAATCCCTGGGATAGTTTCCCACGCAGCTATGTGAGCCGCTAGGGGGCGAATGGCCTCCGGGTTCAGATCGCCGCCATTTGCGGGCTTGTGAAACTGAGCCGGAGCCGAAAGCGCGGCGCACGCGCTCTCGGTTCTGGGCGATGGCTTCTCGCTGAAAGCCGAGACCGTCTGATTTATGTGAGGTGTCCCAATCATAAGGGATGGGGAGCATTTTATTCTCACTTTTTGACGCGCAAGCAGCGCTTTGGGTGGAAAAGCTTTCTGTAAGCGTGAGCGCGTGTGCGCGGGCACGAGACTTACAAGTGTATTTGACGCCCCGATCATAACGGATGGGGAGCGTCTTATCAATGCCCTGCGTTTTGTGATAACATTTAATCGCGCGGGCGGCGCCCGGGGGGAGGTGTGTGTCAGTAAGCGTGAACGCTCTCCGGCGGGCACGAGACTTACATTCATAACCTGTTTTATTGACCGTGTAACAGAGCGGGCACAGAGCAGAGTGGGCACAGACCTGTGGACACATTCCTTATATTCAACACTCGAGCGGCCTTTCTGCGCTTTATGAGAGTGTGCTCTGTGAGTGACACGAGATTTGATGTGCTTGTGTGTAGGGGTGAACACTGGGGCGTGGGCACTTTCACTACACTTAAAACACCAACGGCGTGAGCCGGACCAGATATTATACTCTTTTGAGATTTTCTCTGGGTCGCCGTGAAAACGGCGTATGTGTGCAGGCGAGAGGGCAAATGAGCAGGCTCGTTGGCTGCTAAATGGACCACTGCAGTAGCCTGATTGAAGGGGACTGACAGGGAAATAAACTTGAATACGGCGGCTCGCTGAGGAGAGCCGCATAAATTTTATCTGCTGCGGGAGCCGGAATTGAACACGGGTCTCTGGGGCAAAAGCTTAAGGTTTAGCCCCTGAGCCACAGGGGAAACAACATAAGCTTCAGTTGGCGCGATCAGATAAAAGAGAGAAAAGAGAGTCATCACAGTTTTCGTGTGCGTGTCGGCATTGTCTGCAGGCGTGCGTGTTATAACAGGCTCTCTACTGCAGTATAGACATTACCAGCCGCTCGAACTAGGAGGAGCTGGAAAATGTTTGAGAAAAAAGAGGGGGTTTTTCAGGCCTCGGCGGGACAAAAAAACCACACTCTCTCCTTCTTTCGCCGGTGACGCATGCGCTCGGGGGCGCGTGCTCGCTCTCTGTACGTAAGAAAGCTGGTCGCGAGCTCAGAGAGGAGAGCTGCATAATTTTTTTCTGCTGCGAGAGCCGGGAATCGAACACGGGTCTCTGGCGCGAAAGCTTAGGGTTTAACCAGTGAGCCACAGGGGAAACATCGTAAGCTTAAGTTGGCGCGAGCAAATAAGAGAGAGAGCGTCATCACAGTTTTCGTGTGCGTGTCGGCATTGTCTGCAGGCGTGCGTGTTATAACAGGCTCTCTACTGCAGTATAGACATTACCAGCCGCTCGAACTAGGAGGAGCTGGAAAATGTTTGAGAAAAAGAGGGGGTTTGTCAGGCCTCGGCGGGACAAAAAACCACACTCTCTCCTTCCTTCGCCGGTGACGCCTGCGCTCGGGGGCGCGCGCTCGCTTTCTGTTCGTAAGAAAGCTGGTCGCGAGCTCATAGAGGAGAGCTGCATACATTTTTTCTGCTGCGAGAGCCGGGATCGAACACCGGCTCCGGCTGCCTTTGGGAACGGCGCTTATCACTGCGCGGTCCCACAAAGGGCGGAGTGACTGCTTCTATGGTGGGCGCGGTAGCTTCCTTGTAACGTAAAGGAAGCTAGCCGCGGTTAGAACAGCAGTCCCTTGTGGCGTGTCCCTCGACCTCATCCTCAGACGCGACGGCAGTGAGGCTCGTGAGGGGCAGCTGCGCGTCGGTGAAGGGAAGCGGGGAAGGTGAACAGCGAGGCTCGAGGGAGGCTTTCCGGCGAGCGCGTCGCTGTGGCTACAGGCTCCGGCTGCCTTTGGGAACGGCGCTTATCACTGCGCGGTCCCACAAAGGGCGGAGTGACTGCTTCTATGGTGGGCGCGGTAGCTTCCTTGTAACGTAAAGGAAGCTAGCCGCGGTTAGAACAGCAGTCCCTTGTGGCGTGTCCCTCAACCTCATCCTCAGACGCGACGGCAGTGAGGCTCGTGAGCGGCAGCTGCGCGTCGGTGAAGAGAGGCAGGGAAGGCGAGAGCGAGGCTTGAGGGAGATTCTCCGGCGAGCGCGTCGCAGTGGCCACAGGTTCCGGCTGTCTCCGGGGCCCTACACGAGCCGCAGGAAATGCGAGGCATCTTTAAAAAGACACTCGCGCTCTTTTAGGAGTAAGCTAGAAGAGAATACAACAGAGTAAAAAGGATACGTCGCCGGATAGCCAGGGCTTAATTTGAGCCCGAACACGCCGGAACATTTTCCGGCACCTCCGACGTTGGATCCGGAACCTTTTTTTATTGGATCCGGCACCTCCTGTGTCACTATGGCAAATTAATAATTACTGTTTGTGTAGTGTTCAATGTTGTTATCTGTCTTGTTAGTCTTTATTCCCCATTGAAGTTCCACAAAAATCTTGTGTTTGCAGTTTCGATGCGTTTTTGAGGTGAATTTTCAGGGTAAAGTGAGTCGCACACCGGACGAGAAGCGCAGCGCCGCGTCGCGCAGCGCCACGTCTTTAAAATTCTAACACATTATTCTCTACACACACCGGCAGCACCATTCGGCGTTGTTAATGTAAATACTGTTTGACTTCACCCTGTGCTGCATGCAATATACATTTAGTTTTACATTTATTTACAGAAATCAGTTGCTTGAATTAAAATTGCTGATGTTATCGGATTTTCAGGTGAGATTCTCGTTATTTCGACATAATAACAGGGGTTTTTCCAGCATTTAATTTTTTTGGCGGTCACCAAAACAATTTTTTGTCCCGCCAAAGCCTTTTTTGATCGGTGAGTGATGTAGAATAGAATGACTGCTGCGCTTGACAGGGCGCATAACGAGCAGAGAGAGAGCGCGTCCCGGCCGCGCGCGCGCACTCTCACGTCTTCAAACAACACGAGCGCTGTTTTGCTCTCTCTCGCGCGCGCGCATATTAATCAAAATCAATTGACACGATAGTAAAAGGTCGGAAGATCGCAGTTTCACGTAGAGCATTTGGAGATTTTTTCTCCTGAATTACCGCGGTGTGTGAATTGTGCAAAAAAAAAAAAAAACACGTTGCCTTATTATCTTCTCTAAAAAGCGTTCCGCCCATTCAGCTGACATAAACCACATTTCAATAACCGAAAAAACCTATCCAGTGATTAAATGTTTTCTGTATTGACGCAAATCTTGTCCTAAACTGCCGAGATAATCACACAAGCGTGCCGTGGCTGGACGTCCACTAATGACACGTCCGATAGGCCTACGCAAACGAATGACTCATTTTAACTATTTACTTTAATGAATAGTTTAAACAACTGACCTGTCCAACACTGAACTCACGAGACCTCTGAATCGGTGTATAAAAAATCGGTAGGCTAACCTAACCTAACTATAGATTAGTTAACATTTAGCTTGTAACAAACTGCACTTCTACAGCATTGTTAATGTCAATGTCAATATTTAGAGAGTCTGTATATATGGCCCACTATGTGTTGTTGTAGCCATTAAATAAGCGCATTTTGTTTAATTTTTGTAAAAATATTATAATGTTATTTTTTTTACATGCTGATTATGAAAATTGAACAGCATTAGTAAGATGCGCCCCTCATATCAGCACCTGCTTTAAAATTATCTGGCGCCGCCCCTGCTCGAGTTGTCCTAGACGCGACTCGGCGCTTCTCGTCCGTTGTGCGACCCCCTTGCTGCTTGTGAAAAGTTTTTTTTTGTTTGTTTTTTTACATTTTGCACCCATGTAGTGCATGTTCTGAAATTAAAATAAACATTGCCCTGATACACACACATCGTTGTTAAGGGTTTTTTTTTAGTCAGAGAACGAAGAGAGAGCTACGTAGCTATTTATTTATTTTCGTTTCCTCCAACCCCCGTTTTGAGTCGCCGGATCCACCCCCCCTCTACGCTCCGGGACCTCCCACTTTACAAATTAACCACTGCGGATAGCGTAGCTCGCACGGATGGCTGAAGGTGGCGAAGACGGCCGGCTTCCTCCCACACAGCAGGAGACTCCTAAGCGGATCCGCGTTCAAGTCGCCAAACCCGCGTAACTGTCACATTCGTTTTGGGGCCGCCCAGAGGATCAGCTCCGCCTCCGGGAGGCGCCGTAAATTCTACTGTCAAACAACGGATCCAGTGCGGACCCATGTCGGATCCTAGGACGCGGACGCGCCTTTACTGTAACGGTTGAACTACAGCACACCAAGAGCCGATCATCAGTCGAGACTTTCTTTGCTGGGACACGGTTGCGCTGAACCCTCTTTTGAGTAAGTAAGTTATTTATATATGTATATAAGTTATATATTGCGACATTGACTGTAAACATTGTTTTTTTTATCATCATGTAAATGATTGTAATGTCGTTGTTTGAAATTATTGACAACTTTAACATGTTCACTCGTGGATAATGATTTAGCGCTAGCTTCTAGCTAGCTGTGCATTACATAGTTTAACAACAAATCAAAACGCTAAGTGAACATTATTAGCTAACGTTATGTTTATCATGTTGGTTTTAAAACAGTATCGTTAATACAGCGTGTCGGAGCAGCGTCTCCTGCAGCGGGGAGTCACAGGCAGAGGGTCCCTGCAGCGTTCGCTAACGTTAGCTTCTTGTCTGGGGACTGATAGCAGTAAACACTAAATTCATCAAATTCATAAATAAATTTATTTTCCAATAAACTGTAACGTTAGCTGTCATATTTCACGGTAACGCTACCCACGTGAGTGCGGATTTCAACGCTGTTTGTCACTTTGCCTATAGGCAAATATATTATAATATATTATATACACTATAAATAAGTTTGACAAGTAGTAGGCCTAGCAGCTACTCGCCCTGTTGTTAATTTGGTTGCCATGACTTCGCGTGGGACGACGTCCTGTCAGTTGCTCGAGAGGGAGGGGATGACAGCTTATTTGACACATAAAAGTCTTATTCCGTATTGAACTGATCCGGAACGCACTTTGTTCCGTATTTTTGAGAATCAATTTCAGTGCAAATCCATGACAGACACATATAGCTTCTAAAATATAAATGTCAGACAGACTATGAATGAACGAAGACCTGCTATAATGGAAAATTCGGGGACCTGGCGCCCCCTTGGCTGGCTCTGACGTGTAATGACGTAGAGTTGGCTCATTGGTCGCACGCAGCTCGCACGTCAGAGGCGCCCGCGCCATTGGTTGTGCTGTTGCCGCTGCTTTCCACTGCACACGACAGATCGCATACGATTGTCGTATTTCGCCTCCTAGTGTCAGTCGAACGGAACTTTGAAATTGGTCGTGAAGCAACCGTTAAGTTACCCTCGGATATTCACAATGGTTAAATTAATGATTTTTAATGAATGTGCTGTAATGCATGCATGAATATCCACACAAAACAAATGACCCTCAATACATCTAAAATAAAAACATTGTAGATTTTATAGAGCTAATCGATATAATTATTGATTTAATAATTTTTTTTTTAAATCTGCCATAATTATTAATAACCGTCATTTGACAGAAATAGCGTTTACAGAATAAAAATGATGCACTTGTTTATACAAAAACAGGTAATTGGTGAAATGTGCTGTCAGTTATTAAAATTGCATATTACATGTGCATCAGACACCTGTGTGTGTTTACAGGGGATTCACGAGAGAGACGGACATTTTGCAGGCCATGCAGCAGTGAAGAAATGGACCAAAACAGTGGATCTCTTCCTCTATGATCTAGTTCTTGTTCCTTTGCACCTTGACTTGCACTGGGCTTTGGCTGTAAGTAATTTATGAATAGTAATGCCTTTGTAACACATTGTTTCCATATTTATACTGTATGATTAAAAGTGTAAAAATTTTATATTTACCTTTACACTATTTTTTTTTACCTTTGACCTCCATTGCTTATCACCAGGTAATTTATTTCCAGTGCTATGACTCCATGGTCAGAGACATGATGAGATCTGCCAGATATTGTTGTGAGTTATGTCCAATTAGAACTTTGGTTTTAACCTGAAACGGCTTTGAAGGCATGTATGCATGTCTCGTGTGATTATTTAACAGGAAATACCTCATGGAGGAGAACAAAATCAAAAAAGCCTGCTGCTTTGAGGCTTCCAGATGGACCATCGGCCGAATAAGAACCAACGTATGCATGCCCTCATATAATAAGTTATACAAATATTCTTTAAACTGTGCCCTTTTGTTTACCGTTATACTTACTTGGAATTTTGTTTCTAGGCAATTCCCAAACAGCCAAATGGAAATGACTGTGGTGCTTTTATCTGCAAATATGCAGACTTCCTTTCTCAAGGAAAGCCACTTACTTTCAGACCGGTACATGACCAAGCTAAGCTACAATATTTATATTTCTCACAAACCTGATTCTTAACACTTGTTTGACTTTATGGTAACACTTTAGAATACTGTTTCTTACTTACTGCATAACTAATAAGGAATTAGGTCATTCTTTATTAACGCTTAAGTCACTACTGTTAACTACTAAGGAAGATGTGTTAACTAATCAGTATGTAATATAATTTTATGATTGTGTTAATATCTGTCTGTTTGATTACAGGTGCTGTGAGAAAAAACTCGGTGACGCGGTCAGCCACAGATGCGGAGGTCACCAAGCATGCTATCCTCCATCCACACAAACTGAGTAATAGGAGAAATGATTACATTAAACCATCTTTTTATTGAACTTCTTGTTGTTCACCAGTTATTCATTTTCTGATATTTTAGCTGTACATAGTGCTGTATTTCATTGAAGTTGTAGCCTAATAGATCAAATATGTTATGTTTACACCGACCTAGGCCTATAAAGCACTAAATTAGGTTTTGACCACAAAATGAATGTAGATTAGCCTGGCCCACATAGGCTACTTAACAAACCAGAATAGGTTATAACCTATAACTTTCCATAAATGTAAATTTTATATTTCCATTGAGTAGTGATTACTTTTGTACAGTAAATTGATGTCTTGTATCGAAACTTTTATGTTAGGCCTATTTACAATATTGTTAGGTTAAAAATACAAGGCGATGCAGATTTAAGCTTAGGTCTATATTGCTGTAGTAGCCTACTAGCCTAGGCTAGCCCTATAGTTTTTGGTTTTATCCTATAGTTTAGTTTATCCTATTTTATCCTACAGCAAGAACAGAAGGGATTTTAAAAATTAGATAAACGGGTCCAAAACGGACCCGGGCCAGATGAGCCAGAATTTTATGAGTCCGTTGCGGGTCCGCGGCGGATGTATGTATCAATTTGCGGGTCCCAAACGGACCCGCCGCAGAGGTAAGGTTTTAATGGCGGATGCGGAGCGGATGCAACGCGGAGCCACTGCGGGTCCGCGATCCGCCTCCGTTGCGGATCCGTCACTGCGAGCAAGTGGACGCCGATACGGGTCCGTTTCGCGGGTCCGTTCCGGAAGCCGCGATACCTCCGCGGCAGATCCGCCGCGGAGTCCTTTTGCTGTGTGGGCTCAGCGCTGTCCTAAGCTGGCTGTTCGACGGCGGCGGTGGCTTCTCTCTGATCCAGCGATGCGGAGAGCTCGCTGAAGAGTCGAAAAATCAGGGAAGTCAGCCTACAGCCCCTTCTTTTATACGCTAAGCCACGCCCATTCTGGCGGGCTGTGACGCTATGAAGGCGCGAGCGCCCTTCATTGGGCGTGACGTCACGCGGGGCTCACTGGGGCTGCAGCAGATGCCAGCAGGGCAGCCAATGAGCACGCGAGATGGCCTGCTCTAGGTCTGCTAGCTGCTGCGTTGACAATGAATACAAAATTAAGGATAATTTTTTGGCTTCAATATCTCGAGAAGATGAATCTTTCCCGTAGCGTAAGCTAAACTTACGCAATACTCGTTCCCTCTCTAGAGAGAACCGAGGTTACGTTAGTAACCGAGTATCGTTTTCAGTGCAATTTTGTTAAAAAGATTACATTTTAAAAATTACAGGGTACATATCTATTATATCTATTTATAAAGCCTATACAGTATGTACTGTTTCACCATTATTTCAAAAAGGTACGCAGTGTATGTTCTTGCTAAATTGATCACAAATGTAAGATTGTTATATCATAATAGTAGAATAAGTACCCCTTAGTTCTATAATACTAACAATATTAATAATTTTTTAATTCTCATGGTTGTTACCTTTATTCCCCAAACTTAAAATATTGTTCCCTTATACTTATATTGTTAGTACGTTATAGGTACACTATAATTACCGAAGGTTACGCTGTAAAATTGCTTTAATTACCCAATACTTTCCGGGCTGTAATCTAAAGCGTTACCAAAAATTATTTTAAAGATGCAGAGACACATTTAAAAATATATATAATTTAATATAGCTTTACAGTAGTAGTACCAAATACATATTTTGTATTATATGATATGATTAATATCACATTTTTAAATATGTTTCATTATAAATATTGTGATTATCTCTAAGGTGGACACCCAACTTGATATATCATATTTAGCATCTGAATCTAATCAACAACAACTGGAAAAGGCAGTCAGCTGTTTATTATCTTGTTAATAATAAGTTGGTTGTTATTACTATCTCCTGGTTGTTACCCCTTTATTCCCCAAACTTTACATATTGTTCCCTTATACTTACATGCAAGTACTCTATAGGTACACTATAATTACCGAAAGTTACTCTGTAAATTCCTCTTAATTACACAGTACTTTCCGGGCTGTAATCTAAAGCGTTACCTAATTTTTTTATTACAGTGTATTTATTGTACAAAAAGGAATTATTTTATTTATCAAAATAAACTGAATACAGTACAAACTTTGATCAAGTGATTGTTTCGAACTAATATTAACGTAGACATGATTAAAAACATATTATTTTAGCTAAAGTATTTGTATAAATAATATATGTCTTTTGCCCCATGCTGGTGAGCCTTTTACCCCGTGTGGGTTAAAAGGCCCACCTTGACACCTCATACATTTATAAGATTTTTAAACAAACAAACAAACAAACAAACAAACAAACAAACAAACAAACAAACAAACAAACCACTTTTATGATTTATTTTCACACAAAATCGGTTGCTCTATCAATGTTTAATAAAAACACATATTTTTTCTGCAATCATACACTATGGGGCTCATTTTTCTTAGGGAGTACCTTTAGCCCCGTTGTACCCATTAATCAACTGGGCAGCTGTCGATAAACTGATATTAAGGTAGGTAGAGATTACAAAGAGTTCTGTCTGAATAGACATCTCAGACTAACCATAGAGCGGAGGAAGGTCACTGGGTGCCAGATATTTCTTCATAATAGCCAGTAAATGCCAAGTTTGTTTGTATTATATTTTTGTACAGGGAGTAATCCACTTCAGTGAATTTTCAACCTACAGACCTTTATTGGGCCTGCATAGGGATTTGAAGCAGGAAACCAGAGCTAATGCCTACACTAACTTCAAACACATGCCAGGAGCTCTTTAAATGTCGGGTGGGCAGGAGTGGGGCTCGTGTTATGGGGGCAGATGGGAGAGAGATGAACCTGGAAGTGCTGAGTTCAGAGAGAGAGACAGATGTCTGCTTCTGCTTATCTGGAAGGCTGTAGTTGGTCATATCTACAATCCTAAAACAGAACAGACGCCCAGGGGTGTTACTGTACGATTCAAGGGTCAGCCAACAAGCGCAATGCAAGAGTGCACAACTAGAACATCTTCCTCCTATAAGTACCGACCCAAAAATTCATATATGCTAAAACAGCATATGTTGTTAATAACAGACTCCTTTCCATCATCTTTAGTGACCCATTTTGGCCGCTATGTGAGTCTATCCAGTGATGTTTGGAGTAAATGGAGACAAGATTGTCATAGCAGGTCATTATGGAACTTGGCAGATATCGAAATGTCTAAATGTCCTTGCCTTGAATGACTCATTCGGATGTAAAGAGGGAGTGAAAGGATAGAAGGCTAAATTGTGTGTACTTGGATCGATTGTCTGCAGCTGTTTAACTCTGTACACACACCATAAGGTCGAAATGCTCTGGGTTTATATTTAAATATCAACTGACACTAACAACACACATCACATGCATTACAAGGATAAACGTGTCCATGTTAAACGATACGTCAATGGCCCTGCAGACTGAACTGATATAGTCTTTGAATGGGGTACACACATATACCATGTCCTTTGGACGTATTGCACTGGCTGTTAAGTTGAAGTACAGACTGCCAGAAAGCCTCGAAAAGCCACAGCCACCCTCACTTTGCTTCAACACCCACCAAAAAAACAGCTCAGAAATGCAGAACTGCCCCCTCCATTTGTTAAAGAGAAACTTTTCCCCCCTTAAGGAGGCCAAAGTATTTTTACTGGCTTCAGATCCTACCAGAATGCATATATGGAGGTTTATGGCCAGAGGGACGGCGATCCCTCAGAAATGCGCTATACGTCTGTATGTGGCAAATGTTTCTGCTCCATAAACTTTAGCAGCTATGTCTGACAGTCAGTGCACTGGAGCAATGCCTGCTGTGATGATGGGAATATTCATGCTGTGGCATCCTCACGTCTTCCATACACAGATGACAGGTCTGGACGCATTTCAAGAACTGCAGTGTAAGAAAAATAAGATACAGCGCAATTAGTACAGTGCTCATTTGAACATGTGTTAAATGAACACATTTTAAAATAATTAAAAAATAAACATATTTAATTAAAAAAAATGTGGGGGAAAAAATAAAATGAACAGATCATCTGTTAAGGGCAAATTAAAAAAGAAAAAATTATGATCAAGTTTATAACATCCAAAATAATTTGCTCATGATTCATTAACACATTTTCTTGTTTGTTATGGTTGATCTGCACTGTCACTCAGCACATTCTGTTCATACTGCAGCTTTTATCTTGATGATCAAGAGATTAATAATAATTTTAGGCTTTGGGCCATATGTGTCTTTTTTTAGTTACCAGACTTGTTTTTTGTCAAAGGGAAAAAAACGCATGAATCAGAAACATGTTTTGCCCTCAAGCGATGAGAGAACTGTTTTCACTTCTGTAATATTTATCAACTGACACATATATTCAATATTTCTTGCCACAATTTCTTTTAGTAGCACTTTAGAATACTGTTCAGTCGTTAATGAGTAGCTACACATGAACAAACGCGTATCGCTTAGTTGAATGAGGTAGTTCACTATTAGCTCATCACTATTTTTTTCATTCCTCCCTGAGGACTTCTAAGAACTACTATACAGGCTCATAATTAATGTAAATAATGCATCATTTATCATTAATTCTAAAGTAAAGATCATGGTAACCCACTAGTAATGACTCAAGTATTACCAAATCCTTCAGAAGGAATTTCTAATTATTTGGAACAGCATTTTAAAGTGAAAAGCATGATAACTCGGTAGTAATGACTGAAGTCATTGTAAGCTTTTGATGTTTTTGTAAGGTTATTGATTAGCTAATAGTGACCTACTTCATTCAACTGAGCACTAGTATACTTACTAATTAGTTAATCAGAGTATCTAGAATGTTAATATTGCTTTACTCATGTGTTCCTGTGTAGTTATTCATGAATGGCAGAACAGTGTTACCTTTCTTTTTTTTTTTTTTTTTTCATGCATTTTTTTATTCTTGTACAACTAGTTATAATTTCTGTATTATTATATATCAATCTTCACTACCTTATTCTTATGATTGGTTTTATTTTGGTGCGTTGGTTGTTTTCCTTTATCAAAAAGAAAATAAAGAAAGAGCATTTTTAGGAGACATGTCACGACTAGAGAGGGTGGGGAAGGGCGTAGGCTATTGAGAATCCCACAATGTCTTTCTTTCCTTGCCAGCAGCACTGTTTATGAAAGTGTGTTTGGATTGCCCTCCCTTGTGTGAACAGTTTGTGCAGCTAAATCATGTTTTATCTTTATCGTATAAAGTTTGGATGGACACTTCCTGTTGATTGTTTAATACTTACCATGTGCCAGTACACCAAAGGCTTATTTGTTTGCTGACAGATATGACCGTTTTGATGAATGTATTAGTTGTACCTTAGATTAGTGTTTATGCAATGTACATTTCAGCTGCCTATGAGAAAAACTGACTCTGTGAACACAGTCTGAACAATGGCAAATGAATCATGCACTGTACTTGAACATACTTACGCACAGTGTAATTCACTTCCACTATGTCAGTAATAGCAGAATTCCTTTCCTCAAGACTTTCTTCAACTCCCACAGTTAGATTCACATGACCACATAATTCCACCACAAAGGTCAAGGGGTCACGGGTCAGGTCACCTCCCTCCATTTGCGGGTCCCACTTGCCAGTTAGAATGCCCAGTCTCTTTATTAATAGGCTTACAATGAAACCCACAAGGTTGAACCACAAGACCGGATATATGCGGTCCACAGAGGCATCAAGATGTGAGGCTAAAAAAGCACATCTGTCACACTTTGTGTGTGTGTGTGTGTGTGTGGCTCTCCTTTAACATAGATTTAGCCTAAATCTACTAAAAACACTTCAAAAATGTCAGGTCAGAGTATAGATTGAGCCCTTCCCGACAGCATATTCCATACCTGAACAATTCTCTTCTGTTTTTCCAAGAGAGAAGTAGGAAAAAACATATATTATTTTTTCTTTTGTTCTCAGATTTCTGTGAAATAATCTATGGTTGCTGCTTGCAGGTATTGCATATTGTAATACACTTTAATCCGACCTCTTCATAAAGCTTATAATTGACAAATTCATTAAAAAAAAAAAAAAAAACCTTTAACATTGTGTTAATACAAGCAAGTGGTTCATTTGTTTTTACTACATGAGGCATTTTCATGGAAATAAATATTTAGCTATTTTCTAAAAGTTTAGCTTTGATATCTATATTCTCATTAATGTCAGTCTTACAGGAAGTTTCCCTGCCTTCCATTTCACCACAGCTGCCTGTACAAAGTGAAAGTTTTGACAATGATTTATTTTGCTAACTTGACCTTCATGGATGAATGCAATTTAGAATTCAAAATGCCTTTTTCCCATGCAATTGCCATTTTTATGAGCGATTTTTTTGACTGACCCACCCATTATTTGAGACTATGGCTATTACATTACTATCAACCCGAAACCATGAAGTCATACCCTCCCAAAAATGAAACTGCCCCGAAATGACCCAGAAAATGTAAGGCAGGGTAAACATATAAACCTCTTCTAGACAAGACAAATGTCATTACGTTAATAAGTGGGATAAAACATCAGATATGATTGTGTCAGATGTGTCTGACTGTGTTTCTGCAGAAAGACAGGAAAGAAAGTGTTAGCAAAGACAGTGTTTCTGCTTATCGACAAGAAGTCTGCGTTTAGTTGGTTTAGATTGCTTGGTGTTTCTGCAGCACTTGCATGTCCTGGTGATCATTCAGGCCAGAAGGGTCTTCCTGTGGAAGCTCCTGGGCCAGTTGGCGTAGGACAATGATGTGGGCAATGTGTGTCTTGAGCAGCAACTCCAGCTCGTCCTCACTGCTCCCCAAGACGCTCACTCCGTTTACTTCCACCAGCCTGAAACAGAGACACACACCTCAGAAAAAGAACACTGATGGCATTGCTAACAGGGACGTAACGTAACTGTTTTTTAAGGGGTAATTTGGTTCCATTGGAAAGATAAGGCAAAACAGTCTACCAACTTAGTAGTTGTGTAACAAATATGTAGTTCGATTAATGATATGGGAGACCATGGTGTCATGGTCCAGTTGCAATAAAGTTGAGAAAGGATCAATTTGCAGCAGTGTGGATATTTATTTAGAGGGAGGGTATGCAATTTCGGAGCGGCTAGCGATAGTAAGCTAGCTTTGAAAGCATTAGATCCCACCTTCCCTTCTGAGTGTCTCCCCAAGTCCCGCATCGTCCAAAACACATGAGACGCCGTTAAATTACATCATGTCTCAAAAGCACATAACATTAAAATAATAACGAACATAAACACCTTACAGAGTTTGTAACAGTCAAATCTGTGTACATGTTTTTTTGTTTTTTGTTGGTTGGTGTTGTAATTGTACTAAACACCTTGAGGGGGCAACAATGAGTAATGCTCTCAGACATAAAACAGGTGTAGAGAGTAGAAGCAGTAGATTGGTAATGGAGGAATAAGCATGCCTTGTGTATCCAAACGATCAATAGTCCTGATTGGGAAACTAAGAGTTTGATGCTCAATCGGAAGTAAGCATTGTTTATTTTCTTATGTTGACTGGTTAATGTATGAATATTTATTTTCCTAATGTAATGATTTTGTTTTGTAGAAGGACTTCACATTCTGTGGGGTTTGTCCTTGTGTCGCTTATGCCTGGTTGGGTTTGTTTGAAACTCTATGAAGTGAGTTTAGAAGCCATATGTCTTACTGCTGCGGATCCTGAAATTGGATTATACCCGCACGGTTGTGGATCATGAAGATGACTTATACCAACTATGTGATTTTGGATCAGCAATAAGGTTGACACTGGGAAGATGTGGGATTTGTATTCTTGGAACTGAGCTTTTATGGACATTGAGTTATATAGTATGGTCAATGAACTTTCAACGTGATTATCCTTGGCATCATCACCTTCGTCATCATCATCATCATATAAAAACAGATAAGACTTTCATTTCTATGTAACTGGTTATTGAGTGAAAAAAAACCTGTAAGATCTTTTGTGTGTCCTTGAGAGAGTTATGAAAGATAAAAGAAAAATGCAATGAATGAGAAGTATTTATTTATTATTTTCTGTAGGCCTATGTCACAGATTGTTTAAGATTGGTATTAAACATTGCCTGTGTACCTCAAACAACATATAGTTAGTGGAACCTACCCTATAAAAAAAAAAACAGATTTATAACTATTTCTCTTGTGAGGTTAAGGAAGCAGTTATAAGTTCTTACTTGTTCCACCTGACTGCTGAAGTTTTTTGGTCCCGAGACTTCCACAGACAATATATGTATATTTTTTAATATTGATATCAGGATGTGAATAGAGTTTCAACCAAAATAACTAAATTATATGTTCCAAAGAAGACATATGAGTTTCAAAGGCTACATACAATATACAATCCAATATTATCCCCACAAAGTTGCCAATATCCCAAATACTTGTCCTCGTGAGGAAATGTTTTGGTCCCCATGAGGAAAACAGTTTATCAATCATACTAAGAGATGGGTTTTTTTTTTGAACATCTAAAAATGCAGAAAGTTTTCTGTGATGGGTGGGATTAGGGGTTATAATATATTGTACACGTGAAAACGTGTGTGTGTGTGTGTAAGCAGCTTCTTATAACTAATATTGCAATAATATTTAAATGCATTATGGAATTTGCATTGCAGAAAACTAAATAAGAGGTAAAAAAAAAAAAAAAAATAGTAGTAACCCCAATTTCGGGGTCAGGGTTTCTAATAAATTTTAAGAACACACCACGCGTGAAATTAAATCTCCAGAATCTTAATGGATCACATGAAAAACAGATTTTAAGCCTGTTTAATTTTGTGCACTCATTAGATTTTACTTAAAGCACTGTGTTTCTGAAAATAGAACAGTGACGTTAGCCTTTATGTTTATTTACTGACTGTGAAAATAATCTTGCCAGAGGTTTGGCAATTAGCTACCAAACACATGCAGTTACTCAGATTCCCCTCTTCTAGAGGGTGCATATGCTAATTTTTATTATGTTTTTCCTCCCCCCTCCCTCTGGTCCTCATCCTCCACTTAAAGAGTTAGTTCACCCAAAAATGAAAATTCTGTCAGTATTTACTCACCCTCATGTTGTTCCAACCCCGTAAGACCTTTGTTCATCTTCGGACCACGAATTAAGATATTTTTGATGAAATCTGACAGCTGGATCACTCCTCCATACTAGTCCATAGGCTTCTTCAGGGATTGAACTTGCCGGCCTCGAAAAGTTATTAAAGACATCGTTAAAATAGTCCAAGTGACTACAGTGGCTCAATCTTAAGTTTATCAAGCGACGAGAATACTTTTTGTGCGCAAAAACAAACAAAAATAACGACTTTATTTCAACTATTCATTTCCTTCTCTTTGGGCCTCGAGTCAGTTAACGTAGTGTGATTCCGTAGAGCTACGTCACACGTAGGCTCACTATTGGCCGACGCTGGTCATGTGCGTGATGCGTGTGACGTCCAACAACAGAAGCGTACGCTATTACACTAGTGAACTGACTCGAGGCCCACAGAGAAGGAAATGAATAGTTGAAATAAAGTCGTTATTTTTGTTTGTTTTTGCGCACAAAAAGTATTCTCGTCGCTTGATAAACTTAAGATTGAGCCACTGTAGTCACTTGGACTATTTTAACGATGTCTTTAATAACTTGCCGGCATGTTCAATCCCTGAAGAAGCCTATGGACTATGGAGGAGTGATCCAGCTCTCAAATTTCATCAAAAATATCTTAATTCGTGTTCCGAAGATGAACGAAGGTCTTACGGGGTTGGAACAACATGAGGGTGAGTAAATACTGACAGAATTTTCATTTTTGGGTGAACTAACCATTAATTATGACTTGTATTTTATTTGTGTTTATGTACATGTGTTTGCATGTATAAGGTTATAAAGTTCTGCAAAACCCAGCTCAAAAATGTAATGTTTAAACTAGGTATTATTCATGTTTGTATCTGCTCCTTGTGCATAGCCACCCACATTTTACATTTCTGTGTTTTCCTGTTATGCTCCCTGTCTCCTACAAATTTCCATAGCAACAGGGGAAAAACACAAGAGCTGATGGAACCTCTGTGATCCTCTATGCTCTTAAAGGCTGGAAAATTTGGGATGTTTCTTGGCATATTTTATGAAAGGCCAATTAGAGGCTTAATTCATCAAAACATCCATTACACTGAACTGACCTCTTTGATCTCACATTCTTTCGCATTTCAGTTGTTTTAGGACTATGACCCAAAGGTTATACTTGGTGGAAATCATTTAAAGAAATAGACGGCACAAAAATGCTGTTCCAATTTCCATTTTAGGGTGAACTGTTCCTTTAAATGTTTCAATAACATTTTGGTGCAGGTAAAAGAAAGCTTGAAGACATGCTAAAAAATTATTCAAACATTCTTAAAATATTTTAATATCAATTACCTGTCATTCCGACAGAGACTAGTACCCTCAGTGTGTACCACCATCAATCCCTGGCCCTCTACCCAGTGTGCAGAGAAACCATAATGACCGTCTGAGTCTGCTTTCACTTGGGTGGCCACCAGCATGACAGGAGACTGCAAAGAGACTAGCTGAGTCAGAGTAGGGCTCTTTCTTTCAGCTTTCTCCTGCAGGAAAAGAAGAAGAAGAAAACTGCTGAAACGGCATCAATGAATATCTGGTTGCTCTCCTCAATGAGATACTGCTCTCATTTTATAGATAGAGTTTTATGGATCTGTCCTTGAAAAGATGTGAAGTGTTAAAGCTGACAGCCTCTCTGATCTGATTGTTTCAAGAAAATGGGCTTGATTATTTGTGGAGTAAGCAGAATTTTAAGTAACGTTTTTGTCACACAGGTGAATTAAGAACATTTTCTTAAATATTTCTTGCCAAGCATGAAACTGTATTTTGTATATATATATTTACAAAAATATATATTTTATCCTTATAATAATGCCATTTTTAGCTGTTTCCCCCCCTTGCATTTAAATGCATATAGGGGCCAAAACGTGTCATGACTAATGATTTCATCACTGGTATACATGCATGATCACATGAATCCACCCCCCCCTAACCAATAGCTGAGACAGAGACTGAATACAGGAAGTGAGTGAATAGATAGATGCAAAGCGATCAGGTTTCTGTGAACACGCAGCAGAAAAGTCGAGGTGAGGGCTCGAGTCTCCTGGCGTGTGAAAGCCCTGCGGCCAACACTACTGAGCCTCTCCCCAGACATGGGCACCAGACGGATCGCTCACACAGGAAACCCCCCTGCAGAAATGCTTAGGAGCCCTGATCACCCCACTGTTTGGATTCCCTAGGGCAGGACGCATAGCTCAGGCCTCACTCAATTATTCAAGAGAAGCAGCAAAAGGGCAGGTACTTAAGAATTAATCATTTCAGTCCACTTTCATTTGCTCGTAATGTCGTCCACCCTTCATACTAACCTAGTGATGGAGTGAGGTGAGGGAATGGATACTGGACACAGAGCAAACAGAAACTAGAGAGCAAGCTGAACAATGGAAATACAGATTATAACTTGGCAACTGTCTTTTAAACCGTAGATGTTTGGGAAGAACAAGAACAATTGGTTGAGAAACGGGCACACCTTCAGAAATCCCCTAACTCTTATGAGATGGGAGAGGAAGTCGTGCCAAGCCCCGGATTGTAGGATTGTGTTTCGCATGAGAAAGGATTTCGGACTCAGTTAGAAAAGTGTGGCTGGTATTAATGATATAAGTGAGGCACTGTCAGTTACAATAAAGGATTCGCAGGGCCCTGGAAGGTAGTGTTGCATGCAGTAAAATGGCAACCTCAAGATGGACTATAAATCCCAAACAGAGCCAAAAGCTGCCACAACTATTAGCCACTGGGCCTTTTAGCCGCCAGTGCAGCTCAACACGGTGACCACCAAGACTTCGGAAAGAGGGAACAATCAAAGTGAGCCCAACTACTGGGAGCTCTCGTGCTTGGCCACAATCTAAGTATCTCCACAACCTTTTCCCACCAGAATAGTGAAACCTAATCTGGGTCTGCAACCACTACTGCATCTCTGGCCTGAAGGGGAATGAAATGTAATTCAATTTAAATAAAAAAGGGAAGGTTAGAAAAGGTTTGGGCCATATTATTTAGAGGGGTTTTTCCCTCAAATCCCTGAATTTCTGCTCTAGACCCCACATTTGCCGCCATGTGTTATTTTTTGCTCTATTTTAACAACTCCTCCCTCCCTCTTCCTGTCTTTTTTTGATGCACTGCAGTCGCAACGGATTGCAGAGATTAGAGGCGATGATGAAATATTTCCTTATTGTCAGATAATCTAGGGAAAATAAATGTCAGACTGCTCCTTATTAGGGCCAAGGCTTGTATTAGTTCCCAGACTGCTCTGTGGCCTGACCTGCCCCTTTCCCTTGATTAGGTCATATGATAAACATTAGCGGCACTACCTCTTTCCCACCAACTCAGCACCTAAAGACTGTGGCCTGAGGGCGGCAACGTGACACGCTCTTTTCTTACAAAGTCCCGGTCGGCATGTGTCCTTTCATGGCACCTCGTTAGGTCTCTACCGATGAGATGAAAGAGCCGCTTTAAAGGAGAATGAAGGTGGGAAAGAATCACCGGTATGGCCACAACACGGATAGTTTTACACTAGTGTTTGGTGTCATCCTGGCTTTTGAAAAAACGAGTGGTGTTGGTGGCAATGGCTCACTGTTGTGGTGACCGTCATTGTGAAACGCCATGGGAAGCAAATTAATGATAAAGTTTTAAAGATGGCAACATAAAAAAAGAATTACACATTATGAGAAAAGCTTCAGGACTTCATGCCGATTAACTGCATTCATTTTTTTTCCAAGTGTTTTTGTATGTCCAACAAAGTGCTTGCATATTGGGAAAAGCCAAGACTGTAATGCTCACATTAGTACCATATGTTCAGCCTCATTAAAATGTGGTCTAAAATAATAACTACTGGCCTGCGTTCATATGTCAGCACTATATCATTTCATACTGCAAAAGGAAACTCTGAAAACCTTGAGAAACCAGATCGGGGGTGCCAGTCTCACCTTGGCCTGGGTCTTCTCCAGAACTTCACGCAGGTGAGCCACCTGCCGATTTAGGTGGACCAGTGTGATCTCGTCTTTAAACACCTGGCAATTCCCCCTCATCTTCTCCAGTAGTCGGACCTCTGAAGGCCTGGGGAGTAAACAAACACAAGCTGCTCCCTTCAGCTCTCTTAAAGGCACACTGTGTAATTTTTAGCGGCATTTAGTGGTGAGGTTGTGAATTGCAACCAACATAATTTACGGTGGCCGACAGGTGGCAGACAGCAGAGAGTAGTCAGTTAAGCAATAAGGTTTCTATACAAAGATAAATTAAGAAATTAGTTTTACTTGATTATTCAGTAAAACGATATGTTATTGCGAATATTATTGTTACTTTTTCATCATTGTGTCAGTGTTTTATTCACTGACTTTAGCAAGCTTCTTTGCACGAAGAACAACATAGTGACGAAACGTGTTTGTCTATTTAAGGCCACTGTAGAAACATGTCTGCGCAAAATGGCTATTTCACTGTAAGGGGACCCGCGGTGTATGTAGATAGAAATGGCTCATTCTAAGGTAATACAAACATAATGGTTCATTATGTAAAGTCTTTATACACCACTGAAAACATAGTTATGTATATGATATTGCATTTCTGTCAACAGATCCTCCTAAATATTACACAATGCACCTTTAAAGGAACAGTTCATCTAAAAATATAAACTACCATTATGGCTTCAGAAGACTTGAAGTATAACGAACAACTTATATGGACCACTTTTATGATACTTTTTAAGCTGTTTTTATGATTATTATTATTTGGACTTTGACGGTATCTCATTAACTTTAACTAAATAGGAAAGAGTGGACATCATCCTATATTTCACAGAAAAAATGAAAGTCATACAAAATAAATTATGGA
Organism: Rhinichthys klamathensis goyatoka; assembly: GCF_029890125.1. Lineage (NCBI taxonomy): Eukaryota > Metazoa > Chordata > Actinopteri > Cypriniformes > Leuciscidae > Rhinichthys > Rhinichthys klamathensis. The sequence goes on along the minus strand of NW_026606652.1, from coordinate 2,902,044 downwards.
AATTTTCATTTTTAGAGAACTATTCCTTTGTCTTGGATCAGGAAGCTGATCTGAACAGATTTCCAATGTTCTGTCACTTTATATCAAAGATTAGGCTTTTTATTATTGTGTGGCTCAATCTTAAATAAATGTAAGTGGTCTAAACCTCTTATGTTCACAGACTCAAATATCTTAGATTAATGTCATCCAAAAACCCTGATACTTGAAAGATTTGTTTGCATTTTTCCTGGGGAAATGGCCAAGCACATGAAGGACACAACGAAACAAAAAACAATAAGCCTTCAAGTTAAGTGGCTTATCAGGTAATTAATGAGGACTTGGACATATTGATTTATGATGATATTTTCTAACACCCTTATCCATTCCTGCTTTCAATCTGTCCAGCTCGAAAAGATGTCAGAATAAATCAAAGGCCGTAAATCGGAGAAAAAGCAGGAAACTACTGGGTGAGACCCACACTGGCTTTTTCCTCAAACACCCTCTCTTTATTTGCACACCTCATAAATTAAACAGGTATGTATTCCTGTTTTGCAACAGTAACTATTTGCACATGATAAGGCTGATCTTTATCAAACAATCTGTTTTTGTGTTCCAATGAAAAAATAACATCATGAAACATCATAAGGGCGAGTAAATGATGAAACTTTCTTTCCTACATTGTCAGAACCAAGCAGATATTTAATATGTTAAGCAAGTACATTAAACGCTTGCATAATGGTCCAATCATGAGGCAGACCGGGCAGCAGTTTTCTCTGCACTTTAGGAAATTAGGAAAGATCTGTGGACTACCCATTACCATCATCCAATGCAACTTTCAGCACTGACGCCACAGAAAAATAAACTGTAACAGACTGTAAACAGAGCATCAAAAATCACAGGATGTTCAGTCTCAACAAGGAAATTACACTGAGGGCAACCAAAACCAGCTCTGATCATCAGTTCTTCCAGCCTCTCCTTCTGAAAGACGCAACACATCATTATCCATAAAGACCGATGCATTAATGAACAGTTTTTTTCCCTCTCCAATTCCATGTGATAATCCCATATAATTACTCAACTGCTCTGCATTAACCTCCAGCACATTCTATTCTATTTTACAATGAGAGGATATACTTACTTATTCTTCTGCACTGGTGCTGTGTTAAGATTGTCCCTGAGTGTTTGAAGGCTCTGTCTCTTCCTCTTCAGACTGTCCTGGGCTTCACTGAGATGCCTCTTCACTTCCAAGCTGTCTGTTTGCACTGCATCCATGTCCCCCTCCATCTTCTTCAGCTCTGAACAGAAGGCCACCAGTCCATGGTAAAGCTCCTGAACCTGGTAATAATACAGACATAGATCAATTAAAAGCAATAGAGGAGAACAGGGTTAGTTGTCACATTTTTCCCCTCAAGGCAGGTTTATTTTTGAAAGTCTATTTCTGTGAAAGAAAATACCTCTGTTACGGATACAGTACACTGTTTTTGCCAAGGGAAAAAGACACACAACCCTGCTCCAAAAGTGTACTTGATACTGAAATTTTAGTTTTAGGATAAAATTCACAAGTATTATTCTTATTCATGAGAGTTTTGAACAACTAGAGAAAATAAGCATTTGGTTACTGGACTTTTGACTCAAAAACAGGATAGTTCATGGTGTGACAACTAACCCCAGTCTTCATTTGAATAAAATGGTGAAAAAGAAGAAGACTTTTCTGGTTTTATTTATTTCCTCCAACAGGACAACAGAGAATATTTACCTGTATGATGACGTTTTGAAGGGAGGCCACCTGTTGGTTAAGCTCTCGAATCTTGCCGGTGTTGTTTAGCAGATTCTTGCTCTGAATATCGTCAGCGGTACAAACGTTATTTGGGGAACCAGGACCGTCTTTCTGTGTTTTGAGAGGCAAAAGTTTAAAAAGTTTATTTTGACCTAAGTTATGTTTGTGTGTTTTCATTTAATCCATTGAAATACTCAGCTTAAAACATGCAATTCTGTCTACCTTCCTACATAAGTGAAGCTCCATTAGTCTTGTTTCTGAGCCAGGCAAATCTCCAATCGGCTGCTCAGGGGAGAACTCATCTGAAAAACGTGGAAAAATAGAGACGGTATGTAAAAGTAAATTCACTGTGTAAATTCCAGAGCACTTACAAGCCACAAGCCATATATGATTCTCTCCAAATGCAAGACTAAATGCCTGATCTTTTCCAAAGAAGACAAAAGAAAAAGCCCTAAAAATAATACAATAAATTGAGCGTAAGTCAATTTATTTTGTGGATGTGTGCATAATCCCCAAGGACACACTAATGGCACATATAAATCAGTATATTAAAATCTTTTTTTACTGCAAATAATATACAAGTATTTGCATTAACTTGATAGTCTAACACCAAGTGTTGGTGTCATCTGTGATATTGTATAAATTAACAACAATTTGTAAAATGTCTCCAATAAGTTCTTTTGGCTAAAAAGTAGATCCTCATACATATAAAAAGACGACATTTGTAAATATTTTATTCCGTTTGGCTTTTATATACGGACCTTCATTGCTTCTCATTTTAAAGTGATCTTTGTCTTCATTAATTCCCAGCATCCTCAGGCAGGACTCCATTACTTTTCCCACACTTGTGTCTTTGGGTGTCCTTAAGTGAACAGTACGTTCTGATGCTAAATCAAAATAGCAGACAGATATAGGCAATTGTCAAAACCTTGAAATTAATTGTAAAAATATATATATTTTGAACTATAAGATGGGATAAAATTGCATAGGCAGAATAGTACCATTGACTGTGATTTCAATGAGATGTGAGTTCTTCTGAAATCTAGCATTTTGCTCTTTCTGTCTGTGAAAGAGAACATGACACATATTCAGGTCAACCTCTAAATACTGTTATGTACATAATTCCATTTTGGTAACAAGTTGTGATTACACATAATTTTACATTCTACAGAGAGGAAGGACGCACTACCTGAATTTGAATGAGCATCGGTTCATATTGATGCTGCTTACTTGAGGAGAAGATTTTGACTTGGTCATGGACACCAAAGCCGCTGTGAATTTCTCAACATTGTGTGGACCAAACCTTTCTTTTACGGGAAAGAAAACAAGTTCAGGTTTGCTTCCACAAAATTACAGACAAAAGTACTGGGATGTGAACTCAAACAGTTCACGTTATGGTTGTGCAATGGTACCCAGGAGGGAGTTGAGTCTTTGGGTGGTGGCGTTCGGTGGGTGTAACTCATGGTAGATGGCAGACAGCAGCCTCTCTCTCTCCTCCAGATTGGACAATTGAAGGATTTCAAGGGTGTGGAGATCAATAGAAGCGATTTGAGATCCACTGAACTCTGCCTCTGTAGGTTTTGATCCACCCAAAGCCACAACATTATTATTAACATCTCTTCAAAATGTTGCTTCTGATAAATAACACTAATGGATCTCTAAAATAGATCTTTATTGGTTTGAATGTTCAACAAATAGGCACTGCAAATCATTAGCTAGAAATGGTAAAAGTCTCTGTGGTGTTGTATTAGCTAGTAAATGTTGTTTTTCCATCTCTTTTTAAGTTGATGCATGGAAATACTTCTTAATATGATGCAATAACTTAAAAGTGCAAATGAGTAATACATAATCTAAATTCTAAACAGTTATTGGTTTGTGGTCTAAGCATTTGTCTCTTTGAATGTTTGGGGAATTAAAACATTTAAAAGGGGTGGGAAAATGACAAAAACAAATGTGCTAACTGCACTTTACCTCTAATGAAGGGCAGGCATTTCTGTAGACCAATATTACTAAACCACTGGCATACCTCCTCCGTGTTCAGCCCTGCTAAAGTTTTGGCACTGTACCCATTAGAATCCTGCTGAACACAGACAGATACAGACAAACTCACAATACATGATACAAATGACTTTTAATGTATGCATGCAGACACATTCATCAACTTGAAATAACAGTTCATGAACATACTTCTGCAGAGCATTAACACAATGGAAGACGTATCCACACAAAAAAGACCAAGTTAGAACATTCCACCATAAAAGACAGAAAATAGGACTTTAAGAGTTGTTTTCTTTAACCATGGAGAATTTTCGGTGCTCTCATGAAACGCTGCATGAGTGTACTTGTGTATACACTAAAGCTGTGGATACTCTGACTACATTAAAATGTGGGTTATTTTTATGCGCAACAGCATATAGCTTTACAAAATGGCTGTAGTTTGCAATTCTCATCTAGAAAAAGCCACGTCAATGGTGTTAAAATATGAGTGTATGTTCACAATTATGTAGGAATAAAAAATCTGCTATTGTATGCCTCTTTTGACTTAGAGCCTAAAATCATGAGACAACTTACACAATGTTATCATGAAAATAACTGCATTATCATCAACACCAAAAAGCAAAAAAACGTTTCCAGAATATTTTTCTCAATCTTGCACATAAAAACAGCAAAAAATGCCAATACCTTCACTGCACTTTCTCCGGTGTGGTCCATTGACTGGGGAATGTAGGATGCTGGGAAGAGAAAAATAACATGATCACTGCCATGCTGAAAAGACTAGCTTTAATTTTTATGCTAGTGTATGGTTAGTGCTAGTTTGGGGTCTTGATTTTGGACCAGCACTGGCATACTATTCAACCAGCAAAACTTGTTGCTCGTGAAGCTTATCGACCAAAAAAGACTTTCTGGTTACCCTAGTTAAAAGGCCAAGTGGGAATCATCTAAAACACAATACATAGAGTTTCTTTTTCAGCAGGGTACTCATTTTCAGACCCGTCATTTTCATATGAGTCATCTAAACAATAAATACAATGGGAGAGCATCATACCCTTTGTCATCCAAGTAATGGCTTACAATACAAAGTCACATCACGTCTTTACCAACAGTTATCCTTCTTTGACGTGGGGATTCATCATCTTCAAGAATTTCATTTTGCCCTTGGCATGTGGAGTGAAAGGTGTGACATCTCGACACTGTATTGTCCAAACTACAGTACCTAGTGGCTAGTTTCTGTGACAGGATGACAAAAAAAGAGCATTTGTACATGTTTAGTGCCTTTTAAATGTATTCTGTGTGAAGTATGGATTACATTAATGTCTATTAATTAATAAACGTTTCATTTACAAAGGTAATCCCCAGTGATTTTACCTTTTGGTGTGTTAGCATGCTTATCTTACTGCTCAGCGGTAGTAGCCTCAACTCTTCCTTTAGCAACTCATGGCTGCTGGCATCCTTGTTGCTCAGGTCATCTAAATGAGTAAAACAACACATCAACAAGATGTCAGCACTATTAGCAGATGATTCCTGAGCTGATGGGAAATAACTTTTGGATCCGGAGAAGCCCTAACTCTGTCTGGGTCATTGAGTCCATCTCTGGGAAACAAAACAAGTAGAACTTCAAGCTAACATGGGAAAAATTGGTCCCAAACTCAAGTCTGGACACTCCAGAACACCATATTTGGTGTATTGTGCTCCGTGGAACACACTTGAAAGCTTGGTTGGAATTTGTGTCAAATTAATAATGTCAGCCGGAAACAGCTACTTAATCTCTGTATGCTAGTGCTAATACTTGAGCTAATAATGTTAAGGAAGGAATGAAGGCATTTCTTTTCGTATACGGGCTCCGTAGCATCAGTCATCAATAATTTATCATAAGCTTTGTCTGCGCGCTCTGTAAATAAATGCAAACACACAGCAAACCACACTGGAATACTGTGGGATGTTGCAAAACTGGGTTGACAGTGAAAAGGACAAGTGAGGGACTGTCTGGCCAGTGGCATAGTTTAGTGAACAGTGACATGCTATGTTTTCCCACAGACAGCAGACATTCTAACATTCCCATAACCGCAATGCTTTTTAAACCCCCTCCCCTTCCTTCATAAAAAAAGCAGGAAAAACAAACAAGTGCTGGGAATTGACACACTGAAATGATGGTCTTAAGTCCTATCAAAAGCCCACTGTCTGATCCCTGGTGATTCTGCATAATAGGGAATAGTATTTGGCATCGGTGCCAGGTTTGTACATTGCCTGAGGAATACTACTGGTGTCTTTTATAAAGTGAAATATTAAACATGTAGTAAAACATGGTGGAGCGGCTGACCATAGAAATCTATAGATTTGTCAGTATTGCAATACTCATATTAATTACTTTAATCAAACTGGTTCTCAAACAGAATATGGACAGAAGAATCTAGAGTATCTCAGCCCAACAGGACAGCGTTGAGTGAACAAGAATGTTTAAAAAGCAGTTGAAAATGAGAACACCATTAGGTGACAAAGCAAGTAATAGCACAAAAAATCCTGAAAAAAAAAGCATCCTGGTTTCCATTAAAATATTTAGCAGCACAAATGCCTAGTTCTGTCATGAAACTCTAGATGGCGCAGGCTATTAACCCAAATTGATGATATTCACAGCGTTAACTACTTGACACAAGCTGATTGGTTCATGTCACATCTGCAGCCAATGAGCTTGCTGCTGAACATTTAAATGGCTGGTTAAACATGTAGAAATACTCTATAGCAGTTTGCAGCATGCTTTCCGAGTCTAAAACCCTCCACCTTCCCCAGCTCCACCTGTATAGACCTACAATGGATAATTGATATATGCTATTTGTGCAGCAGCAGTATGTCTACATACTCACAGCAGCGTATTGGCGTATGTATTGGCGCAACGCATTCTCATCCCAAGGCGTCACTAAATGACAATTTTGACCATGCTTCAATATTCGACGCTTTAGGCACCCTTTAGCGTCAGTTACATGACGCGATCCTAGGGCGTCATCTTACTGACGCTTTACCTTTAGGATCGCGTCATGTAACTGACGCTAAAGGGTGCCTAAAGCGTCGAATATTGAAGCATGGTCAAAATGATTCCCAAGGCGTCAGTTTGATGACGCCTTGGGATGAGAATGGGCTGGCAGTAGCAGCAATAATCAACAGCAGCCGCAATTCAGCAGCAGCAGCGTAGCAGATCTATTTCGCCAAGACCCCAAATACATTAACATGGTCATATCCATTACCATGCAAAAAATATACAGAGAGTTGTCATGATAGAAGTGTTTTCAACACTTATAATGAAATGTAATGTTTCTGGAGTACCAAATCAGCATATAAGAATGATTTCTGAAGAATCATGAAATATGTTCAACATAATTATCTCTAAAGACATCACAGATAAACTGAGCACACACAACAATAACTACTCTCTGTATATCTGGATTTCTTTACTGGCAGACCTCAGAAATTCGGAATAGGCAATAACTGGTCCGGCACCATCATACTGAGCATTAGAGCCCCACAGGGCTGTTGTTCACCCTGATGACTCACGAATGTACTGCCAAACACAGTACAAACCACATCATCAAGTTTGAGGATGACATTGCAGCGGTGGGCCTCATCAGCGACAATGAGTCATCATACAGAAAGGAGCTGGAGCATCTAGTAGACTGCTGTCCAAACAACAATTTCTCTCAAATGTTGACAAAATAAACGGAGACTTCGACTCCACAAAGTCCCGCACTGACCACCTCCCAAAGCACATCAATGGTTCTCCAATAGAGATAGTCAGGATTGAGACGTTTCTGGGTTTGCACATCACTTGCACCACTCCAAGAAAGCATAGCACTCTCTGTGCGGTGACTGATGAGGGCAAACTCCCCCCACCCATCCTCACCACATTCTACAGAGAAACAATTGTAAGCATCCTAACAACATGGTTTGGAAATTGCAATGATTTAGACCACAAGGCCCTGCAATGCCTTGTAAAAACAGCTGAGAGAATTATTGGAAGCTCACTCTCTCCAATATCAGACATTTACCACAAACGGTGTGTGAACAAGACCCAGAGCATCACATAAGACCCCAAATGTCCCTCCAATGAACTCTCTGTCCCCTTAAAAAAAGGCTTACGTGAGTGTGGGGCCAACACAGAGAGACTTTGCAACATACTGACTTCCTCCTCAAGGAGAAAGAACTGCTGCACTGAGACCAACTGATAAAACTACAATTAGTGATGCACAAAAATTTCTGGGGAAAAGAAGATTTTTTTCACTACTTTTCACAACAATGTTTTTCTACTGCCAGCCCTCACCACACCTTAATTATTATAATCATAATTGCTACTGTTATCAGTGCATTATTTACATAGGACTTTCAAGAGTAACCAATCCATTTGCATGCTGTTTGCACAGTTATTCATCATGTGCAAAACGTTCACAAAGCAAACACAATTTGACAGATTTCACAAGCAACTTGGTATTCTTCATTTGGGATCTCAGCAAATCAGGGCCATTCTTTTATTATTTAGCCATGATCATTTGATAATGTATGCAGGCATTGATTTTAAATAAATATACATTTATCATCACTGACTTCTGAATGCAGTAAGACTGTGATTGTAGTTGTGCCAGGCAAGCAGGGTTGATTTTGTGGATAAGAAGCGATTTTGGGCTAAAGGTCATTCAGAAATGAGTTTCATTAACATGTAAACTCAACTCAAATACTTTGTTTGGTGGAAACTCAATTTGGAAAAGTCATGAATCAGACACGTCAACCTCAATTTAATCTTTTGCAGTAAACTACTAGCAAGCAATAACACATGTTAGCATGCTATTTGTTAAAATTGTTTGTACTTTCACGCATGGCGTTTCCAGTACAAGCACAAGGACAAAAAAATTGTACATTGGAAGTCTTCAACATAATGGTAATATCTAACATATCAGAAACATAAAAGAACACTGAATACTATAACTTGTCGCCATTTATTAATCTTGCTCAAAAATTAATAAGATATCACTTAATTTCATATATTTACACTCCCGGCCTATCCAGTCCAGTCCCATGCAAAGCATGCCTCAAAATAGAAATCCTTTGCCCAGTTTCACTTAATGCCCACAAAAATGATGTTTGTAGTCCCAACACAAATGTATTTCACACAACTAAAATTAAATTGTGACAATGTTTAAGAACTGTTCTGCAATACCTCAAAAAAGGTACACTGAACAACCAGCTTGTTTTTTTTTGTTCTTGTTGATTGATTTGCACTGCAAACTTGATGAAATTATATTTAATTTCATACTTCTATATGGCTGTAATGACAATAAATGTAATTTGACCAGCAAGAGGAAGGGAGTGTGTCTTCAATCAAGTGTGATTCAGTCGTGAGATTAAATTGACCTTTAAATTGACATTCAGAATTGGTTCAACTTCATGGACTGTGTGAAACTGTCCTTTTTAAACAAACAAGATACTTTCAGAAAATACAAAAGCACAAAAGATAATGATTTCAAATGGGAGAAAGTGAGACAGTGTTTAGTCCCCAGACAGAGCTAAAATGGTCTAGCAAATGACAGGAGGCTTTCAGAAACTGGACCACTTCACACGGTCGGTGAAGTCGGCCCTCTGACAGCCTCTGGTCGTTCTAGACAGTGAACAGGAAGAGGATATGTGCAGAGCCTATCCCGAGACTGCAGAGAAAACTCAGTAAAGCCAAGGACTTAACACAGGTCAAGATCTGAGGGAGCCAAAACCAGATCTCGCTGCAAGAGAATAACATGCATATGTGCTGCAGTCCAACACATTCTCCTCCCTGCAAAAAGCCAGTAAATTGCAAACTGGATTAATGGAATACCACATGGCCGAAGGAGGTAGAGGTACAGATATTCAGAGGATCTGAGCGAGAGATGCCTTTGGGATCGTGGGAAGTATCTAGGTCTTTCCGCCCTGCCAGCTGTTTCCCTAGTTTCCACAGGGCCCCCAATATACTGTGGACCAGTCTGAAACACAGCACCAGAGAATACAGTGTCCTCCAAACCAAGCTCGCTGAACTTTCAGAAGAGTGAATTATGAACAAACACATTCAAGTGTTAATCGATTTAGGGCTTTACTGTAAAGCACACCTGTGTGTTGTCAGCATTTATAAACAAATGTCAATACTGTACTAACAAATAGAAGTATAACAGACATTGAGACAGACTCGTTCATAGAAGATCTGAGCAACTTCTCCAAATGCCTGGAGCAACCGTGTGAAGGTTTTCGACTGGAATACAATGCTTGGGAACAGGTCATATGGCTTCACGCTTGGGATAAATGTGTACAAAGGCCATCCCTCACCACAGCACAGACACCATTGTCCTAAAAAGATTACCCCTTGGTCACAAAACAGCACCTCAGTGGGTGTCGTTTCTCTAGACCAAACAATAAACACCTTAGTTTTCGGGAAGGAGCAACAGCTCACTTCTCTAAAGGGTCTAAATATTTTTGCTGTGAGGAGTTGCTTTGTGCATGATGAGACCTGCACAGTGGCATGTCCACCCACACCCTCTGAACTGTGCCCTTTCTGCTGAAAACCACACCTGGATGAGGACATGAGTAAAATTGTCAAAAAAGAATGAGTCATGAGAGGCAAGATTTCAGCATTTCAGACAAATACGTCAACGATGAACTATTCAGACCGTTTCAGATTTCTGCCACATTTTAAAAATGGCTAAGCAGTAATTAAAGGTTTCATACTATAGTTGTGTTACATACCAACGTCTAAATATTTGTAGACGTGTATGCGCCATAATTCTTATGTGATTAGGTTAAAATACTCAACATTTATGATTCCTTCTCTTTCTGGTGATATGGTACATTCCACAAATACAGTGCACTGTAGTTTTTGCTATTGATCCTATTTAAATATTAATAGTTGATTCATTGTATTAAAAAAATGCACTCTATTTTTAATATTAACTAGTTATAATTGCACAATTGTTACAGGTTTTTATATTTATGTTTTTATATTTATGTTAAGCTTTTCAGTCTTGTACCTTATTCGTAAAAAGTGCCATATAAGACAGCAGAAATATTTGTCAAGCTGCAACAATCAATAATACTTTGATGTCAGTTTTGGCAACAGTAAAACATAAAAAAAATAAAAAAAATATTGACTGTTTATAGAACTATATACTATATATAGAACAAAAATACTATATATTACTATATATTATAGTACTAACAAAAATGCACATGACCTTTTCAGATGTTAAATTTAGAAGTGACTCTTCAAAACTATTTCACTCCAGTTTTCACTACAGGCACCGAAGACTGCTGTGAAGATTCATCACAAATAAAAACAGACTCACCCAGATTATGTTCAGTAAACTGCAGCAAACTGATTCCAGTATTGAGGCTTCCTAACAATGCAAACAAACAAGTAACTATTTCAGAATGTATCATGGTAAGAGCAAAACTACACTTCAGTCTTGTACACACGTGCCAGTGGACTCATCGCACTGCTGACGCCTCTTACTTTTCCGTGGGTATTCAGGAAGTGGGGGTACTTGAAAGGAGCTGCGCAGGAAGTGAATTGTAGACTTGTCCACGCTGTTCTTCTTGGTCGTGTCTTCCTCTTGAGGCTCCACCTGTGGATGTTCTTGAGTTTTGGTCTCACGGTTACCTTCAAACTCCACGTCTTGGTCTACATCTTCCTCCCTTTCCTGCTCTCCTGTAGCAGCACTGCCGATACTGTCCACTCCTTCACTGCCTGAAGTTTGCTGCAGACTTTCTTCTTCCGAGTTTATGTCGAAGAACTGGTCGTCATCTATTACGTCGGAAGGTGTCGGAGGTATGAGGTTAATGACTGGTGGTGTGAGAAGACCACCATCTTCAACATTAATGCTGCCAGAACCATACAGAAGAGAGTCAACAGCAGAGTCATCCTCATTGTTCTGGATCACTCTGCACTGAAATGGTAAAGAGGAAAGTGGTGCAAGCTTCTTCTTTAGCGCTGCTCTTTGGCACACGGACACAGAACTAGCAGAGCGGCCAATGGTGATCTGTTGAGGTGGCCCGTAGCGCTTAACTTCAGCAAGGCTAAATCCAGGGTTGTCTATTCCCAAATCTTCAACAACGACATGGACGTTCTCCTCATCCACGACAGGCTTGGGATTTTGTGGCTTTTCCTGATTGTACTCCAAGCAGTCGTTTTCAACAGTCCGAAAGCAAGAGCAACACAGGAACCTTTCTACAATGTCGATGATGTTTTCTTGTCTGGAATGTCGGTTATCCACATGCTTTGCCATGTCCATCGCTACTTCCTCCCCATTCCCTGACCCTCTCAATCCCAGAAGAAACTAAAAGTCTGAGGATCAGAAGCAGAAAAGCATGGCTTTTTCACCTCTATCACCTAAACCTTCATCGAAAGGAAAACAGACCCCCTCAAAGCATCAATATGCAAGACCCTCTCACCGAAACCCTTCCGAGCAATAAAAAATAAATCCTCTGTAGGTTGTTGCTTAGCAGTGGCCTGAAAGAGAATAGGATGAGGCTTTATGCTTTGGCTTCGATGAATACTTGAGATGAATGCTAGTTTCAATTAAAGGCCTTTCATATGGAAAGTACTAAGGACACGGCTCTGTCCTCAAAGAGATGTGTGAATAAAATTAAGAGCATAGCTGACCTTTTTTTTGTTGTTGTTAATTTTTTGAAAAATTACAGTTCATTTAGAAAGAGCAGTATGTGGTACTAGATAACAAATTGTACTAGTTTGGGTATATCTGTGAAATCTGTTCTTTCTTGTTTGGTCTGTTGTTCCACTTACACAGTTGCTGTGCTATGCTAAGCTATGCTGCTAATGCTAAGCTTTCTGGTACACCTGAACTGGTCACTAAGAATGAACATAATTTGCCTGGTTATAATGCTATTTTCCTTCATTTGATCATTGTTTAATTCATTATTAAGGATATAAATGTAATACAGTGCAAAAGTGACATCTGACCCTGGGAGTGAAAGATTCATAATTTGAAATACACTACCGTTTAAAGGTTTGGGGTCAGTGAAATGTTCAATTAAAAAAAAAAAAAAAAAAATTAAAATAAACGCTGTTCTTTTGAACTTTCTAATCATCAAAGAATAAAATAATGAATAAATGTATCACAGTTTCCACAAAAATATGAAGCAGCACACCAACTGTTTTCACCATTGATGATAATAAGAAATGTTTCTTGAGCACCAAATCAGCATATTAGAATGATTTCTGAAGAATTGTGTGAAACTGAAGACTGGAGCAATGATGCTGAAAAAAAAGAGAAAGTATTGCTGTTAGAGGAGTCCTTTTGTATAACCTTTATATTTTAGGGCCAATCAAATGCATGCAAGCAGAAATCATAATGTTTTAATTATCATTAATGCATTTGAGCACAGTCGGAGCAGAAAGAACTGTCAGCACTGTATCAAGGACTCCATGCTGAAGAAAAGGTCACCATGTTCCAGTACTTTTTAAAGAGCCAGTTGTTAAGCCTGTTGATCAAAGGCTCCACTGATATTTATATATGTTTTTAAACAAAAACATTTGTGCACAATAAGGGATGACATGGTGGGCTGCAGTAACTGTGTTGCATGACTAGCATCCATCACAACTATACGCCAAGACAGAATAATCGGCATTGTATTGTACATTGTCTGCTGATTTTGGGGGGTGATCTGTGGGATTCTGCAGAACTTATTTAAAAATGGTAAGCAGAGCTGAGAAAAGGTTAATATACTCCAACTGGTAGCTGGGGGGGAATTAGCCAAAATGTTTGATAAACAAACATATAAGGGGGGTAAGGGTTGCACAGAGGAGTTTTCATGTAAGATTCCGTGTAAGTCTAGTCGTAACCAAAGAGCGTGAAATGACACTTTACTGACAAATGGGATTATTTTACTATATTATTTTACTATAACCTGATGAAAACCACACAACAGACAACTGCTATCCATGTACTGGAGTGCATTTCATGATTTCAACTCTTTATAATCCTGACTGAAAAAAAAAAAAAAAAAATTTACATGTACACTGAAAACTATCTTACAATGTATTACATTTCTGAGAAACAATTGCACAGTGGCTCATGTGCGTCATTCCCTTCTTTTTGGCAGGTACAGTAGCTGTTGCTTTTCCAGGCTCATAAAAAAAGCAACTGGCACATAAATGTTTCTAATCAGTGAAGCAGGTCACAAGGAACAAGATTTGCAATTCATTCATCAAAATATAATTCACATAAAATAAAATACGCATCATGTTCTGTTTTTTACAGTACAATTACATTTTCATTGCAATGCCCATTACATGATAAATGATCCTGTAATGAAATTTCAGACAAAATAAAAAAAGATGACAATAAAATTAAAATAAAAGCTGTGAAGCAATTTCTCTACATTGTGTCCTTTCTGGTAGCACAAACATTTACTTGAGCCATCTTGCAGTTAAATCTAAATCAAGCAGCTGCTTTCACAATAATACCAATTACGTTGCTATTAGGGAAACATGGCATTTGTTTGACTGCAGCTATCTTTCAGGATCCCACAGTCAACATAGGCTGAGTGTGTTCCTTCAAGGCTGCAGTAGCTCTTAAACATTTAATGGGTTTGAGCATTTTTAAAGACTTTGAGTAAAAAGCCTGAATTCTCCCCACTCCCCCTCCTCTTCAGCTTCCAAAATCCAGTACACACATTAACATCCCAGACTGGGGTCTCAGTCCAGGAAACACCTCTGACGGACCTCTAACAGTCTGTCAAACTCATTTAAATTACCAAATTGTAGTGCCTCTGTATATTCAGTTCACATTATGTATATTTAAGCTGTATCTGTGAAAGGTAAGAAGGTGGAGGATTCCCTATGGTTGCCACAGAGTGTCACTAGAGTGCAGACGTTCTGCTATCAGAGAAGGGGGCAGGAGAGGGAGAGGCGGGCTTTGCAACTTGGTATTCCAAGGTTTTGGGTCGTGTTACTGAAAAACCACACAAATGCTTTTCATTTACCACTCGGCAAAACAGATACGGCATGATACCTTGATCAAATATTTGTAGGAATACCAATTTTCCCCTTCATTTCTTTTACACGATATTCAAAGGCCATTTGAGAACGGCTGCAAACCAAATGCTCTCTTCCTCTGTCAAACATTTTCATCCAAAAGCTTTTGCCAAAGAGCTCTTATTTCAAATTTCGCAAAGATGTTTTGCACTAATTTGAGCTAATGTAACACATGGCGCACTAAAATAATGAAATAAAGTTAATATTTTTTAAGGGGGTGGCTATACATCTTATATAATGAGATTCTCTTAGGCACTGGTCCTAAATACATGCAATAAATACATTCTTTATGACAAACGACTCGAGGAGAGGGTTTCTATCCCCCTTGTACTGTTTCCCAACTTTTCTCTTTCGAAGCATGTTTTCTTTTGGTTTTGACTGCACTCGCCACCACAGAGAGGAGGAGAGAGAGAGAGAGGTAGATCCGGGAGAGGGCCCAGACTCCGAGCCAAAAACAACAGTGAGTTTCAGCACTGTCAGAAAGGGCTCCTCGCTAAAGAAAGCTGCAGCACGGTTTTTAACACTCTCCAACATATTGAACATTTCCTGTGTTGCTTGTGTTTCCCCGGGCCACTCTCCTGTTCACTGTCACAGAGCAAGCTGCTCTGTATAGCCACGCCCCCTTTGGGTTTAGCAAATCTAATTGGTTGAGACTAATTCATATATTTACAGTCAGGTTCTTTCACCACCTTCCCAGGCCTCCACATAGGCAACGGATCCTCAATTGGCATTTTTCCTAGGAATTCGCCTGAATAACAACCATCTGTATTGGAGCAAATTATTACCAGTTTACATTAATTATAATCAACTGATGATTATACATAACATTAGTTTAAGGGGCCTCTACTACACGGTGTCAGGGTTGCTGCAGGTAGCTGAGGACGAGGAACCAGGATTTCTATGCAATAGTTTATTTACAAACTCAAATAACAAAAACAACAAGAACGCAGGAAAATGCCAGGAACTCAGTGGAAACACAACCATAGATTGACGACGATCGACAAACACTCAGGGAAAACACAGGGCTTAAATACACATGGAATAATAGAATAATTAACAGAACACAGGTGATAAAACTGAACACAAACGAGGAGCGGGAAAACTTAACAGGACTAAACCAAAAACCACAAAGACAGGGGGAAACAAGATCTCTAAAACATAACTAAACACATTGAAAATATGACAATCGTGACAGTACCCCCCCCTCTCCGAAGGCGCGACCTCGCGCCGTACAACATCCAAAGGGGTGGGAGGGTGGGCGCCCTGGAGGCTGACGAGGGCATGGTGAAGCAGGGACGGGAAGCCTCCAGGGCGGAGCTGGTAGCTTGGGGAACCGGGGTGGAACCGGCTGTGGACGTGGCCATGGCGGAGCTGGATGTGGGCGTGGCCAGGGCGGAGCTGGACGTGGGCGTGGCCACGGCGGAGCTGGACGTGGGCGTGGCCACGGCGGAGCAGGACGTGGGCGTGGCCAGGGCGGAGCAGACGAACCCTCGGGCGTCCAGGGCGGAGCTGTCGGACCCTCGGGCGTCCAGGGCGGAGCTGTCGGACCCTCGGGCGTCCAGGGCGGAGCTGTGGGACCCTCGGGCGTCCAGGGCGGTGCAGGCTCTTCAGGTGGCCACGGCGGTGAAGACCCTTCAGGTGGCCACGGCGGTGAAGACCCTTCAGGTGGCCACGGCGGTGAAGACCCTTCAGGTGGCCACGGTGGTGAAGACCCTTCAGGTGGCCACGGCGGTGAAGACCCTTCAGGTGGCCACGGCGGTGAAGACCCTTCAGGTGGCCACGGCGGTGAAGACCCTTCAGGTGGCCACGGCGGTGAAGACCCTTCGGGTGGCCATGGTGGTAAGGACCCTTCGGGTGGCCATGGTGGTGAGGACCCTTCGGGTGGCCACGGTGGTGAGGACCCTTCGGGTGGCCACGGCGGTGTTATTTTTCCGGGCCTCCGTGGATCCTTGGCCGGCCACGGCGAAGGCGTATAGCCCCCCCCCAAAATTTTCTTGGGGAGAAGGACAGGTTCAGGAACGGAAACAGACTTGACCTCAACGGGCGCTGGGTCAACGGGGTCTGGGTCAACGGGCTCTGGGTCTGGGTCAACGGGCTCTGGGTCTGGGTCAACGGGCTCTGGGTCTGGGTCAACGGGCTCTGGGTCTGGGTCAACGGGCTCTGGGTCTGGGCCAACGGGCTCTGGGTCTGGGTCAACGGGCTCTGGGTCTGG
The DNA here is from genome assembly GCF_029890125.1 of Rhinichthys klamathensis goyatoka. Lineage (NCBI taxonomy): Eukaryota > Metazoa > Chordata > Actinopteri > Cypriniformes > Leuciscidae > Rhinichthys > Rhinichthys klamathensis. The sequence goes on along the minus strand of NW_026606652.1, from coordinate 2,885,025 downwards.
GTCAACGGGCTCTGGCGCTGGGTCAACGGGCTCTGGCGCTGGGTCAACGGGCTCTGGCGCTGGGTCAACGGGCTCTGGCGCTGGGTCAACGGGCTCTGGCGCTGGGTCAACGGGCTCGGGCTCTGGCGCTGGGTCAACGGGCTCTGGCTCTGGGTCAACGGGCTCTGGGAATGCAGGACTGGACGGAACCAGCATTTCAGGGAACTCATGGGGCTGAGCTGATGTGCATGCAGCCCACACACACAGAATCGCTGCAGACATCACAATCAGCGCTGTGTCTTCTTGTGTGGACTCACGTGTGGCATGAACAGTCTCTGGCGGGCAGACGACGGGCTCAGGCTCTGGAGGACAGGCGACGGGCTCAGGCTCTGGCGGGCAGGCGACGGGCTCAGGCTCTGGCGGGCAGGCGACGGGCTCAGGCTCTGGCGGGCAGGCGACGGGCTCAGGCTCTGGCGGGCAGGCGACGGGCTCAGGCTCTGGCGGGCAGGCGACGGGCTCAGGCTCTGGCGGGCAGGCGACGGGCTCTGGAACTGGACTTATTGGATTTGGCATGGGCTGGAGTGGGAGATCTTCTACCACGTATTGGGATCCACACGCCCACAGTGTGTGGTCCACAAACTCCAGAAATGACAAATTTAGATTTTTTACTAAAATTATCTGGGCAAGCGGGTCCTTTAATCCACCCCAGAAACTTTGTGTCAATTCCTCCTCATCCCATCTCACATCATCATACAGGCCCATATAAAGTCCTGCATATTCTTCCAGGGAGCGTTCCTCTTGGAAGAGGATAGGTGTGTGAATGGGGTCCACCTCCTTGTTCTTCCTCTGTTTACGTCTCCTCTGGCTCATCTTCTTTTTAATGGTCGATCGTTCTGTCAGGGTTGCTGCAGGTAGCTGAGGACGAGGAACCAGGATTTCTATGCAATAGTTTATTTACAAACTCAAATAACAAAAACAACAAGAACGCAGGAAAATGCCAGGAACTCAGTGGAAACACAACCATAGATTGACGACGATCGACAAACCCTCAGGGAAAACACAGGGCTTAAATACACATGGAATAATAGAATAATTAACAGAACACAGGTGATAAAACTGAACACAAACGAGGAGCGGGAAAACTTAACAGGACTAAACCAAAAACCACAAAGACAGGGGGAAACAAGATCTCTAAAACATAACTAAACACATTGAAAATATGACAATCGTGACACACGGCACTGCTTTCAACTAAAAACGAAAAACTTTGTATGTGTTTTGGCCGTTCATTTACACAACAATGGCGTTTTAAGGGCTGCCTCAATCGCAAAAACCTTTCAGTGCACTGGAACCCTAAAAAAAATTCCACAGTGCACCTCAAAAACCAGGGATCATCGATGCTCACTATGCTCCCTTACGGAAATTATGTCACATCTAAAGCGCAAAACGCACATGCCAACTCAATAATGACACGCGATCGAAGATTTGAAAAGACAAGGCATTTTTTATATTTTTATATTTCATAAACATCGCTGGTCGTGAACACGTCTAGTTAACATTTCTAATTAATACTCGGCTGAAATGTTGTAAGGATATGTAACAGGACAGTGGGTCTCATTTACTAATAATTGCATGGATTATTATTTTGCATTTGTACACACAAGAGAACTTCTCACGATAAAAACATCCGCCTAATTAACAACACGTTCGTGCGCAAATTAATTTGTTCTTAACGTCGTTCTGTTGTTAGTGAATTTTTTGTATAGAGAGTACCCAGCTAGAAATTTTAGGTTCCCAGAACGTTCTGAGAATGTCCCCGCTGGTGTCAAGGACGTTGCCTGGTAACGTTCCCAGACAGACACGATGTGGAGTTCTTTAAAGGGTTTGGGGACGTTATTTGGAGGACCTTCAGGGAACATTCAGGATGTTCTGGGAACGTTTAGAGGACAATATTTAATTCAGAAATCCAATGTTCCCAGAACATTCTGAGAACGTCCCCGCTGGTGTCAAGGACGCCGCCTGGTAACGTTCCCACAACGTTCCCAGACAGACACGATGTGGAGTTCTTTAAAGGGTTTGGGGACGTTATTTGGAGGACCTTCAGGGAACATTCAGGATGTTCTGGGAACGTTTAGAGGACAATATTTAATTCAGAAATCCAATGTTCCCAGAACATTCTGAGAACGTCCCCGCTGGTGTCAAGGACGTCGCCTGGTAACGTTCCCACAACGTTCCCAGACGGACACGATGTGGAGTTCTTTAAAGGGTTTGGGGACGTTATTTGGAGGACCTTCAGGGAACATTCAGGATGTTCTGGGAACGTTTAGAGGACAATATTTAATTCAGAAATCCAATGTTTCCAAAACATTCTGAGAACGTCCCGCTGGTGTCAGGAACGTCGCTTGGTAATTGTAATGATGCAGCGGACGAGGAGAGATCCATTTGCAGGCTTTATTAAATAAAAGGGTCAGACAGGCAAGGGTCGAATACCAGCGATATAAGCAGAGCAGAATACACACAATCAGAGTCGAAGAACAGGCAAAGGGTCGGGGCAGGCGGCGAAACAATCAGAATACAGAGTCCAGGCAGAGAGTAAGGCAGGCAGCAGACAACGAGAGGTAAGGTCCAGATAAAGTCGTAACAGGTAAACAAACACAGGGTACAAACGCTCAGAATAGTTCACTGGGAAAGCAATACTTTGCACCGAGTGAATGTGAAAACCAGGTATTAAGACACAGGTGAATGAAATGAGTGCTGATGAATCCGGGCAGTGAGTTATGGGAAATGTAGTTTGTGAGGAAGTGATCATAGTCTATTGTGGAGCGCCCTCTGGTGGCTCTCGAGGGCACTCCAGCTGGTGATCGTTACAGTAATGTTCCCACAACGTTCCCAGACAGTCACGATGTGGAGTTCTTTAAAGGGTTTGGGGACGTTATTTGGAGGACCTTCAGGGAACATTCAGGACGTTCTGGGAATGTTTAGAAGACCATATTTAATTCAGAAATCCAATGTTTCCAAAACATTCTGAGAACGTCCTGCAGAACTTTTAGGGACCAACTTAGAATATTATTTTTTTGTCCTATTAAGGTCTTCTGTTATATTTAAAGAATAAGAAGCTGATGCTTCTCCGCTTCAACCTGATCTGCAGGCTCTGTGTGTGTGACAGGAGTTTTTTTTTTATATACTGTGTAAATTTTGCTGCCATTGTTGCTGAGCTTAAAACGTCTGCATTCTTGATTTTATAATAACAATTGTAAAAGACTGTTTTACATCAACGAGCCAAATAGCGGGATCACCACAACTTTTTTCCCATGGAAAAGTGGTGTAGCCTTTACCAAATAATAGGAAAAAATGAAAATAAAAGAAAAGAGACAAAAGTAATACAAACATATTCTAAAGACCCTCGCATTGAACTTTATGCTGCTTAGATTTCGTGAAGAGACTGTGCAGGCTATGTAAACAAGAGTTAAAATAAGCAAATTGGAATAGGCCTAGCGCTCACGTTAGCTTGTTTATCTAAAAAAAAAAGCCAATATAGCCTGACCATCTACGCGAGAATGGTTCATTAAAATAACATGATAATCACATTGGCTTTTTCTGGCTTGCTGTCGGTGAAGAAAACAGGAAAAAGACCGCCGCCAGGTGTCCTCCGAGAAGAGTCCAGCCCGGAGACAAACCAGATAAACGTGACAGAAGTTGACGGAAGTTGAACCTCGGTTCGTCCCACGTCACCGCGCACAAAACGTGATGTATATGAGAATGTTCTCATTAAGTTAGTCACAAAACGTTCTCATATGGTCAACAGAGAACCATATGGGAACCTCCTTATTATGTCCTCTTTGTAATGTTGCTATGTGACCATAGAATAACCAATATGGAACGTTCCCCTAAAGTCACATAAAGAACGTCATTGTATGACCAACTTAGACCCATATGAGAACGTTTTGATTACGTCCTCTTTGTAACGTTGTTATGTGACCATAAGATTACCATTACGGAACGTCTCCCTAAAGTCCTATAAGGAACGTTATAATAGGACCAACTTAGACCCATATGAGAACGTTTTGATTACGTCTTCTTTGTAACGTTGTTATGTGATCATAAGATTACCATTACGGAACGTCCCCCTAAAGTCCTATAAGGAACGTTATAATGGGACCAACTTAGACCCATATGAGAACGTTTTGTTTACGTCCTCTTTGTAACGTTGTTATGTGACCATAAGATTACCATTACGGAACGTCCCCCTAAAGTCATTTAAGGAACGTTGAACTGCAGTACTTTCATTACCAAAAGAGGACGTTTCAGGAACGTCCCTAATGTTCTGTAAAGGTTCGGAATGTTCGTCACCTTTAGAGAACTTTTAGGAAACGTTACCCATGGTCGGGGGAACGTCACCTTCTACCTGGGTATGCATTGACGTCACTTTCCCTGCCGAAAAACGCCCTCTCAGCTGGACTGAGTGGCAAAAGACCTGGATGACTGGATTTAGAGGAAACTGCGAAAAAGAGAATAAAACAAACGATTATCAGTTTCAACTAAAGGTTGGACTCGATATATTGTTCCTTACAACTTACCAAAGATCCAGTGATCCATGGATATTGACATGGAGCCAGGAATTGTGTTTCCTGACATTTATATGTGCCTGATTTTGACGCCGGGAAATACATAAAGCAAATTTGCCTGTGAACGCCTTATATATATCAAAATACAAAATACAATATGATCACTTATATCAATGTTATATATACACTCACCGGCCACTTTATTAGGTACACCTGTCCAACTGCTCGTTAACACTTAATTTCTAAGCAGCCAATCACATGGCGGCAACTCAGTGCATTTAGGCATGTAGACATGGTCAAGACAATCTCCTGCAGTTCAAACCGAGCATCAGTATGGGGAAGAAAGGTGATTTGAGTGACTTTGAACGTGGCATGATTGTTGGTGCCAGAAGGGCTGGTCTGAGTATTTCAGAAACTGCTAATCTACTGGGATTTTCACGCACAACCATCTCTAGGGTTTACAGAGAATGGTCCGAAAAAGAAAAAACATCCAGTGAGCGGCAGTTCTGTGGGCGGAAATGCCTTGTTGATGCCAGAGGTCAGAGGAGAATGGCCAGACTGGTTCGAGCTGATAGAAGGGCAACAGTGACTGAAATAACCACTCGTTACAACCGAGGTATGCAGCAAAGCATTTGTGAAGCCACAACACGCACAACCTTGAGGCGGATGGGCTACAACAGCAGAAGACTCCACCGGGTACCACTCATCTCCACTACAAATAGGAAAAAGAGGCTACAATTTGCAAGAGCTCACCAAAATTGAACAGTTGAAGACTGGAAAAATGTTGCCTGGTCTGATGAGTCTCGATTTCTGTTGAGACATTCAGATGTTAGAGTCAGAATTTGGCGTAAACAGAATGAGAACATGGAACCATCATGCCTTGTTACCACTGTGCAGGCTGGTGGTGGTGGTGTAATGGTGTGGGGGATGTTTTCCTGGCACACTTTAGGCCCCTTAGTGCCAATTGGGCATCGTTTAAATGCCACGGCCTACCTGAGCATTGTTTCTGACCATGTCCATCCCTTTATGGCCACCATGTACCCATCCTCTGATGGCTACTTCCACCATGTCACAAAGCTCTAATCATTTCAAATTGGTTTCTTGAACATGAGAATGAGTTCACTGTACTAAAATGGCCTCCACAGTCACCAGATCTCAACCCAATAGAGCATCTTTGGGATGTGGTGGAACGGGAGATTCGCATCATGGATGTGTAGCCGACAAATCTGCGGCAACTGTGTGATGCCATCATGTCAATATGGACCAAACTCCCTGAGGAATGCTTCCAGCACCTTGTTGAATCTATGCCACGAAGAATTGAGGCAGTTCTGAAGGCAAAAGGGGGTCCAACCCGTTACTAGCATGGGGTACCTAATAAAGTGGCCGGTGAGTGTATATCGTCATATCATGCAGCCCTAAAACTTGTATAGTTTTTGTCAGTGTTTATTTAAAAACATCCAATTATGTAGAATATATGATGGTAAATTTTAATTGATGAGTTTGTCAATACAATATAAAACAATACAATATGTAGGGTATGATTTTACCCCAAAATTCAACATACTGACACAAAATGATATCTGCAAACCACACACACTATCACACAGTTTTAAATATAAAGTTAGATATATGTTATATCCAACTTTATCTGCATCCATACAATACACTCATGTAAAGCAATATATACTAGCAAATCTCAACTGTTGTTGCAAAACGTTACTATATTATCACCCAGCTCTTTATGTAAAGTTGGAATTATACGTCCTATATGTAACTTCATAATACATTATAGTCGTGTAAGGGAATATAGCATGTCTCGTCGCAAAATATAAATTATATTATCGCTCAACTCAAATCTGCTGAATGCAACTAGGCAAGGAGATATTAAGAAGATATTGTAAACATTAAAGCTGCTGTAGGTAACTTTTGAAAAAATGTATTTGCTAAAACTGTCATTATGTCCTGACAGTAGAATATGAGACAGATAATCTGTGTAAAAATCAAGCTCTTCTGGCTCCTCCTAGTGGTCCTATTGCCATTTGCAAGAAATACACGCTCCCGGTCAGAAACAACCAATTAGAGCCAGGAGGAATGTCTTAGCAGTGTCAGTCACGCTCGTGTACGCGCTGATCACACCCCTCTCTTGCACAGCGCGAGCCGTCGTTCAAACTTAAGATTGCCGGCGTGCTGCAGCTGTGCTTATGACAGAGAAACAACCTAAACGGCCAATTCTCGAGTGACACCTGCTCATCAAACAAAGAGGTAAAAGGAAAAAGACTGATGACGATAAACAAGCGAAAAAGAAAGAATTACACAGAGCCCATTGACTCGGTGTCAAAACTCTAGCCGCATAACATGTAGATAAAATGTCTCGCACTCTGCTAAGCAACAATTGAAACCTGCTAATTCACTGGCTTGTCATGTTGCTGAAATAATGTACTAGCACACCTTATCTAGCATTATATATCGCTAGAATAATTACTTACATACTGTAACGTTAGTTACCGTTATATTAACGTTATCTTACTAGCTATTTATAACTTATAGATAGAGTGCAACGTTATAAAGTTACATGTAGGCTATTGCAAAATACATAATGATTTGAGGACCAAGTTTGTAGTCAAAGTATGGGCAGGCCATAGTCAATGTAAAGCATATTATTGACGTTTAGCCCCTATTAGTGAATGTGCCATATAATTTTTTATCCGCTGTTATCGGTGGCCCTGTTTACTAGCCTGCGCGTTCACGACAGGCTCCGCTGTGGAGGACGAGCTGTGGAGGGAGGGCTGTAGCGCAGCAGAGAGCAAGTGGGTGGGACCTGTAAGTTGTGCTTGTTCAAATTTTCAGGCTAAGTCAACGTTTTCTCAAAACTCCCTACTGCAGCTTTAACATCATGCTTTTCTGTGAAGCTGCTACAATGAAGGCACTATACAAATCAATTTGACTTGACTGCTGTTATTAGTGTCTTATTTCCATTTGTGTAAGCTTATTTTGGTGAGGTAAGTCGCTTATTATGAGTTTGTTTTGAAAGACTAGCGATACAGATCAAGCAAGATCTGGCAACGCGAAATCCGGCAACACTGCCAAATGGTTAAAGATTTGGATTTCTAACATGCTTTCCCATTGATGCACAATCCAGGAATTAGTGAGTTACTGAGATGCCAGTACTGTTACTTTGGCCTTGAGCAAACAACTAACCAATACCATTCATAGAGAGAGTAACTAGCAAGACTAGTGCGAGGCCATCCTTCAAATGATCATTCACAAAAGCTCAAGCACAAGACTCAACTCGTGCTCTCAACTTCCCCTCCTGGACACAATTATAGAAATAAAGTTGGCGGTGGAGGGATGGTGGACAGATTTTTGCAGGAGTGAGGTAATCAGCTGTTTATCTGCAGCGTTATGATTCAGGGCATTAAATTAACATATGCCTCCTTTTTTCTGGAATTCTTTTCCTGTAAAAAACTCTACATTCAAAAAAACTTAACATAATATTTGGAAAAGTGTTCAATGCAACTGTCATTGAACGTGACAGGGGCAAATACAAAGTGCATTAAACAACATCCACATAAAAGCTCCAAAATAAGGAGCATATGAAGTACAAATATTTAGTCATCAATGGTGAGGCCAAAGCATGTTTTGTAGAGCATAACGGGGCTGTGTTTTCTTTAAAAGTCTGCTTTCTCATTGCCTGTGAACCAGAAACTACTAGGACGCACCTAAACAACATCCTCATGTTTGTGTAGAGCTCCTGACTCCAAAGTTGTAGCAAATGTGGCCAAATATTTGGAGTTTCCCCTGGTGGCTGGCCCTTAATGACTAGTGCATTGAAGACTCTGTCCAAATAATTGAGAGAAAAGAGGCAGAGAAGAAGGAGGGAGGCATTGACCTTGGAAACCTCTTTCACCTCTCCCCCTTTAAAACCCTGTGGCTTCAATCCCATAATCAATTATCCACTGAAGGCTAAAGACCACCAAAGTTTAGCTGCAGCGAGGATACAGGGCTGCAGGACTGTGTGGGAATGAGTGGAGGTGTTACAGACATTTTTGTTTTTTTAACCAAATACTTTGTGTGAATGAGCAATGGGCTATTTTTTCAACGTGCATATAAAAGGGCAACATTCAAATGTATTTATGAAACAACTGCTGTGCTCTTTGCTACAGCTGCAAGTCATGTATGTTGATAAGTCACGAGATGCCAGAGGTGGCCTATAATGAGCTTTTATAAAACGATTACAGCAATAATACAGTAAAAGTCACAGATGTTCAATAAATAGTTTTATATATTAATATCAAAATTGTCCATCAATTAACATTGATAAGCCACTCTTTGTAAAAAAATTCTAACCTCCCCAACTCAATTTTCTTGTGACTGGTCACATCAAAATTGTATCAATTTGCAGAATTTCACTTGGGCCAATTGACCGTTCGCAGGCCCCTCCCACAAAACGGCCATTGTCCAATCACACATCATAGCAACCGTTACTATGTGAGCAGGTCCGTCTCTTGCTTGGAGTCCATTGACTCCAAGTAAGATGGTGAAGCTGTGCACCTACGGCGTTTGTAAATCGGACACTAGGTATCCCGATAGATTGTCTGGAGGAGTTGTGTTCTTTCCGTGTCCAAAGCCGAAAACACAACGTGAGCGGTGCCTACAATGGATAAAACAGTGTGGACGGCCCCACTCCCAGTTAAATGTGTCGAACATGGTTAACTCGCGTGCAGCGTGCGTGAGACTGAGACACTGAGATTAGTCAAAGAAACATGGAGAAACCAGATCAAGAGGATCCACAAAGGAATTAGGTTTTCTAAAGGGTTGTTGTTAACATGATATTCTCAGGGGAAAATGAGCAGCAGTCAACTAGCAGTGCAGCACCCGTAGCTACAGTTTAGAGGAGTGCACGCTCGCAACAGGGAAAGCATGAAGCTATCTTGACAACATCAGTTCATATCGTAACAAATAGAAATAACCTTAAATAATATAACGTTATGGTTATCTGCATCTTTCCGTATAGTTACTTTTTAAACACATAATTCAGCATGACACGCAAGCGGTTGCCGTGGTAATGAACAACCTGCTTGTTAAAGCAAATAATCCTGTATCTGAGGCAAAATTACTAAATATGTAGCGCGAGTTATATATTTCTAACTCCAAACAATTAGCCACTGAACCAGCTTATAAAATCTTCTTCAAGGCTGTGCTGGTTGCATTTGATGTACAGGTCATGGGGTTTCTCAGATTTCGCTTGAGACCGGTAAGCATTAGCCTCGATAGTAGTCGTGTCTCCTTCATTGCGTATTTTTATATTTTGAATATATCCCTCCACTGCATACTGTAACCCCCTTTGCCTCGATCTGGAGGATATCGCTGAGGTATTGCTCCAAAAAAGGTCACTGACACGCACGGGTATACCTCTTCCCGTCATGGCAATCTGTCGCGCTGGTCGTGTTTGACCATTTGTTTGACGGGCGTAGCAACAATAACTAGGAGGCGTGGCTTTTGCGAACGGTCAATTGAAAAATTTAGATGTGACCAGTCACTAGAAAATTTTGAGTTGGGGAGGTTAGAATTTTTTTACAGTGTATTTATATTGAAAACATATGCAATTTTATGAATCATATAATAAAGCAATAAGCCCCTTGAAGCCATGTTTTACAGTGAATTTAGAACAGCTAAGGGGGTTTTAGGCACTCCGCTCCACGTCGTGCCTAACAACGCCCCTTAGCTGTTTTATAAAACGGTTACTCCATAAAAATATTCATTTTAATATTTATTTTCTTCATAAAATAAACACCAGCACCAAAAAATATAACGTTATAACACATTTATTCCCCCTCCAAGCAATGTAGTTCCAAAGAGGTTGCCAAGCAACACATGCAGCAACAAAGAATCACAAACGGCAGTTGTGCAGTAATACTAATGTAATGCGGTCACAGGTGTATGTTTGTTGAGTAATTTACAACGGCTTCGAACGCGGCTCAACCAATCAGAATCAAGGACCTGAACTATCCGTTTTATAATTAATGTTGAAAACTTTAAGCTGTTAATGGTTGCTATGCAACACAACTGTGCACATTTACATAAAATGTGCAGCTTCGATCCTATCAGAATGATCCTATCATTTTGATTGAAAAATTTATCATTTTTGAAACAATAAACGTACTTTTAATAATAATAATAATAATAATGTAATAATAATAACAATTATTATTATTATATACTATAAAATAAATATAATAATATAGTAATTAAATAATAATACGTATTATTATTATATTTATATTGTATTATAATTATTATATATTAATTATAAATTATTTATTTTGAAGGATTTAACAATAATAATTATTATATTATAATTACCATATTATTATATCATTAATACATATTATAATATATTAATTATATAATAATTGTAATATAAATATAATAATAATACTTATTATTATTATTATTGTTAAATCCTTCAATATAAATAATTTATAATTAAAATTATGATAATATTTCGATATTTACGGTGCTTGTTTAATTTTTTTTCAATACACAGAGAATTTTTTTTTACCAAACAGAGATGGTATACAGAGACTATACAGTAAAAACACATATATACACTAGCATCTTGCCTCTATTTGGCTTTGTGTTAAAGTCAAGGAATAGTTTATTTGCCTCTTTTTATAAGAAACCCTGCTGTTCCCACACCCAGTGTGGTTAAAGGAAAACCAATTCATTTGTCTTTAAATAAACTGATTGGCTCTCAGCTGCTAGAGTGTAAAGATGATGACATGAGTTAATCTCTCTCTCTCACTCCCTTTTTTTGGTTGGTCCCTGTTTATCTTTTTATAGAAGGGGCCACTCGTCTCGTGCATGTCAGCATTGTGCGTTTCTTTTATCATCCCCTCTCTTTCATGCAGGGAGAAAATGAGCAAAAGAATGAAAAAGTGTGTGTGTGTGTGTGTGTGCTTGTTTATGAAGAGATGTGGCTCATGAAGACCTGATTTACAGGATGTGGGTTTGCTAGGGGATCCTGACGTGTCCCAAACCCTTTTAGCCCAGATCCACCCCACCCCACCCCCACACACACACTCATTTAATGGCATTATGAGTTGCAGTGGAAATGTTTTGCACTAAAAGAAAAGACAAACTGAGGCTTTCTACAAACTTTCCCATGGGAATGGTGTTTATGACCACCGGTTCCTGCTTTAAGACGCAGGCCCACTGTTATCAAGGATTCACTGTCAAAGATAAAAAGGCTTAACTTGACTTTTCTTTTTTTCTCATATCAGATGTAAAATATTTCAGTCAGAAAAATTTACAGAGGACAGGAAGCAGAGAGGGGGAACAAGAAAAACTGTCGCCGGAGTAGAGAGAGGGCCCAGAGGAGCAGAGAGAAGTCTCTTTGGTTTCTGTGGTAACCAAGGGGGAGCTGCGGTCTGGTCAAAGGTCCTATTGTGGCAAACGCATTATCAGTTCAAAGAGGGAGAATGTAAATGAAGCACCATGAATTTCTAGTCAAAACGAGGCAATTTGACCATCTTCACTGTCAATGTCATGATCTTTCTAATGGTCCTTACCAAAATATAATATAAAACCACCATAAGAACTTTACAGAGTAAAAAAATAAGAAGTGATTAAGAGATGAAGTTTGAAATAAGGTCACACTTGTGAGAGTTACCATTGTGAGAAATAAAGATGTATTTGTGTGAAATTACAGTTGTGAGACAAAGTCTCAATTAATTAACATGTAAAGTCAATAATGTTAGATATAAAGTCATTTTGAGATAGCAATTGTGAGTATAAATGCATAATTATGATATATAATGTCACAATCGTGTGTATGCATTCCTAATTGTGAGATTTAAAGTCACAATTGTGAGTTTAAATTCATAAAAGATATAATCACACTGAGATATAAGTAAAAATCCATAATTATGAGATATAAAGGCACAATTGTGAGTAAAAAATCATAATTGTGAGATAAAGTCACAATTGTGTATAAATTCGTAATTGTGAGATTCACACTGAGATATAATGGTGCGTTCTATTATTGTCAATGAACCGACTCGGCCCTCGGATATGACGCCATTTCCACACTTGAAGCGCTCTGGTATGTTTTGCGCGTCCGAGTCGGAGAAAACATGGACGCCACCCGGAAAGCTGTTGCTATGGTAGCACTGGCCGAGTACCAGGCGCTTATCAAAACTCAGCCATTTGAACTTCTAAAATTTTCACTTTATTTCATGTTTTAGTTTATCTTCGGTTAGCAACACTAGCCACATTAGTAACACCCGTTTGAAACAAGGCTTCATTCAATATTGCACTCACAACAAGACCGATTCCCATACCCACAGGCAGTGATACGGACGCAGTAAGGTATTGCAGTAATACGAGAGATTAAAATCTTAATTTAAACAACCAAAGCGGTCCAAAAACAATGAAAACAATTCATATTAAGTCACACAGGGCGCAGCCATCTTGGATTCCGTATCAGAATTCTTGCTCGGTGTCCTCACGGTTGTCCGAAATCCGAGCGGGAAAATCCGAGGAAAGGGCGCGTGTTGGTGCGTGTTGCTAGGCAACGTCTGTCTTCCTAGTCGGAACTCCGACACGGATAAATAATAGAACGCACCATAAACTCACAATTGACCTGTCGCCGGCCCCTCCCCCAAAACGGCCATTGTCCAATCAAACATCATAGCAACCGTTACTATGTGAGCAGGTCCATCAAACATTGACTCCAAGCAAGATGGTGAAGCGGTGCGCCCACGGCGTTTGTAAATCGAACACTAGGTACCCCGAGAGATTGTCTGGAGGAGTTGTGTTCTTTCCGTTTCCAAAGCCGAAAACACAACGTGAGCGGTGCCTACAATGGATAAAACAGTGTGGACGGCCCCACTCCCAGTTAAATGTGTCGAACATGGTTAACTCGCATGCAGCGTGCGTGAGACTGAGACACTGAGATTAGTCAAAGAAACATGGAGAAAGCAGATCAAGAGGATCCACAAAGGAATTAGGTTTTCTAAAGGGTTGTTGTTAACATGATATTCTTGGGGGGAAATGAGCAGCAGTCAACTAGCAGTGCAGCACCCGTAGCTACAGTTTAGAGGAGTGCACGCTCGCAACAGGGAAAGCATGAAGCTTACTTGACAACATCAGTTCATATATCAATATCGTAACGAATAGAAATAACCTTAAATAATGTATGGTTAACTGCATCTTTCCGTCTCTTATGTATAGTTACTTTTTAAACACGAAAATCGCATTCAGCATGACACGCAAGCGGTTGCCGTGGTAATGAACAACCTGCTTGTTAAAGTGAATGTATAATCCTGTATCTGAGGCAAAATTACTAAATATGCATGCAGCGCAAGTTATATATTTCTAACTCCAAACATTAGCCACTGAACCAGCTTATAAAATCTTCTTCAAGGCTGTGCTGGTTGCATTTGAGGTACAGGTCATGGGGTTTCTCAGATTTCGCTTGAGACCGGTAAGCATTAGCCTCGATAGTAGTCGTGTCTCCTTCATTGCGTATTTTTATATTTTGAATATATCCCTCCACTGCATACTGTAACCCCCTTTGCCTCGATCTGGAGGATATCGCTGAGGTATTGCTCCAAAAAAGGTCACTGACACGCACGGGTATACCTCTTCCCGTCATGGCAATCTGTCGCGCTGGTCGTGTTTGACCATTTGTTTGACGGGCGTAGCAACAATAACTAGGAGGCGTGGCTTTTGCGAACGGTCAATTGTGTGTATAAATTCACAATTGTAAGATGTAAAGTCACAATTGTGTATAAATTCATAACTATAAGATATAAAGCCACAATTGTGTGTATAAATCCATAGTTGTGAGATATAGTCACACTGAGATATAAAGTCACAATTGTGAGTATAAATTCATAACTGTAAGATATAAAGCAACAATTGTGTGTATAAATTAAAAGTGTGACATATAAAGTCACACTGAGATATAAAGACACCATTATGTGTAAATTCATAATTGTAAGATGTAACATCACAATAATGAGACATCGTCAAATCTATGATAATGATTAAATGTTAACGTTAAATGGTATTCATTCACAATTGTGAGCAATAAAGTCACAATTATGAGACATAAAGTCACAGTCATCGCTGTGGGAAATTAAGTCACAATTCTAAATATAAAGACATAATTGTAAATATAAATTCATAACTTTAAACACTACAGACTTTACATGGAGTCTCTCGCCTTGTGCAATGCTCCATTCAGAAACCCTCCGCTCCCCCACTAGCAGCGGGTACACAAGCCTTTGGGGCACAATAGCACACCACTGGCATGTAGTTCATGCACTCACCCCTTTAAAGTCCTTTAATGGCCCTCGCGCCTGAGCTGCCATAGAAATCAGTCCAAATGAATTGCAACACTTTAAGAATGGGTAGATTAGAGGAGGAGAGGAAACAATGAAACATCAAATATGGCGAGCAGCAGGTCGGACAACAAGTCCGTCCCCACCAGATTACACTGGCTGCCTGGCAGACTGTCCTTTTCAATAAAGCCTGACCTAATTTCCAAAACATGAGGATTGTTTTCCGTCAAGCTCCATTGTATGTCAGCCCAATAAAAGCCACTAGAGTGTAATTTGGATGGGCTTCTCCTCTCAGTTCACGCTTCTTTAGAAGTATGTTGCTTGAAAGGAATTATAAAGGTTTAATTGAGTGTGGCAATTGATTGGATGGCCCATATTGATCACTAGAAGGGGAAGTGATGGAGGAAGACACCTCCTCTTCAAAGAAAGACAAGCAGAAAGAGCAGATGGCTACAGTGCTATTCTTCAAATTCCCTCCTTTTTGAACAAATGGCCCATGGTGTCATGAGTTTTTCATGATGATATTACTGACACGAGGTGGACCTAATCCACAAGTCCACTCGCTTAATGGGACAAAGGCTGAAAAGCGCTCATGAATAAAAGTGAGGGGGCTTTCTGACAAGCCATGAAGAGCCTAAACCTGACTGCTCCTTCTGAATCAAAGTAAACCTCAGTCTCAGTCTGATCTTCAACTTTCATTGTGTGGACTGAAAACACTGTTCCGCAGAAGAAAGAAAATTATGCAGGTTTGGAATGACTGAAGAATTTTCATTTTTGGATGAACTACCCCTTAAATAAAACAAAGGAAAGTTGTTATTACTCATGATTGAACTCATTCTCAAATGATAGCATCATGACAATGTCACATTTCACGCATACATCTGTTATGATCGCTTTAATTCTTAAATTGTTGTCTGCTCTGTGGGCTGAACTTCTAATACTGATGATTTTTGTTTTGGGCAAACATATGCATTTCATGTAAGGCACACATGGCTCATGGCTTACCTCATACACATCTTCTTTTTGAGACAAAGTTTCCCTCTTAAAATCATTCTCCAAAGTCATAACTAATCTTATGGCATGCTGTGCAGCTGAGGAATGTGTTTACTCACACCGAGTGGGTCTGCCAAGGGCTTCATGAGACAGAACCCAAGGCAAATCACTTTTTGTCTTTTGTGAAATACGAAATAAGATTTTTTTAAAACAATGTCTGAGTGTTTTTGTCCATACAGTAAAAGTCAATGCTGTCCAATGTTGTCTTCACTACTAGGGGTGAACTACGAGCCCTCCGCAGAAAGGTGATGCAGCCCGTCCCCAGGCCACTACTAAACCTAAACAGTTAGTGAGGCGGCCCCGAGACGGGTGACCCGGAGCTGCAGGGGACCTCTCTTTCTTAGGAGCTGGTGCTCCTAACCCCGGGGGAGGGCTGGTGGAGAATCTTTACTTTGGCTCTAAAGAACTTTACCAAATTCTCAAGATAGAGCAGTTTCCTCACTCTCTGGTCATACAGGTTGTGGGTGGGCAGTGAGTGACTCTCTGCGTCCTCCTTCCCAGCCCCCGTTGTTTTGCCACAGGCAGGGAGTGTGCGTTCAGGGACACGATGCTTCCTCACGCCTCCCTAGCCAGTCCCTCACAGGACCCACGGAGCCAGGTAAGTGCACCACACTCGCTGCCTATACTTCGGGATGCTGCACTTCCCGGGTTAGGCCCCAGTGCTCCTTGCGTCTGTTGTCCCTCTGGTGCTGCTTGCATGGAGCTTGGGAGCCTTGCTAGAGCTTTCCAGCTCGCCATTCTAGCTCATTCGGATAGTCAGATTCTTCTAAGCAATTCAGTTCGCCAGGTGTTCCCCCCAGTTCAGTGTTGTCCTGTTTGCCTCAGGGCAAACAAGGAAGCCCCTGTCCTGCTAACGGAGATTGCGGTTCTGCTGGCGAAGGACTAGCCCCTGTGCAGAGTATCTCTTCTTGGTGTGGAGTTGGACTCGGTGAACATGACAGCGCACCTCACCAACAAGCGCACACAGTCGGTGATGAACCACCTGAATACATTCACGCATAAGACAGCGGTTCCACTGAAGCAATTTCAGAGGCTCCTGGGGCATATGCCATCCGCAGCCACGGTCACGCCGCTCGAATTGATGCATATGAGACCACTTCAGCACCGGCTACACAACCAAGTCCCGAGATGGGCATTGCGCCACGGCACATTTCGGCTAACATCGAGCTGTCACCAAACATTTAGCCCATGGTCAGACCTTGCTTTTCTATGGGCCAGAGTGCCCCTAGAACAAGTGTCCAGGCATGTTGTTCTAACAACAGATGCCTCCACCGCCGCCCCTTCGGGTCTACAGAGAGCTCCCTTCAAGCCACTAGTCAGTTGAGCTTAAAATCCTGTCTCTGAAGACAGTGCTTCTTGTCTGCTTTGGAGGTAAGCAGAAGGAAATGGCTGTCTCCAAACAGAGGTTGGCCCACTGGATAGTGGATGCCATCGCCTTGGCGTACCAGGCCCAAAGCGAGCCATGCCCCCTTGGGGTGGGAGCTCACTCCACTCTGGGTGTTGGTTCCTCCTGGGCATTGGCGCATGACGCCTCTCTGGCAGACATCTGCAGAGCTGCGCGCTGAGCGACACCTAACACATTCGTGAGATTCTATAATCTCTGATTGGAGCTGGTTTCATTCCGTGTGTTTGGTATGGGAAAGCTGTCTCTGTGTCTCGCTTGCAGCACCATTCCCCTCTAACAGGGGGATATGAGCGCCTACTTGCTCTTCAGGTAAGTTCCCCACTAGGCGAACTCTGAGTCGAGTTCCTCCAGCATCCTTTCGAATGCAGACGTGGCGGAGGCGTCTGACGCCAGGCCCAGTGATCATGTGCATGAAATGTGTCTGAATGGCCGGGATCCCTATCTAGGCTCTTCAGCAAAACATGAATGAAGTTAGTAATTCCATTCATATTTATACCCGTATGTACGTGTAGGTGTGACTCGGCATGCAAATCTCACTGTCCAATTTCCATTGGCTCGTTTTGTTACCACTTGGAGGTGATTGGGCTTCCAGGTGAGACCCCATTAAGTCAGCCCGACGTAACGTCTCCGTTTCATCCTTCAGGGAACGGGGGTTACATTAGTAACTTAGATGTTTTGTTCCGAAATGCCTGAGCAAAGTCTGTTGTCAAAGTGGTTCGGTATAATTACTCCCAGAACTGTCTTACACGACTGCGTTCCCAAACAGCAGCATCGACCTTCTAAAGCAACATAACACGTTTATTGCGTTTCGTCAGCGTGCTCTGAGATGCAAGTATATACAAGTAGGGCTCGCTGCATCCTGCGCTGAACATCCAACCCTGCCCACATCCAAGTGTGACGTCAGAAGCCACGCCCATGTCCAACATGGGGGGGGGGGTGATGCAATCCTTACGGTACCATCACATATAGCTTGTGCGGACTAACATTTAATTTAAATAATACAATTTAAGTAGAATAGAAACAGTATGATAATGACCAATACACAGTACAATACATCAATAAACAATATGCCATAATCAAGACAACGCAAAGACAATATAAAACAATACTCACAAAACCAGTGCAAGCAAGGCGACAGACAAATAGTGCACAAAAATATTGCACAGTAAGCAGTAAGTACTGCATGATATTGCACATAATGAAAAGAGAGGTAAGTGCGACAGAATGTAACCCAATTTGAATAATACAGTGTAACGTATACACTGAAATATACAGAGGGTGTTGTTAACCTTCTATTGGTTGAGATATAACATGCCCCAGCAGATTGGTGCATTTCTCAGTTTATGAGTATGTGTATGTGTGTGTGTGCTGGCAGTGTTCAACTCCCGTATGGCGCTGGGGTAAAACTGTTCTTGAGTCTACTTATCCGCGATTTGATGGACCTAAATCGTTTACCAGAGGGCAGCAATTCAAACAAATGATGACCCGGATGGAAAGGATCCTTTAAAATGTTTCCTACTCTTCTGAGACAGCGTGCAATGTAAAGCTCTTTTAGGGAAGGCAGAGGGCAGCCAATGATTTTTTGTGCAGAGTTGATTACTCTCTGGAGAGCTTTCGGAGATCTGCCGCTGAGCTGCTTGCGTACAACTTAGACATGCAGTAAGTTATCACACTTTCGGTGGAACAGCGATAGAAGGACACCAGCAGCTGCTCTTGTAGGTGGTTCTTTCTGAGAATCCTCAAGAAATAGAGTCGCTGCTGTGCTTTTTTGACTGCTGCTGAGGTGTTTGTGCTCCAGGAGAGATCCTCGGCGACCCTGCTAATGTGCAGTGGTGTGTGATTTGTGTTGTGCTTTCGAAAGTCAATGATGATCTCTTTGGTTTTAGAAGCATTCAGGGCCAAGTTATTTACCCCACACCATTGTGTCAATCTCTGAATTTCATCTCTGTAAGCTGCTTCGTCTCCTCCTGAGATGAGTCCAACTATGGTCGTGTCATCTGTGAATTTGATGACAGTGTTGGTAGAATGGGTTGGGTTGCAGTCATAAGTGTAAAGGACGTAGAGAAGTGGACTAAGCACGCAGCCTTGTGGAGCACCTGTGATGAGAATTACGGTGGAGGAGGAATAGGGACCTAACCTAACCGTCTGGGGGCGGTTGGTCAGGAAGTCCTTAATCCAGTGACAGATAGATGAGGAGAGACCTACTCCCAGCAGTTTGGCTACCAGCCTGTCAAGAATGACTGTGTTAAAAGCTGAACTATAGTCAATAAAAAGCATCCTCACATAGCTGCCTTGGCGTTCTAGGTGGAGAAATGCTGTGTGCAGGGCAGTAGCGATGGAATCTTCTGTGGATCTATTGGTTCTGAATGCGAACTGATGTAGGTCGAAGGTGTCTGGAAGGCTGGCTTTGATGTAATGTTGAACCAGCCTGTCAAAGCACTTCATAATAACTGGGGTAAGTGCAACTGGGCGGTAGTCGTTAAGACCACTGATGACTGTTTTCTTCGGTAGTGGGATAACTGTTGCTGACTTCAGGCAAGATGGGATGGCGGCTGTTGACAGGGACAGGTTGAAGATCTTTGTGAAGACTGAAGAGAGCTGGTCTGCACATTCTCTGAGCACCCTTCCCATCACTCCATCTGGGCCTGCAGCCTTCCTTGTATTAACAGCTCTGAGCACACTCCTCACCCTGTGTTCCTGTATAATAAATGGGGGTACATGTCCGTTGAGGGCGGATGTGGGAGGTGTGACCGTCTCTGTCACTCTCACTTCAAAGCGGGCAAAGTTAAGTTCTTCTGCCAACGAGGCATTAGCATCAGAGGTTTTGTGAGTAATGTTTTTGAAGTTTGTGAGGTTTTGAATCTCCTGCCAGAGTCGTTGTGGGTCGTTGTGGGTGAAGTGGTCCTCAATCTCTCTTTTATACTATGCTTTCGCACCCTTGATGGCTCTCTTAAGGTTAGCTCTGGCTGCACAGTAGAGGTCTTTATCTCTGGGCCTGAAGGCATCAGTGCGGTCTTTTAAGCGGGTCCTGACCTCTCTAGTCACCCAGGGCTTCTGGTTGGAGTAAATCCGGATGTGTTTGTCGACAGTGACATTGTCGACACAGTTCTTAATATAGCAGAGTACTGTTGATGTGTACACCTCCAAATCCTGATTGTCGAAGACATCCCAATCAATTCTTTCAAAACAGTCTTGGAGCTGAGAAGAGGCTCCATAATTTTTTCACAGTCTTGGTAGTGGTGGGTGCTTTCCTTCGTAAGGGGGTGTATGCTGGTATTAAAAGCACAGAAAGGTGATCTGACTGTCCTAGATGAGGCAGTGGAATTGACCTGTAGCCTTTCTTGACATTTTAGTATGCCTTGTCCAAGGTGTTTTTCCCCCTTGTTGCACATTTGATGTACTGATGGAATTTGGGAAGAAATTTTTTCAAGTCTGCATGATTAAAATCAACTGCTATGATGTGCACGGCATCAGGAGGGATAGTCTGATTGGAGTTTATAGCTTGCAGCAAGTAGCTTTGAGCGGTGTTAGCATTAGCATCCGGTGGGATGTAAACAGCTGTAACTATAACAACAGTAAACTCCCGGGGAAGATAGAAGGGCCTGCATTTAACTGCTATGAACTCCAGGTCGGGAGAACAGTGACTGTCTATGACGTTGGCGTTGGTGCACCAGTCGTTGTGTATGTAAATGCAGAGCCCACCACCCTTGATCTTACCGGATTCTTTGTTTCGGTCCCAGCGTAATGCTGTCCGTCCAGCTAGCTCCATAGCAGCATTGAAAGGGTTTTTAGGTGTAAGGGTAGGTTTTGAGTGGGTTTCAGTGCAGTCTGTCATAAAAAGAGAAATATAAGAAGTAAATGAATGAGAATTAGGTGTGAGGGTTGTCTTCTCGATGCTTCTTCCAAAGTTTAAAAAATAATCCCGAACCACTTCACCAGAAATCTCGGCCGGCAGCTAATATCATTGAGTAAGATTACAGTGATGGGTAGGTTTAGGGATCAATGTTTGGGGTAGGCAATCAGTGCTGTGATTGATATGACCAATAAAACCTAAAGAAATGGCTGCAGGGCAGAGTTTTCATTGAACTGTTTTTTGGGGGGGAATTCACGCTAATGAGAATGTGATGTATTTGACATGGGCGTGGCTTCTGACATCACACATTGATGTGGGCCGGGTTAGATGTCCATCACAGGGTGCAGCGAGACGCTTCTCAGTATATATGAAAATTATTATATTCAGTGGCTTCTCCTAATTTTCTTAGTGATATTTAACGCCAGTTTGTCAGGAAGTGACGATTTTGTTGTCTTCGACTCACTGGATGGTGCTTTATTCGCAAATGTTTTATGCAATATTCCAATTTTGCGCACTTAAATTCACAACTTTGGATGGAAACATAGCTAGTGTGAAGGTGTATGAAAAGAGCAAAAGTGAGAGTGATCATGTGACCGCCCCTCCTCTCTCTCATTGCTGTCGGACATGGTGTAATGTCCTCAGATGGATTACAGACAGCTGTGTGAAGTCGGAAACCTGCAGCGATGAGTGTAATTATTTATCCACCTGTTTTACCCTTTTTTATTCATAATAATTCACCTATTAAAATAAAGAGTTTAAACAAAAAAAAATAAAGCATATGAAATCGCTTCAAATTCTTTATTTATAAAACATGTTCAAACTTAATGGAAAAGTGTTCCTAATCTGATTGTCTGAGCAGCATTCCAAAAGTGATGCACAAGACATTTCTCTGATTTGGACCACACATAAGCGGGATGATACAAAAATACCTGTGAAAATTCTTTTGCGTCCAGTTTAGTTGGCAGGGGGGGGGAAAGGACTTAAATTTAGGGCCAAATTTAAGTCAGAAACCTCTTGTTTATAGAACTGTTTTATAAAAGAACATTCAAGCAATCTATTATATGCTGCCAACGAGGGTCTCAGTCAAAGTACCATCATATAAACTTACTGGAGTAACAGACCACTAACAAAGCACAAAGCCGGTGCTTGAAAGAACACAAACACGCATGCACACAGTCACACACACAATATGCATGTTGACAGAGGCTAATGAACGTCCTGCGATCTGCTGCCAAAAGCCGTGAGAACCACTTCTCGAGCTTGTGGTGTCCTGCTGGGTCCCTGGAGCACAAATGAGCATCGTGACAAAATATTTCAGCACTGGAACACAAACGTAATAACAAAACTGGGAATAGAGCACCTACAACTCATACAGAAAAGGGCACTTCTCCACCTCATCAGAAACAAACACGGATCCTCAGCTTGCCAATAGGCCCTGTAACCAAGGGAACTGACATTTATTGTGCCGGAAAAACGGTTATAGGAAACTAGACACCTGCAATCCAGCCAATTAGGTTATGAGGGAATAGTACTGTTTCATTTCCTGACACTGAATGGACTTTTCAAATGAACAAGAATAGCCATGAGGGTTATTCATGCTCGACTTATAATCAAAACCCAGAGAGATCTCTTTAAGTGCTTGCTTTGATGGAACTTTTGTCTCAGCAAGTTTAAGTTTTGTTTGTTTAGTTGGTAAGTCTATTTCACTGAACATTTTAGCTAAATGCACCTAAAAGGCAATGCAACATAGTTAGATTATAGTAACTGTCATTGTTTTCAGTACAAACACACGTATTTATTTACACTTATTTACTTCTATTTATCTCAATTACCGGTTTTATTTCTTTACTCTGGGGCAAAAACAGGTTTTCAAACTGCTAATTAAATTTGAATAGATGTTTGTGTGCACTTTGTTTTGATTATGACAGCTGATATTTATCAAATGATGAAAAAAAAAGAAGCAGTAGTTAGGAATTGCTGCTTTTTCAAGTGATTTTTTTAATAAATAAATAAAAAATCATTATATTAACAAAAAAGTTCCTATGTTTGCCACCTGTCTGGTATGGGATAAAACACATCTCTTTAGCTATTAAAAGCCAAGCACCCGGGTAAATTTAAATCACTGTTCCTTAATCACTTTTTCCTGTTCCGCCCATTGGTGTCTCATGGGTATTATATCCTACGGTAGACAGCGGCAAGCTGCTACATACTCAAGTTGCCAAAGGTCCTCCACTTGCCTTGACCCCGGCTGACACCCGATCCCCCTAAAGCCATCTTTTATTCCTCCTTCAAGAAGAAACATTAGGATCATTCTTACACCCCTGCTGTTTGGTTGTGGTGACCTCTAAGCTTATGGGAATCCAAGGCCGACAGCAGAGTAAACGGCAACAGTCGGTTTCTAACAATCAGCTCTCTCTCTCGCTCGCTCTTCCGGCATAATGTTTAAATGGAGAGATTGAGGGTTAAGCGAGTGGTGCTTGGGTTGCTGTCTCCCGTTCCGGCTCTTGTCTGAATTAGTTCGGGATCACCGGTGCTGCCAATGGCGTGTTCTCAGGCTAGCACTGCATTCCTCACAGCATTTCATTCTTTCACACAGCATCTGTCCCTCAGCCTACAGGCAAAACCACAGCACAGAACCAACAGCAATTTGATAAGTACATAAAAGGATAGTTCACCAAAAATGTTCCCTATTCCACCCATATTTTGTAATCAGAATCATGCACTATCCAGGAAGTGATAAAATCAATCTGATTTTCACGGCATGATGACTATGAAAACACATCTTTCTACAGCAGACTTGTTTTAGCAAACAAGATGCTAATCTCCAGTCTGTGTCTTGTAAGTGCAAAACTTGCTTTTAAAGAATTGAAAACTACTTTGGAAGACGCACACACACACACACACATCTGGTTTCCATGTTTTATGAGGACTTTCCATACATAATGATTGTTATACTGTACAAACTGTATATTCTATCCCCCTACCCCTAAACCTAGCAATCACAGAAAAAAATGTGCATTCTAGATCATTTTAAAATAATTTAGTATGATTTATAAGCTGTTTTCCTCATGGGGTCCAGAAAATGTCCCCACAAGGACAAGGATTTTGGATATTGCCATCTTTGTGGAGACATTTTGTCCCAATAAAGTAGGGTTTACCAGGACACACACACACACACACACAATTTTATATATATATATATAAAAAGTTACTTTGTGCCATTTGGGTTAATTCCATAAAGGGACGTTAAATTAAACTGTAAATCTTTTTTTAAGTGTGGAAATGAGCTTGGGGTGTTAAAATTGTTAAGACACTGATTGACAGTGTTGCGTCAAACAGGCATTGATGATATTTCTCTCTTGTAATTGATGCACATGGTTTGAGCCCAGCCCTTGCCTGCAGCCACACTCAGGAATGTGCTAGAGAAGAGAAGTTCTTCTCCTTGGAAGAGTACAGTCCTCCATTGCATCATAGAAACGGCCTGTCATGAGCACCTACACTGCATGCTAACAACCAGAGCAGAATGCCAGAGATCTGAAAGTTGTGTTTTGATAAGGGTGTGTGATCTTGACCTATAAAACAACAGAGAGGAGAGAACAAAAACACTGCAGTGTTAAATGCTTAAGACGCCCAAAAGTAGCTCTACCTGCACTATATGCAAAACCTTTAAAAAAACATTAGCAACTTGTAGTGTCTAAAAAAAAGAGAGAGTGAAGCTTTGTTTATACAGTCACCGCACCTTCAATGAAGACGACAATGACTTCTGTATAACAAGCCCAGACATATTTGTATTGCTGCTCAGGTCTTCCATGACCTCACCCCATATCGAGATTCAGCCTGTACCTTCATTCAGGCTGACGTAGCAGAAGAATCCCAGGAAATCTTTCGGCAAAGAGGAAGTTTGGATTGCAGAAGCTCATTTCATCCGGGGCCCTGACAGCACAAGAGGCGATGTCATCATGGGCCCAGGCCATAGCGTTTCGTTGTTCCTGCTCATGGCACAACAAAAGAGGTAAATAAACATCAGCAGACTTGACTCCCCTCGGCTGTCAGTCCAATTACCCACAAACCCATACCTCTCAAAAAGTCTATTTACCCATGACCTCAACGGCTCGTGCCTGAGGTGGGGTTTTTTGTGGGAGGGGAGGGGGGAAAGTCTCTGGGAATCTGTTTGTGTGTGTTTGTATTTAAACTGCTCTCACACTCTTCAGAGATTTTTGCTGAGTCAACAGTTATCTTTCCTGTTCAATGGCTGAGTATCCCATCCAGCAGATAAAGATCTGCCCTGTGTCCCTAAATCATGCAATTCACACATTCACTGAGCCACTGAGATTTAAAGATCCACGAGCGACGGACATACTGTAGAGCATCAGCCTGTATACTGCAAATATATATATATATATATATATATATATATATATATATATATATATGTGTGTGTGTGTGTGTGTGTGTGTGTGTCCTGTTGTCCAGTAGTATATCTAAACATTCCTACAATAAATACATAATAAAAAAGAAAAGAAAAAATTGCCTGATAAGCACCTGTGTATACCTGAATATAACTGTTGTTATACTTTTTTCACTTGTTTTTCACCTAAAAGGGAATTTTACTGAAAATTAAGAAAGAAAAACATTGTAAAGAAAAGTTTATCCAGTGTACTTGTACAACTTGACAGCAAAGCTATGCTGAATAGTAGGCCATCACACTTCACCTTAAAATATCAATACTAAACAGGACAGATTGACAATGCATGTTTTTAAAATACAAAGAAAACCTCGAGAAAGATCTCCAAAAGATCACTACGTCCACATGATGTCATGGATACTAATATCTTAGCTCTAAATTAAAATTTAAGATAATCCTCTTAAAAATATAATAACTTGTTGGTTATGAAATTATATATTTTTTAAAACGCAGACACACACACACACGCACGCACGCACGCACGCACACAGGCACACACGCACACACACACATATGTCTGGTCCACTGTCTTTGTGAGGACTCTCCATAGACGTAATGGTTTTTATACTGTACAAACTGTATATTCTGTCCCCTTACACTAACCCTACCCCTAAACCTGCCCATCACAGAAAACTTTCTGCTCTTTTACATTTTCTAAAAAACATCATTAAGTATGTTCATTAATCAATTTCCCTTGTGGGGACCATTGGCTAGTCCTCACAATGTACCGGTAGGTGATTTCACGTTTGACTATTCTTGTGGGGACATTTGGTCCTCCTCACAATGTAATAAAACCAAGAGCACACACACACACACACACACACACACACACACACACACACACAAAAGGGAGTGTGACACATTTGCACAGTGGAAACATTTTGGCTCAGGTACTGGCAGAACCAGATTTTTAAATTACAACCTGTAGCAATAACAATATTGTTAAGTAGTTAGGTAATAAATAAGACGCCAATTTCTTGAAAATAGCATTGTGTTTCGAAATTTTGCAATGTCAGCTATAAAAAAATATATATTTATAAAGAATACAAATATTTTTAATATTATTCAAATATTTAGTTTTAATAAAACATTAGTAAAGTAAAATATTGTCACTCATGACTGTGACAGTTATTTTAAATACTGTATATAATTGCGCCTCAATATTGTTTTTAGTAGTGTCAATAGCAATATAATAAAAAAAGGACAATTTTGTTAATAAAAACACAATAAAACAATAGTTTATTATTGGCCTAACTGTAAGATTTTTAAAGTTGCCATTTAAAATATAGAATTGAATAGAATTCATTTATAGGCTATTGTAAATAAGGATTATTCAATCAGAATTTAGAATCCTGTATCAATGGTTTCTGTGATAAATCATTGTTTAATAAATTTCAAACTTCTCTTGTGCAATATTAGCAAAATAGCCCTATCTGTTTTTTTTAATCAATATTATCAAACAATGTAAGTTAATAAGTTTATTAAATAAGTATTTAATAGGCTACTCAATCAAAAGAGTAAAAACAACTATACAAGCTAAGTATACTTAGAATATTTTATTATAATTTTAAGTATATTTCGATCAAAAAACTGAGTACAAGTATAGGCCAAATATACTTTTCTGTCAGTATAAGTCACCATAAGTTACTTAAGTGTAATTTTAAGTATATTTCTGAGAAGTACATAAAAAGTAGACTGAAAGTACACTTTCTTATTTTTAGTTACTAAAAGGGAGAAAAGAAGTAAACTAATAGCACACTTGAATAAACTTCTTTGAAACAGTTTATGCAACCGACCACAGTGATTTGTCTTTCTCTGAATTTACAGTTTGACATTCTTTTCCCTTTATAAAAAAACACTCTTTAGCATGAAAACAGATTATGCTTACATTTAGGTTTTTAATGTTGCACAATAAACAGATCTACATTACATCGTCCTCTTATTAATTGCCATCGGGCATTGCATCATTCTAATTGTGCCATCTGATAAATATTATGTGAACACTTGCAATGACAAGATGGATTACATTTTGTTAATTGCTGTGTTTGACAGGAATCTGTGGGAGACAACAAGATCGCTAGTTTCAGCACAATGTTACAGCAGACAGTGAAGTTTGTAAGTGCGTGTGTCCCGTGCATTACTAGCCGTGATATAATGACAGAAGGTGTTCAGTTCACATCGCCACTGTCATCATTATTGGGTGGCTAATCCTATCATATGATCATTGTTCATCACTACCGGCAGATTGCTTAATCTTCCTGAGAGCCTGAAGAGAGAAAAAGAGAGAGAAGGGTGGATTTAAATTGTTCTGATCTGATGACCCATGACATCAATCTGGGTCATACCTTCCAACCAGGACCACACAGACGAACAGGCCTTCCATCAAATCACATCAAACAGACTCAATCACTTTCTGCAATGCTTTAAAGACAGCCAGAGACGTGCAAGACAGATCTTTGTATTCATATCTAACCTAAGTCACTCACTCAAGCCATTTGACCAAAGCATGAGAGGAAAGTTGCACACAAACCAACCCAAGAAGTCATCAAAAACCTCTCAAAACCATCAAAGATTACGAAACAATGGCTCGGATGATTGTCGCCTATACAGTCCACCGATACGGCTCACCTGCAATTATTCCAGAGCAAGCCACACTCTCTCGCTTTCTGCCCGGGTAAGATGATGCTCTGTGGGTGGTGGTCTCCAAAGGCCTGTCAGGACAATAGATCAAATGCCAGCGCAGTTCCTTTGAACTATTGTGTCTGTGTCTCTCAAAGGCATTATCTGACCCAGGACTACCTGGCCTGTCAGTGAAAGAAGCAGGCACTGCTCAATGTAGCAAAAAATCCGCTTGTCTGGTATGTGACATGGGAAATACTTTCCTTTATTCTGCTGCTTTGGGTACTCTCAGGGAAATCTTTCAGGTCTCTGAAGGGTGAACAAATGTGGATAAGATCATGATTGACTGAGTTCTTATCAAACTGCATTGCTTGCGAGAAAGTGAAAGTGAAAAAAACAACAACATTTTGGTAATTTACACAAATTGTTGGATATAATAAAATCAATAAAGGTCATTATAGAAGTGAGGGATAAATTAAGCTATGAGTGTTTGCTATCAGTGATAGTTTTCGAGATGAATAATGGCTAAAACATGACAGTAGCCCAACAAAAATAGCCACCCCACTCCCTACCGCAGCAAACACGATTATAGTCGAGAGAGGACCTGAGAATCTATGGCGTTATATGTGTGCCTCAATCCTGAGCGAGTAATTGTAAGTTTTGAGCACAGAGAACTATATTTTGCAAGCACATTGCATTATATTTTGAACAGAAATTAACAATAGCAAAAAAAAAAAAAAAATCGTTTGAGCAAAGAAAAACGATTCCGTGCTCAATAAATGTATTTGCTATTATCCATATTAAAGTGCAATAATAACCCCTCTCACGCAGTTTACAGGTGCTCTCTCACAAACTTATTCTCTGCGCTCCTGTCAAGTCCCTCTCTCTCTCTCTCTCAACCTCTTAATTCTGTGCGCGCTCAACTCTTGACACACACGCTCGCTCAACATACAACAGCGTTACAAGTGTGCCACAAAATCAACCAATCGGAAAATTAAAGGTCAATTGTGATTGGCTGTTGGTCTCCAATCACCACGCAGCACAAAGAAGACGAAAAATGAATTTGGATAATATGGATAATAGCAAGTACATTTATTGAGCATGGAATCGTTTTTTCTTTGCTCAAACGATTTTTTTTGCGATTGTTAATTTCTGTTCAAAATATAATGCAATATGCTTGCAAAATATAGTTCTCTGTGCTCAAAACTTACAATTACTCGCTCAGGATTGAGGCACACATTTAACGCCATAAGAATCCACCTCTCTGTACACGTTCAGGATAGACAAGACAAGAGATCTGATTAGTTTCACTGTTTAGGAACAAAACCACCAGCACCACCCTACAGCTTGTTGAGAGTCGTCCAAATACAACAAGACATGCTCTGACTCTCATGATTGAGCCGTTATTTCTCGGAAATGTAAAAACACTGTAGGGGCAGATTTTTCTTTTACGACATGGACATATTTACTGACTGATTTTAATGTTAAATCAGTACTAACCTGCTGTATTTATATTAATTGACAGAAATCTAGAAAAATGGAACTGAAGTATTTCAGCACAGAAGAAATGAAATAAAGATTAAAAATAAATCTTTGTTAGTGAAGAATTTTTTTGTCAACAATAGTGAAGATGAGGCTAAATGTGCATCGTGGCGATAATTATTTAATATACAATATTGTTCCAAAGTTTAGGATAAATATTACTTTTTTATATTTTTTATATATATATAAATATTTTTTTTTTTATTCAGCAGGGATGCATTAAATTGATCAAAAATGTCAGTAAAGACTTTCACATTCCTACAAAAAAATATTTCTAATAAATGCTGTTCTTTTGAATTGTCTATTCAAAGATTTCTGGAAAAAATGCGCAGCACTTAATTTTACAGTCCTGTTCCCCATGTACATATGTACTTATTATATTTATTACAATAACAACTAAGTACTAACCCTGAACCTACACCTAAACCTAACCTTAACCTTAACCTTACCTTATTAACCAGTACTTTCTTAGGTAAGTACACTATAAGTACACGTACTGTAAAATAAAGTGCAACCAAACAATTTATTACGATTTCCACAAAGACCTTAAGCTGCACAACTGTTTTCAACAGTGATAATAAATTATCAGTAGCATATTAGAAGAATTCCTGAAGGATCATATGACACTGAAGACTGGAGTAATGATGCTGAAAATTCAAAACATGTATAAATTACATCTTATGAAGGAAGAAAAAAAAGTTATTTAAATTGTATTAATTCACAATATTCCATTTTTTGCTGTATTTTTGTTCAAATAAATGCAGCCTTGGTGAGCATAAAGACTTTTGACGGGTAGTGTAGACTGTTTATGAAAACAAGTACACTTTACACTGTTTGTGTTGAATGTTGATAAACATTTAAATATATCAGATTTTTGAATAATTGTATTTTTTATTTAATTTACAACTTTCATGTCAACTAAAATGTTATTTTTGTTGGCTAAAATTAGATGCCATTTTAGTCAGAGTAAAAGTGACTAAAATGAATGAATATGACAATGTTATTGATACTGCAGTAATACCATTTCATGGTCCGCAGAAGCCCACCAAGATTTTCTGCTGTCGTCGTCATCTACCTCTTTGCCTCTTTTATTGGAAAAATAGCCATTGGTATTAGATGAGAAAATGTGAAAGCAACAGATACTGACAACATGTATAAAACAGACTCAGAAAGAAAGAGAGCTCAAGATTCACAAAACCTGTGTTATTCAGATGAAGAGTGACAGGCATGCTAGTTTGAAGGGCAGCTAAATGAGAGATGCTGGCACAGGTAAGAAGCAGTAAAAGCCTTGTAAATGTAAAAGGTAAAGGTTAAAAAAAAAAAAAAATGCCTTCAAAAAAATTCAACTCACATTCAAAGTCCCTTGAACTGTGGTCAGAAATCCATTGAGGAACACCACTCACCGCATACAGTCCACTTTGTTTTGGCTAGACACTGTAGATACTGTGAACGGGGTGGGTGTTATATCTGTGTGTGACACTGCAGGATTACAGCATTAAGAGTGTGCAGATGTGGGAACATCCACAGATGGGCCATCATCCCACTGACGTTGGCACACTGACCCACTGATGGGCACCAATCAGCTTCCACTGATAAAGTAAAGAAGATTAAATAATTTATTATGAAATGTGGAGGTGGTTCCCAAACATTCAAACAAAAGCTCTTCAAGGCCTCAGACAGTGAAGATTTTAATGCAAGTGCTAAAGAGCGGTGTGGCTGAGAGTGTTTAAAGCAGATACTGCAATGGCAGGAGCACAGACGAGACAGGCTGAAGCCTCTTTGAGCTAAAGCTGATTAAAGAGGGACAGATGGACCCATATCAGAGTAAGAACAGTATTATTCACACAAACATAACACTGTGCATACGGACATCACTGCACATACGCATCTGTACACATGTGGGGGATTCATAATAAAGTAGGTCAACACACATGAGCATCACTATATCTATTAATCCATCCATCCATCCATTCAAAAATTATACTAACAGGTTTAATTCCAGCCTTGAAACATAATGGGAAATTAGTAACTCCATGAACCACTAATGGCAGGCCGATGACCTTTGCCCTTCCTTCTGTGGGCTTGCTACACTTGAGGAATCGCTCTAGGCAAGTCTACATGATTGTTAGCCAGCCGATCTGGAAGCTGCCATAAATCCATTGAGGAAATGAATTGCTCAGTCAACACTTACAGAGTAATACGTTTAGGAATGCATTAAAGAATAATCTCATCAACCAATATCTAAACATTAGGCCTGCTCTAAATTAAAATGCTCAGATATGACAGTTTAGTCATTCAAATGCGGTCTAGGAAGGTAACTGCAAGACTTCTAATATCTTTCCTCTTTTGTCTTACTACATGCAGATATATTTTCTTTCTTTCTTTCTCTCTCTCAATCCTTATACCCAGTATAACCCCTCATTTAAGTGCAGATACTAACCCAACTTCATATTAAGTGCTCCCTTTTTTTGTGCTCCCTTGTTTCATTGTCTACAATGTACTTTCATTGACAGGAAAGGCTTCAGCATGTAGTGTCATCCTGTTGTCGAGGAAGGTTTTGTGATCAGACACTGACTCAGCGACTGCACCACTGATTGACTCAACAGATGGATCATTCTCAATCTGTGAATCATGAGAGCTTTAAAAAATGTGCAGGGGTGCAGCAAAGTGCACTTACTGCCAAAACTTGCACTGCATTCACTATGGAATAGTAGTAAATCTTAAAAAATCTTTTTCTTAATCAGTTCATGTTCTTTGTCTTGCGTTTGAGACGCAAAACTGCCTCTTGCCCCACTGGCATTGTTTTATGAACATAAAACAATCTTGTAAGATAGTATTTGTAAAGCACAAGTCAAACAGAACCATTTTAAATTTCATTAAGAAGTCATTTTCTCAGCGCATTTACTTGCACACAACTTACTATTAAGCATCTTTAATCTGTGGCTTTACCAGCATGGCCTCCATCATTTTTCCTCTTTACCTCAATAGATGATTTAGTTGTTTTCATTTGTGCATTAAGCTCCAGATAAATTACTCCCAGCGGAAAATGAGGCACAAGTTGGAATCACGGTGATTACCATGATATTTCCCAGGGTGTGTTTGTATTGCAGTTGAAATCTTCGAAGGAAATGTCTGAGAAGCTATGATGACAGATCACTATTATCAGGAATTCAAACTGGTTAATCATGGGGAAGCTAGCTAATGCTGCAGTCCCAGGCTTTAACTATTTATTTAGAGTATAGTGCGTCTTTTTCTGGATGCTTAACAACAGTTGCTTTATGCCATGCTGTTTCATTGGATGTGCAAGCCACGTTGTAAAATTAAACGGTAACATTTTTTGGCTTTGTAAATAGTAACAGCAACAATGTTTTTGTTGTTGAATGTAAAAAATTTAAGTGAATATATATATTTTTTTATTTATTGCGTCTATACAGGAAGTACAAGACTACATACACATACTTTAATTGTGTATATAAAATAAACCATTGCTATTGCAGCAGTGTTGTTCATATGCATTTGCCAGATCTACTGTGCGTTGCATTACAAGCAATTATGGCTACTTTAGGGATCCAATAAAACGCACTGATGTAGACATTTAACAAGCTCAGACAAAACTTTTCTCAAAAAAAAAAAGAAAAAAAAAAAACATTTAGGGTGACATCATCTGCTCCTATTATTGGATTTATATCTGTACAGCTCCACGGCACTGACTGGACGGTTTTCCTATCTGACCTCCTGGGCTGTTCTGGAGCGCTCTGGTGTGCTTGCCTCATGAGATTTATTCCACTTTTTTTTTACTCATGTTTGGAAATAAACCAAGCTCTATTTTTGTAAAATGGATGTATAGTCTACTTGCCTGTCGAAACAACAGCTATTCTGTACGGATTCCAGTAGGTTTGTCTCATGCACTTGACCAGGATTTTAAGACAAAAAACAACAAAAAACTCTTATGGAACCAGACCATGTGCAAAACTCCTCACAATGTCTTTAAAGTTATTTATAGTATTTTATAGTAATCCAACTATGCTAATAAAAAGGTATTTTAAGGAATAACATTCACTAAAGCCTTTTAAGTGAATCACTTTCCTTCTAAACATCAAGTTTAATGCAGTGCTATACAAGATTATAAAATATTTGACTTTTTTTTGTTGTATTTAACGATGTATCAGAACATTAGTTTCAAAGCTGTCATTAACACCAGTAATCAGATATGCTATAACTCCAAGCAACACAATGTACCTTCAGTAAATATCCAGATATCAAACATTCATTCTTGGTCCAGATAAGAATTAATTGGCGGATCTTGAAATCATCGCTTCTGAAAAGCCGACATTCTTTTTTTGAGACAATGCCAACAATGCCAAATTCTTCCACCCTCAACGGTCGTCTAGAAGCCCAGATTCCCTGCAAATCAAAGTATAACAGTGAAGTCTTGACTTAATTCTAACTGAAAACAGCTCATTCATTATTTTACAACTGTACAGCAAATGGACACTTCAGTTAGATAATTTATTATCATTATTGCATTTAAATAAATAAAAAAGTTTATATTGTTTGGGAGCCAAAAATAAAAAGCCTGGCCATCTCTGGAGGTTTATTTTTAATCAAGGTTGTTTTGCCTATCTTGTCCTTTATGACTAAGGGCCGGTTTTCTTTCACTGACCAAAGGAGACAATTACAGGAAATCAACTTACTTAGCACTTAGCGAAGTGACTAACAGTGCAAATAAGAGTGTGTTGTCTTGATTGGATCGGTTCAAAGCTAAGGGGTGTGCGCTTATGGAAGAATTGAGAGATTGCCCAGGAGCCCATTTTTAACAATTCGCTCAACCTTTCTTCTCCTGCCAATGCATTGTCCGCCCCAAAATGTCACATTCTTTTGTAGCAGCAAAGTTTAAGGGATAAAACAAATGACTTAAGTGGCTATGCAACATATATTTCCATTTGACTCCGTCTTAAGAAATAGTTGTTTGGTCTAGTGCTGATTGAAGGTGCTCACTTGTAGAGTTTCTATAAAACATGATGATTTTGGAATAAATTTGAAGAAGTTTAGGATATGACTCAGAGCTGTTTGTATGGTGAGACGCCTAATATGAAAGAGATGGATGACTGCTTTGAGATCTAACGTGCACAGTTGGCGTAGAGATGGATGACAAACCACGTGGTGGTTTTGGCCTGCCATGGGAGATGTGTGGGTGAACAACAGACAAAAGTCTGTACAGCTGTTTTGAGTGACCCAGTTAGTGAGTGACAGGCTGGATAGTCTATGGTCTATTATGTGTGTATCTGTGATGTGACTGAAAAGCATACGTTTACCAGTAAAGGCTTGTGTTGAGTAAGTTGGTGGCCCATTATGAGGAAAGTCCACAGCATCACATCTCCCCCAGCCTTCTCTCTTTCTTTCACACTTTAAGCAAAAAATATATATACAGAAAAATGGAAAAAGTATGGGCCATTTTCTGCCAGGAAATGATCCATTACAAATATGCCAGCATGGCATTTTGGCTGTCTGTGATATCTAACACACTTGATTCAACTCATCAGGGCTGCATTTCCCCAAAGTATCGTAAGCCAATAAGTAAATTGTAGAACCATTGCCACGAATGGTCTCTACGATCAACTTAGCTCACAATGCTTTCGAGAAACGCACCCCAGATCATTAGCAAAGGCTCCAGGACCAGAACTTGGTGTGTCAGATTTTTGATACATCTAAAATATGCTGCTATTTTATGGTTTGTATGACTATCCTGCAAATGCAAAATAATATTCTGTGCACATTGAAGGGTCTGAAATTTATAACAATATATATATGATATTTGTGAGAATGAGTGAGCATTAAATCATACTGTATAAATACTCAAAAAACATTCTGCCTTGCTCTAATTCTTATGCATTTTTAATATGTCTTAAAGTCCCCCTGTTGTTAATCATTTTATTCCTTAAAACTCATTTTTGATCACTAAAATTATATATTTAAAGGGATACTCCACTTTTTTTGGAAATAGGCTCATTTTACAACTCCCCCAGAGTTAAACTGTTGAGTTTTACCGTTTTTGAATCCATTCAGCCGATCTCCGGTTCTGCCGGTACCACTTTTTGCATAGCTTAGCATACATCATTGAAGTGGACTAGACCATTAGCAGTTCTCAAACAAAAATCACCAAAGAGTTTCGATATTTTTTCTTTTTAAAACTTGACTCTTCTGTAGTTACATCGTGCACTAAGAGCGACGGAAAATGTAAAGTTGCGATTTTCTAGGCTGATATGGCTAGGAACTATACTCTCATTCCTGCGTAATAATCAACTGCTGTACCATGAGTGCAGCAGGCGTAATGATATGACGCAGCGCCAAAATAGCCCCCAGCTCTAATTGACGGAAGGTAGCCTATTTTCAGGCGCTGCGTCATATCATTGCGCCTGCTGCACTCATGGTACGGCAGTAAAGTTTCTTGATTATTACGTAGGAATGAGAGTATAGTTCCTAGCCATATCAGCCTAAAAAATTGCAAATTTACATTTTCCGTCGGTCTTAGTGCACGATGTAACTACAGAAGAGTCAAGTTTTAAATAGGAAAAATATCGAAACTCTTTGGTGATTTTTGTTTGAGAACTGCTAATGGTCTCGTCCACTTCAATGATGTATGCTAAGCTATGCTAAAAGTGGTACCGTCAGAACTGGAGATTGGCTGAAAACGGTAAAACTCAACAGTTTAACTCTGAGGGAGTTGTAAAATGAGTCTATTTCCAAAAAAAGTGGAGTATCCCTTTAAATGTTTTTTCCTTGAAAAAAATGTCTTCATGTCTTAAAATAGCTTGAATGTAACTCTACACCATTGCCTCATTTAGTATATGCGGTCCTATGAATATGCAAATTAGCCCCGCCTCCACTCACTCACATCAGCTCAGAGATCCACTCGTTGACGATCACATGTTGACGTGATTGGATACAAAGTAGTTTGTGACGTCAGAAACACCAGCGATTTCAAACCGAGACTGTTTTTTGAGCCTGTCTTTGGTTCACTGCAGTTTTAAGGAGAAAATGCTCAGCAATTGTTTTGATTTATGCATTTGTACATGGCTTGTCTTAAAGCATATTAAAAACACCACACAGACATATAAAAAAACATTAAAAGCTTGATTTTCACCGCAGGGTGACTTTAAGATCTTCTTATCGAAAAGAAAAACAGATTCTATCAAGCTGTAATTTTCTTCTCATGTCTGATTTGAATTTAAATTAAAAAAACAACAACAACTGGCTTTGTGATTCAGGAAAACTAATTAGTAGCACTAATTGATCTGAAATAAAGTACTCCAGTGTAATCAGGGTTGTCAACTTTTAAAATCCCAACTCCTAAATATGAATTGAATCTGAATTAAAGTAGCAAACAGGATGTAGAATCACAATTCAAATTTGAATTTAATGTTCAACAAGACAAGCTTTGAATGATGGAAGAAATCGCATCATTCAACTGAAGAAAAATAAGTATAATGATGTATATAATATATTCATCCATCTTCCTAGCATTATTCTCACTCATGTGCAGGGTTCGCTTCACACAAACACATTTGATTTGGCACAGGTTTTACGTCGGATGCCCTACCTGACACATTCACACTCACACAACAATTTGGCATATCCAATCCACCTAACCTGCATGTCTTCGGACTGTGAGGGAATACCGGAACACCTGGAGGAAACCCATGCTGACACGGGAAGAACATGCAAACTCAACACAGAAAGGACTGCTGGCTCAGCTGGGGTTCAAACCATGGACCTTCTTGCTGTGAGGCGAGAGTAATACTTTGCCACCGTGCCGTCAATGTATATAATATATTATTGCAAATAATTCAGTAATATCCTCTTTCTTTCATTTCAGCTTCCTGTGGTGTGGCCAATACAATTCAAATAAATGCTTCAATTCAAGGGAGCCAATTCTTCAAATATGAATTCTGCACAAACCTTGTAACGGTAATTTCTGATTTAATACAACTGCCCATTACAGCCGTAGACATTTTTAACAAACACAGTTCGACTACTTGTGATGCAACTGCACAGAGGATTTAGCAGGACATGCAGAGGTCCATATGCATGCCATGGACAGCATTATTCTTCTCACTCACTGTCTGTGCATGCTTGCTTTTGCTCTGCAACGACAATGACCTGCCTTCCTCCGTACTGGCTATTAGAGAAAAGAAACACACACACACACACACACACAGTTTCCCTCTCTCCACTATTTCTCTCCCTCTGTTTCTCCCCACTTCCCACTCTGGGAACAGAGGCGTGCTTCAGGCCGGGTCTGGGAGAAGAACAGACAGGGATAGGCCTTTGAAAGAACAGTATTGTGAGGTCACATTCTTCCCAAATGCGAGCGGGAGCCAAGTCAGTAGCTGTCGGAATTACCCCATGAATCATACCCATTGTGATGCCTACTCCAAGATGAGAACATGGAAAGGAATTAGGTACGGCTAGTCTTATCAGTCCTCCGACATGGACACAGGGTAGCCAAGTGTCCGCAGCGACAGGGCGACGTTCCCGCGACCGTCAACGAGAAGAATTCCTCCGCTGCCATGTGTTGTTACTTAAGGGTGTGCTGCAGCCAAGCAGAGTGTGCTTTTCCATACACGCCCGTCTTCCTGTCTGTGCACTTCCTCCCATAGCCGTTACCCAGAGATCTTTGTGGTGGGTCCTGGAGTTCAGGCAATATTAGGTTGCACCTCTTAAAACATGTCAGCTTTGTGGTGAAAATTAAAGAATGGAAAAAATGATGAAACGTAATGTTTTATTGATCCTTTTCTTCAAGTTTCAACTGTTAAACAGAGAGAGAGAGAGAGAGAGAGAGAGAGACGGCCAGAAAGGGAATGGAAAGACGGTTTCGGAGGAGGCGTGCGAGCGGGGCCATCGCCACTCGCGAAGGGTGGTTTTCGACAACTTGGATTTATTAAGCATGGAGAATTTGCATGGAAATTGTGTTACCTCCAGTGTCTGACTCACTGTTTGGTCTCTGCAGCGGCACTTTGATTTAAAGGAGCGAATGCTGAGCTGGAAGTTTTCTGGGTTTTACAGTCAGACCTTTGTTTTTGCTCCTCTCCTGTTTTCACTTTCGCAAGTTCGTGTCTTGATGAGGAAAAAATTATTTTTACGAAGACCTCCAGTGGAAACATCAAAACACATGTTGAATATTAGATACACAGATACCTTGTTAGGAGGCCCCTGACTGCAGAGCGAAGCCGTTTCCCCTTTGAGCCGCTGTATCTTTACGGCAGGCCTGGAGAGAGGGAGATGCAAGCGAGATATGACAAATGAACTGTGTTCTGCAAGTTAAAAGAGAAATGTGTTTGTCATTTTAGTTACGGAGGATGAAAGAGGCAGAAATCAACAATGAGACAGTGTAATCTAAACCACTTTACAATGGAAAGAGACACGGTCTCTCCCAGGATATGGGAGGGGGGGGGGGGGGCAAGGTTAAGGAATAATCGACTGGACCTTTCAGATTTTTAGACATATGAGCTGTGTGTCCACAAAGAGCTCCGTCCTCAAGGAATCTGATGATGGATGTGCACAGTGCCAAAAAAAGAGAGAGAAAAAAACATTTTGAATGAAGTAATAGCGCTTTGAACAGAAAAACACACTGGCAGGAAATCTCATGTCAGCATTCTCCATGCACAGACCCCAAAAAACACATGAGGAGAGGGAAAAGACAGGGTGGAAGGAAAAAAAAAGTTAGGGATTCTCTGAACTCACAGACACGCATCAAAACAGCAAGTCTTGTGTGAGAGGGCTGTCGGTGAAAGCATTTATATGTGCGTGCACAGTCTGCACACGCTCTGGGCTGCTGTCTGTCAGTGGTTGGGGGAAAGAGGTGGTGGATATGTGCGAGTCATTGGTGGATCCCGTGAACCATACTTCATGTGGGCCTCTCTCTCACTTGGAGGAAACGTACTACATGGGTACATTGCAGTATGTAGACTGCAGAGCTTATGAGGTGAACACAGGCAGAGACACAGGAGAACCAGAATAGCAACGATATGATTATTATTAGATACTAAACTGTGAAAGCAAAAAGATGAAAAAGTGTTTTAAAACATAATAACATTATATATATTACGAATAGAAAGTTCAAAAGAAGAGCATTTATCTGAAATAGAAAGCTTTTGTAACATTATACACTACTGTTCAAAAGTTGGTGGACAGTAAGAATTTTATTCAGCAAGGATGCATTAAATTGACCAAAAGTGACAGAAAAGACATTTATAATGTTACAAAAGCTTTCTATTTATTTTGAACTTTCTATTCATCAACGAATCCTGAAAATAAATTGTACACAACTGTTGTCAACATTGATAATAATAATCAATGATTCTTGAGCAGCATATCAGCATACTAGAATGATTTTTGAAGGATCATGTGACACTGAAGACAGGAGTAATGATGCTGAAAATTCAGCTTTGCATCACAGGAATAAATTGCATTTTAAAATATATTCAAATAAAAAACTTTAAATTCAAAATTAGCTAAAATATTTCACAATATTACTGTTTTTGCTGTATTTTGGATAAAAAAAAATGCAGCCTTGGTGGGCAGAAGAGACTATATATATACACTTTCTCCATTGAAAAAAATCTTAGATCCTTGAACGGTAGTGTATATATAGTCAGAATACACAGCTGATTTTGAATGACTGCCAACGGAGAAAGTTTCAGGCTAACAAATTTCCTCTTGCTTTTATGTATTTAAAGGTTTCGGTTTAGAAGTACCACATTAGATACATCTTACACTCGCAGTGACATGCTGTGCACAAATGGCTGATTGTTTAGTGAAACTAACTAAACCTAAACTAAAACATTACACTCATTTAAAAATAGTAGTAAAATAAAAAAGTTGCAATTTGTAAAACTGCAATAACCTTGTTAAAAAAAAAGAGACGGAGAAAGCAGATGAAATCAAAAAAAGGAGATGTAAAAAGTAGCGGGTGAGTGCGCAACAAAGCAGCTAGCCCCCCCAAGTTGATTTGCTCTCTGGTGAGTAAGCTTTCAGTCCATTAGGCCAAATAACAACCAGGTGCTGTCACTGCGGCTTTTCATTTAAGGAAGGTCTGCTTTGTTTCATGAAGAGATGCAGGAGGTCGGGAAGCGGTCCAGCCAGAGCCATAAAGAGGGTTCTCACTGCATTTAAACTGCTCTCCTCTCGTCCTGTCACCTGAGTCACCTCTCCAACTGTCCAAAAGGGCAGCATACTTTTCATTTCACGTTCTGACATCAATGTGCGTTACAGTACCTCATTCCTTTGTAACCGTGGGTGTCATCTCCCCCTGAGTGAGACCTCCCTCCATTAACCGTTCACGCTGCTTCCCACAACAGAGCGCAAGGCCCCCGGGCCAGCACCAAACAAGCTATTTTCCCTCCTCTCCATCTGTCTCCTCCTGAACTTTTAATGAGAAACAAGAAAAAGAGTAGGCAATGGAGGGAGAGGAATGTTTGACAGAAGTACAGAGGAATTTGACAAAACAACCACAGACAATAAATGTCAATGACAATAAGAATGGGAACAAAGACCCTTCCGACCGAGTTCAAACGGTAGACTCTCTCGCAAATTGAGGGCCACCTGGACCACCTCGACAAATCAAGAATCTGACTAATCCAGGGAGACTATAGGAAGATGTTGTGTAAGAGTTTACCCAAACGTTTCAAAGTTTTCTCAAATAATCTGTGACTTAAGCTTTGGAGAATTGAGGCTTCGACCAAAAACCACAGCAGAAAGGAGTGCAAAAAATATATTTTTTATAAGTATCCATCCATAATTCAAAAAAGAAATGACAGGGAAGTCAATGCCTGGCTTGGGCGTGCCGCGTACAGTAGAGCCTCTGCTGTGTACACTGCTCATTCACATTCATACAATCCTTCCTTCAATGGGAATACATGTCAGAACAAGGAAAGAAGGCATTTATCTATTCCTTCTGGATCTAGTTTGTCAGCCTAGTCTGCATCTCAGCATCTTAACTTTAAAACCCCATTCTAGAATCCTTTTGTACCCTCCGTGTTTGTTTGTCCCTGGAAAAACAAACCAAGTGGAGACGCTCATGTGTGACATGCAGTATCATTTCTCACTGTACATTAACTCAACACAAATCGACGGTCAAGAGAAGATGGTATTA
Source organism: Rhinichthys klamathensis goyatoka (assembly GCF_029890125.1). NCBI lineage: Eukaryota > Metazoa > Chordata > Actinopteri > Cypriniformes > Leuciscidae > Rhinichthys > Rhinichthys klamathensis. Next base: position 2,843,041 of record NW_026606652.1, on the reverse strand, counting down.
GTGTCAACCCAACCAGAAAATCTACTGGTTTATCTCCCCCACCCCTCAACCCTACTGATCTGAGAACAGTCATTATCTGACACTAAAGAGCACTGAGTCATGAAACAGCACTTCTCAGATTAAGGGAAGTTTTGGGCACTGTATGACTTCTCGGATCAGTTGAAATATGTTCTTTAAGCTCAGTAACGACGGACGGCTTTGTTCATATCTCATAGTGAGCTCTAGGCTCGAATCAGGCTGGGGTACAGAGAGTCTTAATGCTTTTTCTTGCTCAATGATTCAACCTATATTTAAAGAGCCATGTTAACCAATTTGTACTGAACAGAAAATCCGATGAGCAGTAAAAACAGAATGGAAATGTTTTTGTAGGAGGATTTATATTGTCGCATGCATGGCAAATATAGCTTCTCTTTCAATCAATCACCTTATACTTAGTTGTTATTTCATCTTTTTTTATTTAGAAAGGCAATGAGATGGAAAATGCTTTAGAAGCATTAGACAAGGTCTGGAAAACTGGCAAACGATAGTTTACTTGCCCTCACATCACAACTTTGTGCAAACATGAAAGAATTGAAAACACTTCAGGAAGTTCTATATAATTAATGCCATAGTTAACACGAATTAACAATGACCAGTAATTTTACAATTGTTTTTATAAGATATGTTTATTCAGTAAGGGTGCATTAAATTGATCAAAAGCCAGAGGAAAGACACATTGTTAAAAAAAAAAATTGTTTTCAATTATTTGTTCATCAAAGAACCCTAAAAAAAAAACACAAAATATTAAGCAGTACAGCATTGACATACATTAGAAATATACTGTTTTACTGTATTTCTGATCAAATAAATGCATCATTGGATAGCAAAAAAAGACAAAAAAAATGAATATATCTTACAGACCCAAACTTTGTAACGGTAACTAATACATTAGTAACCCTTTATAATACAGTCTTTTCAACATTTCGAGCTGTATAAGTTAACAGTTAGTTACCGAACATGAATTTAAAAAAAAAGTTTATTTTATTAATTAGAATTGACTGATTAATAATTGCTGTAAAAAGTGTCGATCATTGTTGGTTCATCATACCAAATGCATTAACTAATGTTAACGAATTGAACCTTTTTGTAAAATGTGACCAAAGAGTTCATAAAGTTCATAGTTTCTCATGTCAACAAGGCACCGAACAAGCCATGATCTACTCAGAAAATCTCATTCTCATGCTTTACATCGACCTAACTTTACTATGTGTTTGCTTTGCGTTATGTTTATTGGGCCCAGCAGGAGGCTCTAACCTAAAAGCGCAAAGATTAATGACTGTGGTATGGAGTGGTGTTACTGAGCGGCCACGGAGCAAACAGCAGACCAGTGGTGTGGGATTCCCCCCTCATTCAACACCAGATGGTGCGGCCCAGGACATGGTTTCACTTAACTGACCTCACATATTCTTAAACCTATATCACATTTACTCTTGAAGACTGTACTGTACATAACTAGCTATATAAGTTACTGAAATCCATATAAGTATTCAGTAGAGTACATTCCCACAGTCATAATTTAGATAGATATTGGTACAAAAATGATCTGTGCAAGGCATGGCTTGATTGGACTGACTAAATTTAGACATGAATAAGTGATACAAATGAGCAAAACTTGTACTTTTAGCTTGTAGCACCCTTAAAGGAATAGTTCACTAAAATATTTAAATATTGTTATCATTTACTCACCCTCAAGTTGTTTCAAACCTGTATGAATTTCTTTCTTCTGCTGAAGACAAAAGAAGATATTTTGAAGAATGTCGGTAACCAAACAGTTGATGTACCCCATTTGCTTTCATAGTAGGAAAAAAAAAATACTATGGAAGTCAATGGGGTTGTAACGGTGTGGTGGTAGTTGAAGGCAAAAGACGAAGATCTGGGTTAAACACAAACTTTACTTGATGAGTTCAGGCAGGACGTACACAACTACATCTAACATTAACGAGAACCGACAAGGGACTGAACAGAACAGAGAGTAGTATAAATACACAGGGTGAAATCAGGAAACTAGCTAGACACAGGTGGAGGAAGATTAACTAATCAGGGATTAAAAAGAACAGGTGCAGACAAGACAGAACATAATTGTGACATAACGCCACCCTCGGAAAGGCACGTCCTTGCGCCGTGATGGCAACAAAGTTAAAAAAACAGAAAAAGGGCGGAGGCTTCGGCGGGGGGCGTGGAGTTGGGGGAGGACTGGACCCTGGAGGACCCCCACCATGGTGGGGCAGATGGGGGGGAGGAGCCAGGGTGGAGCATAAAGTGAGTGGCAGGATGACACCCGGGAGCTGATCGACGGTGGTGGCACCGTGGGTGGCAGAGGAGTCCGCGGAGCTGAGTGGCTGATGGACCATGATGACATCGCCGACCCGGAAGAAGGGAGCTGAGCCGCCGACTCGCGGGACTGAGGCGGTGACGTGGGGACGGATGACCGGGGTGATGATGTGGTAAGGGAGGCTGACGGGGAGGTCAGAAGAAGGAAGGGGTCCTGGGCGTCGACCACCGAAGGCCGACCTGGAGTGTCGAGCGAGCCCAGCGGAGCTTCCGGGCAGACGGACCGCGGAGGCGATGAAGGAGTGGTGGGTCGAGGTGAGGGCGACGGGCTGACAGGACGAGGTGGCAGTGTGGGCCTGGAGGCCCGAGGTGCAGCCGGGGACTCTGCCTCATGCCAAGCTGGTGGAGGGGAAGCCTGAGGCACGGAGGATGAGCAGCACGGAGGATGAGCCGCAGGGAGTGAGTGGCGGAGGCAGAGCCGAGTAGCTGGACCACACCAGTGGTGCCAACGGATCCAGGGGAATGGCCGTGACCAGCGATGGAGACGGGACTAGGAGGTCAGGCAGGGATACAGGCTGGGACCGGGACCGGCGAGGAGGATGAAGACTCAAGGGTGGGGACTTGGGAGGGAATTGGATCCGCGGACCACAGATCTATTAGGTCCAGGTCTGCTCCTGGCTCTGAGGTGGACTGACCTGCCTGCGTCGACTACGGGGCCTTGATGTTCTTCAGCTCTGGTTCCTCTATGATCTCCGTGGGCGCCTCGGGCTCGCTGGCTGTGAGAGTGATGCTTCCGTTCTGGAGCCCCCAGGCCAGGTACCACAGCCACTTACGGTTTTCAGGGAGGAGAAGGAGTCGCAGTGCTGGTGAGTCCATTTTCTTTTCTCGTTTTTGAGAGGTCGGTTCTTCTGTAACGGTGTGGTGGTAGTTGAAGGCAAAAGACGAAGATGGGTTAAACACAAACTTTACTTGATGAGTTCTGGCAGGACACACACAACTACATCTAACATTAACAAGAACCGGCAAGGGACTGAACACAACAGGGAGTTATAAATACACAGGGTGAAATCAGATAGACACAGGTGGAGAAAGATTAACTAATCAGGGATTAACAAGAACAGCTGCAGACAAGACAGAACATAATTGTGACAGGGGTATATCAACTTACAGACATTCTTCAAAATATCTTCCATTGTAATAATAATATTTCAAAGTATTGCTGTTTATATTTCTGATCAGATAAATGCAGCCTTGTGAGCATAAGAGACTTCTTTCAAAAACATTTACAAAAGCTTACCGGCACGAAACCTTTGGACGATTTGTAAGTTGTCATAACTTAACCATCTTATGGTTTCATAATCAGAGAAGAGTCCTGTGGCATACTAAATTAGCCATGTAATGCAGTCATTAATAATTGTTACAAACTATAATTATGCAACTGCTCCGCAAGATAATGACTGTATTTTTCCACCTCTCACAGATTACAAGATTATCCATTTGTACAGGCACTCTTGGCTCGTTCTCAACAAGGGATTTAGAGCTAAAAAGATTTAGTTAATATAAAAGATATAAAGCACACTGATTTCTGGGAGATCCCTCTTATCATAATGGGGCCCCTAAGATGCTGCACGCACTCAGACGACAACACTATAGTAACATTCTCCAAATGCTGACATCAACGTTGGAGAGGACGGAGGTGGTTAGAATCAGTCAGCAGGGTGTGACTATGGTACGCCTGGCAATAGGTGCCCTAGAATATGCCAGGAGGAAAAGAGATTCCAAGTTCCTGTCCAGATTTCATTGACTTGACATGACTTGGGTCTACTACACTACAGTTAAATCTTTATTTATTGAGTTTATTAAAAAGGTTTCTTCAATGAAACACTGTGAGAAACTATGGAAACAGAGTCCAACAGAAAGTATAAACTGTAATTTGTGTTTGCTCAGTGGTTCGAGTTGCTGGACTTTGCCAAGGCTCACTTGGTGGGTTTGATGGAAGAGGGCAAATAATACGTAATTGCCTCTTTCCACTGGTGACCCCTGTATTACCAACGCATTCTCATCCTTTGGCGTCATATAGGTGACGCCATATGACATTTCGACGAAATCTTACGCACATGGCATCCTTTAGCGTCAATATAACACGCACTGTTATGGGTAGGTTTAGGTCTGGGGTAGGGTACGGTTATGACGCCTTGGGATCTGCGTCTCATATTGACGCTAAACGATGCCATGTGCGTCGGATTTAGACGAGCGTCACCTGTATGACACCTTGGGTTCTGCGTCTCATATTGATGCTAAAGGATGCCATGTGCGTAAGATTTCGACGAAATGTACAAAGTGTCACATGTATGACGCCAAAGGATGAGAACGGGCTGGTATTACAGCAAACAGTTTAAGACCATTTTCAAATTAGATGGTAGATTTGAGGGGGTCGTTGTGTAATATGTGCCTCCTCGAGAAAATACAGATGAGAAAATAATCATAGCACAAACAGCACTTACCAAAGATCTTTTTGTTTAATGGTCAGCTTAATAAACGTTTCTTGAGTGACAAATCAATTAAATATATTAAAATGGAAAACAGTTTTTTAAATTTGTAATTATATTTCACAACATTACTGTATTTCTGACCAAAGAAGTGACTTCTTTCAAAAGACAAATTTTTCAAGTAGTATAAATTAGCAGTTTCCACATACAGTACCTTCAATCTGTAAATTGTATAAACATTAAATGCAATGTTAATTTACATTGGACGCACAATATAACACGCACTGTTATGGGTAGGTTTAGGTCTGGGGTAGGGTACGGTTATGACGCCTTGGGATCTGCGTCTCATATTGACGCTAAACGATGCCATGTGCGTCGGATTTAGACGAGCGTCACCTGTATGACACCTTGGGTTGTGAAAATCAAGTTTTTAATGTTGTTTATATGCCTGTGTGTTTTTTTTTATATGCTTTAAGACAAACCATGTGCAAATTCATCAGTCAACACCATTGCGGAGTATTTTCTCCTTAAAACTACTTTGTACCAAAGACAGTCTAAAAAACACGGTTTGAAACTGCCCGTTTATACCGTCACAAACATGTAACCAATCGCGTAAACATGCGCTGTTCTCCGCTAACTTTCTATGATGTTCAAAGCATTTATTTCTAAGGATGCTGATTCTTAGAAGGTAGCTGTCTCACTCTGAGATGGCGAATGGGAACATGGTTTGTGTAACATTAGCAACGAATCATTAGCTGTTTGATAACGTAGTCAAGCAAAAGGATAATCATATTAATTACTGTTATGTGTCAAACGTTGTAGAGAGAGCGATACATAAAACACATTACAATTTGGATACATCGACTTGTAGACGACACTGTATAATTTGCTTTTCCTCTTCAACTGAAACAGTTGGTCCAAACATATACGGCTGAATTATTTCCACATGCTATTGTGTAGCGTTTATCACTACAGTTGAGTGAGTGGATCAGGTAGTCCGAGCTGCTGTGATTTAGTGAAGGCGGGGACTAATTTGCATTTTCAGAGATCCAGGTATCCTAAATGAAGCATGGGTGTAGAGTTAGATTCAAGCTATTTTAAGGCATGAACAAATTATTTTCACGGGGAAAAAAACATAAATATATCACAGATGGGAAGGATAGAGGGATACAATTATTGACTGCAGGGGGACTTTAAATGTAAAAATAATAATAAATAACTATCGATATGGAAGAAGGTAAGAAATGCATTGTCTGTGTTTCTGTTTTGCCACTTCTATTTGATTATACGTATGCCACTAAGATTTGGCCTATTGTAGATGCTCGTTGGTTATATCTAACATTCCTGCCGTTATCAACCAAACACAAAAAACGTCTACATAATTTATAGCTACAGTGCTGTAAAAATAATGACTTAAACTCCAGTTATCGTTACCTTAACTGGAATCAGCCCTACATCTGTTTAATGAAAAGATATCAAATGACAGTCATTCTCTGTATCCACAAGAGGATCAGTCTGTGAGCCAGAACAACATGTGGAGGAAATTCATGTTCTTCGGATTCAAATCACAGCTGGAGACAGAAAGCATTTTTACAATGTACATGACAGGATAAAACCAGGCTATTTGAGATCATGATCTGAGCTGGCTAACTTTTGGTCTCTTTTGATCTTTGGAGAGCACCTGCATCTGATGGCTCAAGGAAATCCTTTTAAAGTGACTTCTACAGTAATGTGGGAGCAGTTGAGATGAGGCAGACCACTCTAATCTGACAATGGTTTTTCCTGTAGTATGAACAGCAAAGAGATAGAGGGACATGCAGGTCCTTAGGACACATATGGAAGCCCTAAAACACATAACAATGATTAAAATCAATCCATGCTGACAGTCAGTACAACATCTGGGATGAGAGGAATTATATAAACCATCATTAAGGCCTGTTCACACCGGGACGAATTTCGCGCGCGATATTCGCCGACGTTTAACGGCTCGTGACTAAACAAAGGGGGCCAATGTGAGTGTGCACACTGACACGAAAAACGCCACGCGTAAAAGCGTAATTTTTTTTAAAACGCCTCGGGTTCGTTTTTTTGGTTTGACGCGCCGCGTCAAAAACTATTCGACCAATTAGATTGGCGCTTTTGCTCACGTGTCTGTAGCTTCTGAAGTTACAGTAAAACACAACTTGAGGGCGCCCAAACACAAAACGGTCTTGCTGAGCAGCACAGATACGTAACGGCGAAGAAGATGCGCCAGCGTCTACACCATAGATATCCATAATAAAGGCTAGATGTCTCGTCCGCGCTGCTGGCCAAATATGGCCTTTATTATGGATATCTATGGTCTACACTGCCGGGAAGAAATAAGACGAGGAAGATGCGAGGCAAGATGAATGTAGAGCTGCTGGTCTCGTTGGTGTCTGAACATAAAGAACTATGACAAACGCGACAGTGACTACAAAATAGGACTATTTCTGTTTTACATTAAGCGCCATCTAATGTCAGGGAATGAATTTGCATGTTCACTCGGCTCATCGTCAGCGAAAATCGCTTGGGTGTGAACACAAAAAAAGCGTTGAAAAACGCTGATGAATAACGCGCGCCGATATTCGTCCCGGTGTGTATGGGGCTTTACACTTATTGGCAAATGTGTTTGTGTGAGCATTGTGCATTAACATTGATGCATGTAGATGATTTGAATGCCCAAAAAGTAAAAAAAAAAAAAAAAAAAAAACATTTAACAATGCCAGGGTATGAGTGTATATGAAATTATAGTAACAAATAAGTTTGTTTGAAAGCATGTTAACCCTTTCACGGCTCAACATTTAGCATTGTTATGTGCTTGTCCTTCGGAAAAGTAACTCGGTCATTCACTTGTCTGGAGAGATTTTTTTTTTTTTTTTTTGGATGTAAATGTTACTTATTCTGAAGCATTATTCTCATCAGTGTTCTATCTGATCTTACTTACTTTAAAGGGGTCATGACAGGAGAAATCAAATTTGCCTTGATCTTACACCTGGTATTAAGGGACTACGGCCCTGGGGTCGGCTGTCGCGCCGGCGACACCAGCTCGCTTTTTTTCTTATCAGTGCAAAAGAGACTCAAAATACTCTGTTGATTTTGATCTTACATTTAAGTGTTGTACATCATTCGATCCTGTTAAGTGTCTATTTTTTTGTGTATACTCACAATAAAATTAAAGTGTTGTGCTTTTCGCCAAATAAAGAAAAATAAACATGATGCGAGTTCTGCCTTCTCTCGGTCAGTAAAGTCCATTCTGAAACGCGTCCGAAAATGAACTATAACTCAGCGAATACTCAGTCACACAGGCACGAGAGATGTCTTTATAAAGCTTGAATTCTCTTATTTTAAATGAAGTAATTTATATAAAAAACAAATATTCTCTGTTAATGTAATTTGTATGAAAAGAGAGAGATGTCAGTCGTTCTCATTATCGTTCTCGCAGCTCATTATCTGCTAATGTGAACACGCCCGCCCACGGAGAGCACGCTATTCACACGCAAATGATCTGAGGCAATCCATGCAAACCTGTGAACGCCCACATCAATTTGAAAAAACACATCAAGTTTAACAAGCTTAATGTACTCTATGTCGTCTTGCTACGCTGTGAGGAATAACACTATCGTAATAATAATCCTGGGGAATTTACCTCAGAAGTGCCGGTTTAGTTTCACTTCGTGGAGCAACGGATCCAGGTGAGAATTGTGAATAGTAAGTTCTTTATTCTTAAGTGCTTTGGGTAACACTTTAGAATACGGTTCCTTCGTTAATGAATAACTACACAGGAACAAATGAGTAACACAATATTAACAATCTAGTAACTACTATTAACTAACAAAAAATTCTGAATAATGAAATAGTAAGTAACAGCGCACAGATGAAAGTGGTAGTTCACTATTAACTAATTGATAACTACTATTTTTTTAATGCTTCCCAGAGAACTACTGAAGAAGATTAATAGTTCATGCAAAACTAATCAATAACTAATGCAGGACAAATGACTAGCACTACATTAACATTAATAACTGCTGTAAACAAATACACAAGGTTTATCAATATGTAATAGCATAGCAGACTTATGATTTGGGAAATAATTAGCCTATGCTCTCTCCTAGAGAACTATTTATCAACTGAATAATTTTAAAGAAATGGCTTTTTAAATGCAGTTGTCGGGACCTTACTTGTCCTGTAGTGATTCAATGCCAGTCCAGAGGAATGCCAGAAAATTGGCCAGAGTCACGGTGACGGCTGGAACATATTGAGTTATCGGCCATCCAAATACCATATACAGTGATTTTATTATTTAACCTATACCTCGCAAAAAAAAAAGATTTTATTAATGTCTCCTACCTCATACGTGCGTGCAAATATCTTGTGAAGGATTAGAAGATTCTACACTTTAGGATTGGCTTTTCATGTAATAATCATGATAACTAACTAGTAATTACTCAAGTGTTACTACATACTTCTAAAGGAATGACTAATTATTTGGATCCGTATTCTAAAGTGAAGATCATGGTAACTAACTAGTAATTACTCAAGTGTTACTACATACTTCTAAAGGAATTACTAATTATTTGGATCCGTATTCTAAAGTGAAGATCATGGTAACTAACTAGTAATTACTCAAGTGTTACTACATACTTCTATGGGAATTACTATCTAAAACTTCACCAAAAACCTCAAAAGCTTAAAAGAATTAGTAATTCCTTTAGAAGTATGTAGTAACACTTGAGTAATTACTAGTTAGTTACCGTGATCTTCACTTTAGAATACGGATCCAAATAATTAGTCATTCCTTTAGAAGTATGTAGTAACACTTGAGTCATTACTACTTAGTTACCATGATTCTTACAGTAGTTCTCTGGGAAGCATTAAAAAAAAGTAGTTATTGATTAGTTAATAGTGAACCACCACTTTCATCTGTGCGCTGTTACTTACTAATTTGTTAATCAGAATTTCTTGTTAGTTAATAGTAGTTACTAGATTGTTAATATTGTGTTACTCATTTGTTCCTGTGTAGTTATTCATTAACGAAGGAACCGTATTCTAAAGTGTTACCGTGCTTTGTTCTAATCGCAATATAGAATAGTGTCTGTAAACCGCAAAAAGACTGTTTAAATATGAATCGCATGTCTGTGTGTGAATGAATGGCACAGATGTGCGCTGTTGTTTACTTCAGCTGTAGTAAACAACAGCGCACATCTGTGCCATTCATTCACACTCGCACTTACTTTAGTAAACATGTTATTTTTACATAAACACATCTACTAGTTTAGCTTTTACCAAACTATATTGCTATACTGAGATGAGTAGGCTATAAATCGACTGAAATATGTTGAAATAAAATGTCTTTGTATAAGCAACGTATTAAACTGCAAATTAACATTTATATGCTAATATATCATAAAACCATATGTTACAGACGAAATATGAATGTTTAGACAAGATTTCGTTGATTAGATTTGGATAGATTATAACGTTTTTATTGTAAAAAAAGACTACTGCCACATCACAAGCTTTTGTTTGCCAATTTCTGCTCATATGTTAAATATATACAGTAGTATGCAATGTTTTGTGAAAAATAAAGTAGGTATATTGAATTATCAACTAAGATGTTATTATAGTGTTTGTTCCAATATTCCAACTAATGAATCCTTAACTTTGAAATATGTATGATAAAATGTATACTTTTTACAAAGAAAGACTACACTTGAAATATTGTTAAAATTGTAATTGTTGTTGTGATTGTAACCTTTTTAATGAAATAGCAAAAAATATATTTACAAGGTAAATCTAAACAAAACAAAATCTAAATCGGTCAATATAAGTGTCACGGTGTGGGTTCATGTCTTGTTCCTGTCTGTCTTGTGTTCCCCCCATTATTGTGTATTTGGTTTAGTCCTGTCTAGTTTTCCCGCTCCTCGTTTGTGTTCATGTTTTCCACCTGTGTTCCTAGTTAATGTTGTAATGGTTGCTGTGTCCGTTTTTCCAGTCTGAGTTTCGTTTGTTTGTTTGTTTAATAAATGTGCTTGCAATTGGATTCACTCTAGGTTCATTCTTCCCGCAACGTTACAGAAGAACTCACCCTCATTGAATCCAGCAGCATGTTCGCCAGTGTCTCTTCTCCAGCCACCGAGCGGAGGAGAGGCCACTCTTTTGAGGGGACCAGGTTGGTCAAGTTTCGTGGGACACGTGGAGGCCTCAGTAGAGGAGGTGGTCGAGAGGAGCCCCGACACCACTCTCCACGCTGGCCACTCTTCGACCCTGGATTGGTGATGTCCAGCCCAGGGCCCCATTCGCCGCTGTTTCCGTCCAGTCCAGTCAAGCTCTCACCACTGGCTCCGTCTAGCCCAGCCAAGCCCTCACCGCTGGTTCCGTCCAGCCCAGCCAAGCCGGCACCACTGGTTCCATCCAGCCAATTCGTGCCAGAGCCCATTGATCCTTTTGATGACCTTCCAGAGCTTCTTCCCCCAGAGACCGTCCAGCGAGAGACCGTCCAGCGAGAGACCGTCCAGCGAGAGACCGTCCAGCCAGAGACCGTCCAGCCAGAGACCGTCCAGCCAGAGACCGTCCAGCCAGAGACCGTCCAGCCAGAGACCGTCCAGCCAGAGACCGTCCAGCCAGAGACCGTCCAGCCAGAGACCGTCCAGCCAGAGACCGTCCAGCCAGAGACCCGTCCAGCCAGAGACCGTCCAGCCAGAGACCGTCCAGCCAGAGACCGTCCAGCCAGAGACCGCCCAGCCAGAGACCGTTCACGTCACGTCTGCCCAGCCAGAGACCGTTCACGTCACGTCTGCCCAGCCAGAGACCGTTCACGTCACGTCTGCCCAGCCAGAGACCGTTCACGTCACGTCTGCCCAGCCAGAGACCGTTCACGTCACGTCTGCCCAGCCAGAGACTGTTCACGTCACGTCTGCCCAGCCAGAGACTGTTCACGTCACGTCTGCCCAGCCAAAGACTGTTCTCGTCACGTCTGCCCAGCCAGAGACTGTTCTCGTCACGTCAGCTCAGCCAGAGACTGTTCATGCCACATGTGCGCCGCTTGAGCCCTCAGCAGATATGGCCACTGCTATGCCTGAGCCCTCAGTGACCGCAACACTGGCCATTATGGCCACAGCCATGTGGTGTGAGTGGGCTGCGCACACACTTGAGCCGGTGTGTGTTCCTGAGACGCGGTCTGTTCCTGAGACGCGGTCTGTTCCTGAGACGCGGTCTGTTCCTGAGACGCGGTCTGTTCCCGAGCCAGTGAGTGTGTTGTCTGTTCCGGTTCCCGAGCCAGAGTCTGTGTTGTCGGTTCCCGAGCCAGAGTCTGTGTTGTCAGTTCCCGAGCCAGAGTCTGTGTTGTCTGTCCCCGAGCCAGTGTGTGTGATGTCTGTCCCCGAACCAGTGTGTGTGATGTCTGTTCCCGAGCCAGTGAGTGTGTTGTCTGTTCCCGAGCCAGTGTGTGTGATGTCTGTCCCCGAGCCAGTGAGTGTGTTGTCTGTTCCCGAGCCAGTGAGTGTGTTGTCTGTTCCCGAGCAAGTGTGTGTGTTATCTGTTCCCGAGTTGCCGTGGTCACCCGAGGGGTCTTCACCGCCGTGGCCGCCTGAGAGGTCTTCACCGCCGTGGCCGTCCGAGGGGTCTTCACCGCCCTGGCCGCCCGAGGGGTCTTCACCGCCTTGGCCGCCCGAGGGGTCTTCACCGCCCTGGCCGCCCGAGGGATCTTCACCGCCCTGGCCGCCCGAGGGGTCTTCACCGCCCTGGCCGCCCGAGGGGTCTTCACCGCCCTGGCCGCCCGAGGGGTCTTCACCGCCCTGGCCGCCCGAGGGGTCTTCACCGCCTTGGCCACCCGAGGGGTCTTCACCGCCCTGGCCGCCCGAGGGGTCTTCTCCGCCGTGGCCGCCCGAGGGGTCTTCACCGCCGGGGTCTCCCGAAGGGTCTTCACCGCCGTGGACGCCCGAAGGGTCTTCACCGCCGTGGTCGCCCGAGGGGTCTTCTCCGTTCTGGTCGCCTGCGCATCCTGCTCCGCCCTGGCCGCCTGCGCATCCTGCTCCGCCCTGGCCGCCTGCGCATCCTGCTCCGCCCTGGCCGCCTGCGCATCCTGCTCCGCCCTGGCCGCCTGCGCATCCTGCTCCGCCCTGGCCGCCTGCGCATCCTGCTCCGCCCTGGCCGCCTGCGCATCCTGCCCCGCCCTGGCCGCCTGCGCATCCTGCCCCGCCCTGGCCGCCTGCGCATCCTGCTCCGCCCTGGCCGCCTGCGCATCCTGCTCCGCCCTGGCCGCCGCCTGCGCATCCTGCTCCGCCCACGTTCCCTGGTCCATGCCCGCCGTTGCAAGGCTCTTGTCCTGTTCCCTGCGCGGATCTGGCCCTCCATCCCTCCCCCAAGACCGCCTCCACTGCACCACCCTCCTGAACTTTTTTTTTTTTTTTATGGGCGTCGGGAGCCGCCCATAGGGGGAGGGCTATGTCACGGTGTGGGTTCATGTCTTGTTCCTGTCTGTCTTGTGTTCCCCCCATTATTGTGTATTTGGTTTAGTCCTGTCTAGTTTTCCCGCTCCTCGTTTGTGTTCATGTTTTCCACCTGTGTTCCTAGTTAATGTTGTAATGGTTGCTGTGTCCGTTTTTCCAGTCTGAGTTTCGTTTGTTTGTTTGTTTGTTTAATAAATGTGCTTGCAATTGGATTCACTCTAGGTTCATTCTTCCCGCAACGTTACAATAAGCCTTCTCATTAAATATTTTTATTGTGTTTTATTAGTGACAAATTTGGGGAGAGGATACATATTCAAAAACTTTCTGAAAATACAGTATGAGAATTAACTGCGCAATTACTAGAAATGTGTACCTTGGATATTATACAATTTCCATGAATAAAACATTTGTGGAAAAAGACATATTTTTTTTCAAGATGTTTCCAACTCTAACTTTGAAACAATTCTGTAGAATATATATATATATATACAGTATACTGTGTATATATATATATATATATATATATATATATATATATATATATATATACAGTATATATACAGTATATATATATATATATATATATATTAGGGGTGGAACGGTACATGTATTCGTATCGAACCGAAACGGTACGGGCGTCACGGTTCGGTGCACGAATTTACACGGAGAATACACGGTATAAAAATAAATAAAACTTGTGTGCAAATCAATTAATGTAATGCGGAACTACTGTTAGATACACGGGTTCTTTAGGGACACATAATCTGTACCATCGGCTTAGCTCTGAACGCGCGTTCTCTTCAAACGTTGGCTTTGGTGTGACCGCATAATGAACAGGCTGCGATGTCAAGATTGCAATGCTGGAGTGTGTGTGTGTGTGTGTGTGCGCGCGCGAGAGAGAGAGGCGCGCGATCGAACAGTGGAACCATAAAAAACATACTCCGTCATTTTGTTCATACAGATCATTAAACCTGCAAAGTGTTTACTTATATTTGTGTACACTCGCAATAAAACACAACATTGTGCTTTTATCACACTGTAAACTCTTGTCAAACTGTAACCTACAACTGTCACCCAACCAAAATCACACACACTGTTTTAAAAGCAAAACCTATTTATCCAACTCCATTTCAAAACAGTCTGTGGGTCCCATCATTTGGACATTCATCATATTGCATTGGTTTTCATTTATTGTCCTCAGAGCACTAATTTTACACATTCTACATTGATTAAAAAAGAAAATCGAATGTGTTTTTAATGGTAGTATTATTTTATACAGAAATCAATTATTTATAATTCAGATGAGAATGGTGTTACATTGTTAATTAATAATGTTCATTAAAATTAAGGAAAACAAATATATTGATCTGAAATATAGCAAATTAATTTTAAATTAATTCAGGTACAATAACATCGCAAGGTCTTTTTGTCTTTTTATTAATTTAATAAATAACATAATTATATAAAACTGTTGTCAGTGCACTACAAATAAACTGGTTCTATGCCTTTAATAATAAAACTTATTTAAAAAATACAATGCCTTCTGCATTTTTGTTTTGCTTTTCCCTCCATTGTACCGAAATCGTACCGAACCGTGATGTCTGAACCGAGGTATGAACCGAACCGTGACTTCTGTGTACCGTTCCACCCCTAATATATATATATATAAAAAATTTTTTTGTCCTCGCATTCTTTCTTGTGGTTCCCTCTCAGTGACACATCTGACTGAAAGGCTCATTTTGCAGCTCATTATGCGGGTTATTGTCTTCTCAGTTGTGGATCACATCATTATTCATGATCATTCACGCCCCCACGCATATTGCTTTTCCAAACAAAAAGTGTCTTACAAATTTAAATCAATGTATTGTTTTATGTGAATGAGTAGGCAGGAGGATTTTCAGATTATTTTGAAGCAAAAACTCTAGGCGACAACATCCATTAGTCAAAAGTCTTGTGGACACATATTTAGTATGTGTTTTGTGGCCTTAATTCAGAAACTTTAATTTTTAGTTTTTTCAATAACCAGGCATAAACATTATTCTCTCAAAAATACAAACATGTACATACATGTTGCTCACATATTATGGTAGCCTTGTTTGCGCGAAATAGAGTTTAATGACACCTTTGCCATTCATATGTTTATAAGCAACATTGTGGCAATTTTTTTTTAAACGTCTTGTTTTTGTAGAACACAAAAAGACATGCTTAGTGTCGAAGCTGCTCTATTCCGTATAGGGAATGTAAATGGTGACCATGTGAGCCACAACAACCAAAAAATACCATTAAAACTTCAGTAATCCATATGGCTATATTTCAAGTCTGTGGAGGCTTTATGTACAGTAAGTACAGTCAATTTACGTTGAAAATCATGTTTTACAGCTGTGCTCAACATTCACTTTCCTTGTAATGAAATAAGTAGCTTTGACCTTTTGCTAATAATATGTTTTGCATACCATTGAATAAAGAAAATCATATGGTTTTGGAAATGACATGAGGGTGAGTAAATGTTGACAGAAGTTTCATTTTTGCGTGAACTATCTTTTTAAGCCCTAGGACTTCAACATTAGATAAGGCGGCCCAGACATGTTCTCTGACATGCTCAATGGCTAAAATTCTTGAAGAACAGATTGATGGAGTGAGATACTGAAGATTCAAAGTGGTTTCATGCAGTACAGTACTCTGGAAAGGCTGGGCCTCTGGTTTGCTGCAGATATATTGTTGTCTGATCAGACAATACCCTGAAGTGAGATGGATCTATGCTAATCGCCAAGCCTAACAGCACTGACAGCGAGAAGAAAGAAGACTGAAGAAACGGCTGCCTCACAGCGCCAAGAGTTCCTCATCTGTGTTTGGGAAAGGGAGTGAGAGGGAGAAAGCGTGCTGTGTATTTACTCAGGTGTGTTCCTGTGCTTGGCAACTGTGCTACAACAATATTGAAAACAGGCTGCTGAGCTTCATGAACAACCTGAACGAGGGGATGATGTTTCAGTCAAATCTCAGGAGCTCCCCCTCCTTGCTATAATTTTATTTTAATTCAAAATGCAAGTCATGCCTGGAGAAGTGAGTGAGTGCCTCACGACAATACTAACTTTCATTTATTGTAGTGAATTACAAACTTTTCCCTTAATCATGAATCTGTTTGAGAAAAGTTTGTCTTTAAACATTTACATTTATGCTAATATTCAGATGCGTTTATCCAGAGACTTACAAATGAGGAACATATCAAGCAATTAGCCTCAAATTGTCATACAGTATATTTACTCACCCTCATGTGAACTGTCATTAACCATTTCTTTTCAGTGAACAGAATGATTCCTTTATGAATCGGACTGATGTGTTACATTTGCATACTGTGTGAAGATTATCAAGAATGATGTACCCAAGTTATTTATAACTTGTGTTGTGTCTTTCACAGCATCAGTTATTGATATTGGGATCTCTGCAGTGTGGGGATACAACGATTTAATAGTCATACAGAATGCCATTTTTATCCAATGACATCATTCACTGGATGAAACTTCAGTCGCCTGGGGTCTGCAGAGTTGCGTGCCCCACACAATGCGATTGCAGTGTGCCAATGAAAATACATGTTTGTTCTGCTTCTCCTCAGAGCTATCCAGACCATTACCTATGCTTTTGGATAGAAGTTTTCCAGGAGACGTTTTTCCAGGAGGTCTTACTTCTAAAAGGAAGCACACAGTAAGTTGAATACTCACTTCAGCCTCACATGACCAAATAAGCATATGGAACTTTTGCCAACATTGAAAATATAATATTCAAATAGTTACTCACCTTTAATTGTTTCATGATAATGGTTACGCATTAGACAGTCTAAGCCTCAGATGTCACGCCCATAGACCATTGGCTGAACGTCTGATGCATATGGCACACAAAATTGGAAATACTTCTGGAGTTTCAAAGTCGTCATGATTAGTTGAATTCTACAGGATTTCTTTAACGTTCTACCTGGAAACAAACCCACCATGATGCCAAAACTGCTCATGGAAGAAGGCTGTCATGTTCACTACTGTGACAATGAGCGCTTATCAAGATCAACTAAATGATGGATTTTCAAAATGTGAAATTTGCGGCATAGACTCATATGACTCAGATATGTCCAAAGACACGTCGATCTGTTATAGGGATATCGATGTTACATTGTCCCATTCCAAAACATGACGCTGAACAAAACAAACCGTGATTGGTTGCTTTCCATGTCAGTCAGACTGCCTCTAGGTGGTCCTTGGCCAATGAAAGCTGCTATGGAGTCCAGACCTTCCACCGTCAGTCTGAAGGTCTGGCTACACATTAGTTTGCTTTGATTGATCAAGACATTGTATTGTGCAAATAACCCTGCTGCCTGCTGCTAACCCTGAAATTTCTGTCAGACTTCACCCAGCAGAGAAGGAATGTGGAGATGACAGATTGGGTCAGGGTGTGTCTTCATATTGAGACATGTTTGTGTGTGGGACGCAAGCTGTGAGTAAGGCCATGTCTTCTGTCTGGTCCTTGATGTGGACCTCTGCTGGTATGTAGACCTTGCCCCATGACTGTTCATGGGCTTGCTGTGGGAGACTGGAACTGTGGCTTCTTTTCTCCAGTGGCCTCTAGACTCCATAGGGAGATGCAGACATTTCAGATATTTGCTTTGCAAGTTAAGGAGATCATTTAGGAAAAGAAAGCTAAAGGAACTGTGTCAACAGCCCAAAGAAGCAATTATTGCAGTATGAAGCACCAGTGTTAGAGATAATGCACATAATACTATTGATTATTTTTCAAGGGGACCTATTATGCAAGACTTTTATATTGTTTTTGAACATAATTATGTGTCCACAGTGTGTGTTCACAACCACCCTATTGTGGCGAAAATCCATCCATTCCATTTATTTTCCCAATGAAACAGTGTTTCAAAATGTTTCACAATTCCGAAATGTACTTCACAATGTGACATCACAGGCCCCGACTGGCCACGCTATCTGCCCTATAAGATTAGCTCCTCCCTTGAGTGAGCTGTACACAGTCCGCCATGTTTATCTCCTCGCCAGAGCATTTAAAAGGTACAATATTTAGATTAAGATATATAAAAAACCCACTAGAACAATGGTATACATTTTGATTATTTGTGTACTTACATTATCCAAAATGTTTTCAACAATGTTTAAATCAAGAGAAATCAGCGATTTCAGCAGCTCATGTGCATTTAAAGATATATGAACGAAAACAGCATGTCTTCCACTCAAAATGGGCATTTACAACATGGTATAATAAAATATCTGTCGGGTAAAAAACCTGAGACTTATATTACATCTTGTAAAAAGGGGCATAATAGGTCCCCTTTATTTTTCAAGTAACACATAAAATGTTTACATTTGCACCGAGTTCAAATAATTAACATGCATTACAATTTTTTTAAAATTTATTTACTATTTAATTTATGTAGCTACAGACAAATACAAATAATGTTATTTTCCTTAAGTTTCTTTTAGTAATGCAATATAGTAAGACATTTTTTTGGGGCAAAAAGTTCAAATGTAATATTTACATTTTCCAAGTAAACCAATATTGTTGCACATTATTTTCGATAAAAGTGTGAGTAACGCAATATTGTAAAATTACTTTTAAAATTAACATTATTCAACACTGATGTGCTGAGAATTCTTTGTTATTTCATGACAAAATGACTGTCAATTACTAGTGTTAACTAATTTCATAACTTTTTTTAATCATGGATTCAATCAGAATGGCTAAACTTGTCTCCAGTACAGTTAGTGATTTGATACTTTAATGTGTGCAGTTGGCAGGGAGGCGACATTAGTTCTCTCGAGGCCAAATTGACTCTGACGTTAGGGAGGATATTCCTCATCTGTTGGCCATTGTTGGAGATAATGGGAGCCATATTACATCAACACTACATCATAGGCAGCCTTTGACCCCCTCTCATTTCCAGTGATGCCGCTCTGTGGCACTCCCAAGACGGCAATCATGCGTGGAGCTCAATGGGATATACTTTCACCTCAAACCCAGCTCAGAGTTGGCAGAGGCCCCTATATGAACACAGAATGACTAGAAATCTGGGGCAAGAGCAGAGGATTTGGGGGTGGACACAGTCAATGCAAAAAATATACCACATGTTAGCAACTGAGGGCAACATAGCTGGAAACCTTTATTAAACATGGGCATAACCGCTGTCCATGTGCTTTTACGGCACCAGAGTCTGTAAAGGCTTTACTCAATGGCCTGTGTAATCTTTCAAATGACTTATGTCAGCCATAACCGGGTCTATTGCGGATATTGGCTCACTTGCCTTCCTTCCAGACTGGAAAATGTGGAACGGTCGATCTGTTTTGTATTTTTTCTTAACGAGGCATGTTTACAAGGTTTGTTTACAATGATATAATCAAAACTGCTGTAATACAGAGAGACTTCGCCTTGTCTGTGCTCGGTTGTGGTTATCGTATGCAGATTTTGCAAGCCGCTCTGGAATTCCAATAGGTCAGACTTATAAGCTGCCAAATAATTTTAGTCAGATCTATTTCACATAATAGCCTTGAAGATATCTTCGTAAAATCACGACATCTGTAAACCGAAACAGTGTTTGGTATTAAAATATTCCACATATTGAAATATTTCCATAGTACAACTGATAAAACATGCCGCTGACACTGTTAAGGTCATGGGTTTAGTATTTATGGTATTCCAAGAGAACATACTGATGAAAATGTTTAGCTTAAAGGCACTGTTGAAGGAATCGTTTTCAGTATGACAGTATCAGTCTCTCGCATTGTTCTAATCTAGAGGAACTTTGGCCCTATTCTTTACAACGTTGCTTCAGTTCATTGAGGTTTGCGGGCATTTGTTTATGCACCGCTCTCTTAAGGTCCTGCCACAATATTTTATTCGGGTTGAGGTCTGGACTTTGACTTGGCCATTGCTGATTCTTTTCTTTTTCAGCCATTCTGTTGTAGATTTGCTGGTGTGCTTGTGATCTTTGTCCTGTTGCATGACCCAATTTCGGCCAAGCTCTAGCTGTCGGACACATGGCCTCACATTTGACAATAGAATACTTTGGTATACAGATGAGAACATGGTCAACTCAAAGACTGCAAGGTAACCAGGTCCTGTGGCTGCAAAACAAGCCAAAAATCATCAAACCTCCATGAGGAGGTGGATGGACAAGTTGGTATGAGGTGTTTGTGTTGATATGCTGTGTATTATGGCCAAACATTGCCACTTTGGTCTCGTCTGTCCAAAGGGAAATTGTTCCAGAAGTCTTGGGGTTTGTTCAGATGCAACTTTGCAAACCCAGGTCGTGCTGCTGTGTTCTTCCTAGAGAGAAGATGCTTTCTGCTGGCAACTCTTCCAAACATGCCATACTTGTCCTGTCTTTTTCTAATTGTACTGACATGAACTTTAACATTTAACTTCTTGACTGAGGCCTGTAGAGTATGAGGTTTCTTTGAGCATTTCTTTAAGCATTGCATGGTCTGACCTTGGGGTAAATTTACTGGGACGTCCACTCCTGGGAAGATTGGAAGCTGTCTTGAATGTTTTCTACGTGTGAATAATCTTCCTTATTGTGGAATGATGGACTTCAACATGTTTGGAAATGGACATATAACACCTCCCAGAATTGTTGCTGATGGCAGCAACAATTGCTTCTCTAAGATTTTGCTGATGTCTTTCCTCCTTGGCATTGTGTTAACACACCTGAATGCTCCAGACCAAAAAAACTTCTGCTTTTATAGAGGTGATTACACCTGATGATGATCAGGTAATCAAATACATTTGATTAGCAGTGCCTGACTGCTACTTACCCTCTTAATTCCTATGAAAGCAGTAAGGGTGTACTTAGTTTTCCATTTTGGCCTAGTTTTTGTTAAATAAATAATGACACAGGGTAATATGTCATGCGTTGTTGTTCATCTTAGGCTGTATTTACCTAATTTTAAGACCTGTCAAGGAACAAAATATTTTTTTATTATGTCCTGATACATACAGTAAAACCACAGAATTCAATAGGGTGTCCTTTCTTTTTCACATGACTGTATATAAAATAATGTTGAATTTTCTCACTTATTGGAAAAGAAATCTTCATGTGAACATGAACCTGTGTTTTCACCATGGAGGTCCCTGTTATTTATTAGCATTTACTGAGTAGAGAGAAAGCAAGACCTCAAAGCGTTGTGTGTGTACCCCCCAGACTGCAAAAGTTATTAGTTGTGTTAGACGGTGTCTATAATGGTTTAAGCACCAGGGGCCTCCGAAAGAGCCATTTTGCTGTTAATTAGAGGGCAGTGATTTAGCCCCGTGGAGAGGCAGGCCACCGGTGCACTCACTTCCCCTCATCTTCACACTCATAGTCACGGCCCCTCCTGAGCGATGAGTCAGCCCTGCCTGCTCGGCCCATGCCAGACAGGAAGCCCCATCTGCCCTGCGCCCAGGCTCATCATCTGCCATTGGTGCATGCTGTGATTTCAGGTAAAACTAATTAAGTGAAACAACAAAGGATCTTGAGCCAACTCCCGCTGACTATGTGCTTGGTCTTTATATCTCTTGTGCATCTTAATACTTTCACACATACTGTATGGTTTCAGGATTTATCTCTATTTCTGTTCAGATTGATTATAAAATTTGGTCTAAGTGGTTCTCAAATTTTTTCAGGTGGCATATCTCCTCACATCTCAAATTCATCTTTTTTTAGACGGTTTTGTTATTATTTGAAATGATCAAGGCTGTTGTTGTCGAACCTAAATGTGTTGATTATATGCTCACAAGAGTCTGTTAGTTACGTCGTTGAAACGAGACAAAAAACACTTCAGTGTAAATTAGTGTTAACAGATTCAGATGATTAATTGATTAATGCTGATTAAATGAGTATTCAGTGTTGGTGCTTTTTGTCAATTATAATTTTTCTCAAAAAACAGACTCTTGGCCCTATCTTGCACCCAGCGCAATTTACTTTGTACACCGACGCATGTATCATTCCTATTTTTCACCCGACGCAGAGTGGACTTTTCCCTCCACAGACGCACGTCAGTAAATTAGGGTAAACTTGCGCTCCCGGGGCAGTTCAGCGAAAAGAGGAGGCGTGTTCCGGCGCAAACGTTCCCTGGTGCTATTTTGCAGTTTCAGAAAACAATTCCACCACTGACCAGGAAAAACCTAGTCTAAAGTCAGTGGCGCGATATTCAGATGCTATTTTAAGGGCGCATGCTTGGCCATAATGTACCGTGTGCAATACGCGCATACACTTTTCTTCTCTCATCTACACAGACGCAGCAGTTGCCATTTTTGCAAACCATACATAATTACAAGGAAAAATAGTCCACACGAGGGAAATCATTGTGGTGTCCATGAAGATGTGAAAAAATAGGCATAATAGCTTACACATTTACCCAAATTATCATACGCCTGTTTAACCTAAGCTAATTTGGGTGGGTTTCTCCCATCCCCATACAATGTCACTTCTCTGTCTTTTATGGCCCTGACGAGAACGTCGGTCTCATCGGCTGTGAACCGCTCCTGACGTGCGCCTGGCAAATCCGCCGTTATAATAGCAATCCACCATGGAACAAGCGTGCCTGCTCTTAAAGGGAATGTGAGATGTCGCTCTGATTGGTTTATTTCATGTTACGCCCAAACCACACCTATGAGTAATGTAGCTACTTCAGACCAACCCATTTTAGATTTGCGTCGGGCGCAAGAGTCATTTATCCCGCCGGTATAATAGCAACAGCGCCTGAGATCCGCCCACAAAGTTACATCTCGCGTTTGATACTTGCATTTCAGATCGTTAAAATAGGGCGCTCAATGTATTAATTACTTGTGGACCATGTGGAATCCAGAAATCCATTAACAGATTTCCATTAATGTTTTGCAAACATTATCCATATAAAACTGTCATTTACAGACAAAGCTTTATGAAATAATTTACGTATATACAGAGGTGGAAAGTAACTAATTACAAATACTTTCGTTACAGTACTTGAGTAGATTTTTCGATTTTTTTCTACTTTCTTGAGTATAATTAAAATGTGGTACTTTTACTCTTACTTGAGTAGAATAAAAATAAAGTATTCACCTTCGCTACATTTATTTTTCACCAAAAGTACTATTGTACTACTTTAACAAAGGTGCCGACGGAGCAACAGGGCAAGCTGACATTCAGCCAATAACTGACAGGTCTGAAGCGCTTCAGCCAATAACAGACAGGTCTGACTCGGGTGCAAAACCAATCAAAACTTTCAGTTCGGCTGGGGGGCGGGGCGTTCAAACCGCACTTTGACATTCAATCACTGGCGCTCGTGTTTTGAATCAGTGGGCCCTATTTTAACGATCTGAAACGCAAGTATCAAGCGCGAAGCGGAAGTAACTTTGTGGGCGGGTCTTGGGCGCTGTTGCTATTTTACCGGCGGGATAAATGACTCTTGCGCCGGACGCAAGTTTAAAAGGGGTTGGTCTGAAATAGCTTCATTATTCATAGGTGTGGTTTGGGCGTAACGTGAAATAAACCAATCAGAGCGTCATCCAACATACCCTTTAAGAGCAGGTGCGCATGTTGCATGGCGGATTGTTATTATTATGGCGGATTTACCAGGCGCGCGCCAGGAGCGGTTCACAGCCGAGAAGACCGACGTTCTTGTCAGGGCAGTGAAAGACAGAGAAGTGACGTTGTATGGGGATGGGAGTTTTTTTTTTCCTGGTTCTTGACGGACAAACTAATTTGTCAGATGTCCTTATATACATATGTGTCTTGCCACTATTGGCCAAACAGGTCTGATCAGTCATTACTACAATTAGCCTGAAACATTTGGGTAAATGTGTAAGCTGGATTTAGGCCTAAATTTTTTTACATTTTCATGGACACCACAATGATTTCCCTCATTTGTTAATATTTTTCCTTGTTATAATGTATGATTTGCAAAAATAAAAACTGCTGCATCTGTGTTGATGAGAGAATCAAAGTGTATGCGCGTTGTGCACACGCTACATTAATTATGGCCAAGCATGCGCGCTTAAAATAGCATTATGAACAACGCGCAACGCGCCACTGACTTTAGACTAGGTTTTTTTCTGGTCAGTGGCGGAATTGTTTTCTGGAGCTGCAAAATAGCACTAGGGAATGTTTGCGCCGAAACACGCCTCCTTTTTGCGCCGACCCGCCCAGGGAGCGCAGGTTCTACCAGAAAGACTCGGGAGATAAAATTATGTAACAAAGCATCCATTTATTGGCAGCCCAGCAAGCAATTATTTGTAGAGTTCTTTGGCGTAGGCCCCGTCCATAGATCGTAATCCGAGGGTAGCGGATCAGCATCTCCTGCCTGAAGACGAAGGCAGGGGCGCAGCCGACCCCCCAGGGAAGCATAGACGGGACCATCCTGGTGGTGGTGGGAAGGGTGGAGGTTGTTGTCGCGTCGGCATCTGCGAACTCAAACATGTGTAAGTACCGATCTTTTATACGATAAGAATAAGGGCGTGATTGGATAAACTTGAAGGTAACGAGTGACGCAGTAATTAAGTCTTCCTGGCAGAACTTATGCTAAAGCTTTCATTTCATTCCCTAGTTTACCGACGTGCGTCTGTGGAGGGAAAAGCCCGCTTTGCGCGGGTACAAAATAGGTATGATACATGCGTCAGTGTACAAATTAATTTGCGCCGGGTGCAAGATAGGGCCCAGTATCGCTAACGTTTCAATATTTCAGTGAATGTAAGTGAGCTATGGTAATATTCTGATTTTAAATTTGAATTATTAGCGAAATACGTAATCCCATTGATAATACCAGAGCACTGAGCAGTTAAAGTAAATAAAAAACTCGGCTCATAACATGGACACAGTTATTGCACTGACGGAGCAAGAACAATGTAAATGTCTAAAACGCATAAACAGCTCAATTAAATGGTAAAGCTCGCCCTCTTTAACAATACAGTTAAACTAAATGTACGAAGTAAACGTTGTACAAAGCTGAAAAAACTGTCAGTGAAATAAGAAAAAAACTGAAAAAACAGTGAAATAAGATCGCATGATTTATCTGTCAATCAGAGGCATGTAAAAGTGTAGTTCGTTACAATAGCCTCCCAGCACATTATCGGTAGAACGAAAAAAAAAAAAGAGTATTTAATTAATGTTAACCCGTACCCCACTTAATGTTTTTTTTTTTTTTTTTTTTTTTTTTACTGGCACTTTTTTATTCATAGGCTACTGTTGTAAATCTCTCTTTTTATGGGTCTTCTCACTTAACCTTCTGTGCTTTCAATTTTGAAATGATTCAAATTAAACATTCAAATAATCTTTCCTGGACTTACTTTTCAAAATCACAATACATGTCAGTTGTGTTTGAAATTGGTTTCATGTTGCTTCTTAACACAGAGTGAGAATATATTATTTTATTGAAATGATATGATACAAGCTATGTTGATTCGCATTGCATTAAAGGGTTGAGTGTTTAGTGCTCCATATCGCTATCATCTTCCCATTTTGGGTAAAAATAGAAAAATAATACTAAAGTACTTTGTAACGTAGTTACTTGAGTAGTTTTAAGCAAACTACTTATTTACTCTTACTTGAGTCATATTATTTTTCAGTAGCCTACTTCTACTTGTACTCAAGCAAATTATTACTTAATTAAGTAGCAATACTTTTATTTAAGTACAATTTGTCAGTACTCTTTCCACCGTATGATGTAGCTGCTGTCAGATCCAATACAGCTGACTGCTTCATCTATCAACAAAAGTCTCTTTGCGAACTCTTCATTACACTGTGCTTTGTTTACAAAACAATCTGCAGTCAAAATCTCAGAATAAACATATAATCCCTCAACGCAATCTAGGCCGCCATTAAAAATAAACCATCTACTTGTTCCTGATGCTGGTATCCTTCATAAGCCTCTACATGAGCAAAAGAGATGTTTAAACTGGCCAAAGCAAATGTTCCTTATATGCTTCCTTTTACTTTCCGTTTGTCCTCTAGCCGGCAGACTCAAGCGCGTGGAGTACATAAGAAAGTAAACGGGCATCTGTACCCCCAGTGTATGCAGCGTCAGTTATTATAATGGGTTCTATTTGCTTTTGGTGCGACACGATGCTCGAGCACAAATACCTCTTAGGCCCTGATGCTCTGGCACAAAGACCTCTTTGGCCCTGTTTACATCTGGTATTAAGATGCGTTTTGGATGATCGGAAGTAGACGATGCTAAATACAGGTGTAAACTGAAAAAAGACTGCCTACTCTCCGTCTATTGGTCTTATGCGTAAACATTATGGAAAGCGCTAGCCAGACGGGATTTAAACTCTGTTGGCTGAAGACCCAAGTTTGGTTTAAAGACGAAAAACGTACCAAGCACAATGTTCTCTCACCATTCCTGATTTCTAACATGCACTCACCGCATTCAGTGTTGTCTTGCGGCTGTCAGAGCAGAAACGAAAGCTTCTGCTCTCGGTGTGTTTTTCCGTTATCTCCGTTTGTTCATGTAAATTGCGCAAGCTTAGTCTATTAGATCGAAGATCTGAAAAAAACAACAACATGCATTTACCCACCAATAGATCATCCCCTTGAAGAAATCAGGACAGAAGTGGTTGGAAGTGGACAAAAGATGGATTAAAACACCAAATGGGAATATGTCTCCCTCGTCTACTTGTGACCCGATCGACCAAAACGCATCTTAACATGCATTTTTGTGTGAGCGCTCTGTGAAGAGCATCAAAGGTTTATGTTTACGTGTTGTTGTTGTTTTTTTTACGTTTAGCATTGTGGACCATCACAGGCAGGTCTGTTGAGCATGTGAAAGCAATGGCCATTCAAATGTGTTTAAGTTAGTTTGAATCTACTCAATACTACTCAAGAGTTTTCGCTTAGGGCGAATAAACTGCACGCTCACTATTTTTTTCATTATAACTAACAAAGTGTGAATACAAATAAATAAGAGATTTGTTGTGCAATGTTGACAGCTTCATTTATTATAAAAGGAGTTTTTGCCAGAGTGAGTTTGCGCTTGAATAATAGTGATTGACAGCTTTGATTATGACCAAATCTAAATAAGAATATAAGTCTTATTTTAAAATGTTTCAAGTTGTTAAGTACACAAAGTAAAAGTTTGGGAATGACAACCATATTACCACATCTATTGTCATGATTGACAGTGATAACCATAGCAAAGGAAGGAACAAAATAAATCTGATGTCAAAACTGATCTATGAAGGCTAAATTCAATGTTTTATTAATGTATTATTTACTTAATTATTTTTAGCATAAACAATTAGTTACTTAATTTATTCAATAGTTATATATTATTTTATTTTCAAATAGTAGTTCCAATAGATTTTGCTATGGTACCAAAATTGGGTTTGGAATGGCATGATAGTGAGTAAATGATGACTATCCCTTTAAAAATAGTAAAAACAATACATTTAGTTAACCTCTGAGCATGGCAGAAAAATGAAAGAACATTTACAGCTGGTTGAAAGAGGAACTAGTGGAAGTAGTTGCCAGTTCTACTCATGTCAACCACATTTGTAACTAAAAGTAGAATCCATAACTTTCTCAGCTTTGTAATGGGGCCTCTCAGTCTGAATGACATAACCCTATTTGCCTGTAAACCAGGAAAAAGAGTAACATAATGGTTATAATGACTGTATTGGTGGCCCTCTTTGCCTCAGAGTGGGGTTTTGGCTGAAACACTAGGCTGCATTGGAGGGCCAGCAAGTATTAGTGGTTCCAGTAAAGTGCTCTGGGCCAGTTCCTTTCGTATCTGACTTCCCTCTTCCACTCTCTTGTTCTTTTTATTGTAGCCTTGCTGTTTGCTGACGGAGAAGAAATTGATTTTTTTTATTATTATTTTTTATTTGCGACTTTTTTAATACCAAGGCAGCCTGGTCCCGAGTTTTATAATGGAGGTGAGGTATAGACACGCCCATGTCACACCAATAGGCCTCTAGAAAATTTGACTGTATCCCACCATGTGTCCATGTGTCCATGGAAACTTACAGAATACACATGTGACCCAGAGGGGCTGTTTCAACCCCAGGAGTGGCAAGGTGGCTTGCCAAGGGAAAGACAAATGCTCGGAGAGGCTTACAGTGGAAATACACATGTGGGGGTCACCAGTGGGGAACCAAGCACATGGAGGCACCTGGCCAATGCGAAAGCTGCCGCAGGCATTGACTCTGGCGTTGACGTCAACAGCGCTGGAGGAACTCAGGGCTTGGGGAAAGCTCACCTGAGGAATATATCGCACGTATCCAGTCCGTGGAGTGGAATGGCGAGCAAGCGAAGACACCTGAGCGGGTCCTAGTACCGGCTGGTTGAACCGAGTACATGGGAGGACACTGGCTCCACTAGGAGATTGTAGAATCTGGCGAATGTGTTGAGTCTCGACCAGCCTGCAGCTCTGCAGATGTCTGTTAGTGAGGTGCCATGCGGCATGCCATGTCATGCCCAAGAGGAAGCCACACTCCGGGTGGAGTGAGCTTTCACACCAAGGGGGCACGGTCGACCTTGCTGCTGGTATGCCAAAGCAATGGCGTCAACTACCCAGTGAGACAGCCTCTGCTTGGAGAGAGCCTTTCCCTTCAGCTTCTCACCATAACAGACAAAGAGCTGGTCTGAGGTCCTGAAACACTGCGTTCTGTCTACGTAAGCACTGAGGGCGCGTACTGACAGAGCAGTGCCAAGGCTGGGTCTGTCTCCTCCAGGGGCAGCGCTTGCAGGTTCACCACCTGATCTCAAAAGGGAGTGGTGGGAACCTTGGGCACATATCCAGGCTGGGGTCTCAGGATCACGTGAGAATAGGCCGGCCCGAAACCAGGCACGCTTCGTCAACGGAAAATTCGTGCAGGTCCCCTACCCTCTTGATGGAGACCAATGCAATCAGGAGTGCTGTCTTAACTGACAGGAACTTAAGCTCCACTGATTGTAGAGGCTCAAGGGGAGCACTCTGCGGGGTAGTTAGAACCACTGAGATGTCCCAAGAGGGAACGAGAGGAGGGCGAGGAGGATTCGGTCTCTCGCTCATCTCAGGAACCTGATGACCAGGTCGTGCTTTCCCACGGACTTACCCTCCACTGCGTCGTGATGTGCGGCGATAGCGGCAATGTACACTTACAGGGTGGAGGGAGTCAGCCTTCGCTCCAACCCTTCTTGCAGGAAGGAAAGCATGACACTGATCGAGCACTTTCTGGGGTCTTCTCCGTGAGAAGAGCACCAGTTGACGAAGTTCCACTTCAACGCATAGGCATGTCGAGTGGACGATGCTCTAGCGGAAGTGATGGTAGCCACCACCGCAGGTGGTAGGGTACTCAAACTTGCCTTGTCCTGTCCAGGAGCCACACGTGGAGGTTCCAAAGATCGGGACGAGGGTGCCATAGGTTGCCCCGTCTCTGAGAAAGGGTCCTTCCTCAGAGGAATTGGCCAGGGAGGTGCTGTCGCGAGGAGTACAAGTTCGGAGAACCAGGTCTGGCTGGGCCAATGAGGCGCAACCAATATGACCTGCTCCTCATCCTCCCTGATCTTGCACAGGGTCTGTGCAAGAAGGCTCACTGGGGGAAACGCATACTTGCGGAGGCCCCGCGGCTAGCTGTGCGCCAGTGCGTCCGTGCCGAGCGTGCCCTCGGTCAGGAAGTAAAACAGGTCGCAATGGGACGAGTTGTGCGAGGCAAACAGGTCTACTTGTGCATCCCCGAACTGATCCCAAATCAGCTGATCCGGTAGAAAGCTGAGGTTCGTCCACGGGGTGAAGGTCTGATGGCAGGTCGGAGTTACTGGTACTCGGAGCGTGCCTTGTTGCCATGCCCACCTCGGGACTCGATCGCGAAGCCAGAGCTGAAGCGGTCTCATATGAAGCAATCTGAGCGGCGTTGCTGCGGCTGCGGATGCCATATGCCCCAGGAGCCTCTGAAATAACTTCAGTGGAACCGCACTCTTGCCCTCGAACTGTCTAAGGCAAGTCAGCAGTGACTGCGCTTGCTCGTAAGCTACACGCACATGGCGACCGAGTCGATTTCCATACCGAGAAAAGAGATCCTCTGCACGGGGCAAAGTTTGCTCTTTTCCCAGTTGACCCGAAGGCCCAGACAAGCTAGGTGCCGGAGCACTAGGTCCCTGTGTTCGCAAGCCTGGTCTCGAGAGTGAGCTAGGATCAGCCAGTCGTCGAGATAGTTCAGGATGCGAACTCCGTGTTGCTGAGCGGCACAAGGGCTGCCTCGACGACTTTCGTGAAGGTGCGAGGAGACAGGGCTAGCCCGAATGGGAGAACCACGTACTTGTATGTCCGCCTCTCGAAAACAAACCGAGGGAACGGTCTGTGTCGAGGAAGAAAGGAGACATGGAAGTAGGCGTCCTTCAGGTCGATCGCTGCAAACCAATCCTGTGGCCGCACACATTCGAAAATGCGTTTGGCCGTGAGCATCTTGAACGGAAGCCTTTTTTAGAAGAGAACGGTTCAAGACGCGCAGGTCCAGGACTGGTCGAACCCACCGGTTTTGTTGGGTCCGTGCTTTCCTTCTTGCAGCAAGGGTAGGAGCGAAGGCTGTCTCCCTCCACCCTCAAAGTACATGCTGCCGCTATTTCAGCATATCACGACCACATAGATGGCAAAACAATAGGAAAGCACAATCTGGTCATCAGGTTCCTTAGGAGGGTGAGATGGTTAAATCCTCCTCGACCCCCCTCCATACCCTCTTGGGACCTTTACCTGGTGCTTCGAGCACTTCAGGATGCTCCCTTTGAGCCTTTGTATTCAGCAGACTTAAACCTTCTCTCCATGAAGACTTTGCTGCTGGTTGCACTGGCCTCTATCAAGAGGGTAGGGGACCTGCAGGCATTTTCGGTCGACGAACCGAGCCTAGAGTTCGGGCCGGGTGACAACCATGTTGTACTGAGACCCCAGCCTGGCTATGTGCCCAAGGTTCCTACCACTCCCTTCAGGGACCAGATGGTGAACCTGCAAACGCTGCCCCTGGAGGAGGCAGACCCAGCCCTGGCTTTGCTCTGTCCCGTTCGCGCTCTGCATCTGTACGTGGACAGAACTCAAAGTCTCAGGACCTGAGACCAGCTCTTTGTCTGTTACAGAAACCAGCAGAAGGGAAAGGCTGTCTCCAAGCAGAGGATGGCCCACTGGATAATGGATGCCATCGCCTTGGCTTACCAAGCACAAGGCGTGCTCTGCCCGCTCAGGTTGCATGCTCACTCAAACTAAATTATAAAAATAAAAATAAAACAAACTTACTTTTAAAAAGTTTAATTCACAGAATTATAATGTACTTTAAAAAAATTATAATATTCATTTTGATATTTGCCAAAGATTATATAACATACACAATTAAATCCACAACATCAACAGACACGGAGAAACTAAAAACATCTCCAATATCTATCTGATGTAAGTCTGATAATCAATATACATTGCATCCCTAAAATAAATCCTAATTAATTTGTTGTTTATCTAAATCAACTTACAGTACACTTATTTGAAGACAAATTTTCCTGGAGCAACTCACGGATACCACGCAAACAGAAACCAACAGCGCAGCAAATTTCTGTTTAACTTGTCTCTGTTAGGACAGAAACTTGGATTAACATGAAGACAACGTTGTGTGCCTGGTTTGGACACATTTTAAGTGATATTCTTAAACATGATGGAAAATTCCCATTGACATTTGATGGCACATGCCATAATAAAATCTCCATCATCCTCACTAAAGCTCTCACTCTTAACCATATTCTCTCTCCCTCTCATCTCTACTTTCCTCACTCTCTTTTCTTTACCCATCTGGCTTTTATAAGAGCCAGACCCCTATGGAAGCATATTAAAGCAGCACAACACGAACGGCAGGAGAGGTAAATGGAAGGTAGTGAAGTCTTTTGAACCTCTGTTACATTATAACCCTCCTAACCACATCCAGCTGGCCAAAGTTCAGGGAAGACATAAAAGGGGCTTTTGCGTGTTACCTCGGAGAATGATAATAGCCAAGTACCACTAAAACTACTGAGACACTTCACAATCAAAGGAATGACTCCCAACACTTATTACTGGCTGCTAATGGGAAGTCTATATGAAGGAAAGCGCTATGTGAAAGGATGTCCATCTCATAACATGGGCAACAGAAATCGTAAAGGAGAGGAAATTTTCTGTGAAAGCGATTAAACCCAATTAAACCAGGGTCAATTAAATTTCCTAAGACCAGGATTTGTACTAATTTCACATGACAAGGTCGTCAATGTCATTTTGATGATAGTACAGAGGCTACAAGTGAAAAGCAGCTTTGCTTTTGGATCATGTCAGCAGCATGAAGCCCAAAGTTGAAGATTACAGATCTGTATCTTTATTCGCACACACTGCAAAACCACAGATCTGTTTGCATTAGCTCTGAGAACGTCGAAACCTCTAGTCTTCTACCATATGGTCTGGTTTGGGGTGTCTGTTTGGAAAAAGACTAAAAGAAGGATTAAAACAGAAAGAGAGAGAAGGGCATTTTGCATGCTGTTGGTGTGCCGATAGACTGTATCGATTGTGAGTATTTGCACATATTGTGTGTGTGTGTGTGTGTGTGTGTGTGTGTGTGTGTGTGTGTGTGTGTGTGTGTGTGTGTCTGTGTGTGTGTGTGTGTGTGTGTGTGTGTGTGTGTGTGTGTGTGTGTGTGTGTGTGTGTGTGTGTGTGTGTGTGTGTGTGTGTGTGTGTGTGTGTGTGTGTGTTTGTGTGTGTGTGTGTGTTTGTGCATCTGTGTACGCAGTTTATGTTTGGGCCATGTGTTTTCTGTGGTTCCAGTGTGGAGCTTCTACCACACACAGTAAATATGAGCTTGTGGTGGGGCTGCAGGGTTTCAGGAATGCTCTTATGTGGTAAGGCTGCTAACCACCATTGACAAGAGAGTCAGGAATCTTTCGTCATCCGTGCTGGCCGGTGACATATGAGAGACATGAACAGTCTCTTAATGGATAATGGGAAGACAAACAGCATTTGTTTTCCCACTATCTTTAACACAACATGGTAACAATTTCAGGCATAATAACAGATCAATGCATGTTACAAATAAATACTAAAAATATGTATATGGGGGAAATATACATACACACACACTATACTGTTCAAAAGTTTGGGGTCAGTAAGATTTTTTTTATCTTTTTGAAATGAGTCTCTTATGCTCACCAAGGGCAAGGCTGTATTTATTTTATCAAAAATAAAGTATATAAAAAAAAATATCACATGAGAACGCTTAATGAGAAATGCTAGTTTGGTCTGTCTAAAACCGAGCTGCAATGATCAGGAAGCTTGTTAAAAATAAACTTCTCTCTTTTTGTTCATTTTGGGATCCTTGTCACACCAGGCTCTCCCTCACTCACTCAGCCTGCACACCTGACACTCATCAGACCTCATCACCTAAATTATAAGAAGAGCACGCACACACCCGGGCTGAATCCGAAATCGCCCCCTATACCCTCAAATAGGGTGTTATTTGAAGGGACAGCCATTTGTAGTGGTGACCTAAACCATAGTGGATGTTATTGAGTGCACTCATTCAATCCCACACTGCACTGCAATAACGAGAGTACAGCCGATGTACACTCAACGGCTGTCCGAATTCGCTCCCTCGTTTTCATTCACTCTTTCAAGTGAACAGTCTTAGTGGACTAAAGTAGGGAATAGTGAATGAGGGTTTAGGGGGCAATTTCGGATTCAGCCCAAGTCATTAGGCGTTTCTCAATACCAAGTATGCAAAGTTCGGATTTGCGTCCTTGGTAGTTTGGACTTGACCAGTTCGCCTCGGGACGGAAGGACGAAAGTCCGGTAATAATGGACACGGAACGATGAAGAATAAGCTATACGCTGTTAGGGGATAATATAGGCAAAACGTGGACATATAGGGGGCCCGGGGACGTCGTAGGTGATTTTTGGACCCCTGCTAGCTCAACAGCGCCCCCAGAGGTGTCCATCAAGCCCCTGTGGGTCATTACCCCTCATTACACGTGAAAAAGGTAAAGTGTCCATTTCACCATTAAAGGGATAGTTCACCCAAAAATGAAAATTCTGTCAGTATTTACTCACCCTCATGTTGTTCCAAACCCGTAAGACCTTCGTTCATCTTCGGAACACGAATTAAGATATTTTTGATGAAATCTGAGAGCTGGATCACTCCTCCATACTAGTCCATAGGCTTCTTCAGGGATTGAACTTGCCGGCCTCGAAAAGTTATTAAAGACATCGTTAAAATAGTCTAAGTGACTACAGTGGCTCAATCTTAAGTTTATCAAGCGACGAGAATACTTTTTGTGCGCAAAAACAAACAAAAATAACGACTTTATTTCAACTATTCATTTCCTTCTCTTTGGGCCTCTAGTCAGTTAACGTAGTGTGATTCCGTAGAGCTACGTCACACGTAGGCTCCCTATTGGCCGACGCTGGTCATGTGCGTGATGCGTGTGACGTACAACAACAGAAGCGTACGCTATTACACTAGTGAACTGACTCGAGGCAAATTAATAGCTGAAACAAACACAGAATTTGACGTTATTTATGAGAAAACGCCACGCCAAACACAGATTTTTCTGGGTATCCGTGCGTGTTTTCAATGTTATACGGTAAGGGGCGCTATGACACATCTTCTGAAAGAGTACTGAATCTGATCAAAACATATGTGAAGAAGATGCAGAAACAAGCAGTCTCATATGTAATCATATGCATATGTAAAATAACACGATCATCAACATTAAACATCTACTCCATCTGTGTTTTGATCATTGTTCTGAATCTGATCCAGACGTAGTTTTTGACAAAAACATGATTTTCTCGTAGAATAAAACTTTTTTTTTAAAGCATAGGGTCAGTTCTTTGTTTTAACATATTGCATGTTCAGATATTCATATAAACAAATATTCTTGGGACCATGAAATTTAAAAGTTAAAAATAGGAAGCGCTGATGTGGTTCAGGCAATGTGTCTATATACTCTGATTATTATCGCTGTATGTATATGAAATAAGACAAAACATAACCCTGCCTGTGCCATTGTAGTATAAAGTATAATTAAGAAGTTTATACAATAAGAAATAAAGACAAGCAAACAATTCGGTCAAAAATACAAAGTCAGCGCTCTACAATGGTATATAAATATATAAAGTTATGAAACTTAACTTTGCCCTAGATATACCCAGGAACAAATAATAGATTCATGAGACCAAAGATTTCCCATTAGATATACAGAAGATGAATTATATCTCATATTTAATGATTTAAAGACATCAGAGCCAGTGCCAAATGTGAGAAGGACTAGCCGTGGAAAGGAGAAACTTATACTGCAGATTTGAGCTTTAAACAACTACATTCTCGCCTGAAAAACTCTTAAAACAAATTTTCATGATACAACAACACAGAATAATTTTTTTAATTATGCAGGTTTTCTCTTGCACCATTGATGCTTGCTGGTTGGTGCTGGTGCTGGATAGCTGGTTGTCTCAAGTTTGCACAAATGACGTTTCATTAAACAAAGTTCGGGAGGAGCACGTTCAAATAATCAATCCAATTAACTTGTCATCAACAATTACCATGTCTATCCTATCAGCATGAGAGGAAGCATATAATGTATATTCACCCTGTCGACTCACCTACATTCCTCGACAGTTTTTCAGCATCCCTCCACCACCCCGACTCCTCACTCTTGGCTTGTTCCTTCCACAGCCAGCAATACGGGGGAAGTACTCTAGGTTCGGGCCAAATACCGAGCCCTCTTCTCGGACAGCACGGCAAATACGCATACCATTTATTATATCTGACTTATTTGTAAGTGTGAACTCGTGAAGTCACCTCCTGATGCATCCCCAATAAAAAGGGCTGAGCAAGAACACATCTGGGGATTTAAACTGTACTTGGCAAGATGTGAACTTTGAATTAGAACAGTACTTGGGCAGCGACTGATGACGTTTCACAAGTTCAAGAACACAAGTACAGAACACAAGAACGCATATTGAGAAAGGGCTAATGTCTGGCGTTGTCTGATGCGACAGACTCTCTTACCT
Source organism: Rhinichthys klamathensis goyatoka (assembly GCF_029890125.1). Lineage (NCBI taxonomy): Eukaryota > Metazoa > Chordata > Actinopteri > Cypriniformes > Leuciscidae > Rhinichthys > Rhinichthys klamathensis. Next base: position 2,806,773 of record NW_026606652.1, on the reverse strand, counting down.
CAATACTTACCTGCTAGATCTTCCTGTTGTACCTTACCAGCGCTTTTACCTCGTTCAAGCCATCCAAGTCGTCATCCAGTCATCCCTCGTATATCCCGAGCTATCTATATAACGTTGTAACGAGCTTAGATGTTGTGGGAAGAAGGAGGCGGGAACCGGCGAACATTCAACAGACTTTAATACAATAAATGAAACAAATACAAAACTAATGTAAAAGACAGCAGCCCCTCACGGATGACCGCTGTCACATATAACAAAATAAAACACAACATAAATCCAGGCCTGGCCTCTCTCGATCTTCACTGTCGTCGCTCCTACTTTATGCTTCCTCTCCTCCGTGAGAGATACGAGACCGGTGCGTCGAGCAGGTTTTGCTCATTATCAATCACGCCACGGCCGCTCTCTCACGGCCCTCCTCGGCCCCGCCCTGCTCGCCACAAACGTGTATATAACGTTACTATCAAGTCATCCTGCCATTCAAGTATCTCTCTGTTGATCATATTAACTGTTTAAAGACTGTGTTCCTGTCGATTTACAAATAATCTTGTCAGTTTTATCACTCATTTTACCATCATTGTGTCAAAGCCTGTACGTGACGATCCGTCAGAAGGATTTACAGATATAGATGCAGCCAGGAACAACATAAGATTTGATAAACTTCCCACCATTTAACCTTTATCATTATTTATTCTGGTTGTTCCCAACAATAGCATCAGCATTAAAATGCTTAGTTTGAATAAAAACACTTTTTCATATTATATCAAACTTTTTTAAGTCTAAAGATTATGGAAAATTTGATTGATCATGATACAACCTATTTAAAAGCAATAATCAGACTTCCCCAAACTGATATTTCCCAGAACTGGAGAAAAATATTTCTAGTTTAACAACGAACACTGATTAGCTGTTGGTCCGAGATGAATATTTCCACAGCCACAACATCCAGAGATGGATGTGAATGGAAAAAAAGGTGGAAATGAAAGAAGACTCATAACCAATGCCAAATACAACGCTTGTAGTGATAAGCCTTTGGTATGCTTTATGAGTTCATCAATAAAATCTCAAATTCAGGACTTCAGATCTGCCACAAGGAATGAGAATTTGTTCCAGCTTCACCCCTAAAGATAAAAAATATGTGGACATATTTTAAGCATTCCCTGATATGTCTATCATTAAACCTCGGGCCAGGGCGTCAACTATTTGAAAACATTACCCAGACATCTAGCAGAATGGAGAATAGAAATACTGGGCTGGTGTAGCTGACCTTCTGTGCCAGAGGTGCAAAAGGTGAGATAAACCCCAGCAGCCATGTGTGTGTGAAGTCTGTGACTGATGCCACACAGTGAGACAGCACTCAAGAGAGGAAAAGCAGTTCCCTTCTCCCTGCATATGGAATACTACACCAATGTGATCATATTTGTGATTACTATCAATGTTTGGGTTAGACCCAGGAAACAGAGACAAGCCTAATTTTTCTCTGTGAATGAGACCTGCAAGGAAATTGACATGGTTGCATGCCAACAGTCGCAATCCTGTCACTCTCAGAATAAAATGAATAGCAAGTATCTCTGTTTGTTTGTAATCTTCATTCTTTAATGCCCTAATTTTAGAATCAAATTCTAATGGATCTTCAATGCGTTATTTTTTATCTAGCTTAAAAAATACGCAAAAAAGTATATATTTGCAGTTTTAGACAGAGACATTTTTTTAGGTGCAAATAGGAACTAGAGCTGAAATTTGAATTTAAGGATGTAGAATTAAAATGAATTGAAGAACTGCATGTTTAAGTTCTTTGAATTACACTTCATTAAATCCCACTTCCTTTCATTTCAATTTAAAATATAATTTAACTTACTGTGGGCTGTGGGCAATTATACTTCAAATTCCAACTTGTGAATTGAAAAGAAGCCAATTCTTAAAGTCTGAATTTTGTCCAATCCTGCCAGCACTGTAATTACTGTAAAGGCATTCTTTCCTAAAATCCCGGAAAGTGCTGCATAATGATTTTCCCATTTGCAGGCCAGACAGATGTTTCTAAGATGCTTGAGGCCAGGTTGTGTCTGTTCTTTCCATATTTATGGCAGATCATATTTTTTGCTAGATCATAATTACATGCTGAATAATGCCACACGCTCTTAACCTGTTCTAAAAGAACTGAGAACAGTGCACACAAATCCCGAGTACTACAACAGTTCACCTTTGATGCTTAATTTGATTCAGTGAGTTTCTTGATTCAAATAGTTTCTTCTCGATTTCGAGAGACTGAATAGAGTTCATCTGAGTTGCCTGAGCTGTCTTGCATGTAAAAATGATTGGAAGCGGAAGGTGTGCTGCTACAGCTGCTAATCCTGTTTACTTCCAGTAAAATATAAGGTATGATACAATCTGCCTTTGATAAGGGTTACTTATTGATTAAGAGATCTGAATGAATTCCTGCACGCTAGTTGAGAACAGACAGCGAGAGTCCGCCCCACTGGTCAAGGGGACTCATGACATTAATTACACGCTCTGTTAACATTTGCCCCTAATGTTCAGTCTTTGCGGGGTTAACTCCTTCCTGACAGAGGAGAGAGTAATGGGGCTTGAGGGGTCTATTTTCCGCTAGTCGGCCATGACGGATGTTCCGTGTCCACGCCGCACCCTCTGTGTTTGTCTGAGGGCCGCGGTTAAGTGCCGTGCTCATAGAGACCGAGTGGATCTGCCTCTCTCCAGGTGACAGGGAAAGGACTTCCGTCAAAGACTCTGTTAGATCCAGTGCAGGTCAAAAAAGAAAGAGCTTTCACGGGTCAATTACTGGGTTTCTGCTGTTGTTTAGACCCTTGGAGAGACTGAAGGAGAGGAAAGAGAGGAAGATGGATGTGAGAAGCATGCAGTGACAGGATATTCCCCTCCCTTGGTGAGATGTAGAGTAAATACTGAGGAAGCAACAGGAAACTTCTCAGCGCTGTGTACAAGGCTGGACTCGTAACAGATGTCTTAAGAGGTGTATTTTACATAAGTAGACGCATCTCGAGGACCGAAGACCAGGTATTTGTTTAGGATAACTGAAGCACTCTTGAGAGGGAGACTGTAACTATTTATATCAACAAGCAGTCAGGTTAACGGGGAGGGGATTCTAGGAAAAGGAGGAGAGGTTTTTAAACTTTTTAAAGCCACAAATCTAAATACAATGAACTCACAGTGAAGGGACCCTCTTCTTCATAAAATATAATGATATCTATATATTTCCTTCAAGGCCCAGTTCAAACCTTTTTAGAAACCCTGAAAAAAGACACAAATAGGAACCATTCTACTTTCTTTTTTCCCTAAAAAAAAATAATAATTCCGGTCAATAAAATAATCTTGTTTAATCTCATGGTTTTCTAATCTGTCTAAAGCAGAATTAAACTAATACATTTGATACATATTGATATCAAATATTAATATGTATTAATATATTGTCAACAAACATGTTAACAAATGTTAATAATAATAATATTACCAACAACAAAATTATTATTATTATTATCATCATCTATATATCACATTACACTTTTTATTATTATCATTTTATTACATCTGCACAAGAGCACTTTCCGCTTTTAATAATAATAATAATAATAATAATAATATAATTATTATACTTCCCATTATCTTCCCATTATCATTATTATTCTTAATATTACACAATAATATTACCATACATTAAATAATAATTATTATTATTACGGTTGTTGTTGTTGTTGTTTTTTGTTGAATTTGATTTGGAATATTAAAAAATAATCATAATAATAATAGTAAACTATACTTAGCACCAATGCAAAAAAAAATATCAAAAGTAAAAAAGCAGGTGTAAAGTACAGTATGACATATAAACTCAAAACCCAGAATCCTAAACTACACACATCTGCACATCACACTCAGACACACACCTGGTTAATTCTGGGTGGTGCTCTGGGAAAAAGTGAGCGTGGGTGGAGGCCTGGGGAGGTTCCTTGAACATAGACACAATCACACACACACACAGCATATCTGCAGACGCTGCTCTCTTTGAACTGAGACGCGACACGTCAGGAAGTGTTCGCCCAAATCTGTTATGACACGCTCGCCATGGTGCAAATCCCACACACCCTAAAGAGGGGGGCAACAACATACTTGCACCTTCATAAGGGCACACTATGTGTCAGTGAGCCGCACTTTAGCTTTACCACTCAAGCAGAAATGGAAGCTTAAAATGCATGATTCATATGCTTTTTCTTGGAAGAAAATGTCATATAACAGCCACTAAAACCTAATATGCTTGGCACTTAGCTTGAGCTGCGAACTTGTAGCTTCAATGGAAAGCAACAGTTTTCAATCATTGCTGGCCCTAATGAACTCATTTCTAGTTGCATATGATAACGTTTTATGAAGTTGTTATATTGTGAATTTACATGATGACAATCATTTGACCTGGCAAGCTCCACAACATTTGTATGTTATTCTTTGGAAAAAGAGTTGTTTACATATTTTCCATTTAGGAGAGTACTATATTTCATATAAGAGTTTTTAGTCATTACTACAGTAACACTCATACTAAGGGTGAATTTCCATTTCAGTCCAACTTTAATACTTGGATTTAGGGATTTGAATAAACTCCTACACTATGTATTTTCTAAATGCATCTTAATGATTTTACTGTGAACAATTCATTCATGCACGCACATTTAATGTTTTTTTAATTTGTCCCAAAAAAAATTGTACCTTGAAATTTTTAATCAAAAGTGTCACTAAAAAGCTGAGGCTTTGTTTCATATTAAATGTATCAAAGCACCACATTTTTTGCAATTATTCAAATGATGTGCACTACATCATGTTTAGTGAAATTTTAAGATATGATATCCTAGGATATTCTGTCTTAACAATTAGATAACAAATAACAATAAGACATTTGACCTGAATGATCATAGTAACACAAATTTCACTTATTGATGATGTAGTGGTAGGGGATTTTCTTTTCCTTTTTCGCGTTCGTTACCTTTATATGGGAATGGTTGGATGAGGTAATTAGGGCTGGTGTATTTAAGTGCGTAGACAGGAAGCCCTAGAATGTAGGCTTTTTGTCATACTCGCCCCTCTTCCGGTTACCGGTGTCACTATAGTCGAGGTAAGTGACGGAGGTTATGCACGGCTTTGTGTGGTTTTAAAGTGTTTAGAGCATGTGTCTTTATCTTTAAAGTGATTGCTGTAGCCGTCTCGGCGGCGTGCCCTGGGAGTTGCGTTAAGCGCTCATTGAAAGCTTTAAGGTATGTCGGCTATTGCAATGTGTTGTGGTTTCTATGGTGTAAGTTGAGTTTAATGGGGGTTCTTGTGTGTTTCAGCAGAACATTCGCGAGTGCATCCTGACATGGTGACGTGTGATTTTCGTGTGGTATGTATGATTTAGTGAATGTTTGGTATCCCTTGACTGGAGTAAATCCTTGTCTGATTGTTATATTTTGTTTTGCAGTCTCTCGTGTACCACGTGATGGTTAACTCGGGTCGCGCTGCTGTTCTCTTACGAGAGGTTCTCTCGTACTGCATAATATCTTACGCTAGGGGAAAACCTCTTTTCCACGAGATATTGAAGCCAAAAATTATCCTTAATTTTGAATTAATGTAAAACGCGTTGCGGCAGCATGCAGACATAGGCAAGACGGCTCGCGTGCCTATTGGCTGTCCTGCGGCAACTGCAGCAGCCTATCGAGAGAGGCCCTTGGTGACGTCAGATCCAATGGGGGCGCTTCGCGCCCACTATGTCACGTCCCGCTGAGACGGGCGTGGCCTGGGCCTATAAATACAGCTCGATGGGCTGATATAATCTGATTTTTCATCTCTTCGCTGGATCCGGAGTGAAGAAGCCGCGCCGTCTGAGAAAAAGCCTTCTGCGGGACGAGCCTTTGCATCCGAAGCCGCTGGCCTTCATCTCGCCGCCTTCAGTCGCCGCTTTCCGGCGTTTATATCCTTTTACTCTCTATCTAAAAGAGCAGTGTCTTTTTAAAGATGCCTCGTTCCTGTGGCTCATGCCGAGCCGCACTCAGCGAAGGGGACTGCCATTTCATCTGCGTTTCCTGCCTGGGTAAGGATCATGCAGCTCTGCAGCTCAGGCGGCTCCCATCATTGCGAGCTATTGCCCATGGTGACTCTGAGGACTCGCCTGACATTTTTCTCCGAGTCTGCACTTCCGCCCGCTATAGTGCCGCGCCGTAAAAAGCGCCGTACTCAGCGGGTCCCCGAGCCTTCTCCAGCCCGCGAAAGCTCGCCAGTTCGCCCGCCAGCTTCACCAGCTTCACTCGAGTCGCTCACCGACGGACAACGGTCGCCGTCCGCCGCCGCTTCCGCCATTAATGACGACGAGATAGCTGCATCTGTAGAGGAGGGCAGCTGCTCTATCCTGGCGTCGGACAGTGAGGATTGGGCGAGCTCTGTCCGACGCCAGGATAGCTCTGGAAACTGGATGAGGAAGGACCGGAAGCTATCAGCGTGCAGGATTTGAGGAGCGCTACAGACCTGGTTCTTCGCGCCGCAAAATCCGCTGCACAGGCCATTGGGCGGAACATGGCTTCTCTCACCGTTGCACCCACTAATTTCTCTTTCTTTGTCTTTTTTTTGGTTCGAGTCACAGCTGAGTGCGCCGAGTGGGAGGCTAGTCGCTTGGGTGAAACACATTTGCTGTGAGTTTGGAACACCAGGGTTTGAACACCTCTTCCTATTTTGTTTGCCGTGCACACGTGTGGTTGAGAGCACAATTTCTTACAGCTAGTTTGCCACCCCTAAGGTAAGCTTTAGACTTGTAGTTTCTATTCTTTTTGTTATTAATTTTTGTTTGTTTTATTTGGTGGGAACGGTATAGTATTTACCTTTTTGTGATGTTTGATGTGATTCTGTGTTTAAATCAGATGTGTCTAGAGGAATGTTCTTTTAATATTGTGATATTTTTAGTATTGCTATAATAAACGTGCCAGTGATTTATACTATGATCAAGTGATTTTCCTAAACAAATTATTTATTGTTTATTGTATGACGCGACTTTTCACTGCACCACCGAACCTGTGTTCCTTTTATATTTCCTTGGGTGCAATTCCCAAGGTGGCGTAGTCAGTGCTATCTGGATTAAATGATATTAAAAGTACAAGGCCAGGCCACAATGACATCATACCCTCGGGCAGCAGGCATAGCAGATTCCGCCATAGTCGTTGCCTGTGTTGCGTAGCGTGTATGTGAATGCGGGTGTGGAGGCAACAAGATAGGGGCATGATCCTTTTGGGTAGGGGCGTGTTTGTTTTGGTGATTTCAAATATCAACAGCTTTTACCAGAAATCGCTTACTGCACCTTTAAGGGGCAATACAGAGCGATGTGAATCGACCGTCTCTTCCTCTTTACTACTATTACAGCACAAAATAAACATGAACGAACATCAGAAAGTACGTTGAAAGACCAGATATAGAACGACTTATTGAAATCAGTGTTTCAATCAGTGTTTCAACCACAGAAAGATGTCAACAAAACAGCTTGTAAACAATGCCATGTTACATTGTATTTACCTTACCTTAGCTCTTTCCACAGAAACCTGTGCCAATATACTCAGACCTATATGAAACCATATACAGTAGAATCATGCTTAAAAACGCTGAGAAGACAATATAAACTGCATTGGAACATGCTAAAAACCATTCAGACCACCATAGCAACACAACGACACACTAAAAAAACATGAAGAACACCATAGCAATGCATAGCAACATGCTAAAAAATAATCAAAATACTATAGCAATGCACAACATGCTAACATGCTTTAATCATCAATGCAAGTTATAAACTGTTTACCACGTACAATATCATGGCGCTGTACCAACGGCAATTGCAGGGTCAAGCACCATTCACCCAAAATTTAGTTATTTACATGATTTCTTCCTCTATAGGAAGTGAATTGTAGAGAAATAAGTGTTAGCTGCCTTTCAAACTATTTTTAACTTTTCAAAAGCGTTGTTTGGACATCACATCTGGTCGGGTTTAGGGGCATAGAGAAACTCTCTGAACTGGTGTTTGTGTATGTATGTAAGTGTGTGCGTGTATGTGTGAGCATGTCCTGTCTCTAGTAAGAGTGGAAATCGTCCATTAGGATCAGAGACCAACAGTAACATGCATACCCGCCTGGGGGACAGTGTAACTCAATCCAGAGCAAACAATGACAGCTAGAGGAGTTGAACATTTCTGGCCCTCATGTGACTGGGGCCTGTTGGTGGGGCTCTGCGTTGATGCACGCTATGATAGTCAGTCCTCCTAAACTACTAGATCAATGCAAAGACAGGGAATCCACCTCCAAGGGGGAGGATCTTGGAATCAATTTCAATTAAATTAATTTATGCCAAGTTCAAATTCTTGTAATTTTCCAAATCTGGAGGGCTTGTATGTGGCTTGAACCTTCTCACTCCATGAACCCATTAAAAGGCAAAATGTCCTGAGTCTCAGAAATGTGGCTAGAGTAGCTAATATTTAAGGCCCAAGCAATGTACAATTGATAGTGGTACAAAATACTGTATAGGCAGTGATAATATTTTAAAAAAAATAACTAATGACAAAATACAGAACATATATTTAGGGATGCATGGTGTATCGGCCACCATATCGGTATCGGACGATATATGTTCATTTTTAATGTTAACGTTATCTTCCTGATAAGAACATTTGGCCGATATATTAAAGCCGAATAATAATGGATTATTTCCTTCAGCTGAGACACTTCAGATGTGCACTGTTCGCAATGATGGTTTTAAATTGCTTGAAACATGATTAAAATCACTTCAAAACAGGAAAATACAGTAAAGTGCAACATGTGCAGCACAAGTATGTCATATAGGCTACATAAAATCATAATGAGAACATTATAATTGTGTGTTTGGGACATGACTTTAATGGTGAGACTTTTGTTTTTGTAATCAGGCTCTCAAAAATGATATAACAATTTAGATTTATTGGCCAATATATCGGTTATCAGCTTTCAAATATAAAGAATTATCGGTCAAGTCAAGTCACCTTCATTTATATAGCGCTTTTAACAATATGGATTGTTTCAAAGCAGCTTCACAGTGATAATAGGAAATTAAAGTAACAGAGATTGTTTTGGCTTTACAGCAGCTCTAGAATAAAGAAATTGAAGCATTCTAGACTGAGAAAAGGCATAAAATGTATTTTTTACTCATGTGGCTGAAAGACAACAACTCCCAGAATGCACTTGCTTTGCTGCCCTTACGAGGCCACTCCCAAACCACGCCTACCGGTTACAGGCGGCAGAATCCGAAAAATGGATACAACTAGGCTTGCTTTGATACATCGTGAGTTATTTGATAAATTTCCATCGAAATGGTGCTAAATTGCGTTGATGTACTAGCCTAATGTATATAACACAACTTAGACTTTCACATTAAAAATATGATGCAAGGCAGGACCATGTCAACAGAGTAGCTTAGTAGCTCTGCATATGAACTGTTTTCCTCCAATTGAAATCACTATTTCTCTAAGCTAATACATTATCTAGGCTAATCTATACTCTAGTAACACTAAAGGTTTATAAAAAGAACCACAACCAATGTGAGTTATAACTTTTAATTAAAAAAATAATTAATATTAACACTTTTACACTCAAAGCTCTGCGGATTCAGCGATCTCGTCCAGAAGAAAATGGCATCGCTGAGATTCGCAACAGCAATAGGACTCTATATCTGTTTCCATAGGCGCACAGCGAGAGCACTGACACCGCCAGTCCGCCCCAGCTCGAGTCTGGCCGGGCTCAGGTCTCGCTCCGGCCGCCTCTTGTTCCTCCATCTCCCGCAACTGTTTATCGCTGTGTTGCGGCTCGTACAGGTAGCCTCGAGCATCAGATTCTCGCAACAGATCTTCGAAATCCCCTTCTGACATTTCAACTTCAAAACTACCTTCCGCCATCGTGATTAGCCTACTATACAAACTTTCTACACAGCCCAAGAGGCAAGAGCCTGTTAGCTTAGCTTCTACAGAAAGATGGCTGACACTATCTTTACATTCTGTGAGTGAGATCCCGCCCCATATGGGCGTGGTGAAAACATGTGGAACACTGGCTGTAGTCTTTAGCCTCTGGCATAAAAATCCTCCAATAACGCAAAATGACGATTTTTGCGTCATCGTAGGATTTTTTCCAGACTAAAAATTATTTTTTCTCTCATATCAGGGGGATATGAGGGGGAGGGGGAGGGGGAGAGGGGAGAGGGGGGGAGCATGGTAATTCGAAAATTCTACTGGTTTTCTACTGATACAAAGCTTAATGCTAAATCCTGAAGTATCCCTTTAATGCGATCCGGACGCTCATTTGCACAAAACAGTGCCTGGTGGCTCGAGAACACAAACCATGAAATAGGTTCCAATGTACAAGCCTTGAAAAATGTATAATACAGAATTTTTTATCGCTTCCGCGTAGCCACGTGAACCTGAATTATTCCGACAACTGTTTATCTGTACAGAGGTAAAGGGAAGGGAAGGAGGCCTTCACAGGGGAGAGACTAGTTGACACTTCAGGACTGCGTTGTTGTCGTGTCCAGGCGCAGGTCCTTCATCAGATCCGGATGCAGCCTGGATCCGGTGGACTGCGGTATATTTATATGAAGAGTTTGGTTCCAAAACGCAATAAATCCATTTAGATTAATTTGAGTAAAAATGTGTTTTCTTTACCATGTGTTTTCTGTTTCAAACTTTCACATAACATTTGTAGGTCATAATAACAAAAAAAAAAAAATCCAGGTTTTGATTTTCAAAGATTTATTATAAAAACGGATAATTTTTTTCCCCAAAATGCAATAAATCCAATTTAAAAAAAAAAAATCAAAATGCAATTAATCCATTGAATCAATATAAGTTTTTTTTTTCATATTGAAACTGTTGAAAATACACAACAACGTAAGTTTATTAGTATAATATTTTTATTAAGAACTGTAAAGAAGATTGAAAACATTTTTCCTCCTCCCGAGTGCCTCATCTTCTTAATCTCCTCACGTAAATGATTCGATTTCGATGCCTTACGTTTCTTACCCACCGCAGAAACAACCACAGGTTCATCAATGCCGTCAAAATTTGTTTGTTGATCGAAAAGTACAAAATAGATAAGAAAAACTAGGAAGCCGGGTGTATTTAAGGCGCTGCCGTTACTGTTTACATTGCGTGGAATGGTGCGTTGTGATTGGTTGAGAGCGGATATATCGCATTCTGCAGAGAAGGGAGACTGGCGTTTGTCGCAGTTTGGAAAGAAAGGGAGAAAACATGACAGAATAACACGGCGGATATCGCATTTTACTTAAAATTAAACATTGACTTTTCAATACCAACCAGATGCAATACTGATTTTTGCAGTAACAATTTTTTTTTTAAAATGGCGTTTATCGCGTTTTGGAACCAAACTCTTCATATACTATTATAGTATATTTCTATAATTCTATATTTCTAGCACCGGTTCGCCGCTTCAGGGCACCGAAGTGACTGTTCGACCAAATCCAGAGGACAGTCTCGAGTGACTGGTTCCCTTAGTAGAATTTCTGGCACCGTGGAAACTACTGCCAAATATATCTCATTGGGTCCTGCATATAATAGAAAAGGGTTACAGAGGGTTTCGGTTCTTGTCTACCCAGATTTCTAGGGGTCCTCCCTACGGTGGTGGACCCTGAAAAGGCTCTGGTTATGGAGCAGGAAGTACAGACTCTTCTACGAAAGGGGGCTATAGAAAGGGTTCCTCCTCCCAGCTGGGAGTCAGGGTTTTACAGCCGTTACTTTATTGTTCCGAAAAAGGATGGGGGGGGTTGTGTCCTATTCTAGATCTGCGCAAACTAAATTGCAAGGTTCAGAAACTCAAGTTCAAATTGCTTACACTCAAACAGATTGTGTCACAGATTCAGTCCGAGGACTGGTTTGTCACGATAGACTTGAAGGACGCTTACTTCCATGTATCCATCCATCCTCATCACAGGAAGTTCCTGAGGTTTGCTTTCGGGGGCAAAGCATACCAATATTCGGCATAGGTTTATCACCCTGCAGTTTTACGAAATGCGTGGATGCAGCTCTGGCTCCCCTGAGACTCCAGGGCATCCGCGTGTTGAATTATATCAGCGATTGGTTGATTTTAGCTCAGTCCGAGCAGATGGCAGTTCGGCATCGAGATGTCGTTCTGTCTCACATGAAGATGCTGGGGTTGAGGCTCAACGCCAAGAAGAGTGTGCTCCTCCCGTCTCAGAGGACCACTTTTTTAGGTGTGGTACGGGATTCGACAACGATGCAGGCACAATTGTCACCAACACGTATTACGTCGATTCTCTCAGCCGTAAATGAAGTAGTCACTCACTGTGAAACAGTTTCAGAGACTGTTGGGTCTCATGGCAGCTGCGGCCAACGTAATAACTTTTGACCACTGCAGTGGTGGCTCAGGACCAAGGGATTTTCTCCGAGGGGAAATCCGTTTTGCCTGATCAAGGTCACGCGGCGATGCCCACGTGCCCTAGTCATGTGGAACAAACCTTGGTTCCTCGCCCAAGGCCCAGTGCTGGGGGCTTCTTGTCGACGCGTAACGCTTTTGACGGATGCTTCCCTCACAGGTTGGGGGGGGGGCGATCATGAGTGGTCACTCGGCGAAAGGTCTTTGGCAGGACCATCTACTTTCTTGGCACATAAATCGCCTAGAAATGATGGCGGTGTTTCGAGCACTCAAGCACTTCCTGCCAGACCTGAGAGGTCACCATGTGCTTGTCCGTACGGACAACACATTGGTGGTCTCTTATATCAACCATCAGGGGGGTCTGAGGTCACGTCATCTTTGCAAACTGGCTCATCAGATCCTCCTATGGGCCCAAGGGAAATTACTGTCTCTCAGGGCAGTATATATTCCAGGGCATCTAAATCAGGGAGCGGATATCCTGTCGAGGCAGGGGCTGAGGCCCGTGGAAAGGAGACTTCACTCCGAGGTGGTGAAGCTCCTTTGGGAGAATTTCGGTCAAGCTCAAGTCGACCTTTTCGCATCATCAGATACAACGCATTGTCCCATGTGATTCTCCCTCACGCACCCAGCTCCTCTCGGGCTGGATGCGATGGTTCAGGTGTGGCCGAGGCTACAGCTGTATGCTTTTTCCCCGATATCTTTGCTCCCGGGAATTCTGGAGAGGGTTCGCCGGGAAGAGGCCCGTCTATTGTTAGTAGCCCCGTACTGGCCGGCCCAAGTTTGGTTCTCGGACCTGTTGTCCCTTCTAGACGGCTCTCTGATGGAGATTCCGATCAGGATGGACCTGCTGTCCCAAGCAGAGGGCACGATTTATCACCCTCGCCTGGAGTTGTGGAAACTGTGGGCTTGGCCCCTAAGAGGGCCCAGCTCATAGAATCAGGTCTCTCGACCGAAGTCGTGGAGACCATACTCCAATCTAGAGCTCCCTCTATGAGAAGACTGTATGCATTGAAATGGAAACTGTTCTCTGCCTGGTACGGAGAATGCCAACTGAATCCTGTTATCTGCCCTGTTGGTACAATACTTGATTATCTGCAAGAACGTTTCTCTGCGGGATTATCTCCTTCAACCTTATAGGTGTATGTGGCGGCTATATCTGCTTACCACACTCCTCTGGGTGGTGCATCATTGGGGAGAAATCCTCTCATTACTCGTATTCTTCGTGGCACCCTGAGGCTGAGGCCTGCACTGCGCAATAGAGCACCGGCTTGGGATTTGGCCGTTGTACTGGAGGGCCTGTCTTTGGCTCCCTTCGAGCCCATTGAAGAGGTTTCAGAAAAGTTCCTTACACTAAAAACTTTCTTTCTCGTTGCTTATTTCTTATATCAAGAGAATTGGAGATTTGCAAGCCTTGTCGGTTGCTCCTTCGTGCCTGGAATTTGCACCTGGCATGGTGAAGGCTTTTCTTCACCCTAGGCCGGGTTATAACCTTAAGGTCCCTACTAATGTTTCGGGCCCAATCCTGCTGCAGGCCTTCTGTCCTCCACCTTTTATTTCACCAGATCAGAAAAAACGTAATGGCTCTGAATGCTTACGTACACAGAGCTGCCCTGTGGCGTAATTCGGATCAACTATTTGTCTGTTTCGGGTCACCAAGAAAAGGTTACCCTGCTTCCAAGCAGATAATGAGCAAGTAAGTAGTCGAGGCTATCTCACTTGCTTATGAAGCGGCTGGTCAGCCTTCACCTTTGGCTGTCTGGGCCCATTCTACTAGGAGTATGGCTGCCTCTAAGGCTTTATTATCGGGGGTTTCCCTCCATTACATCTGTGATGGGGCAGGCTGGTCCTCACCGCATACATTTGTTAGATTTTATGACTTGGATCTTGGCTCCACGCCAGGTTCTAGGGTGCTTGCTTCTTAGTGTGCGCAATGACTTCACACAGAACAGGCATTTGCTGCTCGAGTTCGCTTGAAAGGGAACGTCTCAGGTTACGTATGTAACACTGGTTCCCTGAGAGGGAAAGAGATGCTGCGTCGCCCTGCCATATTCCCTGCATGCCTGTGATCGACTTGCTTCAGCCTATCAGAAGCTAGTGCGGTCTGTTTTCAGGTGTCCTTTATAGTTTCCTGGTCGGTGACGTCACCCGCCTATGACGTCTCGTCTTTCAATTGGACTGATTATACACGTGCTTCACGACACAATCACGCAGGGGCGTTCCCACCATGTCTCGACACAGCGTATCGTTCCCTCTCAGGGAACCAGGGTTACATACGTAACCTGAGACGTTTTACAGATACTAGACACTTGACTTTTAAATGAAAGATTGGTATCAAAGAGCACACCCAGGTTACTAACCGACGACGAAGACTTGACAGAGCAGCCATCAAGTGTTAGACAGTATTCTAGGTTAGTATGTAAGGAAGTTTTTTGTCCAATAATGAGAATCTCTGTTTTTTCAGAATTAAGTAGTAGGAAATTACTAGTCATCCAGTTTTTTAAATCAGCTATGCATTCTGTTAATTTTGTGAATTGGTAAGTTTTGTCAGGGCGTGAAGAAATATAGAGCTGAGTATCATCAGCATAACAGTGAAAACTAATGCCATGCTTCCTAATGATTTCTCCTAAGGGTAGCATGTACAGAGTGAACAGCGACGGTCCTAGTACTGAGCCTTGTGGTACGCCATACTGAATTTTTGATCGATAAGACATCTCTTCATTTACTGCTACAAACTGATAACGGTCAGATAAGTCTGATTTAGGCCCCGTCCACACTACTGCGTTTTCGTTTAAAAACGGAGACCTTTTGCTACGTTTGCACCTCCCATCCACACTAAAACGGCAAAAACGGAGACCCAAAACGGAGAAGTTTAGAAACGCTGCCGATCCGTTTTTCGTTTTGAATCTCCGGAGGGCGTTTTAGTGTAGACGGGTCAAAACGGAGGACTTTAGAAACGATGACGTAGTAGAGGCTCACGCTCGGCTCTATGATTGGGTGTCATCAGTCATGGCGTATATCTTTGCTAGCAGCTGTTGTACAAGTAAATTATGCATTTTACAACGCTATAACTGCCTACATGTGCCGGAGTCAAGCTATTGACTCCGGCGCATGTAGCTCCGTTTTGACCCGTCTACCCCGGCATCCTGGCCAAATCTGCCCAGTGGCCTCTGTCCATCATGGCCTCCTAATCATCCCCATATACTGATTGGCTTCATCACTGTCTCCTCTCCACCAGTAAGCTGGTGTGTGGTGGGCGTTCTGCCGCAATATGGCTGCCGTCGCATCATCCAGGTGGATGCTGCACATTGGTGGTGGTTGAGGAGATTCCCCCTTCTATGTAAAGCGCTTTGAGTGCCTAGAAAAGCGCTATATAAATGTAATGAATTATAATTATTATTATTATAATTATTATTCGAGCGATCTGTGACAATTCCCGTGTGCAGCGGCGGCGTTGACCGTACATGGAGCGTCGGTTTGGGGTTAACCCAGAGCATGGTGGGATAATTTTATCAATGAAGTTGTGTTTACACCGGCACGCACATGCCCAGTGTTGGTGAATGGTCATGTGATCCGCGTTTTCAGTCGTTTTAATGTGGACGGAGATCAATTTTAATACGCAGCTAAAACGCTGGTGTGGACGGAGATCAAATTGGTTTCTTGAACATGACAATGAGTTCACTGTACTAAAATGGCCCCCACAGTCACCAGATCTCAACCCAATAGAGCATCTTTGGGATGTGGTGGAACGGGAGCTTCGTGCCCTGGATGTGCATCCCACAAATCTCCATCAACTGCAAGATGCTATCCTATCAATATGGGCCAACATTTCTAAAGAATGCTTTCAGCACCTTGTTGAATCAATGCCACGTAGAATTAAGGCAGTTCTGAAGGCGAAAGGGGGTCAAACACAGTATTAGTATGGTGTTCCTAATAATCCTTTAGGTGAGTGTATCTAAGGCTGCATTGAAAGGTAACTTTGCGTCTGCTGCCATGTTTGATCCATAGGTATAAACAAACTGCTTCCGTGTGTCGCATAGACGTCGTCATCGTCTTGCTCCATCCACGTTCTGTGATCCACGTTTCGCTGAGGCGAAAATTTGTTCCATGGTATCCAGGCTGCCTAGCAGCGTGAATAAAATCGCGCTGTGCAAAGGCAGCCTGGGGAAACCCAGGCTACTCTCCTATAGCAATGAATGAATCAAATTTTTCCTCAGGGAGACTACAATGCACTGCCTGATGCGATACTGTAGTAGACGGTTGCATAGTTATAATTTTTTCCCTGAAATTATCTTGTAAGTAAAGAAGTTCATAAAGTCATTACTGCTGTGCTGCTTTGAAACGTCTGGGGTTGAAGCTTCATTTTTCATTAATTTAGCCACTGTTTCAAATAAATACCTAGGGTTTTGTTTATGTTCTTCTAATAAGGTTGAAAAATAAGCAGATCTAGCAGCTTTTAAGGCCTCTCTGTACGCAATCGTGCTCTCTTTCCATGAAATACGAAAAAAAACTCTAGTTCTTTAGCTTAGACAAGCTATCTGGGATGCTGAGGAGATAAAACTGATCAGGAATATTATTAATAAAGCGATCTTTAGTGGCAGAAGTGATAGGTCTAACATATTTGTAACACGGAGTCGACTTTGCAGCCTTGGCTAAATGAAGTATACACAAGACTAGATAATGATCTGAGATGTCATCGCTCTGCTGTAGAATTTCAAAGGCATCAACATTGATTCCATGCGATAATATTAGATAGAGTATGATTACGACAATGAGTAGGTCCTGACACGTGTTGTCTAACTCCAATAGAGTTCAGAATGTCTTTAAATCCCAATCCCAATGCATCTTTTTCGTTATCTACATGTTTATTAAAATCACCAACAATTAGGACTTTATCTGCAGCCAGTAACTCTGATTAGTACTAACTACTGATTAGTACTAACTCTGACTCTGTATAAAATAAATAATAAAATAAAAATAAATAAGATTTACATTCTTTTAGCTTATATACACACATTAATTACTACTGTCCAAACGTTTTTGAAAGAAGTCTCTTATGCTCAATTTAAAATAACGATTTTCTATTTTAACATATTTAAAACATTTATTTATTCCTGATTTTTCAGCATCATTACACCAGATCACATGATCCTTCAGAAATCATTATAATATGCTGATTTGGTGCTCAAAACTGTGACAGCTTTTTCCAAGATATATTGATTAATGGAAAATTCAAAGGAACAGCATTTATTTGAAATACTAATCTTTTGTAATATTATAAATGTCTCTAACACAGTTTAAAACTGTCACTTACCATCAACTGTAATGCATCCTTGCTGAACAAAAAAGAAGAAAACATCAGTGATATATCTTGAAAATATATTAAAAAATGTTAAATATATATAAGCTTCCAAAGAACCTGCAACATGAATAGAATCATAGCTACTGTTTGTAGTCAAATGTGGAATATTCCTTGAAAGTATTTATCATGCCTCTGTATGAGCACTAGCTTATGAATGCTAGACATGTCACTAGACAGGAAAATCAAACGCCAAGCACTTGAGAACATCAGCTTTAGCGCTTGAGACTCTACACGCAAACCACTTTCTTTTTATGACACCGCAACTTCTACAAATAACCCTTTAACTCCTCAGAAAGATATTGTCATCACTTTCTATCCAGTGACCTCATCCTTTTATCCCCACTTTTGGACTTTATTGAAAGTGTGAGGGTGTTTCCAGAGACTAATTATGAGAATGGGAGACGTAAAATAAAAACGGAGAAGTTAAGCTGTATGTGTTTTCCCTGTTTCCAACGGACACACAAACCCGTCTGCCGTTGCTTTACAATGCTTTGTTCTGATAAGTCTCTGAATGAAAGTGGAAATGTAGAAATTGTAGCTTGTTTTAGCATGATATCAAATAGCTGGCTACCTCACAGGATAGTTTGTGGTCTAAAGCAGGCCAGATAAAGTGGTGGAGAGTGTCACTTGTAGACGATGGTGTAAAAAGGTCCCCAGATGTGACTGCAGAGGAGTGGTAAAGCCAGACAGTCCCTCAGTCATCTAGTTACACAGCCCTGACGCATGTGGTCTGCATTAGAGCTTCACGCTAATTGAAACAAATGACTGCGGGAGAAACGCTCTCTGCTATCACTTTAAAAGCATGCCGGAGTCGTGTGTGTGTGTGTGTGTGTGTGTGTACTGTACATTGCTAAGGTAACATGAGGACTAGCTTTAAAGGCATGAATCACTGGAAACAGCCATTTTTGCATGTCTAAGATGATCTCCTGCTTCTACATTGTGCTAAAAAAATCAAATCACTGTGTAGAACACGAACTGAGAGGTTTGAAGTTCATTTATAGAAACAGAAAACAGTGCCGTCACCTCGTTCCTGTCATACGGGTGGCCCCCTTTATGTGTGGGGGGTCCATCAATGTTCTGGAGGATCCTGCATATGCACCACATGCACTTGTTTAGCGATAAGAAAAAGTGCCACCAAAGACGAACTGAAACACTGATGTCAGAGCAGAAAATGACAACTACCAAATCAGAAAACTCTAGATTTTCCCTATCAGAGAATATAGCACAGCCGAGCAACATCTCCATAACATCATATCACAAACCTATTAATAATGTAACCTAATCTTGTGATCTTCTGCAAAACCTCAAATATGTTGCTGCAGGTATACAATTTGCTACAGTTTCATATAAAACATTCATATAAATTAATATAAATATAAAACATTCACTAGAACGCTAACAGTGGTGGGAATTTGACTTCTTTTGAGAGAAATTGGACCACCAAGGCAATAGAAAATGGCGCTTTCCGCACATTCCAGCAATGCATTTTTTTCCACAATCTAGTTTGTTTAAGATTCAAAATTCAGTCACACGTTTCTCAATAAGCCAGGTAACAATGGGTTGCTTTAAACGTGCCGACAGTGATGCACTAACAGTTCATCAGCAGGAAATCAAGTAAATATGACTTCCCTGGCTGATTCGTGATCCCTGATATCTGATTTCACTGTGAAGTACTCAACACACACGAAAGCGTAACTTACAGTAACACGAGAAGCCTCTTGAACAGTCGATCTCCTAAAACAAAGAACAACACCTGCTCCCCAGCACAAAGAAAGACGTAAGACTATAAATCTACGGAATAAATAGATTATTGTTACTCAAACAAACACAACAGTGTTGCCAATGCCACAGTGGTTGGACTCCTCAGGAGGTCAAGCTACAAATACAGTAACTACCTGTTTGTAAATTGGGATAGGAAGTATTTTAACATAGATAAATTACTTCATCTTTATGGATCAAACTAAACTGGTTTAGTTTGATCCACAGCTAAACCAGTTATAGATCCATTCCCCTGTCAAAAGACAATACCCTATTCAATCCAATCTTGCATATATAGTACAAAAAAAAATTACTTGGATCATGCCTCTAGCCACACATCAATCCAAGCTGCTTCGTAAAGCCCTCACATGCACACAGGACAGCAATTAACATTCTTGAAAAATGCATATTTAATTAACGTAAACTGATACAGCCCCAGGGAATGCAGGGTCAATCGATGCATGTGAAACGCACGAAAGCTGGTCTTTGAGAGAGCCTGCGCTCCAGCCTTCACAAACATGCACACGCTCCAGAATCTGTGCTCCAGTTAAGAGGCTGAAGTCATCAGACGAGGGTGTCTCTGGAAATCTGTAGTTGTGTTTAAAGCCGCACCCCTGGCATTCTGTCTATATAAGTTTAACACACCACCCCAAAAATAAAGAATTGTTATGGAGGGGATTTTCTAATACTCTTTACCCTCAAAGAAAAAGCAGCACGCTCTGCGGAATCCAGTCGCCCACGCACTCAGTCAGGACACTTGATTCCAATTAGATATTTTCTTTACTTTCTTGTTCTAGCCTGTCTGGGCCTCTAGACTCCAACCCTCCCTCGTTCCTTTTCTGACACACATCGACTCCCTCCTGCTCTTTATTTTCAAGCCTTTTCTTTCTATCGCTCTCCCTCCCTCCCATCTCTCTCATTGAGGGTATCATTGTCCAGATCAATCAACTATTCATTATGGCCTACATTTAGAACGCAAGAATATCCTTAGCTCATGTGCGAGACTGTGAATGTGGGTTTGTGGGCCCTCAATGTTACAGGAAACAAAACAGCTCTCCCATACATCACCCATTTGACTCCATTATTACACTGTGACAAAGGAAGGGAAGGGAACGAATTTCTCATACTGGCACAGTGAATTACATGCGCTTCCTCTTTCACATCAACCCAGACTGGGCTATAAAGAACAGCAGTAAACATCTTAGAAAAACAACTTGGAATTGTTTCTTTGATAATAATAAAAGAGTGCAGTTTTCCTTCCTTGTGGTGAGGTTATTTATTAGTTTAGGTTGAAGAGGATCTTTGTCTGAGGTCGCGTTCGGGCTGTAGCTATGACAGCATGGGCACAGAAGACATACGACACTTTTACAAAGAATGTGAAAAGCATATAATTACCCATCCAAACACTAATTACTGTAATTAAAACATTTAGCCAGCCTTTGGAATTCATTTTTCATTATCTTGTTTGTTCTTTTCTTTCTCAAGCCATATTTGCGACCACTACGAGAATGAAAATTACAGAGATAACAGAGTACAATCAATTACAAAATGTAAATCAAATCATTTATGCTATTTTATGCTAAATTAATTGAATATGTATGGTATTTGCAGGGGAAAATTTAAAGGGTTACTTCACCCAAAAAGGAAAATTCTGTCATTAATTACTCACCCTCATGTCGTTCCAAACCTGCAAGACTTTCATTCATTTTCAGAACACAAATGAAGATATTTTTAATGAAATCTGAGCGATTTCTGTCCCTCAGTTAACAGTCCACGCAACTACCACTTTGACGCTTAAAAAAAAAAAAAAACTAATCCATATGAATTGAGTGGTTTAGTCCAAATTTTCTGAAGACTTGATTGCTTTATATGATGAAAAATAATTATTTAGACTTTTAGAACCATATAAACATTGATCAGCGAACATAAACAGAAGCTCAACCGAACCTGCTTAACGCGCGAGAACAAACCTCTTTCATGTGGAAGCTCAAACATGCTGCGAAACACGAGAATGAACCTCATTGGTTCTTGCAGAAGCTCAAACGTGCTGCGCAACACACGAGAATGAACCTCATTGGTTCTTGCAGAAGCTTAAATGTGATGCGTAACACGAGAATGAACCTCATTGGTTCTTACAGAAGCTTAAATGTCATGCGTGACACACGAGAATGAATCTTATTGGTTCTTGCAGAAGCTTAAATGTGATGCGTAACACATGAGAATGAACCTCATTAGTTCTTGCAGAAGCTTAAATGCGATGCGTAACACACGAGAATGAACCTCATTGGTTCTTGCAGAAGCTTAAATGTGATGCGTAACACGAGAATGAACCTCATTGGTTCTTGCAGAAGCTCAAATGTGATGCGTAACATACGAGAATGAACCTCATTGGTTATTGCAGAAGCTCAAATGTGATGCGTAACAAACCTCATTGGTTCTTGCGGAACCTCAAATGTGATGTGTATCACACGAGAATGAACCTCATTGGTTTTCGTACGTCAAACGAACATGCTTGAGCCTCCGTTTACCACAACTGATGAGTAGATGAATGTTTATATGTAATAAAATCCTAAATTCAATCTGTTCATTATATAAAGCGATCGTGTCTCTTCATAGCCTAGAAATCTAGACGCACCCTAGCGGCAGCAAAAATCATTTCGCTGCCAGTGTGGTCTAGCAACTCTCCATAGACGTTTTAGCTGGAAAAACCAAAAACTGGTCAGGCCAATCACATCGTGTATAGAGTTGGTGGGCGGGCTTAACACAATGACGGCAGAGTTGCGACGGTCAGAGCAAGCTCGGACATATTCGGTTTGAAGTCATTCATCCTCGGATGCGGCGCCGCGCGCGCTGTTACAAAAAAGCTGTGGCCTCCGAATCATCTCCAGCACTCCGAAGCATACTACTCCGCCTCCGTTTCCCTCGTAAGCTGATATTAGTATTTAAACATTCTCTATGATATTATTATTTTAATGACAAAAAAATGTTTTAATGACTCTTTCTCTCACACACACACACACACATACTGTCTCTTTCTCTCTCACACATAGGCTAGTTATAAACTCTTTAGACTTTTAATGATTAGTGTTTTATTTTTAAAGTTTGTGGGTCGTGTAAAAAAACAAAAAAAATCCCTTATTTTGGGGATGGATTCCTGGAAATCTCCCTTATTTTCAATGTTCAATGTTGACAGCTATGGACTGGATACGGTAAAAGTTTAATATATCAACTTGTTCCGCTGACTACGTCCCCTTCTTCGTTGCTCTGATTGGTTGTAGCGCTATCCAATTGCGTGCTGAGAGAATTTGAAAGACAACCGTTTATCCCGCCCATCAGATTGAGCCCTGTCAATGATGAGTTCCCAGACCTAACATCTTGATGTAGGTCTGGCATGCCAGGCTAGTCTCTTCAGAAAATGTGGACTAAATCGCTTAATTCATTTGGATTAGTTTTACGATCTCTTTATGAACTTTTTGAAGCGTCAAAGTGGTAGTTACGTAGCTGTCAACAGAGGGACAGAAATCTCTCAGATTTCATCAAAAATATCTTCATTTGTGTTTTGAAGATGAATGAAAATCTTATGGGTTTGGAACGACATGATGGTGAGTAAGAATTACCATTTTTGGGTGAACTAATTTTAACAGAAATGAAAGCTTTAGCGTAAGTTCTGTCAGGAAGACTCAATCGTTACGTCACTTACTACCTTCACATCTAACCAATCGTGTTCTAATACTTGCAGTATTAAAGATCGGTACTTACACATGTCTGAGTTCGCAGATTCTGACGCTAACAATTACCTCCATACTCCCTGCCACCACCCGGATGGTCCCTTCCCCTCCATCCTCCCCACCACAACCAGGATGGTCCCTTCCCATACTTCCCGGGGGGTCGGCTAACTTTATAAATATTTGCTTGCTGGCCTGTTAATAAATATATGCTTTTGTTACATCATTTAATCTCCTGAGTCTTTCTGGTAGAACTATGTGGATAAAAATTAGAGCGCTTACTGAGAAAAATTACAGAGCAGTCTTATATCCTGAATTAATCACATATAAAACCACAAACAGAAGATCATTTTAATGATATATTTATTTTATAAATTAATATGCACACATATAGTATTTATATATTTAATTCTACTTAAGTGCTTAATTTAATTAAAAATTCAAATCAATAGCTCTTTTGTAGAATAGTTTCCTTCTGCAAGTTTGTGTTTCATAATAAAGGTCAAAATGTGCACACAAGCATTCTAATAAAGCAGAACACTAATGATGTGGATCAGCGTGTGAACACGATCCTCTCTGTGCTCCAGAAAAATGTTGTCCTCTCACGAACCGGGATGCCTGGAATGTGTGTCCATTTATTTAGAACACCAGAGTGCAATTACGACTTGAGAGGAGAAGAAAGAAGGAATGGAAATAGAGGACAAACGAAGGGCACAGATTTGTTATTGCCATCTCTGAAAACCACAGAGAAGATGAAGCATCCTCGGTTATTCTCTCTGCGTGATTTAAAAAGACTCTGAAGCCTTGAGTTTTTCTTGCACAGCCCCAATAAATAAAAAGCACATAAAGAGTTTGCTGTTAAAGCCAAACCAGATCGGTACAGATATATTACGAAGAGTATAAGAAAACACAATACCCTCCTTCCACACGCAATTATCCTTGAAGATTATTTCCCAAATCATTAGAAGTAGAATTATGATATATTAGAGATTCCTGTTTGCTCTCAGGCAAAACGCATACATTTTGATGCTTGATAAGGTGAGCACGTGGGTGGTGATTCGTTTGAGACAGGAAATCACGCAAAGGTTTAAGTTTGTAAATATTTGTTATATTGTGTGTAAAGGATAAGTAGAGGAAGCAAATTTTGAATGTTCCCAGGCTTACAAACACGCACATGCACAAGTACAATCTTGTTTTTCCTGCCCTGAATAGATGTGTCAGGTCACCGTATTAAGCAGCTTCCTGTGAGAAATGCCTATTCTCATGGTCAATCAGAGCAGAGGAATTAACAGCATTTGTATTGATGACTATGAGGAAGTCATATAACTGGTAGAGCATGTATGCGATTAGGTAACCATGGACAGCTGGGCACGTATTGACCGTCTAAAGGTCATGAGTCTCAGGGGGCTCTGATGAGGCAGATGGCTCCTATCCTGACAAACCTACCATCTGAGTTCATCCCCACTGCTGCTGAAAACACCAGTATTGCTAGTCCCCAGTATATATTGGGTTTTTGATGCTGGTCAGGCTTGTCATCCAGCTTGGCCAGCTAAGGTTTGCAAAGCCTATGCTGGTTGCCAAGCTACAGTAAATCAGCACAAGCCAGGACTAACAAACTTTATTCAAAGCTGTCAAAACAGGTCTTTTCAGCATGTTGCTTCCACAAGAACAGGATATATTTAGATCACTTGGTATAATACAAGATTGCATTTCTGTGAAATGAAACTAGCAAAATGCATGGAGATTAGGAAATGCACCAATATTACAATTTACATTTATATTTATACATTTAGTAGACGCTTTTGTCCAAAGTGACTTACATTCTGTAATCAACAGTGGAAATGAGAACGCACTATTCAATATCCAATATTAACTGATATCAATAATAGGGGTGTAAAGCAGATGGTTCGTCACGATACAATATGATATTGATTCTCATAGCCAACGATACGATATTTGCTGATACCTCAAAAAATTCAGTGATACGATTACGATACGATTCGATTCAGAATATTTTCAACAGATAATGTCTCGGTTACATATGGTAACCCTCGTTCTGTTAGGACCACTATTGTCAAATATGATTGACAATTAGCATACAGTTTGGATTGGCGGTATGGTTCTGTTCTGTTCTGGGCAAGAACTCCCTGCGCTGACTGACAAGAGGAGTAGCTGGGGATGAAGGAGGGTAATTAGCTCCTGAGAAACCCGATAGCTGCTGATAATACTGAAGGAGCTTATATATGTATACAGTGATAGGCGTCGTATTCCTATAGGTAGACGTGGATCAGCTGAGAGTCAGCTGATGCGAGCTTGACTAACATGACCTGCCAGAACTGACGCTACGCTTGATTTCCCTGAAGGAGGGAACGGACACGTACGTCGTGACTGACAAATAGGAATCTCGCTAGAGAGGCCAATCTACTTAGAGTGAAACTAAACAAGCCAATCCACATTGGCGTGCAATCATTTGCATCAGCTGTTCAGCCACGCAACACGGGTATATAATGAGCAGCAGGTACGATTGCGCTTCAGCTTTTTGCTGATGGGCCGAGCCTGTGAGCTGGCTGCCCCCGCGGGCCGCAGCAGATGTGGCGACGGGACGTAGCTCTCCGTTCCCTCCTTCAGGGAACGAGGGTTACCATATGTAACCGAGACGTTCCCTATCAGTCGGTCACTCTTGGCGTACGTCGTGACCGACGAATAGGAATCCCTACCAAAGCGCCACCGCTGCTGACCCCATCCAGCTCCCTGTGCAAGCTGCTTGCCCCGTCTTGCCTGGAAGGACAATAGGAGAGGGCTTACACAGAGTGTATCTGTCACTGTTGTTCCGTGATAACCCATACAGTGAGATTATTGGATAACACTGGGAAGCGTACCCTTTCCGTTAGGAAGGAGAACGCTGCGGAACCCACATTCTTCCCCGAAGGAGTTATGTTGAGATATACATATGGACTAACCCGAAGGTTGTACTGCATATGAATACTGGGTGACTTAGCCCAAGGGAAAGACACAGGCTTCTGTTTAGGCACGGCCATGGAAGAATACACATATGGGATCCCCGCAGGGTCACACATATGGGAACCAGCCTATACCCGGTTCCTAAGGATTCAACGGATAAACGCCTCGCGCCTGACGCTCCGCCACGTCCGGGCCGAGGGTGTTGGAGGACTCAACAGATTTTTCACAGTAATAAGGGTGCACAGTAGGGTGCAGCAAGCCGACAGAGCCGGACCTCTCAGTGCTTCTACCCGTTTAGGGTGAGAACACGGGAGGAGACCGGCTCTACACGTAGGCTATAATATCTAGTGAACGTGTTAGGTGTCGCCCATTCTGCAGCTCTACAGATATCTATTAGCGAGGAGCCACGTGCCAGCGCCCAGGAGGATGTAACGCCTCTCGTGGAGTGAGCATGCAATCTGAGCGGGCAGGGCACGCCTTGTGCTTGATAAGCCAAGGCAATGGCATCCACTATCCAGTAGGCCATCCTCTGCTTGGAGACAGCCTTTCCCTTCTGCTGGCCTCTGTAACAGACAAAGAGCTGGTCTGAGGTCCTGAGACTTTGAGTTCTGTCCACGTACAGATGCAGAGCGTGGATGGGACAGAGCAAAGCCAGGGCTGGGTCTGCATCCTCCAGGGGCAGCGCTTCCAGGTTCACCACCTGGTCCCTGAAGGGAGTGGTAGGAACCTTGGCCACATAGCCAGGCCAGTGTCTCAGTACAACATGGTTGTCACCCGCCCCGAACTCTAGGCACGATTCGTCGACTGAAAATGCCTCTTGATAGAGGCCAGAGCAAACACCAGCAAAGTCTTCATGGAGAGAAGCTTTAAGTCTGCTGATTGCAAAGGCTCAAAGGAAGCATCCTGGAGTGCTCGAAGCACCAGAGAAAGGTCCCAAGAGGGTATGGATGGGGCTCGAGGAGGATTTGGGAATCTATTTCCACAGGGTTCCCCATCTCTGAGTCAGAAGGTTCCTTCCTCAGAGGAATGGGCCAGGGAGAGACTGTCGCGAGGAGCATGAGTTCTGGGAACCAGGTCCGGGTGGCCCAATAGGGAGCCACCAGAAGGACCTGTTTCTCGTCCTCCCTGACTTTGCACAGGGTCTGTGCAAGTAGGCTCACTCGGGGAAACACATATGTTACGGACCACACCCCTGCACACACGAGCCCGATCCTGTTGGGGGCCCGGGAAAGCATGGCCATCATCTCCGGGTCTGACTCTGGCACCGCTGTCACACCCGAAGAGGGCAGCGGCGCCGAGTCGTCATCCGGAGAGAAGTCTGACCCACCCTCCGATGCAGCGATCGACATCTGTTCATCGTGGGGACCGCCGAAGGAAATGACTAGTAGTACACACCTCGTGGATGGTCCAGCACGTTCCACCGGCGGCTCTACTGGCTGCGGAGCGTAGGAGGGATGAGGGTTCCTAGGGAGTTGGTTCCCCGAAGGAAGCGCGCTCACCGTGATCGTCAGGTCACCCGCACTGTCTGAAGTAACCCACTAAACGTTACGCACTACGCAGTTGTCCACGTCTGTCGCCATGGTTACGTCATGGCTATGGCAATATGAACGGAAACCGAGGATAGCGCGGATATTGCGTCGTTTCCGGGACGGCCACTTATTTAAAATTCGAATTTCTCTGAAATAAAAAATCTGTGGAGACTTTTGGGATATTGTAAGTACACAACTGCTGGAAATATATCACACTGTGCAAGTTATTTTTGGATATTTTATTACAAAATTCTTACATATTGTACCTTTAATGACACAGACAGCAGGTTTATTAGGCTGCTGTCACTGATCCATAAATATACTAATACACATGCGTTTTCTTTCGAGCCACGGTGAAATTAAAACGAGAATGCAAGCATTGGCGGCAATGCATAGACGGACATTGCACGAAGATGTGGAGAGTGTAAAAATAAAAGAGTCTCTTTAAAAAAATATATAGGTATCGATTTTTTACGTTGCATCAATACATTGTATCGTTAGTCGTTTGATCGATATATCGATTCATTTCGATGTATTGTTACACCCCTAATCAATAAGTTGAAAAAAAACTCTAATACCGCACAATAACCAAAAGGGTACAAATATATTGTGCAACAACAATAATAAAAATAAAAAAAACAGGACAACTTCTCACTGACAACAAACCAATGAGATGACTTTTTTTTAAAATGCTACCAAAACCAGTTATAAATTGTCTGCTTTTTTCCTCTGAATTTTCAACCCACCAGAATGCCAGTGTTTACATGCTGAGGAACATCAATGGGGAGAATTCAATTGTCAATTGGTTTTGTTCAAACAGTTTACGACCTTTATCTTATAAAAACAAGCAAGTTGCAAAGCCTTACACGTTGATCGATTGTTAAGCATAATTGGTGTAAGATCATACATGTAAACGAAATCACTGGCTGAATGGTTTCTAAAATGGCTTAGATCCAGAATTGGCTGTATGAATCTTGAATAGATTCATTTTCCAGCACTTCTAGAGACCTCAATTTTTTTTCTGCAAGCTCTTCCAAAAAAAAAAAAACTACCCCTCAGATGTGTAAAACGTATGCCTCGTTTCCTCCACCCCTCCCCTCTATGAGGGAAAAGCTACTGCTCACCTGAGAGATAGTCATTCATCACAGCAGTGCTACAGAACAGACATATGTGCACAAACAAGACCCTTCGGCCGTGAAGAGGGAAACATTCAATAAGTTAAAAAACTCATCCTGCAGTCAGCAACCCTGACAAATCCATCTGACCCAGGCAGCCAGAGGCATCTGTACCTCTTTAATGGACAGAGCAGATGTCTGAAGCTACTGGTGCTACACACCTTTATAGCAGCAAGGTAACTTAAGAGAGAATTTCAGGTTTGAATTGGTATCGGCTGATAAAAGCAATTCTTTTCACTATCAACTATCGGCCGATTGTTTAAAAACAACCGATGATCAGGGCTGATTATATCCTGTCAATCAAAAGGGGGTGGAAAAAATGTCAGACTGCTCATACTGTGTGTGAAGAAAATGTGTGTTGTGTTGAATTTAGAGCAAGTTAACAAGACAATAATGAAAAGCAGGCTCTATTTAACCCTATGAATAGTTTTTCCCTACACCAAACATTATTTGTAGCATGCCTCTCATCGAATAATTACAAAGAGCTCTGATCTTTGTTACGTCTGATAAGAAACAAAGTCTCAGCTTTAAATTCTGTCCATTATCACAAAATTCAAACAATAAATGGCGTTTTGACGCTCTTAAATAAGACCTGACAGATCGCTGTAGCGCCTCAGCTCAAGCGGCAGCGCAGTCTTTTCTTCCACTTTGATACAATTTATAGCATGAAAAAACACTTGCATGAACATCAAAAGATATTTTGAAAGTTACAGTACAACTTACCGAAACAAATCATGTCTCATGTAATCACTCAATCAGTGATTCAACCATGGAAAGACGTCAATAAAACAGCGTGTGAACAATATTTCATGTAACGTTGCATTTACCTCAGGACCGTTATCCAGTGTTCACAGTTTGTTTGTTGCATATAAACATTTCAGTTTTTGAGTGTTATTATTATATCTGAAAAAATATATAATAGCCGTTGTTAATTTTAACCTCTAATATAGTAATGTACCAAATGAGAGGGTTCCCTGTATAGTTTACAGCATTAGTTGGGAGAGATTTTTTTTCCTTAAGAAAATCAAACTTTTGGTATCTGTAGAAATAATTCTGAATAATCGGCTAATGGTATCGGCGGATAAATTTAGCATCGGTCCATCTTATAACTACATTTAAATGTATGTATTTATATATAATTATTATTTATATCTATTTAATACATAAGCCTTTACATCAATGCAATAACACACAAGAAATAAAATAATAAAAAATATATTTAAAAAAAAATCCAAAAGTGATCATGTGACTTTGATTCATTCTAAACATGTTTTGGTGGATGAGTTATGAGGAAGTACCCTGTGTTCTCACCTTGGAGTCTGCCGACTGTGACTTCAGAGCGGCAGATGTGTCAGACACAACCATCTTTCTGACGGGGGTCAAGGGAGGGGCCAGGGACGTTCCCCTAGAAGCGCCGACCTTCTAACCAGTCAGTAGTTTAAGAGGAAAACTAGGATCTCTGTGGCACACATACACATTCCCAGTCTTTTACTAATTTGTTAAAACTGATAGGGCACACCACTGATCCTTGACAGAAAAAAAGGTCACTGAAGAGGTGGGTGGGAATAAAAATATATTACTTCAAAAGCAGTGCCTACAGAAAAGAGATGATCTGTTTCAAAACCTAGTCTCAACTA
Source organism: Rhinichthys klamathensis goyatoka (assembly GCF_029890125.1). Lineage (NCBI taxonomy): Eukaryota > Metazoa > Chordata > Actinopteri > Cypriniformes > Leuciscidae > Rhinichthys > Rhinichthys klamathensis. The sequence goes on along the minus strand of NW_026606652.1, from coordinate 2,776,180 downwards.
CTGACTGTTTCAACGGGAATCAAGCGAAAAGTAACATGAAAATGGCAACGTCCATAAAACTGAAAAGCCTCATCACCTTTGACACGACAAGAGTCCAATCGAGCCGCGAGTTCAACCGTCAAATCTTCATTAACCGACATTAACGTGACATCAATTGATTACAGGGATCGAGACTTTAAACACAACAACGAAAGCATTTTTTTCCTTTGAGAGAACACTGCTTATCCTTTAACAAAGAACGATCATGCCTGACCTCTCTGTCAGCATGTTATAGCCCTACTAATGCAACTGTATAAATTAAGATTATGAAAGAATTATTCTGCTGTGTCTATCAATTAAAGACACTCATGTGTGGCTTTCCAGGGCAGGCAGCCAGGCTCTTGCCGGCACCAGTCCTGGCACTCTTTCATTCTTTGCGAGCGCCTCGATTCGTCCTCCCTAAAACATTTTTATCAGAAAGGAATGTGCGAATGAGCCGCAGAAATCTGTCTCCACAGAAGGCAGTTTTCTGGAGTCGATTTTTCTTAACATCTAATGAAGATGCTCATTTGTTAATTCTTATCAAAAGAAATGTACAATACACTTCTGCTAAAGTGCAATCCTGAGTTCAACCCAGAAGACAAACACCAAAATGTATACCACCACCAATCCTCATTAGGCTTTCATACCACAGACCGAACATACATAGTGATATATCAGATCTCAGTGTCTAGCTATAAGTCCAAAGTCCAAAAAATCAATTCAACCATAAGCATCTAACACAACAACAAAATCCTTTAGCCGCAGCACATGTGATCTCATTACGCATTCACAGGGAAGCACGGTAAATCACAGATTTTATGTATATGTCTAAGGTTTGCCAAGTTGTGTGAGATACCATGTCTGAAAAAGCACTCCGCACCTCAGTGGGAAACCCTAACTGATGTTTAATTCTTGGGTTTTGTGGGTCAGGGTCGTACCTCCCTGTAGGATCTGGCAGCTGGGATTGGCAGCGGGCCAGAGGAAGGTGGTTTCAACACGGGTCCGCCGCCAGGCTTACCACTTCAATCACATTCCGCCAGTCGCTTAACGCCTCACGACAGCTGACATACGCCATCCTGCTCTCTGCAGCAGTGGTCGCTTCTGAGACCTTCTACCCTTCTGCAGTACCTGGTGAAATGCAGATGTGACAAGTCTTCCAGGTTTTTCCATAGAGGATATTTGCTGTAAGTAGGGATACAGTGGTCTCAAAATTCTGGCTACATTTACATTTATGCATTTAGCAGGCATTTTTATCCAAAGCGACTTACAAAAGAAGAGCAAAAGTAATTTGTCAAAGAAATGAGCATCAGTTATAACATCAAAACTGATGACAGAGAAATGGCCAACATAAAAAAAATAGTGTAAAAAAAAGGCATTATTTTTTTTTAAGAATTTTCACAAAAAAATAAGTTATTAAAATAAAATTAGTAGCTCTGAATGGTAAGTGAATATACTGTGAATATAGAGTAGCATCACAAAATTATAACTGAAAGATGGCTTCTCTTTTGTGATCTGCTAAGAGATTAAATTAAACAAAAAATAACTTATTAATAAAAAATAATAGTGTTAGATGCAGCAAATAAATTTATGCTACACAAAATTATAATTTATGTATGGAAGTATGAAAGAGATTTATGAAAGTGGTCCACATGGCTGATGTGAAACCAGGGATTCACCCCAAGGAAAGCCTGTTTAAACGGTCTGAATCGCTCCCTTTCCCCTAGTGCACTTCATCATATAACATAAATGTGTGAACAAGCCACAGCTTTATTGTCCTTTATACGAAGTGAGGAGAACGGGACGCTTCAGATTCTAGAGATCATTTGATTGAGTGCAGAATGAGTCATCAAAATTGTTAATTTGTGAGAATTTAATTATCTTCTAAATGTGAATTTTGTCATTGTTTTTGGAGCACACTAACATAACAGCCAAAAAACAAAACATCAGTTTTGATTTCAGGGGGACTTTAAATGCTATAAGAATTAATAAATAAAAAAAGATGGATTTTCATTTTAAGATCTGCAAAATATCACAATTAAATATTAGCCAAAAGAATGAATTGAATATAATACTATCAATAATGATAAAATCACTAATATCGGTCAATAACCATGCTTAATAATAATTCTGATAGTTTGTGCATGCCTAGTTGCATATGTTGAGGGGGAAATAAGGCTGATACATTCTGCTGGGCTCCAAAACAGTGTAGACTTTGGGTTAAAGGCTTTGCTGAGCCAAGATCTGTGTGTTTGACTGCTGAGGTGTCAGTTCTGAAACAGTAGGTGAATAAGCAACATTTTCTTCCACAGCCAGAGCTCTTGTGTTTAAAAATACTCTATTTCACAATCCTCAGAGTGCTGGACTGAGGTACTAGGCTACATTTTCCTCCCGACTGCAAACGTAAGCATTCCTTCGGCTTACATTTAAACTTCAGTGTGTGTATGTGAAATGAAACCGCTATGTTACTCTGACAGGCCAGATTCTGTATGTTACTTTCAGTTAGTTCAGCACTAAACAAAGAGGATAAGTGCCCCAAACTGAGCTCTTCTGTATCTCAGGAGAGATTCCCTGGGTGCATTCCTCAAAAAGCTTTGCAGAGCTCAGCAGGGGGGGAAATTCACAGAAGCCAACTGTATGGAAAAAAATACACCCTGACAGAAGAAATGATAGCCAACAGACATTATTAACCTTTGTTACAGAAAATTGTGATCTGGCACATCGAGTTACAGTACACTCCCTTCGAAAAGCAATTCATCTGGACAAGAATTACTGAACTGGAGATGCTCTTAAAAAAAGCCATTCAACTCAACACTAGCTAGTGCTCATGCTTAACACCACATGCACTGCCTTTCAAAGTAATCTTAAACTCCCGATGAGATTTATATGCATGACTTGGCCACTTCACAACATACTTTTCAAAGTTTTGGATGAGGATAGTTTGAGCTGGAAATTTACGGCATTGGCAATCAAATCGAAAAGACATAAATGATCGTCAGAAAGGTTCGCCATGTTTCAGTACAGAATGCTGTGCTGGCCATCAAGTGGAATTGTTTATCATCGCCGACTGTTTTGCTCCTTGTTTTTCCAAGTGGCTGATGCTTCTTATCTTCTCATCATGCAGAAACAACCAGCAAGGAATGAAACTCTTTGGAAGCTTACAGAGCAACTTTGAAACTCCATATCCAATACAACTTCATTGTCAATACAGCCTAGAAATTTCTGATGAAATAGCTATAAAAACTGCAATGACAATATACGTTTCATATACTATATAAAGGCCATTATTGTGCGGTAGTCCTGTGGGTTTGGCTACCATGTGCATACTACCACCAAAGCAGCAAGACTACTTCAACACGCCGTTTGAAACTCCTGTATTAAAAACAGTGAATACCTCAAGTTGTGTATGCTGGGCACGCATCTTGTCCATCAGGATGTGGCGGTTTCTCAATTCCAAGAACGCAAAGAACGGACTTGCGCTCTCGTTGAGACCGGTCTTGCCAGGCGACCTTGAAAGAACGAACTCGGAAGGACCTTGTGAGAATTGAGATGTGCTGCGATCTTGCTGCTTAACTGACCATCTCAGCAAATAGCAATTAATGACCGAAGCACAATAAATACAACATAACATCACAACATTTTAAACATTTCTTTCATATTATTATAGGCATTGTTTTCACCGTGTGTATTTATGAAAATGAACAGCCTGTTACCATACCTATGCTTTGTCAATGTTAAGATTCTTTTTAATATGCCAATAAAAATACTGCCGCTTTCTTAAAGTCTTTATCACTTTATTAAAATTAAGCAAAAGAGACAAAGAAATGTTTACTTTCACGAGCTGTCACATATTTCGAGCGTGTATAGCGGAAAATCTCTTAAGTGAGAACAAGAAGTTTAAAGCTTACAGGCTTCCGTACGTCGACCAACCGCAGCGTCTTCTGGGATTTTTAAAGGTTCGATTCTCTCAAGTGTGCATTCGATGCATCCTCAATATCAAGAACACATCCGGGCACTTTCATGCGTCCTCTGTACTTGCGTTCTTGAGGATTGGAATTGAACTTCGATGGTTGATGATGACGTAGTACGAGAACACAAGGACGCAAGATCGCTGAAGAACGATCAGGTTTCAGAAGGGTGCTCACGAGTGCCCCCTTTTGCAGCTGAAATGCATGTTAGATGCACACCAATCTCTGTAACAGACTTATACCCAACAGTCAAAGCAGCATTACATCCTGAAGAGGAAGATTGCGAGGGCCTAGGGTTCCATTTGGGACAGGGCCCATAACCACTGTACACTTAAACAAGCAACTCAACCCCAGGTTTCTCCTGAGGACTGTGCCAGTGCACTGTCACTGTCAGTGTACTGTCACTTTAAATAAAAGCATTGGCAAGATGACCACTTATGACTAACTGGACTTAAAATGTGCATCTTAGTCAAGTATAATTTTTGAAAAAGGCCATCTTGACAAAATTAATAAATCACCATAAAAACCATGACAGACAATGCTTTGAGATATAGAATCACATATGGTCCATGTTGGGAGCAGTGTTTTAGTATTATTTATATAATATTGTAGTATTCATTCATATTTTCAATTAGATTTTATTTTATATTTTCAGTTTTTTAGTACTCTAACTTTTATTTCAGTTAGTTGCGAAGGCCTCATTTCTAATTTTCATTTAAGTTCTTTTTTCATCTAATATCTATATTTTATTTTTATCAATTTATTTTTCACAATAGCCTAAATGAAAACTATTTTAAATAGTGTAAGTTTTAGTTAACAATAACAACATTGGTTGGGAAATGAGAACCAGATCTTATTCAAAAGTTCTTATTCCCCTTACAAGTTCTCAGCATGCATTCTTACACTCATTCACTACTCATGTGCGCCAAAAAAACGATACTGAATCTACAGTATGCCGCAAAGCGTAACCCGTGTAATCTGACTCCCAAACAAATTACTATTATGAGCCAATTCCATTTACTGAATCAAAAACATACTGCAAAACCAGTATAATCTGATTGCCGGACAAATGAGACGGTTCTTTTTACTGAATCAAAAACATACAGCGTAGCCATTTAAAAATCTTTCCAACAAATAAGATCTTATGATTTAGCAACATACAACTGATGGAATTAAATGCATTAAGAAATGTGTGATAGAGACCTGAGCGGTCACAAGGCGAATCACACCAGGTGACCACGTTCCAAAAGAAGTTAATACTTTAAAGGCAAGGAAGGGCAAAAGGTCCATAACAGGGTATAAGAGCAAAAATAAAAACAAAGGTTACAAAAAGAGTCTAAAAACTAGCACTGTTGAGGTACTAAAACTAGCACCAACTTCTCTCACTAATTGTAGACCGAAGTTTCTCATCCTCAAGCAGCATTAACAACATTTGCATTAAACTCCAAACCTCACTTCTGAACATTTAAATGCATCATTTTCCAAATGAACAATTACAATATGCATGATCTGAAGAAAATAAGGACACGGTTTTGAGGAATAGAGAAGTAACACTGGCTCTCCGTCACAAAATGTATTTGCTCCCCCCCCAAATTATTCCCCAAATGTACTAAAATGAATTGTTGATGGAACCAGAATTGCTAAGAGCAACTGGAACCAGTATCATAATCAATATATAATACACAATAAAATGCCCATCCCTGGTGATGAAGACAAACTCTACGCGTTTATGATTTTAACAGCAAGATTTAATTAAAGATATTCATTCGTGATGATTTTATGATTATGCCAATTGTGTCTAAACATGTGTGACTGTTGTTCTGTTGGATGCACTCATAAAGATCTGGCATTGCTGAGAATCTGCAAACCACAGTGGCAGACACCGCAAAATCACTGCTTCTTGAAGCCATCTGTGGTCTAAATGTGCTTAAGCATCAATCAAATGCATGTTTTGAGACCAAAAATATGTACCACACGAGATACCCAACAGTAAATGTAGCACTTTAACAGCAGACCTCTAACTGCTTTTGCTATCAGACTCCTTGTTCATGTTGCTATCGATTACTGACTGAGCATGTCAGGACAAACAAAGAGCATGTAGCCCCGATAGAGCATGCCATCCTGTCAGTGGCATGATGGGAGTTGAACGCAGTGCCCCGCAGTGGTGGCATAGACCTTCCAGGTGCCCTGGCTTTGTACAGAGCCATTAGCACAAGAAAAGGCGACCCGCAGAGTACAGAAGGAGAGAACATGCAGCTGTGGTCCCACAGCTTAACGGACACTACGCCTGCCACTAGTAATTTAGACCTGGGCGGAAAAAAATGGGGGCACAGAATGAAAGAAAGTCTATAAACTTCGTGGGTTAATCCCCTAGAGGTGGAAGCTATTATGTGAGGCATAGATAACGTAGCATATGGAAAGAATCAGTGAAAAAGAGTGTGACACTCACACAAACGCACACGCAAACAGACATGCACGCATTATCTGCATGCAGGACTACATGGATGAAAAGCGTGGAGTTATTTATACCAAACGTTGACCTTAACGTCTAGAATTTCGTACAAATGTCCACAAACATATCTGAATGCAATCAGAAGTACAAGCGCACTATCCAACACTCATATTTCTCAATCTGAAACATTCAGCTAAACCCAATTTTGTCTTCCGCTCACTCCAGTGCCCGCGCACACACAGACGCACACACACACACACACACACACGAAACAAAAGCGTGGCTCTCTCCAGCACTGGAGCATGGCTGGGGAAAAGCTCAGTTTTCAGACTGGGATGCTTCGAGTTCCAAAGGGGCGTACATGAAAGAAAGCCTGCGCAAGGAGAGTGCCCAAGGATACACGGCAGTGCTCAATGTGAGGACAATTTAGGCCTGATGGAAAAAGTGGGATCAAAGGACCGAGCTCCATAATTGCACATTCCCCAACTAACACCGTGCCATTTGAAGAGCGAGCCAGACCTCCAGTCTCCTCAGAGAAACAACTACATTCATTCCTCTTTACCTAGCAGAGCTGCGCTCTGTTTCAGGGTTAGACACAAAAGAGAGGGAGGAGAATAAAATGGAGAAAGAGAAAGTTTGCGAGGGATGGTGAACAAATAGATATCCAAATTTCAGCTAAGACTAAAGACATACAACTAACAACTCAGAGTCAAATAACGATAAATAATATACTGAATTGATCTGCAAGAATCCATTATATTGATCAAAAGTTTGGAGTATCAACTTGCCCTTTAATAGCTTTTTCCAATGGCATGATGCAACATGTTGCATATTCAATATATTCCACATTAGCAATTCATGTTCGCTGTTGAAGAAAAGACTGAAACAAGAATGAATGGATGGAGTCCACATAAAAATGACGAATGTGATCCAAACAAGTGGTAACAGTCAGGTTTGAATCCAAAAGGTCATTATAAAATCACTGATCTTAAAGGGACAGTGGACCTAAAATTAAAATTCTGTCATATTTTACTTACCATTGTCTCATCCCAAACCCATACATTGTCATTTGTGTGTGTGTGTGTGTGTGTGTGTGTGTGTGTGTGTGTAGAAATCCTTGTGCATCTCTTTACATATAACAACAATAATGTCCGTCAAGCTCTGAAAAAGAAAAAAAAAGCACCATAAAAGCATCATAAAAAGTTTCTATGACTTATAAATTAAATGTTTTATGGTACTTTGGTACTATGGAGGTATTTTGGTACTATGGAGTTTTTTTGTTTTGTTTTTTGGCACTGAACAGACTGGGTCACTATCATTAGAGAAATAGCTATGTTAAAGGGATACTCCACCGTTTTTTCATATTAAACTATGTTATTCTCTTATCTAAGACGAGTTGATACATACCTCTCTCGTCTCAGTGCGTGCACTGAATCGCTCTGTCGGGCGGAGAACTTTGAGAGCAGTTAGCTTAGCCCCATTCATTGTATATGGGCCAAACAGAGATGAAGTTAGAAGCGACCAAACACATCCACGTTTTCTCTATTTAAATATAGTTACACGAGTAGTTACACGACCAAGTATGGTGACACTAAATAAAATGTGGCGCTTTTTATAAGCGGGTAAAATGGATAACTATAATGTATGGCGGAATAGCACTTATTGGGAGCACTTCGACTCGGCGCTGTAATATCTTCACTCGTGAAAAGTCCTCTCCCCCTCTCCCTCTCCCTCTCCCTCTCCTTTCCGTCAATAGAACCAACGTGACCTGCACGCCTGCAGTAGTAGTAGTTTTTTGTGCAGAGTTGACGAAGTATGAGGGAGAGGGGGGAGAGGACTTTTCACGAGTGAAGATATTAGAGCGCCGAGTCGAAGTGCTCCCAATAAGTGCTATTCCGCCATACATTATAGTTATCCATTTTACCCGCTTATAAAAAGCGCCACATTTTATTTAGTGTCACCATACTTGGTCGTGTAACTACTCGTGTAACTATATTTAAATAGAGAAAACGTGGATGTGTTTGGTCGCTTCTAACTTCATCTCTGTTTGGCCCATATACAATGAATGGGGCTAAGCTAACTGCTCTCAAAGTTCTCCGCCCGACAGAGCGATTCAGTGCACGCACTGAGACGAGAGAGGTATGTATCAACTCGTCTTAGATAAGAGAATAACATAGTTTAATATGAAAAACGGTGGAGTATCCCTTTAAGTTAAAAAAATCCCTTTTGTGTTTTATGAAAAAAAACCAGCACACAGTATTTGAACAACATGAGGGCCAATTCATTTTGGGGTGAATGGTTGTTTTAAGTCCATTTACAGCTCTTCTTATCTGGATCAGAGTGTCACGTCACCTCAATATGGCACCATTACGGCGTGCATCAGGTCTATCATGCAGATGTATGGAGATATACATTTAGGATGGGTGGGGGACCTCTTGGAAATGAAATTCATGTTTGGCCTCAGTGCAGAGGCAATCATGGGGAAAATGATTCTCTTCAGGAGTTCTAACCAAGCCAAGGCCCAGAGGTCATTAAAGAGTGTCGTTAGTGGATAAAAGAATGAGGAAAAGAGCAATCGGCCCACTCAATTTGCCATGCCAGCACTTTCTCTGTGTGGCCGTAAATAAAAAAAGAAAAGAAAAAGAATAATGCCTTTTAGGAGTCGCAATAACAAAAACACTTCAATGGTGCTCCCATTCTCTCTCTCTCTCTCTCTCTCTCTCTCTCTCTCTCTCTCTCTCTCTCTCTCTCTCTCTCTCTCTCTCTCTCTCTCTCTCTCTCTCTCTCTCTCTCTCTCTCTCTCTCTCTCTCTCTCTCTCTCTCTCTCTCTCTCTCTCTCTCTCTCTCTCTCTCCTCTCTCTCTCTCTCTCTCTCTTTCAGCGGTGAACTCTTACTAGCCAAACTAGCAGACATCTCAAGTGACCTGAAGCCAAGTTTGGTTTGTGTGGGTTTTTTTCTGCTGCCTTTGGTGATTAGTAGAGATGTTTTGAAAGTGCACGTCCCCTCACACTTTTCAGAGGTCGACTTTGACAGTCCACAAGTGCTTGCTATGAGGATTTGCTTGGTTTTATGTTGCGTCTAGACGTTAATAATTGGTTTGTGTTTGCTCTCTCACTGACTCCCATCTTTCTGTGTCCAACAGATGAGCCCCTCCTCTCCGATCCAAAGCCAGACAGGGAGAGTGACGGTTTATGCTACTAATGAAATAAATACACACTAGCGAGTTCAGTCTGTTGACAGGATTCCTCTGGGTGGATGGAAACACACAAGCGAAAAAGCCAAAACATAATTTGTGAGGTTGAGGGACTTTTTCACATCATGACAAATGTTAAATTCTACAATAAGACTATGTTACAACAAGATAAGATCTGTAGTGGAGAGATAAGGTGGAGAGATGACAGGAGTTTATGCGAAAATGGATAAGGGAATTAAACTAGATTGCATTTCCCATATGAGCACCACAACCTAGACCACTACTCTGTCTGATTTGTTTTTTTCCCCCTTTCTCTTACAATATAGTATGTTTTCTAGCATGGAAACACTGTGATTTGGAATATTAGAGTTCAACAGTTCCCATCTAATTTTTCAGCAGCCAGTATTTTTCCCATAGGTTTTTTTTTTAAGTCTTCATTAGAGATTTATAAGTCATGAACCAATCCAACCAGCTACAAGGTGAATCACAACATTACAAACTTTTGATTTAAAGAAAAAAATATTTGAAAATCAGACAAAAGACTGTGTACTTAACAGCTTAATGAGTGAAAGCGCTACAATCCTATGAAGAATTGTGAATGATATAATTGCATTAAAACAATTGATAAATATAATATTATTGATTTAAAAATGTGGATTATGTATAAAGAAAATATTGTACATTTATTGCAAAATATGCACATACAGTATATACAAATATTTAAGTAGTTTGACAGCATATAAGGAAATTGTTTCATGGAAGGGTCTACGAGCTGTGGTTTTTTTTTTGGTTTTTTTTTGTGATTTGCTTGTCGTGATCGGTGGGAATTTCTTTGCAGAATCATGAATTAATGTCGTTTTTACCAGGATTTACACTGTTAAAAGTTTATTTAAAAAATAAGTTGACATTGCAGGCTGATGGCTTCAACATATGTATATACCATCGATTAACAAGGTCTATTTTTAATGGTTTATTATCGTTAAAACTCAATTCTCCTATGGAGAAAATGAATAGAATTTTCATTTCCGTAACCTCTATGTTGCACTCTCTATGTTTCGAAGTCTAGATGGCTCTTAAATATAGGAAATGCTTCTATCTTAAAGGGACAGTTGAGCCAAAAATAAAAATTCGGTCATAATTTATTCACCTTTATGTCATAACTTTATTTGGAACAGTTTGGACCCCATTGTCTTTCCCAACAGGGACATGTTTCAATATTCCTTTATGTTTCACAGATGCAAATCATACAGGTTTGGAACGACATGAGAGGGTGTAAATAATTATTTTTGGGTGAAGTATCCCTTTAAAGTTAAGACTTCTTTCACATCAACATACATATTTCTAGCTAATATCTTTGAAATGGGGTCATTGTAATTTTGGATGATTCCTCAACAGAAGTGATTCCCTATTCTCCCAGGCTGTGTTGTGATGCCCAACTCTGATAAAACCCAGGCCTGGGAAAGGCGGTCGGCAGGGGGCCTGACTTTTTGACCTCTGCATGGCCCCGGAGGTTCTTACACACCTCAATGGGACAATTGTTCAGCTGCCAACATTTTCGTTACTGCGGAAGTGCGCACAAATCATTGGTTTGAGACAACTCGGATTTCTCCCCGATATTGACGTTAGAAACAATGCGTCTCATTATTACTTTGTGCTAAAGTCCATTCCACAATGGACTTAACTTGATAGCCGAAACCAGCTTTTCCCTGGTAGATGGACTGGCATTTTAGAAAAATCGTGGTGGCAAAATTTACAAGACGAGGTTTTATTACCCTCTCTGAATCCGATCTAATGCTACGATCAAACATTCAAGTACATCACATCAACAGATGAGAGGTAACTAATACTTGTCTCTTGAATCACGGCTTCTCAGGAGTCGTGAGAAGAACGTGTAGGATCTTAGACAGGTCAAGAGGTCTAAGGTTTCCTGTTTACTGATGGAGGCCAGGGCGAACCTGAGAAGCATCTCATCTGTCACAACTGTTTGTCCATGCTACCTGCGGATTCTCTTTTGGGACTGTTTGTAAACAGATTAGCATCACTTTCAAACAGGCTGTTGGGAAATACTTTCCTTGCTTATCAGAGCACCTTACCCACAAAAAGACCACGGCAAACACAGCTCAGTGTTGTGTGACTTAACAGGATGTTTATCAGTGCATTAGCTCCAACGGAGATGCTACTGCAACAGACCTTTACTAACTCAAATCCTGATGAGACTAAACAAATTGACTAAGATAAATGTCTGCAAAAACAAGGGAAGGAAAGTTACATGCTTCAAGTGATGAACAACAGCCAAAAAAGAAACATTTAAGAAAGGAGAAGAGATACAGGGACTATTTTCCCTCACAGTTAGTTCATAGTTTAACAGGTAGAACCTGGCTAGTAACCACAAGATTATGGATTTGACTCATAAGGAATACACATACTGATAAAAATGTACATAAAATGTAAACATATTGCTTTAAGACATCCAGGAATATTCACTGAGGTTAGGGATGCAAGATCTGTATTGGCACTTTTAAAAGTGCATTTGATGTAGTATACACTCACCGGCCACTTTATTAGGTACACCTGTCCAACTGCTCGTTAACACTTAATTTCTAAGCAGCCAATCACATGGCGGCAACTCAGTGCATTTAGGCATGTAGACATGGTCAAGACAATCTCCTGCAGTTCAAACCGAGCATCAGTATGGGGAAGAAAGGTGATTTGAGTGACTTTGAACGTGGCATGATTGTTGGTGCCAGAAGGGCTGGTCTGAGTATTTCAGAAACTGCTAATCTACTGGGATTTTCACGCACAACCATCTCTAGGGTTTACAGAGAATGGTCCGAAAAAGAAAAAACATCCAGTGAGCGGCAGTTCTGTGGGCGGAAATGCCTTGTTGATGCCAGAGGTCAGAGGAGAATGGCCAGACTGGTTCGAGCTGATAGAAGGGCAACAGTGACTGAAATAACCACTCGTTACAACCGAGGTATGCAGCAAAGCATTTGTGAAGCCACAACACGCACAACCTTGAGGCGGATGGGCTACAACAGCAGAAGACTCCACCGGGTACCACTCATCTCCACTACAAATAGGAAAAAGAGGCTACAATTTGCAAGAGCTCACCAAAATTGAACAGTTGAAGACTGGAAAAATGTTGCCTGGTCTGATGAGTCTCGATTTCTGTTGAGACATTCAGATGTTAGAGTCAGAATTTGGCGTAAACAGAATGAGAACATGGAACCATCATGCCTTGTTACCACTGTGCAGGCTGGTGGTGGTGGTGTAATGGTGTGGGGGATGTTTTCCTGGCACACTTTAGGCCCCTTAGTGCCAATTGGGCATCGTTTAAATGCCACGGCCTACCTGAGCATTGTTTCTGACCATGTCCATCCCTTTATGGCCACCATGTACCCATCCTCTGATGGCTACTTCCACCATGTCACAAAGCTCTAATCATTTCAAATTGGTTTCTTGAACATGACAATGAGTTCACTGTACTAAAATGGCCTCCACAGTCACCAGATCTCAACCCAATAGAGCATCTTTGGGATGTGGTGGAACGGGAGATTCGCATCATGGATGTGCAGCCGACAAATCTGCGGCAACTGTGTGATGCCATCATGTCAATATGGACCAAACTCCCTGAGGAATGCTTCCAGCACCTTGTTGAATCTATGCCACGAAGAATTGAGGCAGTTCTGAAGGCAAAAGGGGGTCCAACCCGTTACTAGCATGGGGTACCTAATAAAGTGGCCGGTGAGTGTACATTTTATCAGTATGTGTATTCCTTAGGAGTCATATTCATATTAATTCAGTTTTGGCCACTATTGGATATTTAAAAGTAGAAGACAAGATAGTGTCATGGACGGTACCATAATTTCAGTAGTCGGAACCAATACCAGTGACAACTTGCGGTTCTTTCTACCAATCTCATTACCAGAGCTAAAGCACAAGCTCACTGAATTGCATTTTTGCACACAAAAAAACCCTCCTTAATAGCTGTCTTAATTGTACAATGCATCTCTTATTTACATTGTGTTTACAATTTGTTTGTTATAATAAAAGGACTTGCGAGAGTGCGGAGTTAAGCGGATTCTGACTAACTTATTGACTAGCACCTTTGATAGCCCATTGCGTTCACACGCACTCAACAGATATGATTGTGATTGGCTACAATGCTCAATGCTTGTAAAAACACACCGTAAATGGAAATCTTTGACACTCAAAAGAGCGCTCAAACAAACACGAACAAGAGCAGCAGCATATATCAGAGGGTACCGAATGGTGCTCGAGTAATAACGTTACGTTTGACAACCCTATGTAAAAGTGTATACTCATTTAATTTTTTTACTATTTGCCATTTTCTAACATTTTAATCTTTAAAAATTAATTTAATAATACTCTTACATTACTTACTAATTTACAATCTGACATTTTAATATCAGTGCATCCCTAATTGAAGTCAGCTTGCCCATCTATGACAGGGATTAGGAGAATGAAAGTGAGAAAAAGGAAGATGAAACAGTTTAAAGAGCTTTGCTCTGCGATGTAGCTCATATCTAGAGAGTGCTAATGTGTAAACCTGACCCCGTGGGTCTAATTGGAGGGGTACAGGAGGTCAAATGCCTCCCTAACTGTTATGATTTGTCACTCTTCACAGATCTGAGTACCTCCGGAAACGAAAGGTCCTTTCCTGATCCACTGAGAACACACCAGGAGCCCTATTATAATATATACACTCACAGCAAATGTTCTCACAGTGCTCAACAGCTTACAGCCTTGCTGTCTAATTAGACGAGCACTAATAATTTAGAAACGTTTAATTTATTATATTCACAGTAACATAGCTAAATGTAATGTATACTGCATTATACTACATTATTAGAATTATCCCCAATTACGTTTGGCCTGTAGTATTGTGGAGTCCTGTTGTTTTAAAAAGACAGTGAGAATCGTGAGGAGCGGTGATCTCTTAAGCATCTAAAAATGTTATGCAATGAAAATAACTTTTTTTCCATGTGCTACACTAAAATTAACACTGACGCAGACACTCAGCTAAACCTGCATGCACCTAATATATTGTGATTTGATATGATTCCATTTGTGCATTCACACGGAGTAATACAAATAAATAACTCATTTTTAAAAAATTAGTTGGAAACTCAGAATTTGTGATGCTTTAAGTGAGCATTAAATAAAGGTACAGATGTTATCTAAATGTGGACAAAAGGTGGAAATGATTTCAACAAATAATGATACAAAATTAATAATATTAATTGATAAGCAAGCTAATAAGAAATATATTGTTAATCCCTACTACTAAACATAACATTACAATGAGACTAACAAGATAAATACTAAATAATTTAACATAATTATGCCTTAATTGGAGTGATCAATTAATTTTTTTGTGGGTTCTATTATACAAGTTGGACAATATACTCTAAGAAGTGGTTGAAAACTAACCACATTTTATTTACGGTGAATTTACAGATCCGTCAGAGGAAGTGACACTCCGTAGGGTCAAGCTTTACGCTACAGATTTAATGGAATCCACCAATTACCTAAAAGCACTCAGCCTGATCCTCCTTTAAGGTCCCCATCCATCCACGTTAAACTGCAGGATTATCTCCCTTTCCTCTTTTAAATTGAAGTTTGTTAATGATTCTTCTCTGGGGTTATTAGTTTTGTAACAATTTCCACAGAGAAGAGACATTCCAACTAAGAATGTTTGTTTGAAAGTATGGTGGTTGGTGGCCTGATATAGTTCCATTCTGTTTCTCAACTCTGGTATTTTAATGCAAACACCTTTCATAATAAAAACTATAATCAGCCATAATTCTTTCAATAATAATGCTGTTTCAAAACCACACAAGTAGCTTGAAATGTCTTGGGCATTTTAAAAAAAGGTTTTCATTGTGCAATTTTAATGTGCTGTTCCTTATTTCCAGGGGAGTGATGTACAAGCCAGATCCCAATATTTGTGCCAGTAAGTCTCAATTCCATTAAATTCAAAATGTCAACATTTCATCTGTACCCTCTAACTGCACATAGCGTCATATTGCACAGTCCCTCTCATAATGAGCACTATAAATTAAGTGAACTCTTTGCCCTATGCTGCATACCCTCTTTCCTCTCCATCTAGATCTACAAATGGGAAAATTCCAGTTTGCGACGGAGTCCAAGAGCAAACACTCTCAGAATAAGAGCCCAGCCCAGTTGCTTTACCAGTCAAAGTCTGTGAGGCCTGCTGCTAGCCTTTTCAACCACTCCACCTACTCCCATGTTGCATTACTCAACGGGACTTCCCCTAATGATCAGAAAACGAGGAAAAGGAGGAAAAAAAGCCAAAGGATGAGGCGCTGTCTGGCTGTGTGTGTCTGTAAGCAGCAGAAACAAGGGAAACACTGTTATAGCCTCTCTGCTGCAGTAAGACACTTTTTTGTGTTTGTGCAATGAACAAACACTGTCAAAAAACATGTTAAATTTACAGTAAAAATCTATACAAACCTACTTGTCTACTAAAATCTGGTTAATACAAATATACTGATACTCACTATGGTAATACAGGTGGTAAAACAGAAGGACACATGGTTAAAGTTCATCAAAATTAGCCTTTCACGAACCATGGCTAATAAGCTTAAAATGTAACTATGCAGATTTTCAACAGTATATGTAATTGAACAATGTTTACTCGCTTCAGTGTGACCTGCCCTGGAACGAAAAATTCACATTTATTTGTCAGCAAAGGTCCGCCGGATGACGCAAATGCTCCAGGGCTTTTGTGAAAACTACCTTATACTTGACTAGATTTATAATTGATAACATTGACCCCACTTTTGCTGTGTGTTTAAAAAACAATATATGTGGTTTTACTAATATCCCCCCAAATAAAAGGAAAGAATACTATATTATACATTTTATTTTAGCTACATTTTTATACAAAAATGTAAGTACAGTAAAAACCCAACCTTTGTTTTTGGTTCTTGAAAAAGAAATTCGAATATATATCAAGACTATTTTTCATTCACATATTAAGAAGGCAATTACAACTTATATATAGTTTCTATATGGGAGTCCTTTAATATATATGTACATAGTGTTTAGCCTACCCCCTGGCTGTAGGTTTTTCTGTCCTGACTGTACATTGACTTTGTTTGTTTTAAGTTTAATTAAAACAATTTTTTATAAAAAAAAACCCTACAGATTATACTTCCGCGTTTATGTATCCCCACCCACAGACAGTCAGATCGACAAAGGGTTATTAACCGAACAGACACAGTTATTGTAATGGTAGGTTTATCAGTGAAAAATGTATCGTACTGTCTACTCTTTAAAAAAAACAGCATTTTGGTAAAACTATGACAATGGCAGTTTGCTTCGGGAGGATTGGTCGGAACTGACAGAACGACAGTTTGTTTCAGTTTTTCACCTCCGTTTGGTATAAAACACTGTGTTAGACTTAGTAGTCATCCAGTTTTAAATGTTGACTACAAGATTTTCTGTCACTGCGTTCTCTCCATATTTATGTTTCTTTGTAGCCTTTAGCCACTTCCTACAATGCACTGGATCTTTCACTGAAAACTGAAAGTAACTTGCTCCCGCTAAACGTTTACTCTTTGAATTCTTGCACCCGAGAACAATACAAGTGTAAAATAACAATACAATACCTAAACGTTTGCTTAGAAGTATTTCCTACTAAATCAAGGTGGTATTTGACTCTAGTCAAGCATATCCATAACAGACTGGTGGGAGTGGCCTTGGAAGGCAACATATCCAGTGTACTATGGGTGTTTTCCTACCTATTTGGCAAAAGGGAAGAGAACAGCCTTTTTTCTTTGTTTTCTCCAGTCAAGTAGCACCGATTTCAAAAATTCTAACCAGCAATTAATTCCCCATGACCATGCCAGAAAAAAAGATATTTGGAATTAATCAACTAAATCTTTTTGTTGATTTAGCTATTATTTAGAAATCACCCATAATCCTAGATAATAAATAGGTGGATGGAAAATCACTGGTGCATACCGTCATAAATGAAGCTGGAATCTGCTATTATACATTGGCCGTCCTGAAAATGTGTGAAAACAGTGATCAAGAAGATAAAGACAGTAATTTTCCAACTATGCACAAGACAATACTCCAACATTTTCTGATCCACAGCCATTCTAGCAGAACACTGACAATTAGATGAAAATGTCAGACACTTCACACCATCTGTAACCAAACAAACCTGTTTAAAATGGAGACGCACTGCGTTAGTGATGGGACAAAATGAAAATGTATACTCATCTGAATTACAGGGGTGCTATTGTATCACAGGTACATCTGGAGGAGGTTCTTCGGTTTCTCTCTGAAGAAAAAGTAAAGAAAATTAGATGCTACTCTGTATTACAAAAGCAAATGAAAAGGTGTAACAGAAAGCCAACATTTGTCAAAATTACATGCACGTGCAATCCAAACTGGCGCATAAAAAACTAAGTGCAGGTATTATGACTTTAGAGCAATATTAACTAATCTAAGAGTCCTCAACACCAGGATTTCAACACTGTTTTTTTTTTTACTGTGTGAAAAAAATTGTTGAAATATGTATGTCACAAGTAAAAAATATAGAGAATGAATGTGCTTCATAGAGCAAATATGCATTTTCCCACGCTATTTGCCATGAAAAAAAGTATTCACTCTGTGAATATTCATTACTCATGGTCGTATCTCCAAGTAATTTTGGAATTTGGCCAAGATTAAATCTCTCAGGACTCAGAATAGGGGCATGTCAGCGATGTGACCTGCATGCAATGATTATGAATGTTTTTAGCACTGCCAAGATAAAAATGAAAGATGATACTTAGATTTCCCCCACCCACCCACCCACCCGTGCTAAAATACTTGTTTACATAATATGCATAGACATGCATAGACAGCCAGTAGCCATATCACTGGTAGCCCAAGACTGGTTGCCCGCTGAAGCTAACCAGGGTTGAGCCTGGTCAGTACCTGGATGCTGGAAGAGGTGTTATTGAGGCCAGTAGGAGGTACTCACCCTGTGGTCTGTGTGAGTCCTAACGCCCCAGTATAGTGATGGGGACACTATACTGTCAAAGAGAACCGTCCTTCGGATGAGACGTTAAACCGAGTTCCTGACTCTCTGTGGTCATTAAAAATCCCAGGATGTCCTTCTGAAAAAGAGTAGGGGTTTAACCTCGGCATCCTGGCCAAATTTGCCCATTGGCCTCTGTCCATCATGGCCTCCTAATAATCCCCACATATACTGATTGGCTTCATCACTCTGTCTCCTATCCACCAGTAAGCTGGTGTGTGGTGGGCGTTCTGGCGCAATTTGGCTGCCGTCGCATCATCCAGGTGGATGCTGCACATTGGTGGTGGTTGAGGAGATTTCCCCCTTCCATATGTAAAGCGCTTTGAGTACCCAGAAAAGCGCTATATAAATTATTATCTAAGCCCATGATTGATATCTGTATCTGGACATGCATTTGCATGATTGGGACTGTGCATGAATAAAAATTATGTTTTGGCTCAGCAGCACTGACATATTTCCTTCATAAAATAAATATGAACTTCAACTAAAGCACCAGGACTGTCTCTGAATAATAAACAACACCATATATTTCCCTGTTGAGCAAAAGGCATCAGCTGTGAAAACAGACATCCACCTAGGAAGACACGACAATGAGATGCTCGTCCCCAGCGGACCCCACCTCACAAAGCACTTCCACTATACTGAGCACATTTACTGTAAACGACCACCAAACAAAACCCTTCTGCCTGTTTTTCCTATTATCGATTATGTTATATTTGGCCTTAAGACAAGGCATCAAACCACCTTAATAATTATATATATATATATATATATATATATATACATTTTGAAATTGCATGTACTGTCCTGTTGAGTAGAATATCATTTTCAAAGAAGAAAGAAAGAAAGAAAGAAAGAAAGAAAGAAAGAAAGAAAGAAAGAAAGAAAGAAAGAAAGAAAGAAAGAAAGAAAGAAAGAAAGAAAGAAAGAAAGAAAGAAAGAAAGAAAGAAAGAAAGAAAGAAAGAAAGAAAGAAAGAAAGCCACTTGAAGCCCTGTCAGTGAAATTCGTGACATTTGTCTGAGTGGGCTCTTGTCTTTCTCCAGACTTTACACACTCTGTTTCCACACAGATACCCTGCGGGGGAAGCTGGGATCAGGGGCCTCGCTCGTCCTTCTCTCTCTCATTCTCTCAAACACATGTTCAGAACCTACGCCTGCCACACAGAGCTCCAGGGATCCATGCAGTGGACTCCAGGGGGAAAGAAAGACTGCATGTGCCCCACAAGGGGCCAAAGGTTCAGAGGCCAGACAGAAAGCCCAGACTGTGGGGGTGTGCATTCACATGCAGAATACTGCAGAGGCCAGCTGTCACTCAAGAAGCTGTCAGATATACATGCATCACAATGGTTCATTAATGTTCATAAAGGGTGTCCATGTTAAGTCCTATTCAGCCAATATCCGCTCAATTCATAAATGTCTTAAATGTCATAAAATGTCTATATATATATAAAATTAACTTTTTTCACTCACCGGCCCAAATTTTTAAGTTACCTGCCATTCAGAACTTCTACCAGCCAAAAAAAAAAGAAAAAGAAAAAGAAATGAACCCGATTAACTACGTCTCTGCTTATATATATATAGCCTAAGTATATTTTCTGTAAACCAAATGCTTTCCAATCTTCGCTATTGCTTCAATGCAAATGAACAAGCACGCCGTTATTTGTTGCGTAGTGACGTGTATGTTCAAGTAAGCCAGATATGCGAGGATTCTGCGCAATACGCTGTATTTATTATATCATGATGACTCATGAGTTTAGTATTTGCGCTAAATCTGTGCAGATTTGCACATTCGGCGGGTTGGCGGGTGTTTTCAAACCCCTATATATACCATATATATAAAGGGTGAATATATACCCTGTATATTGAATATATATAGGCCTATATATACCCAAAAAAATATGCTAAGTATACTTGCAGCCAGACTAATTATTATACTTCAAGTGTGTTAATGATTAGTTAACTAGAAGTCTGCTATTTTGAAACAACTAATTTTGACTAAGTACATTTTAGTTATATTTAAATTGTAGAAAAGCATAACTTGAATTGTATTTAGTGTACTTTTGTGTACTAAATTGGACCAACTTCAAGTATAGCCAACTTAGTATATGTCTGTGTAGGGACTAATTACATGCTTGATTAGTGATATTAAAGTGTACTTTATTTGTGTAACAAGTACATTACAAATTCATTACGAGTGTCTTCGAAACATATAAGCAATATACCATAAGTGTATTTATATATATTTTTTATTTGCAAAAAATATATATATTTTTGGCATTTTCACCTTTTATTAGGGTAGGACAGTAGCTAGACAGGAAGTGAGGTAGGAGAGAGAGAGAGAGAGAGAGAGAGAGAGAGAGAGAGAGAGAGAGAGAGAGAGAGAGGAGGGACGGGATCAGGAAAGGTCCACGAGCCGAGACTCGAACTCGGGTCTCCCGAAGCACATGTCGGTGCACTTGCCCACGAGGCTTTCGTGGTGTGTTAAATTTGAGTAAAAAGTATAGGCTCATTAATACATTTGGCTTATTCCAAATACTTTGTCTTCAATAACAAATGTACTCAAATAAAACTTAGCTATACTTTGTACAAAATACTATTGTATACTATAAGGTATTTTGAAAGTAAACTTTCAATGCATTGTTACAATGATCATTTCCAGCACACAGTTTAAATATACCTCAAATATATTTTTAATAAAGTGCAAATAAATACACTTTTAAAAAATAAACAGAATTTTTA
The DNA here is from genome assembly GCF_029890125.1 of Rhinichthys klamathensis goyatoka. Classification (NCBI taxonomy): domain Eukaryota; kingdom Metazoa; phylum Chordata; class Actinopteri; order Cypriniformes; family Leuciscidae; genus Rhinichthys; species Rhinichthys klamathensis. The sequence continues at coordinate 2,754,727 of NW_026606652.1, read as the reverse complement.
CTTTAAGTATATTTTTTAAAAAATATATTTTTCAAAAAAAGTAAAATTAATTTGAAGTGTGTTAAAAGTTGTATTGTGAAAATAGGTAAAAGCATGATGCTAATATACTTTTAATATAAGTATACTTTTTTTTACTAGGGTATATATATAATAGAAATTAATTAATTGAGCGTATGACTGTTAAGTTTTAGCAGGATGACAACTGTCAGTCAAGTCCAAAGGGAAAAAGACATAACAGCAATGGGGAGCTCTCTCACACACACACCACTGCCCAAACAGACCAACTAGCTTTGTCAAATAAAGGATACCCATCTCATTTCAATCATCAAAGCTATAGGGTTTAGGCTCTTTCACTCTGTACGTCAATCAACACCACTCATGGTTGCTTGGACCCCGAAACACTATCCACAGGAGCACATGCATACACAGACACACACACCTCACTGGCTCTGTTCTGCAGCTTCATTGATTTGCCCCCTATTCTTTCTGTTCACAAAAGATTCCTTCAAGTGCCACAGTGACAATGGCCTTAAGATCATCAGAGCGTAATGATTGCTGTCCAATGGGAGCCGCTTCAGGATTAATTGAGCCAGAATTAATTTGGGGAATTTCTGAGTACTCTGAAAGGAGACTGTGGTAAAGAGCGGATAGATTTCAGGTAAGCCGAGGGCTGACGTCTTCAAAACAACTACGGTTTAGGGTCATTTTTTTATTAGGAGAAAGAGAGTTCCTAAAGATCAACATTACAAATTACTAAACATCTTTTAAATAAGGCTTTTATTACAATTATAAAAATGTTAAGACAAGTTTTCAAACAATATATATTTTTTTCAATTAAGCTTATTTTTTATTACTGATTTCTTTCATTTGCATTTTCAACCATTAATCAAACAAAAAAAGATACAGCGCTGCAAACTATTTTTACATTTCACAGTTTTTACACTGGAAAAAGGCTTCACTGTAATCGTTGCATTTTGTCACAATCTTCACCAAATCTTAAAACAAAATTTTAAAAATTGTTTTGAAGTACATGAGGTGATCATTCAGAGAAAGAAATATCTATTTGATGTTCTATTACTATAAATTTTAACCTCAAACGCTTTCATACAGCCTTGTTCTTGGCAATTTGTACAGGCCGAAACAGGCTTTTATAGAAAAAAGGAACAAGTCCTGCAGACCTCTTCAGTCTTACTGGCTGTCTCACATGTCACAGTTTCCACCCAGTGTTCTTCAAGCAAGTGTGATTACCGATGACTAATTCAGCTAATTACTTAATCTTGTGTTTAACTGAAAGTAGTCTACAAATGAGGTAGCGTTCATACGATTAAAATCTAAAGATTAAAGCTATTAGAATATAGAACAACTTAAATGAAAGATCACCCCCAAAGCACGTTTTTGCTTGAAGGGAAAGTAATTTCTGCCCAGCAGTCATGTTTTATAACTGAATATGATGTCAGCCTAATTTTATGGCCATAACCAGCCACATACACACCCACTCATGGAGCAAAAACATAAAATTTACAAACAGCTACTCAAGTTCTGATGAAATTACTACAAATAAAATTATCATGGGACCAGGGGAAAGAAAAACGAGAGGACAGAATTCCCTGCGGGCAAACCCCTGTCTGGTTCCACCAACACAGTAAACTAAATTTGCTCTGTCTATCATTGCATTACAGACAAACAGAGTCAGGCCTCTTGTACTGCTGGCACCTCCATAGCACTAATTCAAATACCCTGTGACTCGCTAGCATGGCCTTTTTCTTTCATCGAATGCCAACGGAGCAACCGATAGACAGGCTCCTTCATGTCACACTTCATCACGCCTGCATACTGACCTGCTCCAGAGGTTTTACCATGAAGAGCACGTTCTCACACCATGCGTGTGCCTCCTGGCTCTCTTCTGGATGGTGGCATGATAACATTTGACTTCCAGTTCAAGCAGGACTGAACAAGGTGTTCTTCTCGTTCATGTGAGTGGGATGATCAGTGGCTCAAATTAAAAGGCCAGGTTGGCCAAGAATTGTATCCGACCTCAGTGTACCTTGTTCCCTTGCCAGAGGAATTTTTTTTTTAAACTGTCCCAAAACTGCTTCAGAGTCTATTGCCTTTATAGACAGCTTTCTATGGAAGCATCCTGACTGCAGTGGAACATCATAAATGACTGATTTGGAACACACAAATAGTTCTCTGCACGTGAAGCACATGGAAGACTGGACTTTTTTTTTTTACTTATTGTGCACTATTTAGCTATACTTTTCAACATTGAATGAATAAGTAAATAAGAATATTTACATTTTTAAACTTAGCAGATTTTATCCAAAGTGACTTATTTCTAATTAATGCTATGCAACTTTTTTTTGTTCAAAATTAACAAATTCAAAAACATTAGTCAATACATCAGTCGTTTTTCCTAAACGTGTTTTTGTCTAATTCTGATACCCTGATTCTGTCACGAACTCCAGTCACCTTAGCACACTGCATTTCCCATCATCCATCAAGTTCCTCACCTGCCTTCAGTCAACCATCATCCACATCTGGATTCCAGTTCTCCAACAACGATAGAAGTGTATCCTTGTGTTTGTTCCTTGTGTTCCCAAGTCTGCCCCAGTCAATATCTGCCTGCATTACTCACCTGTTCCGGTGCTTGTCTTCTGAGGTGTTTGTTCATCTGCAAGCTCTGCTATCTCCCTCTGGATCTCCTGTGAGACAAAAGGACAGTTTAGTTCTCATTTCACCAGCTAAATTTATCCACATTGAGTTTACTCACATGCTCACTCGGTGTCTGCTTGTGTCTTCAATAAAGCTGTTATCTGGATTAACTTACTTCCTGTCCAGTGTGTATTTCCTGACAGATTCATATGGTAAGCCTATAAGTGTTTATATTTTAGACCTAGCTGAATGGTTTTCATGGGAAATTGCGTACATGCATCACTCACCTGTGTCTCATCACATCTGTAAAAAGAGAAGTTTCTACTTTGACACGTACAGTATACGGTGTGGGAGCGGCATATGTTGTCACAACGAGCGAGAGTGGTTGACATGGATCACGCTGAATCACCCGTTTAAAAAAAGCACCAAACAGAGGAGTCTGCTGGCAAAAAGAGAACATGACACAGCGACACAGCTCGTAATAAAACGTGAATCAACATTGGCTTGGCTTTTCGGAGATGGCAAGAACTGAGTGATTTGAAATGTAAGATGTTGAGATGTTTTTATTACTCAACAGGTGAGTAAGATATTTTATTGAACTGATACATTGCCGTATGTAGCTCTCTCTAGTTCCCTTTCGAGGGAACTCGCGATGCGTCACTTGACGCTTTGGGAACGCCCCCAGCGTGCATGCGTCTGAGCATCAATGTCAACTAGTCCAATGGAAAGAATGAGCGTCACGGGCGGGTGACGTCATGACCAGGAAGGGATAAAGGCTCACCCGGTGAAACGCGGCATTAGCTTCTGTGTCTCAGCAAGCGATCTGTGTCATTTTGTCTCTGTCTATTTACTGTTGTCTGTTGCGGAAAAGGATGGAAACTAAACAAGTGTACAAACAGTGTGCTTCTCCCTGCCCGCGTTATTTAACGGGTGGGGACACACACGAGCTTTGTGTCGTTTGTTTGGGAGTGGAGCATGCGGTCTCAGCCTTCGGGCTGAGTGCCAGCATTGTGAGATGTTACCGCTTCGCATGCTCCGCTCTCGCCTGTCACTCTTTGATAAAGAGAGTGGGCAGGCTCGCGATCCACAGGGATCAGGACCCGCGTCTGCTGAGGCAGCGCGGAGAATGCATTCCTGGGGATCGCAAAAGGATCTTTCGGAGGGGTTGGAGACGGGTCCGAGGGCTCTTTCTCCTTCCTTACCCGAGAGATCCAGTGCTCTCTCCCCGGTGTCGGAAGCACGCTCTGCGGTTTCTTCCGCCCGGGGAGAGAGCCCTCCATTACTTTATTGCTCTTCCTCCGAGGAGGTTGATGCGATGAGTGTGGAGAGTGTAAGCACACACATGGGGGAAAGAGATTCACAATTTATTTCCCCAGCATATGATGAGCTGGTGGATGTTATGTCGCGGGCTGTAGAGAAGTTAAATATTGAATGGCCATCTGAGAAGAAGGGCGCTCGTCCCAAAAGCAAATTAGATGAGCGCTTTTTATCTTCCACCACATTATCTCCACCACGAGGGCTTCCATTTTTTCCCGATTTGCACAAAGAAATTTCTAAATCGTGGGATAAACCATATTCATCACGTCTTTTCAGCCCTCATGTTAACACTTATTCGAGAATAAGAGGGCTGAAAGAGTATGGTTATGAGGCGATGCCCCAGGCGGAAGAGAATTTAGCCAGTTATCTTTCCCCTGGTCCTGCATCGTCTCTGAAAGCCTCGGCTTTGCCCACTAGACCGCTTAAAGCCACTTCGGTGTTAGTGGGCAAAGCTTATACGGCAGCAGGTCAAGCTGGAGCATGTCTGCATACTATGGCAGTGCTCCAGGCTTATCAAGCTGACCTGCTGGGGGATCTGGATAGTAGTGAGGGAGTCAGTCATGACGATATTCGTGAACTTCGTCGGGCTACCGATCTTTCTCTCAGGGCTACTAAGGAGACCGCCAGAGCAATTGGGCGGTCTATGGCAGCCTTGGTAGCTACTGAGAGACATTTATGGTTAAATCTGTCTGATATTAAAGAAAAAGATCGAGCTTTTTTATTAGATGCTCCGCTTGAACCTTCTGGTCTCTTCGGCGACGCAGTCCACGCGGTCGTCGAGAGATTTCAGGAGTCAAAGAAGCAAGCGGACGTTTTTAAAAAGTTTCTCCCTCGCCGGGTCCAGCCCCCTGGGACTGCTGGGCGTGAGCAGCCCCAGCCGTCGAGCTCATCATATCGTGTGCATCAGAAAGAGAGTGTTGCGTCTCGTGCACCTCCACGTAGAGACTGGAGACGGACGCAACCCTCTCAACCGAAGTCTTCTAAGTCGAAGCCGGATCTGAGGACCGTTCTTCAGGCGAAGAAGACTTCGGTTCAAAAAAAAAAAAAGGTCCTGATGTTCATGCATCAGGCCTGTGAGGACAGCCCCGACCGAAGTGGAGCGGTGTACACCTCATTATACGGTGCCCGTTCCATTTCGGGGTCCTCACGAGACCGTTCTGCCAACCCTGCCACCCTTGGTGCTTCAGGGCGCAGCGGTCTCCAGCGAGTCGCTGATGCTATGCTGCGGCACAGCATCGGTTTCGCGCCCTCTGAGGGGGGCCTTAGAGCGGCCAGTTCAGGTAGTTCCTGCCATTATGTTTCAGGCTCCGGAATTGGCTGTCTCGATAACACCAGAGACCAGCCTCGAGAGGCTGGTTCCCTTAGTAAATTTTCTGGCAGCGTGGAAGCTTCTGCCGAATATTTCTCATTGGGTCCTGCAGATTGTAGAGAAAGGATACAGAATCCAGTTTGGTTCTCGTCCTCCTCGTTACAACGGGGTGCTGCCCACAGTGGTGCATCCCGAGCAGGCTCTGGTAATGGAGCAAGAGGTAAAGGCCCTGTTAGCAAAGGAAGCTATAGAACAGGTGTACTCACCCGACAGAGAGTCGGGTTTTTACAGCCGTTATTTCATTGTTCCAAAAAAGGATGGGGGGTTGCGTCCCATTTTAGATCTTCGTCTGTTGAATCGTTCAGTACAGAAACTCAAGTTCAAGATGCTGACACTCAAACAGATCGTGACTCAAATCAGATCCGAGGACTGGTTTGTCACGATAGATCTGAAGGACGCCTACTTCCATGTCTCCATCCTCCCTCAGCACAGGAAGTTCCTAAGGTTTTCTTTCGGGGGCAAAGAATACCAATATCGGGTTCTTCCTTTCGGTCTAGCTTTATCACCCCGCACGTTCACGAAATGCGTGGATGCAGCTCTAGCCCCTCTCAGGCTTCAGGGCATACGTATTCTGAACTACATCGACGACTGGCTGATTCTGGCGGAATCAGAGCAGTTGGCGGTTCGGCACCGAGGTGTCGTTCTCGCCCATATGCAGATGTTGGGGTTGAGGCTCAACGCCAAGAAGAGTGTTCTTTCTCCAGTACAGAGAACCACTTTCCTTGGTGTGGTATGGGATTCAGTGACGATGCGGGCCACTCTATCGCCCGTTCGTGTAGCTGCTATCCTGACAGCCACCAAAGAGCTAAAGCTAGGCCAGTCACGCACTGTGAAACAGTTCGAGAGACTGTTGGGTCTCTTGGCGGCAGCGTCCAACGTGATTCCTTTTGGCCTGCTGTACATGAGACCTTTGCAGTGGTGGCTCAGGACCAGGGGGTTCTCCCCGAGGGGAAACCCACTTCGTATGATCAAGATCACGCGGCGATGCCTTCGTGCCTTGGTTATATGGAAAAAACACTGGTTCTTAACCCAGGGTCCGGTGTTGGGAGCTCTCTGCCATCGAGTTACGATCTCGACAGATGCTTCCCTCACCGGCTGGGGAGCGGTAATGGAAGGCCGCTCGGTTCAGGGTCTGTGGAAAAGTCATCATCTTTCGTGGCACATCAATTGCCTGGAGATGATGGCTGTCTTCAATGCGTTGAGACAGTTTCTCCCAGACCTGAGGGGCCATCATGATTTTGTACGAACAGACAACACATCAGTGGTCTCTTATCTGAACCGTCAGGGGGGTCTGCGGTCGCGTCCGCTCTGCAAACTGGCGCACCAGATCCTCCTGTGGTCTCTGGGGAAGGTACTCTCCCTGAGGGCAGTGTATATTCCTGGGGACCAGAATGTGGGGGCAGACATCCTGTCGAGGCAGGAGCTGAGGCCAGGGGACTGGAGACTCCACCCCGAGGCGGTGGAAAAAATTTGGGAGTTTTACGGCCAAGCAGAGGTGGATCTGTTTGCGTCTCAGCACACGACGCACTGTCCACTTTGGTTCTCCCTTACTCACCCAGCCCCCCTGGGGCTGGATGCTATGGTGCAGACGTGGCCGAGGCTACGTCTGTACGCATTTCCCCCTGTTGCTCTGCTCCCAGGAGTTCTGGAACGAGTCCGCCAGTACGGAATAAGCCTACTGCTTGTAGCACCACGCTGGCCGAGTCGGATCTGGTTTGCGGACCTGATCCATCTCTTAGACGGTCCTCCCTTGGAGATCCCGATCAGGAGAGACCTTCTGTCTCAGGCCGGGGGCACAATATTTCACCCTCGACCAGAGATTTGGAACCTGTGGGTTTGGCCTCTGAGGGGGCCCAACTCATAGAGAGTGGTCTCTCAGCTGAGGCTGCTGAGACCATCCTAAGCTCCAGAGCTCCAGCTACTAGGAAACTATATGCGCTGAAATGGAAAGTTTTTTCTGTATGGTGTCACCGACATCAGTGGGATCCGGTTAACTGTTCTGTGAACACAGTACTCGAGTTCTTGCAGGAGCGCTTTACGTCAGGTTTATGTCCTTCCACACTTAAGGTTTACGTGGCGGCCATTGCGGCTTACCACGCCCTGGTTGGGGGTACATCGTTGGGTCGAGACCCCCTGATTACACGTTTCCTTCGTGGCACATTGAGGCTGAGGCCTGCAACTCGCACTAGGGTGCCAGCTTGGGATTTGGCAATAGTACTAGAAGGCCTGTCTAGGGCTCCATTCGAGCCCTTAGATTCGGTTTCAGAGAAATTTCTTACCCTTAAGACTATCTTTCTGCTAGCTATTTCGTCCCTTAAGAGAGTTGGAGACCTTCAGGCCCTTTCGGTTTCCCCCACTTGCCTTGAATTTGCACCGGGGATGGTCAAGGCGTTCTTATATCCAAAACAGGGATACGTCCCTAAGGTGCCGACCTTGATTCCGAGGCCTATCGTGCTGCAGGCTTTCTGTCCTCCTCCTTTTACATCTGCGGACCAGGAAAGGCTGAACCTCTTGTGTCCAGTGCGAGCACTGGATACTTATGTTCATCGGACATCGTCTATGAGGAAGTCCGACCAGTTATTTATTTGCTTTGGATCACCTAAGAAGGGTCTTCCTGCTTCTAAACAGACGGTTAGCAAGTGGATAGTCGAGGCTATTTCACTTGCATACGAGTACTCTGACCATCCGTGTCCCTTGGTGGTCAGAGCTCACTCAACGAGGGGTATGGCGGCCTCTAAAGCCTTGTTATTTGGGGTTTCCCTCCAAGACGTTTGTGATGCGGCAGGCTGGTCCTCACCGCTCACATTCGTCAGGTTTTACAGTTTGGACCTGGATGCTGCCCCAGGTTCTCAGGTGCTTAGTGCTTAGTTCCAACAGACTGACACTCAGGTACTTGGAATTCTGGCGGTTTGGGTATTCTCGTTCCCAAAGCGTCAAGTGACGCATCGCGAGTTCCCTCGAAAGGGAACGTCTCAGGTTACTACTGTAACCATAGTTCCCTGAGAAAGGGAACGAGACGATGCGTCACCCTGCCATACTTCCTGCTTCCTTGTGATCGGCTTGCTTCGACTTTTTGAAGCTAATGCCGCGTTTCACCGGGTGAGCCTTTATCCCTTCCTGGTCATGACGTCACCCGCCCGTGACGCTCATTCTTTCCATTGGACTAGTTGACATTGATGCTCAGACGCATGCACGCTGGGGGCGTTCCCAAAGCGTCAAGTGACGCATCGTCTCGTTCCCTTTCTCAGGGAACTATGGTTACAGTAGTAACCTGAGACGTTCATCCACTGTAAAAAGTGATCAGCTGACTTAACTTGAAATTAGGAAACCCATTGCCTTAAAATTAAGTAAATAAACGTTTTGCGTAATTGAAAAAAGTCAAGTTCACGTAACTTAATTTTTACTTAAATTTAAAGCAACCGGTTTCCTCACTTCGTAAGTTGTCTTTTTACAGTGTCGTAAATCATTATCTATTGTGAAAGGTCATTTCATTGTTGTAGCGCTGTGCTGGAATTTATTTTCAAGTAAGTACTGTCTTTTAATAGGTATAACTACAGTAACGTCTTCAGCTAGTCAGCTTGAGATCCTTTAAACTCGTTATATCTCTCTTAAGCCTATAGTGAATGTTTTATGATCAGTAGGATAACCATATTGATCTGCACAGTCACGCAGAGCCGAAGCACAACCAAAACAATGTTCATCTGAAAAATGCATGCAGTTCTGTTGTGTTTTTTTTACCGTTAGAGGGCCAAAAGTTACATAGCTACATAATTGCATCTTCAATTTATTTACTGAGATCATCCAGAAACAGTATAAGGGGAGGAGATGGACCACTCATATAGAAATGAATGGGAGAAATCATAACGCAAAATGACAGCTGAAAAAGAAAGTAGAAACCTTTTCAGATATTGCCTGTTTGGTTACTTGAATGCGCATATTAGTTTTATGCTTGATTTGAGCAAAATAGCATCATTAATTAATGTATTCATTACTGTTAGATTTTTCCTTTTAACCAATAAGCGACAAGCTGTTTTAGAAATTTTAGTCTTTCCCCATTCAAGATGAGAGCTGTCAAGTAGATGAATGAATGAGGCATTTATATAGCGCTTTACTATCTACAACTGTACACCCAAAGCGCTTTACAATTGTATCAGGGGTCTCTCCTCCACCCACCAGATGTAGATGTACAGTAGTTACATGACTCAGGGCATTACCAAGAATTTGGCTCCTCAACGTATTCTGGGAAAACGAAACACACAATTCTGCCTTAAAATGTGGTAAAATAAAGAGAACTGAGAATATACCCCTATCTCACTAATGTTAACTACAACCAGCCTTCTTTGACGCACAATTAACAGGTGTTTATCACATGACAAAGTAATGCACTTCTAGTGTTTTATGTTGAAATTATATCTTGAGCATTATGGATGCAAAGTTGACAGGTTTTTTTACTCAGTGAATTGTAGCTTTCTATTTTGTTAATGTACAGTACAGCATAATTAAGATTTTCATGTCTGTCTTCTCGTCAAACATCACTGAGCTATTTCAAGCTGTTTGAAAGTTTTATCTGCATGCCACACTTTTTTATTTTATTTAGATCTGATGCTTTACTCCTAATTAGACTGAGAACAAGCTTTATAGATGACGTCAATCTCAAAACAGATGTTTTCCCATCAACATTCCAACAGCTTCATTTGTACACATTTCACCGTCTGTACTTTTTTTATCGGTCCGGTTGTTTCTTTTCGCTCCTTATCTCTCCTACTTACACACACACACACACGCAGCTCTTTAATAGCATCTAGGCCTACTACACCGCATCAAGTTTCAGCTGTTCTCTGACTGCTACGCTTATCTTCTTTTTATTTAAACGAGCTTTATTTCGAGCCAAATTGCAGGAAAGCAAAATAGCCAAAATTCATCAGAAACTTTTGATTATAATCTTAAAAATCCATCACACCTTCAAAGCATAACGTCACGGAGCGTGCGGCTGTCACTGAGCGCGCGCCTTAACCTCTCTCCGGTCTCACCCGCTCCACCTGAATTCTAGAACTGCAATTCCCATCATTCCCCTCTGCTATCATTAGGATCCATCCCTGCCTGGTTTCTCCATTCAGTATCATCACTTCCACCTGTTAATCATTACCTACCCTTTATCTGGACTGCTCAGTTCTTTGTTCTTTTGCGAAGTCTTGTTTTGCCACGCTGCATGTTGCTGTGTTTCATGTCAGTGATTCCTTGTTTCCTTAGCTGTTTCAATAAAGTGCTACAGATGGATCCAACTGGCTCTGTCCCGTTATTACACATAATTTCCCAATGCAACATGTCAACGCATTCTCATCCCAAGGTGTCATCTTATTCACACTTTTGACCATGCTTCAAAATCCGACGCACATGGCACCCTAGCGTCAGGTAGATGACGCTCATCCTCGGGCGTCATCTAACCCCTCATTTACACTGCACACGTCTGCGGCGCATTACGGCTGCGACACGGTTTTATTCCGTCCTTCACACAGTGCCAACTCACACCAGGAGCATTTCAGACGCGAAGCGACTGGATGCGCGAGACCACGTGATTTGCCTGTCCGGCGTGGTTTTTCTTGATTTTTGTGTGTCTACCTACAGTCTATGGATTTTACCAAGGATATATTGGTGTGCAATACAATTGGGATTCTGCACAGGGTGTTTATTATGAAATTGACAGTGTTTTTTTACTTTTATTTTGTATTTACGGTGCGGCTTGGACGCGGCGTCCGTCAAAAATAGACTAGGCGCCTATATTTTAGCGAAGCGGCGCGGAGAGCAGCTTCTGGGAAGCTTCTGAAACGCGCCGCTTCGCGGCCGGTGTAAACACACGCATTGACTAGAATGGCCGCGATCAGCTCGGGTAGCCGTGTAGCAGCCGTAATGCGCCGCAGACGTGTGCAGTGTAAATGAGGGGTAACGCCTTTAGCGTCAGTTAGATGACGCTTCCGTTTTTAGCGTCAGTTACATGACGCTTCCGTTATGGGTAGGTTTAGGTCTGGGGTAGGGTCAGCGTCTCATATTGACGCTAAAGGGTGCCATGTGCGTCGGATGTTGACGCATGGTTAAAAGCGTCAGTTAGACGACGCCTTGGGATGAGAACGGGCTGAGCATGTGTGAAGTATCTGTTTTCTCTTTGGAGTTTAAGAGGCACTACTAACTCCTAATTGGGCAGTTTACTTTTTTTTTGTTCAATAAAATAGCTGACAGTCAATTCTTTACATTACTAGCACTTTTAAATGCACTCTGCAAACCACCATACCCATACAAAAAAAACCTTTGTTGATATGCTTCAAGGAACCTCAGAGAGATGCCTCCAAGATTCAAAATCAGTATCATTCTCTATGGGATTCTGTTTATCCATACAGATCACAGGGCATGTATATACAGTCACCTAATAGTTATTGAATAAATTGGTGTGGTTAACAATAAAAATATGAACTCGTCTAAATTCTACATCTTTGGGGACAGTTGGATAAACACCTGGCTGTAAGTTGTAAATCATTCTTATTTTAGTGTTAGGCCAGGCTGCTAGATGTTTCCACAGCTGACTTTACTGGTAATGCTTGATTCTCTTAAATTACAGTGTGATTTTGCCATTTGTAAAGTTAAGAAAACAGTATCAATCTGATTTTACCCTCCACCAGTGCTTCAAACATTCCACAGAAGAGAGAATGAAAAAAGAAAAGGAGGAAAGAACCCCTCATGCATAAGAACATACATCATCTTACAATGATGCCTGCACCACTTGAAGTTATTGCCTTTATTTTCATATGAGCCATGTGGATTGAAAAGGATTTTGTTTACTTTGAAACTAAATGGAATGTCTACATTAGATTTATTAATACTGACAGGACCATTTGGAAACAATCATCAGAAGTGTCATGGAAAAACCGCTACGTCATGGCTTGCTAGAGGCTCCTTCACTCCGCCAGCATCAATATTTTCACCAAGCTTCAATGTGTCTGTTGACTGACAACGTGGTACAGTTTTAGAGCGAGATACATGCAGTACACTGAACATTTTTTATAGTTGTTAGATAACCTCTATTATAATGGTTGATTGAGATATCTGATGCAGAAAAGTTGAGATGACAAAAGAATGTCAACTTTAGCATGAGCAATTTAACATTTCAAAGTAAACGGAGAGAAATTCAAAATGTAACCACATGTGGTGCACCTAAAATATTTCAGGTTGACTCAACTTAGTGTTTTAGTAACTTGGGTGTTGATGTAAAGTATCACCAGATTGTGGGTTTTTCTTTTCCGTACTATTCCGCAATAAAACAAAATGTTCTTTTTTGGTCACGGGTGAGACATTATTTTAACTAAGCAGAATCCAAATTCACCAAAAGGAAAACTAATCATCTTAACAATGACTTTGAATAAACCACAGTAAATAAAGCTAAAAAATCTGTTAATTCTAAGTAGCAATTATTTACATGCTCTAAAATTAAATTATTCACTTGCAACGGCTTATGGGTATTTCCCCAGCCACAAAGCGTATAGCAGATGCAGCAATATGAAGTTCAAGCACTTTGCCTTAATTGTTTTAGAACAGCAAACTTAAAGGGATAGTTCACCCAAAAATGAAAATTACCCCATGATTTACTACCCTCAAACCATCCTAAGTGTATATGACATTCTTCTTTCAGACAAATAAAATCTGAGTTATATTAAAAAAAGTCCTTGCTCTTCCAAGATTTATAATGGCAGTGAATGGCCGTTAATGTTTTGAAGTCCATAAAAATGCATCCATTCATGATAAAAGTGCTCCCCGCGGCTCTGGGGGGTTAATAAAGGCCTTCTGAAGCGAAGCAATGCGTTGTGACTGGTGTTTTGTTTTGCTCTATTCTCTACGCTTCCGTGTCCGTCAATGCGTCATGTCAAAGGTTACTCTTTCGCCGTAAATCGATGCATACTGCCGTCTGCCGGAAGCTAGTTATTTTAGTCGATAAAGTTTTAAATATGGATATTTTTCTTACACTAACGCATCGCTTCGCTTCAGAAAGCCTTTATTAACCCCCCAGAGCCGCGTGGAGCACTTTTACCATGAATGGATGCACTTTTGTGGACTTCAAAACATAATCGGCCATTCACTGCCATTATAAAGCTTGGAAGAGCCAGGACATTTTTTTATATAACTCCGATTGTATTCGTCTGAAAGAAGAATGTCATATACACCTAGGATGCCTTGAGGGTGAGTAAATCATGGGCTAATTTTCATTTTTGGATGAACTATCCCTTTAACATTTCCACCTCATATAAGTTTCCACAGAAAATAAATGAACAACCTTGTGTCCTTTGCAAAAAATACTCAACAATTGTCAACAATTAAGGTCCAAAAGTACATATTTCTTTTCAGTATGTACATATCATCAATATTTTCCATATTATTATTATTTTTTTTACTTACAGTAACACGTCATAATGATTGGTATGATTTGATGAGTGGCCTCATTGTCACAGGTGTTATTTGGGGAGAACAATATGCTTGTGAATGAAAGAGTCATCAATCTATTCCAGCTTTTTTCCATTTTAAATGCATTTTGTAAGTTGGTGTAAAACTAATAGACGTGGAATAAAAGCCACAAACTCCATTATTGAGCATGGCATATTTATATGGATAATTTATAATCTGCTCAATTCAGAACAATTAATTCAATAGTGTCTACCTGTTTAATCATGTGCTGAATGAGGCTTGAAAACCATTGAGCCCTCTACTTTATTGTAAACACTTTTGACTAATTCAGCATGAGCAAGACATTAAAGCATTTGTTTCTGTGCTCTTTATCAGTTATGAGTTTACAGGCCACCAGGCTGCGTTTCTTCACACAACTCAGGAGAAAGAGAAGGCAAGTTTGTTTGACAGTTCTCCTGCCTCCCACCGTTAGCTGCTAAATGGAGCAGACGGGCGGTTGAGCAGCAAACTGCGTTATTATCAACTAAGACTCTCACTACATCCTCAGAGAAATCCGTAACTTCCTTCCAGCTTTAAAGCAAAGACCTGAGCATTCAGTGATTGCTGACAGTTTAACAGGGTGTTTTCAAGTTAATTAACCTCACATCTCTCATTGCAAGCAGAGCCATTACTGTGTGTAAACATAGCCTACTTTGGGGAAAGAACGCAATTGAGCCAACATTTACACAGGCACAACTACCTCCTATAGGCCCAGTAAAAATAAAAAGTATTTTAGGGACCTGAACCAGCAACAAGATGTTGAGCTCCAACTTGTGGAATGTGTAAATGTGTTAAAAGAAAATGTGCACTCTGAGCATAGAATAATGTTTGTATTCAAAGTGTGCAGTAGAACAATAATTATCTGTATGGCTTAGCAAATCTGACAAGCAACAATAAAAAAATATTAAAAAGCAAAGAAATTAATAATAAATGTGTGGGCATCACCGGAACAATATTTGCATGGTTGAGTAACCACAGTTGATGGTAGCAGCATGCAACATAGAAATTATGGTAAATTACAGGAACAAATATTAAAAACTAAAAAAGTATATATCATTTTTTATATATAAAATGCATAGTGTGGATTAGAACAATACTTGAATGAACAAGAAACCAAAGTCAATTCCCTTTTCTATTTTTGTGATACCCATGAATACAATATAAACTACTACATGAATAGTTATAAGTATTGCTAGTAGACACCTAGGCAATGTATAGGCTAAACTTTATGAAATTAAACGTGAACTGAAAAAATAGCAAAACACATATTGTCCAAAGTACTCAATCATAATATTTGTAATCTACACAACAAAATTGTTTCTCTTGTAAACTTGATTTCTTTGCTTTCAATTACTGTAATTCTCTAAAATGTGCTAGATTCAGTTATTTAAGCCGAATGTGAACCAATCAAGTACTCAAGTTCCCAGCATGCTTTGCTTGGGACTTAATGAGGGTAAAAAAAAATTAAATTAAGTGTTATTTTAAGTGTTTTTGAGCAACATGAGAAAAGGGGGAGAATTGATAGGGTTTGATATCGTTTAATGTTTGATTAAGTTGGAATTATTAGAACTGTTTAAATTACACTGGGTAACCATTGTGAAGAATAGGAGCATTTGCTTAGGCTGTGGACTGGTACAACTGGTTTCTGCATTTCCTGCTTAGCACAAGTGCTACTGTTAGCTAATAGTGTTGTTTGTTAGCTAGTACAATCTGATCATATGACAAAAAAAATATGCATGAAATTGAATAAATAAACCCTGTCAGGGAACCATCAAAGATCACTTTGATTCTACATATAATTGGGTTACTTAAAAATGAGTTGATTCTGTGAAGTTGAAATTATGTGAACAAATTATATCTGATTAACTTAAGTGATTCATGTGGGACCGATGCACATGATTAAATCATGTAAATCCAACACACTTTTTTTTTTCAGGGGATGACAAGAGGGAAATGGCAGCGGAAGTGCTTGATAAAGTCAATCAAAACCCCCTTTTCCTGTGGATGGGAAATGTGAATAATTAGCCTCACGAGGCTCAGCAAGTCATTTCCTGTCCAAGGAGGACACAGTTCCACCTCATTGAGAATCTGTCACATGGCACCCTGAGCTAGTGAAGTGGAACCCTCCCAAAGTCCCGTAGAATTCTCAACTCGGGGGGTCGGTGTGGGAGAGCTCATGTTTTTTCAGGGCGTGCAGAGAGACACAACCGAGCGCTCCTCACTTCCTCCGATCCGTTCCCTCGTCACATCAATCATCTCCATTCCTAACATTGCGATCACAGTGCCATCGGTTCCACACTTGTTTTCCTTCCTTTCTCCCTCTCACTTTTTTTTCCCATCTGTGGATGGTGTCTCTCTCTCACGCTAATGTTAGCCCGGAGACAGAGGACGCTGGGCGCGAGGGGTTTTAGCGGCGACATGGGTTTCCCACACAGCTGTGCTAATGCGACCATTCACGCACGGCTCAAGCGTGTACAGAGGAGGCACTTATGTGCATAAAGTGAGAGCATTCATCAGGACTTGAGATGGCCCACTTGTCGCTGTGGAAACAGTGCGTCATTTGACTTGTTCACCAACATCCCTTAATCAGTTTAACATTTTTGCTTCTCCATCCTCTGCTGAGTCTGACTAACCGTATGGGGAATTTAAGGTCTGTGCAGACACTGGCTAGATTCACACAAAAGCAGAATACAGTTTGTTTTAAAGTGCTAAATACTGTTATATTCACACACAATCCAGTTAAGATTGAGTAATTTAGCAATACATCAACTGCACTGATTAACTGAAGTGACTGTGGACTCACAATCAAATTTTAAGAGTGAGAACTCTTTTTACCTACTATTCATACATAATTTAGTTATGAATTAGAGTGACAACTATTCTATAAGCGAAGTGACTTCAGATTAATAAACTAATTTTGAGTGTGAGTTTGGTTAACTTGTGCTCTATGAACAGAAGAACCGCTGTTAATGTTATATTCACACATTATTTAGAATAAAAGTGACAACTGCATTCTATAACCGAAGTGACTCCTTGACCCTACAATGCGATGCTCTAATTTTGGATAAAAATATAATTTTATAATAAAAAAATTGCATTTGTGCATTAATAGAAATGCATACATTTGGTTGCATTTTATTTGCTCTATTATTTCACTTGAAAAGATGAGGGATGGAGAATGTACCTGTGACTGCAGTCATATGTCACCACTGACTAAAGGAAGGATGATATTTAATGTAATAAACTTTTACATTTCTAATGACAATTCAGGCTGAAATAACCTCCTTATATAGCTAACAATCTGTCACAATCACAGATTTTTAAGGCTGCTTAGATGAAAGATGGGACTGAAAACCACCTAAATGGGTAGAAATCTCTATGGTTAGTTATTGTCATTTGGTTAATCATTCACACAAACATTATTCTAGCAACATTTCCCTATTTTTTTCTTCATCTGCATGTGACAAAGAGTGCTAATGCTAATCACAGAGAGGAAAAGTGACGACAGTATTTAGCATTAGCAAGGGATGATCGGCTTAGACTCACCGAGTGCGTAAGCAACACAAGTCATCTCTGCCCCCATATGATCGGATCAAAACTCTGGATTAATGAGCATGTTCTCAACTGACACTCAAATCAGTAAATGCCATTTTGACTGACACACACAGGCCTACAAGCACTGGCTCATGACACACAGACCTACAATCACACTCTCATCCCTAATCCACTTGGATCCTTGGTAACTAAATTGACGTACTGTACAGCTGAAAGACGTCACTGTTCCTTTATGGCATCATAGGGGATGAAGTCATAAACTTGTGAGCAGACCAAAACAGCAATATTGTATGTTATGCAATATTGTATGTTATACAACATAACACCTAGTAAGCAGATTTAGAATAAATCAGTCTCTATCTATCAGAATAAATTATTTAAACAGCACATTATGCCAAATTAATGCAATTATCAAGAGCTATTTTATGTCTTGCACAAAATATACAATGAGAAACATCTATCTTGAACAACTACGTTATATAATATGATTTGCATTTACAATAAACAACGTTGTAGAAAATATATAAAATAATTTATAATTCATCTCCCAGATGTCTCGTCGGTTTAAGATTTAAAAACATGTTGATATTATAACATAGCAACGTCATGCGAACAAGCTGTGAACAACATGTTTAGGCCAAAACTGTTTTCTTTTCTTTTTTTTTGTGTATAGGCTATAACATGTATTGCTTCATCAGTCAAATCCTTCAAACGTGCCATCTCTGAAGATCATATTAATCCACGTCCTTGACTAGTAGTATACATTTACTTGACATTTTTGACAAACTCTAACATGGACGGGACGAATAATGCAAACCAAATCAGTTCACTCGGAAATCAGGTCAGGTCGAATTGCGGCCGAATTGTTCAGTCCGTTTCGCGAAACGATTCATTCAATTCATTGAAAAGAATCGGATTCGTTTACTAAACCACAACACTTTTTCTCTTAATTTCTACGAATAATGAAGAACAGCAAGTTTTTGTGACATGTAATAGAGTGAAAATGAATATATATTTGCTTTAAAATGATAGGCCTACACCAGATGGCATGTAGCTATATAGGCCTATATAAAGGTATATATATATACAATCACCTAAAGGATTATTAGGAACACCATACTAATACTGTGTTTGACCCCCTTTCGCCTTCAGAACTGCCTTAATTCTACATGGCATTGATTCAACAAGGTGCTGAAAGCATTCTTTAGAAATTTTGGCCCATATTGATAGGATAGCATCCTGCAGTTGAGGGAGATTTGTGGGATGCACATCCAGGGCACGAAGCTCCCGTTCCACCACATCCCAAAGATGCTCTATTGGGTTGAGATCTGGTGACTGTGGAGGCCATTTTAGTACAGTGAACTCATTGTCATGTTCAAGAAACCAATTTGAAATGATTCGAGCTTTGTGACATGGTGCATTATCCTGCTGGAAGTAGCCATCAGAGGATGGGTACATGGTGGCCATAAAGGGATGGACATGGTCAGAAACAATGCTCAGGTAGGCCGTGGCATTTAAACGATGCCCAATGGGGCCTAAAGTGTGCCAAGAAAACATCCCCCACACCATTACACCATCACCACCAGCCTGCACAGTGGTAACAAGGCATGATGGATCCATGTTCTCATTCTGTTTACGCCAAATTCTGACTCTATCATCTGAATGTCTCAACAGAAATCGAGACTCATCAGACCAGGCAACATTTTTCCAGTCTTCAACTGTCCAATTTTGGTGAGCTCTTGCAAATTGTAGCCGCTTTTTCCTATTTGTAGTGGAGATGAGTGGTACCCGGTGGGGTCTTCTGCTGTTGTAGCCCATCCGCTTCAAGGTTGTGCGTGTTGTGGCTTCACAAATGCTTTGCTGCATACCTCGGATGTAACGAGTGGTTAATTCAGTCAAAGTTGCTCTTCTATCAGCTTGAATCAGTCGGTCCATTCTCCTCTGACCTCTAGCATCAACAAGGCATTTTCGCCCACAGGACTGCTGCATACTGGATGTTTTTCCCTTTTCACACCATTCTTTGTAAACCCTAGAAATGGTTGTGCGTGAAAATCCCAGTAACTGAGCAAATTGTGAAATACCAGCCCGTTCTCATCCTTTGGCGTCATACATGTGACGCTTGTACATTTCGTTGAAATCTTACGCACATGGCATCCTTTAGCATCAATATGAGACGCAGATCCCAAGGCGTCATACAGGTGACGCGCGTGTAAATCCAACGCACATGGCATCGTTTAGCGTGAATATGAGACGCAGATCCCAAGGCGTCATAACCGTAACCCGACCCCAGACCTAAACCTACCCATAACAGTGCGTGTTATATTGACGCTAAAGGATGTCATGTGCGTAAGATTTCGACGAAATGTCATATGGCGTCACCTATATGACGCCAAAGGATGAGAATGCGTTGGAAATACTCAGACCGGCCCGTCTGGCACCAACAACCATGCCACGCTCAAAATTGCTTAAATCACCTTTCTTTCCCATTCTGCCATTCAGTTTGGAGTTCAGGAGATTGTCTTGACCAGGACCACACCCCTAAATGCATTGAAGCAACTGCCATGTGATTGGTTGATTAGATAATTGCATTAATGAGAAATTGAACAGGTGTTCCTAATAATCCTTTAGGTGAGTGTATATATATATATATATATGCCCTATGTCTTGTCTATTATTTGGGAACTCAATCCACAACATTTGGAAAGGTATATTTACAGGAAATTCATTCATTTCTTTTATATATATAATACATTTATTTTATTTTTTTGCCCCTAACTTGCAGTATTCCACTTCTGGCCTTCTCATAAATGGTGTTTTCCTGGTAAATATTTTAATCTTAAATGCATTCACTGTGCTATACTAACCAGCCAAATCTTGCCCCCTGCTTTTGACAAACGAAAGGGAGACTCTCAGACTGGTTAGTGGTCAGTTTCCGCTCTTGCTGATAGAATAACAGAGGTCAGAAGCCGTGACCCTGACCTTTCTGGAAATCTCATAATGAGAATGAGGCTGGGTAAAGAGTCCAATGTTCCTCTATCATACCCTTCTGATAATCCAATAATGAAAGCCACTTTTGTTTTATACTAATTGCTGTAAGTGAAAGTAGAGCATGATTTTACTATAGCCTACAATTTACGTCAAGATCTTTGAATGATAAGATGTCATCCAAGGAAAAGATAATACTTAGCATGCAAAGTTCATTACTTCACCCTATGCTGTAATAAAACCATAAAAAAGATGACCAAGCCAAAGCGGAAAACTTAAACACACAACTAGACTTAGAGCTTGATTACTTTTCTTTCCATCAGCCACCCCACAGTCGCCAATGAAATGTCCATTATTCATTTCACAAGGGCCAGTTTAAGATAAATGTTGAAAATAACAATGGAGGTCCAACATTTTAGGGGAGAATAATATTTATTTCAGGACACACTGTCTCTGCCATCTAAGACGTGGTACGTAAAACCTGGTCACGTAAACAGAAAGTGTAAATATTCCAAAAGTGTGAGTGAGAAGCACTAAGCAGAAAGATGTTCCCATGCACTCTATCTATCACTCCATCAAACACCACTGCCTTTATTGTGTCATCTGGCCAGGATCATTCTCCCCAAGTGCCATCAGACTGACAATGTTGTTGAACAGTCTAAGAGAGAACATATGAACAGCTACATAAACATAAAAGTACACATTCACAAGCACTGAAATGAAAATGTCCATATGTATAAAGTTTACATGACTTTTAAATCCGAATATGGGTGTTCCTTAAGGTAACTCTTTGAAAACTAGAAAAAAAAGAAAAACTTTTCCAAACAGTATCATTCAAAAATTTGGGGTCAGTAAGATTTTTTAAAGAAATTTATATTTTTTTCAGTGAGGACCCATAAATTGACCAATAGAGACAGTAAAGACATTTAAAATGTTACAAAAGGTTTTATTTCAAATAAATATGTCAAGTTTTTATGAGGCGACGACAAGGTGAGGCGTAGGGGATCTTTAGCAGCATTTTTTTATTAAACGAAACAAAATAATAATAACCAATGTGAGAAACAAAGGAAACCATGTGTATTTGAACACAAACAACACTAGACAACGAACTGAGAGAACTGAGGGCAATAATGCAAACACAGGAAACACAGGAAATAATGCAATACAAACTAAAAGTTCATGAAAACGAAACAAAAAACCCAACAGAACATGACAAAATGTTATTTTCTTTTTCTTTTGAACTTTCTGTTCATCAAAGAATTCTAAAAACAAAAAAAAATGTATCACAGTTTCCACAAAAATATTAAACAGCTGATAATAATAAGAAATGTGTCTTAAGCGCAGAATCAGCATACTAGAATGATTTCTGAAAGTAGTAGGCTATTGTATACATTATTTGTTATAAAAAATATCATTTGAATTGACTTTTATTTGTTAAAAAAGGGCAGGGTTGAAATTTTCTAATTTGTGCACTTTTATTTAAGAATAAAAAATCCTAAATTCATTTAGAATATAAATTATAATTAATTTTTTAAAAATAAGGATTGCTTTAAAACCTAGGCAGGGGAAAGTATACCGTTCGCAGGCCCCTCCCACAAAACGGTCATTGTCCAATCACACATCATAGCAACCGTTACTATGTGAGCAGGTCCGTCAAACAACGGGGAAAGCATGAAGCTTACTTGACAACATCAGTTCATATATCAATATCGTAACGAATAGAAATAAGCTTAAATAATGTATGGTTATCTGCATCTTTCCGTCTCTTATGTATAGTTACTTTTTAAACGAAAATCGCATTCAGCATGACACGCAAGCGGTTGCCATGGTAATGAACAACCTGCTTGTTAAAGCGAACGTGTTTATCCTGTATCTAAAGCAAAATTACTAAATATGCAGCGCGAGTTATATATTTCTAACTCCAAACATTAGCCACTGAACCAGCTTATAAAATCTTCTTCAAGGCTGTACTGGTTGCATTGGAGGTACAGGTAATGGGGTTTCTCAGATTTAGCTTGAGACCGGTATAAGCATTCGCCTCGATAGTAGTCGTGTGTCCTTCATTGCGTATTTTTATATTTTGAATATATCCCTCCACTACATACTGTAACCCCCTTTGCCTCGATTTGGAGGATATCGCTGAAGTATTGCTCCAAAAAAGGTCACTGACACGCACGGGTATACCTCTTCCCGTCATGGCAATCTGTCGCGCTGGTCGTCAGTGTTGCCAGATTGGGACTGTGATTTCCAGCCCAAAAGCTCACCAAAACCCGCCCACTACAAGAAAAAACCGCCCAAAATTTTACTGCCAAAATAATGTGATATAATTTCATTACCATGTCATTTAAGGTTGATAAGCACAATTTGTATCTCCTTAAAACAAAATAACGATGATAAAATAAAATAATAAATAAATAAATTTTCCAGCAAAACAGATCAAAACAGGGCAATAATTAAGGAGAATTAGCCAATATGACTAAAATCTCCAGGTGGACACTGTCAAAACGGCAATCAAGAAATGAACTGATGACTTTAACCCTCGGTACACATTGCAGAACATAACGCAGAATTTAGCAGTCAAAACGGATTCATTGTTGATTCAAACCTTTTTCAGCAGCTGTCAGGGACAAGTAGAGTGCAGTCTGGATGGTGTAAAGTTGAAGATGTTTGGTTAGGCTAGTGTGCACATGGACAGGAATCGTCCCATATTTGATTTCAATTCAAGTCATTTACTGTGCTCTCCTCTCAGAGTTATATTTACCATAGAGTGATCTCCTTCCACGTGTGCGTTTTTTAGAGTTGCTCACTACTGTACACTCTTTTGTATAGTAGGCTATGTCACTTTGCCTTAGCGATCACTTGAATACTGTACAGCTAAAACTTCTCGCGCTCAATCGCGTCTGCCTGCGGATCGCTGATTGGCTAAAAGTGCGTGCTCGTCGGTGATGTCAACACTAACGCCAGCTGACTCTGCATGAGCGGTGTACACATGTACAGTAATGTCATGATGACTGATTTTATGGATTACATGCACTTTAGTTTCGTTTTTTTTTTTAACCAATTAGACTTTAAAATGTAGATGTTTGAAAACCGCCGAAATGACCCCAAACCAGCCCAAATTTTGACCACCCGCCCAAACCCTTTTTTACCCGCACAATCAAATTCAAAACCGCCCAATCTGGCAACACTTGTTTGACGGGCGTAGTAGAAGACAGACGTTGCCTAGCAACACGCACCAACACGCGCCCTTTCCTCGGATTTTCCCGCTCGGATTTCGGACAACCGTGAGGACACCGAGCAAGAATTCTGATACGGAATCCAAGATGGCTGCGCCCTGTGTGACTTAGTATGAATTGTTTTTATTGTTTTTGGACCGCTTTGGTTGTTTAAATTAAGATTTTAATCACTCCTATTACTGCAATACTTTACTGCGTCCGTGAGGAATCTCTCATATGCTCATATATCTCTCATGAATATAAAATCAAATTCATTCTAAAAAATGTCATATTGCAGCTTTCTTGAAAAAAACAAGGCAACCCTCTGTCCAGTCGCATGTTGACTGTGCACAACAATATTATTTTTGGATCAACATTAGTACGTCATTATTTCCGAGAGACATTTGATTTCTGTAAAATCATCTGCCAGCAATGTTCTGTTTCAGTATTGTCCAGCTGTGTGCACTTTGAAGATGCGCAGCATTGATCTTTCATAAATCCTTTGTGCATTTCAAATCCTTATACAGACCTTCTTCATGATGAAGAAAATGCTAAACATAATGATCATCATTATTGTTTGGTAATATTTTTAAAAATCTAACATATGGCACAATTGCAAACCGACAAAAAAAAAAAGAAGAAATAAAGAAATCAGATTCAAATGAATAAATCATAGTCAGAGACTGTCAAGATCCAAGAAGCTGCACTGAAAGCACATGGGCTTTCTTATTAAGGACATAATCTATTCCACCACATTCTTGTCAGGCTGGACTCTGCATTGGTGAACTGTAATATGAGAGGTGGCAACAAGCTTAAGTAATTGGATTTGTATATGGTACTGAGTGTCAGACAATAGATAGTCATCTCTGCAACAGCCATCTGACCCTTTGTTCCTGGTTTCAGGCGTGATTTAGAGGCCCATAACTGCCTGGTTTGATCCCAGTCAAGGATGAAAAAGGGGGCGAGCAGGCAGAGTGGGACCGGAAAAGTCTAGTTCAATCTGATGACCCGTACACATCTCGGGTCTCCAGTCGAATTTGGGCTCCCCAAAGGTTTGCGGCTCACTTGTGTGGTCATTACTCAAATCACATTAGCCTTGGGGCAGTTTTACAAACACAGGTTCTAGCCTGTGGATATGCTGATATGAAAAAAGTCATAAAAAAACACAGGAACACCTCATTTATTTATATAACTGTTATATTTATATGATATATTTTTACAAAAATAAACATAACACAATTGTCAGCAAAAATCCGGATACAATACGAATTCTAAACTTCAACTTCAGAAACTTCAGCTTCGACAACTTTGGATGATACAATACCAGAGTGAACATGATATGCTCTATAATCTATGACTATTATTACTAATCTATAGTTGCTTTTAAGCACCATCCAAAGTGGCAGGTCAGGACTCTCTAACAAAGGTAGTGGTTTAAATCCCACAAACCTGTCTGATTTTCAAAAGAAGGGCTTTGGCATCCCAGATGAAATGTGAATGTGGATATCAAAATGGGCGAAACCCTTTGAGGGGAAAGCGCTCAAGTTTTGAGGTCTAAATCGTCTAATTAACCCTTATTACACAGAGTGGCTATTTGAATGCAGTGAGTAACTCGAGACCTCTCTTGGGGGTCAGAATGTTTTAAAGGCACAGTGGCCGGTACAAAAGGTCCAGCGCACCTTTAATCTTGAACCTCACCGACAGGAAATATCAGCCTGGCATCTTGCCCTCAACTTGCTATGGATCTCCTTTATGTGGCCACACACATTAGTGAGGGCTGTGATTCTGCTGTCATTAAAAAAATGAAGGTGAAGAGACTCAATGGTGAAAAGAAAAAAGAAAAAACTCTTTAGCCAAAACAGAAGCAGGGCTATTTGTTTGACTGACCACTGTCAGACAAGCAGAGTGTCTGGCAACACTACATTTTATAAACATCACATTTAAGCCCACGCCAGTGATTCTATTAAGGATTAATGTTAACATATATTTTTGTAAAAAGCTTGTATTTCCTTTTATTTTGTTTCCTTTCTGTGGTATTGCTTACTCTACACAGAGAGAGACCCTCACCCGTCTTTCAGCATCAAGATTAATAGACTCACAACACTGTGACTAAAAAGCCATTTGATTGACATGTAGAAATGCACTTTTCCTACTGGGGTTGCTTATCAGTAGCTTTCATTCCACAATCCTGCCTGTTTCACATACTACAGCGGTTGTAAAATGATGTGGTGAAATAACCCACTAGTTACTGATTACCTATGTCTCACGCATGTGACTGTTTGCTCTAAGGTCTGTGGTATGACCTGTAGCATGACCTGTAATGTTAGAGAAAAATCTACAAGAATATGGCAGATTGGCTACTCAAGCCTTGATTTGCTTTATATAACCTGTCTGCAATGTTCTGTATTCAAATAGCTTTACAGATTTGCCCCATGCCCACAAGAGGGCAGCAAGCACTATGGGGGCAATTAACTCAAGCTTACTGTATGTGGATCTATGCACACACGCCATGCATGCCTCAGGGATGTCTAACTCACAGAGGCATCAAATGCTATGGTCATTGAAAGAGTCTATTAAAATACTGAATGTTGACATTATGAGGTGAATGACCCTTTTTGTGTCAATATTACTACACTGATAATAACTTGTATTACTTTCTGAGTTTCTAAATGAGCGTTCCATAATTCTGAAAAACAGCAGGCCTATCTGTGACCTCTGTCAGCAAGACCTCTTTTTTAGATGCTGATGCATTTATTGTTATTGCTATAAAAGATATTGATCCACAGAAATAGACAGGCAGACAGATGGATAGATAAATATTAGACAGACAGACAGACAGACAGACAGACAGACAGACAGACAGACAGACAGATAGATAGATAGATAGATAGATAGATAGATAGATAGATAGATAGATAGATAGATAGATAGATAGATAGATAGATAGATAGATAGATAGACTTTTTTACAGTTACATTTATAAAGAATGCATTGCCTGAATATAAAACTTTTATCTTCATTAATAAGATATCTCGGGTTTTTATAACATTTTACAGTACAATTGTATAGGCTATGCAATTTAAAATATTTTTCGCCATAAATGGTATATATGTTAAGTAGGCCTATGTATGTAGTAGCCTATGTAGTTAAGTATGTATGATGTAGTACATTAATAGTATTTTGCATTCCTTTCCCTTTTAAAAGTTTTTGCAGTGTAAGAACATGCGGTTAGCCCTCTGTAAGTCTCACAGATAAACCCGTCATCACGGGGCTGGGGGACACGGGCGGGGCTTTCCTACAAGCCACACCCTTTAACTTTTGAATATTAAAATTACGCATGCGTTTGCCACCCCCATCAACTGAACTTGGAGTATTGAATGCGCAGTCAGTCAGTCGCGGACAAACGCTCTCATGGCTTCTGTGTAATGTATACCCGCCGCTGAGAGAGAGAAGCAGAATAAGAAAGATAAGAATTTCAGATACGCTTGGATAATAGGAGGCACTTTCCTACACATTGGAAATTAGTCTTCTGAAAGAAATAAAGTTGTTCTCCACCCGTGCATGTTAAATCGCGGAGTACATTAGAGCCGTGAGGCGGCTAGAACTTCTGAGTCTCAACGCAACACCAACAAGAAGGCATGATTGTGCGACGGAGTTCAGTATTTTCTGCTTTTTACCTTCATGCCTTTTTGTTATGCTTGCCGACGAAGGTGAGTCCGTTTTAAATCATTTTTAAATAATCTATATTTGCGTTATGTAGGATATATCTAAAGTTATATATTTAGTAAATAGTGTGCTATTGTATGTCTATCGTAGCCTATGTCTGATAAAAAAAAACAAAAAAAAACTTGTTTGGACCCGCAGCACAAAAGTTCAGTATTTTTCAATTTGACATTGACAGATTGGCAGACACTTTGCAAAGAGTTTTTGCTGTTGTATAAAACGAGACAAATTTGATCTCACTGTACGTTATACATGGATTTAAAGTTTGTTCTGCTCAACAGGTGTCTGACGCATCGGGGCACTTCGAGCTGGAAATCGTCTCGATGCAGAACGCGAACGGCGAGCTGCAGAACGGCTCGTGCTGTGGCGGCGCGAGGAACCCGGCGGATCGCAAATGCACGCGGGACGAATGTGATACATATTTTAAAGTTTGTCTGAAGGAATATCAATCGCGAGTTTCCGCGGCTGGGGCTTGCAGTTTCGGAACTGGATCTACGCCCGTTCTCGGTGGGAATAAATTTTCGACCAAGGGAACGCGGAGTGAAAAGTCAAGGATTGTTTTACCCTTCAGTTTTGCGTGGCCGGTGAGTAGACGTCCCTTCTTTCTCATCTCATGGCGATTTCTGGTTTTAGACTAGCAAACTTAATGAAGTCATAGCGTGTTGATGACGCAACGTTGATTATACAGTACATCATAGCAATGTTTCGATCCACGTGTGCTGTTTCCCCTCGAGTTTATAGCTGCTCGTTTAGTCGTGTGCATGGGCACTGTAAACAACAACAACAACAACAACCCTCTAAAATAGATAACTAAGTTTAATCACTGCATTGCATTTTCAAGGGTGGTGCCTAAGTTCATCACACTATTTGAATATTACTGATAAAGACAGTCGAGTTGAATGTTAAACTACAATTTAAATGTTAAATAAATGAAAACAAAGATGTTTTGGGTTATAAAACAGTTATAAATGTCTTGATTAGCACTTGTTGACAGTGGCTTGCAGTAAATTCACTCCTCATGATGATGATCATCATCAGTGGCTCCTAAATGTTGTTTCTGGCAGTCAGCTAACTTGGTAAATAAATATGTAAAATAAACAGTTATCTTGCACCTACTCAACCTCTTAACTTGTGTCACTGCATTAGAATGCAAATAAAAGAAGATTTGTTTGGTGTGAAGCACATGATCTAAAGCTCCAGGAGAGATTTACCAATGTTTGTCTTGCAGCTCTAAAGAATTTATGAGTTGACCATGGTAGTCATCTGTTGAAGGGGCTTTTATAACCTGTGTTATCAAGCTAGTCTAATCTGAAGGTGATTTGCAGTAAACCTATGTGTTACGATATGCACCAGTATAATAGAACCCCTACTGTAGTATGTAGTGTGATGTCTGCCAATGAAAGGGTCACATAGGCCGTATCAACTAAAAAATTGTGGGCCTGTGGACCCCTGGGGGTCCCTGATCTTACTCCAGGGGGCCAATGGAGAATGTAAGGTAGATAAAACAGAGAACTCGGACAATTCTAACTATATTATAATGATCTGTTAACCATTAAATAATGCATGTCTGAGAAAATCTAGCTATTTTTATAGTGAGGGTCACAAGGTTGGCTGAGAGTCTGGTTGGGGATTGTAAAATTTGAAAACCTTGGAGTAGTGTGACCTTAAACTGCTTATTTTGGTAACAATACCTTAGTTGGAGTTATTTTAGTGGTATTAATCTATATAGTTTTTCAGTAATGCCCACTCAGAAATAGCTTACGGAGATATTCACATGGTTCCCACGGTCCTGGAAAACATGAACATGTCAGGGAATAGGTTTTGGAGGCCTGTAAAAGTTATGTAAATGAGTCAGATCTTAAAAGTCTTGGAACAGTTGTGAAAATACACTGTTCAGAAAGTGTGGGAACCTTGTATTCATGTTCATTTCTCAGGAGCTTTTGACTGTGGGGACGTTGAACTGTCCTTTTCGCACGTTCTGTTGGCGTGTGCTCTTGTGCACCTGCTCGCTTGATGATGTCATTGTGGATACATTCTCAGCGGGGTCAAAATGATAAAAAAAAAAAATCAAAGGACAAACTGTCGGTCTGACAAAGCGAACGTGTCCCTGTTTGAACTGTTCGCCCAGTGAGCTGCCCACCTGTCCAGTATGTGAACTAGACGGCCAATGGGAATGTGTTGATCATATAACACTTCAGCTATTTTTGTGATGTGCACTTCTAAAGCATACTGCAAATGGTTTCTTTTAATCATCCAAATTATGATTAAATCTAAAATGACGTTATAGCACACTTCAGTCGGTCACTAATTATTTTTTCGGTTGGCAGTTGGGGGGATAGTTGAAGTTTAGGCTTTGTGTCAGTCACGGCTGACTGGAGACTAGGTATGGCACCTTTTAACTTTGCAACCCTTGGTAATTACTCTCAGCAAGTTCCCAGACACAACAGCCAAATCTCGTCGCCAAACGTTAAATGTTTCATTTACAGGAATGCCACCCATTTATTTCGCACCTTTTACTGCATTTGATTGCCCTGTGCTTTTAGTTTTAGAGAGGGGTATAGAGAGTAAAAGAGAGCGAGGGTTTTAGGGATGGCCCACCCAGACAGAGCCAGCTTCAGCGAACATGAAACAGGGGGTGACAATAGCCGGGCCAAACTGGCTACAGGGAGGATTACTGTGCATAATGGAGCCCGTCCAGGAATAATGCCGGTCCAGGGCAAGCAACAGGAAGCTGCGCTCGACTCAGCAGTGATGAGATCGGCTCCTAGACAAACCCGCCCCAACCCTGACCTTACTTCTCATACTGGCCGTTTCAGCAAATTACAGCGCTGCTCTCTGGCCCCGTGGCCCTGAATGCACCTGGGGGCCTGTCTGCTCAGCATGAGCCAAACAACTGGTTCACCAACAAATTGGATAATTCCTTTTTTCCTGTCCCATCTTCCAATCGTTTTAATGGTCTGTGAACCAGTTCCCTTTCCCAAAAGCCAAACTAGTATTTATGTGTGTATTTAATGCATGTCCATTTCAAAGTAAATACAAAAGCAATCCAAACCACATTTTAAAGTTTCATTTTGCTTTTCTGAGTGCGTTTTCTGATCGGATTCTCTCAATTTGTCTTATGCCAGTGTACTGTGAAAGATGATTTATCAAATTTAAAACAAAGATTATTGGTGTGTTTTACAAGAAAATACTATTTTAGTCTTTATACTTCAAAATGTCTCATTTAATTCAATGCACTACTTGCCGATTCTGTGTAATTATGAGTGAAAATTGTTTCTACACCATTTTTTTGGTGTGTGTGTGGGAAAGGATTGGTGTGAGAATAAAAATGCAGGTGAACCATCCGAAAGCCTGAGGGAAAGCACTACCGACAGCTATGGGATAATGACATGTTTGCTTTATATATTCCCCTCTGATGTGGCACATCACTCAAGCCATAGAGTGTGGAAATGCATCGTTTGTCTTTTTTCTCGCCCTTGTTAAGGTCTTCAATGAGGTATTGTTAGGCCATTGTAAAGTAGTGGATTACTGTGCTTCTTATGTTCTGTTTAGCTAACTTTACTCAAACACCTCGCACATGACTTACTCGGTTCAGACTCATGATGTTACCCGGGAACATTTTGTTTTATTGAGATATCTAGTCTTAAATACTCACCTTTCGAACTAGATATCTGACAGCTGATGTGCCGTTTGATCTGATTCTCTTCTCAGTCCCTGCCTGTGATCACCTTCGTGAGTGACAGGAGATTAGATGGCTGCCAGTAGCGCTTGTGTGCGCACAGGTGACTGACAGACCTGTTATCAGGGAAGCCTGTCTCATTTTCCACACCAGAGAGAGCAGTGAAAGATTGCTAAAAGCTTTCCCTGCGTGCCCCCCTTATCTCTGACCACCACTCCTGATAGTAATCTCCTGAAAAAAAAAGTCTTCCTTCTGTGATTGCACCTTCCGAGAGGCAAAAAAGGGTGTCTACCTTCTTGGTCATAATGTAGTTGTCCGACCTGCTAATGTAAACCCTGTTGACTTTGATTGATTTGAATCTGGCGGAGTATATCCGGAGCCTTTGTTGAGACCATTTGACACACTCTCCACGTCAGCCTCTCCTTATTAACAATCACACTTTTACCAGCGGAGACATCACTCGACAGATTCCCACAGCAAGTGGGTGTGATAAAAGCAACAACAACAACAAAAAAAACGCACAATACTAGGAGCCTCAGCCATTTGTGGAAGCCAAAAACATCAAATATCAGAGATCAGGTGGGTTGGGAGTTAGTGTAGACCTTTATCAGATGTAGGCCCAGAGTGATAAGACAAATACAATGTAAAGTTTGGGAGACTGGTGCCGGGGATAGTTAGACTTCAACGATGACACTGAGGTCAGTGACGAGCATGGGAAAAATGAACCTGGCGGCAGCAGGCATTTAGAGCTGATAACCATATTGTGAGTTATGGAGTGATATCCATTGCGGCCCCTTACCCTTCTTCTGACCCCACAACTGCACTCTTGCTATATGTGATGGTTTTTCATTAATTTAGCCTGTTTATTTCGTAATTACTCCCATTTTGTCTCTTATTTTTGATGCTGTGGCATCAGCAGCCAATGAGCTTGCAGCTTCAACATTCAAATACTTGGCATTGTTTAAACCCTCCACCTTCCCCAGCTCCACCTGTATAGATCTGCAGTGGGGGTTATTTCATGTATGTAACATGTCTTACATGCTCACAGCAGCATGTCTGTGAATGTATTGGCAGTAGCAAGTCCCTGTACTTGCAGAGTCTATTCAGCCAAGACCAAATAGATTAACATTGCCACATCCATTACCATGCCAATCTCTCAGAGAGTTGTCATGACAGAACTACATATAGACAGGTAAAACAATCACCTAGGTTACTAAGTCCATAACTTTTTTTAGTCACTGTGATGTTTCCCCTGGTCTTATGGGAGGTTGTGCTAGCTCATGCCCGGACATGTCCGTAATATACAGCAGCGGGCACTTGAAAGGACAGGGCAGTTGAAATCAATGAGCTGTGCGCTTGGTATACATAAACTGGCAAGATTTGACAATTTAATGGGGGCTGTGAATCAACAGCATGTTTGTGTTCACAATGCGTTCAAGTATGGAGAAGGATAGGAAGGACAAGGTGTATCTCAACAGCTTGCAGAGGTGACACCGCTTGCATCAAATAAACTGATATTTGCACATAAACATGGCAACTGACTGTAAAAGATTTGTGATGGCTGAGTAGTTGGTTAGAGAGTTTGAGTACTTATTTTTGGTATTGGGTATTTGGTATTTTTAATGCTGGTTCTTTAATTTGTTAACATTTGTAGATGGTCAACAGCAATGCATTCGTCAACATGAAGCACGAGTAGATTAACCTCAGTTGAGGGATGCCACCTTTAGCCTCAGATAAAAATACTACAATTCTTTTAGAGCTCCTTGGATTCAAGTTATTTTCATCATCCAGTTGAAAAATGGCACTCCTTGCGCACATGTGAGTTATTGCAGGCGCACAATCAACACATATTATCCGGTGGCATACCGGCATAATTTTTCATATCAGGCCGATGATTACATTTTAAGTCTTTATTGGTCGATTCTGATGACGTTACTAAAATATCATGAATCCCTAATCAGCACCATAATGGTTGTGTGACAGTGATATTAGATATTTAATGATATTAAGATATTCAATTGTTAGTTTTACTGTTTAGTTTTACATTTAGATGTGTAAATTCATTTATAGCATTTAAAATGATTGATTTCAGCTTTTAGTGTTTCATTTTTAAAATAGTATAGAATTTTAATATTATTGGACATTTATCAGTTATTGGCTACAATTTCGATAGCTATTGGCGCATCTCAAGTACCACTTGACATTTTCCACTTAAGGTGTTGCTTTGTTTTGGCGCGATGGTTATCTTTATATTCTTCAGGTCATCGAGATCATGACTCAGACTAATTTTAGCTCTTTGTACAGTGAGTTGGTTTGTTTCAATGGTCTGGCGTGAGGAACTCTGGGTCCGTCGTTGCTGCAAATGGACAGTGAGAACCTAGGTGATGTTGGAAATTCCGTGGTGCCTCGTCAAGAGTACGAGAGTGTGAATCTGACAAGTGGGTGCCAGAAAAGAGACGCTTCGATTCTGGCACAGACACGTTCACACACACGCTCGTTTTCTCTCATATACTTCTGGGGTTTTTTTTCGTTCAACTTCTAACACTGAAATCTAGATATGGACGCACATTTTATTCTCTCAGGCGGAGTAATCTCTCTCTCCGTGACTCTTGTTACCTGATATCGGTGAGAGCCATGATGACCTTAAGTCAGACAAAGCGTTTCAGAAGTGCTGAAATGTAGCCAAGCCCTCCAGAGATCTCGGCCTGCATTGGAGTCATGCTAAAAGCAGCGCACCCCCCGCAACTCCCTCAGATCCTCACTCCGCATTCCTCTCCGTGGGGAAAAAGAGGAACAAAACGCAGCACACAAAAGACCTGAAAGAGAGAAGTGAAAGGGGATTTTGGTGGGTTTTTCAAAGAAAAAAAGTCAACCTGCTATTTTCTTCTCCTTCTCGTAACTCTTTCTGTCAGATATGTGAGATAATTATGCAAAATGGACATTAGTGGGAATGTGTTAGTATGTATGCCCTTTACTGTAAAGCATTATGTAGAAGAAATAACACAAATATGTACATATTTTTTTATATTTTTTATATATCTACCAGTCTATAATACCTGGATAAAACCATTCCTTTTGCTCAACCGGTACAGAAAAGAAGCCTACAATTTGAATTTGCACTCAGATCTGCATGCATACATTAGCCAATAACCTTGAACCATATATGTAATTTGACTAATCACATGGTCTCTCTCTGCGACCGGCTGAAAAATACATCACCATGACATTGCTGATTTGCTGATGGCACCACAAAAACATGCACAGTTCCAAACCGTTCACTAGCTAATTATCCTGCTAATGGTGTAGTTACGGCATCTACCAGTAGGGGGTCACTTGGTCGTGATAGCCAGCTAAACCTTGACCCTTTTGGGTAAAACCATGGTATTCTTGGGGTACCATGTAAATAATGTAGTACATGAATACAACAGTCATTCAGCATCATGGTATATATTTAAGAACTATGATGTCTCCATCCAATTCCATCGATGTGTTTCCCAAGCATTATAAATTCATAATAGAATAGATGTTTTCTATTCTAACAGTTTGTCAGTCTGCAAATGAAACGGCTGCTTTGCATAATAAAGTACTATGATTAGTAGGGCTTCTTTGAATGCACAAAATGTTGGACCTAATGTCCTTACAATGACCGCTGAACTGATGCCACATAACTGTCAGTGAGACTAACATGACCCAGTGATTCAACTCTACTAGATCCTCACACATAATAAACACACTTTAACGTCTGAGCTCTGTCATTTCTGGAAATTTCATTATTATCTAAGAGAAAAAATCAGAATGAAAAGAAACAGCCTGATGCTGCAATGTTCAAGAACAACGACAAGCCTAAATCTGTTCGATCTGTTGTTGTTGTTGTTTTAACTATTGCTTGGTTTTAATTTCCATTTTTCATTAAGAAATTAGTTTATTAAATAATGTTCTAAAGTGTCACTGCACTATAAAAATTATGGTTTGTTTACACGACAGCAATGTCAGAACGATCCCCGTTCACACTGATCCGTGAAAACGACTAAGAACGCTGTATTATTCATGCCAGGCCAGTAGTTGGCGTAGTCACTTTGTAAAGAAACACTTTGCGCCTATAGATTGAACACATAATACGCATGCGCAATGCGCATGACGTCACCGGTTTCACAAATTCACTGAGATGATAACATTGTTTTCAAAAACGTGCACTTTAACCCTCTGGGGACCAAGAACGCGCCCGCGCGTTTTGCTGTTTTTTTTTCACATAGCAGCAACATAGACTTAAAATACTCCGTCATTTATGGTCATATAAATAAAATCAATACATGATTATAAACTATAGAGGGTCTTCTTTTTTTGTGTACACTCACATTAACATCAAAACCTTGTGTTTTTTTAAAAATAAATAAAATAAACAGGGCGCGCTTTCAGCTCACTCTGTCTCCGCAAAAATCTTTCTGAAACATGTCTTGAAAATGAACGGAAACTCCGCTAATACTTATCACACAAACATGAAACATACGTCTAAAGAACGCTTTAAATTTCTACTTTTAAATAAAACAATTCACATTTAAAACAAATATTCTCCTGCAATGTAATCTGTCAAAAACTAAAGAGAAGTACAGTTTCTCCTGTCTCAGCTCATTATGGTTAATTTGTTCACACCCACTCGCAGAGCGCGCTATTCATAAGATAATGTGTTGAGGCCATTTGCAAAATAGATAAACGCCCCCAGGCAAATGCTGTAAACACACAATATTTTTTGCGCGGCTATGAGGAATAATCCTGGGACATTTACCACAGAAGGGCTGGTTTATTTTCACTTCGAGGAGGAGCAACAGATTCAGCTGAGAAGTGTAAGTGTTTTGTGCTTTGTTCTAATCGCGATATAGAATAATGTTAGTGTCTGTAAACGGACAAATAGCATATCCTACTGTTTAAATGTGAATTATGTTTCTGTGTGTGTGTGTGTGTGTGTGAATGAATGAATGAACGCACAGATACGCACTGTTACAGACGAAATAAAAGAACATTTCTTTGACTAGTTTTGGATAAAGTTTTTCAAATCAAATAAGCATCAAATAAGCTTCAAAATAAAGACATCAAATAAGCTTATGTTTTGTCAATAAACTAATCAACTAAGATGTTTGTTCCAATGCAAGCTATATCAAAATAATGAATCCTCAACTTTGAAATATGTATGATCAAACTAAGACATTTATGGAAAAAGACTATTTTCTTTTCAAGATGTTTCCAACTCTAACTTTGAACTGAAATAAAACCATGTCTATATGGTGAAGGGTGTGTGATAGAAGTGTCCAGAGTATGCACCCTGTATTTTAAAGAAGAACATTTAAATATTTGCGATACATTATTCATTCACAAAGAATTCAGGGACATTATTCATTTCCCTAAAGGTTAGAGTTTTCCTCATTTTTTAAATTAAGGCATTAAGATTTTTTATTCCTCTTCTTAGTCAACTTTAGCATGGGCGTTTTCACTTATTCTAAGCAGTGTGTGTGTGTGTGTGTGTGTGTGTGTGTGTGTGTGTGTGTGTGTGTGTGTGTGTGTGTGTATACACTACCGTTCAAAAGTTTGGGGTCAGTGAGAATTTTATTTTTATTTTTTGGAGGAAAGAAATCAATACTTTTATTTATCAAGGAATAATTCATTTGATCGAAAGTGACAGTAAAGACATTTATAATGTTACAAAAGTCTTTTGAACTTCCTATTCATCAAAGAATCCTAAAAAACAAACAAAAAAACTGTACAACTGACAGACCAACAACTGTTTCAACATTGATAATAATAATAAATGTTTCTTGAGCATCAAATCCTCATATTATAC
Organism: Rhinichthys klamathensis goyatoka; assembly: GCF_029890125.1. Taxonomy (NCBI): domain Eukaryota; kingdom Metazoa; phylum Chordata; class Actinopteri; order Cypriniformes; family Leuciscidae; genus Rhinichthys; species Rhinichthys klamathensis. The sequence goes on along the minus strand of NW_026606652.1, from coordinate 2,717,915 downwards.
TGATTTGTGAAGGATCATTTGACACTGAAGTCACTGACACTGGTGATGCTGAAAATTCAGCTTTGATCACAGGAATAAATTACACTTTACTATATATTCACACAGAAAACAGCTGATTTACACTGGAATAATATTTAATACTATAACCGATTTTTGTTGTATTTTTAATCAAATAAGCGCAGCCATGGTTAGCAGAAGAGAATTCTTTTAAAAGTATTTAAAATCGTACCGATCCCAAACTTTTGAACGGTAGTGTATATATAATTAAAAAGCAATTTTAACCAGAAACCAGTCCTTTGTTGTGTATCTTTGGATTATGTTGTGTTGTAAATAAATCCAAACAATCTAAAAGCCATTCTTTTTTAAATCTCCTCATTCTTTGTGCAAGGCTCCTCATAAGGGCCTGATAGCACCTAATAGGGCCATTATGGGGAGGGTCTTTGTCTTTCTCAGGTGTGAAATGCCACACATATTAATGAGAGATCACGCCTCCTCGCATAAAGCTTTCTCACACTAAACACGTCATACACATTATAAAAGACTTTATTGACTTATCTGAATGAGTAGTCAGGATGATTCTCACATAGTTTTGGAGCAAATATTCTAGGCTATGTGATACAATTTTCAAAAGTCTTGTGAATAAATAATCAATATGTGTTTTGTGGCCTTATTTCAGAAACTTTTATTTTTAAGTTTTTCAATAACCATGCATAAATAATATTCTCTCAAAAATACAAACATGTACATACATGTTGCTCAAATATTATGGTAGCCCTGTGTGTGCTAAATAGAGTGAATTTACACCGTTGCCATTAACATGTTTATAAATAACTGAAAAAAGCACAAATGTCAGTGCATGTCAAAACATCCCAAGGGCCTCAAAAAACCCTTGGTCCCCAGAGGGTTAAAACCCGTTTTCAAAAGTTTGCGTTTTCAGGCCCCCAAAACGCCTTTGTTGTGTAAATGAACGACCAAAAAGCATTAAAAGTTTTCTGTTTTTGGTTTGGTGTCGTGTTGTGTAAATTGAAAATTGGCCAAAACAAGGATGCTTGTTTGTCTATAAAGATCTATCTATAAAGATGGTGATATTGTATCTGACCAAAGTTTCAGGAGAGCACTGCCAGATAAGTTGAAGGTTGTGTTGTTCTTCTGATCTTTCACGGCACATTTCTCAGCGTGTCCCAATGGTCATATTTTGTCATTGGTGTTTATTGGTTACAAGTCAAGGTCCCTGACTAAAGCTCTGTTGATGTAAAATGATCTTTGATGTTTCTTTGTTTTGGTTTCATTGCTAACTGCATGTGTGTTTTTCTCTTGCAGAGGTCCTACACGTTGATAGTGGAGGCCTTGGACTTCAATAACGACACCGCCAGTGAAAGTGAGTAGCAGGACTTTTATACTCACTATCTGTTGCTCTTTTTGTTTTTGTTTGCCTGATTTATATTGTGTTGATTTCTTTGTGTTTGTTTTGTTTGTTTCTCTTTAATATTTTGTTTGTTTCTCTCTTTATTTTTTTGTTTGTTGCTTTGGGTATTTGTTTCTGTCTGTTTCATTTGTTTCTATTTTTGTTTTGTTTCTTTTTTCCTCTGTTTAAACTTCGGGAAAAAAATTTAACAAATTGAAGTTTTCCTGCCATTTCCGCTCATAGCTCGCTAGTCTTTAAACCAAATGTGCTGACAGGTGTGTGTGACAGGACAGGGAAGAGAGAAGAGGAAGACTGTGTGTGTGTGTGTGTCTGTGAGAAACATTGCTGAGGGGGCCTCATGCTTATGAAAATGTTTCCGAATACCTGATGACTAATGGCAGGTGTTGGCAGTCAAGGTCTCACGGCCTCTCTGTCACGGTGCATAGCTCAAGCGCAAGGTTATGTTTGCTATAACCTCTCTCTTCTTACACCTCAACAGGGCTTAACACTCCAGAAACAATCCCATTTAGACACTAAACTGAGTCTGGCGGAGTTCATTTGAATAGCTCTTCTGGGTTGTGTTACCATTAACTTTGATATAGCGACTTTCAGCTATGTCCAGATATCTTGAGTTCAAAGTGGTTGTTGCCGAAAAGCTTACATGTTGAAGTTGTGCTCTTGTCTTGTGTGTGTATCAGGTTATATACTGCATACGCTAATGGTTTCTCTGAGGCTGGAACCTGTCATTTTTTGTCTTTTCAAATACTTTGTATGTGCCCTGCTACAGTACGTTTTAGAGGTATTTGTTTCTGTTTATTTGGACTTTAAATCTTTGAATGAAATATTAGAATCTGGAAATCCCCAAATCTGCTGCCAATTCAGCCTCGCCTACATTTGAGATTTTGCTGTGTTTTGAGAAGGTATTGTAACTTCTTTAGTTTTATAAATATTGTAAAATAACTGATTTAGGCCAAAGTTTCACAGACAAGGCTTAAACCTAGTCCCAGACTAAAATGCATATTTTAGCTGTTTTGACTGAAAGCTGAAAGCAACTTGCACTGACATATCTTAAAATGTCTATATGTACACCAGTACTGTTTTTTTTAAGGCATGTTTATAAAAGCTACATAAATATCCCAAATGAACGCAGGCCTAATCCTGGCTTAATCTAAGCCCTGTCTGTGAAACTTGGCCTTAAAGTTGTACCAACTCAAACAGTAGAACATGGCGCTAGCAACGCTAAAGTCATACATCTGATGTACAGTATACATTACCTTGAATGCATTATAAGTTGCAAATGTGTCTTTGGGGCCGTTCACACAGAACACGTTTTTCCATTTCAATTACACTATGTAAACATGCAAGACGGCCGTGTATGACCATTGCGCTCGCGTTTTACGTCTTTTGCAGAATTTTTACTTTTGCATGCAGTCCCGTTCATCAATGTCAGTTCCAAAACAGTGGACCAATCATAAGACCTCGGAGGCGGGGCAAGTGTTGCGAACTTTTGTTTACAGTAGCAAGTTAGCATGGCAACTGTTTTAATGGACATTACTCCAGTCTTCAGTGTCATGCAGCCTAATATTTCAGAAATCATTCTAATATGCTGATTTGGTCCTCAAGGAAACATTTATTATTATCAATGTTGAAAACAGTTGTGCTGCTTAATATATTTGAAGATAAACCATGATACATTTTTTCCTGAATTCTTTGATGAAGATGATTCATGTGATTAGTCAAAAGTTCAAAAAAAACATGTAGGGCCTAATAGAAATCTTTTGTAGCGTTTTGTCTTTACTGTCACTTTTGATTAATTTAATGCTGAACAAAAGTTTCTTTAAAAAAAAAAACCTACTGACCACAAACTTTTGAACAGTAATGTATATAACCGTCCTTAGTAGAATACAGTAAGAAAAGACATTAGTTTTTTGATTTTTGCCTGAGAGCGCAGAGGATTTTTCTGTCAGTTTAATGTGACTTCCTCACCCCACAGTGAAGTGGATCAGGCTGCAGGTAGTAAAGACGTGACACTTGGCTCTGGCCACAGGGCTCAGGGCTCAGGGTGCAAGTGAAATGCCACAACGAGACTCTGCATTCCAAAGTCATATGAACTATAGGCCCACCTGGCCTCCATAATATCATCTCTTTTCACTTATTCTGCCTCTGGGAATGATAGTAAAATCCACCCATGATGCATACGTTTGCAGAGAAACTTTCTAGGTCTGAGAGGTGAACTTTAAAGATGTGTGTTTATGTGAAAGGGAGGAATAGACATTTCACAGTCCCTTGTCCTAGTCAGATTCGGGAGTGAAATAGTGAAAGACATAAGCTGTCAGTTTACCTCATCTTCTGTGGGTAGAAACAGCACTGCTGGGAATAGAGATGGGCGGTTCTGGTAGGAGAAATTTCACATCACTGTAACAATATAGATTAGTTCTTTTTTAAGAATTCAAGGATAAAATCTGTGTTTGTGTGTGTGTTTGATTGTGGTCAGAGAGTTTGAGGAAATACAGTTCAGTTTATTTAGTTTACTAGTATTAGCATTAATCTTTTCCAATAGATGCTAAATTTAGTGTTACTCTTTTAATCCAGGGGTTTTCAAACTTGATGCCAAGGATGACCCCAATGGACCCCCTTCCAAAAATATAAAAGCTGCTATATATTTTAAGACTCATTTAGAAATGTGGAACACATTTTTGCATTCTGAGTGAATGGCTCCTTACATTGAAAAATATTAGGTGTGATGGTATAAAGACAAAATGTTGAGTAAAAATTAAATAATTGGGATTACATTGCCATTGTTATAATTCCAAAATAAATTAAAATGTAACTAGAAAAGTTCAGACCAACTCAAAATGATTAATAACTTAACATTTATTTCTATAGTATAGTCCAACTTTTTTTCTCTCGGAAATTTTGCATGGGCCCTCTTGTGGCCCAGTTTGATCTTATTCACCCCTCTACATGGGTCCTACGGTGAATGTGAGTGTGTGTGTGTGAGAGAGAGAGAGAGAAAAAAAGAGAGAGAGAGAGAGAGCGACAGAGAGAGAGCAAGACAGTGTTTATTCACTGATGTCATGAGTGCTGGCTGCCAGTGGGATTACTTATTATTTTGCACAATGTAATTAATAGTAAATGTTTTCCTTCTGCTATATAAGACAAGAGGGGTCATTTAAGGCCAGCAATATCTATGAGCAACCATATATCAACATTGTAAAAAAAATTTTGCTGCAATAAACTTGGATGTTTAAGTCATTTCAACTTAAATTACATTAAACAGACTTTAAAAGGGGGAATCTTGCATAACTTAGAATATATTTTTAAAATTGCTTAACTTTTGGTGAGTTAAAGCAATGTAAAAACATATGTTGTCATAAATTATTGATCATATAATTGTTTACAGTGAAGATTATATTTTCCTGGTAATAGTGTGTGGTGTTGTTTTGTGAAGCCCTTTCTGACTTTCACACACTGACTGTTCAGGTGGAAAGCTGATCGAGAAAGCGTACCACTCTGGCATGATCAACCCAAATCGACAATGGCAAAGGCTAACCCATAACGGCCCTGTCGCCCAGTTTGAGTACCAGATCCGGGTAACCTGCGACGAACACTACTACGGCTTTGGATGCAACAAGTTCTGCCGGCCACGGGACGAGTTTTTTGGACATTACACCTGTGACCAGAATGGCAACAAGACCTGCCTGGAAGGCTGGACAGGTCCTGACTGCAATACAGGTGAGCAAGTAGACTTTGTTACTATATCCTGTTTCAAATACACATGGTTCCTTCCTATGGTCATGAAAAACCTGATTTAGGGAATTTTAAAATTGTGATTTTTAGACCTGGAAAAGTCATGGGCATTTCTATAGTGAATATACACTAAATTTAGAAAGTTTGTGGTCCTAATTTTTTAAAAATGTTTTTGAAAAAAGTATTTTATGCTAATCAAGGCTGCATTTATTTGATTAACAATACAGTAAAAACAGTAATATTGTGAAATATTATTACAATTTAAAATAACTGTTTTTGGCTTTAATATATTTGAAAATCGAATTTATTCCTGTGATAAAAAAGCTAAATTTTCAGCATAAATACACGGTCTTCAGTGTCTAATATGCTGATTTGTTGCTCAAGAAACATTTCTTCTTATTATTAGTAGTTTTTAAGGATTCTCTGATCCTTAATAAGAACAGCCTTATTTTGAACTATAAATATATAACAATGTCAAAGTCTCTCAATTTAATTAGTCTAATTACTATACTTTTTTTTTTACAATCATGAAGGCAGGAAAAGTGATATTTCATTGATTTGGGCATTCCTAAATACATAATTTGTTATAAACTGATAACTGATAAAAAAACTGATAATTTAATTAAATGGTTTGTAAATTGCGTTTCATGTCGCTGATTCTGATTTCTGTGTTAATTTCGTGATTTGAATGCTTTCAATTCAGACAGTTGCCATTTTAAGAGGCTGATGGGTGATGGTAGTTTGGAATAAGCTGTGAATGGAGAGTGCAGAACCCAAAGCCTGACGACAGGCCTCAATTTAGAGTAGGATTCAGTGAGCTGATCTGGGGTTTGAAAGATTCCCACCCCATACATTCCCAAAAGGTTTTCATGGGTGAAGAGGGGACATTGAGGCCCACGGTGTTATTTTACACAGCCCAAACTTACTGTTGTTCATCCGTTCCCTTTTCTCTGTTTTCCAGCTATCTGCAGACAAGGTTGCAGCACCGAACACGGATCCTGTAAGCAACCAGGTGGCTGCAAGTGAGTTATTTGCAAATGTATTCTTCATTCCTATTACATTTCCTGCAAGAAAGTACGTTTTACACTGTCAACGGGCGTATTTTGTCCTCAGCCTTACTCTTTAACATTTTGAGCAACAAGTCAAGCCTTGTTAAAGAGTGAAAGATGCAACTGTGCAAGCTTTGACCGCAACTAAAGGCTCATGGTTAAATCTTGTTAGAATCCATGTGTCCCGTTTGACCTGTCAGGGTCTGATAGCTCAAGCTCTGTTTCTGGTGCACAGACAATGAAAGCACAGATTACAGACATTCACCTACAAGTATTCCAACATGGCTGGGGTGGTGCCAATAAGGCCATGTTGTGGAGACAACTGAAGCACAAAGCTATTTATAGCTATTTAATGTTTTGCTTTTGTCTGGCAAGATGTCGAGGCCTTATCTACAAACCATAATCTGCCAAGTCGAACCTTTAATTGGCTTTTAAAATGCACTGCTTGTTTTACTAATGATGTATGAATTTGGCCACAGGGGAAGAGAAAGCGATGCATTGTGTGTGTTCACAGCTATAGCTCCCGAGTGCATCATAAATACTTTTTGTTCTCTTTTGAAACACTGATGCACATCAAAAATAACTCATAAACCAACTGGCGTGTCTTATTTGAATTAAAATAACACGGTGGTTTTATTCTACAATTTGTGTTGATTCCCTAGAGAACAGAATTGAGCAGTTTTTTCATCCTTTCATAGCCAAATTCTCGCTAAGGAGCTTTTTCCTTAAGTGTTGGTCTTGAGTAATGTTTTGCTTTTGTAATATGTACGATGTACAAAAAAATGCAGAAACGAGGCTATCCACAGTTATTTGCGTCGTCATGAAGGAATGCATCATGTGTAACCTATTTGTGTTGAGTAGGGCATCGAGTTAGTGAAAATTGAATTTCTTTCACAACAAACTGATCTTCTATTGCTTGGAGCAAGTCGTGGCAAGTTTTGGATTGAGATTTTTCTGGTTTTTCATTGGCTCGGTTTAGGTTTTTACTTGGGTCTGGTCAACAGCCTGACTTTGGTGATGTTTTGTTATGAAGTTCTTGTTTGTTTGACTAATTCTTGTCATCGTACCAGCTCTGAAAACATTCAAGATCAATGCTAGAAGTCTACAGAATTCAATGTATACTAAAACCTCAGCTCTTTGTTGCATTTGGCATGATTATATCCCAATACCTATTCATCTCTCACTGAAAGCTTGCCAGAAGACACAACCATGCAATTGTGCAACTGTTGTAACAAGAGCTCTTACTGTGCTATATTGGAACCGTCAAGGCCTACAGGGTGAAAATGTCTCTCAGCCATACAGATTTAACGTTTCTGCTTTATTATCATACAAAGGCACTTCTAAGAACTCCTGTTTTGTGAACGTTTCTCATAGTGAAATCTCGCACGTTTAAGAATAGTTGTCTTTAATCACAGAGAGAGGTTTCCTCAACCACCGTGTTTATTTTTACAGCTGAACTGCCGCCTCAGGCTAATTGTTTTCTTTTTTCCCTAGAGGGCAGTCTGTTTTCCTGCAGCTGAGCACTCAAGCGACTTACTATCTCATCTGAGTCCTTTAAGGAACAGGTTATCGCTTGGGCTGCTTAATTACTGCCATCTTAAAGGGGAAGTGTAGGGGAGAGTTATCTCTGAGCCGTTTTGGAGATGACTTTTAATTACAGGCTTAGAGATGTTCTGCGGCCGTAGCTCTGACTCTCTTTTTTTTTCATTTTCGGGCCAGAGAATGGCTACATGGGAACAGGCGTGAGAATGCAAAAAAAACTGCCATAAATACATAGTCTGCAAACACAATCCCCCACTCAGACTGTCCGAGCAGTTCTGGGGCCAAGTCGCTCCGCTTTTATTGAGACATAGTGTCCTTCCACAAGCTAATGTTAGTCTCTCTAAAAGACCCAGAGGAGTTTTAAAGCTGCTGTTTGTTGTTTGCATGGTTTGGCATTAAACAATCAGACAAGAAGTTGTCGGCGGTTCCCTTTTCCCCAGTGGACTGGAGCGAACCTTTAAAACGCAGTTTATGAAAGGGTAACCTTTCAGCATCGAATTCCCTGAAAAACTTAATCAAACATTTTTTCAAAGTACTTTGAGTAAATGATGGCAAATTATATACTTCAGAAAATCACCACATGTTGTTTTTGTGTGGTGTTGCCTTAATAACAGAACGCACTTCTTTACCCCGACGCCTTTTGAGAACATGAGAGAATTGGAAAAGCAAACTCTTTCTAAAAAGAGGTGTTGGTGAATATCATTACAATTTTTCAGAGGAAACAAGAACATTTTCTGCTCTGTTTATCAAAATAACATGTCATTAAAGTAATATTGTTTAGAAAATAGTTTTGTACTGTTAATCTTGTCGTGAAATTACTGACGACTTGTTATTAATTTTGTCCATTATAACTTATATCTCATTCGAATGCATATTATCCACAACATGAACGTAAACTTAAAGTAAATGCACAGGTACTGTATATATACTGCCATTTGGTGACAGTTTCAGTTACAAAATCTTACCTTAGGGTATATTTGGTGCTTTCAGGTGTCTGTATGGCTGGCAGGGTCCGTACTGTGATAAGTGCATCCCTCACCCGGGCTGTGTACACGGGACCTGCGTTGAACCATGGCAGTGCCTCTGTGACACTAACTGGGGTGGACAACTCTGTGACAAAGGTAAGCACACGTTCATTTGATTTATTCTGACTCTGTTTTGCTTTCTAGCATTCATTACTAATACTGAATGTTCTTACCTCTCAGACCTAAACTACTGTGGAACGCACCAGCCGTGTCTGAACGGAGGAACCTGCAGCAATACAGGGCCTGACAAGTACCAGTGCTCTTGTGAAGACGGCTACTCTGGGGTCAACTGTGAACGAGGTGAGTCTGTCATGCTGTAGTGGTTCAGTTTGCAGATTCTGGACAAGAACGACCACATAGAAAGCAAAGATATGTCTGACTGACATGAAAAAGCCGGCAAATTGCATGTTGTTTTGTTTTTTTGTGCATTTTATTGGTGGATTTATCTAAAATAGTTGATATCACAATAATAAACCAATTGGAAATGGCGATTCTTGCCATTTTTTATGCAATATGCTTCAGTTAGTGAACAAACTGTTAGCAGTGCCGTCTAAGGCTGATACTGATTGTTTTGGGCAGCAAAAATGTCAGTATTGAGCTTTCTGAAGTATACTGTTTCTTTTTCTTTGGCCCTGTCCCAAATGGCACACTTCATATGCACTTACGATCATATGCACCGACCGTAGGGTGTCCCATTTGTCATTTTAGTTTTCATTTTAGGGGGTTTGTGAGCGTTCCCTTCGTGGTTTATATGCGTCCTCGATACGCACTTTTGACGAGCCCGCACTGAAGCGAGCTCCACAGCAGACGTCTACCCAGCAGTCAAAGCGGCATTACGTCATGAAAGTGCAGACTCGTAGGAAGACCGCGAGTGTTTAGGGTGACATTTGGAACGGGGCCTTTTTTTCATCATAGTTGTCATTTTCATTTCTACCAGTCCATTTGAAGGTCTCCCCTTTCGTATTATGTTTTTAAATATGGTGTGTTCGAAGTTTGTAATGCTTGTAAAAAGCTCTAAATGAATTTTGATTTGAATTTAGAGTTGGTTCTGGTCATTAGATTTAAGTTTCAGAGAAAAAGTTTAATTAAGAGTGTACTGTAGCAAAGCGTATAACACATTTTCTTTGTCATTCTATTGGAACTGAATAACTAAAGCATAAAATGTGATGTATAGGCTAGTGCACATTTTTTAAATATAATCAGAGAAAAATGTGCAAAAATTTACCTTTAGGGGTACAACAGCTTGTCACTCGGGCAGTGCCCTTAAAGTTATGACTTATCTACCCCTAAAAGATTCATACTAATACCTTATAGTAGTAACATAGTAACATGTAGTAACATGAACCAAACTGTACCATTAAGGTACTACTATGAACATTTTAGGGGTAAATAAGTTACAAAGTTGCCTCTTTGATGATACTACCCCTGTAACAAGCTGCTAAAGGTACAATTTAGTTTTTTTCCCCCTGAGAGTGTGTTCATTGTAGCAGTATTGCCCAAAAGATTTAACATCTTTCCCTGTTTATGACCCCGAAACATAATGACAGTGTAGCTGCTTGAAACCTAATACAGAGCAGTTTAGAGATGCAGTCTGAATTTGATCGTCTCATTTAATAAATCTTTATAATCATTATGCGCTGCTTTCGGTGTTTCTGTTGGCACGACTCACGAGTCCCTTTTATACACATTGCCATTTTGCTATTGACATCAATTCAAATTACAATGTCATTGTATTCTGGTATAACTGCAGATGGGAAAGAGTGTAGAGAGCCTTAAGGGGGATCAGATGATGTCAGAGCCTGGGCCTTAACTGTCTACAGTGTCAGGAAGTTAGCCCAGGTCTGCTAATCCTCTGTTATGATATGTCCTGCCAGTGGATCTCGTCTGTTTTGACAGTCAATGGTTGGATGGGTATAGTGATGAAATCTGCCAGATGGACCGTTATGGCTTTTTTTCCCCTCCCCATCCCCCTCTCGGATTCATATGATCCACATTCAAGCCTTTAGGGTGGTGACAACCTCCTGGGGCAATGTGAAGAAATCTTTCCTATCCAAACCATTGGAGGAATCGTTCAGTCTTGAGCAGGAAGATAAAAGATAAACTAACTTAAGTTAATGGGGTCAGTCATGTGACTACTGTGCAAAGGTCAGATCAACATGCTCTGGTCACTGTAGAGGTGGACTTGAGAGCACATTAGACTTATAGTTCACTCAAAAAGGAAATCTGTATCCATTTTCTTATTCTTATTTCATTATTTCTTCTTCATACTTATCCTATGCTCACCAAAGCTGCATTCATTTGTTTAAAAATACAGTAAAATAGAACATTTTTGAAATATTATTACAATTTAAAATAACGTATTTTAAATTTGAATACATTTTAAAATACATGCTCACATATTAAATGTACAGGGATGCAAACGTGTCACCTTTCTGCGAAATTTGCTGTTTTTAATCCAAAATAGGTCATTTGTGTAGATACAATGTGTTTTTAAATGTTTTATTTTATTTTATTTACGGTACCATTAGTACCAACTCAATTCTGTACCCGCTAAAATGCATATTTTTGTTTGCAGAGTTGGGCATTGTAGCCAATCACAGGCATGTCTGTTGAAAGCAATGGCCAATCAGTGGTGTTTACTGTTTACTGTAGGTTAGTCAGAATGCGCTCGGCATCGATTTAAAACACTGAAGGTTTACTGACTTCGACTGACGAGTTCTACATGATCACAGATCTTGTCATTATAACAGACAAAGTGTAGCCTAGATAAGATGTGAATAAGAGATCAATTGATTATAACAGGAGTTTTTGCGTGAGTGAGCGCAGTCTAAGTTCAAAGCAAAGAATGAAAAGAAGTATATTAGGAAAAGGAAATGGCGCGCTGCAGTTTTGTTGTCTACCGCTTTAAATGCTCAAGCTCTTTAAAGTCTGATTGGCTGTCATTATTTTTATCATTCATCAGCTGGAAAAAAAGCTGTGTGGTGTAGACTCTGCTAGTCTTTATTTAGAACGCTTTATCTTTATTGTTGTTGTTATAGTTACTGTTCTTGGTGTGAACGGGCCTTTACATGATTCTGCAGAAATCATTCTAATATGCTTATTTAGTGCTTAAGAAACCATTTATTATTATTATCAATGTTGAAAACAGTTGTGCTGCTTAATATTTTTGTGGAAACCTTTGATTCCTTGAATGAATAGAAAGCAAAATTCTTTACCCAAGAACCATTTAAAAACGTTCTTTCTTCTGTGATTATATTCTTTTTAATATAATGATCATATGTCTTCACAAAAGAGCTGTACGTGTTTGAAACTGCAGACCACAAACCAGTGAGACTATGTGCTTGCATTCACAGCTGAACACGCTTGTCTGTCCAACCCGTGTGGGAATGGAGGGACATGCAAGGAAACCAGTCAGGGTTACGAGTGTGTCTGTGCAGTCGGCTGGAGCGGCCCATCGTGCGAAATCAGTAAGGCGGCACACAAACACGCTTTTTACAGTAATCCAAACAGAAGATGCCAAACAACACTTGGTGTGTCTAACCTGCTCTGTTCTCATAGATGTGGACGACTGTACGCCCAACCCATGCAAACACGGAGGCACCTGTCAGGATTTGGTCAATGGCTTTAAATGTACCTGCCCTCTTCACTGGACCGGCAAAATGTGTCTGATTGGTGAGAGATTACATCGTTTAACTATATTTTTTTCCCCCAAACATGTGCATGATTATAACTTATTCACAAAATGTATTTTTAAAGATGCCAATGAATGTGAGGACAAGCCATGTGTGAATGCCAAGTCATGCCACAATCTGATTGGTGGATATTTCTGCGAGTGTCTCCCTGGCTGGACGGGTCAGAATTGTGACATAAGTGAGTATATCTATGTTTTTCTTTTTAGCTCTGCTTGTGTTTGCAAATATTTGTATGGGTTATAAACTCACATTTCTCTCATTTTTAGACATAATTGACTGCAAGGGTCAGTGTCTGAATGGAGGAACTTGCAAGGTAGGAGATCTCCTGATCTGACTTCACTTTCAGAAGTCTTTGTTGACAATCTTTGATCCTTAAAAATAAAAATTACCCCTTTACTATCGATATACACTACTGTTCAGACATTTGGAGTCAGTAAGAAATTAATAATTTTATTAGATCTCAGCATTACCAATCTTACCCACACCAAATTTTTTGAATGGTAGTGTAAAAGTCTGTCGAGGATCTGCCCACTTAAGCAGGAAGGAGCTGGCATTTCAGACTGGCATGTAAAGTGGCCAAGTACAGCTAGTTATTTTGTACATGATGTTTAGATATGGGTTTATCTGAAATTGGATATAACTGAACAAAGTGGAATGTACAGGTGTACTCAATGATATCCCCTATAATTGCTACTGTCTGCTTCAAACAAAATTCCCGAATCCCTTCAGAGTGAATGCCATGAACCTCTCAAACTTTGACAAATCCAGTGACTAGTTTGTCTTCAAAAGAGCTCATTGTAGAAGCCTGGAAGCTGTAAACATCCAGAGCAGAAACATGTAGAGTTCATGGGTGTGTCGTCTGAGGCTGACATCTTAAAACCATTGATTCTCAAATAATAGTGTTGCACGAAAAAAATGTAAATGTAATAATTTTTTATGGTTAGTGCCAGGAAAGTGTGTCTACGATTATGGCAGAGAGCTTATTTGACCTTCGTCACTAAAGTACACTGAGTTATTGTAGCTTTTTTTCAGGGATTTAAAAAAAAAATTCTTGCTCTTTTCTTTAACAGGATTTGGTGAACGGTTACCGCTGTCTTTGCCCTTCTGGCTACTCGGGTGAACACTGTGAGAAGGACGTGGATGAGTGCGCTAGCAGTCCCTGTCTGAACGGTGGTCGGTGTCAGGATGAAGTCAATGGATTTCAGTGCCTGTGTCCTGCCGGCTTCTCGGGTCAGCTGTGTCAGGTGAGAGAATCTCCTGGTTTTCTATAGTTTTTTTTTTTTTTTGGGGGGGGGGCGGGGGGGGGGGGGGGGGTGGTAATCTTATAAAACAGTAACTGTATATTTATTTCGGACCTAAAAAAACCCAAAAGCTTTATTTTAAAATTATTCATAACAAATGAATAAATCTTGTTTCAGTACTGAGTCACCTCACATTATGTAATGCTCTAGTTAAAAATAAGACTCAAAATATAAATATGATTGCATGGACAAAGTTCAAAGTTATAAAATGTGCCAAATTGTGATGTTGCTCGTCAACCATAAACACCCTGCAAATCTACAGTTAAACTGTGGCTAAACTGGACACTTGTCCCGATGCATCCAAACAAAATGGCTCTCATAAAGAATAATATTCCTCTTTTTATAAACGGTATAGCAGAATTTGAACAGTTCTATTGGTTTACACTACCGTTTAAAAGTTTGGGCTCTGTGATTTTTTCAAATGTTTTTTAATGTCTCACCAAGGCTGCATTTATTTGACAGCAAAATCAGTAATATTATTAGAATTTAAAATATTAATTTAAAAAGTAATTTATTCTGTGATGCAAAGCTGAATTACTCCAGTCTTCAGTGTCACATGATCCTTCAGAAATCATTCTAATATGCTGATTTGTTGCTCAAGAAACATTTTTGATTATTATCAATGTTGAAAACAGTTGTGCTGCTTAATATTTTTGTGGAAACCGAATAGTGAATGAAACTGAATAATGAATAGAACTTCAAAAGAACAGACATATATCATTTTTTAACATTATAAATGTGTTACTTTTATGCATCCTTGCCGAATAAAATGATTGATTTCATTTTTTAACATTATAAATGTGTTACTTTTATGCATCCTTGCCGAATAAAATGATTGATTTCTTAAAAAAAAAAAAAAAAAATCTTTCTTAACCTAAACTTTTAAACAGCAGTGTACCTTCATTCACCTAGCTCTAGTTGTACCCCAAGGAAAGAGAGAGACAAAGAAAGAAGGGCTAGGTTTGAGACAGGCAGGGTTTGGCTAGCTCTTTAAAATACTCTTCTATTTGTTTTTATTCTCCTGAGCATTTTGGTACGCTTTTTCCTGGCAGACGCCGTGTCGAGGCTGTTGAGGGTTGCTCTGTTTTCTAAGAATCCAAAAATGCCTGGATATCATTTTCCCCTCATCATTGAGCTCTCTTTTCTCCTCTTGTAAATCTTTCTCCGGTGTAGCTGGATATCGATTACTGCCAGCCCAACCCATGCCAGAACGGGGCGCAGTGTTTCAACCTGGCCTCGGACTACTTCTGCAAATGCCCCGATGACTACGAGGGTAAAAACTGCTCTCACCTGAAGGACCATTGTCGAACCACATCATGCCAAGGTGAGAAATCTCAGTCTCCGGGACAGATCTCGTCTCAGTATCTCTTTGTAAAGCGCCTCTAAAACCCACAGTAAGCTGATCTGCTAGTTGCATGCCATTGTTCAGCTGCTGAGTAAAACGAGATTACAGGCCCGTGGACTCTCCCACCACCTTCAGGGGGAAAGATGAGAAAAAAGAACTCATATTTTGTTACATGAGGCTTTTTCAGCCCACAGTGAGCTATTTGACAGTAACCTCTCTGGACACACAGCTCGCATACACACAGTCTCTCAAACACTTTCCCCATTCCCAAATCCTCCTGAACATTTGCCAGCTTCTTAACAGCTCTGTGTGTGTTCTCCGTGGTTATGACTTGGTGGGATTCTCTGCCTTGGATGTTTTAAAGTGTGTGTGTGTGTGTGTGTGTGTGTGTGTGTGTGTGTGTGTGTGTGTGTGTGTGTGTGTGTGTGTGTGTTTGAGGAGAGGCAAACCCCACAGCTAGATAAGCCCATCAAGTTTCTTTGTGAGAAGAGTCAGGGCTTATGTGCATTAAATGGCCTCCTCGCACATTCTTTGCTTTCTAAAGTGAACCAAAAAAAAGATCTGAATACATTGCCTGGATTGCTGTTAAGTCGAAGAATGGGTAGTGTCACACGCGTTTGTAGATTTTATGTCACTTGCTGTCGGTCTGCAAAGAACCCAGAGATTTAACAGCTGTATTTCGTCCTGACAGTGATTGACAGCTGCACTGTTGCCGTGGCATCCAACAGTACGCCGGACGGGGTGCGATATATCTCCTCCAACGTCTGTGGGCCTCACGGGCGCTGCAGAAGCCAGGCCGGGGGCCAGTTTACGTGCGAGTGTCAGGAAGGTTTCAGAGGCACCTACTGTCATGAAAGTAAGACTGATCATATTATTGGATTATAGGGATGCATTGATATTGCACTTCTTTCCAATAAGTCCGTAATTATTTTAACCGATAACTGATAAATGCCTAATATTAAAACCCTAGACTCTAAATAAAGTAAATATAAAGCACACCAAAAAAGGAATGCTACAAGTGAATTTAGGCATCACAACATTATAATATACGGTTTAAAAAATATATTTGGAGATTAGCTAAAGATTTATTTACATAGTCTTAGATGATCCTAAATTCTATGGTGTCTTTGGTCATTTTTCAGATATAAACGACTGTGAAAGTAACCCATGTCGCAACGGTGGGACTTGCATCGATAAGGTGAACTTTTATCAGTGCATTTGTGCTGACGGTTGGGAAGGAGTTCACTGCGAAATCAGTATGTTCACTTGAATAGATTTTTCTCTACTTGTACTAAATGTTTTTGCTTCTTTGAGTTCATATTCTCATTCTTTTCTCCCCGTTTTTTTTTTTTTCAGACATAGATGACTGCAGCTTGAACCCCTGCCTGAACAAGGGAGCATGTCAAGACCTGGTGAACGATTTCTACTGCGAATGTAGAAATGGCTGGAAGGGAAAAACCTGCCACTCCCGTACGAAAGACTATTTTTATGACCCACCCAGTTTGTTAAGTTTTTGTTTGCGTGCTTGCGAGTACACATGGAGTTTTAAACTACTATCGGATCAACTGTAATTTCAGGTGATAGCCAATGTGACGAAGCCACATGCAACAATGGAGGTACATGCCATGATGAAGGGGACATCTTCAAATGCAGGTGCCCACCTGGCTGGGATGGTGCCACGTGTAACATAGGTCAGTTTGGGTGATGTCCATTCACTTTCTCTCTCTCTTAGAATGTGATACAGGCCACGTGCATCAAGTCTTTACAAATATACAGCAATCACACAAACCCCTGTGGCATGCTTCCTGCTACAAAGTCATACTTTTACATGAAAGTGCACTTTGGAGCAAGCAGTTGTAGCAAACCTACAAGCTACAAGTGTTTCTTGCAAGTGCTTTAGATTTTTTTTTAAATCGCTCCCTCCTAGAATGTTATGGCCATTTAAATGTTCAAACTTTATAATGCCAAGGACCCCGAAATGTTACCACCTCCCTCCTAAAATTTGAAGGCTTTACATTTTAAAACCAATTTAGACAGTGTAAGAAAAATAGTAACTGTGATATTAGACATAGTTTATAAAGACAACATATGAGGTCTAAAGCAAAAATAAATAAATAAATAATAATTACATATATATATATATATATATATATATATATATATATATATATATTATATATAAATATTATCTGTACAGTAAGAAGTAAGATTAGTTTTTTGTATTGTATTTCTGCAAAATCAGTACTGGTCCAATGATGGATCCTTAAAAAGCAGAATAAAACAAGAATTGTAATGATTATGTAAATTATAAAATATAACTAAATGTATAATACAAATTACATACAATAATTTTATCTTTTTAAACTTTTTTCTTCACTTTTTTCTCTGAATTTTTACTTCATGGCCCTCTCAATTTGAAAACCCCCTGAATATTCAGCAATAGTTTTACGGTTTAAAATGCAACCCAAGACAAAGTTAAGCAGCAAAATATGAGGGAAAACTTTTTTTTTTAAAACATTTGATCATTCTAGCTTACATATGAACTCTCACTCTATTTCTATCAATGTGTTGGCAGTAATTTGCTTCAAATAGCACGGTCTGTAAAAAAAAAACAATTTGGACAAACATTTTTTTTTTTTTTGCACAAATTTGCTCGATGCAGAAAATATCATATCTGGCGTACGGTCGGCTCCAATTCTTTGATGGGAAATTCAGTTGGAACGAGCCTTGGGAAATGTTATACTTGGTAATACTTCAAGATGTAGCGGGTCTGTTTTAAGTGTGGCAGTCTTGTTGTGGTTGCAGTTGTGTTGATCTGTTCAGTTCAAAGGGTTCTGACCTCTCTTGTGGTTCCTCTGCAGCCAACAACAGCAGCTGTCTGCCCAACCCATGTGAGAACGGAGGCACCTGTGTGGTCAACGGCGACTCCTTCAACTGCGTCTGCAAGGAAGGCTGGGAAGGATCCACCTGCACCGAGAGTGAGTAGTGCGTTAACTTCCTAGATAGATTTAAAGTGGAAGAGGGAGTCATTTTACTCATAAAAGTACATTTTTCAACCCTCATTTGGTCTGCGAATAAAGCAAAGATCCATTTTCCTGGCTTTGTCTTGCTCGTTCTTTTCCATTCTCTTTCTCTAAACCCACCTCACCCTGGCTGGACATTGTCGACTGCTGCCAGCTATGAAGGAAAAAATTTAAATGAGGGAAAGTGGAGACAGATGTCCCCCCCTTCCTCAAGCCCACCACCTTCTCTCTCTTTTTCCCCCCTTGATGTGCCTTTCTCATGTATTGTTGTACACCTCTCGCTCTGTGAGAACAGAGAAATCTGGAGTCCTAAAAAATGAAGAGAGAGAAGAAAAGCTGGAGACAGCGAGTCAGTTAGTAACCGAGCAATCAGCGAGTCTGCCAAGCTGGACGCCCACGCGAGCACGCAGACGCACGCGCACACACCGACACAAGCTCTGACATGTTCACTGTTGTGTTCGTTCTTATGTGCTCACATGGGTGTGAAGTGAAACAAACTCTCCTCTCTCTCTCTCTCTCTTTTTCAGATACCAACGACTGCAACCCACACCCATGGTAAGTCCTGGCAAAACATTTACACACAGCCTGCCGCTGTAAACAGGCCCGTACAGCTGTGCCGCACTTTCTCACACTCTCTCAGTGCTGGGAAACAGGCACTCCCATAGCTTCTGTCATTCCAAGGGTGCGTTAAGCTGGCTGCCTATTGTGCGTTTGACATTTTGTCTGAGCAAGATTCTGAGCTGTCAGGAATCACAATAACAAATCCCATCAAAACAGATTTTGTGTCATTTGGAATCAGGGTCCAAAATTAACTTTTGGTTAAACACCTGCCAAAAGCAAGTGAAATTATCAAATGTATTGAGATAATTGAATTTACCTGTTTTTTGTTTTTTTACATAGTCGTTGTAAAAGTTGTTGGGATGTGCAAGCTGCGACTAATGTTTTTATTAGTAGACAGTTTGCATGTCTTTGAATCTTTGCGTCACTTTTATCAATGACAGTCGGACTTTACAACTTGAGTAAAATAATGTATTTTGTTGCAAATTTACTTATAAAGTTACCATTCACTGGTGAGTTACAATTGTTAAGCCTTTTTATATTTTACTTTAAATTGTTTGTTTTATTTTTCATTTATTTTCTATGAAATTATTTTATTTTTTACTTATTTACTAATTTACTTATTTTACTTTAGTCGACCAAACTCGAACCGTGGACCAACATGTCAATATGCCAGCTTTTACTCCTCTTTGGCGCTTGGCGAGTGCTAATTTTGAACCCTGTTTATAGTGCTGTAATGGTGGCTGAATTGAACTGTGCCTGACCCTCCGTCTTTCTCTCTCCACAGCTACAACACCGGGACGTGTGTGGATGGTGAAAACTGGTACCGTTGCGAGTGTGCTCCGGGTTTCGCCGGGCCAGACTGTCGCATAAGTGAGTGTTAGATGACGCCTGATCCTCTTGGCTGTCAGCTCTGTTAATGTGCAACACATCTCTTCAAAAACAAACAGAGCTGGAGCGAAATGCAGTCTAGCCACCCAATTAGCCGGCCCTCTGGGCAGAATGCCAACGACACAGCGAGCACCGTCCTTGCATTCTGCAGCGCTGATGTTCACGGCCCCTCGGGAAAAACTTACTCTGAGTGACCGAAAGCCAATCAGCC
This sequence comes from Rhinichthys klamathensis goyatoka, assembly GCF_029890125.1. Taxonomy (NCBI): domain Eukaryota; kingdom Metazoa; phylum Chordata; class Actinopteri; order Cypriniformes; family Leuciscidae; genus Rhinichthys; species Rhinichthys klamathensis. The sequence goes on along the minus strand of NW_026606652.1, from coordinate 2,698,123 downwards.
TGCTTATCCAGCACTGATTACAGAGCTCGTTTTTCTTGTGGGAAAAGCTTTCATCTGGCTGCACAAGACATACCTTAGGCTTTACTGTTTGATGCATCCAAACCTGCAAATGAGCTCATGACTTTACTGTCAGCTTCGCTCAAGATGATATAGTCCGTCAGGATAGGGTGTTTAGTCATACTTTATGAACTTGTCTCAATCAAAATTCTCACTTAATGATGTATATTTATCTCATATGCAAGACTGCATGACGATTTTCTCTTGGTTTAAGCAAAAACAAATTTTGATTCAAGATATTCTTAGAAAACAAGCCTTTAATATCGCTAGAAGACTTGCTTATTATATGGTAACACTTCACAATAAGGTTCGTTAGTTAACATTAGTTAACTACATTAGTTAACATGAACTAATAATGAACTAGTATACAACATTTATTCATCTTTCTTTATGTTAATTTCAACATTTACTAATACTTTATTAAAATCTTGTAAACATTAGTTAATGCACTGTGAACTAACATTGAACAGCTGTATTTTTATTAACTAACGTTAACAATGATTAACAAATACAATAACAAACGGATTGCTCATGGTTAGTTCATGTTAGTTAATACATTAACTAATGAACCTTATTAAGTGTTACCGGTAAATCTTTATATTTTATATATTTTTCTTGGGAAACAAGACTGTACCTGTTGCTATTCATGCTATTGGAATGCTTTTAGGACACTCGGAGTGTGATTCTAACAGATTCTCTTCATTCCTTCAGATATAAATGAGTGTCAGTCTTCTCCTTGTGCATTTGGCTCTACCTGCATAGATGAAATCAATGGTTACCGCTGCGTTTGCCCACCTGGAAGAACAGGACCAGAGTGTCAAGAAGGTGAGAGTCATATAAGCTTGTGCAAACTAGCAACACACCGCATAACTACCAACCTCACCTGTCCCCTCGGGAGACCATAATTTCTTCTTGGAAAACTAAATAAATCCAAGACCTAACACCTCCAAAATCCTTAATTTCCACACCAATAACTTGACCCTGTTAAGTTGTCAAAAAAATTTTTTGCCTCATCAAATTTTGACTTTGGGCTGCACGATTAGGACTCAAAAAGACTCTTTTTACTCAAAAAGATCAAACAACCCCCTTTCTTGCCATGTCATAATCTTCTGTTGGTGTCGTTCACAGTCATTGGGAGACCCTGTATTGCTAATGGTCAAGTAACTGCTGATGGCGCCAAATGGGAGGAAAATTGCAACCTTTGCCAATGTCAAAATGGCAGGATTCATTGCACCATGGTAACTTAGCTGCCACTTCAGCATATTCTTGATGCAATTAGTAATATAATTATGCCATCAAAATGCATATTGTTTGACTCTTTTTTGTTTAGATGTGGTGTGGGCCAAAGTCATGTCGGGCAGGAAAGACCAGAGGTGAGTGTCCTGCTGGCCAATCATGTGTTCCCATCAAGGAAGAGCACTGCTTCGTCAAACCCTGTCCTAGTCTGGGAGAGTGCTGGCCCCCTGCGCCCTCTCCACCCTCCAAATGCCACGCCAGCTTCTCTTACCAAGACGACAGCTGTGCCAACATCACGTTCACCTTTAACAAGGAGAACATGCCTCAAGTGAGTTATACTTCCAGAGGAGAGCCATTGAATTATGAGCTTTTGAGCCGTTTTCCCCCTTTTCCAAACGTCTCCTCCGCCCTTCTCTAATTCGGTGGAGAACCGAGAGTGCAGTGGGGCGTGAAATATCAGGTTCTCTTCATCTAGGATACAACGTTCCTCATGGGTGAAGTTTTCCAGGCTAGTTGGATTCTCGCAAGCTTTGTTGTCATATCCAAACACTTTTTCTTTAGATGAAAAAAGCGCAAGAAATACATCATCTTGAACAATAAGCCCTGGCTCAGTATCCCTTTCCGAACCAAGGCATTCCTGAGCTAATATCCCGTAACGGTTTAATACTTAGGCAGTCATTGTATGAGAACAGAGTTTGAGAAACACCGCTGGCGGCTGCCCACCAGCGGGTCTGAATTGCTGAACGAGAGACAACTGAGTGCAACACATGACAGCGACAGGCATTAAAAAAAACACGTGTCTTTTTCTAATGTGCTACAGAAACAAGGGAGGAATGTATAGGATTCATATTTGATAAGGGAAAAACCTTACCGTCTTTGTCTCTTTTTTACTTTCTCCCAACCGACTAAATCTTTCATTCTGGTCTTTTCGCCCTGCCCTCAATGTCTGCTTTGCTATGGGAAACAAACCTAAAAACTGAGGAGCAGATTTGGATGCATATTGCACTAATTATTTACTTGGAATGGGTTTAAATATGAACAAACTCATAATTGATCCTTCTATTCTGACAGGGCTTGAGTGTGGAACATGTATGTAATGAGCTGAGGCACTGGTACCTGCTGAAGAACCTCACGGCAGAGTATGCTGTGTCCATCACCTGTGAGCCATCTTCTTCAGCTAGCAACGAGATTCACGTTAGCATCGTAAGTATGGCTTTCAAAAGGTTTAAATGGATATAACATTACATTTAAAGATGCTCCTGAAGGTCCACCTTTAGCTCTAACACAAGTTTCCAGTTTTCTGGATGACCTTGCTAGTTCGGTTTTTAATTAAGGTTGCAACTAAACTCGTCAGGAAGGTGGACACCCCTTATTTGAAGGAATAGTTTACTCAAAAATTTGAATTGATGTCGTTCCAAACCTGTTTGATTTCTTTCTACTCTGGAACACAAAAGAAGATATTTTGAAAAATGTGTTTTTTCTATTGTCCATACATTGAAAGTCAGTGTGGTCCAGAATTGTTTTGGACCCCACTGACTCCCCCCCCACCCCAATTATTTTAAGGAAAGCAGAATTTGTAGAAAAGAACATTTTTATGATAGTCTTTTTTTTGTGCAGTCCACAGAAGAGGCCAGGTTGGACAGGAGTCCTATTAAAGACATCACGGTTCAAATCATTGACTTGGTGAGCAAGCAAAATGGGAACAGCACCATCATCAAAGCCATCACTGGTGTACGGGTTCACCAGACACAAAGCCCCAAAACTGGTAAGCATCTTTCCATCATACTGGACATTGGGTGCATCCTTGCTGAAAGTAGTCGAAAATCTAAGTATTAAGGTTTCACAGTCGAGGCCAGTCGTGTTGAACTGTCTGTCCTTGGTCTGTCTTGCTTGAGCAATGTTTAACTGTCAAAAGAAGCTTTAAGTCATTGAAGCCATGGAATGTTACATCAGCTCTGCCAGTTGGATGGAACTACAAATAGACATCAGGGCCCTCTTTATGCATGCTGTTCATCAAAAATGGCGTCCGATGTTTCTGCCAAGCTGCTTAGTCTCTTCTTCACTTAAGAAACCTTTACAACATGTGTGCCAGCCTCTGTAGATTGGGCCAGGGGACCCGGTATGAACAGGGTATGTCTTGTCCAAAACAGGAAAATTTTGCTGTTAAGTTGATGTGCGGATTATTTTTTCCCTACAGCACTTCTGTATAACTCCAAGATTTTCCAATTTCCAATGCACAAATATTCACCAGTAAATAGGAATAAAACGTGCAAGAGCTCTTCCAGCAGTTTCCATTGTAATGTATGAACAGGTCAATGAGGACATTTTTTTTTTTTTTTTTGCAAGAAAAATGGAGTGTACTACATTTGATAGCGTGCTTGAATGCAGGCGGTCGATACATGCACTAAAGAAAGTTTCATTTTTGTCAAGTGTTTGCTATATTTCTCCGTAAGTTATGGCTGATAAAAACGTCTTTGTATTCTTTTAAACTAAAGTTTGCATCGATCTCATAACCCCCTTCCACAAGCGCTCGTCAATGTGGGCGCTTGTCGAGTTTGCAGTCTCCAGTATTTTGTTGTTCCGTCTCTTTAGTTTAGTTTTCGAGACGAGTGCACGTACTATTCTGGTGCCGAAATTTGCGTCATGCGGGCTCTTGTTTACTTTGGGCATTAATGGTTACACCACTTGACATTTTTTGGCATTACATTTGATTTTCATTAAACAAACGTTTTTCAAAACCAAAAGAAACCTACATGAATACATTTCTAAAAACTATATTTTAAAAAGATGAGTCATTCTCCTGAACACCGACTAACTGTCCCTCTGGTTCTTCTTCTTCTTCTCCAGACTACCTGGTTCCTCTGCTCAGCTCCATCTTCATCGTGCTCTGGATCCTCGCCTTGGCCTCGGCCTTCATGTGGTGCATTCACCGTCGACGGAAACAGAACACCCACGGCAACACAACTACCTCAGCAACAGAGGACAATACCACCAATAATGTGCGCGAGCAGCTCAACCAAATCAAAAACCCCATCGAGAAACATGCGGCCCATGGCGTGGCCATAAAAGATTACGAGGGGAAGAACTCCATCATTGCCAAAATTAGGACGCATAACTCTGAGGTGGAGGAAGAGGAGATGGACAAACACCTGCAGAAAGCGCGCTTCACTAAGCAGCCGGCCTACACGCTGGTGGAGCGGGAGGAGCGCGCGCCCAACAAAAACCCAAACTGGACTAACAAACAGGACAACAGAGACTTGGAGACGGCACAAAGCTTAAACAGGATGGAGTATATCGTATAGCAGGCAGCTGTGTTGCCTTGCGACCGAACCCCTGTTGCACTTACCGGTCACTTGGCAGGGTCTCGGGGGGGAGGGTTGTGCTTCTTAGAACTGTTGAGTCGTGTTCTGGACTCCAAGGCTGTTATTTGCCTAGAATCCTGTGTTAATTTAAGTTTCGACAAGCTGGCTTCACACTGGCAATTGACAGTTGCTGTGGATGGCTAGAAAACCCAAAATGCTGCGTTTCACATCCAGTGTTTTCCTTTGTAAAAGAGAGAAGAAAAAAAAAAGAAAAAAAAGAAAACGTACACATTTCAAATGTCTATATTTTTGTGGATACGTTTGAGTATCTCAATGAGTCTGAAAAGTTTGCATAGTGTTTGCAAAGAGTTTTAAGTGTTATTTTCGTTCATAATGACAATGCTCTCACAGCTAAAGTAGTTGTTTCTTCCTTATCCAGCAGCTGTGTGGAAACTCTCTCTAGTTGGTTTTATTTCTAGTTCTGAACTGAAAGTGCCTTCACAGCTACGCACCACAGCAATTGTCGGAAATGAGTATAAAAAGAAAAAGAAAAAAAAGAGCAAAACAATTATTTATTTTTCCTTTCTTTGGGCGGGATAGGTCGGTCAGCATTTTGCTGCCAATATGAAGAATTGTCAATTTAGTGTAGATATGTATATTTTTTTTAATTAATCACTGTGTATATTTGATTTATTAACTTAATAATCAAGAGCCTTAAAATATCATTCCTTTTTATTTATATGTCCTGTCTAGTTTTGAAGGTATTGATAGCTTTGTCAGCCTATAGCTTTGTTCGGACGACATTTGTTTCATGTTTCACATACCAAAATTTCAAAGAGGAAATAAAGCAGTCTATTTTTTAAGAAACAAGACGGGCGTTTGTGTGCCTGAGGTGTTTTTTTCTTTTTCTTTTATACATTGTCAGATATTTCAATATTTGTATTTTGCCAACTCGCACTTGCTCAATGCAGGTAATGTCATCATCATGGCTGCTTTTTGTTTGGATACTTGGTGGCAGACACATTGCTTGCCACGGATGGAAAAGAAAAAAAATAAATCATTAAAAACATAAAAAATAAAAGGGAACACGAGTCTTTTAGTTGCTTGTTGGTAAACCTGATTCACACAAATCATTTCTCCTCAGCTTCGGTTTGCAGTATGTCATAAGCTAGGCTGTGAATACTTGAACAGTAGGGGGCCAATGGAAACACTGTAGATGACTGCCTTGCTTTCAGGAGTCCATTTCTATTGCTGTGCAAATGTAGTGTTCTTTTCGTAGTTCTTTTATATTGAGGCTCTCTAAAACACCAAACCGACATGCTTATCACATTTGTAAATTCTATGAGATCATGGCAATATTCAATGTTCATATTTGACCTTATTGTAAATTTGTCTTTGTTTCTTTTTTAGTTTGTTCCTGGCAATATTTTTTGAATGTTATATTTATTAAACATTTTGTATAAAAGGAAAATTAAATGTTTGTTTTTCGATTTGTGCTCTATTGTGCTGCTTTGGGAGAAGCTGAATCCTCTCTTGCGCTGATGTAATATTACGTGAGGCACAAGCTCCGTTTAAATGGTATAGCTGTGCAGATTGTACTCGGTACCATGCGAAGACTGAAAAACCTTCCCCACGTGATGAATGAGGTATTCAGAAAAATAACTGCAGGGCAAAAGGCAAAGCTTCTGGTGATGAGCAAATGAAAGGGGTTTCCCAATGTTTTTCAGTCATGAATCATGTAAATTCTGTCATCATTTACTCGACATTTTGAGGAATTAGGTTGCTGTTTTTTCAAGCACAATGAATGGGGACTGGAGGTTTCAAGGTGCAAAAAGAACACAAAGGCATCGTAAAAATGCTCCATACAATCTTGAAATCCACTCAAGCTCTCCTTGACATGAGTGAAGAGTAACAAGTCCAATTTGTGAATGATATATTCTTGAGTGATTCATTTTATAAAACCTCTCTGAATGATTTATTAATCAGATTAAGATAAACTCGCTGACTCGATTCATTCGCAACAGAGGATAACCAGTGAAAAACAACTTAAACATGTCTGTTTCTCACACAAAGGCTTCATAAAGCTTCTGAACACTTTGAATATAAAGCACAAGTCACGTTGATGGTAAATGTATGGTCCTTTGAATGGCGACTGATGCTTTCAAGCTTCAAAAATTACACATTGCAAGTGCATCGAAATGGCTGCCTAACACAGCTTCCAGAATTTCCCATTGTGTTCCACATAGGAAAGTTAGTTGAATGGGTTGGTGACAAATTCACCCCATCTAGTTTGTAAATGCATGTTATTAATCTTATTCTGAACCTATCTATGTGCTCTTCATTTTTAACAAAAAAATATGTTTACTCAAAATGTCAATTTAAACCCAACTGATCTCAAAATCTAATCAACAACTGATAAATAGAAGTTCCCAGCCTACTTTTTTTTCAATCATTCATTCCCTCTGATGTACATCACAATACATAACATAATAAAATATCTGTTGCTACTTGTTACATCGCGACTTTAAGCTTAAATTTGCTCACTGTTAATCTCCAATGTTATGTCATTCTGAGGATTACATAATTCAACGTAAAAAAAATCCTAATTGTTTATCTATTAATGTTAAAGTAAAATATGAGTTAAAATTGCAAGGCAGTATAATAGATTGCATGAACAGTGATGATTTCAGTTTTTAGTATTTCTTGGACATTTAGTTCACAAGTATCTCAATAGGAACATTGTTTGATTAAGAATTTAATGATTCGAATAGCATCACAGAAATCAAAATATACAGTAAAATGACTTTAAAATGTGTTCTAACTCTAAACCAGAAGCATTTTGACTGTAATGTTATGGCATTATAACAGCACAATGTTTGTATATTCTGATACAATTTGTATGACACAAATCTATTATACTAAAGGCATAAACATCAAGTGATTTGTAAGCATGAGAATGCGACTCGAATTTATGTCCATACATATATTTATCCTGCCATCACGCACTACATCAATGTCGACTGCACCCCCGATTAGCCAAATTTCGGCCACGAGCTGCACTACAGCGTTCCATAACGTTGTCAGTCATCCCACAGCAGACTTTTAGCTGTTATGAAAAGCAATAACACATTTACAAATAATAACCGCAGGGAGACGGCAGTCGGCTCCAACGGTGAAAACCCCTGATCGCTTAAGGAGCGTGGTGTATGTGAAAACACAGCGAAATCAATCATGTGCTCAGCTGAAGCTGGAAGAGTGGAGATTTCAGACGGATGGAGCCAGAGATTTGGGCTTGAAGCCACAGTGTGCTCGGAGGCTCCCGTTAGTCTGAAATACAAATCTTACGCAGAAAACGCAAACTACAACGCGTAACCAAAAGCAAAGTTATTGTTTGCATGAGTCGCTTTTAAGCTGTTACTAATGAAGCCAAATATTTGAGAGGTTCCTGGTAATCTAATATAAGCTATTGAGTTTTTTTACTTTGAAGGCAAAAGGGAAATACTGTAAAGACTGTGTGTGGTGAACTCTTGTGCAACCGCCGCTGACAGACAGCATTACGGTAGAAGTGTGTACTGTAACATCCATCGTGGTGGCGTCAGATATCCTCTCTCGTTCTATGCCGCTGCGCCCCTCAGGACTTCTTGAGCCGGCGTAATCGGGATGTTCTGGGCTCGCCCCCCTTCCTTCCCTCTCTGGCGGCCAATCTGGAACTAATAGAAGAGCCAGAGGATACGGGCTTGACGGATAGGCCTCTCAGACTTGTGGCCAGCCCGCTTTGGTTAGTCTGTGAAATCTCAGGCTGGGGACTGCAAACGTCTCGAGAGAGCTTGTTGGAATCGCTCAATGCTGCAGGGTCTCCAAGACGCAATCTTTTTGGCTTTTGGCGGTCAACATCCTCTCCTGAGCCGCTTGGGGTTCGTGGTCGTCTCTTCGGACCGGTAGCATCAAGATGCGGTTCAGTTGCCTCTTTATCGTTACTTAATTTAGACGACAACACAACTTTCCCTTCCTCCAATGACTCATCAGTGAACAATACCAGGACAGGATGACACGTTTCGGAAGAACCCTTTTGTGCTTCATCCACTTGCAATTGGTCTGATCTGGACTCTTGGTTATCTTGGCGTTGTCGGGGTTGGACGTTAGCCTGCCTGGCACTGGAAGAATGAGGATATCTTAAATGAAGATAAGGATAGATCATCACAAGCTATATAAGAACTTACATCTTCTGAAGGACAGCTCTTTTTGTTGCGGTGGAGTTGGGTAATGGATCTATGGTGTCGCCAGAGCTAGAAAAATACTTCGATCGGCTTTGTTCACTCTGTTCAGACAAAAAAAAAAAAACAGAGAGAGATTAATTAAATTCAAGATGGCGGACAAAAAAAGAGAATTGTTGATTATAAATCAGCTTATATCCAGTCATTTATTGTTTAGTTTCAGTTAGAATGCTGTCTGAGCTACTCTCTCAACACTTGACAGAAACTATGAAGTACATTGTTTACTTCTTGTTTTTCCATTGCACTGACATGAATGAACTATTTGGATATTTGGTGTAGCCATGGGAACGAATCCATGAAATTTTTTGTTTTGATCGCCATACCCAAGAGACCAAGCAAAAAGCTTGTGTTCAACTGCCAGAATTCAGAGAAAGCTCTCTTTTTTCCTTTTCTCTGGCTCAAATGTCTGATCATGTTCAGCAAAATATAAAAATGTGTGTGGCTGTGCGTTTAAGGGAAACAAACTTGTACATGTTGTATATTATATTTGTGTTAATATTAAGCATGTCAAAACAAGTACCAATATGGTTAAATGTGTATACACAGACAAATATGTATATATACTTATACCGATTTGAGACTTTATCTGAAGTCAAGACATCATAATTAGACACGTTGAGCTAAACATAAATTTTTAAATAACTAAATCAAATTTAATTTCCAGAATAATATTCCCATTGTCTTTGGTGTGTGGGTGTGTGTTTATCAGGACCTGGCTTGACCACCTGAATAGTTTAAACACTTTGAAGTCCTTGTTTTAGTACTAGCCATGCTTAACTAGGCAGCTCTGAGAAGAATAAAGAGACGAGGCAGCTTATTGAATCCCACCAACATACACCTTCAACAGTCCTAATGAAGCTCTATCAACAGAACAATCCTTGACTGAGCAAGAACAGAGCGGGTGTTTGTGGCCGCCGTCTTTAGGGGCACAGGATCATTGAACTGCGATTAACCAACACAAAACAATCATTCCAGTCCAAACTGATTGGATTTCATAAAAGTGTAGGTTTACCAACCAGCCTCTGAACAGGTTCAAGATATATAGGCTATTAGTTCTATTTTAGGAGCAAACGGCCAGATAAGCACAAGGTCCGTCAAGTCATTAGAGCGAAATGTGGAAATTGCAGAGGGATGCGTTTCATATGAAGTGCAGACGCTGGCCTAAAGAAGGGGCCTCTATATACCCATATATAATGCCTTGTTTTATAAAGAGGGTTGGTGTGGCCTAGTGGATAATGGTATGGAATGGTAACCAAAAGGTTGTAGGTTTGAACCCTATAGTGCATGCAATGGTGAAGTCAACAGTACAATACAATCAAAAAGAAAGCATCAAAGATAAATGAAAACAGGGACGACAGACTGACTTGTTATCATATTGCTCGTCTTTGAGCCGAGGCGTAGTGAGCAAGTCATGCTGAATAAGTTTTGAAACACACAAGGAAGGTCCACCTACTGCATGCTGCAGCATGTGATTGTGGTGCAACCTCAATCATGTGCTTTTTTGTTTAATATAATGAAGACAAAATATTACAAAATCTCACAAGATAAGTTCTTGGTGCAAGCTAAATCTTAATTTACAGTATTTGTATTGCTGTATCTCAAACAGTATAGTATGGTGCTAGCAACCAATAGGTTCGCAAAAAAAAAATTTGCGATTTGGTTCACGCATTTCCACTTTTTTTCACGCGTCTTCTAATTGAATAAAACATTTATCCACCTCAAGCGAGTGTATATATTTTTTGTGCATTTTGCACATTTGCATCAGTATTTGCAATAAAAAAGTATTTGCATCGTTTAAATCAGCATTTTTAATGTGACATTCTAAAATTCACACTTAGAGACAGCGATATGACCAAAATATATCACAATAAGAGTCATTTCATTTCAAAATTATGATATCATTATGTTGTTATTTTTGTTAGAAATAAGGTACTTACAATGGCAAAAACAATGGCAGCACGCAAGTACAGAATCAAGTTCTCTTTCGTGCACTTCATCTCTTCAAACTTTAAACTGGCACATGCACAGGATACATTTTTGTGATAATGCAACACTGCAACCTGACATGAGCATAATTGCCAAAAGCCAAAAACAACGTGCACTTACCAAATTTAGTTCTCTTTTGTGTCTTATCAGGCTTAAACTATTTAAAATCGCTTGGAACATAAAACAAGTGCCCCTATTATGCTTTTTCAGATATTACATTTAATGCAGTGTGTAATATAGCTGTTTGTGAATGTAAAAGGTCTGCAAAGTTTGCCAAAATGTGTCATCAGTAATTCCAGTCTTACTTTCGTAACTTACATACGTAACGATGTAACTAATTTGCATAATGCCTACGGTCTTCATTGGCTGCAAACAAACAACATCTACTTTGGCCCGTTCTCAAACACTGAAACACTGGTTCGTGTTGTGTCCATTTTGAGAAGATCTGGCCAATTAGACCTCCAAAACAAAATTAGGAACCTTTAAAATAGCACATTAGGGGCCAGTGTTGGAAAAGTTACTTTGAAAATGTAATAGGCTACATATTACAAGTTATCCTATTTAAATAGTAATAAGTACGGTACTGTAACCATTACTTTTCTAAATCTCTAACGAATGTTTTCAACTGTTAATCATTTTCAAACATTTAAACCAGGCAGGGTAAACCTTACAGTATACTCGACACTGAATACTGTCAGACTTTCAAAATCCTTCATCACATGAATTAAGATTATAATAATTTAATTTACTTTTTTCTTTGAGATCATTCTGCGGTCAAATACAGATTTCTGGATGAAATGAAATTTTTACATTTCCAGCACTTCAGGCAGGTTGTATACAAAAGCTTTCAGAGGCAATGTGGATTGATGTAATTGGCAGAATTGGTGCGCTGCAAATTCAAACAAAAGAGCCAATCAAAGGCATCAGAAGAGCATCGCTTTACTAAACAGCCTTTAAATGGCAGAAGGCATCGCGCACATCAAAAACAGGCGAAGCAATAAATTATTATTATTCAACAGATCCTAGCTTTTTACAGAAAATATTCAGATGTAACCCACTTTGTAATCGTTAAACATTTTCATAAGTAATTAATTTAATTACTCATTTTTTCACAGTAACTGTAACGGATTACAGTTACATTTATTTAGTAATTAAATTACGTAACTCTGTTACATGTAACTATTTACTCCTCAACACTGATAGGGGCACTTTAAACTGGAAAATAAAAATTGCACTCTCACGTGAGCGTAACCGTGATAGAGACATTAATACAACAATTATACCGGTTGTCAAGTTTCTACCGGCTCATCATGTCTAGTGGTGTATCACCCACCCCTAAAATGGAATGGAAACCCAGCCACAGACCGAAAGGCCCAACTCAGTTAAAGCTCTGTTCCAACACGCTGTTTGAAAGAAACAGGCTCAGCAGGATTGCACATTGCTGCTTGACTCTAAATGGGCTGATCAATAGCTAGTAGGAAGGTTCATTTTAAGGTGCAGGGAAGGGTAATGCATGTGAAGATCTGAGAACACAAAGTCTATCAGAGCCCTAGAGATTCTCTGCAGTGTGTGTTCACTGTTCACCCACAGAGACAAGTATTCATAGGAAATCATGTTGTAACATGGGCCACTAATGTTTAAAAACAATTCATTTCCAAAGTCAGAGCGATCAAGCTGCGGTCCATGAACACTGTCTGTCGAACTCTCTTACACACATACAGAAACTCCCCCCCATTTACCACGTCCTTCAGCCCACTGCAACCAAGACTGGATGGTTTTTAGGGGGATATCCAGACACACAAGCGCACAGAAACACACCCATACTCACTAACGATAAGTCCACTGAAAATAAACACACCCAGTGAGCGTGAACGGTAACAGCGGACACACACGCTTGACAAAAACATGGAGGACAGGGGAGGAAGAACATTTGAATTTCAATGCCTTCATATGCATTTTACAAACCTTTGGAAAATAGATGAAAGAGACAACAACAATGGAGCAGTGTTTCTTTCCCTGAGAAACACCCAAGGAGCAACTCTCTCATGTACTCCGCTGGCCTTCAAAGAACAGGGGAAAGTGAAAGAGCGATAAGAAAAGAAATTTTGGTCAGAAAGTTAGTGGAGTGATTTGTTAGCTGAATAAGGAACTAAGAGCAGTCAATGTGTCTATGGAAACAAGGAATATAGTATCTACGAAAAAAGTGCAGAAATTTAATGCAGTTTCACTACCGTTCAAAAGTGTGGGGTTATGCAATAATTATATATTATATGCTATACAATAATTAATGTAAAATGTAAAAATGTGACAAGAAATGTATAATATTAAAAAAATATTATTTAAAAAATATATATTCTTTTGTTCTTTTTATCTTTATATTCATCAAAGAATCCTAAAAAATGATTGTTACATTTTTTTAATATTTTTTAATTAAAATATGTATTAGACCTGCCTGAGGAAAGTCTGTTGTCCGAAATGTTGCATATTAAAGCCATTAAGTGATTCAGCAAGTTTGAGATGTGTGCAAGATTGTTTCATTTTTTTTTTTTTTTTTTTTTGGTTAACATTGATTCATTACTTTTAGTTAACAAAATGTTACTTGAGCACCAAATCAGCATATTAGAAAAATGTCTGGATCATGTGATGCTAAAGACTGGAGTAATGATGCTGAAAATTCAGCTTTGCCATCACAGGAATAAATTACATTTCAAAATATATTAAAATAGAAAACGTTTCTTTTAAATTAAATATTTACATGAAATATTTTCTCATAAATTATTTTCGGGGCACAGTGTCATGACCTCTACAGTTACAAAAGCCATGACCATTGCATATAAACACTTAGCTAAAAGTGAAACAAATTCAAGCAGAATCCAGTAAGGAGGACTGCAGCCCACATACACTTGATATAAACACTTAAAAATAGCATCTATTTGTCTTTACACTAAATGATTGTTGAAAATGTAAGCTAAAGTGTCTTCTATCAACGACAAGTCATTTTTTAAAAGGAAATGAGTCAGTCTTCACAAACTCATTCACCCTTCACATTTCCATAAGCTCAATCATACTGTACATAATCAACCATGAAATGAGGTTGAGTTGATGCTATAAGTGCTGGCACGCTTAGAGGACACTCTTACAATGACTCATCTGTACTAGTAAACAAACAAATATGTACCACTATTCACGTGATCTGGACTCATTAGCCGTCACCGTTACACAAGCACTTGAAGGCCCGCAATGCGGGTAGTGGAAGTGCAGTTACGGATCAGGACAAAGATCAGTCAAGTAGAGGTGATCCGTGAACTGATTTGCCAGTGACTATAATGCCCTTGAGCAAAGCACTTAACTTAAGGTATCTCTCAGAGGATTGTCCCAACAAGTGTACCGTAGTCACCATGAGTAAATGTCCGGTCACACTAGACTGTGTCTCATTCACTTCCATTCATACCTGTACGAATGCAGGAGAGTGGGAAGGCAAGCATAAACATACACTAAAAAATGCTGGGTCTTTTTTTTTTTTTACCAAATGTCAGGTTCAGCCTGCGGGGTCATTTTATTGGGTTGTTTTTAATATTTTACCCAGGTGCTAGGTAGTTTTTGTGCAACTCCATTTTTACTGTCATTTCTACATTCAAATGATGAACCACCTCACATACCTACTGTACCCAGTGCTGGGTCAATGTAACCCAATGTTGGGTAGTCTGTGCCAAACCGGTTAAAACTTGACAAATTTGTCAATGGTCATTTTGTGTTCTGTCCTGAGAGAAAACATCCTGAGGGGAAACGTCCTGAATTAAATTAAGGGTTGTATTACATTGTATTCCAATACAATTATTACTGTACTTAAGATCTGTAGTCTCACATTTGACCTTTTTTGTTTACATGTACATCGCAGCTAACGTCTGCTTGGAACTTTACAAAGCATACACCGGATCTACACTTACAGCCACCATGGAAGTGTCACCTCCCACCAAACGAATGGTGTGGCCAGGGCTCAGGCATGACCCAGCATCGCTGTCATATGAATATTAGTAAAAGTTTGAATTTGAATATTAAAATGTCATTTAATGAGCAGCCTACTGATACCAGTTTTCTTCCCACAGATTCCTCTTGGCTGCTCTTATTGCCCCTGCCACATCCTAAAATGTTTACTAAATGTTTTTTGAGTATTTTATGATTGTAAAAGACTGACGGAATGAATTTGCTTGTTGTAATAAGCATTTGAATCCTTAATATTGTTATTATATAGGCCTAGTTTTATTTCTTAAAGCAGTAAGGCATTGGAGTTAAAAGTATTTTTATATTATTTATGAATATAATTTTTGATAATTCATATAATTGTAATTTATAATAATTATAATACATGTATAATAATAATAAAAAAATATAATATTAATTTATATATAAAAAAAAAATATATATATATATATATATATATATATATATATACTCTATATATATATAATTAAATTTTTTTTGGTGGAAATAGTGACAGCTGAAGGATTTGTCGTGCCTCACAACACTGTCCATGACTATATTTACAATATGGCAGAGTCTTTTGTACCTTCAATAGCCAAGAGATCCATCTATTATGAATAATGTGCTCTGATCATTTAGAACATTTATGTTTGGGGAGGCTAAAGCAAACCACAGCAGCACCCTCACCCTTTTTTTACCATCATGGAAAGTCTGAACATAGTCATCATTGCGTAACATTGCTGTCATCACCAAGATGATGCCTTTGAGGAGACTTGAGTCTAATGTGACTCAGGCTTGCTTACTTGGAAGCTTTGTTTCAGTTGGTTGTTTGAACTAAATTCCTTGTCACCACAGCAAGAACAATGCAAACAAACATGAAGAAATAGAGAGAATCAAGAGCTTAGACACCCTCACATACCTCAATGCCCATCACCCTATACAATGAACTTGAGGAAAAGCATTTGCCTATTCGATAAATACAATTCAGAACAACCTTTTATTTCTCTTAGTGATAAAATACACGAATGGTGTATGTCTTCTCTAAGTACCTGTCAAAAACAACATCTAAACCAGAGCACTTACATGAAGAGTCTCTATAAACCATAACTACTCCAGAAATCCACCTCGTTTCTGTGGATACAAACCAGATTAGGTGACAATGAGTTTGGCCAAGAAGCCCTGAATGACAGTGTTGTGTGGCTTGCTTTTGGAAACCGTGAGAAATTGAGATAGGAGAGGAACAAAGAAAGGATAAAGTTATGTCCATAAACACTGTGGCTCTCCCCAAAGGGAGAGGAGGCTGTAAAAACACATCTGCCCTGAGCTTTGATCCGCCGCTTCATTACAAGGCTGCTATCTGCACCGTTCTTCCAGCATACATCCAGAAGTACAGATGGGGCACCATCAAAATACTAAACTAACTTTCTTCTGTGGATCACAAAAAAAAAAAAGATACTTTTAGTCAATGGGTTCCAAACAATACTGTACAGCATGGGTGGCCAACTTCGGTCCTGGAGAGCCACAGTCGTGTAGAGTTTTGCTCCAACCCTAATCAAACACACCTGAACAAGCTAATCAAGGTGTCACACTTGCTAAGCATGGTAAGCGAATGAGCACGGAGAAGAAGAAGAATATGACAGACTTTATTTAACAGAAGACTTCACAAAACCAAATTCAGTGTAGTATTAACGAGAACTGCCCACAAGAACTAAGGGGGCTTTTACACTGGGCTCGTTTGCTGCGATCCGAGCCTGAGCGCGTTTGTTCCCGGCGTCCCCGGCAGCGTTGGTCTGGTTTCACACTCAACTTGATTCTATCGAACCCTGGTGCGTTTGCGTGCATATTACGCCATCGCAAACGTGCACGGCGCATGATAGAAAACAGAACGCGGGTCAGTATTGTGTTTTTTATTAATTCGCTGCTATTATGCGCAGTTGAGTGAACAATACAGGTTTACTGTGCGTGTGTCACATAAGGTGGCCTTCTGCTGCTTGCAAACGGCCTCTTTTGAGGAGACAGAGGATTTCCAAATTTGGTGCCCTGATTTCACGCGCAATGCACGAATACACTGCAGACTCACTCTCGCTCGTATCCAAGGTAAATCATCAACACTATCATCCCTTACAAGTGTTTTATTTAACTGAATACATCACAATAAGCTAAAACGCATGCGCAGGTCACTTTACTTCCTGAACAAGTGCGCACCCGAGTCCGTGCTGTTTTCACATTCACGCGAACCGCGGCACGGTTCGGGAGCAACCAAACTCAGACCACCTCCTCCAGGTAGTCTCGGGTTCGGTACCCCAGTGCGCACCCGGGTCCCATGACAGCGTTTACAATAGCGATTTTTCATGCGAACCGTTCCCTGTTCCGAACTAAACTGCCAGTGTGAAAGCCCCCTAAAACAGTCAGAATATATACTGAGAGAACACAAAGATGATTTAATAAACACAGGTGATACCAACGAGGGAACTAATGAGTAACTAGAGTAACAAACTAGAAAGCAATGAGTAGCCTAGGGGACAAAAAAGTGGCAGGAAACTAAGAACAAAGGAGACATGTGACTGAAGATAAACAAACTAAGAGTCCATGAGGGTGAAACTAAGCATAATCGTGACAGTACACCCCCTCCAGGAAGGCGTGACCTCGTGCCGTAACAGATGAGATGAGCGAGGGAGGGGGCTTTGGAGGTGAACGAGGAGCAGGTGAAGGGCTGGGAGTAGGGCAGGCAGCAAATAGCAGGGAATAGTAGATGTAGGTAGCAACCAGTGGATGGCCTTGATCAGGGGCGAACGGATGGAGACCCAGGCCACAGCCAGGACTGTGTCCATGGCGGCGTCACTAGAGGGAGGAGCCATGGTGTCTCGACGCCACCCTGGGGACGACTGGAGGCAACGATGGAGGTGGAGCCCACCACGCAGATGGAGAGCCAAGGCAGTGGAGAGACACAGAAGACCTAGGCGGCCGCGGCTTAGCCGCGACGGATCCCCCGAGATGGACGGCAGAGGTGAAGCTGGAGCAACTGAGGGCAGAGGTCGAGCCTGAGGGAGGGTGGAGCTAGCCGAAGCCGAAGGGGTGTAAAGCCGGAGAGCAGCGAATGCGTGACGATGTCCAACCCAAGTGGAGCCGATGGTCTGAGGGAGCCCAGCAAGGCCGAATGGCTGACTCACTTTCAGTGGCGGGAGGGTGGGTGGGGCACACTTCCATTCCCTCGTACTCCACGGCAATGGATGGTGCAGCCGGCTCACACACCTGGTCAGACGGGGTCCCCTCAGGCTCTGATGTGACATGGTGTGAAGAGTTACTAGAAAGCTACAGAAAGGTGAGTTTTTATCAGTGTGCAACTGGTAAAACTCTGCATGAATGTGGCTCTCCAGGACCGACGTTGGCCACCCATGCTGAACACCATGGATTTTATTGTAAAGACAAAAAAAGATTAGACATTTTTCAAAATATCTTATATACAAAATATCTATATATATATATAAAATAAAATATATATATATATATATATATATATATATATATATATATATATATATATCCAGCAAGGATGCTTTAAATAGATCAAAACTGACATTTGTAACAAAAGACTTCTATTTCAAGTAAATGCTGTTGATTTGTATTTTCTATCCCTCGAAGAATCCTGAAAAATTGATCAGTTTCTATTTAAACATTAAGCAAGACACCTGTTTTCAACATTGATAATAATAAGAAATGTTTCTTGAGCACCAAATCAGCTTATTAGACTGGAAATTCAGCTTTGCAATAATAGGAATAAATTACATTTTAAAAGAGAATAGAATAGAAAAGAGTTATTTTAACTGTGATAATGTTTCACAATATTATATTTTTATTGTATTTTTGGTCAGGCTTGGTGAGGGTAAGAGACTTAATAAAGAAATAAATCTTTCAAAAAATCTTACAGAGCCTATTTTTTTAAAAGGTGGTGTATAGTACAATATGTGTGAACAAATACATACTCAATTTAAGCTAGACACCTTCTCAAGGTGTTTCAGACAGTACATTAAAAGGTAAAGGAAGATATGTCTGCCGTCTCAGTTGTGATGACATGATGCAGTGCTGACTGTGCACCCGCAACGCTTTTTTGCTACGCAACAATGAAGGATCCTTCCCGCTTGACCAACATCAGACCACAGCACAGGATGTGAATCACTCAAGGAACCGTTAATCTTGCTTTGACAGAGGATACAAGTCACCTTCCAGTTCATGAAACACCCCTTCCAGGGTTTGAACCGGTGACTTTCCAAATAGTACCAAAAATCTTTTTCACGCTCTCTCTTGCTGCAAGAAACCACGTGTTACATCACCGCTCGTTCTTAAAGCCTAACCTAATGACCTCTGGATAGGTGTTATGGCAGCTCTGAGCGGCTGATATAAACTTTGTTTTGCAAACTGAGCACTAAATCAAATGGAAGGACCACAGACAAATTCCTAAACTGCCTCAAAACATGTGGCGTCATTCAGACTCTCACTGTCAAGCTCTGCGGTGAGAGAAACTCACCATAAACATATGACAACACTGGAAGAACAAATTCACTGAGCCATTATCATTTTCAAATAGAAATTCTCCTTCGCATGTGACTCATACAGCCGAGCTGCATTTCTTATTAAGATTATTTAGATTCTTATTAAGACATAACTTTCCTGGCTAACTTCAAGCTAAAAAGAGAAAGAAAGAAACTGTATGAAAAGGCTCCCACTGACAAATTAGAGTGGAGCAACTGAAATAATTGTTTTGTCATGAGAGAAACTCCAACTCACTCTCCTGATGCCTCTTTCCTCCAATCTGCCAAATAGCAAGAGCACTACCGCAAGCTCCTGCTAACCCTTCCTCGCAGCATATACAAGCACAGAGAACCACATCCTGAGGAGGGGAATGCAAAAACAAGGGCCCTTGCTTCCATGAACTGGAAAAGCGGTTACACAATGTGAACTTTTCACTGTCGAACTGGATAACTTCACTCGAATTATTACAATTCATGCTTTTATTGAAAGCCAAAGCAACGCAGGAAAAAATGTCTAAAAAGAAAAGGTCTCAAAGAAAAACAACGGCAAATGATTCAACTCAAAAAAGTACCGACATTAATGGCAGGATAGATGGGAGACTGTCTTCGTCCTTGATGTCCACCCAAGGTGGGCGGCTCAGTGCAGATTTCCCAGGATTCTATTGGGAGATGGAGTAGAATCAACCAAGAGTCTCAGAGGGAAGAAGTGGACATGAAAAGATTTGAAGAAGATCTGATTGGGGCGAAGATGATGACAGATGATTACTCGGGACACACAGCAGGAAGTCCAACAAAGACACTTTCACTTAGACATTTGTGGCTCCGGAGATCCTAATGCTGAGTATCCTGTTAAACCAAATCATACCCACACACAACTGTTGCCATAAAAGTGGGTGAGTAAGAGGGCATGTGTGTGAGCCAAGCAAAACTGTGGTCTTGTTGCCGTGGCAAAATACATAGTGTACCAGTGATGCAACTTATGATTTCAGAATGCGAATCCTGGATTCAATTTTCTACTGCAGCTTGAAGATGAATAACTCGATAACATCTAGGGATGTATAAAACTACATATTTTCAATCAACTCATCAGTGCATTCCCTGAATGACCACTCAACAAATTGGTCTTAAAAGAATAATGGATGAACATTAAAGGGATATTTCACCCCAAAAAATAATAATATATATATTCATGTTGTTCCAAACCTGTATGACTGACTTTCTTCCGTTGAACATAGAGAGAAGATATTTTGAGAAATGTTTTTTGTCCTTACAATGGAAGTAAAGGTTAACCAGAACAGTTTGGTTACCAACATTCTTCAAAATATCTTCTTTTATGTTCCACAGAAGAAACTAAGTCATACAGGTTTGGAAAAACACGAGGGTAAGAAAATAATGATAACAATTTACAAATCATTTTTGGGTGAACTATACCTTTAAAGTGGAATGCCCTTTAAATAAGCCCAGTTTAATTAGGCTGATCTCAGCTTCACCTGACCAGATGTGTTTCTTAGAGGAATACCCAAAAGAAAGATGCATTCTTGTTTTCAAAACTAGCTAGATGAGGGCAACAGAATAAAACAGAAACTAGAGGTCATAAAACATGAGAAAACTAAACCTAAAATTGCTTCTTTTTTTATTAAACAGTGGTTTACTGAACAAATTGTGTCTCTGTCATCATTAAATAAATACAATTATAACTAAAAATTTCTTAAGGATAAAAAAAGTATATCTGCTAATGCTGTAGCCTAGCCTGGGTTTCCCCATACTGCCTTTGCGCAGCGCGATTTTATTCACGCTGCTAGGCAGCCTGGATACCATGGATGGACCCTTACTTGCGCATTATTTTACCTCCACCAGCATTTGTATATACACACACACACAGTTACAGAATTTCATATCAGGAGCGTTTTCTATAGATGGGTCAGAAATCTTGTGTTTTCAAAACAGTATTTTAATATATTTTTAGTACTTTGTACTTTAGTAAAATTACAACACAATTGCCAATATTTAAACAGCGTGTACATACTATTTTTCTTCACAAAGTTTACATTGTTCTTCAAATACACAGATGCCTTTAGATTTTAGAAAAGGGGGTTCTTGGCGTTGAAAAACACCTTGATATAAAACTGTCAATGTATGCGCTCAGTGGTCATATTTACATGCTGCACTCACTGGTGTGTAGAACCCA
Organism: Rhinichthys klamathensis goyatoka; assembly: GCF_029890125.1. NCBI lineage: Eukaryota > Metazoa > Chordata > Actinopteri > Cypriniformes > Leuciscidae > Rhinichthys > Rhinichthys klamathensis. The sequence goes on along the minus strand of NW_026606652.1, from coordinate 2,676,570 downwards.
GAGCTCTATGTCTTAGGCCAAAGGCATTTAGTGGTCCACCTCAGAGAGCAGTATAGAGCCTCACCAATCAACCCTTTCCAACTACTCATTTGTCACTCCATAATAAGCGAGAGGGGAGAACAAAACACATAGGAGTTAACTACATCCAGAGTCCAGAACCCAATTAATGGCATTTGCAGAGAATGGGTTCAAGATTGGGAAGCACCATACATTAAAGACACATGTTATATATAATATGAAGAGCTGGAAAATAACTAGTCACCATCTCAGGCAAGCCCACAGACCGTGCACAGGATAAAATCAGTTTACCCCCTCAATAATAGTTAGACACTTTTGTTAACTTATAGTGTAGCCAACTATTTTTAAAAAGGGTCATTTTACTGTAGCTTAACTACATTTATTAAGTAAACTGTAGCTTGGCAAGCTAGTTACAAAGTAGCTTATCCAACACTGATTATAAACATTATTTCATAACATAAGCAGCTCTTACCACATCCAGGTTCAGATTTCCACTGGGAAGTGCAGAATTCTCTGGAGGACTGGCACACACTACAACACGCTCAGGAAACACACGCAACTCTGTGAAGGTCAAAAAAAATACTGATGGAGCTGCAGCTAAAGTGATGTGGAAACCATTTAGCAAAATATACAGTAAATTTTCTATGTGAAATGGGAAAGGGAGGTCAACATATGCATGATATTTATATTAAATTCTCACAGACATTTGAAGTAAAACAAAGATGACTAAGATGAATTTCCAGGAGCATCAACAGTATAAACTGACCTCAATGCCCTCTTCGTGGGAAATATTGAATACTGTTGAAAAAGCTTTATTTGTTGTTTTTAAGAAAATGGCAAAGTTGCCATAAAGTTGAATGTCAACACTTGGCGACTTCACGTCCCCATTGCCCCTCAGTCAATAAAGTTTCAAATATGTAATTCGATACAAGTAAAACAAACCACATTGTTTGATGTATTTTCCGGTTTATTTCCTTCAAACTTGGCCAAATTTAGCTTGAAAAATGAAGGCCAAGCAAATTGCTGGTCAGCTACATTTTCTTCTTTTTGTTTTTCCTCGATCACTTAAAATAACCTATAGTTTATTAGTCATATTAGTCTGTAATATGACTCCTACTTTGTTTGTATTTCTTTGAGTTAAACATAAATAATGCACAATGATGATTGTAACTTGCTTCACAGAGTCTGACATGCCATACTGTACCTCTAAAAATACAGTGAAACTTTAGACTAAACTTGTTTACTATGATAAGCAAACCACATTTTCCCTGTGAGCTGCTGTCAAGCCTGGCTCGGGTGGACTTGGCTTCAGTCTCAAATTTTTGAGCTCTGCCTCTATTAGGACGGAGTGCATTCGTCTCTTACTGTCTAGCCAGATAAAATGGGTGGTTTCTTCAAAGAAGTTTCTCTTAGATCTGTATAAATTTGAATTGAAACCACAAGTTCAGCACAAAACGTATTTTGAACCATTTTCTGAGTTGCCAGCTAAGTGAACATATTTCAGTCGACTTTTTCCAAAATAAAAACGATCCGGACAGTGACCTCCGACTGAGCCCGACAGCTGTATGAACTAATAACAACACAGGTGCTTCTGATATAATCATCTGTTTCATGAGGCAACTTAATGTGGAAAAAAATACTCAAATCAGTTTTCTTTAGTCTAGGAGGAGAGGAAATAAACTACCTCTGTAGTGCTGCCTGACAATGCATCTCAAGTTGACATGTCGTTTCATGAAGTGCACCGCCAGACGAACATTCCCACCTGCAAAAGAAAAAACATTTTATGGTCAAATCAGTTAAACATCAAAACACATTTAGAACAGGTAATATTGAAACAGCGAGGGTTTGACATGTTAAGCTAATCATGAAACAATCGCATTTGGGACTGCCCGTTTGTTTAAACAAATCCACGTTTACGCATGAGGAAACATATTTCTACGGAAAATTATTTAAATGCAAATCAGCATTGCATTAATGACAGTCTGTGACACGTCTACTGTACTGAACATGTACGTTATCAATTATATGTGGCCAATATGCAAAAAGGCCAGAACAAAGGCTTCAAATGTCTGCCAAATATGACACCACTCAAAGGCGGTTTAATGTCTGAAAAATACCAAAGCGTTTCAGCAAATGATAAAGAAGCCTCATCATAGTTCAGGCATGAATGTAAGCAGTGCCAGGGGCTTCTTGGTTTTTGAAATCAACTGTAATAACAAGACTGACTGAACGCTGAAACTATTTACAGCCTCTACTGGTGGGAGAGTTTTATGAATTCATCCTTCATTCCTTTGAGAACAGCATATAATGTGCCACTTTGCCTCCATAACCTGTATTTTAGACTGCAAACATCTCTAAACACTGGATGAGTGGCTGAAAATTAGCACTGAAGACTGTTATTTAATATTCTTACACAACTCTCTGAAATACTCAATTGTGATTGGTCTATCTCTGCATTCTGAGGTCAAATATTTTAGTATAATAACTGCTATGATGGATGAATAACACTGCTAGTTTTGTGCCTCTTGTGATGCATTCAGCGATCTCATTTTTCTCACATAATGAAAATAATTTAAAGTGGGATAATGTACAGTCAGCAGGTAATTACCACAAAATAAACCTCTTCATTATGATATAAGACCTGATCATTCTGTCAGCGTTTATTTTGCAAAGCTAAGATGACAAGTGACTAAAATAAGATTTATTATAATATTTTCTGTTTGCACAATTATGTTCACACAAAGGAAGAAGTGAATAAATAGGGTGTATACAAAGGCCAAATCAAACTGATGAATGACATCCTTCAAAAAGAATCAGAACAGAACAAGCATTCTGGATATTACCAAAAACTCTATTCAAAGCTCAAACACTTTTTTTAAAGGACATTTTCATTGTAGACCTTCTATTGTGGACTCAAGTTAGTTTGATGTCATTCAACTGGTCTGAAAGCAGTTTCTAATCTGAGAATATTATACACTATATTAACCGATTTACAGTCCAAATATGTAATTAAAGGACCACTATCGTCAAATATGATTGACAATTAGCATACAGTTAGGATTGGCGATATGGTTCTGTTACGGGCGAGAACTCCCTGCGCATCCATGCAGCCTAGCATGGGGATAAGAGCAGGGAGAGCAGCAATAACCCCCCCTAGGCTAAACAAAACAGAACCAACATAGTTTAACTCAATACACTAACTCAAGTTAGTTTGATGTCATTCAACTGGTCTGAAAGCAGTTTCTAATCTGAGAATATTATACACTATATTAACCGATTTACAGTCCAAATATGTAATTAAAGGACCACTATCGTCAAATATGATTGACAATTAGCATACAGTTAGGATTGGCGATATGGTTCTGTTACGTGCGAGAACTCCCTGCGCATCCATGCAGCCTAGCATGGGGATAAGAGCAGGGAGAGCAGCAATAACCCCCCCTAGGCTAAACAAAAGGATGGTAATAAGCTCCTGAGAAACGCGATAGCTGCTGATAATACTGAAGGACCTATATGTATACAGTGATAAGCGTCGTATTCCTATAGGTAGACGTGGATCAGCTGAGAATAAGCTGATGCAAGCTTGACTAATGTGACCTGCCAGAACTGGCGCTACGCTTGATGTAAATTAAATAATTTATTTAAATAAATTTATTTTATTCAAAAAATAAATACTTGATTTGCTCAGTCCGAACCATAGGTAATGATTAAATATATTAGATTGCATGTAAAGTAAATTAATTTAAAATTTATTTGAACTATTTACATTTTATTTTATTATTTTCATATTTGTATTTATTATATTATATACTGAGCACTTTTTTCATTACCTATCAAATTAAGTGAGATACTTTTATAACATTTTTTAGAGATACATTTTTAACTTAAACCTTCATTATATGAAACATTTAGTGATGTCAACATTATGTGTTCATTCACTTTTACAGTTGCTGGAGCAACCATACCCACTCACTGTTAACATGCCAAGAAAACAAGTTCACTCAACCCTCCTTTTGTTGGAGCAACGACACAACCATTCTGTTTTAATTTAAGAGACAGGAGGCAAAGGAAGAATCCAGCCTAGATCTGTTTGTCATTGTCCAAGGAATGCAAAATCCACTAGACGCGAAGACAGAGCACTGTTTCTTAATCTGGGAGGAATTTGACGTCAAGAGAGGGGGCCTGGTGAACACGCTAGCTATCTGTTGGTGCAGCTGTAAACAAGAAAACGGGAATCCATCAGCTCTCACTCTGTGCCCTGAATAGACCCCGCAGCCTCTTCGCCTGTCTGTGAGAGACTGCCATAGGCTGCCACAGGACCATAAAATACACACAAAATGGATCCGACAACTATCCTATGACCCCAAGTGCTTAAGCAAACCATACAGAAAAACAAACTCAACTCTAAAATAGCCTCACCGTGATCCCTCACATCGAGAGCATTTGTCTATCGTCAGAGTGCGTTGTTAGATGTGTTAAATTAGCAGAAATGCATTAGAGAAGACAGATTTACCAGCTGATGTCATTGCAGGCTCCACTAACAGATAGCTAGGTCCTCAAACAGGAGCTTGCTGTGCTTCTGCAGGTAATGATATGCAATTACAGTGTCTGCCAGCCACAAAACTGTCATCAGCACCCCCAGTATGTGATTGATGGATCTACCTCTTACTTTCTTCCACTTCACAAGTCTCCTCTCCAGTTATTCACAATACATTTTTCCTCCATCGGCAGTCAAAACTAACTGCACCGTAGAAACGACGGTACAATCTGTCACAGCAAAGAAAGAAGGTAGATTAGTAAAACTAGGTAAAACTTCCTCCACATACTTGCTTTGAAATAACTTCCATTCAAGTTACAAACATGATCATAAACACTGATTGAAACAACAAACAGAGCATTTAAACCCATTTAAACCCCAAACTCAGGTCACTGTATCCAAGATACAAACTAATTATCACAAATGTTATTTTATCCCACCTACAAGAATAATAGGCTATGGTAAGCATCTTGTGTGAAACCCCGGTGAGCCTGCCAAACTGGCTCCTAAAGTTGATATACATGTCAAGGTTTCAGGCGATTGGTGCTATTTTTCTTTTTTCTTTTTGCTTAAGGGAAGTGATACAAGACTAGTGGGAACAGCAACACCTACATTCACAGAACTGTTCATCTAAGCAATGCAGGTTAATATGACTAATAATATCAATCAGATGCTCCCTCGGGTGTTCCTCTCCATCTCAAAGAATTAAACCCGAGGAGGATTTCGATATCAGATATATATGCTTTTGAGATGGCTTGGACCTTAAAGCGCTTAAAGGAGAAAGGCAACACCGGCAGAGAGATCAAGATGGCACATGGAACCCTACGAAATTCAATGAGGGTGAGAAAAAAAAAAGTGTATGTGGACAGTATCAGTGTCTTATCTTTCCTGCTCCTAATCATTCAAGGATGCAACGAGCCGCCCAAAAAAGCTTGGGAGAGTTATGGGAAAATAAAACTCTTTGGTCATAACATAAGTCTCTTTGCTAAGCATCAAGAGCCTAGGGCATGTTCTTTCCCTTTTTAACTCTGGTGTTGATGGATAGAACAAACAACAAACTGATAATCTGCATATTTCAGGAGATTAAAAAAATGGGCATCTTTCCTGTGTGCTTCAAAACCTTCAGTCAAGTCTGTTTCATTCATGTCCATTCCAACTTAAATTGACCCATCCTCCCACCTCCTAACCAAATAGCATTTGTGTTTCTTCTTTTCCTTCACTTCAAACAGGCAATTCCCAGGACAAGGCCGACAGAGTACCACAAAAAGCCTCATTTTGAGATATCAGCTGTTGGTTGATAAAAACAAGTTCTTGGAGCTCCAACTCTTCTGGCCCAGGCCAGCATGCTAAATGTGAATCTCAGTGTCTTTTTGCAGATTAAGCACTTCTAAATCACCCCTTCTTTAAGAAAAGAAAATACTGGAGTTATCTAGATAAAGACTGATGTTTACAGCAGTGGTTCTCAACTGTCTTTGATTCAGGACCCAGATTTGTGGCGACTCAACACTTAATCAAGATTGCTTATCATGCAAAAGTAAACAAATGTGCCCATAAAATTAAGCTTACTAAAATTTACTTTCAGTAAATTTTCTTCTTGTAAAGAAAATAATATATTTTCTGAAGAAAAACAAAGAAAAGAAAACTTTTAAACTTTTAATGAAAAATGACCTTTATCACTAAATTAAAATTGAAAATGTTTCATGCAAGTAGCATGTGATGTGAGACGATTGAGATGCCCTCAGAGGAAAAGTGTTCCGACAATCACAACATCCATGCAAGGCTTCGCTGACACTAAGCCAAGGCAGAAATATATACAGTACATCAGTACACACGCATGCATGACCCCTCCTGGAGCTTTTACCACTTCCTGGGAAAACAATAGAGAGAACAAAAAGTCAACAAACCAGAAGAATGTAAAGAGGAATGTGAAATAAAATGGAAGAGTGGGGTGAGTGATCCCTTGTCTCCGACTAGAGCAATTCTTTCCATTGATTCAGAGTTCAAAGAAGAACACGAGCTATAAAAATCTCATCAGCTCTAAACAAATGGAGAGCACAGACAGCTCAACATGCGAAAGAATAATAATAATCTCTCAGCACCACAGTCTAGATCTTGACAAGCCAGAGAGGTTGTACAATCTAAACACGTCAAGCTCTAAAAACAGACAACATCAGATACGATTTCCGGTGGTAAAACCGGGTACGATCGGTGATATCTGAGCAAGCACATATAGCTACTGTGTGCAACGGATGATCTCGAAGCGATCTCACATACGTGAAAACCGGGGATGGCGGGTGGAGAGCGGGTGTCTAGGTGAACGAGTTGGAATTTGTAGAAATATTTTCCCTCACTCCTCACTTTGATGTGAATGATCACCCTCTAAGATCTTGTCCTTCGCTCTTACTGGGTCAGGGTGGGGCTCCCGGGCGATTGTGCATATGTGTGTGAGTGTTTCACGGGGGTCGCCACATGGAAGGGCCGAGCGGGGTTTTCCTGGAAGCACATCACACCCGGCTGCGTAACTGTAGCCTGGGTCGAGCGGTCGGTGTGTCTTATCACTCTGTTCAACGTCCACCTGAAACAATATTTGCACATGAGTGTTCAATTTAACATTTGGGTGACCCCTTCAGCATGGTTATGAAATGCTGCAATGTGGCCCAACAGGAGGATACAACACATGATCAAAAGGAGAACTGTAAAGATAAGCAAATGGACTAAATCGCCTCCAGAAACCTCCTTCTATAGTCTTCACAAATAATAAAAACCGAGACCAAAACCTTACATGGTGACCTTTTTCGACCAAAAGCCTATAAAAAACTTTAACATGACACAGCAAAATGAACAAGACCGTGATCAGTCACGTTCAAACAGAACATCCCACATCTTGTCTCAGCAGATGTTCCCTTTAATTTGAGCTCCTAACGCAACACTTAACTAATTGCCTCCACCTGCACTATAAACGTATATGACATCATCATTTCTGTGAAAACGGGTGAGAACATCTAATGATTAAACACCAGCACAGCATTCTTGAACGAAACTTTAAATACTAGAATGTCTCTCTAAGACGATATACTTTTGGCTGACATTTCTCTTATGCTCAACAAGGCTGCATTTACCCAATCAAATATACAATAATATCATTAAATATTATTAAAATGTAAAATGACAGTTTTATATTTAATACATGTAAATGTAATTTTTTCATGTGATGGCAAATTTGAATTAACAGCGGCCGTTATTCCAGTCTTCAGTGTCACATGATTCTTCAGAAACATTCCAATATGCTGATTTGTGTTTAAGTAAATTGCCTGACCTTCTCAGGGAAAACTAGTCCTGTCTGAACAGACAGCAATTAGAATGAATTATGGTTGTATAACCATTTTTATAAGTACAACTTACACAGCATATAGATATTTTGGTACAAACTATCCATAATGATATGCAGGTACGGTACAGTAAATACACGAATCTGAGACCCTTAAGGATGTCACAAGGGCAAACAGGGAAATGTGGTGTGAATGAGGGCAGACAAACACATTCCTCCTGTTTGATTCCAGCAGATTAACGACGTGGGGAAGGCTTCTGAAAACTTGACTTATGTGCTGTTCTGCAGCGCTGAAGGTTTTGAACCTGAGCTAGCCCTGTCATTGAAACCAGACCTCGTCATCCCTGTCTCCTAATAAATCTGTCCCGCTTGTGCGTGCATTAAAACTGACTCACCTGGACAGCGCACTGGTGCCTGCAAGGCCTTAATAACGAAATATGCCATTTAGTGGAAGAACGATCAAACTTCCTTTACCAGGCAAATATGCACATAGTTATAATATAATAGTGGCCAAAAAATAATGATGGATTCAATGGAGAAAGGCACCGTTAACCCTGAGCACATGACCTGCCATTTGATCCGCTCTTGGACCTTGAAATGAAAACGTTGAGTGGGAAAAAGCAGTGTGATCCTCTAAAACGATTTAGTAATTCCTGAAGTGAAGTTTGGTCAGGCGGCATGTATAGCCTGGGTTCACGGAGGCTGTGTCTGTATGTGTGTGTGAGTCTGCCTGACCAGATTGTGGTCGAGAAACAGTCCCATGAATCCCAAACTGATCAAGCTCTCTTTCCCCAATCCCTAATTACATACAGAGCCCTGTGGTGGGACAGCACCAGAGGAACATCGCTGACCCCGGACGAAAGACAGGGGTGTGTGTGGTGAGATCGAGTCATACTGAATGTATAAACATCAGTTTCAGGCCAAAGGCGGGTGTGTTAAAGCAGTGTAGATCTGTGTATTTGGAAGTTTGTGTGTGAAAGCGTGGGAGAAAGGTCTGCGGAAAGAGTCCGGCTGTCCAGGGGCTTTTCTGTACAGTGAGACGTGGGACTTAGGAGGTGAATTTGCACAGCAACTGCAACATGACAAAGCATCAAGGGCTAATTCTAGAACAAGGAGACAGACAGACTGACAGGCAGTCAAAAGAGCCAAAGGAATTTCGACAGCTCCTGCTCCCAGCTCTCCATTTCCCATGCTGGTAATCCTGCCTAGTCCCTCTCACATGTTCCAGGGCAGGTAACTGCTGCTAATGCCACCACATGCTTTATATTTAAAGGCTACGGGGCACGTGGGCAGAAACAGAACGCTCTTATTGCAAACTGTTGGAGAGGGGGAAGAGATATAGAGTGAGATTTTTTTCTTTACACAAGAAATTTTTAAACAGAACACACTAGGATTAGAAAAAAAAAATCTTACTGACCACAAATTAGAGTTGACAAAAAGTACAGACTTTGGTACCAATGTTACTAACATTTTAAAATTGTGACGCTTTGATTGCTGTTGAGCGGAATCGTAAACACCTCTGATTGGCCATTGTGTTCACGCGCTCATCGGATATGTCTGTGATTGGCTACAATGATCAATAAACGGGAACGTTTGAGAGCACACGGAAGTGTTTGAAAGTTTTTTTTTTTAAACGGGAGTGGGAGCGTTTGAAAGCACAAGCAGGCATCTGTGTAAGTGCCCGGTGAAGAGCGTCAATGACTACGTTTACATGCAGCCAATAACCCGTTCAAAACCGGGATATTAGCAATAACCCGGTCGCGAACGGCCATGTAAACACCGGCAAAAACCCGAATATGCTCATATCCCGGATTTTAAAAACCGGGATATTATACCTGGGGTACCCCTTTTCTAACCCGAATTTTTGGTCATGTAAACGCGCATCGGCATATCCCCATAGTGATGTGTGTTCTGCGCATGTTCTATTCGCAAGGAATCTTGGTCTTTTGAGTAGAGAAACTTCTTGGCGCATACAAAACCCCGCGTGCAGTATACCGGAAGTAAACATGGCGAGACGCAGCACAGCATACTTTTGGAGCGAGGTCAGTAACGTTACCAGCACCAAAGCGCAAACAAAGGCGATCGCTATCTGCCCCGAACTATTCATTATCCGCGTGCTGCTGTTGTTGTTGTCTTTGGATACAGGAAGAAGAATCGGAAATGACGCATATTGCGTCTTAAGGTTGTCCGTACGTCTTGACGCTAACCGCGCGTCGCGTTTACATCGGGATATTGCAATTCCATGTATACAGGAGTAACTCTCTCTGCTCACGCATGTAAACGGGTTATCCCTAATGTTTCAGAAACCCGAATAGTGACCTTAACCCGACCATAACCCGAAATTTGGCTGCATGTAAACGTAGTCATTGATGTATATTTACAACATGTTTTTGAAGCGCTGATCATTGTAGCCAATCACAGACATATCCGATGAGGGCGTGAACACAATGGCCAATCAGAGGTGTTTACGATTCTGCTCAACAGCGCTCAAAGACTCCCATTTTTTAAATTTCAGTATCGATAACTCTACCGCAAACCTTTGAACTGTAGTGTAATTCAATATCTACTGATATAGAATAATGTTGAAATCTTTGACATCAGCTGATAACCAATATGTTATAGATATATCATGCATAACTAGATCTTTTTTTAAAAACAATTCAACTCAAAACACAAGTTAATTTGTCAAATCTTAAATGAGCTGACAGCAGCATCAAATTCATTTCACAAGGAGCTGCATGTGAACGTAACCATATTTATCGCTCTATACCAGCACCGTAATCTGCTACTGTGTGAAGGCAGCCAGAGTGAATCAGAAGTGAATGGAGTGCCGCAGCCGGTCCCACATCCCTCCACTCACTGAGTGAGATCTCACTCCCTCTGTGCCCTTGTAAACACATTCTCCAGCGGTAAGGCTATCTGCTGCGGTGCACTTGTGCTGGTTATAGGGCTGGGTCACAGGCAGCCAGCACTGCTTTAAGCCCTCCTCACAGGGCCTGCCAAGAGGAGTCAGCCTGGTACACTGTGCAGCGCTCGCAAAGCCCTCTCCCACGGCTATTAGTGACCATTCATCTGGGGAGCCTGGGAAAATGCATCTGAACCCGGCAGGCCATCAGGGGGAACAGCCTGCCAGGTGTTCCCTCCCCCTCTGCCACACCAGCACTGTAAGCCATGGCACCTGTGGGAAAGAGGAAGGGGCTCAGCGAGGAGGAGGGGTATGAAGCAGCCACCCACCTCTTTTCTCCTCCCCTTCATCCATTAAGACCTGCTTATCAGATCAAACACACTGACGTGGGGGAACGTGCACAGGTAGATGTAAGAGTTACCAAAAATGGGCGAAAGTGCAAACAGCTGCATTGTAACTGCCTCAGCGTGGCTGAACTTGATGGAGGGCTACTTGAAATTTATTATGTGTGACACTACAGTAAAAGAATATTAGAGCTACTTCCATTTGGACAAATAACCTTTATAACCTGTAGGAAACTAAGAACTAATGAGAAACGACCAAGCACAAAAATGTATAGTTATAGTTAATGTTTACCTTAATGTCCACTACAATCAAACTGTACATTTATAATATTTTTAATACATTTACAATATATTTACACTACTTTATTTTTTAAATCTATCGATATCTTCAAGGTTGCGTTTATTTTATGAAAAAAAAAAAAAACACTATTGTTGTCAAAATTATTACAGTTTAATTTTCTATTTTAATATATTTTAAAATGCAATTTTTCCTGAATTGGTGCTCAAGAAACATTTATTAATATTCAATTCACATTTATTTGTCACATACGGTATATATATTATTGTTTAAAACATTTGTTCTGCATAATATTTTTGTGGATTTTTTTCAGGATAGATAAATAGAAAGTTCAAAAGAACAGTTTGAAAGTGTATTTGAAAACACTTTTGATAAATGTAACGTGTCCTGGCTGAATAATAATGAAAAAAACATTAATAATGAAAAACACTATTATTTCAACATTATATGCCATGTTTTAGACAAAACAGTAAAGAACTGTAATATTGGTGAGAACTATAAAATCGATGCATCCCTAGAAAGTACAGAAATATTTGTACATGGTTTGAAAGAGAAATTAGGTTCACATACCAAAAACCTGTCACGTTTTCGTCAAGCTGATATAAAAGGAGCAGTGCACATTGAACGATGACAGTCCTTTTTAACAATTATCGGAGAAACATACTTGGATTTCGGTCCTGGCATGTTATACAACAACGTTGTTTATAAATGCCAGTGGTGCTTTCATGCGTGACCACATAATTGTGTTGCAAGAAAACTGAGTCATCAGAGTCCCGATGTTTAGTCGATCAAAATCCTTGCTAGTGCCCAAATTCGATACACAGATTCACACAAAATCAATTTCACAAAAATTAGTTACATTCCAAACTGAAAGAATGCGAAGTGAGTCATTCATTAAGTTCTCAAATGCGTGAATGCTTGCTTAAAATGGATACAATTGGATTACTTTTGTGAACTCTATTGCAGGGGATTGATCTTTCAATTTATGGGTTTTCCCAGAAAAAAAATACTCCTGGAAAAATGAGGTCAGAGAAAGTTAAGAAAAAGAAAACAAGCATCTCTTATTCTGTAACTCTAGCAATGAAAGACACTGAGTTGATTTAGCTTCATCTTTAAAAAAAAAAAAAAATTATTATTTGGCAGAAACTTTGAGCAACATTCTAATTAGCTCATGTTCTCCGTTTAAACCTAATAACTCTATTTTGAATCTGTAGCATCAGATATTAGGTTAAAGCCCTTGAAACGTAGCAGCAAACAAACTCTGGGTGACAAACATAGTCATGCAGGGGCTGCAGTGATTTCTTTCTTAAGAATAGGGATTAATCGGGAAAAAAAGACATTTGCCTTGAGTGCAACAAGTATACCGTTCATCTCACTCCAAAAAGCATTATTTCTTAATAAGGGGGAAAAGTCAGAAAGAAACCTTACTTTTGCCCTTTTCAGGGCAGATATGCTTCAACAAATGGCTATATAAAACATTGCAATCTGCTGTCTTCCAGCAAAAAAACATTTTCTTGGTTAGTGTGCCAAGAGTTCGGCTCGTGCTTCCACCAAGCCAAGACATTTGGTGGGAAAAGTTCCCCCTTTCCCGCCCTCTCCAAAGCATAAATAAATCAACTCACTATGAGCTAATGGGGAAGCATGAGGTAGCCAGTCAGAGAGAAGCTACAAGGGCTGACATTTGAAAAATGGCCTTTGCAGCTGAGGAAATGTGTCGGCATGTGACACGCTCACTGGATATGATAAATGTGACATGCACGTTCAAACAACCACACAGAGGTTGACAATAGACACATCTAAGCTGAGACTGAACACAAAACGCCATGCTTGATGCATGCATGATGAAACCATGTCGGCTAACACATACAAGAGAGGAAAAATAAGTGAGTTCACACAAAAGGATCTGGGGAGAGTTAATAGCTGTTGATAGCCGACAGCTGGAGTGGTCACATGTTCTGTGACTGGGAAAATCGCAGAACTCTTTGGGTACATTCCAATCGCCTGAAAGTGTCGCGAAGTGGACTTCACAAGGTATTTGGACATTTGTATTGGAATTACAAACCATAGGGGGTGTGTATACTCAGTCCAGCAGACTCTGCAAACAATATAGGAATCAAGGATACACTGAATGTCACCGCCATACATATTATAAATGAACCAATCACATGTAGGCTATAAAATTTTATATAAATATTTATCATTAAATGTTGGGGTTGAGTATAACCAATTATATTCATTTACTATAATTCCAATATATAATTATACATACAAAAAAGGATATTTCTAAATAAAACATGTATATTTTATATACATTCAATAATCAAGTCATCACTAACAGATTAAGTAAAATATAACGAATATATAGGCTAATATAGTGCATATATGTAGCGAAAGAGTTCATTTCTCTAGCGAACTAACAAGCTGTGGACACTGAATGACTTGCCTGAGGTAAATGACATAATGCATACTTAGGATATTGTTTACAAGCTGCTTTACTGATGTCTTTCTGCCGTTGAAACACTAATTGAGCGATTACACAAGATACGTTTCAGTAAGTTGTACTGTATCTTTCAACATACCATAAGATGTTCATTCACGTTTATTAGGAAGAGAATCGCATTCCGCCCATGCAGCTGCTTAAACTAAGGTGCCTTTATAGTGATGTCACGCCACATTAATGAGTGTCAAAACGGCATTTATTGTTTGAATTTCGTGAGAAAATGGACACAATTAAAAAAAATGACACTTTGTTTCTTATCGAAAGTAACAAAAAACGGAGCTTATTGCGATTATTGATGGTTAATGGTGGTTAGGCTACAACGCTGTATTCGTCTTGAACATATAAGACACACGGAAATTTGCGGGACGAATACGTGTACCGTTACACCCCTAAAAAACATTTAATCAAATGTCAGAAAATTTGTTCAATCAATCAATCAATCAACATTTATTTATACAGCCCTCTACAACACTCAAGGTGAACCAAAGTGCTTTCCAGAGAAAATAAATAAATAAATAAAATAAAAATAAAATAAATATATATAATGACAACAATATAATGCAAAATATAATAAAATATATATACAAAATATAAAAAGCCACAAAACAAAATGTAAAAACAAAATGTATGTCACAAAGAAAACACAAAATGCCACAACAACTGCTATGAATTAAAAGCCAGTCTAAATAAATAAGTCTTAAGCTTAGCCTTAAAGAGGCCCAAGTCAGTGATTATATGTATATCAGCAGGTAGCTTGTTCCAAAGGCTTGGCCCAGCTACAGAAAAAGCCCGGTCACCCCAGAGTCTGCACCTTGTCCTTGGGACTTCCAGCAAAAGTTGATTTGTTGATCTAAGATCAACCTCGACAATAGGCTAGGACTGGGCGCGTTCGGGTCGGGACGCCATTAGAGTATCGCGATACGTACCGTGGGTAGTGTATCGTGTTTTTTTGGTTCAGTTTGAATACACACTGAATAAAATTATAAACGCAACACTTTTGTTTTTGCCCGCATTTTTCATGAGCTGAACTCAAAGATCTAAGACTTTTTCTATGTACACAAAAGGACTATTTCTCTGAAATATTGTTCACAAATCTGTCTAAATCTGTGTTAGTGAGCACGTCTCCTTTGCCGAGATAATCCATCCACCTCACAGGTGTGGCATATCAAGATTTGTGAACAATATTTGAGAGAAATAGGCATTTTGTGTACATAGAAAAAGTCTTAGATCTTTTGAGTTCAGCTCATGAAAAATGGGGGCAAAAACAAAAGTGTTGCGTTTATAATTTTGTTCAGTGTAGTTACGCCCCTAATATATATATATATATATATATCACATAAAATAAAATAAAAACTAAATATACATATTAAATATACATTCTTCATAAAAGATACTTCATATCTGCTGAGTGGGCACCCTCACATGTGTGTATGTTGCACTAGAAAAGGAGATCAGCTGGTTAGTGTTTGACCTCAACATTGAGCATGTGACCCTTGCATTTATTTCCCAGTCACAGTTCAGCTCCATTTCCTGCCAGAGGCCTAAAAAATACTTTTAAACTTCAAGGTTTATGAACACAAGTGAAGGAGACAGCCTGTCCATGCACATACACCCTTGTGAGTGCCTTTCCTCATTTGTTATGCTTATCTGTCAGAGATAATGAGTCAGTCTTTCTGATATATTGGACAATAACCCTGTTCTCACCTGGACCAAGGGCGAGACATTGCATTTCTCACAGCTGTTATATACACAGTGAGCAGTGATTCATGATATGCTCTTCAGATCTGAAATCGTTCTCTAATGAGAGGTACTGGACACATACACCATGTCATGAGTGAAAGTTGAGGTAAGTTAATCTTTATCTGGGAAACCAGCTACTGACAGACAGATCCTTAAACCCCTATTAGCTAATGCCAGACTATAAAGAATCTGCCTCCTTGCTTTTTTTATCTTGTTGTCTGACTTATCTCACAGCAGCAAGAGGAGAGTAAAACAAGCAAAAATGCATGTAATACTAGCACTGAACAACAAGAACATAGAAAGATGAGCACCTCTGCAGTGGTGCAGCCATTCTTTGATGGGCCGTGAGAGGGGCAGCAACATCTAAAGAGGAGAAATTTCTTTTTATGAGCTTAACTGCCCTGTAATCTACCTCTCTCAGCGGGACTTGGCCCATGCAGTGAGTCAGCCTTTTACAGTCTTTAAGTGCTACCTGTGTAGAAAGAACCGCCTCCCTTAAGCCCCCAATACACATCAAGCGAAATCGAAGAATGAATGGGAGTGATGTCATTTCAAACTAAATCTGGCTAAAACAAAGTTTCAGTGGTTTGAAACAGCTTGCTTCCTCTTTTGTATACATTTAAAGTTAGTTTTTTTTCTTGCTGGCATGCAGGTATGGCCTCGATTTCTCCACTTTGTTTTGAAACCTTTCCCTTCCAACTCTGGGACAGCCGTGTACAGAGTGCCCAAGCTGTGAAGCAGTGTGACATGTCTCATGTTTATGAAGGAGAGATCGTTTCTAAAGTAGGTGTGAGGGAAAGACACAGGTCTTTACTTGCAGCTTCATCACGGGTAATTATATATTTCAATAGCCTATAGCAAATTGTCAAATATTCAGGTGCAACATACCTTGACAGGTACATTCGTAATTGTATTGGAATATCACAGTGGTATTTGTGGTTGAATTGGGTACAAAAAAGTAGACATAAATCAATATTGAAGGGTTGGTCAAAATCCCTTGCCTCTTCAAATACATATATAATCATATATCATTTTGAATGGTTATATACTTCCTTTATAAAAATCAATAATCAAATATATTCATTATCACATAATAATTTTTATATTCTTGTGCTTGTGAAATTATATTTTCTTAAATGCATGGATGCAAGTAACCAGTTTCTTTTAGGTGCATTCCAATCTTACTTTGAGATTGCACGTAGTACACGCAGGACACGAAGGCCACGTAACCCACAAGGCCGTTTGTCTCTTTCTCTGGGATCAGTAGAAAGGTTAGAGGGTCCTAAAGGCAGCGTGGGCACATATGATTCTTCGCTGGACATATGGTCAAGCTATATTGAGCGTTACTATCAAACTTGAATTGTTGTATTAAAATGTATTCTTTCCAGTATATTTCCTTCCTTGGGAGTAAATGCCAGTGATCTGTTTTTCTCCCAAACGAGTGAATGTTTTAGCAGTATGTTTTGGTATACTTAACTGATAATAAGGAGCTCAGACTCTCTTCAGCCTTGATGGGAGCTGTTATTTGCTAGTGTCTGTTATTTGTGTGTGTGTGCGTATGACATTCTATGTAGGTTCTGGACGGTCGGACCAGACACCCCGGCGCCCTTCTCTAACCTGCGAGGCCACCACAGGCCTAAATCCAATGAGTGGACGACAACTATCTTTACTAATGGCGATAGGCACCCCTATCTCCTCACATGTGTTAAATTGTTTAGGCTTTAATGTTTCTTAGCCAATGAGAATCATTCAACCTGTAAGCAATGACGTAGCTTAGACCTTGGAAATGGTATAACTGCTGTGATCTTTGTAACTGTAAGGGAGGCGGCCTACGAACTCCTGTGTGAGTCTTGAAGCTGGCTTCTGCTGATGAAAATGCAAACTATCTTCAGTAAAACTTTTCTTTAATTTTTTATAATTCTGACTCCGGGTCTTCATTCTTCATATCTGGTTCTGGGTCTTTGACTGTATACCCCTTACAATATAGTTAAACATTATTAGACATTACTGAACATGAGGAATGGGTCTGTACGTCACCATCTTCTGAACAAATGCCAATGGCGTAACTAAAGAATGCCGTTAAATATCAAACATTGCCAAACAAACAGCAACAACTCTAAAATGTTTGTTACAGTCATGTTTTTAATACAAGTTTAGTGCAGAAAAATGACCAAAACATCTTGGCTCTGTTCCAAAATCTAGTGAGCTGCCTTGCTGTATACTGCTTAAATGCCTTCTAAGGTGACATCCAAATTGAAAAGAAACCTCTTTTTGGACGTTTTGGAACAGAGTGCATGTGTGCTGTACCTTCAAGACAGAGTGGAGCAGTCAGGGTGAAATCTTTCCTCTGTTTGGGCTGGATCTTCTGGTATCTTGCCTCTTGAAACTGCCTCACCCTTGGCTCCAATGCATCTCTTATCAGAGAGCCGACTTCCTGTAAATACAAACACATAAGTGTTTGCGTACATATTTGCAATCTTGATAAAGACAAACCTCCCAAGATGACATTTGTCTTAAAACTTTTATATGGAGCTCAAATTTAACTAGAAGTGCTGCATGTAGCGTTAAACCTGGGAGGGAAAATCATTCAAAGCCTTTCGGCTGTGTGGGCCAACCAAAACATATCTTATAAAAGGCAGGAGGAGGATGGGGGGGATCCCCAAGAGTAGATCCAAATTCCAGATTTCTGCAGTATCAGCCAATTGAAGTGTAAGAGGACATACACAAACAAACAGAAACACACCCTAATTCCCGTACCTTCCTGTGCTCTGCAGAGAACCAGCTGGTATTGTCTTCTTTGCCTAAGGGCAGTATGTGAAGATCCACTAGCACTGCGAAATTCCCACACTTTGAGAGAGAAAAGAGAAAAAAATGGGGGTCTTAAATACAACAAAAAGTCATCACTGAGCTGATTAAATGACACCTTTAAATCCATAGCTGAAGGCAAGTCACACCATCCTCTTCCGTTTGTCTTTGTGCATCTGCTTCCCCCCTCTCTGCCCACCACGTTTACAAGCTTTGTAAACGCACCTCATTAGCATCATGTCAGTAACCAGATACACTTGATCTCAGAGACGATGGTGTTAAAACTAAAGACGTACTGAGGACTGACACAGCAAAGGATTTGCAGGCTTTGCTAAAGGATGACCTCGCTAACCTGCTAGTTTATGGAAATGTGACGAGAAGAGGGCCAGATTCAGGGAGGCTCCAGAACTTCGTCCGAAGAGTGGAATTATTGGAGCGCTGCGTCAGCACGTCAGGGACAATAAGTCACGGCGAAGTAGGAGAGCCAGAGCAGTCGCGGCCGTTTAAGCACTTGTTACATCTCCACTCCACACTGGCCTGATTATGTTTTACACATGAGCGCAAGAACGAGCCTGTCACTGTGCTCCGGTCCACTCACACAGGCCTTTCCTGGACCACCCGCAAGAGGACGAAGAGGAGCCGGCGCTGAAGCATGTCAACACCTGAGCTCAAAGCTAGATGTGGCCACATTGATGCTGCGGGGACGCAAGCTTGATAGACAATAGGAGAAACGAGCTGATGACATCAGAGGGGATCAGACGGAAAGAAATTCCCCTTTTCAAGACACAGTCCAGAACACATTCTAGAGCACTTCCAGAGTGCCTGATGAAATCCTGATAGAACACGAATGAGCGAGTGTGTTTTAGTGGGCCCTGGAGAGGAGCTAAAGTGGCTCGGGCCAGGCGGTAATGCTCTAGGTCCGTGTTTCTCCGAGGCCAGCTGGGAAAGGATGACGTGAGAACGTGAATTAGAAGGGTGTGTTGGGTAAACCCCATTGTTTAGCACCGCTCTATGGCTACACTAGTTTTCTCTCTCTCTTTACATCTTTGTCTCTTTCTTACTCGTCACATAAGCAATGATTTATGCCTCCCCATACCGGTGGAATCTACAGCGACTGAGTAAATAAAACGTCTCCAGCATTCTCGTTTGGCTTCTAACCTCCGAATTCATCTCCAGTCAAGCAGGATTACGGCACATTATTAGCACACAGACAGGCCAAATCGTGCTGCCAAATAGCTTTGTTTTTGACATGAAAGCATATTTTCCTCTAATTGCTGCTTTGTGTACATGAGGGTTAGTTTGATGGCGGCCGTGTTGAACTTGAGGGACAGGCTGCCCCCTTGTGTCAGACTATGGAAGTGTGTTTTTTAAAGATAAGCAGCTATATATAGGTGGTGGTGGTGACATGAGACAACTCTGTTAGGATCTGTGTCAAGGTTGTTTTTCGTTTCATTGAGATCCTTACAGATACATTCATTCCAATATCCGTGATAAATCTCATCCGATGCAGCATTGAAGCCAAGTTAATCCTTTGTGGGCAAGCGGAGACAAGAGCTAAAAGAAGAAACAGAGGAATCTTTATGTATGCGTGTATGTGGAGGACAGCAGATCCTTTAGAAAACACTGGGCGGCTTTCTCCTCACGTCTTTGTGCTGTGCCCATTCTGCAACTGACCAGTGGTTTCGGCTGACTGCCTTGCACAATTACCGTGGCGTGGGAAAGCATAGGAGGGAATGGACAGGAACTGTCAATCAGGCGGTGAAAAGGAGCTTGGCTTCGATGATCCCATAATGCATCTTCTTACGCTGCCTCTGGAACTGCCACACTAATCGCATGCTGTTCTGTTTTTCTCCACTTTCTTTTTGAAATCCGAAATATGCCATTACAGAAGACTGTAGGAATGTTCCCAGTGTTTGAGAAGCATGTTCGCTCGGCTTTTCCAGGCCCTGTGTGACTATGGGACAGAGAGAAACCATAAAAATGGATTTGCCTAATATGGGGGTCTGTCTTTAAATGGGAGTCAATTTGACATACAGTGATTGGAAAGAATAATGAGGTTCGCTTGTGAAAGGATTAGTGCCATTGGTAGCAATGAGATAGTTCTCCCAAAACTGAAAATCATGTCATTTACTTTACCCTCATGTTGTGTTTCAAATCTGCATGCATTTCTTCCTTCTATGGAGCACAAAAGAAGATATTTTGCTAAACTTTTTTTTGTTTTGGACATCATTGACTTTCATTGCATGGGAAAGAAACAGTTGAATGTGAGTAAATTATGACAGATCTTTTCATTTATGGATGAACTATCCTTTAACACCTGTTTGATTGGATGAAAGGATGTTGCACATTTAACAATTGTACTGTTTGCATGAATAGAAGCAAGTTAAACACTGTTGCATTACCAAGCTACAATGAAGGAATCCAGAAGATGTGGACTCGTATTTGTTTTGTGAGAAATAAAAAAATAGTTCTTAGGCAAAATTTCACAATAACAAATACTACAGCCATCCAAAAGTCTTTTATTATGCCCGTAAACAAGAAAATCATTGGCTGTATTTGTAGAAAATGGTATTAAAACATAAGTTTTGCAACAGTTACTTTTGCAACGGTTTTGTTGAATGCCTTAAAGAAAAGCCTTTCAGGGGGGAAAAAATCTGCCAGAAAACAGCTGAACCAAGAGGTGATCTCTGACCTAAGCCGCTAGCCCGCTACACAACCTCTGTTAAACAATCCCTTGGCAGATACATTCAATTTCTCTGTTTGCCGAGTAACAAATCCTTCACTGTTGTGCAATGACAGTCTTGACAGCTCTGTGTCACATTCTAAAGGAAGAATGATACTGTCTTCGGGAAATCTTTTGCAGATATTATCTCTTCACTATATTATTGTATATCGGGCTTGAGGCAAAGAACAGCTTTTTCTTTTTCTACATCCTTTCGTTTGTTGATCCTCGTTGAATACACCTGAGGCTTTCTGTAGGTCAATAACCTCCTGATTAAACTCGTTCTTACCTTTCACTCTTTATCAGATCACCATGGCCTGCCAAAAACACACTACTAAGGCCCTGAAACCAAACAAACAGTAAAACAGAACAGTACCAAATCAGTCCCTGCCGCTCTGACCGAAGACACTAAGCTGTGCTATTTTCTACTCCCAATCGCTAAGAAAACACATGAGGCAAACCGGGTTGCTTTCGGCTTTTTGGACTCCTGGCTCTGCTCTGCATCACTTGCAGTTCCCAAGATGCTCCCGTGTTACCTACTCTTATCAGTTTCACCCTCCCTAACTGAGATTTCTCCTGCCCTCACTCTGATTAGTGTCGGGCAGTGGGCCCAGAAGCGTTTGTGCAGCAGTTGCCTGTTCGCCACCACACATCCCTGCCCTTTTACCACTGCTATCGCTGCTGTGAGAACCAGACCCCCTTTCTCTGCACTTAGCTCCAGGGCTAACATTAACCAGCCACAGATGTTTATGCTGGGAGAGAGAAAGAGAGAATGAGAGACAGAGGGCAGCAGAAGCAGTCTCACTCAATAAAACTCCCCCCTCTGTCTAGCTCCGTCTTTGTCTTTGTAAGAGCGTCGCAGGTCGACGAACAGTCTCCGGAGCCTAAGGGAACTCTTTAGATCTATGGGTGTTGCCTGTTAAAAGTTTAAATCTTTGGTCTTGACTTGCTGATTTTGTATGGCATGAATCACCTGACGTTCCTTCAAGAGGGTCAACATTAACGTTGTCAGCAAGAGAGCTATGAGGCACAAACAAGTTTAACTAGATTTTTGCATGCAAAACTCAGCGCACTGATGCTAGTGTGATCCGGGTGGCTGCTAGGGTCGCTGCTATGTGGTTGCTAAGGTGTTCTGGTTACTTACTGACTCAAGGAAAAATTGCCCACCCCCAGCTCTCTAAGATATTCTGATCTCTAGATATGGCTCAGGTCTCTCCTTCAATGAAGGTCTATGGCATTTGACATAGCAGCACACCTCTCTTCAATAACCCAAACGATTTGAGACATCATTCAAATTCGCAGCGTATCAAATCTAATGTGGGATGAGTAATGAGCTTAAAGGGTTAGTTCACCCAAAAATGTAGTTCACCCAGTAATTACTCACCCTCATGTTGTTCCAACCCCGTAAGACTTTCGTTCATCTTCGGAACACAAATTAAGATATTTTTTATTAAATCTGAGAGCTGGATCACTCCTCCATAGGCTTCTTAAGGGATCGAAACTGGCCGGCCCAAAAGTTATGAAAGACATCGTTAAAATAGTCCAAGTGACTACAGTGGCTCAATCTTAAGTTTATCAAGCGACGAGAATACTTTTTGTGCGCAAAAAAACAAACAAAAATAACGACTTTATTCAACTATTCATTTCCTTCCCTGTGGGCCGTGAGATTTCACGTAGTGGAACTGTGGAATACATTCTGTGTTGTACGTCACACGTAGGCTCACTATTGGCCGACGCTGGTCATGTGTGTGATGCGGGTGACGTACAACACAGAAGCTTTGCGCAATATCACTACGTGAAATCTCACGGCCCACAAGGAAGGAAATGAATAGTTGAATAAAGTCGTTATTTTTGTTTGTTTTTTGCGCACAAAAAGTATTCTCGTCGCTTGATAAACTTAAGATTGAGCCACTGTAGTCACTTGGACTATTTTAACGATGTCTTTCATAACTTTTGGGCCGGCCAGTTTCGATCCCTTAAGAAGCCTATGGAGGAGTGATCCAGCTCTCAGATTTAATAAAAAATATCTTAATTTGTGTTCCGCAGATGAACAAAAGTCTTACGGGGTTGGAACAACATAAGGGTGAGTAATTACTGACAGAATTTTCATTTTTGGGTGAACTAACCCTTTAAGTTCTTAAATATAGCAGCAGGGCTCCAGACTGCAACTAAAACAGTCAAAATGTGACTAAATTATTTGAAATCTACACTGCAAAAAAAATCCTGTTAAAATTTACAGTAAATAAAAATATAAGGGAGCTGTGGTTGCCTGAAATTCACAGTAAAAAATACAGTACACAGGGTCAAAACAATATCAGGGTAACACACATTACACTAAAATAATGCAATAATATTAACTAACCATTACTGCTAACAAAATCAAGAAAAAACTAAACGCAGGGAATGTCTTTTCACATTTTTTTCCACTATAAATTATATAATTCATATTTTACTTGCAAAAACCATACATTTGCAGTATTTTGCAGTAAATTACATATAACGCGATGTTAAATTATTTTTAAAAAGTCACCATAAATGGTAATGTAACTTAAAGTTGAACAAATAACAGGTTTTTACTGAGGCATTTTTATTTTTTTCCTGTAAAAATAACAGTGCAGACAAAAAAAATCTAAAACGGTATGGTTTTGTCATATATCTCATGTTCTTTAATTACATCGTTAAAGTGTGTGCTAGTGTTTGCTCCATGCAACAATGAGCACATTATGAGTTATGATTCCCATGCATTTCATGAACAAATGACTCTTACAAACAATTTTTATTAACTATTTTAATATTATATTTTATTTTATTACTCACTCAGCCAGTAAATCGTTCAGTGGGATTAATGAGTTCTGAATTATGATATTGTAAAAACAAAAACATTTAAATAAATGTAAAAAACATGTCTTTTTTCTACCCCAAAAAATATTTGTCTAATTAAAGGTGTTTTGTTGTTTGTTTTTTAAATCCAAATGTGTATTATAAGTGCAAAAATTCCCTAATAATTTTTTATTTATTTTTTTAGTCTGGAGCCTTTGCTTAGGGTCAGGGGATTTGAAAACCTTAACACAAACCACTAACAAATCAGCATGATTATGACTAAGCTGGCCTTTATTTCTAGGGACTCTGTGAGTTAATCTCTGGATGTAAGCACACCTGAATTGAGTTCTTTTTTTTTTTCATAAGGACACAACCCAGAAGCAAAATTCCAACTGCAAGAACAGGCAGGAATATCACCTAGTAAAGCTCTACAAACAATTGAACAATATCGGAAAGATCCCAAGATTTCTAGTAAAAAGGAAGTATTGGGAAACAAAAAAAAACAAAAACAAAACATTCCTCCACTTCTTCACACTGTGGTTTTTATAATAAATGCTGCTAAACTACCAACATTAAGCTGGTGAATCTAAACATCTGTGGTAATTAACAAACTGAAATATTTCTTGGACATTTTCAAAAAACGACATGAATCCTAAATCCTCCCATGTCTGTTAAGCTGCATCCATCCCATTTTTCCCTCTGCATTTCAGAAATGACAACATATTTCCTTGATCCGGTGACAGTAACAGGATGCTTGGAGGTCCAAGTGTGTGGTCCGTATCTACCAGGGAAGTCGACCTAGCACATAAACCAGAGCCAAGACATCTGTCATACTACCCAGCACTTAATGTTCATACTCAAAAACAAAGAATCACGCTCTCCCATCATCTCCTGCACCAAATGGGTATAACAGCAGAGTGGCGTGGCAGGTCTTGTGTAAATATTCAGTGTCTTCTGAGGCGTTAAGTCAGGGCCTCGACTTGAAGCATGAGTCAATTTACGTGGGAGTATCTCATCTCCAACATTAACTGCCCCGCACCGTGGAAACATGACATTCAACTTAATGTTGCTGTGTCAGGATGTTCAAACAATCAATCTACGAATGGCTTATGAAAAGTCATTTTATAATGTAAAGATTTTTCTGATTTTCTACAGATTTGTTTGTACTTACAGTTTTCTTAAAGGGATAGTTCAGCCAATAACTAAATTTTGTCATTATCTACTCACCCTCATGTCGTTCCAAACCTGTATGACTTTTTTATGCATAATCAATGACTTTCATTTTGTAGACAAAATATTCTTTAAAAAAAAATCTTCTTTTGTGTTCCACAGAAGAAAGAAAGGCATGCGGGTTTAGAACGGCATGAGGCAAAATTCGGAGGAAATGTTCATTTTTTGATAAACTATCCCTTTCAGCTGGGATAGAAAAGAATACAGTATTGTAATATCTTGACACCGGTCGTATGCTCGCCTACAAGAGTTTAGCTGAGAACTGGGCCAGTTGATGGTATTGTTTGCCTCCCCGTTTTAAATGTCACCCTGTGGTCACAGTGTTGGGCATGACAGTTCCTTTCTCAGGGAGAGCAACATATATAACAGTATCATTATGTGCAGACTGGGAGGGTGAAGTTGGTGAGTGGTGCTCTCCCACAATGAAAAACAGAAAGACGGGAGAAATGATGAGTGAGAAAGACAGAAAGAGACAAATATGCAGCCAAAGTCTGGCACTAAACACGGATGTGTGTGATCCACAGCAGCGTCCAGGAACGAGAGTTAAAGCCTTCACTATATGAAACATCAACAAAGACAGAGACCCAGGGCTTTTCTAGCACTTAATAGAAACATCTGACATGCATTAGCACTGACATTCATTGACATTCATCTGGCCTGAAGATGAATAGACAGGGCCGGTCCAGCATGATCTGTGCTGCCGAGAAACACGGCCCGAGGAGACATTCAGCTGGATAGATGCATGCATGATTATAAACATCAAACTAATGTATTGTAAAAGAAAGTGACTGAGGTGGTATGGAAAATATAATACAGCAGCGTAACGCTATGTTGAAATCTGGACGTTTTTTTGTAGCATGGTTTGTCACAAACATGTAATGAGCACACACAAAGAACATGAAAAAGTGGAAGCTATGTTCTGTAAACTACTAAATTAATACATTCAGAGTGACAGCTGCATGCTGATAGCATTCATTTGCTGAGGCAACTACCCCCTCTAGTGTTTAGAAATGAAGTAGTTGCATTTTTTCAACAGCTCTGAATTTTTTGTTGATCTTGAGTCTCTATAAATAACTTATAATGCGGAAGCCCATTTCCGCCACATAAGAAAAATAAATCATGCTTTGGTAAATCACAAATAAGAAATTTAATTAAGTCATTATTATGACATTAAAATGAGAAAGTGCCAGGCTTCACAGACTTAGATTAAACCAGGATTGGGCCTTAGTTCAATTATTAATAATAATAATAATAATTCATTGCTTTACATATGGAAGGGAGAATCTCCTCGAACACCACTAATGTGGCAGCCATACAGCGCCAGAACGCCCACCACACACCAGCTTATAGGTGGAGAGGAGACGGAGTGATGAAGCCAATCAGTATATGTGGGGATTATTAGGAGGGCATGATGATGGACAGAGGCCAATGGACAAATGTGGCCAGGATGCCGGGGTTAAACCCCTACTCTTTTTTTCGAAGGACATCCTGGGATTTTTAAAGAGTCAGGACCTCAGTTTAACGTCTCATCCGAAGGAGTCAAGAACGGTGCTTTTTGACAGTATAGTGTCCCCATCACTATACTGGGACGTTAAGACTCACACAGACCACAGGGTGAGCAGCACACCCTGCTGGCATCACTAACACCTCTTCCAGCAGCAACCTGGTTTTCCCAGGAGGTTTCCCATCCAAGTACTGTCAGGCTCAACCCTGCTTAGCTTCACCGGGCAACCAGTCTTGGGTGATATGGCTGATGGCATAGGGCATTTTAGTAGTCTTTTATAAACGTGCCTTAGAGAAAAAACATTACTGGTGTGCATCTTGAGACAAAACAATGATACTGACATATTTTAAGATATGGCAGTGCAAGTTACTTTCAGTTAAAACAGCTCAAACATTCATTTTAGTCTGGGACTAGATTTAAGCCTTGTCTGTCCAACCGGGGGATGATATGCTAAGTCATCATTTTGTCATAGAAGGTCGAAATAAAAATATAAAAGTCATAAATTACATAAAAGTCATAGTTATGACATAAAAGTTGAAATTATAACACAAGCCATAATATGGTTGTCAAAAATCAAAGTCAAAACTATGACATAAAAAATCCAACTGATTAGATAAAAGTGAAAGATAAAAAGTCACAATTATGACATAAAAGGTGGAAATAAAAATATAAAAGTCATAGTTATGACATAAAAGTTGAAATTATGACATAAGCCATAACATGGTTAAGTCTAAAATTGAGGTCGAAACGATGACATAAAAAGTCCAAATGATTAGATAAAAGTAAAAGATTTTGAATTATGACATAAGTAATGATGAAATAAATAGGTTGAAATTATGACATAAAAATGTGAAATGATGATTAGATAAAAGTCAAAATGATGACAAAAAAATTCGACTATATAAGAAAATGTCAAACCTTGGAACTCAAAGATTTCGAAAACGTATTCGTTCGACAAAGAGTTCGAAAAGCCTCCTTGAGTTTTTTAATTTTTCATATTGACAAAATGTTAAGTTGTGGTGTAATTCTTATAACCTCTTGTGATGGCCTCATGCCCCTCTTAATAATTAATTATTTTATTTATTTATTACTGTTAATATCTATAACCTTTCATTTGCAATAAAAAAAGTTTTGACTATATATAACGTT
The DNA here is from genome assembly GCF_029890125.1 of Rhinichthys klamathensis goyatoka. Taxonomy (NCBI): domain Eukaryota; kingdom Metazoa; phylum Chordata; class Actinopteri; order Cypriniformes; family Leuciscidae; genus Rhinichthys; species Rhinichthys klamathensis. Next base: position 2,648,670 of record NW_026606652.1, on the reverse strand, counting down.
AACTTAGGTCATAATTATGACAAGCTCGAATTGTTCTCATGTGGCGGCAGAAAATCACATTTAATCACACTAAAAACTATAACGTGAACACAAAATACTGCAGCAATGACCAAAAGATCAAATAAATACTTCTACATACCTTAACCACAAATTTAGAGGACTGCATTCTGATGAAACACTGCAAAAGATCAAAGAGAAAGCGCTGAACAACCACAAACAACAAAGGAACTGGTCAAAATCTCCACATCTAATGAAACTTAAATCATTTCTAATGCTGAGAACATACAGTGATGAAACCCAAATCAGTAACGTTTTTATTTTTATTTCTGAGTGAAATACTCACGTGTTTGTGACAGAAGCAGCTGGATGGAGCTGAAGAAAAGCCCAAATCGAAACAAAGCAGGAATGGTGGTAAAAGAACGCTCACATACTTTTCTTATGACATTCTGGTCGATTAGATATAATTGGCAATATAAAATTAATATTTGTAATTAAAATTAGTCCAAAATAACGATAAAATAACGGTAATGAAAGAAGCTTGAATCAGTTCCTCCCGCCGATGGTTTGAAACTTGCCCTGTCACGTTAGGACCACAGCGCGTATAGTTGTCATAGAGACTCGGTCGGATATAGGCGGCTGCATATTTTGCCGGACAGTCATGATCGTTATTCGTAAATTGCGAAATATCCATGGTGTTATATATCTTAACAAAATTATAGTTCCGCATTGAATGCGTAATGTTGGCGATGTAAAAGCCAATGGTTGTTTTATTGGTTTCTGTTGTTAAATACTTTTTTAACTGGCATGTTTGGTTACCACATAAGAGCATGTGTTGTAAGCCCTATGGTTGTAAGACGTAAACACAATCTGCTGCTTGGCTAATGTCGTACGGTTTGGTTTTTCTTTCTTATGTTTTGGTTTGGTCGTTGAACAATAAGCTTAACATTGGGGAATGTACGAGCCTCGTAAAGTAAATTGTACACGTCTCCTCGCGTTTTATAAGCTATTGAGTTTATTTTTATTTACAAATCAGCAACAAGAGTTGTCATATGAAATAATTCTATAAGTTAATGCCATCAAGTCATTTTACTATGATAATGTTAATAGGTTGTCGACGTAAAATACTTGCTTAACTCCAAAACAGCATTTTACTAATTGTTTTGTAACTACGTAAGCAGTTTTTATGACCTCATATTATTTGTCTCCGGACTACTATTTATAAAAGAATTAGTCACGCCACATGGCCATTTAAAATGAACTATTAAAGGTAAAAAGGTCGGAAAACTAAGAGAAACGTTTACCTTAAATATACACTCTCATGTATGCTTTAATATACATGTTAACCTAAAATCTTGATGTTGGTTTAAATCAAAGATATTATACTACAATATTGATCAATCATTACATAAAATCATTATATTGTACTATTACACATGTGATCTATTAAGTTCTAAGTGTTATTACAAAGCAACTGACCTGTATTGATAATCTTCTGTGAATTTCTCTGAATGAAACCAGTACCACAGTATGTCTCGCATTTGTAAGAAGAAACCTGCTATGTGCACAGATGAACCACTTTCAGACAGTAACATCTGCCAAAAGATAGCTCTTTTGAGAAATATACTCAGTACTGCCTATGGACCTACTGGCAGACTGAAACAAATACACAACAATGTTGGGGGTCACGTCTTGACCACTTCAACCTCTACAGCGCTGCTCAAGCGAGTAGATATGTCTGAGCCGCTTCTCAAACTGATCTCAACTTCTGTTCAACATCACACCGCACGTTACAGTGACTGTGGGCTGTTTATGGGGATTTTCATGCTGAGACTTATTGAAAATACTCAAAAATATAACCTAAGAACAGTTGTGGCAGCCAAGTCATACAAACATCTTGTGGAAGAATGCAACCTGTATCTTAAAGGAGACTCTTGTGGTTGTAAGGTCTCTGTAGACTTCAGCAGCTGTGACTCACTCGTTGCCCTGGCCCGCAGCATGATCACCAGCAAACCAGCCTGCATGTTGAATAGCAGGGAGACACAGCATATCAGTTCACTGATCGCACAGGCCTTTCTGTATTCAATCCCTTGCAACTCTCCTGATGTGGCCTGCTTTGGAAGGACAGTTACCATCGGCATTGAGGGCCAACCGGTGAGCGATTCTTCTGTTTTCCCTGGACTGCTGGTGGATGTCCCTGAGATGCTTCAACCTGCAGATCTCAAGAGACTGGGATCTGGTCCATTTAAAGTGGTGGTTTTCAGTGCATCACTGTCAGGTGATATGTCTGAGGTTGGAGATGTAACATTGGAGATCCATAGGGGAGTGGACCTAGAGCTTGATCTCCTTCAGCAGCTCTTGAAGCTTGGGGAACAAGTTGTTAAGGACAAAGTGAGCTTATTTGCTTGTCAGAAAGTAGTACATCCAGTCCTTCAGCACTACTTCAGGGAACATGGAGTGGTGGTGATAGAGAGGCTTGGACTTGCCCTAATGGAGCCGTTTATCCAGATATCAGGTAGATATTTTTGAATATTTATAGAATTGAATATGAATTTATAGCTGTTTTCTAAATTGTTTAATATAGTTTCAAGTTGTATTTCCAACTCTGACTGTATATTTAAAAACTAATAATTTTTTCTGAATAAAACAACATTCAATGAAGAAGTTTTTTGATGGAAATACATCGCATGTTAAAAAACGTATTTTAAAACTAATTTCTTAAGAAAATAAACACAATTTCTACTTAGCGTTCTTACTTATTCAGCAAAGACGCATTAAATTGTCTAAAGTGACAAACAATTTTAATGTAAAAAAAAATGTTTCTATTTTAAATGCCTGTCTTTTTGTACTTTAATCCTGAAAAAATGTCAACATTTTTAAACAAATATTAAGCAGCACACCTGTTTTCAACAATAAGAACTTTTTCTTGAGCAACAAATCAGCATATTAGAATGATTTCTGAAGAATCATGTGACACTGAAGACTGGAGTAATGATGCTGAAAATTCAGCTTTGCCATCATAGACATAAATTACATTTTAAAATATGATAAAAAAAATAGAAAATAGCTATTCTAAAATGTAATGATATTTCACAATATTCCTGTTTTAAATGTACTTTTCAACTGTAGGGTATGTATTTACTTATGATTTTTATTATTTAAAGCCATGCCTTCTTTGAATTATTTATAGGCTATAATCAGTGTTGGGTAAGTTACTTTAAAAGTAATTAACTACTAGCTACTAATTACATCTTCACCAGTGTAATTATATTACTGTATTAATCACTCTCTTAAAAGTATTGCATTACAAATCCAATATCAACCTCGACCGGTTGAACAATACAAGGATAGACATGAAACTGCTCTTTTAATTCTTTAAAAATAAATTGCATAAATTATTATTGAACTGACCAAAGTATTTAAAGTGATAAGGTTAAATTAAAAACATACATTTTATAATTAGACGTAAAATGTTGATGTTAAATCCAGTATTGTTTGATATAAAAATTGTAGTCTGTACTGTATTTAATGCAATTACATCAGAAGTAAATGTAATTAAATTACAGAAAAATTAAGAGTAATCCCTTATTTTACTTTTTCCAGGGAAAGGTAATTAAATTTCAGTAATTACTTAGTAATGAGTAACTTAATTACTTAGTAACTTAGTTACACCCAACAATGGTGATATATATATATATATATATATATATATATATATACAGTATATGTATATATACATCATTATAACATCATTGTGCAATACAATAGTATTGAAAAGAAATGTCATGCTACATTCTTAGAGGCTTCATTTTATTTTAATTTCAGGTGCTCGGGCTGTTGCTTCTCCTTGCTCTCCAGTCCCGGCTGAAGCTTACGGACTGGTTAGAGGATTCTGTTTCCAGTCATGTGGATCCAGAGAGCTGCTCCATCTTCTTCCTTCTGAAGATGCTGCAATTAGCACCTTGGTACTTTGCCACAGAAATGAAACTATGCTTGAAGAACTGAAGGTTCGTCCAACATGTTAAAGTCAAGATTTTTATGTTCATTTAGTCATTTTAATTATTTTAATTTAAATGCACCAATAACAGTTTTTATACCAATTAATTTAAACTCACAGTTTGAAGCAATTTACCAAATTGAATCAAGCTAATGAAAACATCTGTCTTAGATGTGTTTAAAAACATCTGTTTTAATGCTCTCATTATCCCAAGTCATGAGACAAAAAAGGATCTTTAGGAAATATAATGCCAATTAAAAGCTGCATTAAAATCATCGCTATATTCACAATGCGCATTTTTATATCGGCAGTCAAATCATCACAGATACACTATATTGCCAAAAGTTTTGGGACATCTGCCTTTACATGCACATGAGCTTAAATGACATCCCATTCCTGATCTGTAGGGTTTAATATGGAGTTGGCCCACCCTTTGCAGGCATAACAGCTTCAACTCTTCTGGGAAGGCTTTTCACAAGGTTTAGGAGTGTGTTTATGGGAATTTTTGACCATTCTTCTAGAAGCGCATTTGTGAGGTCAGGCATTGATGTTGGACGAGAAGGCCGGTTGCATAAAGCACCTTAAGTGTAATTTTCCTTAAGAACGCCCTTAGGTTTCCCTTAAACTTAAAGGCTCGTACACACCGGAACGAAGATCGGCGCGCATTATTCGTCAGCGTTTTTCAACGCATTTTTTGTGTTCACACCCAAGCGATTTTCGCTGACGTTGAGCCGAGTGAACATGCAAATTCATTCCCTGACATTAGATGGCGCTTAATGTAAAACAGAAATAGTCCTATTTTGTAGTCGCTGTCGCGTTTGTCATAGTTCTTTATGTTCAGACACCAACGAGACCAGCAGCTCTACATTCATCTCGCCTTGCATCTTCCTCGTCTTATTTCTTCCCGGCAGTGTAGACCATAGATATCCATAATAAAGGCCATTGGCCAGCAGCGCGGACGAGACATCTAGCCTTTATTATGGATATCTATGGTGTAGACGCTACTTGGCGCATCTTCTTCGCCGTTACGTTTGTGTGCTCGGCAAGACCGTTTTGAGTTTGAGCGTCCCCAAGTTGTGTTTTACTGTAACTTCAGAAGCTCCAGACACATGAGCAAAAGCACCAATCTCATTGGTCGGATAGTTTTTGACGCGGCGCGTCAAACCAAAAAAACGAACCCGAGGCGTTTTTTTAAAAATGACGCTTTTACGCGTGGCGTTTTTCGCGTCGGTGTGCACACTCACATAGGCGTTAGACGAGGCGTTAAACGTCGGCGAATAACGCGCGCAAAATTCATCCCGGTGTGAACAGGCCTTCAGTGTTACACGGAGCGAGCAGGTTCAATCCTATTCTTCTAACGAGATGCGATCAGCCACTTTATATGATAAACAAATTTTCATTTTGCTGTTTTTTCACATATAAACACATAAAGCACATCTTATATAGTTAACGGAAGCTCAAACGTGTGTACGTCATGTGCAAGAGCAAACCTCATTGGTTCTTGCGCTTGCGCGCCCGTTTGATCTTCCGAAACAGCCTGAATCATATGGATTGCTTTTACGTCTTTCAATAAATGGACAGAAATAATAGGCGAATATTAAAAATATCTTTATTTGTTTCTAAAGACGAATGAAAGTCTTATGGGTTTAGTCCGACATATAGGCCTAGGTTAGGGTGATGACAGAATTTTCAATTTTGACTAAACTATCAATTTGAGTTTCTGTCTCGTCTGGTCCTTTTTCATATTTGATTTTCTTTTTTGTTTTCCTTATCGATGTTATGCTGTTTTCTGTGAAACTTACTGCTATCTGTATTAACAAATAACGTGTCCATGCCAGCAATAGAATTTTATAACGGCAAAACCTGCCGCTGTCGTGAAACACTCAATGGTTTCCCTTACCTAAGAGAACTGTTTAAGGGATTATATGCAACATCCTTAAGTCATTCCCTTAGCTGAGGGGAAATCACGCCTTAAGTCTCATACTTAAGGGAAAAACTTAAGGTGCTTTATGCAACCGGGCACTGGCTCGCATTCTCCGCTCTAATTCATTCCAAAGGTGTTCTATCGGGTTGAGGTAGAGCCCAGTCAAGTTCCTCCACACCAAACTCGCTCATCTATGTCTTTATGGTCCTTGCTTTGTGCACTGGTGCGCAGTCATGTTGGAACAGGAAGGGGCCATCCCCAAACTGTTCCCACAAAGTTGGGAGCATGTAATTGTCCAAAATATCTTGGCATGCTGAAGAGTTCCTTTCACTGGAACTAAGGCCCAACCCCTGAAAAACAACCCCACACCATAATCCCTCCTCCACCAAATTTTACACTTGGCTCAATGCAGTCAGGCAAGTACCGTTCTCCTGGCAACCGCCAAACCCAGACTCGTCCATCGGATTGCCAGACAGAGAAGCGTGATTGGTCACTCCAGAGAACACATCTCAACTGCTCTAGAGTGCAGTGGCGGTGTGCTTTACACCACTGCATCCGACGCTTTGCATTGCACTTGGGGATGTAAGGCTTGGATGCAGCGGCTCTGGCATGGAAACCCATTCCATGAAGCTCTCTACGCAGTTCTTGAGCTATTCTGAAGGGCACACGAAGTTTGGAGGTCTGTAGCTATTGACTCTGCAGAAAGTTGGCGACTTCTTCGCACTATGCACCTCAGCATGCGCTGGCCCCGCTCTGTGGTTTTACGGGACCTACCTCTTCATGACTGAGTTGACCGTGGAATATTTAGTAGTGAGGGAATTTCACAAATGGACTTATTGCACAGGTGGCAACCTATCACAGTACCACGCTTGAATTCACTGAGCTCCTGGGAGTGACCTAGCCTGGGTTTCCCCATACTGCCTTTGCGCAGCTCGATTTTATTCACGCTGCTAGGCAGTCTGGATACCATGGATCAAATTTTCGCCTCAGCGAGGGGACCAATCACAGAATGGAGAGGGAGCAGCAAGACGATGACGACGTCTATGCGACACACCGAAGCAGTTTGTTTATATACCTATGGATCAAACATGGCAGCAGACGCGAAGTTACCTTTCGATGCAGCCTTAGATATTGTTCTAAGTAGTTTAGAACGCAAATAAATCTCTGACCCATCGTCTTCTTCCTCGTCTAATTTCTTTCGCTCTACATACGTCATCTGGTATAATTGAAACGATTGGCTATGAGCTACGTACAGGCGCATTTGATAGACATTCGTAGCACACAATAAACGGCTCTGGGCATTCGTAAACCACGCCTCAAATACGAGAAAATGAACATGTGGTTCCCAGACCACGTCTCAATGTCAATGAGACGTGGTCTGACGTTAGCCAGGCTAGGAGCAACCCATTCTTTCACAAATGTTTGTAGAAGCAGACAAGCAGTCTGCATGCCTATGTGCTTGATTTTATACAACTGTGGCCATGGAAGTGATTGGAACACCTGAATTCAATGATTTGGAGGGGTGTCCCAATACTTTTGGCAATATAGTGTATTTTATGAAGGTTCAATCTATTGCCCCGCTCTGCTAATAATCTCTGGTTGTGCCGTACAATTCAGTAAGGTTTATTTTGGGTGCATTCTTCCCTCTCAGTTCTCCAAGCTATTTATTTTGTTCCTTGTATTTTTAAGTTCCAGTTTTCCAAATGACTTTTTCTAGATTTACTGGACTCACATTTATTTATTCAAACTTATTGCATGAATCCCCTCTTTCCCTTCTCTCATATGATGAACATTTGTTTCATTTGTTGGACAGATGACATGCCAGAGAGCAGAACATGTGTTGCGACTGACTCTGAGGGAGCCCTACGCCCTGCTTGGAGGAGGCTGCACAGAGACACTGCTGGCCACCCACATCACACACATGGTATTCTGTTCCACTGAGTTACACATCACATTCAGTTGCATTTCTACAATATTAATTACTAGATGACTAAGTTTTACTAGTCAAAATGTTATGAAAAGATGCATGGATTATGCATTTCTTGACTGTGAATTAGGGCTGGGCGGAATGACGATGTATATCGTTACCACGGTATAAAATGTCTGTTGTTAGAGATTTAGCTATATTGCAGTATGTAAATATACATGCCTCTCTCAGATCGTGCATCGATGTTAAAAAGTGTTAAGCACAATAAGCAGTACCAAAAAAAGAATGCGATGCTCGCCCTGACTGACACACAGCGTAAACGCGTGCACAGAAAGCCACGTCTCTCGATATGTGATCCCAAATTTCACGTCTTATTGTGCTTGAATGGTCAAATACACACGCTATAATGTCAAAATGCCCATCATGTAGAGTATTCATGTAAACACAGCCGGTTATGTCTCCAGTGAAAGTAAACAGTTGGGTGTAAATTGGATGTGTATCAGTATAATGGATCCCGTGCGTTTGGTCTTAAAGTGACAGCAGTCTAATATACCTACCTGCTGCTCTGTCATTAATGTGAATCAAACAAAAGAGAAAATAACATGCTGCTCTTGACTGAATAACTTAGTTTTAGCTTTAATAAGAAAGAATACATTTATATTTAATTCAAACAATGAAGACTATGCAATATTTTATTTTTACATTTGATTTTTACATTTCTGTAGTAATTCTTAGTACGTTAAATAAATCTATTGTACTTTAAAAACTTAATTTAAGTCATGTTTTTGTTATATTGTATTTGTCCTATTGTTTGTAATTTTCTTATTTTTAATAACAGAAATGACATAAAATAATAAAATAATAACTATATCGTGAAATAAAAATTTGGTCATATCGCCTATACAGTCATACTGGTCATACTGGTCATACTGTGAATTATGAAATTAAATATATTCTACTTTTAAATTCTACTTTTTTTAGCAAAAAAAAAAAGAGAGAAGATGATAAATTGGTGTGAACATACAAACATAAATAAATAAAAAATATTATTACAACCTGATGAAATACGTTATGAAGACCAAACTGGTTGAAACATTGTTCTTGGTTGTAATAACATTTTTTTGGAGTGTACAGACATTTACCACTTTTCTTTGTTAATTTTGAGGCCATGCTGGTCAAAAGTTATTCAAAGATTTGACAAGGTTTTATGAATCTTCACAAAAACTAGCTCAGTTCATATTCAGACAAGTTCTCACAAAATTAGAAGATGCCAATTTAACCTATTTTAATGTTTAATATTTGTTATTAATTAGTGGCAAATCTACTCATACCTACTTAAAATGACCACTAGGGGAGCTATGAGCAAACAAATCTGCTCAACTTTTATTTTTTATTTATTTTTTTATTAATTCAATACCAACAAGAGGTATTACATATTCGTATTATCACATTAACATTAGCTGCCAGAAAAAAAAAAAAAAAAAAAAATTTGCATAAAATTCAGTGCTTTCAAAGCATTACATGTTTTCAGCACTTTTTTGTTTGTTCCAAAAGATTTACATATAATTTAAAGTCATTTTTAAAATGTGAAAAATTTGGTTTGCATTGAGCCAGCCCACTGCTTTTCATGTGGTATTTTCCCAACAAAAATAAATAAATAACTCCATAATAATGTTGTTCTTTACAAATTGTCTTTCTTTGCATAAAAAAGCACATCAAATACACACATTTCTATCATACACTTCAGTTTTCTACTATTAAAGGTTTCTAAATCTTTCCAAAATAATCTTGAGTACATAGTCAAAAAAACGTATGCAAAATAGTTTCTTTTTCTAGTGCACAAAATTCACAGGTATATGAAATATTAAGCTTAAATCTTTCCAAAACATGCTTAGCAGGATAAATTCTGTGAAGTATTTTGTAAGACACTTCCTTAATTTTGTTATTAACACAAAACTTATTTGGCAATTTCCATGCTTTGACCCAAGAAATATTACCAAATAAAGCAGACCAAAAGAATCTTGCTGCAGGAAAAGACACAGAACAAAGAGCATTTCTTATATCCTTATTGCTACATTTTTGTTTTAAAACATTAGCATCATCAATGAAAATGTTACCACAAAGATCATCCATGTTGATTTCCACTCAATTAGAGTTATTTAAGAGTAACATCACACTCTTTGGAATCGCCTCAAGAACAATAGCAAACTCTCTTGGTTTAACTGATAATTGAAATTTTTGTAGAACTTCAGTATATGATAACAGATATCCATTGGAATTAAACAACTGTCTTACTAATATAATCCCTTCATTGAACCAAGTATGATAGAATAGTGATTTGTTTTTATATAGTACGTCTTTGTTATTCAATATGAAATAATTGTGTTGTGAAAAAAATTGTGCTTAAATACACCAATTTCCATGCTAGCAGGGCTTGTCTGTGAAAACTGGCCTGAAACTGCATTTCAACAAAAAGTCTATGTCTATGCCTCCAAGAGTATTAAATATATAATTAGGAAATGCATTGCAAAGACTTTCTCTATTCTTCAAAAACTCTAACATAAATTTAACACACCCATATCGAAAACGTGAATTTTAAAGCTGTTATGTTTTTTTTATTTTTTTAAAGACTTGTTTCTAACAAGTTACTAGATAAGAATGTGTGTAATTTACGCTGTAAAACAAAACGTCCAAGTATCGTCAACTTAGGTTTACCACAGACTTTATTTTACTCGTAAATTGAAAAACCTCATTATAAACACATAGGAAAATGTCAAGGGAACCACTGGTGAATTAGTCTTCCAGGTTTTGACTCTATTGGTGTGTGCCCTGTAATTTCTGCTTGCTGCTATATTAAATGTTTTGTCATTTTACTTTACAGAATCAGTCCACAGCCACAACAACAGCTGCAGCTCTGGGAGTCTCTCACTCTGAGTTTATCATGGCAGTCAAGGCATTCTGTAGCTCTCTGCACGCTGTGGCTCTTTCCTTAGAGCATGACGGGCAGGACTGTCTCATTGACCTGACATATGCTCACCGATGGGTCCCAGATATCTACCCCCAAACCAGTGCTAGGCAAACCTGTGGCTGTGGTCTGGTGGAAGACAGATCCGACTTGGAGAAGACCCCACTAAATACAGCGTGCCACACTGTGTCTCCTGTTTTCCTGGAAAACACTGACAATCGGCCCAGAATATTAGACTCGTTTTCTGCCAAGCTCAATGCTTTGAATGTGGCGGTCGAGATGGCTAATTTTGTTCTTGATGTAAAATATATAATAAAGGATATCAATTGAATTATGATGAATGAACTGTGCTTAAATAAAGATTCTAGGTTTGATATATTTTATAATCAAATATTTTTCCGAGACTTCATTTTTCTTCATAACTCCATGTGGCAAAGTACACGTTAAATATACATTTACCTCCAAAACCAAAATATGAAGAACACAGAGAGTTATAAGTCTTATTTGATGCTGCTAGTGTCAGTGAACCTGCACTTTTTGCAAATATTCAAACGGCCAAATCTGCAAACTTTTAAATTAAGCAAAATAAAGTTTTGTGGTTACTAAGAAGTACTTGGGTGTGGCAAAAGGTCCTGCTTACGTCATCTTCATTGTACCTTTGGTAGCTTATGGGGTAATGTTCCTGTAATTAGTGCAGTGACTGAAAGGGTAACAACATCTGCTAGATTAAATTACTACATAGAACTATCTACTCTAGGAAATTATATATTGCAAGCAAGAACAACTAGTGTGTTTTGTATACGTGTAGTTCCCCACACTAGGTGTAGTCTTTGATTTCAGATCCTTTCCAGTATAAGCATTACTGCTGTTGATTTGGCTATTAAATACAGAAACTTGTTTCTGACAAGGAATAAAAAAAATTAAAAGATAATTGCGACTTTTTATCTCACAATTCTGAGGTGTTTTTTCTCACAATTGGGAGTTTACATCTTGCAATTCTGACTTTTTTTTCTCACAATTGCGTGATTTCTAAAGTCGCAATTGGGATTTATGATATCAGAATTGTGAGTCCGCTCAGGATCATGGAGCATGCTTGGAGCGGAGGGGCTGGCCACTGCGCTGAAAATGACCTCAACCTTGATCATTCAAGAACGAAACACCACTGTGGTGATCGGAGACGCAAACGTTTTAATGACTCTTCCAGTGGTGAGGAGGAAAAGAGCTCCGATATTGAGGTATGTTTCTTTTTGTGTTTAGCAGTGGTAAAACAACATTCAAACATTTCTCTGCACTCACTGCAACTCACAGGGGGAACGGTGAGAAGAATCGTGCTCTCTTGGAAGGCAGTCTGGCTCCCTCCACGGACATCGCTCTCTTCCTCCGAACTGGACCTTTAGGAACTCTTCTGGTCCGCTGGGCGCCTGGACTGGCGGGGAACTGGCTTTGCGCCAGTTTCCAGTTAACACTTCTTGTTTGGTCTCTGACGCATCTGCGGCTCAGGATCATGGAGCATGCTTTGAGTGGAAGGGCTGCCCACTGCTCCAAATGACCGTGAACTTGCCTGAAGGGTAGCATTGCGCGCTTGGGAGGGAAGTGGGTAATCATTTTAGACTGTTTTTGCGCCTCCGCAAACTTCTCTGAGAAAACCCTTACGGCGTCATCAAATAGGCCTTAGGGGTTCACTGGGGCGTCAAGCAGCGTTGATTTGTCTGAGTCACACAATTCTGTGAGCGTGAGCAACACATGCCGCTGCAGCACTACCAGGTTGCCCATGCTGCGCCTGACTCCTTGGGCGAGATCTACTGCTGTGCACAGCTTGCGAAATGACTCCAGGTCCGGGACTTCCTCGTCCAGGGACTTCAGGAGTCTAGTTTGAAACACCTGCAGGATCACCATTGTATGAAGGGAAGATGCTTTGTGTCCAGCCGAAATGTGTGCCTTCTCGGCGATGTGGGGTGTAGTCCTACTTGGCTTAGAACGCAGAGAACTCGACTTCCATCCGCGGGACGGACACAGGGGAGCCGCGATGGCCTCTTTAACGGGAAAACAAACACTTTCAAAATGAAAATGACAAAAGTACCACTACAACCAGTAGATAGCTGCAGAGGACCACTCATTAGCTCATTTTCCGTCTGTTGCTACTTTATCACTTTCAGTCGTATCAATTTGGTTTAATGAAGAATTTCGCAGATTCTTTCCCGTATTAAATGCCTCTGTCACTTCTAAAAGTTTGCAGTATATGTGGGCGTTGGTCCTCTGCATGGCAAACAAAACCTTTTTCAAATTATTAAAGCTGCAGTCCGTAGTTTTTCCTCTTTGTCGCCATCTCTGTTCGAAATCTGCAATTGCAGTTATTCGCAGAATTATCAACTTTACGTGAGTTGTGCCTCGGCACGGCACAGCGCGGATGAATTCAATGTTTTGAGGAGAATGGGCGGCTGTCAGTCACCGCGCCGGTGTCGATACTGGCATTCAGAATCACAGATTATTCTTTTTGGAAGTATGACCAACATAAGAATTTTCACCGGAAAATTTCATCTGAACAAGTAAGTAACATCCACTTTTATTCTGACCAACTAAGGGGAAAAAAGCATTGCAGTAAATCGCGCTGATTAAATCTAACGATCGCTTATCATATCACGTCAAACCGTGCAAATTATACTTTCTTCTCAAATTGTTAATGTTAACAACATCAGCATTGCGTGACTACATTTAATGCCCTTCCGATATTTATCCTTGTTTTTGCAGTCTCTTTTTTTCTGTAGCCACTCCGAAGTCCGAACGAAGTCTTTTGCATTTTACAACGGGGGAATCAGTTGTCACTGGTGATTGTCGTTTGAACCTTTCTGGATCCGCCATCAAATTGATAAGTTAAATTATATCAAGTGTGAGAAAAGGCTATAAATCTCCACCTCCAACATCCTCACACGCAATATAGCCTACTAGCCGAGACTCCTTCTTTATGTGTACAGATGTGATGTAATGACGCAAAGACATGCTCGAATCTCCCGCGGAAATCCACCAGTACCACTGGAATTAAAAACATTATTACAAGCTTACCGTTTTAAATCGAGCGACGGCAAGCAGATAGTTTTGAACACTGGCTGGTTATGTACTTGCTCAAAATCATTTTTAACCCAAAAAAGTTACGGAATGCAGCTTTAAATGATTATATAGCCTACAGAAAGCAAGCCTGAGCTCACTTACACGAAAACCTACAGTTATCACCTCTGATTGGCCATTCTTTTCAACAGACATGCCTGTGATTGACAACCACCGCTAGTAAAATATTGGAGAATCATAGATTAACCAAACACACAAACAAGCACACAACAAACTCGCTTCAGACATACCAGCATCTCTGTCTCACACAAATGCAAAACTGTGTGGTAATTGTATTCATCGCGCAGACCTACTTTTTTGTAGCACATACAACATGTCTCACTGTAAAGTCCTGGCACAGTCATGCAGAGCCGAAGCACAACCAAACAATGTTCTTCTGCAAAATGCATGCAGTTTTGTTGTTTAACCAACAGAGGGCCATAGTGTACCTTAAACCACTTTAGATTTACAGCATTTTATCAAAAAAACACTTATGGTTTCATTTTTCTGTTCATTATATTTTCTTCTTTAAATATGAAGTGAAATTATGCATAGCATCACCAAAATTATGATTGTTAGCAATCAACAATTGGTGTAAACACCAAACATGTCATTGTTCAGCAAACAGATAATCCTATAAACACAAAATCATGCAATTGTCTTGAATGGCTGAGATGTTCATGTTTTAATAGCACCACAGAGTCATACAGTTTACACTTTTTTCTGGAAATCAACCAACTTACAGTTGTCTCTACATATTAAGCTGGAATAGAGGAAGCAATCTAAAAGTTACACACAGTAACACACAAATAACTGCAATAACAAACTGTAGAAATAATAAAAAAGAGAAAGTTGTAGTAAAGTGTCCTTTTTATATAATAAATCCTTTATCATAGAGGAAGTCAAAACCATTACACACAATCTGGTAACATATTCAAGTCATAAATGTTCCTATTTGTGCCAATAATTCCCACTTACTGTATGCTAAATCAGGCAATGAAAACAAACCAAAAGGACAGGTGTACACTGTAGCAATTAAAAAGATGAATTATTTATTTCTGTCAGAACGCAACTACATTTGTCTGCTCAGAAGATGAAGGGTATGAGAGATCTTCTTGATCTGGGGAAATCTTTGAACTTCTCATGATAGAACCTGGAACACATTAGAGAAACCACATGTAGTTTTCTAAATCAATCAAATACCATTGAAATCATGTTGAAGACGTACAGTTTAATAATTCTGTGAGTGATTTGTGAATTTTGGTTTACTTACCTGTGATGGTGATAGGCTCTTGGGCCAATGAAGCAAATTGTGAAAAAAGCAAAAGCAAATGTGGGTAAGGACCACGTAGCAACCGCGTAGCCCAGCCACTGTACTATCTCCCCAAAGAAATTTGCACCAGACACGTACTCAAATAAGCCGCCTGCAGATAAAATAAACACATAAATCACTTCAGCATTCATTCAGTGAAGCTAATTGCAGTTTGCTTACAGAGACAGAAATAAAGACAGTGAATGATGAGTGTTGCTAACATTAAAAAGACCCTCAAATACCTCTCGGGATTTTATAGGTAATTTCTCCAGGTTTTCTCAGGCTGCGAAGAATGTGGTCACTGTGAATATTGACTCCCATTCCTATGAAAAATATGATCAGGCCTAGAGAAATACAGTTTAAAAATTTGTTTAATAAACGTACAATTTTATATAAATATTAACAAGCAATTTATCTGAAGTATTTTTTAATTTTTTTTAATTAATGATAATACAATAAGCAAAAAATATTGATATATATATATAATTTTGATAAGCACACAATTTTATTATAATTATTTCAGTAAACGAGTATTACCGGCTAGCAAACAGGCATCAGAAAACCATGTGGTGTTATATGTAGCACAATGCAGCAGATAGTGTGCCTGCAGGAAGCCATTAATAGAGCAAAACACCATCCCTAACAGCATGATGTTGAACGGATACGGCCGCCCTTTGGTCAGCAGAGAGTAGATGCAGCTCCTGGAAACCAGAATGTTATTTGTATGATAGGTCATCTGCCTATAGTGCATTAAGCATTGCTCACGTCATTCACCTGCTTTTGATTCAGTTAATTACTCAAATCAAATATTATGTTACATTTCCGCAGCCTTCATAATTGTCAGCACAGCATGATTGTTAAAGAAGCAGGAATCCAGAACATTCCACCCAGTCCGTTCCCTTTTGTCTTCGGATTAAGGGTTATTTTTCCCTAATTTGTTCTGGGTGAGTTAATACATACAGGTTTGTGAAATGGCGTAACTGAACTTTTGCATATACCAAAAAAAAAAAAGTGAAGTGAAAAAAGCAAAATCTCTCTGACGACATGCCAATGACATTATAAATTTGCTAAGATTTATATGCAGTCACCTATAATATCTGCATTTTATACTAGTGATCTTTCATTAATGTTGTAAAATTGTTTGTAAAAATGTTTGTCCCATCAGGCACACAGCTTACCTTTGGAAGTAATGCAAGCAGAAGGTCCAGAGCATCAGGTGTTTCCCAGTGCTGGGATTTCCATCCGTGATCAGCATCAAAAGCAGGGGCACCAAGAGAGCGGGAAGCTCCTGGAGGAACCAGGCTAGCCTTGCGGGCACCATCATGGAGTTGCCCGAGGTGTCCACGTAGCGGCCATAGGCAGCGTGAGATTTCCTGAGACATATAAAGTGCATTACCCCACCCAGGATCATCCCCAAACTCAGGCCCTGGACGAGGAGCTCCTGGCACTGCATGGAGGTTGAGTATCTGTCCAAGTCCAGACCAGGTTTGAGCCTAATGTTGTATCTCCCCTCTTAACCCCTCACCAGAGCTCTGCAAACACAGCGTCTCAGAGCAGCTCCTCCCCAAAAGCAGAGGGAGAGCCGAATCCTGATCATGCGACAGTATGCACCCTGCTGAAATGTGAGATTGCCTTTTTCAAACAGATTTCCTTTTTGAACATATTGCGAGATATTTTTCCACTTATGCACTGGTGGGAAGCATCGGTTTTCATGTGATGGAATGGTATCAAAACACTCGCTTGTAGGTGAGGCTTGGCTATTGTTTTTCTTTCATCAGTAAGAAGACCATGTTGTTGTTAATCACGCGTATTTTGTGTTCAGAAGGATGTAACACAATGCTTTGATAGCATTAGCATAGCATAGCAATAAGTACAACAATATAGAAGATTGTTCTCAAACCAAGCTCATGCTCCACTCTTCACCATGATGGTAACCCTACAAAAAAAAAAAAACATAGCAGAAACTCTTCTAAATTAGCTAAACAATAAACACTACTAAATCTCCCACTTAACATTGGTCTTGCACAAAAAACGGTAACACTTTACAATAAGGTTTCATTTGTTAACATTAGTTAACTACATTAGTTAACATGAAATAACAATGAACAACTGTTCATCATATAGCACTTAATTTTAGCATTTATTCTCCCCTTCGAGTGTCATGACACAGCATGCTGGGAAATAGAAATCCCAGCCCAATTTCAGTTAAATTTAAGTTTGTCTAAATTAAAAGAAACAGGTTCAGATTAAGTAAAATGTGTCAGTTTTGTGAACTCAAAAGAAAAAGAAAGTTCTAAATACTTATAAAAGTTCATTTGATTGAACTAATTATTTTAATTTAAGTTATCCTGAACCAATTCATTATTTTGAGTTGAGTGTTTACAGTTCAAGTGAGGTAAATGAAATACTTGACCCCCCAAACATATTGTTTTGGCATATTAATACTTTTCAATATCTCCTCTCAGACTGTAAAAATTAAAAGATGCTTGAGGCACCATTTAGGTTTCCTTACATTTTTACTCTGGCTAAACCATTCAGAGAACCTCTGGGCATCTTTTGAAGGTGCCTCAAATGTGCACTAAAGGAACTTCACATTTAAATATTTACATTATATTATTTAATAGTGATCTGAAAAACCCCAAACAGTGACTAGCATCTTTCATTTTTACATAAGCCAGGAGTATTTCCATAAAATTGCAGATTTTTTTTTAGATCATGCCCTGAGCCTGTTAACGTATGAATTCAGTTCACTTTCAGAAAACCTCTTTAGCTCGCAACAGGTTGTTTCCTGTAATTAAGGGAGTACCTGCTGAGAATGGTGATTAATGCGTGGATTCTGTGTATGTAGAGAACTACATGAAACAGTAGGAAGTAAGCCTGAGTGTTTCCTCTCGCACCATTTATCCATATTACCAATAACCTTTCAGTGTTTATGTCCCCAGTGTAAAGCAGTCACTCAATAAAAGTCACTTAAAACAACAGGGCGCGCAACAAATCCAAGTCTTTTAAATCATGTTTCCAAGGAAACACTTAAAATAATACAATATACAGCCTGACTAAATTGATCTTAAAATAACCTTTTAGCATTCATTTAATTAAAAAATGAACAGTGCACATTAAGCAACTTAATTTTGTTTAATGTTGACTTACAAAAACATATTTACCTGCTCTGCAAAAATGAAAGTAAAGACAATAAAAATCAGAGCAGATTCACCCAATTAACTTTGAACAAGTTCTTAATTTTGTTTTTCAGAGCATGATGTAAGCTGGAGATCAACACTGAAGTCATTTCTGGAGGAGAAACTTGCAGTCACCACAGCTGACACCTGTGTCCAAACTAATTCTCAACAACGTTCTCCTCGCCCTGACGTTCAGTGCGACCTGAAACGGCTCAGGAGATTTGAAATGTCGACACTGCTAAACAGCGAGAACAGATTGATGAAGTGATATTTGTTGAGCTTGGCCAATTAATGGGAACCACCGTCACCTCACAAATCCTATTTCAAAGAATGGTCAGAGAAAATGGGGAAAAATGATTTGAATTTTAACTCTAACCAGTGCAAAAAGTGAAAACCACAATTGTGTGAGCTGTGAAGGTACAGGTGAATGACATTGCACAACACACCAGACTCTGTAGATGTTTGCCTTTAAAGCTTTTACTTCCTAATCCTGAAAAAAAGCTGGGTTTTTTTACAGAAAATAAAAACTGTTTGCTTGCCAGAATAATTCAGTCGAAATACAGTGAAAATGTAAACATGCAGAACAACCTGTACATTTTACAGTTTAAAACTTAAAACATGGTAATAACACTGGTGTGGTAAAGTGAAAGACACGTGATGAATCGTATAATCACAAATAAATCACAAATAGCTTTTCCACCAAGCTTAGGTAAATACTAATATATCAAAAGTGTCATGCACACAAATGCTAAACACCATCGTGGTAACATACTGTACATGACAATACAATAATTCATTTAAAAACATAAGATGTACCATAAAACTCTAATGTACATAACTGAAAACAAAAAACTAAGAAGAACCATAATTAATAAAATTGAACACCAAAAAAATGTGAAGTGTCACACATGCAAGGACTTCTGAGAATGTATATTAAAAATAAATATTTATTTTTATGGGAACTTACTTTTAACCAATTAACAGGTTTTTACTGTCGCATTTTTGGTCTTTTACAGATAAATTACAATCTTTTTTTTACAGTGTATCTTTACCCTAGTGAAAGTATTAGCATCATGATTTAACCTATTTTCTCAATACAACTTTTAACACACTTTAAAATAATTGCACTTTAGTAAAAATATATTTGAAGTGAAAATTCAGTTTATGTTTTTAAAGGTGTATTTATTTGCACTTTATTAAAAATATATTTTAGGTATATTTAAACTGTGTGCTGGAAATGATCATTCTAACAATGCATTGAAAGTATACTTTCAAAATACATTATAGTATATACAATAGTATTTTGTACAAAGTATAGCTAAGTTTTATTTGTCTAATAATGTACATTTGTTATTGAAGACAAAGTATTTGGAATAAGCCAAAGGTATTAATGAGCACTTTTTACTCAACTATAACACACCACGAAAGCCTCGTGGGCAAGTGCACCGACATGTGCTTCGGGAGACCCGAGTTCGAGTCTCGGCTCGTGGACCTTTCCTGATCCCGTCCCTCCTCTCTCTCTCTCTCTCTCTCTCTCCCATCTGCCACCTCACTTCCTGTGTAGCGACTGTCCTACTCCTATCCCAATAAAAGGCGATAACGCCAAAAATATCTTTATAAAATGAAGACACTCGTAATGAATTTGTAATGTACTTGTAACACAAATAAAGTACACTTTAATATCACTAATCAAGCATGTAATAAGTCCCTACACATGGCATACTAAGTATACTTGAAGTTGGTCCAATTTATTACTCAAAAGTATAATAAATACACTTAAAGTTATGCTTTACTACAATTTAACTACAACTAAAATATACTTAGTACAAAATGAATTGTTTCAAAATAGCACACTTAAGTTAACTAATCATTAACACACTTAATTAGTCTGGCAAGTATACTTAGCATAATTTTTTTTTCTCCAGGGTATACCCATAACTACCACCATATTAAAGACATCTTTCATGCTAGTTTGCCAACAATTTATAGCCCCAATTCCAGAAAATTTGTAAAATACAGTAAAATCATGAATCTGTGATTTGTTAATTCTCTTGAACCTTTACTTAACTGACAAAAGTACAAAAAATATATATTTTATTTCAATGTATTTTGTAAATATAAACCAATTTTGAATTTAATGGCTGCAACACACTCCAAAAAAGTTGGGACAGATGCATGAAGTGAAAACATTACAGAATATTCAAGTTAAATTCTTTTGAAACAGTCCACATAGCAGGTGAACTGGTAATAGGTGAGGGTATCGTGATTGGGTATAAAAGGAGAATCTTGGTCTTTGCGAGCAAAGATGGGTCATGGCTCACCAACCTCACCACTTTGTGCCATATTACATGAGAGAATTGTCAAACAATACAAAAATCACATTTCTCAATCATGCAAGATTGCAAAGTATAGGTATTGCATGTAACATAATAAAAGAAATCTCAGTCCGTGTAGGGAAAGGCAAGAAAACTTGTTTTTTATTGATTTTTTTTTTGTGTGTGTTACTGTATGTTGCGGGTCAATTTGACCCGTTTAGATTTTCTAGTTGTTGGAAATACTGGTTAACCTATGATTTTTTTTCTTGATAGTTTGTGACTTTTTCTCATTTATCATCATGAACAAAGTTTCAACATGCTGATGTGTTTTGACATATACAAACAAATAAACTATTATGTTCGCGGGTCAATTTGACCCTCATAGGCAGCGATTCAAAAGCAACTGTACAGACACAAAATAAAAACATTTATTTATTGTATGTAAGGACACTTCAACTCCAGTTCTAAAGTGCAAGTGTATCTAAAAGTGCTCTAACCCTAACCAAACACACTTGAAAAAGCTAAATCACGGTGCTCAGAATTAATTGCCAATTACAGATGAAAATCTTTGTCAGACACAGATAGTAAAATAAGCTCTCGTTTCTATATTCAAGATATCTGAAATACCTAGCTTTTAACCAAACCTTTTATGTAGGATTTTCAAACATTATTTTCATTATACAGCCAAATTTAATTGTTCAGTTGATGTTCTAAGCCTAAAATGTAAAAATAAATAAATGAAAACGTAAAAAAAAAAATGTATATGCAAAAAAAGGTAGGCCTACTGTTTATTTTCAAATTCTGTCAAAACAAAACGGTTTTAAAAAATGGACAAATGTTGATATTAAAAGTTTACAGTTTGTACCTGAATCTTTGTTAGTGTGATTTTTGAGGAATTATATTGAATCCAATTAGGGTCAATTTGACCCGCTCCATAAAGGGTGTACACAGAAATCGAACAGTGCACGAGGGTTAATGTGCGTGACCCTTTGAGCCCTCAGATGTCATTGAGAAACCATCATGCTAGTGTTAAAAATAGCCACGTGGGCTCGGGTGTACTTTGGAAAACTGTTGTCACTTAAACACACGTCAACCGCTGTCTGCCTGCAGTCCAGATCTGTCTCTTATTGAAAATGTATGTCCCATCGTGAAAAGGAGAATCAGACGACGTCCACGGACTGTTGAGCAGCTGTCTTGTATCTGGCACGCGATTGGGTAAATATTCCACTTGCAAAACTGCAACAATTAGTATCCTCAATTCCCAAATGATTAAAAAGTTGAACTCTCCCAACTTTTTTGGAGTGTGTCCCAGCCATCTTTTGTTTATATTTCCAAAATACAATTAAGTTGGTCAGTGAAAACTTTGAACATCTTTTCTTTGTAGCCTACTTCTGTCTGTTTCAAGACAGAGAATTGACAAATCACATGCAGATTCAGATTTTCTTGAATTGTTTTAATTTCCTCAGCTCCTGCCTGGGAACCTGAGATTGTTTAATGGTATTAAACTATATCTAAGCAGTCAACATCTATCTAAAGAAAAAAAAAAAGAAAAATAAACAGGAAGTTCTCGTCCCACAGGAATTTAGCTGCATAGCACACAAAATTAAAAGGTAAACTGGTCTGCCATGCAGATGCACTACACTGCGTGTGCTCTTCCCATTTAAAATAAATCCACAATAATGTGATGTGAGGCTGCGAAGCAAGGCAGGTCTGTTTTCAATATAAAAGTTAGTCTGCAAAAGCAATTAAGGAAAAGGTTTTTCATGTGAGTCCACTTTTATTTATTTAAGGCCATTCAAATGTTTCTAATATTTAAAAAAAAAACTGTTTTGACAATACTGTAGAAACAGTAATATTCTGAAATATTACTCCTGCTTTTTATTTAAATACATTTTACAATGTCATTTATTCCTGATTGCAAAGCTGAACTTTCAGCATCATTACTCCAGTCTGCAGTTTCACCTGATACTTCAGAAATCATTCTAATATGCTGATCTGCTGCTCAAGAAACATTTATAAGTATTATGTAAACATCTGTGCTGCATTATATTTTGGTGGAAACTTATGTTTTTCTTAATGGTTCTTTGATGAATATAATGTTCCAAAGAACTTATTTGAAACTAAATATCTTTCTTAACTTTATAAATGTCTTTACTTTTGATCAATTTATTATGTCCTTGATGAAAAAAAGTATCAATTTCTTTTAAAAAAAATCTTACCGACTCCAACTTTTGAACAGCAGTGAGTCATTATGTTCTGCAAGTGTCAAGAGTAGTTAAACATGGTTACATTTAGAGGTGTTGCAAAAAAAAAAAAACGAATGCAAATTTCAAATGGTAGCCATAGCAGATGTGCTGTGTAACATGTTAATGATTGCTTTACTGGCCACAAATACATTCATTATTTCACTTACTTCAGAGTAAAATGTGGTTTAAACTCACACACCCAAGATTCCGCTAACTTTCGATTGGAAAGGAAAGACAGAGAGACTACATCTTGGGAGAGAAGCACATAACTCACGTTATAATATATGGCATCTTAAATGAATCTTGCCCAGCTCTCACTTTAATAACAAACTGCTTGTAAACATGTCACAAACACCAAAAGGAATCACAAACACTAAGACGAGTAAAAGAAACACCACAGCATAGTAACTTTTGTCATTACACTTTATTGTTTCTTTGCAACATCAGCCATGACCCTTGTCATATCTGGCGAGAATTCTGCAATGCTTCAATGTAACCTGAGATTCAAAAATGACTCCGCTAAGGAGCACTTCGATTCATTTTTGACATAGATTTGACAACATGTGAACTGTTATTTTCTCCACAATAATTGTTAGAATAATAATAAACGGCACTAACATAACATATTTGAACAGTACTAGAACAGGTGTTGTGATGGGTGAAGCTAATGATTCTCTTTCCCCTACTTTAAAAACAGTGAAAACTGATTTAATAGACAGACTAAATGAAGTATAGGTGAAGGACAAAAAAAAAAAAAAAAAAAATTCATGTTTAACACTGACCCAAGGCACATCTGCATGGTATGACATGCTTTGTCTGTTTTCTGTTTTGAGGATCCGGTTTGAGACATTCGAACCTTGGTGGGGATGTATAGGAGCCTTGCGGTTTTCCTTCCGATGGTTACCCAGGAAAATTCTTGCTGCATTGTGCTCTTTGGGAGGCCTGGAATAGACGCGTTAAAGAGGAAAGCAAGACAAAAATGCCTACGCCGTTCAGAAAATTCCCTTCTGGCAGTTCCTTGTACGGGTGTGCATCACTAACTACTAGTCAGCTGTTAAACATGGCTGCTAACTTGCATGAGAAAATCAAACTGCTTAAGAATAACCCCAAAAATACCATTTAAAAGCTTCAGGGTTGATGGGGAAAGCATGGCTACTTTGAGGCAGTCTGAAACTGAACCAGCATTAAATCAAACATGTACTGCACTTCTGTAGACTTCATATACTACTAAATGTTTCCACACAGTTTGAGATTATATATCAAACACATAGTAAAACTAGACAACTAAATAATGGTAAATCACAAAGGAAAAATAAAACAGAACAAAATATAAGAATCAGAAAAAAAGACTTTAATTTGACTACAATAAAGATTAAATGAAAGAAAAACTTTTTTTTTTTTTTGGTATAACCAGTACAGTGGAGGGTTAGTGGGTATTGTGTAGCCCTTTAAAAACTACAACAGGACCAATGCAGTTCTCAGGGTGTACATGGGCATGTTGCAGTCTGTCAACTTCCTTTTTCAAATGATTTATCATTAGGTGAGACATGTCACTTATCACGTAGATTATGCAGACTTGCAAAAAGAGTGAAATGTCTATGGTTTTATTTTTTACTTTATTTAAACTTTAAGTGTGTCTTGCTTTTAAATTACACAAGGGCTCGTTGGATACCTAAAGTCCTCGGAGGGTCAAAAGCCGATTCTGCCTCATTAAGACCCCCAACAAACAACAACAAAAAAACCAACCAAACATCTGACCTTGCAACACCCCAAAAAAACTTCAAGCTAGAGCATCATCCGGGTTGCCTCACGTGGAAAACAGGGTACAGGGAAAGCTGTAGGAAGAAGAGGTTAGTATCTAACGTTACATCTGGATTCGGGATGTGTGTGAGGATTCCCATCTGGGACAAGCTTTGCATGTCCTTCCTATAAGAAGAGGTGGGAAGGGATGGGGATATGTGGTCAGGAACAGGACGGGTGGGAAGGGATGGGGTCTTCTAGGAGGCTCCGTGGCTCCTTGGAGAGTTCACCTCAATGAACGATGAGAGCTCCAGCAGCGTAACTCACTGAGCTGTCGGACCAGCTTCGGCACTGGCTCGACTGTGCGTAGTTCAGGAAAGAGAAGTTCATGTCTATGCCGTTCTTTTTCAGTTCCGCCACGGCCTGGTGGAGTGAGGAGAATCATTGGAGAGTTAACACTAAAGAGATCCTTAACGGTAATCTTAAAAGCTTCACGATGAAAGACTAGAAAGCTGGCAAGACATTAGTTGGAGGGGGAAAAAAGACATTAATGAAAGCTCTGCGACTGTTAAGTGCTAGACTAATTACCATGCTTACGGACTAGCCATTATTCACGTTATTTTGCTTCTGCTTTATTGAGTTTGCTAAATAAAATGTCCCGGGGGAAATTCATATGAATCATTCATTAGGTACTTACATTTAGAAGAACGCCGATGGGATGGCGACCACAAATAGTATTATGATATTTCTTCAAATAATTGCTAAAGGAGATGGGGTCCAATTGTTCTATAATTCCCATTCCCTAAAAAAATAAATAAATATGCATATATTTTCACTGACATCAACAAAACATTCTCATTACTGACATTAATAATGTGATATTTTGCATTAGACATTTGCTGTAGTTTAATTGTACAACACAAAATCATAATATTAAATATTCAACTTTCAAAAAGCAAGATGGATTTTCAGTAACAGTAATTAATGGATATTTCCTTGAAGGAGCTCCAGATCAAACGAGATCTTTGTATAGGATCTCAATGAGGCAAAAGTACTTTGCCCAGTTGGTAGGCCTTTAATGAGGTTTGGGTTGCTAAGAACATCTGCTATTTGACACATTGTCATGGGTGGAAAGTATTAAAGTCAGTCTTTGAATCACCGACTTCCACGTCAAAGTAACCATAACATTGACTCTGTAGATTGGAGAAAAATTCCTCACCTTTTTTTTTCTGGAACCACCAATAGGATTAGCACATTGTGTATCCCAAAGCAGAATGGGCCACTGGCATGTAAACCTCATATGTCAGACATTAAGTGAGGTACCAGAAGGAAAGGGCATAGAAATTGGTTTACCATTTTGTCAAGGTGCTCGATAGATCTGTAGATCTCCCCTTGACTTTCATCGTAGTAGGTGTAACGGAAACGTTGACCTGCATAATAGACGAAAAGAGTTCAAATTAATCATTTAACCAAAGGAGGCACCAAAAAAAAAAAAATCTCCATCTGGGATATTTGTATGAGTTCCTACCTATGTAGAGCATTTCAAAACACTCACTTAAGTTACAAGGTTTATTTCCGTTTGGATGCTGCCAAGTCTATGTAGGAAGCAGACAGCTTGTGTTTCTGGCAAGTCCAGCACATTGACGGAGAATGAGAGTGGAGAGAATGTCTGTGCTCCCGAGATGAGGTGGGTGAGAAATGAAAGCGTGCATATCTTCCTTAACAGATTACATGCTGCTTTCGTTATCATTCATTTGAGCGACACTTGATTTAGGGCAGTTTGCTATACCAAACTAATATCATGCCTTCACTCACCACTTTTATGATTATTGGAATATATAATAAATATATACATATATATAAATTTGGAATATTATATATAATAATTGGCAATTGTATAAAGGTTGTGTTAAGTGCTGCTTTTCGTATTATATGCATAAATATACACATATGTTACTGTTACATGCATGTTGCAATAAAATTGGTGTGTTTTTCACAAAATATATTGGGTCACACTTTAGATTAGGGTCTAATTCTCACTATTAACTAACTATTAACTATGACGTTTGCCTCAATAAACTCCTAATTACTGCTTATTAATAGTTAGTAAGCTAGTTAAGTGTAGGTATTGGGTAGGATTAAGGGATGTAGAATATGGTCATGGAGGATAAGGCATTAATATGTGCTTTATAAGTACTAATAAACAGCCAATATCCTAGTGATATGCATGCTAATAACCAACTAGTTAATAGTGAGAATTGGACCCTAAACTGAAGTGTTACCAAAAATTGGTACACGCACACGAGAACTACCAAATAATTAATAATAGATCCAATGCGCTGACCTGTGCCAGAACTAAATGACTAGTCGGTGCAAACCCTGGTAGATTTACTGCTGACAAGCATTTGTCAGCAGTACATCTCATTTCAACTAACAGGAAATTCTTCACAGATTACTGACTGCAATTGATATTGACTAGTTTCCGTTTTTTGACAGTTGAAAAATTAAAGTGTGTGAGTGGACACAAACCCCAGTGGCAAAAGTCAGAGGAGATGATGAAGAGATTGGAGGGGTCAGCCAGGTATTTGCTTAGCAGCTTGCCATATTCCTGCTCTTTAGATTCACTCAGAGCTCCCACCAGCACAGGAACAATGCTGAATTCATCTTTGCGGCTGTTTATGAGAAACAAAGCACAGCAGGGAATCATTTGTCAAATCCCAGATGGAGATTTGACATTTGCATGTTTATTCAAATTCATTTTCCAATGAGTTTTGCATCACTCATTAAAACAGTGGCCATGCCAAATCAATAGCTCTGCAAGGGTTTTCAGTTACCCAAATTTCTAAGGTGAGAGTGTAATGTGAAGGATTTTTTTTTTTACATATTACAGTTGCTCAGCAACTAATTGCTCTGCTTGGAAAAAAAATACCCAAATGTCTAATCAAACAAATTGAGGGGATGTTAACTGTCCTATGCCCACATACTGTAATGTTTTAATGGCATAACAGAAGTGGTTGGTGGCTTCTGCATTAATACTAATAAAAAAAGGTTTTAAAAAAATAACAGAACATCCATCACTGCAAACTAATTAGGAGGCACAGCACTAGGTAAACAGATCCTGACAACATAATTAGTGGATCTGGCATAGATGAATGAGCATTAGAGTGGGACTATTGGTCAATAATGCTGCTCATGGCTTCTGCATAGAGATGAGGTGAAAACTTGATAGATACTTGCCAAATGTAAAAACCAGGTACATTGAGGAAACCACAGAAAACTATATCAAATATCACGCATTTTGCTAGAATGCAACATTGACACAATGTTAAAGGGTTAGTTCACCCAAAAATGAAAATTCTGTCAGTAATTACTCACCCTCATGTTGTTCCAACCCCGTAAGACCTTCGTTCATCTTCGGAACACGAATTAAGATATTTTTGATGAAATCTGACAGCTGGATCACTCCTCCATAGGCTTCTTCAGGGATTGAACTTGCCGGCCTCGAAAAGTTATTAAAGACATCGTTAAAATAGTCCAAATGACTACAGTGGCTCAATCTTAAGTTTATCAAGCGACGAGAATACTTTTTGTGCGCAAAAACAAACAAAAATAACGACTTTATTTCAACTATTCATTTCCTTCTCTGTGGGCCTCGAGTCAGTTCACTAGTGTAATAGCGTACGCTTCTGTTGTTGTACGTCACACGCATCACGCACATGACCAGCGTCGGCCAATAGTGAGCCTACGTGTGACGTAGCTCTACGGAATCACACTACGTTAACTGACTAGAGGCCCAAAGAGAAGGACATGAATAGTTGAAATAAAGTCGTTATTTTTGTTTGTTTTTGCGCACAAAAAGTATTCTCGTCGCTTGATCAACTTAAGATTGAGCCACTGTAGTCACTTGGACTATTTTAACGATGTCTTTAATAACTTTTCGAGGCCGACAAGTTCAATCCCTGAAGAAGCCTATGGACTAGTATGGAGGAGTGATCCAGCTGTCAGATTTCATCAAAAATATCTTAATTCGTGTTCCGAAGATGAACGAAGGTCTTACGGGGTTGGAACAACATGAGGGTGAGTAAATATTGACAGAATTTTCATTTTTGGGTGAACTAACCCTTTAAAAAGCAAAGGGTGAGACTTGTGTAGTTTTATAAAAACGATGATGATGTTAAATATGTGAATATGTCCAGTACCACTAATATTCTTGGTTCCTTCAAAGAAATCACTTACATTTTACATTTCTATCCAGACAAAAGTTATGGTAAAACACTTTAGTTTGGGGTCCAATTCTCACTATTAACTAGTTGCTTATTAGCATGCATATTACTAGGATATTGGCTGTTTATTAGTACTAATAAATCACATATTAATGCCTTATTCTGCATGACCATATTCTACATCTCTTAATTCTACCCAATACCTAATCTTAACAACTACCTTCCTAACTATTAATAAACAGTAAATAGGAGTTTATTGAGTTAATATTGAGTATTGGACCCTAATCTAAAATGTGATCAAAGTTATATACACTACTAAAAAGTGTAAAGCGTTCATGACACGAGAAATCAAATATTCTTTGATCGTTTGACATATAAGACGAGGTCTTTGTACCATTAAAGCATCCTGCAGGTTTTTTATAATTTAAAACATCATCCTCATTATATATATAAAAAAAGAATTTATGTAATCAAGCTCCAAAGACGATACACATTTGCATATGACTGCCTCTAAAGCAAGACATCAGTGAATAGTAATAAATCATCGCATCATAGCTCCCACCCACTGCCGTTCAGTCACTTAAAATCAGCATGAAATGGAAATTGCGATAGTCTTTCCTTGCCTATTGTGAGGTATATCTGAGTGAAACAACTTCTGGGAAAAATTTAGGGCAAACAAGAAATATATATATATATATTCAAATGTAACAATTCTTCGCAGAATCTGATGTATTCAAGGGATAGTTCATGTTGTTCCAAGCCTGTATGACTGACTGTCTTCGGTGGAACACAAAAGAATATATTTCGAAGAATGTTTCAACTGCTTTTATCCATAAATTTAAAGTCAATAGTAGGGTTGGGCGATGTCCCCTAAATTGGTAGTTGACAATGAGCAAGATTTCCTGAGAAACTACAATAGGCTACTAATAATTCATTAATACGGGCTGTTTTCTTGTACAAAATTAAATATTTTAAGTTAAATGTACAGTGTAAGACAATGTCAAGATCAATATTTGTGTAGCCTGACACGGTATTTCACACTGCACGCGGATGCGGCCCGGCGATCCGTTCCAGGAGCAGTGCAGAGATCGCTTACGCACCGAGTCTATTTTTGCCGTGCTCCACGCGCTGAATTAAAGTAATAGGCCATGGTTCGTGGTCAAAATGAACACAGATTGACATGACAATGAATTTCATCATAAATGCATTTAATTAAATAAAATGTAGTTATCTCACCATAAATGCATTTAATTAAATACTACTATTTTTCACAGTCATCTTTTTACTTTAAGACTGGGGTAAAGCAAGGAAAACTACAATTTCCTTTAACAAGGACATAATATGAACGACACTAGTCTCATTCGTGGAGATGAAAAAACAAGTTCTTTGTGACATGCAAGATTTATTGTATAAAGATTTAAATTATGCAAAAGAAAAGGTATGAGTCTGCTGTTTTTGTCAATTTTAAGTTTTAATTTAAAATGTTTGCGATTTTAATACAAGTACATGGTTAAATATTTGACCACTTGCTTGAGCAACTTAATATATAATCTATATAGAAGTGATGCATTGAATAATACGTTGTTTAAATTGTGTTTAAACGTGAATACGTCTATTAAAGAGTGTACACTCACCGGCCACTTTATTAGGTACACCTGTCCAACTGCTCGTTAACACTTAATTTCTAAGCAGCCAATCACATGGCGGCAACTCAGTGCATTTAGGCATGTAGACATGGTCAAGACAATCTCCTGCAGTTCAAACCGAGCATCAGTATGGGGAAGAAAGTTGATTTGAGTGACTTTGAACGTGGCATGATTGTTGGTGCCAGAAGGGCTGGTCTGAGTATTTCAGAAACTGCTAATCTACTGGGATTTTCACGCACAACCATCTCTAGGGTTTACAGAGAATGGTCCGAAAAAGAAAAAACATCCAGTGAGCGGCAGTTCTGTGGGCGGAAATGCCTTGTTGATGCCAGAGGTCAGAGGAGAATGGCCAGACTGGTTCGAGCTGATAGAAGGGCAACAGTGACTGAAATAACCACTCGTTACAACCGAGGTATGCAGCAAAGCATTTGTGAAGCCACAACACGCACAACCTTGAGGCGGATGGGCTACAACAGCAGAAGACTCCACCGGGTACCACTCATCTCCACTACAAATAGGAAAAAGAGGCTACAATTTGCAAGAGCTCACCAAAATTGAACAGTTGAAGACTGGAAAAATGTTGCCTGGTCTGATGAGTCTCGATTTCTGTTGAGACATTCAGATGGTAGAGTCAGAATTTGGCGTAAACAGAATGAGAACATGGAACCATCATGCCTTGTTACCACTGTGCAGGCTGGTGGTGGTGGTGTAATGGTGTGGGGGATGTTTTCCTGGCACACTTTAGGCCCCTTAGTGCCAATTGGGCATCGTTTAAATGCCACGGCCTACCTGAGCATTGTTTCTGACCATGTCCATCCCTTTATGGCCACCATGTACCCATCCTCTGATGGCTACTTCCACCATGTCACAAAGCTCTAATCATTTCAAATTGGTTTCTTGAACATGACAATGAGTTCACTGTACTAAAATGGCCTCCACAGTCACCAGATCTCAACCCAATAGAGCATCTTTGGGATGTGGTGGAACGGGAGATTCGCATCATGGATGTGCAGCCGACAAATCTGCGGCAACTGTGTGATGCCATCATGTCAATATGGACCAAACTCCCTGAGGAATGCTTCCAGCACCTTGTTGAATCTATGCCACGAAGAATTGAGGCAGTTCTGAAGGCAAAAGGGGGTCCAACCCGTTACTAGCATGGGGTACCTAATAAAGTGGCCGGTGAGTGTATATGTGTACAAAGAGAATCGCAATGCTGACAAAACTTTTTTTAAATAAAAGTTGCTGATAACTTCTGGATTTGAAATACCGATAGTGAGTAAATGTGTTTGTGGTACAGCCGCGGATCAGTTGCGCACTGTAAACGCAGCATATGTGAAAGCACTATAGCGTGTGCTGCTCCTGTACCGGGATAGACTACAGTATTTAAAATAGCATGCATATGCATTAGTTATATTCTCAATTTAATTTACAGAGCAATCCCTGCAAAGTTTAGAGACTAAGATTAGTGTGTGTCTGGGTGGGGGGCATGGCATCACGATGGTGGCTCTCCATCGTGATATCGTCCATCGGCACAACCCTAGTCAATAGGTTTCAAAACAACACACTGAAACACCAGTGACTTCGTGTTCCACAGAAGAAATGCATACAGGTTTGTCATCAGGGTGACTAAATGATGACAGAATTTTCTGTTTTGGATGAACTGTTCCTTTAACGGTCCAGGGGCCGTATTCACAAAGAATTTTAAAGGGGTCATATAATGGTACATGCACTTTTACAAGTTGATTGTACTGAAATGTGTGTTGGCAGTGCCTGTACACAAACATCATATAATGATAAAAATCCATCCAGTGGTTTTGTTTTAATCTCCTTATATGTTTTCCCCTGTCTCAAATCAAGCCGTTCGTTTTTGTGACGTCAATAAAACGGACGCCCCTCCCGCGATTGTTGATTGACGGGAGCGTTTCAACACAGACCCGCCCTCGCACATGAGGTAGCTGTCAATCATAGTCTGCGCGGCGCGGACCGGACCGGCGCGGTCATTGTTGATATGCTGGAGCACTGTCTATGAGCAGAATGGCGTCTAAGCGATTGTGGTGTTCTGTTCTTGGGTGTAATAACGAACACAGTCATTTTAATGTTCCTGAATCCGAACCGCTGAAGACGCAGTGGCTGAGTTTGTTTTTGAAGGGAATATTCCCCACGAGCAACGTCAATGCTTTCATGTTTGCGCGAATCATTTCACACACCAGACTGCTTTATAAACGAGGGTCAGTATAAAGCTGGATTTGCTAAGAAGCTTTGCTAAAAAGGATCGGTACCAGAAATTCGTGTTCCTGCTGAACCTCCAGAAGAACGGAAGTGAGTGAAACGTTTTATTAAACTTTATAATAATATATTAATCTTTGCAAATCGCTAGCTGCACGCTTCACAATGAATGCGTCTAAGGTTTACACTCAGTCAGGGTACATTACGGCATGTTTTCTATGTATGACGTTCTCAATATAATTCATAATTCCACGTTTATACTGAACAACGCGTTATGGTTATTGTGTTATTGTGTTACAAACGGTGTACACAGAACAGAGAGGCGGGGTGAGCAAAGCTCATGATCATTTAAAGGCATATGCACTGAAACGGCGTGCTGAAAACAGCTGTTTTTGACCAGGTAAAATAAGTGTTTTCTTACAATACTAATGAGAATTTTTAATTAAAGTATATTACAAACTTTTAATTTAGACCCTAAAGAATCATATTAGCTTGTACAAAAATGGCATTATATGACCCCTTTAAGGCTAAAAGTAGCTCCAAACTGGCGAATTTAGGACCAACTCCAAAAAATAATGGGCGTGTCACTCCTAACTTTAGGACTCCTAATTTTTTTCACTAAGAGTAATTCACGAAGCATTTTAGCCCTAAAAGTAGCACCTCAGTCTGGGACAGCTTAAAAGAAGTCGAGAGGACTCCTAACTCACTAAGACCTATTCACAAAGGATTGTAGCGCACACCACCGCCTCTCGCAGTCGTCCGGGGTCCGCGACACAAGCGGGAATGCTGCATTGATTTGCAAACAAATCGTCTCCCATGTCTCACGCTTACTTTTGCTTGATATCCCAGTGCCGAATTTCCCTTTTATTATGTTTTTTTTTTCAGCACCAACTGAGCCAGCAGCACTAACTGATCCTGCGTCCAGTTGGGCTTTCTTTTCCGTTTTGGCGAGTTCATCATCCACCGTCATTCAACTATTACATTAGGCTACTTCAATAGTAGCAACATTTCCTTGCTTTAAGTAGTCTATTTAGCCTAATAGGATGTCAATTAACCAAGCAAGTGTTAATGCAAGTGTCGTTTTTTCATTATTAGGCAAGTGGCGGTTTTCATTGGGGTATTAGGCTACCTTGATTTAATTTAATTCACGACTTTTCTCTCTCTCTGCCTTTTTAGAATTACACTTCACTGGGACCTGCACAAACATGTCATTATATATGCATTTCGGTGACATTACTATTATTATTTTGTGTAGGATACAGACATATTTAGATGTCGTAATTCCATGATTTGTTGCGTCTGTGTTATGTTCCGCATGATGGCCCTGTCAACCAATCACCGTGATCATTGCGAAGAAGCTCGTGCATGAGAATTGACGTCATCCATAGCAACGAAGACTCACTCTTAGTTTAGGAGTTGTCATTTTTCCTTACTAAGAGTAGGTCTGAAAGGCGTTGTGAATAACTTTTAAGAGAAAACTCCTAGCTAAAATATTTTAGTGCGATTTAGGAGTACTCCTAGTGGTAAGATAAAATTCTTTGTGAATACGGCCCCAGATGAAGATGTTCATTGTCTGGTTGTTACCTCTCCATGGCTTTAGCGGTGTAAGGCAGGTGCATCTCAATGCTGTGTTCATCTTCGTCTGTCTGCAGACTCATCCTCTCAAACATGCCCGTTTTCCACAGATCAGCGTAAACTGCGTGAGAGAGAAACGGGGGGATTTAAAGCCCTTGTGTTTCCACTTACAGACTTTCATTGAGGAGTTACAAACAGAACAATCACTTCTGCAAAGCTCATTTTGAGAGCAAATGAGCCAGAAGTAAAAACAATCAGGGTGAACACTTTTTTGTGCATTCCTCTTCAATCCGTATTTAATCCTCCCAAGGTTTCTGTTTTGAGACTGGGCAGGGAGGAAATGAGATTCCTTACCCTTCTGGTCGATCCTCAGGTCATACAGTGGCGTTCTGTAGACCTCGGCGGGGGAGAGGGCACAGCGAGACAGCGGCACATGGTGAGAGGGGCCGAGAATGAACACCCTCCGACTGATGAATAAGAGAGTGCTGCGGTTACCTCTCTCCCCACGGCAAACTCAACATTACGGCTACTTCCAGAGAATTTAAAGAAGCTCTGATGACAGGAGGGACACTTACGTGATTGAGGGGTCCACCTGCTTGTAGGCGTGAGCGGCACACGCGCCGCAGTAGGTGTAGCCAGCGTGCCTGCAAAAGACAGTTGTTTAGGAATACAAAAACACAACGGAAGCTGAAGCAAAAAAGATGTCTGTCTGGTTTGACTCCACATACGGTGCTATTATGGCTCTAGCTGGACCCACTGTAGATTGTGCTTGAGATAACCAGCCCTCAAGTTGTGCGTTGAGCTGGGATCCTAAACGCAAAGATAGAAGAAAACCTTATCAGCAAATATGAGAGATAAAGACATAATTTGACAGCTTGGACAACTCAGCAAGGATCTAGCTTGTACGGTACCATTCTCACTGTGTAGAAATATTTTTATTCAATCAACAGAAGTATTACAAGTCTCCCTTTACAATCTACAACATTAAATATGAGGGTGAAACCCACAAAATCTGTCAAGACAATGTTCAAGATCTTGTAGATCTTAGCACCTTATTTGCTGGGAGAGCACAGTGAGTGCTTTGATTGGACCACACTATTTCAAGGCATTAAGAAAATTAAGCCTATTTAGGACAATCGTGATTTTTTTATGCATTGTATTCATGACAAATATTGTGTAGAATAGGCCTAAGTGATGATGTAGAAATAAAAAGAATAAATAAAAACAGCAGTATAAAAATCTGCTTGATTGTCATTAAAAATTGTCATCCCTAATTTCCATTGGCGTAATTAAAATAAAAAAAATCGAATTACTGCAATGCGGTAAAAAAAAAAAAAAATTATATTCATTCATCATAGTATCACCTTAGTACCACAACATGCTAAACAATATTAAAATAAAGCATTCATCTGTGGATTCCTCCTCTACTTCAATCATTCAAACAAAAATGAATCAATAGCTAAAATCGCTGTCCTGAATGTTGATTTCAGCAATATTTCAGTCTCAGACAGTGCCATTGTCCCAATTCTAATGAAATTCTTATCAGAGTCTGACAGGAAAAGATAACAGTTATGAGAACCAGTGAACAGATGAACTTCAGCTAATTCTGTGAAAGGCATAGCAACAATACAACCAAATTGGTCCAATTTTAACAGTTGTTGTTAATCAAATCTTTAAACAAATGAATCATACTATTATCATGAATGATATTCCCAAGAGCATCTGAATATTGATGAACTAATATCTACAGTGCTGTTTTTATATAATCCAGTGTAATGACAGTCAAAATGTGTAGTTAGTAGTGTAATCCATTACATTACACATTTTAGGTAATATAATCTGACTACTTTTTGATTACCTTCAGATTGCTTTTGACCTAACTCGTTTAACACATTGAACTGAACAGGATAATATTGTACCATGTTGATATTAAAATACAAAGAGAGAGAAATATATTCTTTATCATTTTATATTGTTTTATCAACATAAAGTGGATTAAACATTACGTCACATTACGTTTATAAATCATAAAAATGTCAAATTAAAATAAATAATTCTAAAATAATGAAAACTACAATAAAAAGGTGTTTGAAAGACAAACACCTTCCAAATACATAGCCTAGTAATACATGGTTAAATGACTTACTGAGTGATAATTCAAATAATAATTTGTGTTTTCACAGGAGTTTGATATGCAATGTTACAATGTTGAGAAAAGAGTCGAATGCTTTGTGGCCTTTCAATTTGCCATGTAATTATAGCCACCTGACTGTGGCTGGTCTGTGTGTGTAATTTCACAAAACTAGGAGACTTTCTGGATGTATACAAGTAAAAAAATATATATATTTTTTTTTTTAGAAAGAAAGAAAAAATGTAAAACATAAAATAGAAGAATTAAGGAGAATCACTAAATTATGAATGATTTACTGCCATTATGTGAATATGTAATCAATAAAAAAAAGCAACTGTTGGCTGATTGCAAGTATTTTAAAATGTAATATAATCTAATTTCAAATACTTTTTCTGAAATCTGATTATGTAACCTCGATTAGATGTAATCAGTTACTACCCAGCAGAGAGAGAGAGAGAACATATGAGACCTGGTCAATATATCAGTCTAGCACATATGAAGAATACCAATAAATTAGGAACTGTAGTAATTTTATTGTTCGAAAGAAATGTTTTTAATGACTGATGCCTTTAACTGTTTAGAAGGCTGATTGCAAATATATACAAATTTTAATTGATCACAATTTAATGACAACAAATGTGACATTTTAATTCATTTTATACAATACAAAAATATTTTATCATAATATTTTGAGAGAGAGAGAGAGAGAGAGAGAGAGAGAGAGAAAGAAAGAGAGAGAGAAAGAGAGAAAGAAAGAAAGAGAGAGAGAGAAAGAGAGAGAGAGAGAGAGAAAGAGAAAGAGAAAGAGAAAGAGAAAGAGAAAGAGAGAGAGAGAGAGAGAGAGAGAGAGAGAGAGAGAGAGAGAGAGAGAGAGAGAGAGAGAGAGAGAAGAGAGAGAGAAGAAAGAAAGAAAGAAAGAAAGAAAGAAAGAAAGAAAAGAAAGAAAGAAAGAAAGAAGAAGATTAAGCAAAGAGAAAGAAGAAAGAAGAAACAGAAGAAGAAAAAGCAAGCTAAAGTTCAAAGAAAGATAAGAAAGAAAAGAAGAAAGAAAAGAAAGAAAGAAAGAAAGAAGAGAGAGAGAGAGACGAGAGCGAGAGATGAGAGAGACGAGGATGAGAGAGAGAGAGAGAAGAGAGACGAGAGAGAGAGAGAGAGAGAGAAGAGAGAGAGAGAAGAGAAACGAGATTCATTGACAACATTGTATGTGCAATTTGAAACACTGTCACCCTTCCTGTTATTGGCCAATCGGATGTTTATAGTCTTGTATGCCACAGTAACTCTGTATGTGGGAAACCAACAAAACATAAGGACCCACTAGACTGTTTTAAATAAATTACATAGATATTATTTGCTGGAAATAGACCTTCTAGAATAAGCATGCAAAATACTTTCTTTCTTTTTTTTTTACAAAACAAGATCTCTAAATATGTTGGCAGCTTGCAGAACACAGGTCATCGTGTAAAGGCCAGCAGATTGATTTCTGTACAGTATACGTGTGTGATCTTTGTTTGTTTGTGTGTGTGTGTGTGTAGCACTGGGCTTTTGTCATGCATCCTTTGTTACTGCATATGAGAGAGAGTGAGAGAGAGAGAGAGAGAGAGAGAGAGAGAGAGAGAGAGAGAGAGAGAGAGAGAGAGAGAGAGAGAGAGAGAGAGAGAGAGAGCAACACCATCGGCTATCTAAACACTTTCATGTGCTGACTGTGCTCACTGTATTTGCTGGAATGGAACTGGACAACTAAATGCTGACCGATATAACAATAAACAGTATACGTGTCATCAGAATTAATGAAATATAGGGTTTGATTCTCCATAAAAACATATCTGTCATGTACAGCTGTTATATGAACTTCATCAAATAGCTTTAGCCGTTAGCAGGGTCAATCCAGTCTTCTTCTGAATTGCGGCAGTTTATCTATCTGGATTTACTGATCCGGCAAAGTAGGGCTGGGTAAAGTTAGTGTGGATGGTATATTAATCTGTGGTATTAGTTCGTGTAGTTGGTGTGTATAAGAGGAGATTCACACACACACACCGGCTATAGGCTAACCCGCTAACTGCTGGCCTGTTTTTGTTCTCAGCTGCTGATACACAGAGAAGCTACACACAATAGAGACACAAAAATACACAACAACAGGCAAATATGAGAGAAACAAGAGTCTGGTCGATTTAAATAATGGCCCATGAATTTAAATGCAAGTGGTTTTAGTTTACTCCCTGAAAAGCAGAAATAATTATTCAAAATGATTTCTAACCCATAAACAAATTCATGAACTGGCCATTTAAATGCCAGGGCAAGTAAATGCCGCACTTCTGTTTACAGAATTAGAAGAATTGGGATGCAGAATTTTATAGTATATTTTAACTAAATTAACCTGACATGTTTTAGTTTGCGTTTAAAACAAAGCCAGTTCGTTTTTTTAAAAGGGTGTCAGCTCAGGAAAAAAAGGTATAAATGTAAAGAAACGCGCTCTGTGGTCATTAAACCATTTTAATCTCGGCTATTTAATAATTCCCAGCTGATCGCACAGGCTGTGTCAAAAAACTTAGTGAGCTGCCTATCTAGGCAGCATTTTGGCTATCATAGGAGCGTGCTGAACATCCCAGTTATGCTGTCTAGGTAGGCAGCTCACCAGGTTTTGAGACACTGCCAGACACACACACACATTGGTGTTAAGCAGGACACCGGACCTCAGGCCCGGGCCGCTGTCTCTCTGGCTCTACCTGAGGCCGTGTACCAGCTGCCGGCGTGGCTCGCTTCTCTGCACACCATCCGGTTCGACATCTTGGTGCCCGCGCCGCCTATCTTGGTCCAATAAAACCTCGTCGGTGGGGGGAAGAATGGACTAAAAACACTAGGAAAATATGCTAGCCCAAAAAGTATCTGTCTGTGCTGAAGCTGCGTGCCCAAAGAAAGAGTATTTTATATCTAGATATAAATGTGATACATATGAGTGACAATACGCAAAAATATATAAAGAGGTTGATAGTCTAGCTGTGAAGAACAAAGATCCAACCAGTTCATCCGCTCGCTGCCAAGTTTGTCTATGTTATCCGGATGGGCTGGTTTGGCCCATGTCGGCTTCCGTTCCGTCAGAAAAACTGGGCGGGTAGAGTTGATTGACTGACTAAAGCAATAGACTGATTGGTCGATGGAGATTAAAGGCGTGTCCAAGAGGATGCATATGTAGATAACGCTTTGATTATTGGATAGCTCAGTGTGTTTGGCTGAGACTCATTGGCGGAAAACCTATGTGGGCGTGGACTCGCAGACGTTTTGTTGCTAAAAACACCATTCAACATTTGTAACGTTCAAATAGGATTAAATACATTTTGTGTTGAAGAAATGTGATGTGGAGGGGTTTCGCGAAAGGACAGAAGAGATAGTTGTCATAGATATGTCATTTGTTTTATGGTTGTCAAATTGTACAAAAAAATAGGAAAAAATTGATATCTCTTATATAACTTTATGAAAGACGGCGTTTGTTATTGTAAATATGATGCTAAAAGTATTGACAACATGCTAAAATGTATAATTTTATATTCACAAGTGTGGAATGTCTAAATGTATCCCATTTTTTTAATAAAGGTTTTTGTAGTGAGCTTAAGATATAGATATACAATAACCTAACCAGCCAAATGTCATGTTTTATATATTTACAAAAAAATAACCTGTTAATCTTTGAAGTTTTCTTACTATTCATGTTTTCTTTTTGCTTTCATTTATTGTTTTATAATTGTTCATTGTAACGTAATTTCAATGTGGATTGACTGACTGACTGCAGTTTACCACCAGAGGGCATTATTGCATAGAAGATTAATTCCCTTTTTAAACTAATACTGTGTTTCCAACTCTACGGTTTCCAATAAGTTTGTGTTAGTTGGGGTAATACAAACTCAGAGGCTACAGATCTCCTGCGCTACGAATAATATGGATGTATCCAAGTAGAGTCAATCAATCAACAGTCAGTTTTTGTTCTTCATATTAGACTTTAACAACGTGAATTGTTATTATAGACATTAAAAAATATTTGGAATAAGCCAGAGACACACAAATTCCCACAAATCTACAGTGTCGTATCAGCATGTTTTTTTTTCCACTGTACACGGACTATAATCACAAATAAATCAATTATGGAAAATGGCCTAAACCAACAGTATCCGCACAAACGTCACGTCAGCAATTGTCCCTTTTGGTGTGCCGTCCCGAAAAGATCCCGTTTCCAAAGCAACAAGGACGCAATTGATACCCGTGGATCACAGGCCAAAAACTGAAATGCACGAATGTTTGAACCTCAGTTTCTACCTATTTTTTTTTTTACAGTCTATGGTTACTACTTACACATATATGATTAAACCATATGTATGGTCACATTCGTAATACTTAACCAACAACGCAATTTACTTTCAGGTGAGTGATGAACGGAATAAACTTACTTTTGAAGCTGATGTCATTGGCACTTTCCATGAATTCAGTGTACCGTTACAAAACACGGCCTATAACTCAAAAAACGTAGAGCTAGTTTTCAACAAATGGTCAGTGAAAGCAGGTTTGAGTTTTTTTAAAGAGTAAATTAAGCTTTCTCTCAAGTGCTAACGTTAGCTAGTTTGGGACCAGTTTGCTATTTTATAGTTATTACTAAGCGTAACGTTATTATTCATTAAAGGAAAATATTTTTTTCTGTAACTTACAGTAACTTGGTTAATAGGACTTTGATATACAGTAAAAATTAGGCTACAATTTGTGTAAAAATTGGAGAAAAAAAATAATTTAATGAAATGATTTACTTCCTGCATTCTCTACCATTGGTTCGAATTACATGATGTTACCGATGTTACCTCTGTGTCGTCACAATTGTAAGGAATGTTTAAAAAAATATTGGAGGAAAATATTGCGGTAACTTAATAGGAGTGTACATAAAATGCGGGACACAATTGAATATTACACATGTGTTAATTTAAGTTAATAATTCATATAAAATTTTTGTTTTTAATGAATTGAATAGGTAGGGTTGGAAATTTCGTTGTGGCTAGCAAGAGGGTATGCGCGTGATGTCACTGTCGGCCGGAGTGACTGCGGTTACGCCCACTGAGTGGCAAAAAGACTGAGTGGCAGCATTGGTTTTCAGCGTGAATACTGCGAAAAACACACAAAGCATCTAAATTGGGAAAGAGCTTTGCTATTGACTGTAGGCTACAACTAGATTTGACAAGAAATCGGAGGTATATTTTTACAGACTGCCGAAAGCTACAGATCTGAGAAGCAAATGGATCGCTGCAATTTATAGAAAAAAACTGGACTCCAGGCAGCGAAAGATGGATTTGCGGTTATCATTTTGTGTCAA
The DNA here is from genome assembly GCF_029890125.1 of Rhinichthys klamathensis goyatoka. Taxonomy (NCBI): domain Eukaryota; kingdom Metazoa; phylum Chordata; class Actinopteri; order Cypriniformes; family Leuciscidae; genus Rhinichthys; species Rhinichthys klamathensis. The sequence goes on along the minus strand of NW_026606652.1, from coordinate 2,606,818 downwards.
TATGCTGAATTTAAGGGTAAAATCATACCTTATATATTGTATCAACTCATCAATTAAATATTTACCATTACATATTCTGCATAATTGGATGTTTTTTAAGTTTTAGGGCTGGATGATCTGATGATACATATATATATATATATATATATATATATATATATATTCACCTAAAGGATTATTAGGAACACCATACTAATACTGTTTTTGACCCCCTTTCGCCTTCAGAACTGCCTTAATTCTATGTGGCATTGATCCAACAAGGTGCTAAAAGCATTCTTTAGAAATGTTGGCCCATATTGATAGGATAGCATCTTGCAGTTGATGGAGGTTTGTGGGATGCACATCCAGGGCACGAAGCTCCTGTTCCACCACATCCCAAAGATGCTCTATTGGGTTGAGATCTGGTGACTGTGGGGGCCATTTCAGTACAGTGAACTCATTGTCATGTTCAAGAAACCAATTTGAAATGATTCGAGCTTTGTGACATGGTGCATTATCCTGCTGGAAGTAGCCATCAGAGGATGGGTACATGGTGGCCATAAAGGGATGGACATGGTCAGAAACAATGCTCAGGTAGGCTGTGGCATTTAAAAGATGCCCAATTGGCACTAAGGGGCCTAAAGTGTGCCAAGAAAACATCCCCCACACCATTACACCACCACCACCAGCCTGCACAGTGGTAACAAGGCATGATGGATCCATGTTCTCATTCTGTTTACGCCAAATTCTGACTCTACCATCTGAATGTCTCAACAGAAATCGAGACTCATCAGACCAGGCAACATTTTTCCAGTCTTCAACTGTCCAATTTTGGTGAGCTCTTGCTAATTGTAGCCTCTTTTTTCTATTTGTAGTGGAGATGAGTGGTACCCGGTGGGGTCTTCTGCTGTTGTAGCCCATCCGCCTCAAGGTTGTGCGTGTTGTGGCTTCACAAATGCTTTGCTGCATACCGCGGTTGTAGCGAGTGGTTATTTCAGTCAAAGTTGCTCTTCTATCAGCTTGAATCAGTCAGCCCATTCTCCTCTGACCTCTAGCATCAACAAGGCATTTTCGCCCACAGGACTGCGGCATACTGGATGTTTTTCCCTTTTCACACCATTCTTTGTAAACCCTAGAAATGGTTGTGCGTGAAAATCCCAGTAACTGAGCAGATTGTGAAATACTCAGACCGGCCCGTCTGGCACCAACAACCATGCCACGCTCAAAATTGCTTAAATCACCTTTCTTTCCCATTCTGACATTCAGTTTGGAGTTCAGGAGATTGTCTTGACCAGGACCACACCCCTAAATGCATTGAAGCAACTGCCATGTGATTGGTTGATTAGATAATTGCATTAATGAGAAATTGAACAGGTGTTCCTAATAATCCTTTTGGTGAGTGCAGGGAACTACACTGCGACCTTTTGAAATGCCATCGCGACCCTAATTTTTAATGGGTCGCAAATGTATCACTGACTATTTTTGTACCTACCTTATGTTTTAGGCAATATGCTATGATTTACTATGAGCATTTATTAAAACAGAAATGTGTAGCCTATTTTAAGTATACATTTTTATAACGTGCTCTGAGCATTCAACACATCAAGTTGGCTTCAGCCCCGCAAAAGAGAGAGAGGCGCAGGCGCGATCGAACTCTCTGTGTGTGTGAGAGAGAGGCGCAGGCGCGATCGAACTCTCTGTGTGTGTGAGAGAGAGACGCAGGCGCGATCGAACTCTGTGTGTGTGTGAGAGAGAGACGCGGGCGCGATCGAACTCTGTGTGTGTGTGAGAGAGAGAGACGCGGGCGCGATCGAACTCTGTGTGTGTGTGAGAGAGAGACACGGGCGCGATCGAACTCTGTGTGTGTGTGAGAGAGAGAGGCGCGGGCGCGATCGAACTCTGTGTGTGTGTGAGAGAGAGAGGCGCAGGCGCGATCGAACTATGTGTGTGTGTGTGAGTGTGTGTGTGTGTGTGTGTGTGTGTGAGAGAGAGACGCGGGCGCGATCGAACAGTGGAAACATAAAAACATACTCCGTCATTTTGTTCATACAGGACATGATTCAAACTGCAAAGTGTTTACTTATATTTGTGTACACTCGCAATGAAACACAACATTGTGCTTTTGTCACACTCTAAACTCTTGTCAAACTGTAACCTACAACTGTAACCCAACCACACACACACACACACACACACACACACACACACACACACACACACACACACACACACACACACACACCGTTTTAAAAGCAAAACATATTTATCCAACCCCATTTAAAAACAGTCTGTGTGTTCCATCTTTTGGAGATTCATCATATCGCATTGGTTTTCATTTCTTGTCCTCGGAGTCGGAGCACTAATCTGTTTATTTTTAAGTTACACATTCTACATTGATTAAAAAAGAAAATCAAATGTGTTTTTGTTTTATTATTTTAAAAAATTATTTTATACGGAAATCATTTATTTATAATTCAGATGAGAATAAAGTTGCATAGGGTTAATTAAAATTAAGGAAAACAATATATATTGATCTGAAATATAGCAAATTAATTTTAAATTCATTCAGGTACAATTACCAAACATATATCAAGGTCATTTTGTCTTTTTATTAATTTAATTAATAAACTAATTATATAAAACTATTGTCAGTGCACTACAAATAAACTGGTTCTATGCCTTTATTAATAAAACTTACACAACTTAAAAATACAAGGCTTAAGACATTTATAAAAATGCCTTCTGCATTTTTGTTTTGCTTTTCACTTCATTGTACCGAAATCGTACCGAACCGTGATGTCTGAACCAAGGTATGAACCCAACCGTGACTTCTGTGTACCGTTCCACCCCTAATGCAGTACAGTTTCATTATTGTTCATTATTATCCAGAGAGCGGGTTACTATAAATAATTTGTGCGACCAAATCATGTTTTGCGCCAGTAACTGAAAAAGTTAGTAGCGCAAGTGCTACCAGTGGAAAAGGTTAGTGTAATTCCCTGGAGTGTATTTATATATATATATATATATAGTAGCATTGATATAAGTGATCCGGATTTAGACCTATCTATATTGTATTTATATAAACCGTTCACAGGCAAAGTTGCTTTATGTATTTCCCTGGCGTCGAAATCAGGCACATATAAATGTCAGGAAACACAATTCCTGGCTCCATGTCAATATCCATGGATCACTGGATCTTTGGTAAGTTGTAAGGAGCACTATATTGAGTCCAACCTTTAGTTTAAACTGATAATCGTTTGTTTTACTCGCGTTTTCGCAGTTTCCCCTATTAAATACATTATAAACACATTAACAAATAGCCTACCCATAGGCCTACCTTTAATTCAACAGATTATGTTAAAATTATGACGTTGTAAACTGTACATTCAAGTAAGGGTTGCTGTCTTTAACAATGTCTGTTTTTCATGCTTGATTAATTTAATGTTATGATAGTTTATCAAACAGCTAATAGGTCTAAAAAAAACTTGTTTTCTTACCCACTAGTGCTTTTTTTTTAAAATCTCATGGGACACCATCAGGGGCAGATTAAGGTCTACACATGCCCTATGTTCACGGTATGGTATGGCATGGTAAAAAGGCTTTACATTGCCAAAGCACTGACAGGGCTCTGTTCCAATTGTGTTGAGCATTGTCAAAGTTACAGGCAACAATAGGCAGTTATTGACAGGGCTCTGATCCACTGGCGTTGGGCATTGCTAGATTAACAGTACCTGTTTCTTGACAAGAGGCAGTTAAAAACGAGCACTCCCCAATAGCATTGGTAACAGGTGTCCCTCGCCAGGTCATTACCCCCCAGTATAGTTCATTACTCCCCCAGTATAGTTAGATTTTTAGGTTTAGGTGTGGTCGGGTCAGGATTAGGCAACCAGGTATAGCGGCCTCAACAAGGGGGTTACAATTCGGTTGGGAGTTCAAATTCGGCACAACACTTGTGTGGTATGAGTTTACAACTGAAACTGACGTAGGGAGGGGTGATGTTACATTAATCTGTCATGTGCGCTGTGTGCTTGGCAATTGCCTGTTATTTTAAAACCTCCTTCCAGTAACACTAGTAATTACTAATACTGCCTTTTTACTAGGCCTGTTAGATGTCATCCTTCCCCTGCTGAACATAAGCACTGTTTTCTTTTCAGACTTCTCATTGTGTGTTGTTACAGTCAGGTGACTACTGGGTACTCCATGGCTGCTGTGACCTCAGAGCAGTATTTTATTGAGAGGTTCGCTGTAACTTGCAATAATCCAGTGTCCCACCTGCAGCTGACCTGCTGCCCTTCCCACTGTGCTGTCCCATGGCAGGGCAAGAATATAAGGATTTATGAAAACAACAACCTGGAGGTCTTTGTGCACTTATATCTATTTTATTTTCAAAGAATGCCAAAATTAAACTTAATGTTTTTGAAAGAAGTCTCTTATGCTCACTAAAGGCTGCATTTAAAATCCAGTAAAAAACAATGTGCAATATTATTACAATTTAAAATAATATAGTTATAAATGTACATTATTCCTGTGATCACTCCAGTCGTCAGTGTCACATGATCCTTTAGAAATCATTCTAATATGCTGCTTAAGAAACATTTATTATTATTACCAATGTCGAAAAGTGTTGTGCTGCTTATTTTTGTAGAAACTGTGATACTCTAAGAAGTTTGGATTAAGTCATTTTTTTATATATATATATTTTTTAAATGAAATTAATACTTTTATATAAAAAGGATGCATTAAATTTATCAAACGTGACACAAAAGACATTTATAATGTTACAAAATATTTCAAATAAATGCAGTTATTTTGAACTTTGAACATCAAAGAATCCTGAAAAATGTATCACAATTTTCTACCAAAATATTAAGCAGCAACAACTTTTTTCAACATTGATAATACGAACCATTATTAATAATTAAGCACCAAATCAGCACATTAGAATGATTTTTGAAGGATCATGTGACACTGAAGACTGGAGTAATGATGCTGAAAATTCAGCTTTGCATCACAGGAATTAATTAAAAATAATTAAAAATGTAAAAAAAAAAAAAAAAAAAAAAATATTTCACGTTATTACAATAATGCTGTATTTTTATAAAATATATTTAGGATTAAACCTACAACTAATTTGAATGTTTCCTGTAGTCTCCCTTGGAACTCACTGGTCACCATTGCGATGTATCTGCCATGGTGTTTGGGACAGTGAGTGATCGTCTCATCCTCTGTAGTGCTTCTGAAGATTATGTAATTGTCTGGGACATCCAATGCTGCTACAGACAAATCAAAGAAGGTAATAAGTGCCCATAATAAGCGACCTATAAAAATAACAAATATGCTCATCTGGAGTCAAAAACATCCAGAAATATAAATGGTGCCTCTCAAGAATGTAGCCATTCTTTGTCTGTCATTTTTTTAATCTCACAACCATGACATCTGTGTTCCAGGTGTAATTGCCTCAGGTAGAGTTGTTGGCACATTGCTCGGCAGGGTGGTGCATCTGTCACTATGTCCACTGAGCTGGAAAGTGGCAGCATGCTCAGGCTCCAGAGTGGTTCTATTGAATGCAGAGGTATGAAATAAGGTCCACACCGTTTTTGTTCAGTGAATTGAAAACAAAAGCAGTTATGCTGAAACGGTAAAAGAGAGAAAAAAAAAAAAAGCCTTTTTGACCCATCTCCAGATGAAACGCTGAACAAAGCCTGCATGCAGAACATTCCGTTACTCATGCTGTGATTGACCAGCCCATAACGTTTGAGAGATAACATTGAAATACTTACATGAAACCAGCAGTAAATCATTGTACGAAAAAATCAGAATAAGCCCCTCATCGACTTCTGTCTTGAATATAAGAAAAAAATTAAAAAAATGTATTAACTTAAAAATATACGATCATCTTTGCTGTATGTACTAAAACACCTTTCAATGAAATTATAAACACATTTTCCATTAAGATAAAGACAAAACCTGAGGCCACTGTATATCTGTTTCCTATAGAAAGAGGAAGTGCTTGGAGTGCTGAAAGCTCATCTTGGTCCTGTGACTGCATCAGAGTTCTGTCCATGGGATGCCAATCTTCTCATCTCAATCTCAGAAGACAGAACATTCAAGGTACAGATACGATACAAACCGGAACAGCATTACTGTACCTTTACTAAATAGCCTACGTTTTTTCTAAATTTTTATTTTTGTGTTTACACACAACCATTCAAAGGTTTGGGGTCAGAAAGATTTTTTTTTATTCATCAAAGAAGTCTTAAAGAAATGTATAGATATAAATATAGATGTTAAAAAAATTAACAGCAAAAATGTTTTAAACATTGATAATAATAGGACATTTTTCTTGAGCTCCAAATCAACATAGACTTGCAGTAATGTCTTCTGCATTAAACCTTCTTAGACAGGGCTTAGATTAAGCCCAGATTAGGCCTTGGTTCAATTAGGATATTTAAGTAGCTTTCGTAAACATGCCTTAGAATAAAAACATTACTGGTGTGTATCTACAGACAATATATTAAGATATGTCAGTGCAAGTTGCTTTCAGTTAAAACAGCTCAAAAATTTATTTTAGTCTAAGGCTAGACTAAAGGCACATTCAGCCTTGTCTTATTGTACCAATCAAATTTTAGCATGTATGTATATATATATTGTTACGGTTCTGCAAGATATGGGACCCAGACGCAAATGAGCAGACAAGGTTTTTATTAACAGGACTGAAGACTTGAAACAGCAGGGAGTGAAGCGTGAATCACAGTAAAGATAAGCAAAACTAAACTGATAAGATCAATGAAAAGAGAAACAAAAAGTAGAGAAATAAATATATAGAAAGCAAACTAATGAAAACTACTAAGACAAAAAACTGGAGTAGCTAAAGAGAAAACTTCCACTTGACAGTGAAAATAAAAACTAAAGAAAACTAAAAATATAATTCTAAACAAAAGAGAACTCCAACTAGATTACCAAGCACAAGTGCTAAAACTTAAGCAAAACAAAAGAGTAACAATGATAACAAAGCAGCGTAAACACTAGGATAATTTCAAGATCACAAACTAGAAAACACTGCAATGTGCATACTCGCAACACACAACGAACCAGCAAAGACATGAGGGAAAGAGGCACAATATGAAGGGACCAGAGCACATGAGGATCAGGTGAGCACAATTAATGAAACGAGGACAAGACGTGGACTAAACAAGGGGGCGTGGTAACGAGAAACAAGGAGGCAGGACATGAGGAGCACATGGCAAACACAGACCAAGACAGAGCCATGTGCTCAAACACAAGACAAACACAGAAACATGAAACCACAACAAAACAGACAAGGCTGCCAGGGCAGAACCTTGACATATATATATACTTTATATATACTTGTTTTTATATATGGCTTTCTTTTTTGTATCAGATATGGGATGTGAGGAAGGGGGATATTCTCTTTGAATCTGCTGTTCTATCAGGTTGGTGTATAATTTCTAACACCAATATTTATACTACAGAAATAAATTCTTCATTTATTGTAGCCTGTAAATGTAGAGAATATGTAGTGAAGATGTTTCTGTTTCACAGCGTATCCACTGCTTAGTCTGTTCTTCATGGAGCAAAACAGTCAGTTCATCACAGGGTCTGGTGATGGACAGGTGAGTCATATACACACACACAAACACTTTCAGCCTCTTTTGTGTAATCCATATATCGCTTCATTTATGTTGGAATATCTGTGATTCAAGCTTTGGTGCTACACTCTCCCTGTGGACCACAAATGTCGCTTGGTGACAAAACTGGACCTTTCGAAGCTTGAACAGAAGCATGAGAGAAACCTCAGGAAAATCAACCCACCTCAAAATGGAACAGATGGTTAGAAAAAACCCACAAGCCACAATTCAGACTGCATATGACTCCTGTGCCTACCTCACTGCGGAAAACGATACATCTGCTTCAATGTAAGCTTCATCTGTGTGCTTTGCTAGGAACGACTCGTAATGATGTGAGAGGAACAGTGGAGACAACAAAGCCTGTTCTGAGAATCTGGGCACAGAGACCACAGTCAAGCCATGCTAGCCTGCAGCAGGGGTATGTCTTTGGCCCGTTTTTGTTGTTCACCTTTATCTGGTTGTGCAGTTGTGGAATTTCTGGGGTAAGAAATGATGTAAGGCAGACATGGGAAGGTTAGATTACACATACCACAATAAGAAGTCATCATTATACCCCTGTTTCTGGTTTTATGCTGTCCAAACTACAGTTACAGCTATGACAAGATGGTTGGAAGCAAAGGACAGCTGTAGGGTTTGCAGGTTATGTTATGCTTTCAGTCCCTGACTTCCAGGGCCGGCCCGTGGCATAGGCGACATAGGCGACATAGGCGATTTCCTTGGGTGGTCGGTTGAAATCACTCCGGGGGGCAACCACAATACGACCGAAAGGGCACTTTATCATTAGCGATTAAAGGGGCAGGGCCTTAAGGGGCCACAATGGCCAATCATAGGTGTTTAAGTTAGTCTGAGTATCTAAACTCTCGCCTAGGGCACCAACAGAGCCTGGTACGGCCCTGCTGACTTCAGAGGTGAACAGTGCTTTAGCATGACATGTAAATCATGTCATTATCTGAAATTAATTTATAAACATTGTTGGAGGAAATGTCTGCAGACCCCAATAGTCTTTACTGGAATAGGTGAGGTCACAAAAATGTCTTTGTTTTCCAAAACATTAATACTTACTAAACACTTAAACCTTTAATTTTATTACAATATAAAATATATTATCTGAATTTCTTTTACACACTCATGCTTAGTTGTAACTGTGCATAAATTCGTCACATTGTCCCAGTGATTCTTAGAAAACAACATGTTACCTCAACAACTCTAGTTTATTAGACAGAAGAGATGACCCCTGACCCCTGCCCCTGCCACTTTATGATTTGCACTGCAATACGATAAGTTTGAACACTGACTTAAATCAAGTTTTCAAAGCATTAGTGCAGTTTTCCTTTAGAGCAAGCTTGTGCAATCTCTAAACACAGAGTCTGCCACTGTAGTCTCAATTAAATATTACAGCCTTTCATGTAGATGTTCTCTATTATAGAGAGTTTGTGGGTTTGAATGACTACACTACAGTAGGGCTATACAATAGAGATATATATATATATGTATATTTTTTTTTTTCTGTTGTACTCAGTTGCATTAACCAGGCCTTAGTGTCTTTTGGCAAACAGTCTCTTCTTTGTACTTTTTCCATAGAGGAAGTTGTGTGTGGATCGGAAGTTCTGATGGGCTTTATCTGCTTGAGCTGGATACTTCAGAGCTTCTCAAGATTCTTCCACTCAAAGGCATAGAAGGTTTTCACTTAACTCTTGGAGATACTTAAACATGTTTTAGATTCAAATTTACCCATTTGTAACCTATTTGACCTGTTTTATTTTTTTATCTCGGTTCCTGGTATGTTTATTAGTAGAAAGAAAATGTACACTTAAATAGCATAAATATAATACAAATAAATGCAACAGTAGGTCATAGTGATCAACCATTTGAATGTTATGCATTGTACAACAAGGCACATTCAGTAAATGATAGATAAATATTTTTCAGCATAACCTAACCAAACTTGTGTCAGCGGACTGCTATGAGAAAACCATTTAGGGTTTCAGTGTTCTAACTTGGAATATTCCAGGATTATGAAACTTTAGAAAGTCAGTGCGTAAGTACTTGTACACTTAATGATAACATTGGTAAAATCTTGCAACCTCAAAACAAAATTCACCTCAAAATATGTATAAACATCATGATTTGTTTTATAACAAATGGCTTCCTAGGGAATACAATTAAACAGTGAAAAAGTCACCATAAATATAAATGCTTGGGTTTCTGAACACTAATTTCCCATATGGTTGTGTAAACTGCTAAGACTAGTCTTACAAGTTAGACATCAAATATTTTTCTTCAAGACTGATCATATTTTTTTTTTTATGTCAGTTAAATAAAAAAACTATACTGAAAAATAAACTGATAACCCCTAACTAACTGCTAGTTGGTCAAATTAGTTCTACCAGAAAGACTCAGGAGGTCAAAAGTATGAATAAGATTTATTTAACAGTTGTTTGCAAATTAGTATCAAATAGATGAAATTATAAAGTTCTTTGGGGTAGGCCCCGTCCATAATCCAAATCCGGAGGGTAGCAGATGCTTGCAGTTCTTGCCTGAAGATGAAGGCAGGGGCGAAGCCTACCCCCGATGGATGGACAGGGAACGACCTGGTGGTGGTGGGGAGGATGGGTTATAAGATTTCTAGCAGAGGTTGTCAGGTTTTTATTTTTTATCTGTTGGTGTTTGCTAGAATCCATGATGCCATGTATCTGAACAAGATGTCCAGGACTTCTGGCAGATAATTAGGCCCACAGCATTAAAGATACAGCAGAGTATTTTTTTATTTTACACATGGGGTACTTTTTTATCCCTGTGTGCACCAAACCCATCTTAAGTGTTTGCTGCCAAAAAAGCTATTTTTGTTTAATCTGACCATAGAACCTGTCCCGTTTGAAGTTCCAGTAGTGTCGGTTACTTTTTAAACGTTCTATGGTCAGATGAAACAAAACATAAAAGAGCTTTTTTGGCTGCAAACACTTAAGATGGGTTTGGTTCATACAGGGATAGAAAAGTACCCCATGTGTAAAATGAAATACTCTGCTGTATCTTTAATGCTGTGGGCCTAATTTTCTGCCAGAGGTCCTGGACATCTTGTTCAGATACAGTACATGGCATCATGGATTCGATCAAATACCAACAGATAAAAAATCAAAACCTGACAGCCTGTGCTATAAATCTTATAACGGGCCATGTTTGGATCTTCCAACAGGACAGTGATCCAAAAACAAAAATCTAAATCAAAATCAAAACAAAAATCTGCATCTGCAATGGCCATCGCAGTCCTCAGACCTGAAATCTACAGAAAATGAGTGGGCTGAACTGAAGAGAAGAAGCACCAACATGGAGCTGGAAATCTGAAGGATCTGGAGAGATTCTGTTTGGAGGAATGATCTCTGATCTCTTGTGAGGTTCTCCAAACTCATCAGGCATTATAGGAGAAGACTCAGAGCTGTTATCTTGGAAAAAGGAGGTTGAAAAAAGTATTTAATAAAAGGGGGCAAATAATTGTTCCCACTGTGTTTTGGAGAAAAACATTTATTTCGATTTTCCCTCCACTTTCAATTATTTTACTTCAATAAAAGGTTAGATTTTTGCATTTAAAAAAATATATATCAAAAGGATAAACAATGCAGATTTATTTTTTTACAGCCACCTTTGATCATATTTACTAAGGGGGCAAATAATTCTGACCAGCACTGTATATACTCCATTTGTCAACTGATGATTGGCTAGATCTGTGGTTAATGAATGACGTGACATTAGTGTCTTCCCGGTAGAACTTGCGCTAGAGCTCCCATTTCTTTATTTATTTATTTATTTGATCAGGGACAGTGCACAAAAACCATTAATCTAAGAAAGAAGAGATGTCATGTGCCAGGTTATAGCAAAAATGCTAATTTCCGCCTGCAGTCCCTGGACAGGTTGATGATATACTTACAAAATTTTAAAAATATGTACAGAATTATAATACACAGAAGCATCACTTCACTCACATCATATAACACTCTCTACTACAGGAATCTATAACTTATTCATTCACAAATTACATCATTCGTATCGTTTAGACTTAACATAATGACTATGTTGATGATGCAACTGGCCTCTGGTTAAACACTCAGAAATACAGTAGTCATTAAATATTTGCCTGGTTATCTCTAAATCTAAATTATATTCAGATCTTTTGAAGGTTTGCATTTTCCCCTGACAGGTGACCTTAGCATTTCAATAGCAGAATCATGGGCAATCACCCATGGACATGGTGGCAATGTAAGTACTGTGTTACATTTTTGGTAACTGTAAAAGAATGCATCGTGTATACAAATACAATATTTGATTGATTTACAGTATTCCCTGTCTGTACAGCTCTTGATAGATTCTTATGATGATTTTTTAACAGAATACATTTCCATAATAAAGGCAAACTGTGAGGATCACCTTCATAGAAGTTCATACTTGCTATTTTTTTTAATGACTCCCATAGTTAACCTTAAGCCACTCTAGAGCTCAAATGTATAGCACCTTTGGTATTTTTACAGCCCTGCAATTAGCAGTTTACAGTTTCTAAAAGCCCGGATTATTTAAGATGTAAAGTTTTTACAAGGTTTGACTGTGGTTTGCATTCTGGGAGGAAAGTTGCCTCTGTACGACACAGTATGACATAAGGACTATACCCTCATCCTCTCTCTCTTTCTGGTTAGATGTGTTGTTTGGTGTCCTCTCTATTTGGGAATTCAGTCGTCCTTTTTGAGGTTAACAGTGCCTGGCTGGACGAGCTCTGCTTTAGGATGGCGAAGAGCTTCTCTGTGGAAGAGCATCTTTCAGTCGTGCCCAGGTAACAAAACATATCTTTCAGCCACTGGTCAGGAGGTTCTTGGATTAAGGATATGCAGGGTATCATTTTAAACCACATCCAAGAATAATTTACTCATTGTTTGAGTTTGGTTTAAGCTAGAACTATCTTTAGTAGATATATTGTCTGTTCTTGATGAGTCAACTACCACAATGGAAAATTCTGTATTTTATTATTTCCAGTAATAGAAGTTTATTCATGTTGTTCCCCCCCCCCCCCCCCCCCCCCCCCCTTGATTTTCTGCCATTTTTTCCTTTATATTCACCATTTTTCAGCTCTCCTCTGATGACTATGTCCCCTCTGAATGCTGAGCTGGCAAAACAGGACCCAAAACCTCAGAGAAAAATAGGTTGGAGTTCACAAAACCACACACACACACACACACACACACATTTTTGCCACCTTTGGTGGCGTTTTAGTGTTATTGACACCCCTCTAAGGTAAAATGTATGAAGCTAACGAATTACTGTCCACGATGTTACTCTTTCTAGCCTGGCGAAAGGTTTGTACCACAATATAACTTTTCAAAAGAAAGTTGTCATTAGGCACAGCAGCGTTCTTTATAGACTGCAGTTTGAGATATTTGGGTTTATTTGAAATACTTTTGAAATACATGGAAAGGAAACCATCCAATAAAAATGTCACTCTTAAATATTTATCTTCATAAAATAGTCTGATGCCATCTGTTGTCTGAAGTCACACAGATACAGGGTTTTGATAACCACAGAATAAAGAGACGAGCCCCAAACTATGTCACAAAATCCAATATCAAATCATTCAGATTTTTTCAGTACCCTATTTATTTTCTGAACACATGATCGTGGTCTTAATTTGCATGATTCATCACTGCCTATTATTCAAAAGACAAAAAAATTACCCATAAAAATAAATGGTAGCGTGTTTGTAAAGTTTGAAATTTAATAAACTGACAAAATTCATTTATACTACAGTACAAGCATTTAAAAGTTTGGGGTCGGGCCTCTTATGCTGACCATGGCTACATTTATTTGATAAAAAATACAGCAACAACAGTAATATATCTGGCCCACATACTGACCTACAGTAGTACTTCCATTCTCTCTCCTATTCTCAAAATTAAAATGAATCAATTTCAAAGCCTCAATTTCATTACGTATTTCAAATTAAAATGAATTCTAAAATACTTTTTAAAGCTCGTTTATTTCCTTGCAAACACTTTTTTTTTTTGTTTTTTTTTTTAACTGAATAATGATTCGTATATGTTTCATGGATGTAAAAGCAATCCATCATCATCATTTCTCTTTTTCCCTTAAGGGAGGCTCTTCTTCCATCTCCATCTGGGCATTATTTCTCTTCCTTACTAGAGTTACATATCCTCAGAGGTTTAAATGTATTCCATAGCTCTTTCTGGGGCCTAAGTCAATACCATAACTAGGACAACTCATTTTCTTCCTACTGCTGGGGTTTGACATGCACTAGTCAGGATCCAGCAGTTTAGTCTGTGTGATTAAAGGTCTGATAACAGGCTGATCACTGTTCTCAGAGCTGAGTAACATTCTTGAAGAATGGGTTATGTCAGGATGTGGTTTGTTGACAATGAACCGAAACCACTACTTCTCTTTGGTACACTGTTTCTGTACCATTTGCCAATGTAAAATGAAACAATTTGAGAAACCACAGAAATAAGTATGAGCTATGAAAGAATACTGTACATGATTCCCTATTGCCTGAACTCATTACAGGAACGGTTTTATAATGTCCAAAAAGATTTTTGCACAATAACGAATTTAACTGATTTTAATCCTTATCTATTTGATGCCTTTAGGACAGGGGTGTCCAATTTTGCTTTGGCGGGCCACTACACTCCAGAGTTTAGCTCCAATCTTAATTAAACACATCTGAACCAGCTAATCATGGTTTTCAGGATTAATAGAGACTTCCAGGCATGTGTTTTGGGGCATGTCGGAGCTAAACTCAGCAGGACATTGGCCCTCCAGGAGCAGGACTGGACACCCCTGCTTTAGGAAGAAGTTGCATTTATAAGCCACTTTTCAGAATATACGTTTAGTCTGTGGTTGACTGAGGAACCGTTTTTGGAAAAGCGTGCATTAGATTTAATGGAGCTGGAAAAAATGAGTTCACCGAAGAGAAGGAAACTTGGAAAAATGTCAGTTCTTCAGGTTGTGATTTGTATCATATGACATCTTTTTTACTGTAATATGACTTTTTATTTGAATAAGTTCCTATTAGTATACATTTTGTGGTCAATAACTCTTTAGTCAGGTAAAATGTACAGTCAACTGTGCCGTATCACAAAATAAACCCAAATAAAATGTCGAGTATTATGTGAGTGGAAAGAGACTGAAGAGTGAAATGAGAGTTATGAAAATAGCTAAACGGCAGTTGGGTTATTACACGCTTTAGTAACCATCTATCAAACGTATTTCAAATTATAGTGGTAGAGTACATATAGGTAGATCTTAATTATATGACTAAACTGTTCTCTTTTTGTCTTCTAGGTGTGAGCTATCAGAAGAGTGTGAAGGATCAGGCTTTAGTTTTTCACACACAAGTGAAGTCATCAGGATACAATGCAGCTCCTCAGTAAGTCAGTAGACAGAGAAATACATTTTAGGGTCAGAACAGAAGTCTAACAAACTTCACGGTTTCTGGTTCGCGTGCATATAGTTTGCATGGTTTCAGGCTTTGAAAGTTGTAAGCTATCAAGCTCCCTGTTGAGTACAACATTTAGAAAATGTGTGAAATTCATCCCTTCAGTGTGTGTAATGAGAGTTTTAGATATTTATAAAATAGTGCATATGTCAAAACTTCCTTTTAGGAACAACATTAATATAGAAGTTCTATAGAATTATAACAAAAATATTACTCATGCTGTGTTCTGGTAGCTTTGAAATGTGACTTACAGCAAATGACTCTAATTGTACTCTTACCTAATATCTTCCATGCTGTAACTTTGGAGTTTAATCTGAGGTCAATTGCATGATATTCATTTAAACACTGTTTAATTCCGTTTCCACGGAACCTACAGGCCTGCTCAGACTCACTTTACTGAAAGGCTTTTTTGTCTTAAGATTTTTTTGTTGTTGCAATATTATGTAGTGAAGGAACAAGAGGACCTTGGAGAAGTATTTTCATGATGTATTTAAGGACTATCTTGGTAGAATCGCTCTCATCTCAAAGCCGATCACAAATGGGGTTTCTGTATTGCTTGTGGCCAGTTCAAGTACCTTGTGTATGAAAAACTAGGGTATATTCTATTGGGTTTTTTCAGGAATTAGACTATAAACTATAGCATACATCTCTTTTATAGTAGGACAATGTTTAGACCAAAGACCAACGTTAAGAAGAAAACCCACTCTGCCTCAACAACTAGCACAAATACGTAAGTATTTTGCCAGTTTAAGAGTCTCACGAATGCAGCAGTACTCAATAAGATCATTGTAGCTTCTGCTGAAATCTACATGCTGTTTTTCAACAGAAAAGGCCTCTTAAATGAGTATCCATTACATTTTGAAGCACCAAGTATGCCTTACACTCATTTGATGGTTTCCACAACTCCAACCACAGTCAACTCTCTACAGTACTCAGGTGAGTAACGGTACGGTCACACTAGGCTTCAAGCATGTGAGTTTTTTTATGGTCAATCTTCTTCTACACAAAGTGTAACCCTATAGCACCCTATAGCACTATAGTAACCTTCTGCAATTTTATTGGCTTAACATTGCATAGCACACAGTTTCTTTTCCAACTTTATGCATGACCAACAGCACTTAATAGCAGTAGCTAACGATCATTTGTCTGTTGATTATTTGCATTTTTGGTTCTCCTGTGGTCTCACATAAAGATGCAATATTCTGTAGCAGCAGCAAGCAAAGCAGAGTAGACTCCTGGAGTTAAACACAATAAAGCTGTGCACGCCTGTTTTTAAGAGTGCTTTAGTTTTAGACTTTCGCCTCAGGAGCGTGATTTTTTTAACTAATTATGCCTTGGTTTTTGTCTGTTAACTTTCTATTTTTGTGTCTAGGAGATGGAAAGCAGCTTGTGTGTGGTCTTGGAGACAGTTCGGTTTTGTTGTATAACTCTCCACTCACCGGTAACCCAGCTGTCTACACAGGTAGTGGGAGAGCTTCAGATCTGTAGTGTTTATTTTTTGTAAAATTCCTTCGCATGTCTATTATTTTCAGTTCCTGAATGAGTGGCGCAAAGGAATTGATTCAGTATTTTCATTTTTACATGCCATTCAGACAGCACAGCTGAAACTGACAGTTGGGGTAATTCTGATATTTGGAGGCCCTTCTTGTCCCTGAAATAGACGTTCTTTTCATTAGACTAAGGATTGTTATAAACAAGGAAGAGCGTAACAACACTTCACACATGTGTTGCAATTTATATATATCAGAATATGCCTACATATTTTTGTGTTTTCAGCTCCTGTCACTCAACAGTTCATGTCATTCATTTCAATAACAGATTTCCAGTCCTCGTATGCTTTTGTGGAGAGTTTTAGACAGGAATGCACTGAAATGAAATGTCTGAAATGTTGTCTTTATAATTTCAAAAAAAAAAATTGAAAGCAGTATAAATGAGTCTAATATAGTTTCATAGCTGCCTGTATAGTTTTAGTAGAGGGTTCCTTGCAAGGGGATCATCATTTTTGGAGACCTTGGCATCAGAATTTTAAACTAGAGATATGTTGTTCCTCAATTGATTGTTGTTTTCTGTTTGCAGGGCACAGTAAGGCTGTGAACACTGTATGCTGGAGTCATAGTAGGCGGTGGTTTTTGAGTACGTCTGAGGACCCCACCCTTTGCATCTGGACTGCAAGTGCTTCTGAACCTGTTCTGACCATGGTAACGTATCAACAATTAAGCCAAATACAGTCCTTGCTCTGACATGAGCAATTTAGAAGGTTATATTAGTTCTGAGCTTTTGCAGTACCTATAATTAAAGTCAAGCCCAGCTCAGAGTGAACAACTGAGCAAAGTATGAGAAGAAAAGTTTTAAGATTCAAGAAATTCATTTACATTTGAATGCGAACTCCTGTGAGAAGTGTTTGTCTTGGCGGTATTCCTCTGTTGGAACATCAAAGGCATCTGTGCAGTCCCGGTCAGCACAGACTCTAAACACTTGCAGACCTCTCTAAACCCTTATTTCACTCTTTCCCAGAACTCCCAACACAACTGAAGTTCATTCAAATCAGTTTTCTTCAGTCACAATCTGGCTTACAGTTTCTCTCTGGTGTCTTCCCACCCAGTCTTCAAGACTTGTGCACCTGTTTGTGTATATGTGGAGCCAAATATGACCCAATGCATCAGTGTTTATGTCATTTATATTAAAGAGAAAACCCTGAGTCTGCAATAAGAAACAGGGCTACTTAATGTTGAAAGCAGAGTATAAATACATTATAGGCATTTTGGCCAGAAAAACACTCAAGTAAATATGCAAACAAACGAGGACAAATGTTTGGCAAGGTCATTGCAGACAAGGAGTCAAGGTTTGACTGGCAGCATAAAAATAAGTAAAAAGTAAGAATATATATTTTTTATACTGTATATAGCATAATAAAAGCAGACAGTTTACACTAATATCGGTCCTTGTGGTAGTGATGATAATAGAGCACATAGTTGTGCACATTTCGGAAGGCAACGATGCATTAAATCATGAGCTAGAAACTACATACATTCACGTACTTGCATACACTAAATATCCAGTAGCACTCATATTCCACTCACCAAATTGTCTCTCATTGACTTTCAATAATCTCATATTTTCCAGACAAAAATAACATTCCTATGTTCCTCTATCCTCATTTATCTCTTCACACTCCATCTTTGGTAAAAAGAGAGAATGACTGAGATCTTGATATTTTAAACTGATATGGTGCTGTAATTTATACGATGTGACATATGAATGCACTTAGCACTTATTTAAAGGCTATTAATAAACTGTGATGTTGATGTGAATTACTGACTGTCTGTTTATGCACTGTTTGTTTAACTTCATGCTTTTGCAGTTCACAAAGCCCATCAGAACGGCTCAGTTTTATTATCTGGACAAGTTTTTACTGCTGGCGTCAGGATCAAATCTAATGCTGTACCTTTACCATCTGGACACCACAAGAGATGACATCAAGAGGTACGGGACACACACACAAGCAGTTAATAGACAGTGAGCAAGGGTAAACGCAGGGTACTGATGATGACTGTACAATAACTGAAGATCTGGTCTGACAAAAGCAAGGTTCAGTTCGAGGGATGTAAAAACTGAAAGTATGCCAGGCGATCAAATTTATAGCCATATATCAAAATCCTAGTTTAAAGGGATACTCCACTTTTTTTGGAAATAGGCTCATTTTACAACTCCCCCAGAGTTAAACTGTTGAGTTTTACCGTTTTTGAATCCATTCAGCCGATCTCCGGTTCTGACGGTACCACTTTTAGCATAGCTTAGCATACATCATTGAAGTGGACAAGACCATTAGCATTTCTCATTAAAAAATGACCAAAGTGTTTCGATATTTTTCCTATTTAAAACTTGACTCTTCTGTAGTTACATCGTCCACTAAGACCGACGGAAAATGTAAAGTTGCGATTTTCTAGGCTGATATGGCTAGGAACTATACTCTCATTCCTGCGTAATAATCAAGAAACTTCACTGCCGCACCATGAGAGCAGCAGGCGTAATGATATGACGCAGCGCCTGAAAATAGGCCACCTTCCGTCAACACAACGGAACTATTTTCAGGCGCTGCGTCATATCATTACGCCTGCTGCTCTCACGGTACGGCAGTGAAGTTTCTTGATTATTACGCAGGAATGAGAGTATAGTTCCTAGCCATATCAGCCTAGAAAATCGCAACTTTACATTTTCCGTCGGTCTTAGTGCACGATGTAACTACAGAAGAGTCAAGTTTTAAATAGGAAAAATATCGAAACACTTTGGTCATTTTTTAATGAGAAATGCTAATGGTCTTGTCCACTTCAATGATGTATGCTAAGCTATGCTAAAAGTGGTACCGCCAGAACCGGAGATCGGCTGAATGGATTCAAAAACGGTCAAACTCAACAGTTTAACTCTGGGGGAGTTGTAAATTGAGCCTATTTCCAAAAAAAGTGGAGTATCCCTTTAAACTCTAGTTAACACTGTTTAATATTACAAACACCTACTTCAGGCTTCCTGCTGTGTAGAATTTCTGTGTATTTTTGGGTTGTGGTCATGGTCACAGTATGGATGTCTGTTCTAGAGGGGTGAGTTCTTGTCAGTGGAGAATCCCTGAATTATTTCTGAAGAATCAATGAAGAAACCCTATCTTTAAATGCTTAAGCACAAGTGTTGGGGAATCCCTGGAAGAGATGGAAATGAAACATGAGCCAGATATTGCACATCATATTCTATTTATGATGGAACATCTTCTATCCCTCTTACAGAGAATAATTATGTGCACAAGACCTTTTTCAGCATTATGCTACTCATATAAAGACTGTACCTTTCTTTTTCCCTTCACATTTCTCTAAAATGGTCCATATGCAACCACAGTTGATACTGTTAAAAGAAATGTGGGAGTCGGTAAGAATTTATAATGTTTTTGAAAAGACTGCTCACCGAGGCTGCATTGTATCTGTTCAAAAATACAATGGGATTGTTGTGAAAGGGTTATGTTTAGTTTTTGCCTGACTTGCCATGAGATATTATTACAATTTAAAATAACTGTTTCCTATTTTATATATATTTTAAATTGTCATTTACTCCTGTAACGGCAAAACTGAATTGTCAGCAGCCATTACACCAGTCTTCAGTATGATCCTACAGAAATAATTTTAACATGCTGATTGGTGCTTTTTCAAGAAAAAAATTCTTATTATTTATCTTGAAAGCAGTTTGCTGCTTAATATAAACTTCTGAATGGTAGTATATTATTTCACTTCAGGATTAAAAGGAGTGTGCTACCTATGCTTACAATATTTGCACATCAGGCTCATGTCCACACTGCTACTGCTTTGTCATTATCCATAGAAAAATTTATATTTCAGAATCATTATCTTTTTGGACTGTGTTTAAAAAACGTTTGCTCTTTTTTCTCCTATAACACAGGTATACGCAAAGAAGCAAGTCCAAACTGGCCAGTAAATTAAGCATGAAATCAGGAACAGACATCACTTCAATGTCAGCGATCAATGACTTCTACTCCTGTATCCTAAAAAGTTTTTAGGTTTTTTTTAGGTAACCTGAGATCTAAAGTTTTAAGCTCTTCAGAAGTGTGTCCAAACCTTTTCCTTATTAAATGTTTTACATTTCATTTATTAAGCAATACATTTTCTGAACACTGCAGTCTGTTCAGTTTAGCCTATCCTTGCGTAAGGTAATGTAGTTGGCCTGATTTGGCAACACATGCAGTGGAACACATCAGCGTAATGATAAAATGTTGTTCAAGTTTTCTGCGTGTGCTTAGGATTCTGAAATAATAAAGCTTGTACAGATTATAATATATAATGTAGAGGGTAATCTCATGCCCTCTTTGGTAGTGCTCTAAAAGTCATGAACTATTCAGAAAATTGTTACTTAACCATATTGGATTTCTTTAAAGGTGACTGCCAGGACTCAAGCTGAAGTGTAAGTTCAGTTTACCTCTTTAACCGCAGATTTAATCAGATATCATCTTGGCTGCTGGCGCTGACCGCACCATCCAGGTGTTCGATATGAACCAGGGCTGTATAGCCACTCAGATTCCTGATGCCCACAGTAGAGCTGTCCACCACCTCACCCAGAACAAGGTAAGAGAATAAAACCATATGATGTCATTTTCCTTGTTCTTTTGAAATAAGGGATTGTTGTATGTTGACCACTTGTTTCCCATCATTGTTTCTGAAGGCCCCCCAAACAGTACACTTTTACAGTATATCACTCCCTAATCATACATACTTTATTCTACTCATCAGCTCATTAGTAAAGACTCCAATACCTAAAACAGGTGTGTCAAATAAGGGAGACATACTCTTTTGGATCGGTACGATTTTTTGTGTTTTAAAAGAAGTCTCTTCTGCTCACCAAGGCTGCATTTATTTGATTAAAAATACAACAACAACAAAAAACTGTAATATTGTTAAATATGACAATTTTAAATAACTGTTTTAATATATTTTAAAATTTAATTTATTCCTGTGATCAAAGCTGAATTTTCAGCATCATTACTCCAGTCTTCAGTGTCACATAATTCTTCAGAAATCATTCTAATATGCGGATTTGATGCTCAAAAAACATTCATTATTATTATCGATGTTGAAAACAGGTGTGTACAATTTTTTTCAGGATTTTTTGATCAATAGAGAGTTCAAAAGAACAGCATTTGTTTGAAGTAGAATCCTTTGTAACATTATAAATGTCTTTACTGTAACTTTTAATCAATTTAATTAATCCTTGATGAACAAAAGTATTGATTTCTTTCATTTATTTCCCCCAAAAAATAAAATAAAATTTCTTACTGACCCCAAAGTGGTTAATGTTACAAACGCTTTCTATTTCAGAAAATTGCTATTTTTTTTAACCTTCTGTTCATCAAAGAATCCTGAAATTAAATGTAAATAACTGTTTTCAACATTGATAATAATGAGAAATGTTTCTTGAAAATCAAATCATCATATTAGAATGATTTCTGAAGGATCATGTGGCACTGAAGACTGGACACTGATGCTGAAAATTCAGCTTTGATAACAGGAATAAATTACACTTTACTATATATTCACATAGAAAATTGTTATAATTGTATACATATTAAATTGTAATAATATTTCACAATATTAAAGTTTATTTTTATTTGTAATCAAATAAACGCAGCCTTGGTGAGCAGAAGAGACTTATTGTAAAAACATAAAAAAAAACGTACCGATCCAAAACTTTTGACTGGTAGTGCAGGGCCTGTTTACACTTTTTCATTTTATGCGTTTTTTCTGATCGGATAGCTATCCGATCGTGAAAAGACCAGTTGTAAATTCCCTCCGAAACGCATTCGAGACTAATTTAAATCCAATCGCTCAAACAACTTCAGGAGGTGGTCTGAGACGCATTGCAGACTGGACAATTGTAAATGCTTCTGGTTGTTAAAACCACATATGTAAATTTTACTCCCAAAATGTTAAAAAAAAAAAATGTGTGAGGGTGTGTTATAAAGCTGTATGACATGGTATAACCTAGGGGTTAAATGACTTTTAAATCAAAGCTATGACATATGACAGTGCTGCCCACAAGGCTATTTCTCCTACATAATAGCTTATTTTTATCAATTCTTTTGTCTTTGGGTCGTTATATTTATCACACATTGCTACTTTATCTGTATCTGATTTAGAATAAGCAGAACAGTAAAGATTACATTTATATGAATGCATTAGTGGGAGAAAGATTGCGTGTGAATTAATTCTACATGGCAGCATCACTCTACTAATAGTTAAGCTGTGGGTTTTAGTTACTAAGAATTATATGCTAGAACTTTTCAGTTTCTAAGCTGTTTTGTTTGTAAATCACAGAACAGTGTTGACAATACATTTCTGCACTACCTCCTATTGCGGTCTTTGATCTTGAAATTAGTTGATGATAAATAAAATGCAGCTCATATGTTGCTTTTGTTGACGTGAACTACGTTAAATTTACATATAGAGCGGGAATTGAAGATTGGATATATATTTGTTTTGCTGAAACACATTTATGTGGCCAAGTGTAAATGGAACTGTTTTAACAAATCAGATAGCTATCCAATCAGTAAAAACGCATGAAGTGACCGGGTGTAAACAGGCCCATTTATACAGTTCCCCAAAATGTGTACAGTTTCCCGAAACATTCCAGAGACTGGATGTGCCGGATAATACAAATATGTTACTACCTTTTAAAATCATCCTTACAGTTTTTTACCCAACAATTTGGCAACTAAAAACCAATTTAACAACTAAAAAAATTATTTTAGGAGCCAGTCCTGTTATATTATATTTAAAAAATGAGTGAGGAATTTAGCTATTAAAGTGATTTAAATTATTTGGTATGTTTTATTTGTTATCGTATATTACTGAAAAATATTGTCCTTGCAGTTTTAACTTGAAAATGAGCAAATGTTCAAAAAAAATTCTAATAAATGCTGTTCTTTTGAACCTTCTATTCATCAAAGAATACTGAAAAAAAAACATATCACAATTTACACAAAAATATTAAGCAGCACAACTGTTTTCACCAAATTAGCATATTGATTGATTGATTTCTGAAGGATCATGTGACACTGAAGACTGGAGTAATGATGCGAAAAATTCAGCTTTGCCATGATCACAGGAATAAGTTAAGTTCTTCAAAATAGTAATAATATTTCAGAATATTACTGTTTTTACTGTATTTTTAGCACATTAATGCAGTCTTGGTGAGCATAAGAAACTTCTTTCAACACATTATTTACTGGCTAACCTTTTGAATGTTCGTGTATATTATATATCAAGGGCAAGTATGTACAACCAGCCTTTTACTCACCCTCTAAAACTTGTTTTGACCACCATTTTAAAAACAAAGCAGTGCTGCAGAGAGACCAGTGCCCTTTTCACTCAGAATTTTCTGACCTCAGTGGTCATTTACAAGATTCCCACGACTCAATACTGGTGGTGACCCTTGAGTTACAGCACTAAAATTGGAATTACAAACCACTTAAGCTGTTTGTGGGTTGTGTATGTATTTTTGTTGTGTGTCTGGACTGTGCTCTGGGTTCGTTGTAAACCCAAAGTAATATACTTTGCTTCTGACTCACTTTGCTCTTGGGTTAACCTCATATCCATTGCAACCTTGATGAAGTCACTTTCAGAAACAATACCAAGGAAATACTGACTGAGCCCTTATCTTAAAGATAATTATAGTTAATGAAGCTGATTGGATGAGTTTTGTACTCATACTGAGGGGAAATGGGGCCCATACTAATACTACCGTCCACACCCAGATATTACTTTATTCAGGCTTCTTTGAACAGGAGCTCAGTGTAGTCAGGAAGAAGTAGATTATTCTGAATATCCAAATTCAACCTCAACCTTAATGTGTGGCATCCTTGAAGGGAGTGAAAGATAATGAACGGATTCAGCTCGTGTTGGGAGTTGCTTAACAAGTTCATTTTCCAAACCAAATTTTCTCTGCAGTTTGGCACTCCCATCCTCCCATTATATAAGGCCTTTCGGAACGTTATGCAAGAAATGATGTCTTCTTCTTTGAAGGATAAAAGTTCACCGTTTTAGTTGGGATAATCCAAACCACAGTTGTGTGAGGTTTTCCAAGGTGGGCCTAAGTTGTAGGCCTCGCGTGTCCCATTTATCTTGCTGAGTAGTATCTTGGTCTAAATCCTTCAGGTTTACAGATTAGGACGGAAACATGAAATAAGTTGAGGGAGGATCTCGCTTAAGCCAAGCATGTTGGGTAAGCATATTCTGTCTGTAGAGGGTGATATTTTATGAGCATACTATCCCTTTACATCTGTGAAACTGTGTTGGACTCCACTATTGCACTCCATTCACCTAAAAGTAAGATTAAGTCGCTTATGCTCACGAAGGCTGCATTTATTTAATTTCAATAATTTATTTAATATATTCATGTGATCAAAGCTGAATTTTCAGCATCATTACTCCAGTCTTCAGTGTCACATGATCCTTCAGAAATTATTCTAATATGCCGATTTGATGCTCAAGAAACATTTCTTCTTCTTATTATTATTATTATCACAAAAGTTGAAAATGGTTGTGCTGCTTAATATTTTTGTGGAAACCATCAGGATTCTTTGTAACAATGTACAGAAAAAGCCTTTACTGTCACTTTGGATCAATTTAATGATTAAAAGTATACATTTCTTTAAAAAAAATCTTGCTCTGAATTACTACTTACTAATTACACTAATGCTCTGACTTGATGAATTACTGCTGCGATGGTTGCTACAAAATGTACTGAAACATTCTTTTATATTTGTATACTCAAATATTGAGTATCCGAAAATTCATACTACCAGACATGTGGGATGCAGCAGGTTAAACTAAGGCTTTTGTAGGATATATTGCCCTTACCGACCTCCGCTCTCATGTCTTGTATGACGTGAGAGCAGTGTTTCACGTGATTTGCAAATTCACTGCCCCAGATACTCCCCAGTTTGAGAGGGCCAACTGAGATTAGTTGGGTACACAAGTGGACAGTGGACTGGAATAACTAATCTAACGCAGTATAATGGTTTTAGCACTCTCCCACGTTCCCTGAGCGGCCACTTTCCAAACCAGCATACCAACCTTCAGTCACGCTACACATTGTCTGCTGTACTTGTGAGTCTGATCTCTTCACAATAACACAACCTGGCTCTTACATACATATGGGATCCTCCAACAAGAAGCCCATGCATTAGAGACGCCTAGAGGGATCAAGAGAGCTGATCACTGGGAATTCCTGCCAGCTGTGAATTAGCTACAACAAACCTTTTCTCTTCTCAGCTACTCTACATTCTCCTCCGTGGGCAACATGTTCCTCTTTCTAAAGCTACATTCGTAGAGAATATTTCTGATGAATTGTGTGTAAGTAATCACGCAGGACACTTTAAACCATCTTTATTTGTGTTAGGGCAGGAGAGAGATGGTTTGACTAGTCTTCCACAATGTATGACAAACATTTTCATTCTGTGGACTTTTCTGGCTTTTCGAGAGAACTTCAGTTCTGGAAAGTCTGCGCGCTTTCAGCGTACACGTGCAACTTGTTTCCAATCTTGTTTGTCTCTTTCTATGACCGGTCAACAGCTATGACAACTAAATTTGACGAGGATGCTGCAAGCATGTGTTTATTTAGGATAGTAGTTTTGTATACTTTACTTTAGACCAAATAAATGTCATGTGCTCATCTTTCTTGCAATCAGGTACACCACCATTCAAAAGTTTGAGATCAGTAAGATTTTTTCAAATAATATCATTTATATTTTTATTCAGCAAGGATCAATTTTATCACGATTGTCACAAAACAATTTAAGTAGCACAACTATTTTATTATTAATTGATTATAATAAGAAATGTTTTCATGTTTCATCATATTAGAATGATTTCTGAAGGATCATGTGACACTGAAGACTGGACACTGATGCTGAAAATTCACAGGAATAAATTACATTTTAAAATATGTTAAAACAGAATTTTTTTATTTTATATTACAATATTATTTCACAATATTAAAAAAAAATTATTGTAATTTGAACAAATAAATTCAGCCTTGGTGAGTCCAAACTTTTGAACACTTGTGTATATTTAAAGACTGATGTGATATTGCAGCTCACAGATTGATTAAACCACAAGTAAAACTTATATTCTCTCTGAATATCATGCTAATTAAATTAAGACAATGAACATTTGTCCTTTAGTATCTTCTGTATGTCCTCATTGTGTCCTTATTAGTTGTTTCCCCATTCGGGATATTTGATTTTCCTTTTATTGTTCCAATTTCTTTTGGTGTGATTCTTTCCGCTGTTTCTTTTATTGCAGGGGTCCTTGTTCTGTACACAGGCCCTGGAATCATACAATCTCTTCCTGAGCAGTGCCATAACGGACGGTCTGAAATTGTGGGACCTGCGCACAGCTAGGTAGGCCCTTCATATCCTTTCCCTGGCTTTCTGAGACCTTTAGAGGGCAAGACTGCATAAATGTTGAATTATACAATTATCTTTTACTAAATATTACAATATTCTAAAGATTTAGTTAGCTGCCATGCTTAGGCTTACAGAACATTATTATAAATCACCTTTGAGCCGACGATGAAATGTCTACATTTGTGCCATTTTAAAACTTATGATGATTTAAAAATGGCTATTGAGTAATTGGCCATCTACATATGTTGCTCAAGTTATGTTTTTTCCAGCATACATTTTCATGCCCTCACCTCAGTAAATCGCTGGTTACATATCCTTCAGAGAAGGGAATAACAGTCAAATCCCAGGTTGTTTATAGGCTTGCGGGATACTACCATTACATAATGCCCTTAAGATCGTTCAGAACAACCGGGATTAGGGGCAGTCAGAAAGGTACATACATCATTTAAACGAAGAATCCAAAATTTCCAGATTCTCTAGAAGCTGAGCCTGCCCGGCCCTCTGCCAAAAGGACTCTGGAAAGAATTCCCTCCCTGCAGTTGACCTAACAGTAACCACTCTGCTTTATGTGGAGTGAATTCAGCAATGCTGTTTCTTTTACAGTCCCTCGTTGGTCTGTATACGACCAAGTTAAATATATAGATAAATAGACACTGAAACCCGCGCTATCTGAAAAATAAACCTTGTAGTACTTCTAAATGGATTTGAATTAATTCTAGTTCAAAATTAATTTTGTGCTTGTATAGTACTAGTGTTTTCTTATCCATTTATCCTTTGAAAGTAATTGCAACATCATGGGTGAAAAGATGACATTATGTTCTAACACATTTTTTAGAGTCTGGAACTCTAAGCACACATTCTTGTACTTGTAGTTTCTGTCTCTTTCCTGGATTTGTTTCTTTCCTTGTAGGAGGACAGATTAGTCAGAAATTATTTCTTTAACTTGACAGTTCACTCAAATTATTTTGCCATAATTTACGCACCCTAATCTTTTATCAATTTTGTATATATATATATGTATGTGTGTGTGTGTATACATACAGTAACATAACATAGCTAACATAGATGGGCTTTTTTTTGTAGCTTTTATTAGTTTCTACTAACTTGTCATCTTTTTTAGACTATTAGCTATCAAATCCTCTTGACATACCCAGCCCCATTCGCTTCCATAAAATGGAAAAGAGTGGTCAGGATATTCTTCAAAATAAAAAAAACTACTGTTCCACACTGGCTTGGAAAAACAGAGATTAGTGATGGAGTGGGAGATTAATGATGACAGATTTTTTATTTTTAAATGGCCTGTTCCTTTAAGAACACTCACGTAAATGTATCAGGGTGGAAAAAGCATTTTGGACTCATTTGTCGTCCTGTGAAGGTAGAAACAAAACTAGAACAGAGACAACAACTGCAGCCTGCAGGTACAGGAATCTGTGCAAAAAGTTCCAGACTCTGAACATATTTTTTCTCTGAACTTAGTGATATTCTGCACGTGATCCTCTCCATTCAGTTTTATTTCCCTTATAAGGACAGCTGAAGTAAGTGATGAAAGACTTGTCTTGACTTTGAATTCCCTCACTTTGGGAAATGGTATGAATTGCTTCTATACTTATACATCCTTTATTCTATTATCCTTGGATCTTAGATCTTCCTGCTCTTACTTGAAAACTCAAGAAAGTGTCAAATACTTTTTACTTGCCTTGATAAATATTTGCACAGAGTTCCAGGTCAAGTTCTGGTCAGGAGCGTATAACAACTTCATCCATCCCTGCAGAAACTAACGTCTTTAACGAAGCATGAATTCTCTGCTTTAAAATAAAAGAGTTTGATATGTTATGCAAACATGCTGTACGTTTCACAACTGGCACTTTCCTCCCCAAGGAGGTTTGTAATACCCAGAGAAAGCTATCCGATAGCATTCCCATTCATCTCAATGGCAGTTTTTCTCCTGCCACATGACCCCCCAAAGTACGAACTCTGCTATTGATAAGTCGAATTCTGCCATTTTTGCCCATGAAATCACAATATGTTTTTGAGCCAATCACCTTAGTTGTAAAAACCATATGACTAATCACTCTTGAGCCGCAGGAAAATGGTGTCATCACACTGATTGCCTAAAAACAACTTTGCTGGATAGAATATTTTTTCACTTCTTTGAAGGATTAGTGTTCCAGTGGAAAAGAGAAAGGAAAATTGTCACAGGGAGGAAACCATGAAAAACACTTAAGACAAAATACTAAAGATAAATGCAGGTCAAACACGGGAAACATGGACGGGAGCATATGTGAGAATTAGTGACATCATTTGTCTGCAGTCATTGACAAACTGAGGTCTGGCAATGAAGTCTTTCGGCGCAAGCCATTTTATGTGTATTTTCCATTTTTCCAATGGCTGGCTCTTTAACAATGCTCCAACTTCAAGCACGTGAAATGGATTTATCTCCCCCAAGACTTCATTTAAAGCACAAGTCACATCATTCCAGAGGCCAAGACAAAACCTTCAGCCAAAAGCCATGGAGCTCTGGAAGACTGAGGCTTGTGATCTTCCACATCACCGTTCTCTACCTGTTCTGGGACTGTATGTTTTGCGTATGACAATGAAAATGCTTCCTTTATAGGTATACAGAAGTATATTGAATTTCAGACTAAGAGGGGAGCAGCAGCCCTCTGGATTTTGAATTATGTATGAGAAATACTGAGACTCTGAAGTGCTTCATGAAGACTTTCTAAAAATTTTATGAAGCATCACTCTGTCTTCAACTGCACAGGAGGTCAGGGCACCGCCGGTGGGACCCTGGTACTCAGTCAACACACTGTTAAAGCATTTTTCAGTGTTTGTACATCCTACATTTATTTCTGTCATAGCTGCCATCTTTTAAAAAGCTTTATTAGTTATTTATTGGTGAATTAGTGTTGGTACAGTGTAAAAAGTAACTTTCACTTTATTTTATTTTTTTAAAGTAAGTGTTCATACTGCCTTACAATTTTAAGTTTAGTCAACTTGAAATGTGGCGTTCTATAAATGACAACTTGGATATTTGAGTTATCTCAAGTTAAATTCAGGAAAGTTACTCCAACGCTAAATTTTAAGTTGTGATAGCTAATTACAACAATATTTTTTACATTGAACAAGTAGGTATTATGATGTAACCTACAGAAAAAATCCTCAAATCAATCAGTGAATGAATATAAACAACTGCAACCTTTAAAATCGACTCTTGTGCCTCAAAGTTGATTCTTTTTCACTCAGCAGCCATCATGGCGATGTCCCCAGGCAGCTTTTTTTATAGTCATTCAAGTCCACCCCTTGAAAAGGGTATAACCAAAGTCAGAGAAGATGCTGTTATGTGGTTGTTAGCACGCTTCTATGTAGTTGCTAGAGTGTTTTTGGTTACTGCTTGGTATTTTCATTCTGATTTTTAAAGGTGCTTGCAAAATCTGTGGTGGTGGCTCTCCAGTTGGCATTCTGTTTGTTTCCGCTCTGGTGGTTGACTAAATGTGAAGAAAATATGTGGGCTTTACACAATAAATTTGTTTATTCTTTCTCTTAAAGCATAATCTTTCCTTGTAATGAGAAGCAGATTAACCTTGCTTGTACAGAATGGGAATTGAGACCCAGATCCTCAGAAAAGCACTCTAGATTCATTAAGGCGTGCAAAGCAATCAGAGTGAACATAACAACCGACCTCGTGTGATGAGCAAGAACCTCAGGCAAGCTCTTCCATGATGTGCCATGATTTTTCTGTTGCAGTCCAATTTATTTTAACCTTTACATTATTATCTTTTGAATTTTCTAGTTATGTCAATGCCAGGTTTTTTTGTTTGTTTTTTTAGCTTTTTTTTTTTATTGCATAGACAGAAACAGCATGCTTTGGCAGTCTATGTAGTCTCATTAAAATAGTTAATTTATTATGGTTGTGCTTCTCCATGAAGGCTGATGCTATGGCTAGCATTAAATCAATTTATATGCCCATTTTGTGACTTCCATAATGGCATAATGATCTCATTAGGGTTAAGCTCTACGGGTAATTTCCCATCTGTGGATTTTGAAATAGCACTTTTTAATTTGTGGATGCTCAAAGTGCAGACCCTAAATTCCCAATGAATGTGCTTGTGTTTGAATTCCATGTTGTTACATCTTACCCACATTGACCCAGAAAGCTGTCCAATGATTAGCCTTTAAATCTATACAACATATTGGCAAATGGTAGGTCAATATGGAATTCAACAAGGAAATAATTAAATATATATAAGTATGTAATGTTACCTCCATCATTTAGCATATATACTAAAAGAATGCAGGGAAATGTGGTCTAGCAATTGCAAACAAAGCCCCTAGCATGGGAGTAATGAAGTGAAGCATCGTCTCACATTAGTTTACATAGTCCCTCTGGACCACATGATGAAACATGGATCCTGACTGTTTGATAGCACCTTCAGAGAAATCACTGGCTCCAGATGTGTTGCCCTACTCCACTGAAAATTATTTTGTGTATTTGGACTTCACAGTGTTCCAGAAGATGGTGCTGTATGTTGCTTTGGATGAGTGGTATCTGCTAAATTAATATTTACATTCTAAAGGAGGTGATGTCTACAGAGAGAGACAAAAGAAGGCCTGGAAATGAAAAGCTGATTTTAAACAGATCCACTTTAAGGAATGATGACTTTCCTGAGTGTTTTTTTTTTTCTCTTTCTTTCAGATAACCATTTCTGACTGGTCAAGTCAAATGTGAATATTGTGAATGTGTTCAAATTTGTTAATAGTCATTTATACTGTCTAAATATGTATTTTCCAGCTGCTTTACAGACAAAGGAGTGGATCCTATTGGATAAATATTTGAATTAAAGCATAATGGGCAAAGTTGGGCCACTTTAGCATATGGTATTTAATGTCAAACACTTGCATATTATTCACAAAGCGCCAGCAAACCAGTTTCGGCAGCCGCAAAAATTTGGCACATTGTAGAATTATTCACAAAACTCAACTAATTAATATCTCTTTCTTTCTCTCTGTCCATCTCTGTCAGGTGTGTTCGCCGCTATGAGAGCCATGTTAACCGCTGTCATCACTGCACTGCGGCCTTCTCACCCTGTGGTCGCTTCATAGCTACTGGCTCGGAGGACCATTGTGTGAGTACATTTAATACATCTTCTGCTACAATGTCCTGTAACCCTCGTCTCTGTCTCTTTCAGCTTTTGAGAATAGTTTCTTCTAGCTTAAGTGGAGTGTTTTATGGTGTCATGATAAGCACACGGTGTAATAGAATTCATAAGACCTATAATTCATAGTGCCTCTACATTTTTCACAAGCATTGTACAGAATGTACAGCATAATTGTAAATCAGATAATCCTGTTCTGGCCCAGTGTGAGCCTGTGTATCTTGACAGCGGTAATAAAACCGCCATTCAGGACCGCTGAACAACACATTTATCACATTATAGGTAAAAACAGGTTTTGTAGTCTGTACTTTTTTCTTTTCTCTTATTGGAGTTATGAAAATGTTATAATGAAAATGCTTTGAATATGTAAAGACAGTTTCAAATTTAGAAAATGTTCTAGTTCAACAGCCAAAAGTAAATTATTTCTTTGTTAATAGTTATAGATAGATAGATAGATAGATAGATAGATAGATAGATAGATAGATAGATAGATAGACAGACAGACAGACAGACAGACAGACAGACAGACAGACAGACAGACAGACAGACAGACCACTTTTTTCCATTGACCTCTTTATTTCTCCCTCTTAGTATCTCTTATCATATCCAGCAGCTGCATCACATTTACTGCTGAGCTTCTCCATGTCTTGTGTCCTTTGCCAGGATTGTCAAAACAATTCACTCATATGAGGAAAACAGTGGGATATCCATACTTTCATGGTGTTCTGTGGTTAAAAGAGCTCTGAGAAAAAAAAATAGTATCTTTT
This sequence comes from Rhinichthys klamathensis goyatoka, assembly GCF_029890125.1. Classification (NCBI taxonomy): domain Eukaryota; kingdom Metazoa; phylum Chordata; class Actinopteri; order Cypriniformes; family Leuciscidae; genus Rhinichthys; species Rhinichthys klamathensis. The sequence goes on along the minus strand of NW_026606652.1, from coordinate 2,573,822 downwards.
ACAGAGCTATTGTCCCATTGACCTTAAAAAAACTGTGGATGTTACTCAACAATTTCATGAAAAATGACTGGCGATAGTGGGTTTTGGCTTATGCAAATGCTCGTGAATGACCTAGATTTTGGATTCAAAGAGAAATATTTAAGATTCAGCAATATTTCTAGGTCACTAATCAAATAAAATTGATCGTAAAGATGCTCTTTGGTTTATTCTCAAACATAGCTAGCATGATCATCAGGTTTTACACAAACTTACCATTTAAAGCAGCCACTTACTCTTTTCTTATAATCCATATTTTGAACTGAATGTTTATTTTTGTCTTTTTGAATCAATCAAATTACTTTTCCACATGTGTCTCGTTGCCAGTGTGGGAGGACTGCCGTCTCTGCTCTGTTTGTGTATGTGTGTTTAGTCTTTGCTCAAGTCAGTGGAATAATATGTGCGTGTTGATAGCTGTTATTAATCGCCGGCACTGGGTAAAGCAGTTTTGAGAAGATCTCCACAGCACCGCCTGCTTTCCAGTGTTTCCTGGAAGCCGAATGGAGAGAACAGTAGTTTTGTCTTGAGACTTCGATAAGCCAGATGAATTTGTTGATGCATTTTATATTTCACAAGACAATCACAGAAAAAAGAACATCGCCATCTTATTACTGCATTAATCCCAAGCCTTATTTTAAGCCATAAGTAACAAATAGAAATATGATCAACAAAAAGTGATTGATTTTGACCTCATAGGAGTGAGGACATGGAAAACATGGCAAATTGTGCTTTTAACCACATTGTAAACTGTGTTGCCATTACCTATTAGTAATTTAAGGGGAGAGTTCACCCCCAAAAATCCCAAAATAAATAAATAAATAAAAATGATCATTTACCCAATCTTTATGTCACTTTTCTTCAGTGGAAAATCTTTTTTCTGTGTCCAAATCAACTCTGGACCCTATTGACTTTCATTGTATGGACAAAATATAGCACTGAGACGTTTTTCAAGTTATTTATTTTGTGTTCCACAGAAAAATAAAGATAGATTTGGGTGTTAGATAGAATTTTGGGTGACCTATCCATTTAAAAACAAAAATAAGTAGAGGAATGTCAAGAGAAAATAAATAAAAGCAAGCCATTGACTAAATTCCATTTGTTTAAGATCAAATATTGAACATGAAGAAGCATTTATTGCATATTGCTTTGTCACATTGCATCTTTTTTGGACACAGTGTCGGCAGATCTCATGGGCTTCCTATCTTGTTGACCATGTTAGTTTTGCACGTGAAGCTGAAGTTGATTTGTAAGTTGTTCTAGATAAGGCCATCTGCTAAATGCCTTAAACATACACATAATTGAATGTTGCAAAAACCTGTTAGCGATCTCTGGCTTCTTTCTGGCACAGAGACCCGTGTCTTTTCCAGAACACTCTCAATGTATTTCCGAGGACTGAATAAGAAACATATGGAGGAACCTAAACAGTCTGCTGTGATAGGTCTCATGTTTTTATCTATATGGCAGATTTTTTAATGGCCGGTTTTCTCTGCCTCATCTGTGGCAATATTAACCTTTTCAATCATTTGTTAATGCTGTAAATGATGCTGTATACCCTGGTTGAAGAAAATTATACTACCGTTCAAAAGTTTGGGGTCTTTAAGATTTTCGGTCTCACACAAGCTACATTTATTTGATCAAAAAATAAATTCATATTGTGAAATATTATTACAATTGGTAACACTTTACAATAAGGTTTTATTTGTTGACATTAGTTAATGTATTAACTAACATGAACTAACCATGAGCAATTGTCACGGTTTGGGTTTTGTTTCTTGTACTTGTCATTGTCTTTGTAGCTTTGTGCTACAAACACTAGAACTGAGCTTGGAAATAGTGCAGATCTGCTGATTTGCCTTTTTTAGCTATAAATATTGCCAAAATGCTATCAAGAAGATTCCATAGACATGCACTCATGCATACTGTTTATCTTTGTTACCCGGATAGTTAGGTTTTAAGATTTCACACAGTACATTTGTAATCCCTAGATTTGCACATTTTCAAGGTAACACAAATACTGCATGCAACATGAGGTAGCGTGTTTGGCCTCTTCAACATTTTTTACTTTTTTCTCTCAGACACTGAAGCCAGTGTATGAAAGTTTCTTTACAAAGAGTGTGAATGCATAATGAGGCAAGCATTTTTTGCTTATATTGATGTTGATAATATGTGTTTCATGTGTTGTGCTGAGACTTCAACCTTCAACCTGTCCTTTAACCTTTCTTCCAGGCCTATATATATGACACACGCAGCAGCAACTTTCTCCATAAGCTCCAGAGACACTCTGAAACGGTCCTAAATGTGGCTTTCAACCCTGCAAATCCAGAGGTAAACAATATTAAAACAATATCTCATTAAACGATAACTCTAATTTTACTGAAACAATACCAGTTCTTACAAAGCAGCTATAGTGTTTAAGTTTTAGGGCATTTTAGGCTTTGGTTTAATGCCTCCAATTTCATTTATTCAGTGTGCGAATAGGTGTAAGAAAGTAAGACCAATTGCGCAACCTAAGACTGGAATTATAACAAAACTGTTTTTGTACATGACTTGGGCTGAATTAATTACACTGTAAAAAAATATATGATCAATAAGTTATGACAACATGTTTTTACATTGCTTTAACTTAAAAAAGATAATAATATAATTTAAGGTGAAATTACTTAAACATCCAAGTTGATTGTACTTAATTTTAAGGCTGTATAGGACTTAATTATAAGAATAAAAGTAATAGGTTAGGAGTTTAGAACATTTTCAAACCATACTGATAAATATAAACTTTGGCAAATATCAATACAATGCTGCCTTGCAAGCACTATAATCTATCTCTCTCTAACCAACTGAGCTGCCTTGCTGTACATTACATAGGCAGCTACCTATACGGCATAATTCATTATTAATTTCAGTTATGTTTGACATTAAGCTATTGGGTAAAATAATCCATTTTAATTACACTACACAATTTTTACCAGTATTTTTCAGTACTGAATTATACTGATTTCTTTGGCCTTGTCTGCAGGCTTGGTTTTTTTCTATTGTTGTGCATTCTGGGATGCTTCCCAACACAGCATGCATGCTATCCTGCCTTAATTAGAATTAAGATGCGGTCACATAAGCAGATTTTTGCCTGCAAAAAAGGTCCATTGTCAATAGTGGAGTCCACAAAGTTGCTTTCTGTCACAGAAAATTTGTGAGACAAACTTGAACTCAAAGTTATATCTGCGTGGGGAAATGTTTCACTCTCATGAGATATTCCCGGTGGATTCCTTTTGAAATGACTGGAATTGTTTGTGTGTACTTGTAGCGTGTACTTTTTGTACTGTAGGCCTACTCTTGAATTTTGCTTCTAACCACAAAGACTATAAATGACAGAAATATTCTTTTCTCAAATACCTCATGACATAGATTACAATAACATAAGGTATGAAGGTACTGAAAAGAAGAATCTCTTCGACTACTGAATGAGATTCTTTTATTACAGCCTTTCTCGTTGAGTGCAGCTGAATATGTTTTACAGTGTGTGTTTTGTCCCGCTGCCTTACTGTGGGACATGTGAGAAACCCCATCTTCCTTTCACCGTTAAATGAATCCACAGAAAAAGCTTCCACAGGGGGGTTTCACGCAGCGAATCAAAGGTTGTGTGGGGAGATCGCTTTGAGACACAGCACGAGCCTCTACACCCCTCACTCGGTCCAGTGTGTCCTCACCTCAGTCCCTGGTCTCCAACACAACTCAACACGTCACTCAGACGGGCCTGTTACAGCCATCATACTGCTGTTTTAATAAACAGAGTCCTCATATCGAATGTTAGTCAAATACATTCCAACAAATATCTGTTTCATTGTCATGTTAACATGAATGATTTTGCCAACTGTGCTAAAGGTAGGCCTATGTTTTGAGGAAAGATCTGAGATAAATGTTTTGTTCCCTGGTGTATGGCGGGCTGTGAATCAAGTATATGTACTCTGCTAAGGTTGTTACTTTAGGCACAAGAGAGCTCTAAAAAAAGTTTTTTTGTGTTGCCATGGAAAGCACAATAGGTTTTAAAGTCCAGTGAGTTAGACCTGGTATAATAAATATGGATTGAGAAATCCAGCGAGGTTATGGAAGCAGTGACAGATCCTTTCTCATGTATTGTGATGTACATCCAAGTGAAACATATTATTGAAAAGAAGAAATGTAGGGCGGGGACTTGGTTCAATCCACTGGTTGCTGTTTGGATGAAGTGGTTCGATCCACTGGTTGCTGTTTGGAGGAAGTGGTTCAATCCACTGGTTGCTGTTTGGATGTTTGGATCTGAATGCGAGATTGCAGTTGATTTTAAGAAAGGGTCGGGGTTTTATGCAGACGAAATGATTGGAGAAGTCCGGCGTATATCACTAGAGAAAAGTTATTTCACTGGTAGATTGAGTTATTATGTTTTGATTAATTACAGGATTAAAAAAACACATACATGGGTGAATAATTCACAATAAGATCAATAACATGCAGGAAATAGATAGGGTGAAATTCCATTTAATGTCAACTTAAAAAAAAAATAGTTCACTGAAGATTTTTAATTCTATTGTCTACTCACCCTCAGGTTGTATGACTATCAGGTGGTTTTTTTTTTTTTTTTTTGTGGAACGCAAAAGGAAACATTTGAAGTTTTTTAATTTGCACATAATATGAATCAGGACTGCGGTTTTGATGTTTCAAAAAGGATGCAAAACACAAGGATCACAATTCCGACTTTATATCACGCAATTCTGACTTTGTAACTCGCAATTGGGAGAAAAAGTCGCAATTATCTTTTAATATGTTTTATTCTGAGATGGAAACAAGCTTTCATTCAAAACCACCATAAACGAGTCATAACAGTAATCCACGACTCATATACTGTTATTTTCCAAGTCTTCTGAAATAATATAATATCTTTGTGTGACAAATATATTTAAATGAAGTCGTTATTTCGGTTGTATTCCTCATTTGTAATAATGTAATTCAGGAAAGAAAGTCATATGAGTTTTGAACAATATGAGAATGAGTAAATAATGAGGGGACTTTTATTTTTGGGTGAACTATGTCTTTAAACTACAAATTAGCAATCTCACTAACCGTTTTTGATCAGCGGTGGATACGAACGTGCTGTAACCTTGGACAGTGGAACGCAGGGAGGAGTGAGTGGTAATTTACAGGGCTGTAAAATGTATTCTTTGGTTTAGTGCTACAGGACGTTTTTGCGAGGGAAAGTGTGATTCATGCATTGCAAATGTGTGGGATTTATAAAGCGCTCTGGAGTGAGCTCAGCGTGTGCTCACATCTCTGATTCTCTGGGCCATGAGAGAGAGACGTGATCGGCAGGAAGATCTTCCTTGTTGGGGAATAGATGCTCGGTCATCATCTGGTCAGTATATCAACCGAAGAGCTGAAGCTGTCTGAAGTCTTGCCTTGTCTTTGGCCCTTGAGCAAATGATCCTCTGAAAGACTTTTGTGCTTTCCATTAAGGGATTCGGTGCATTGAAACCCCAGGGCTATGACATCTTTGGCAGATAAACTCTAGTGATTTAAACAATCAGATCAAATACTTTACCAGCATTTACATTTTTTAAATTACACAAACTTTCTGTTAAAATAATGAAGGAGTGTTTCTTAATCTTGGATAGCTCAGATTGAGACTCTATAATGATCTCAGATACAGTGACCCTGAAATGCCACAATTACAGTACATTCATTTCATTGATAACAAAATCAAACCAAGTGATGTCTGCGAGCAAATGATGCTAGAGCATAGCTCAGAACTAACTTGTTTTAAAGATTTTTTGCACTGGTTCCTAAATGATTCCAAGATGTTTTTAGTGACTATATGAAGCCAGTTGTCCTAGCATAACCACAGGTGTAGTTCAACACACTACCCATGGAAATGACCCAACTCAAAAAAATAGAAAATTCTGTTATAATTCAATTACCATCATGTCTTTCCATCATGATATTCACCAAGGCTGCATTTATTTGATCAAAAATACTGTAAAAAAATATTGTGAAGTACTATTACAATTCAAAAGAACTGTTATCTATTGTAATATATTTTAAAATGTAATTTATTCCTGTGATAGTAAAGGTGAATTTTCAGCAGCCATTACTCCAGTCTTCAGGGTCACGTGATCCTTCAGAAATCATTCTGTTCTCTTACGAGAGGTTCTCTCGTATTGCGTAAGTTTAGCTTACGCTACGGAAAGATTCATCTTCTCGAGATATTGAAGCCAAAAAATTATCCTTAATTTTGTATTCATTGTCAACGCAGTGCAGCAGCTAGCAGACCTAGAGCAGGCCATCTCGCGTGCTCATTGGCTGCCCTGCTGGCATCTGCTGCAGCCTACCAGTGAGCCCCGCGTGACGTCACGCCCAATGAAGGGCGCTCGCGCCTTCATAGCGTCACAACCCGCCAGAATGGGTGTGGCTTAGCGTATAAAAGAAGGGGCTGTAGGCTGACTTCCCTGATTTTTCGACTCTTCAGCGAGCTCTCCGCATCGCTGGATCAGAGAGAAGCCACCGCCGCCGTCGAACAGCGAACAGCCAGCTTAGGACAGCGCTGAGGAAGCCGGCCGTCTTCGCCACCTTCAGCCATCCGTGCGAGCTACGCTATCCGGCGACGTATCCTTTTACTCTGTTGTATTCTCTTCTAGCTTACTCCTAAAAGAGCGCGAGTGTCTTTTTAAAGATGCCTCGCATTTCCTGCGGCTCGTGTAGGGCCCCGGAGACAGCCGGAACCTGTGGCCACTGCGACGCGCTCGCTGGAGAACCTCCCTCGAGCCTCGCTCTCGCCTTCCCCGCCTCTCTTCACCGACGCGCAGCTGCCGCTCACGAGCCTCACTGCCGTCGCGTCTGAGGATGAGGTTGAGGGACACGCCACAAGGGACTGCTGTTCTAACCGCGGCTAGCTTCCTTTACGTTACAAGTTACAACTTCCTTGTCCGTTCGGACAACATGTCTGTGGTATCCTATGTAAACCGTCAGGGCGGTGTCAGATCCAGAAATCTCTGCAATCTGACGGAACGCCTCCTTATTTGGTCTCAGATGCACCTGCGCTCGCTGAGGGCGGTGCACGTGCCTGGCCATTTGAACGACGGCCCAGACAAACTGTCCAGGGACAATGTTCCCCCAGGGGAATGGTCCCTGCGCCCCCAAACGGTCCAGAAACTGTGGCGCCTATTCAGCAGGGCGGAAGTCGACCTATTTGCGTCAAAAGACAACGCTCAATGCCCGACGTTCTTCTCGAAGGACGAGGACGCGCTGGCCCAGGTTTGGCCCAGCCTCCGGCTATATGCTTTCCCTCCGGTCTCTCTGTTACCACAGGTGATCAAGAGAATCAGGGAAACGCGCCACTCGGTGCTCCTCATAGCCCCGCGTTGGGAGAATCAGATTTGGTTCCCGGAGCTAGCACGGCTGTCACATACAGCTCCGTGGTCGATTCCGGTGAGGGCAGATCTCCTCTCTCAGGCTCGCGGCACGATCTGGCATCCCCATCCAGAGCGCTGGTCTCTGCACGCATGGTTGATCAACGGGTACTCGTTGCCCTGCCAGAAGGAGTAATGAACACGATCGCGCAGTCTAGAGCCCCTTCCACGAGAAGGCTCTACGCGTCTAAATGGTCGGTGTTCTCTGGATGGTGCACCGACAGAGGTCTGGACCCGCGGACATGCGGGGTGGCGCATCTGCTCTCCTTCCTACAAGAGCTGTTGGATAAGGGAAGGTCCCCATCCACGCTCAAAGTATACGTGGCGGCCGTGGCAGCGTTCGCAGAATCGACGCACGGCCAGTCATTAGGAAGACATGAGTTGGTCATCCGCTTCCTTAGAGGAGCTAGGAGGATGAACCCGCCGCGCCCCCCGTCGGTTCCCATGTGGGATCTTTCACTGGTCCTAGAGGCCCTGAAAGCTTTTCCCTTTGAACCACTAAACTCCGTGGGGTTGAAATATCTATCACTGAAAACCGTCTTTCTGACTGCACTGTCGTCAGTAAAACGCGTGGGGGACCTGCATGCGCTGTCTGTCAGCGCATCGTGTCTTGAGTTCGGGCCGAATGACTCTAAAGTCATCCTCAGACCTAGACATGGCTACGTTCCTAAAGTGATGGGCACTCCGTTCAGAGCGCAAGTTATCTCGTTGTCAGCTCTGCCAGCATCTGACAGCGAAAGTGATGTGAACCTCCTCTGCCCTGTCAGAGTGCTGAGGTTTTACATTACGCGCTCCGCCTCATTCAGGCGTTCGGAACAGCTGTTTGTTTCGTTCGGTGGGCGCACCAAAGGTCTCGCCTCCTCGAAACAGAGCCTGTCCAGATGGATAGTGGACGCTATAGCAGCCGCTTACGCGTCAAAAGGTCTGCAATGCCCTCTGGGCATCAGGGCTCATTCCACGAGAGGCGTGGCCTCTTCGTGGGCATGGTCCAGTGGAATTTCTATCCATGACATATGTGTAGCGGCGGGCTGGAGCTCCCCGTCTACCTCTGTCAGGTTTTATAACCTAGAAGTTCCTGCCTTGCAGGCTAAACTGTTGTCAGTTTAAAGGAGAGGTGTATTCTGCCCAGACCTCCTGCTCAGATCACTCTCACATGACTCAGCTCTCCTGGTTGAGCTGCACTAAGTAGGGTATGTGCCATGTGCCTATACAGACCGGCGCGCTGCTCTGTATTCCCTATGTGTGCTTATGTACAAGTGATGGCCCGCGTGGCTGGCCACCTTATTCTCCACCTTACAGGGTTCCCCTGAAAGTTCGGGGTCTCATGGTGGATGCTTGGCGCGCACGGCGTTGACAAAGTGTTCCCGTAGCGTAAGCTAAACTTACGCAATACGAGAGAACCTCTCATGAGAGAACGATACTCGGTTACTAACGTAACCTCGGTTCTCTCTAGAGAGGGAACGAGTATTGCGTAACCGGCCGTGATCGCGCCACGAGCGACTTCGCTTCAGTCGTCGAAAAACCAGGGAAGTCAGCCTACAGCCCCTTCTTTTATACGCTAAGCCACACCCATTCTGGCGGGCTGTGACGCTATGAAGGCGCGAGCGCCCTTCATTGGGCGTGACGTCACGCGGGGCTCACTGGTAGGCTGCAGCAGATGCCAGCAGGGCAGCCAATGAGCACGCGAGATGGCCTGCTCTAGGTCTGCTAGCTGCTGCACTGCGTTGACAATGAATACAAAATTAAGGATAATTTTTTGGCTTCAATATCTCGAGAAGATGAATCTTTCCGTAGCGTAAGCTAAACTTACGCAATACAAGAGAACCTCTCGTAAGAGAACCGAGGTTTCGTTAGTAACCGAGTATCGTTATACTTCTATTATGACCCCAAACTTTTTTAGCAGTAGTGTACATATACACTCACCGGCCACTTTATTAGGTACCCCATGCTAGTAACGGGTTGGACCCCCTTTTGCCTTCAGAACTGCCTCAATTCCTCGTGGCATAGATTCAACAAGGTGCTGGAAGCATTCCTCAGGGAGTTTGGTCCATATTGACATGATGGCATCACACAGTTGCCGCAGATTTGTCGGCTGCACATCTATGATGCGAATCTCCCGTTCCACCACATCCCAAAGATGCTCTATTGGGTTGAGATCTGGTGACTGTGGAGGCCATTTTAGTACAGTGAACTCATTGTCATGTTCAAGAAACCAATTTGAAATGATTAGAGCTTTGTGACATGGTGGAAGTAGCCATCAGAGGATGGGTACATGGTGGCCATAAAGGGATGGACATGGTCAGAAACAATGCTCAGGTAGGCCGTGGCATTTAAACGATGCCCAATTGGCACTAAGGGGCCTAAAGTGTGCCAGGAAAACATCCCCCACACCATTACACCACCACCACCAGCCTGCACAGTGGTAACAAGGCATGATGGTTCCATGTTCTGATTCTGTTTACGCCAAATTCTGACTCTAACATCTGAATGTCTCAACAGAAATCGAGACTCATCAGACCAGGCAACATTTTTCCAGTCTTCAACTGTTCAATTTTGGTGAGCTCTTGCAAATTGTAGCCTCTTTTTCCTATTTGTAGTGGAGATGAGTGGTACCCGGTGGGGTCTTCTGCTGTTGTAGCCCATCCGCCTCAAGGTTGTGCGTGTTGTGGCTTCACAAATGCTTTGCTGCATACCTCGGTTGTAACGAGTGGTTATTTCAGTCACTGTTGCCCTTCTATCAGCTCGAACCAGTCTGGCCATTCTCCTCTGACCTCTGGCATCAACAAGGCATTTCCGCCCACAGGACTGCCGCTCACTGGATGTTTTTTCTTTTTCGGACCATTCTCTGTAAACCCTAGAGATGGTTGTGCGTGAAAATCCCAGTAGATTAGCAGTTTCTGAAATACTCAGACCAGCCCTTCTGGCACCAACAATCATGCCACGTTCAAAGTCACTCAAATCAACTTTCTTCCCCATACTGGTTTGAACTGCAGGAGATTGTCTTGACCATGTCTACATGCCTAAATGCACTGAGTTGCCGCCATGTGATTGGCTGCTTAGAAATTAAGTGTTAACGAGCAGTTGGACAGGTGTACCTAATAAAGTGGCCGGTGAGTGTATGTAATATAATATAATAAAGCTAATATCAATAAATCTTTATGCAGTTCATAGTGAGCAGAGCATTTTTTAAGCTATACAATAGTTTTGTTTGATTAACAGGCCAAAATGTATAGGCTAAGTTATTATTCACTGATAATCAAATCATGTCTCAATAATGCACACAAGTCAGGTGAACTACTTTTTATTGTTTTCATGGTGCCTTTTTGAAGCTTGAAAGAATTCACTTTTTGTTATGGAAAAGATATGTGAAAATTCTTCTTTGTGTTCCACAGAAAAGAGTAATCATAAGGATACAGCATAAGTATATAAATACTGTAAATAATGACAGAATTTGGATTTCAGGAATTATTAAAGTTTAATTTCAGGAACTAATCATATAAGTGCCCCAAATAGCGGTTTTTTGACTAGGCTTTTTTTTTTTAATAGCCAATCTTCTCCACTCTGGCTGTCTTGCGTCTTGACTTCCTGACCCATGTGCCTTAGCTTAGCTCCTTTATCATGACTTCAACTCTTGTCACAACTTCCCAAAGCGTCTTGCACTCAGACTGACACCTTTTGGATCCCCAGCACTAGTTGTGGTGCCAGTACTTCTGCTCCATAACTCAACTATCTGTCATCTACAGAGCATTCCTTATCAGAGCGGAAAAAATGTGTGCTCTGTTTATGAATAAGAAATGGGGAATATCTGAGAGATGAGCAGTTGTAAAAATAGAATAACATACAGGCTACATCATGTTAGTTTATGACACTGACTTTAAAGTAAGTTCGCACCAATATAAAAATTCTGCCATTTACTCACTCTCATGTCGTTTTAAACCTGAATTACCTTCTTTGTAGATCCTCTGGCTTTTATGTAAAGCATTCCAGAAGACTGAGGGCATCGAGTTATTTTTTTTCTAATGTTACCCCACAAACAAGAAAAGCAGATCATATTTGCCGCTTTATGCTTTTGAATGAGATGTATGAGAGGAATTATTGTAAATTATTTAAAAGCCTGTTTTATTTTGTGTTGTTTTTTGGTTTTGTTGTTTTTTGATAGTTTTACCATTCTTCCATAAGGCATATTGTCCTGCAAAACTCATTAAAACAGAAGGATTATAGACGGATGAGTCTACGAAAGATAATGAGAATAGAAAACCAAGTCCAAATCTGGGTCAAAATTTGTCTTTGTGAAAAATGAGAACTTTTGTGAGCAGTCCATCAATGTGTGACCACACATCGGGCTGAAAGGTATAAACTATTTAAAAGCCCATTAATGATTTACAGACATTGTGGTTGTGTAGATGACATTAATTGGTCACACCAATCACGGCTTTCTGGGGAGTCTATATCCCCAAATTATTTATCTCAGTTTCATGTTAGCACATAGAAAATATAAAACTGAATTACAGGCTTTGACAGCGCATGCTCTGAATGATCCATTGGAGCATCTGTTTATATGTTGGAGTGTTTGCAGGAAGTCAGGATGTAGCACTTTAACTGATCAGTCTGAGCTTTTGACGGAATTACTTGTCTGAGGCCAGAAACAGATGCAGGATCATATTTCGTAGAGATGGCCTTGAAAAACCCTTCCACACTGAAGTAGGAACTCTAATTTCATGGTTATGTATTAGCCCTGACAAAAGAGAATGTCATGCACCTGCTCTGCATTAGGTGCTCAACACCACAGTATGTCTTTCTGGAATGATGTGAAAGGACATCAGTTGTACACTGTAAACCCTAATAAGTTGAGACTACTCAAATGATTTGAGGAAAGTGGTTGCGTAAGTTTTTTTGAGTAATGGGAAAATTCAAACTTAATTAATTGAGTTGACCTAATGTGGTCTTCTCATTGAATTAACTTAAATGTTTAAGTAAAGATAACTTAAAAGGCAAATGGAGTAAACTCAAATTTTCCAGGTTATATTTTGTTGTTTACTTATTATTAAATACATTTTAAATAAATTATAAATCATTAAACCAAGTTTTGTTTTTCACAACAGCTTTATTAGGCTTACATTACATATCTTAACTTCTATAATGCATACTGACTGAACATTGTATATTAACATTTAATCAGTAAAAAATACAATTACAATACTTGCAGTAAATTAAATCAATTGATTAAAAATTTTAATTGAAAAGTGAAATTGACCAGATCAGAACAATTGACCAGAACAATTAAAAACACAGTGTAATGAACAACAACAGACATTGTCTGTTATTGTAAATATTGTCATCTACTTATCTTTCACCCTTTGTAATAGTTGTGTGTGTCCCTCAGTTGTCCTCGGTGTCAATAGATAGATCTCAACATCATACAGTCACTTTTAGAATGGGTTCAAAATTTCAAAATATGCTGGAAAACCAAAAAATGTGTCAGTACTGCAGGCTAACATCAGCGAGATCTCATCCTGGGTAAACTGCCACTGTTGGTCCAAAGGGTCTCATTGCCGCAGTCCTTTAGATGAATGGTTGGGGCAGGGATCGAAGGATCCTGTGATTAAAATAAAAAAAATAATTAAGACGCATTTTCTTTTAATACATCGTACAGTACTCATTGTTTAAGCACAGGTTAGAGTGATATAATAATAAAAATGTAACAATACAAAGGAATGTTGCTAGTTGGACAGCAACAAGAATGGAAATAATCAAAGCAAGTCAAAGTGCTTTCTTGCCGTTTCAGTAACTAAATAAAATACAAGATAACTTGGGAAACTGAATTGTATTCAAACAAAAACTCTTTCTGTGTGCTTTACCTTATTGATGACTCAGATCTTTGAAGAGCAGCAGTAGCCTATTCGTGAAGAATGGCAGCGTTTACCACCTGGCCTAAAAACAATCATACACAGTAAATTACATCATAATAAAACTAAGTACATGGTAGATTTCTACACTTACTAGAACATTGAAACAAACAAAAGGAGTGAAATTTACACTGCACTTCAACAATTATGATATCATTTTAAGTATGTTGCTAAAAAACTTGTTTGCCTCACATGAATCAAGTCAGCTGCAGTTCTTCCTTCAGTGAGTTACTGTTTCTGAAGCCTCTGAGGACAGTTGAGAAGAAAGTGTCTGCTGATTTGTCAAAGGAGAATACGTTAACAACTCAAACATAAACGCACTCAATTTAAATCAACAACACTCAATCTTATGTTTTTGTTAAATACTCTATTTAAAAAGGTTTTATGAAAAAGTTTTTATTTGCACTTACCTTCGTCTGATATAAATGTCTGGAAAGGAAAAACAGGACGCTGTCAGTGCACGCAGTAACTGAAGGCAATGGGCTAAAATACAGTTCAGAAAAAAATATGACATTGAAAAACTTTGCCGTTGTGTTATGGTAAACATTATACAATGATTTTATTAATTCACACTTACCTTAGTCTGATGTAAATCTCACAGAAAATATCGGGCGCTGTCAGCGCGCAAGATTTGAATGGAGCAGGGGCGGGAATAAACGGCTCGAAAACAACGTCGGGCTAGAAAATACAGTTTAAAAAAACTGTTACAACATTGAACAAATTGTGATGTTATGTTCTGGCAAACATGTTATTTAAAATAGTTTTATGAATTCACACTTACCATACGTTTTCTCAGCCTCAGAAAATACCGGACGCTCTGCGCGCGCAAGAAGAACTACAGTGAGTCAGGGGCTGCTGCGGGGGAGGGGGGAGAACAGGCTCGAGAGTCGAGACTCGAGACAGTCGTCGATTAAAAAAAGATTCCATTTACAGGCGTCAGGAATTGAAAGTCTTGATCCAAATGCGAGGCCTGAAATGTCTGTACGTGATGGACAGGACCGATTTAACCCCTAAATGACTGTTTTATGCAGTGTCAGTCAGTCCCTCTGGCCTGCTGCCTGCATCAACAAATTCACGATGAACAAAAAAAATACTGCCTTGTGTATCGACCAATCAGCGTGTTGTCAAGGCAGAATTTCAGGCACGGCCAATCATATTAAACCGACACATAGTGAATCATTTAAATAACTTGAAATTTTGAGTTCATAACACTTAAAATCTTAATCTGAAAGACTGTTGCTGCCAAATGAGTACATTAAACACAACTGTTTCATTTTTGATGCAAAAACTTGCTATTGTAAGTAATGTTAAGTTATGATAACTTGATTTCTTTATTAATGATAACATTGGGGTTTACAGTAGATTGAAGGGCTCACCATTAATACTTGCATTTCTTTAGATCAGGGGTCTTCAAAAGGGGTCCACGGTGGTGCTGCAGAGGGTCCACCAATTATTGTTTGAACTAACTTTTGTAAGATTTTTTTAATTATTGCTTTTATTCAGCAAGAATGCGTTAAATTGATCAAAGCGACAGTAAAGACATTTTTACAAAAGATTTAAAATAAAAGCTGTTCTTTTAAACAGAAGAATCCTGGTAAATAATGCATCACGATTTCCACTAAACAAATATTAAGTAGCACAACTTTTTTCAATGAACAAGAAATGTTTCTTGAGCACCAAATCAGCATATTAAAATGATTTCTGACACTGTGACACTGAAGACTGGAGTAATGGCTGCTAAAAATTCTGTTTTTGCGATCACAGGAATAAATTACATTTTAAAATATATTCAAATAGAAACAGTTATTTTCTGATTTTTGATCAAATAAATGCGTCATTGGTGAACATAAGAGACTTCAAACACATACAAAGAAATATATTACAGACACCAAACTTTATTGTGGAACAGTATTATATTTAAGTATATGACTCTATAATGATTATTTTAAAGGCTTTGCAATTTAAGCATCACATGCAAGTGCTTTAATGTATGCACTTTACTGAGATAACAGGAAAATTATGCAAAAAAGTTTGTTTCCAGAAGAAAATAGCGTCACAGTCCAGCTTAAGTTCAGTGATGTTTCATTTTTGTTTTAAAAAAGTTATTAATTTAGTTAATTTATATATATATATATATATAGCCGCTCTGGAGTAAACCGTGATGTCATCGTCCAGCTCAGTTCAGTTCTTGTATAATAGTGTCAATGCAGGCAGATCAATATTATTGTTGAATATTAAATTAAATGTTAAATTTAATGTCCCCAACTAAGCAAGCCAAGCCAATGGCAACAAAGGTGGAAAAAGGCGACAGTGGCAAGGAACCAAAACTCCATCAGGTGGCAGAATGGAGAAAAAAACCTTGGGAGAACCCAGGCTCAGTCAGGGGGCCAGTTCTCCTCTGGCCAACGAACTAACAGTGTATGATTATGATTCAGGCAGCATTATAGGTCAGAATTCAGATTGGTTTGAAACAATCAGAATATTATCCAGTTCCATCTGGTTTAAGATCAGAGTCATCACACCGGGATGGAGACGTGTTTGTTGAGGATCAGTGCTGATGGCTGTCGTGTCGATGAGGCCTAGTCTAGTTTAGGTCTAGTTGACACAATCTCTGCTGACACTTCAGGGATGCGTTGTGGTCATGTCTAGGCGCAGGTCCTCCATCTGGTCTGGATACGGCCCGGATCCGGCTGACTACATCATGCGTTGTGGTCGTGTCTAGGCGCAGGTCCTCCATCTGGTCTGGATATGGCCTGGATCCAGCTGACTTCAGTAAACCTCGGAATAAGCAGAAAGACTAACATTAGCGTAGATGCCATTCTTCATATGATGTATCGAGTGCATCGGGTGTTATAGGAAGTGTTCCCGGTTCTGGCTGACCTAATTTATGCAGCCTAATAATCATTTAACTGATTTGAATAATAGGAATGTATAATTTAATTTTCTATGTGTATGCCAAGTTAAAAAGATGTGTTTTTAGTCTAGATTTAAACAGAGAGAGTGTGTCTGCTTACCGGACAATGCAAGGAAGACTGTTCCAGAGTTTTGGTGCTAAATAGGAAAAGGATCTACTCCCAGCAGTCGATTTTGATATTATTATCAACTGGCCAGAGTGTGTCAGTTAGTGTCCCTGCTTAGTTTGTCTATCCACTGTATAGGGGTCCTTGACTTGAAAAAAATGAAGACCCCTGATTTAGGACATCCTATGAGCCAAAAAAATAAATAATTATACATTCTTATATTATAAATATAGTTTTTTTAACGCAGTCCTTTTGATGGTTCTGTATTTGAGTATTTATTGTCCATACCAACACATGTCTGTAGTGTCATCTCTTACCTAACAAGGTCAACCTCTTAGCTGTTTTGTTGTTTACGGGTCTGGATATCAGAGATCTTGGCCATGGCTATTCAGATCATTATGTGGACCATAAATGGCTTGTTTTGCTTTGGTAGTACTCTTTATTTTTCAAGTACACATAGCAGATGTTCAATTATAGCCTGTCTGTTCTTGAGAAGGAAATGAAGTGTCCTCTGGAAGAAGTCTTCAGCCATCACTTAAAAAGAATAATTCACCCAAAATTATATCACCCTCATGTTGTTCCAAAACTATATGACTTTTTTCTTCTTCTACAGAACACAAAAAGAGCTATTTTTGAAGACTATTTTTCATTCTCTTTTCCATGGAATTGCAATGACTGAGAACTGAAGCTTTTCCAGCTTCAAAAAGGATGCAATTGCACCATAAAAGTAAAATATACAACACAATACAGCTGTCTTCTGAAGCAGGTTTGCATGAAGAACAAACCAAAATTAAAGTCATAATTCACTGAATCCTATCTTATGCCCTAGCTCTTCTTGCATTCATGATAGAAGTACAGACCATTTCATGAGTGAATCGTTCTTTTAAGTTGAATCTTGATTAATCGAAGACTTTTATGAGACTTATGGTGCTTTTGCTTCATTTTGGAAGCTTAAAAGCTTATTTCCCCACCTATTTTTTGGAGAAAATATAAACACGCATCTTTGGCTGTCTTCATTTTTAGCAGTCTCTTATCCACAGAGTGGTTCATTGTTCATCCGCTTTGATAGGTGTAATCACATCCAGTCCCATATTATGTCTTAAACTCTCCAATGTGAATTAGTCCTTGTGTTTTGAGCTGGTATTAATATGCACATGGCCTTGGGATTTGCATGCACTGTTTTGCTCTTTTCCTGTTCCAAGCTCTTATTCATTCAGATTTCCAAGACTGGAAGTGGAAAGTCTTAGTGGTCGCTGTTGTACTGGCTGATATACAGAGATCTGTGAAGTTTAAAAGCTCAGTTCATAAGTCAACATGCATTAACTCTCAGGTCTCGTTTCATTCAGACGTAGTGGACAATTTTAATATGTACTCCATCAGTCAAATCTGCATTTATTGTTGTTTCTCACTCAAAGAGTGAAGTATGCTTTCCCATAGTGAAAGCATAGTGTTTACTGCAACTCTGCAATTCTTTTTTACACTAGATGTAAAACCACTGGACACTGAAGTCACATCTAATATCTTAATATCACTGAATTAAGTGCACTTTTCAAGCAAAATCTTTTTTTTTTGGATTTGTTAGGATTTAAAATGGATGGATGACAGATAAACAGACAGACGGTTCCAGATTAAGACAAAATGCATTTGGGCACTTAGTGGAACATAATTGCAAATTCATACAGTACATCCACTAAAAATGTACTGTACGACAAAAAAAAATGTTACTATAAAAATGGCTCAGAAAAGTGAATTTCATATTGAAACCATGCAGAGGAGCATTTGGTTGCAATGCTACTTGCTTTGATATTTTGTTATATAATACAATGGTATTCAGACATTTTTATTTGACTTAAGTGACCAAATACTTTTGGAGGCCACTGTATATTATTTCTGCACATTGGGCTGTATTTGTCTTTAAGTTGCAGCACATGGACTTTGGAAGCTATGTGTGACGAGAAAGAGTTATATCCTAAGGCAGAGGCCGGATTTTATTGCATAAACAGCTGTAGCTGTATCTCTTGGCTGCTTTGTGGTCATAAGTTTGGAGAGATCCAGTGCTATGGATGCCATGTGGCATAAAACTGTACAGAACCCCGAGGTCATCTTTTCAACTTTCTATTCTTTCACGATGTAAAATAATAAATAAAATAAATGCTTTAAAATAGACTACATTTTCATTCTTACAATGGGCAAGCATTGTTGACATAAAATGAATTTAAAATAGATTTGTATGTTAATTATTTATTTTCAATTACTTATTTTATATTTATATATTTTTATTAAATTATATTTGAGAAATACATGGTCAGCCGTGGTGGGTTGGGCACTTTATATAATTTACAATGAGGTTATTAGCCCATTTTGTGCTGCAAATGCTCTCTGTAATGCTTTACTGGTCTCTGCCAAAGGAGATGTCATCCTCATTCCAGGACATTCCCCTGTTTTAATGTATTTCAGGTGTAAGATTCTTCTAACAGTATTTTTTTCCACTGCTTATTCAATTTTTCTGTCTCACTAACTTTTGTAATGTGATGTCAAAAAGTAGCCTTTTGTGTTTATGTTTGACCTATTCACATAATAACACAAGGGAAGATATTGCAGCCAGTCCATGTAACCTACTTTTGCTTGTTATTCAGCCACTTACAGAAGTTCCTATTGTGAATAGTCACTGTGTATTATATTTAATTCAATTATTCAAGTTAAGTTCCTCTTTTCAAAACACTGGCTTTTTGTGTTATTAGGACATTTAAGGATGAGGCATTGCTGACAGATAATAAGTCATTTAAACAGTGGTTTGCGCACATGAAGATATCAGTGTGTGACTCACACCCTCGGCGTCCAAATAGCAAAACTACTATGTATAATTCTGAAAGTATAATCCTTGGCCTTGATTTCTCCTGCTTCAAATGCTCTCAGTTTTACCACCTAACGGGCTTCAGAGAGTGAGAGAGACTTTTCGTTCAGGCAGACACTACCCATAAGCAAAGTCTGAGACGTTATTGTGGAAGTTAGTGCAGAGGTGTGAACCTTCTGTGACATTTACAGATGTGTGATATCACGCAGGATCTTTGTTCTCCAGAAGGGTTGCTTGCATCTTACCTATGCCTTTTAGGGAAGAGCAACAATGAGAACAGTACTAACAAAAAATCAGTGCAGGTCTACATACTTGAAAAGGCCTCAAATTATAGTAAATCATTCAGCTGTCCCTGTCTACTTGCTTAAGTCTTTCTTTTGTGATCTTTTGTATGATTTAAAGATGTTATCATTAATTAAAATTGTAGGTCTACTAAATCATACTAAATAAATATCCCTTCAACATTTAATTTAAAAGTTGGGGGAAGAAATTAATACTTTTATTCACCAAGCATGCATTAAATTGATCAAAACTAACAGTAAAGACATTTATAATGTTACAAAAAAAATTATACTTCAAATAAATGCTGCTCTTTTACGTTTTCTATTCATCAAAGAATCCTAATGGCTCAAACTGCGGTCTTAACTCCCGCATCGCGATCGGCATCTGATGAGTTTTGTCGAGTTGATGTCAATAGCGCGCGCTCTCTGTAGGCATATATTCATATTGATATTTTGCCACTATGTGAAAAAAATCCAGCAAAATGCGCCGGCGCGTTTGTCGACCCCAGAGGATTAACTTTAGCCTAACCATAAATTGTGATTAAAATATGATCACTCACATCAAGACGCCGCTGCAGGAGGAGCAGTGTTTGGCACTGCGTCGCCTTTCAGCGCGAGCTGTGTGGAGAAGCCCATTTCCACCTCTATTCCGTTACCATCCTGATCGCACTGTACTAAATACAGATAAATCTACACTAACTTGAAGTTATCTTAACTGTACTATGCTACTAACTAGGCTACATAAAATAATCTAAATAACTATATAAATGCTATGCTAAATAGATGCTTAAAATACTCTATCCTGATCGTTTTCAATACTCGTAATTCCAACTCTTGACTCGCAGTGGTTTTGACGAAACAAGATGGTTTTTATACTGCCAATGGCGTGGTGAGCTCGTGCCAAGGGCGTGGTGAGCTTGAACCTTCTTACGTCAGCTCTCCCCGCTACGTCACGAAGAACCGCAAACATCCAATAAGAAAATTCAACTGCAGTAGCCACCGTTCAACCTGAAGAGGGCAGCTCTCAGACGTGTTTACACCATATATCTTCTTCTTCTTCTTCTTCTTCTTCTTCTTCTTCTTCTTCTTCTTCTTCTTCTTCTTCTTCTTCTTCTTCTTCTTCTTCTTCTTCTTCTTCTTCTTCTTCTTCTTCTTCTTCTTCTTCTTCTTCTTCTTCGGGGTTTTACGGCAGCCGGCATCCAATAAGTTGCATTGCTGCCATCTATGGTACTT
The DNA here is from genome assembly GCF_029890125.1 of Rhinichthys klamathensis goyatoka. Classification (NCBI taxonomy): domain Eukaryota; kingdom Metazoa; phylum Chordata; class Actinopteri; order Cypriniformes; family Leuciscidae; genus Rhinichthys; species Rhinichthys klamathensis. The sequence goes on along the minus strand of NW_026606652.1, from coordinate 2,553,059 downwards.
GCACCTAAGTGCACTATATACTATAAACAATCCAGTATCTTTTAGCAATTTTAAAAGACACTGCTTTCCCCTTGCTTGACCCTACTTCTCAAATATTTTTTAGAGATACTTCTTCCAAGCTGATTACTCGCATTTCTCTGAGTAGTTCTTGTCTTTGGTGGTCATATTTTCTACAAAAAATCAAAACATGATGCACTGTCTCAGGTTCTTGACATGAACACAAGCCACTCTGGTGTTTTCCTAAAATAAATAAAGTGCTGTTCAGAAACGTGTGACCAATCCTCATTCTAGAAATAATAACCTCTTCCTTACGTCTAACCTCTCCTTCTTTACAACCATTAACTGAATCAGGTACCCTACTAGAAATAGAGAATCGGTGCCTCCCTTTGTTTTCTTGCTCCCAGAGCTGTTGCCATTTCAAAATTGTTCCCTGCCACACAATACTTTTACCCTCTGCTTTGGACAGATTTAAGTTTATATCTATTGTTTCCTTTTGAGCAGCTTCCTTGGCCAACTTATCAACCTTTTCATTTGTTGTAATACCTACATGAGCTGGGACCCATACAAATGATATTTCTACTCCTCTACTTTTCACATCTCTAATTGCCAGAAGAATATCATATACAAGGTCTTGTCGACTCTTTGAGGTCCCTTTCCCCATACTATTAATAGCTGACACAGAGTCACTACATATCAACACTTTATGGTTCTGAATCTGTTCAGTCCATTGCACTGCCATCAGGATTGCATATAATTCCACTGAAAACACTCTTAGGAAATTTGAGGTTCTCTTACAAACTTGGGTATTCCACTTCTGAACAACAAAAGCTGCTCCTGTAGCACCTGTTTCCTGATCTTTTGAACCATCAGTAAAGATTAATATGTGCTCCTGATATCTCTCTATTATATGACAGTGAAATTCATGCACCAAATCTGATTCAGGATTCAGGATTCTCTGACTTAATCCCAAGTATCACTAAATCAATCTTTGAGACCTCCAATTGCCATACAGGAACTGATAGCCACAGTACTCCTGGACAAAAGTTCTTATCATGTATAGACATTTCCTGGGCCAATGCCTCCCCTGTCCAGCCAAAACTTTGAAGACTTGCCATCTCTCTCTCCCAGCTTACCTGAATTGTTGCTTTAACTGGGTGATCACATCTTTGACCAATCAAGTTAACCCAATAGTTAGCCTGAAGTTGCTGTCTTCTCAAACAGAGTGGCATTTATCCTGTTTCTACCTGCAAGGAACACACTGGGGAAGATCGCACAGCTCCTGTACATATTCTTAGTGCCTTAGCTTGAACTATATCTAATCCAGCTAAAACTGACTTGGCTGCAGATCCATAAACCAAACACCCATATTCAATTCTTGCTCTAATTAAATATACATAAATTTGCTTCAAAGAAGCAACATCTGCTCCCCATTCTGTTCCAGCAAGACATCTCATTAAATTCATTACCCTTTTACAAAAAAAGTTACTCTAATCAATGATCAGCACTAATAAAGCCCCATTCTTACAGATCATTAACTAAAAAAAAAGTTGGTTTACTTACCACTTGACTTGACTTGAGCACAGGACTGAAAACACAGGGAGAATAAATAGGGAGAGCTAACGAGGAAGGACAGGTGGGGCAAATTAATCAATCAGGTAACGAGGGAGGACAGGTGGGGCAAATTAATCAGGTAACGAGGGAGGACAGGTGGGGCAAATTAATCAATAATCAGGTAACAAGATGGGAGGGGATAGACAATCAACAGAGGACCACATGGCACAAGGAAACATAACAAGCCATGTGCCCACACCAAACATGACAAAAAACACAAGCACATGGCCAGTAAAACAAATCACAAGCCATGTGCTCACACAAAACGAGACATGAACACGCAGCCAATGAGAACGCTGATAAGCCACGTGTTCACACAAAACATGACAACATGAAAGCACACAGCTAGTGAAAACACAAGCTGCGTGCTACACAGCACAAGACAAAACATGACATGAAAGTACATGAAACAAGGCACACAGACAAGACAAAACAGGAGTGTCAGGGCTCTGTCACAAAACCAAGAAAATCCTGACAAAAGCCTAAATTAAAGCCACACTGTGGAACTTTTCAACCTTTATAATATATTACCAAAACCCATTGAGATGGTACATCGACTTACAATAGGTTGAATGACACGTCTGCCGTAGCCTGAAGGTGTCTGTATCGCTTTTACTAGCACTTTGTAACTTCGGGTTTCGGGTAGGAACCCGAGCACAAAAAGAACTACAAAATTCGACCGCTTTACGGCATACGTCACTTCCCCCACCACCCTCAGATTCTGACGTGAGTGCTCAACTCGCGTTTGATTGCCGTCTGTATGTTTTCGTCATGGCCGAACCAACAGCTACAAGGAAGAAGGCAACGGTTTTATCAGAGGAAACTAAAAAAAGATAAAGGGAGAGTGACAAATTAAAAGCCAGGACGAGGATTAACATTGGTCCAGCTTTCGCTGGCGTGAGCTAAAGGAGGAGGAAGGGCGCCCGACCGATGCTGACGCTTGCCTGCACACAAATGCCGTTTCCAAGGTGACCCAGATAAATTCATATAAGCAGTGTAGTATTTTCTGGTATTCCGGCCACAGCCGATGATGTTATGAGTGTAATAAAATGCCCACAGCCCAGTGTTCATTTCTACACACAAACACAGCCCGCCTCAGTGCAGGGCTCGCACAAATAAAATCGTCTCATGTCAAATGTAACGTTACATTAAATGTAGTGAACGTGCCCACGACTCAGTAGTACCCACAAACACTACACACCACATGTCCCACGGTTTCTGTCAAAATAAACCAACACACATACAGTCAGCTCAGGCCGACGGTGTTTTCAGTGCAGTAAATGTGCCCGCTGTCCCGCGCCCACATTCACTCACAGACATAAGCCCCACGGGGCTCACCCCACTCGCTCTCTCTCAGCAGACTGCTATAAGGCAATCGAGCGCGGCAAGGCTGCCCGGCCCGCCTCAAACACTGCAAGCACACACAATCTAAAGACACGGGAGGCTGACCGGTTGACTGTTTGTTGACTTTAATTTGCGACAGTGCTGCGGAGCTTGTGGCCTCTAGGGACGCTAGACGTGAAAGTTACAGGTCGAGCGCCACTAGTGGCCAAAAGTTCCACAGTGTGGCTTTAAATCTGTGCATCATATAAAGCGATCGAGTCTCTTCAGAGTTAGTTTTACGATTTCTTTATGAACTTTATGAAGCGTCAAAGTGAACGTCTCGGTTGCGAATGAACTGAATGGGATCAGAATGGGATGGGATCTGATTGGGATCCCTCGACTGAATGGGATCACGCCAGGGAGCCAGTCATCTTCGAGTACTATTAAAACGAGCCAATGGAATTGGCGTGCGTGATTTGCATCACACACTCCGCCCACGCAGCGCAGGTATAAATACGGAAGTGGATGCACGGATGCTTGGAGTAAGCAGTGGTCCAGCAATAGTGGTGAAGGGACTACGTCTCCGTTCCCTCCTTCAGGGAACGAGGGTTGCATACGCAACCGAGACGTTCCCTTTCAGTCGTTCACGTTCGACATAGTCGACGGCGACTGAATGGGATCACCATTGAAAACGCTGAAGTGCTGCCACCTTCCAGAACCTAGACAAAAGCCTCCTGATCCCCCCGCAACTTGAGGCGGAGATGGAACAGGGCTTAGGCTAGGGAAGTCACTGCTGTTCCACAGGACCACTAGGAAAGCTGCACAGTGACGGCAGAGCAGGGGGCTCTGCCAAGGGAAGACACGGGGTCGCCGCAGGGAGCCGTACCGTGGAAGAATACACATATGGGATCGCCGTAGGGATCACAACATATGGACCCAGCCTAAGACAGGTTCCACCAGTGCATACGAGTGATAGGCCTGGCTTCGGACGCTACGCCACGTCCGTTGCCAAAGGGTATGGAGGAACTCGTCGGGGTTCTGCTAATAAGGGGAACTCTACTGGAGCAAGAATTGCACACGTATCCAGTCCATAGGAGGGGAATGGTGCAGCAAGCCGACACTTCGAACCGGGCTCACAGTGAAACTGGCTTCATGTGAAGGGAGGTGTCGTCAGCCTCCTACTCTATTTAACATCTGTTCAGCGAGGCACTCTGTGTCAACGCCTAGGAGGGAGCAATACTCTCACTTAGGAGGAGCTCACCACCCAGGTGGGCACGTGCATCTTGGGAAAACTTCCTCACCAAGATGAAGGCAACCACATAGTGGGCCAACCTTTGCTTGGAAACAGCCTTCCCTTCTGCTGGTCTCCGTAACAGACAAGAGCTGGTCTGAGGTCCAGGCTTTGCATTCTGAGCACGTATAACCGCAATGGAGCGGACAGACAAAGAAAAGCCAGGGCTGGGTCTGCCTCCTCCGGGGCAGCGCTTGCAGGCTCACCACCTGGTCCCGTAGGAGAGGTAGGAATCTTGGGCACATATCCAGGCCGGGGTCTCAGATTTCATGAGAGTTAGCCGGCCCGAATACCAGGCACGATTCTTTGACCGAAAATGCGTGAAAGTCCCTACGATGAACTGCAACCAACTCGAGGTAATTGATGCCAATGCAGTCGGAGGGCTGTCCAGACCTCGTTCTAGGGACCGTTGGCCCGGAGAAACAAAAGGTCTGTAACGGACTGAGTTTGGCGGCAGGCAGAGAGTGCCACTCTACCACGGCCGTGAAGTCAGTGCTGAAGTGGTCTTCATATGGAGGAAGCCGAGCGGCTGCATCTACCATATGCCCCAGGAGCCTCTGAAGAGTTTCAGTGGGACCCTTTCTCACTTCTCCACAGCACTAACCATCCACACACTCTTTTTCAGAGATGCAGTGGACTGAATCCATCTAAGAGATCCTCAGTCCGTGGACGAGTTTACTCTTTCCTAGTTGACCTGAGGACCCAACTGGCTATGAGCACTTGAAGGGTAGGAATTTGTACTGATACTTCACACCTTTCGAATGCACAAACACAGGATGGCCTGAGGTGCGGAAGGACAGAGATCTGAAGTATGTCTCTCAGGTCGAACTCTGCAGACCAATCTTGGGGACGGAGCATTTGGAAATGCATCTCTGTGTAACAAATTGAACGGAGACTTTCGCAAATGGGCCCATCTCAATTAACACAGGACCAAGATGGTCGTGACCCACCTCTCTAGGGTACAATGAAGTACAGGATTATAGAAGCCGGCCTTCACATCGGCTGGAGGGAGCGACTGTATCGCGTCCTTCGCCAGTAGACTGCGATGTGCGCACACAAGACAGGAGCACTGCTCAACACTTAGGTGTGACTAAAGTCACTATTTTTAGGAGCATATTTGCTCAACACCTAGGTGTGATGAATATCACTGAGCTTGGGCGGAAGCCAAACGAAAAGGAATCGCAAGCCGAGTCTGATGGTATAGTTTGGGGCCATCTGGACCGGTTGGGAAGCATTTTTGGCTTCCACGAACTGGGCCAGGGGACCACAGATGTACCCAAGGTGGGGCAGCAAGGTGGAGGACAGGGACCCGGCTCGGAAGGCCAGAAGGCGGCCCGAAGCAGGTTCTGAGTGTGGTGCACAACACTTACCTGTCTCCACGAGACGGCCAGAGATGCATGAGAAGGCGGATGACCGGGTCCTCGAACCGCATCCAGCTGCCTTGCTGGCGAACAAGAGGGGGCTGAGGGGTGCAAGGCTTTACAGGGTCGCACACCGCCAGACTTGCCCTCTTGGGACCCAGGAACAGAGGAATTTGCTCTTTCTTTGAAGTGTGGGTACCGCTTGCTCCGCTTTTTTGGGAGCCAGCGGTGGAACAGACACACACACAAACGAAGACTCTACCCGGCCCTCACCCAGGGGGAGGGAGTGGATCAGTGACCAACTCCAAGAGTATCCTCCTCCATCCCTGAGCGGCTCACTCAGGAATGCTTTCGCTGTCGCTTGCCACCTGGCTTGGTGGCCCGGCCTCAGCATGGAGCCGGCTGCAGTGGAGTCAGCAGCGGGGAGACCAGGAACTGAACCTTGTCCGCATCCGCCATATCAACCAGGCTGAGCCAACGATGGCGCTCCTGAACCACTAAGGTGGACATCGCCAGACCGATCGCGCACGCCACGACACTCGTACCCTGGAGGGCGAGGTCGGATGCAGTGCGATGCTCACCTATGAGTAGGGTTGGGTACCGAAACTCGGTGCCAATAGGGAACCGGTTCCGACGTAAACGGTAGTAACCAGACCGAATAAGAACGACAATTTTGGTGCCTGATTTCGGTGCCTGACTTAAATTAGGCACACACGCACACGCACAGTCTCTTCTGTCTCGCATGCGCGCTCTTGCTCGCAAGGTTTGGCTGCATTTCACGTGTAAAATTACGCGTCAAAACGCCCTCTGGGTGTGCCGATAGTCTGAATCCATATAGAATCAAGCCAATTCATTGGCTAATGGCGCGGGCGCCGCCTCGACGCACTTACGTCGTCATATTATGTTGGCGCGCGCGCGCCATCTGCTCCTCAGATTTCTCTGCCGAAAAAGGAAGCTGGTCAGCAGCGCAAGGAGCTTGGCAGCGTCTCGATCCCTATTGAGAGAACATAGGTTACACCAGTAACCAGAGATGTTCTCTTTCATAGGTTCACTCAACGCTGCGTAGCTAAGAAGCAGTGTATTTGTAGGCTGCTGTATCACGTGCCGTTTGAACTGACGCGCTACAGCGATCTGTCACATTTCAAAGAGCCAAAACGTTATTTATTGTGTGAATCTCGTATTGACAGTATCTGACAGCTGTGGATTTGTTCCATATCAAAAGTAACCTTCTCTGTCTTGTCTGTCGGTGTCCTCTTTGTCCGCGATTTTTCTTTGCGTGAGAAAATGGATGTGTGGCGTGAGAGCGTGTGAAAAGGGTCAATTGCGTGAGTCTCACGGTCAATGCGTGAGAGTTGGCAGCTCTGCTAGTAATCTCTATTAATCTCCAGTATTATTACATTGTTTGTAATTTTTTTTTTTTATATTGGTTTTATTATTACCATATGTTACTTGTATTTATTTTGTTTAAAGATTTAAGTTGATATTGTGTCCAGTTTGGCCCTGTAAATAAAAGGGTATTATTTTTTTTGATAAAGTGTGTGCGGTTTCGTTTTCTTAAGTACCGTTTCAAGAACCGTTTAAGCACCGGAACCGTTTAAAAAATACCGAGTAGGTACTGGTATCGGATAAAACCCAACCGATACCCAACCCTACCTATGAGTGCACGGTCTGGGATACCCTCTTGCATGTCCATGAGTGCCCTGGCCTGATAGACCTGTAGCAGCGCCATGGCAGGCAAAGAGGAGGCGGCTTGCCCACAGACTTTGTAAACTCTGCCCGTCGGAACGGACGAGAACTCACAGGCCTTAGGGGGAGATGAGGATCCCCCATCCAAAAGGCAGCGGCCGCAGGACACAGGTGCACCTGTGTCGCGACAGACTGCTCAACTGGAGGGATAGCCTCGCAACCCTTCACCGTTGCTCCGTCAAGGGTAGTGAGGGGGAAATAGCTATTCAGGCAGTTTCTGTCAGAGAAAGGGGCCGTCCACAACCTGGTAAGCTCTCCATGCACTTCAGGAAAGAAAGGCACTGGGGCCGCGAGCTGAGAACCAGCGCGGCCCGCCCCGAGATGCAAATCCTCTAACCGAGACTGATCGGGACACGGGGTAGGATTCCACTCGAGCTTGGTGGCCCGTTTCAGCATAGCTGACCATTCTGGATCCGGCTCGGGCAACGTTACACTCCCAGAGGGAGATAACGTAGCCGAGTCGTCATCTCCAGAGACCAGCTCACCCTCCGATCCTGCTATCGACATCCTATCCTCTGGGGGAACCCCAATTGAAACGGCTGATCGGTCCATTACAGAGGGACCAGCACGTTCAACAGGAAATTCCACCGGCTGCGGTGTGATGGAGGAGTGAGGAGCCCACAGGGAATGGTTACCGGGCGAGACTTCCATCACTATCCTCCGATCACCCATCCCACACGGCACCCGGGGGTGGGGCATGTTAATGAGGACTCCAGCTTTGTGGACGAAGGCACCACGACAGTCCTATTCCCGCAATGGGAACATGAACCGTCCACAAAAGCTGCTTCAGCGTGCTGTAAGCCCAAACACGTGATGCAACAATTGTGACCGTCAGAGAGGAACAGGGAACGAGCGCAACCATGAACGCACGGGTGGAATGACATCTTGAAAAAGACGCAAACGCACCCGTGTTGCTATTTCAGGAAATAGGACCCATCACCAGTGCTGGAGCACACAGGGGAATGACCGTGGCAACACTGAACAGTGAACTTAAACAGTGAAGCACTTACCTTTCCGCCCTCTAACCAGCCGTCAACAAACAAACATTTAGAAATTTGTTGCTGTTAAAACAGCAGTTGAGAGCTCAAAGCTCGCAACCACCACTGCACTCGCGCTGTAGAAACCACCAACACTGGGAGAGTCTTCCAGAAGAACACCAACACACTCGCTCGTTGTAAACAACAGCACTCTTCAGAGACATCAAACGATCGGCTCCGAAGCGAAAGGCAACTAGTGCGTGCATCCACTTCCGTATTTATACCCGCACCACGGGGGCGGAGTGTGTGATTCAAATCATGCACGCCAATTCCATTGGCTGGTTTCAATAGTACTCGAAGATGACTGGCTCCCTGGCATGATCCCATTTAGTCGACGTCGACTACGTCGAACGTGAACGACTGAAAGAGAACTGTCAACAGAGGGACAGAAATCTTAGATTTCATCAAAAAGATCTTCATTTGTGTTCCGAAGATGAGCGAAAGTCTTACGGGTTTGGAACAACACAAGGGTGTGTAAATGATGACAGAAGTTTCATTTTTGGGTGAACTAACCCTTTAAAGACACACATGGAGTCTGTAAATTTGACCATTTTCTATGCTGACTTTTGGGGGTAAAATCTGCTAAATGGATTTAAATATGATCAAATAGAAGTGATGTCCTTCAGTTTTATTGATATCTCAAAGCATAATCAAATCAAAGTGAAGATGCAAGGGATGGAAGTTAAGTTTAATTAAGGGATTCATATGAGGACAGGGATGGTGATCTGACTTAAAGAGGTCTGTCTTGAGGTTGCATTTGAATGTGTCTGGAAAATTGCTTATTCTTGACAGCTTTGGGAGCTTTTGAGCTGTAACTGTAATACAGACTGAAGAGGCTGTCAGGCCACGTGTTAACAGTATAATAAGTCATTCATCTTTGGATTCACAGTGCATCATGACTTAACAGTTGTTAACTCTGTAGAATTCATAAATATATACTTTATACAGTGTATTTGTATACTAAATAAATTCTCTCGCCCAGTTTTTCCTAAGTAAAGGCACCCACACACTACAAGATAATCTGGTAGATTTTGGGCCCAATTCTCCTCCTCCGACAATCCTAGGTAAAGTCCCGATTATCTTGAAGGTTCTACAGATTATCTTATCAGATATTCCTGTGTGTGAGGTGTGTTAAGAGTGATTGAATGTGCTCGGAAGAACATTTAAAAAACCTTTTAGTGTGAGCCAGTCTTAAGAAGCTTATTTCTATGGTAAAAAAAAGTGTGAGCCCAGCAGGATGGCATATTTTCCTGCTTGTATAACTCTTGTGGCTTTGGGCAGTGGCAGTGGCTCTGTCAGTTTGCTTTGTCTATGCTCTCAGCTTTTCCCTCTGAAGGTCTACACATTTTTTGGAGACACCTCTACTGACACCCGTCCTAAAGCAGCCAGCTTTATTCTTCAATGCAGATCATTTAAAGCAACTCCCTGTTATGCCTGGCTATTATTGGCAGAAGAAGGATGGCATGTAATATGTGCTCATAATTCTAATCATTTTTTATTCAAAGACAGGTTTAGAGCAATTGAGCAATTAAATTGAGTAATTGAGTCTTCAAAATCACAGCTTCAGCTTCAAGGATTTTCCCTGTGACTTCAGGGTAATCTGGGATTTAAATGGGATTTTAATGAAAATACAGGCTTTTCTTGGGTCACTGCAAACATAGACTAAATGACTAAAAGCTTTATATCCTGAGAAGGCTATTCTAACCATATTAGATGATCCCCCTATGAGCTAAAAACAAACATGTAAACATGTCTACAAGTTATTTATCCTTCAGCTTTCTTTTTGAAGCTTTGATTTGTGTTTCTTCCTTCCTTAGCTTTCAGCCAGTGAACATTGCAGTAAATCAGGTTATGAAACCTGCGTCAGAAAGTACGATATTTTGCATTCTGATTTATCGTCAAGTTGCTTGTAAAACCATTTAGGCTTAGGTATACTCCTATGGTAGAAATCCTCAATGAAAGGAAGATCAGGATACATGGGACAGGGAATTCTTCCCTAATAACTTTATGTAGCTTTTATGACGGATACTTCTTTCTGCTTCCTTCAAAACAAAAAAAAACATCTCATCCAACTCATTAAAATCTTCATAAATAAGCGATAATAATACTTTGCTTTTTTATTTTGCTGCTTTTGCTTTAATATCTTTTCTTCATTTAAACTTAAAGATGTATTTTATTTGTTATATTCAATAGGTTACAATAGAAAGAAAGAAATGCTGATGTACAGGTAAGTAAGCTGGGCTGAGTTGAGTGGGGGACGGAGGGGGATGACTCTGGGACGCCAGAATCACTGTCGAGTCTTCTTGAGGTGTCGTGGGCTAGTTGACGAAACACTGAGGACAGAAGGTGCCCACTTGAAGATCCCAGAGATGTACCCTACTCAGCTCAATCCAGACGGTTGTCATGCTGATCCACTGGGGAGACCGCACTGTGGTTGATCCCCGGAGCCAGCATCGCAGCCGTTGTGTGTGCTCAAGCGCCAGGAAATATACTTCAGCCATTAACACCAGACAGAAGGATATTCACATCACCATATGGAAGGAAGCGTAAATGAATGGATAGGTTACTGTAAAGCTATGTCTTAGTTGGTGCTTATCTTGGCGAAAGCCGAGTGCAAATAAATCACCATGAAGTTTTAACATCTACTCTTGTGTAATGGAAATCAAGAGATACTTTTTTAATAGTTTGAATAGTTTTTTATTTAGATGAGCAAATCATGAAAAAAAAAACTTTTTGAAGATGATTGTTGTTTCCAAGCCTGGAAACATTAGGAAAAACAATACAATCTTTAAAAGTCATGGAAATGTCTGAAGTCAATTTAATTTATAGCTCAATTGGTAGCACTTTATTTAACAGTCCTGTTCCACATGTACATACTATGCACTTATTATATCAATTACAATAACTGGGTTAGGTACTAACACTGAACCTAACTAACCCATGTACAGTAGTTACCTTACCAGTACTTTGTTGGGTAACTAAGTACATGTACTGTAAAATAAAGTGCAACCACACAATTTGTTAGAAATGGTGAGTGTAGTCTCTAGAAACTTATTTTAAAAAGGACTGGGAATGATTAACAGTTCTTAAATTGTACTTGTGTATTTAAATGTACAAGAAAGAAGAGTTATGAACAGGCAACCCACGTTAATATTAGAACATCTTTCTTGCACGCAGATGTAGCATTGTTTCTGCTTCCTACACTAGTAACATTGGTTTTGCTATGTTTCACTGAACCAAGATATGCTGTTGTTGTAATGTTAGCTTTAGTAACAGGACCTGTTTGTCTGGAGCTGGTGTGCTGCTGGCGACTAATATAATAACATAATATATGCTTGTATATATACTCGTGTACTGTATGTTAATTTTTTGTCTTTCCTTGTTGTTCGTTTATCATCTTCGCTTTTTTTTTTGTGAAGCATTATTTTGCTTCGCTTCAGCTGATAGAGAGATATCCACTCTTGTATTGCGTGTTCATTTGGGGGCGGAGCAATGAAGGGAGGGGTGTGTTTGTTTGGGTTGATTTCAAATATCAACATTGTTTCTCAGAAATCGCTTACTGCACCTTTAAATGTACAAGGACAATAATATGTGCATGGGTAAACACATCTGCACGTCATAACACACTTCTGAAGTTTTGCTTCTGATTTGTGTCTGTCAAAACGCTAAAAGATATAGAGAGTCAGTAGAAAATCCAAAGTTGTTGGGATTCCAGTAAACAAACTGCTGCATAAAATGGGGTTTCATAACTAAATAGCTAATTGTCTTCAGGAGAGCACCATTCAAAGTGCAGGACATAAAAGCTTCAGAACATTTTTATTGGCAAATATAAATAAATGAAAACAATCAACCCTTTGACTCAGTCATTAAGATGGCAGATGTGTTGTTATGTTCCTGTTTTGTCTGTGGTTCTGCTTTAATAATTGATCACGAAAACTATGCCATTGATTATGTGAAACGGCACTTTTGGAATTAATAACTGCATAGCACTTTAGTTCATTTGAATTATTCAGGACCTCATAGTTCGAATAGAGAGTTTTATCATGAACTCATTCACGCTGCAACAGGATGTTTCATGAGTGAAGTCTTTTTTTTTGTTCACAGCTGTTGACTGGAACACTCGATGGAAAACTGGCTTTGTTTCATCCGGCCGAATCTCTTCTCCCTTAAGTGTGGAATTTACCCTATGGCTCAGTTCTTGCCCCAAGTCCACCGATGCTGCAGACTAATGAAAGTCTTACATCAGTCGCGTTGAGATGCTGGCGTGCCACCTCTGAGACCTACATCATGGACAGGATCTGTGATTTCATCATTTCAGCCGCCGTTGACAACCTACAGATGTGACAACATGCTCACGCCCTCAACCGTTAAGCCAAAGATGCACCCTCAGAGAAAAGTCCATTTGAACATTACATAGCAACACGTTCCCATGCACAGATACACATACACACACACACAGGTTCATCTGATATGTAATATTCTTTGCAGCAAAAAATAAATACTTTTTGATGTATACTTTACAATTTGAACCCAAAATGATTCGTTTTTAAAATGTTTTATCTGTGTTTTGAATAACAGCCCATTTTGCAGCAGTTTGTAATGAAGAAAATTAAATGAAGATGGATATAAGGATATCATGTTTAGGTAAGTTTGTTTTTGCATAAATGAAATGCTATATATCCAAGCCACTTTAGCATTCTCATTATCTTTCAGTCGGCTTCTCTCAAGAATCAACAGTAGTATGAAGGCGGCTATAATTGATGGAATACATGTATGCAAGGGACCAATCATGATTCAGTATGTAAATAGAAGTAAGAAATAAGGCTATTTGCAATTTAGGGCCAGATATACTAACAGCTTGCGCCAGTGCAAATACTCTTCTGGCGTTAAAGGTGCCTTGTGTAAAAAAATCAATTCAAAATCCACATATTCCATACCAGATGGGGGCAGTATACCTCCAGAAAGTTGGCCTACTCTAGTCTGTTTTTTAGTTTCGGGTTGTTAATCTTCTAAAACCGCCAAATCGTCCGCTTTGTCCCACCAAAGCCTATTTTGATCGGTGAGTGATGTAGAATAGAATGACTGCTGTGCTTGACAGGGCTTATAACGAGCAGAGAGAGAGAGAGAGTGCCCCGGCCGCGCGCGCGCACTCTCACGTCTTCAAACAACACGAGCGCTGGCCTCCTGCTCTCTCTCTCCCTCGCGCATATTAATCAAATCAATTGACACGATCGTAAGACCGCAGTTCATTTGGAGATTTTTAGAGATTAGAGACTCAATGAACAACATCTCAACACTAAATTATAAAGGCCGGTCTCATATAGGCGCGATTGACATCAGGTTCAAGTACGCCCACAAGCCGTGCGAGTTATTCGTGTATTGGAGTTTGGCTGGTGGTTATGTATGTTGCCCGCATACCGCCTCCCATGGCCGAAACTGGTATTATGACACCGGCCGGGCCGGGGCTAGTAATTTAGCATGCTAATTCAGGTTTATATCTCGGCAGCACTATAACTTGTCATTTTTTTAATGACATCATTGCATTTATTTCTTCTCATTCTTTTGATACGTGTAGCTCATTTGTTGGATATTTTTACCTCAATTTTTACATATGGCACCTTTAAAGGGGTCATGACATTTGCCAAATTTGCCTTGATCTTTTGGTATTTAAGAGGTCTTTGTACCATTAAAACCTCCTGCAAGTTTCATAGCTTAAGACGTCCTACCCATTATAAACGAACCATTTATTTAATCAAGCTCTAAATACAGCTCGTTCTAGATCCTTTTAACTTAGTGACATCACGAAGTGACGTACCAGTCGTTTGCATATGACCACCTCCAGCGCAAGACAACTTCGCCTCATTTGACATCATCGCATGCGTTGACGTGCAGCGAGGGGGTCTGTTTACAAGATGACTGCGATGCCACGCAGATGTGCTGTTCCTGGCTGTGGACAAACAACATGTTTGAATGCTGCCGAACGATCCAGATTCCAGACGTAAGGGAAAGCAGTTGGATGCAGTTTATTTGCAGCATATGCAGCCCGCCAAAGCCTTATTTGTTCGGTGAGTGATGTAGATGAGTGTGACAGGGCGCATGTTATTGAAAGAACGACGAGAGAGAGAGAGAGAGAGAGAGAGAGAGAGAGAGAGAGAGAGAGAGAGAGAGAGAGAGAGAGAGAGAGAGAGAGAGAGAGAGAGAGAGAGAGAGAGAGAGAGAGCCCCGGCCGCGCACGCGCCTTCAAACTGTCTTGCTCTCCCTCGCGCATATGAATCAAAATCAATTGAGAATTGACACGATGGTAAAAGATCGGAAGACCGAAGTTTCACGTGGCGGAGCATTGTGTAGCCTACATGGCATAAGCAGCACTGACGTTAGCCAATCATAACAATGGGCGTTAACACTGAACTCTTAAAGGGGAAACACCTCCAAAACAGACTGTTTGAATCAGAGGTGGAGAAACAGGGTGGGAAAAGGTCATAAATCACTACATTTTTAAAGTTTTTTTGTACGAAACACTATAGTAATACTATAATTGCACATAAAGGAACATAATAAAACAAAACAAAAAACCATGTCATGACCCCTTTAAAAAAACTACTGTCAGGAATTGACTAAAGACACGCATTTACAATTAATGCTGAAAAGGCTTGGACACATGCAGTTATTTTTATGGCTGACCTTATTGCATATGCATTTATAGGAGTTTCCCTTTTAGACGCAAAATTTATGGGAGGAGAGTATTTAAATAAATCACGCAATGTGATTTACTAAGGTTTGCGCTAGTCAATTTACTGGTATTTGCACCATTATTTACCCCCCAAAAAAAGCATTTCTTAAACCAGATGCTAATTTGCGCTGCTCTTGGTAGATTGTGTTGGTCATTATGGAAATGATCCGGCTGTGTCTGTTCTTTAATTTGCGCGTCGTCAGAAGATCATGCGGAGAACTTTCCACTTTCCAAAATTAAAAATAGACAGAAGGCCTAAGACTGACATTATCTACGAAACAAAGTTTTGAGTGAGCTCTGTACATTAAACGGTTTGGGCTGAATTATTTGCATATTAAAACATACAGTTTGGGGTTTAGAAAAAAAACCTCACCAAGATTTTTAAACGCAGAGACAGGATGCTCATCTGAAAGCAATACATCTATTGTGTCTATCTGGCGCCAATAGATCTTCATGTAAGTGATAGAGAATAATATTGGAGTCTTTAATGATGGGTGGTGTCCACTACAATGGCTGGCAGCATTTCTGCACCAATAAATCGTCTGAGGTCATTCTGTTCTCTGTTCTACAATAGCTTATATTGACTCTCCTAACTGTTAATGTTAGACCATTAATATCTAATGGCATTAAATATTTTGCATAAAAATGGCAAGATATGCATTCATTTTACAAAAGTATATGAAATATAAGAAAAGTACACTTTTTTATGTTTTATTTTGACACAATTTCTAAATGTGAATGGAAACAATTCAGCAGTTTTTGTTCATTGTCATGAGCCATTACAGGAAAACATTTTCAACCCACATGACTTCAAGCAATAGCTGAGGAAGTTATGCAGTGGTTTCACGTTTGATCTTTACTTTTGAATTAAAGAAAAACAATAACGCTTCAACTTCTCTCTTATAATTGGGTTTGGCTGCTTTTCCTAAACAAAGAAGCTGTGCACTTATAATGCTAAACAGAGTGATGTCAAATATGGATGCACTTAACTACCTCATGATAGCCTGTTTCTGTGAATAGTCTGTGTGCGAGCTGCTTTCAGAGACCTAATTTTTAAAGATATGTTCTTAACGGCTCCAAGTTTATGACAGGATGCCGAAATCTTGCTTTGGCAATATGTGAAATAAGCTGTCAAAAACAAATGGAGAATAAATTGAAATGACTGAATTGGCCACAATGTTGTTTCAAACCTCTTCCTATTAGAGCTCCCAGTGTGACCTGTTAATTTAGTACAATTACTAATTATAAAAACATCAGAAAGACGATAAACCAGTTCTTCATTTGATCAATTGTTCAAGACCTCTGTTGTCATATAAAAAATGCAGTTGTCCATGGCTTAGTTGGCATTCTCAGTCCAATTATACTTACATTTAGATAACCCGAGTGCGCATGGAAAACATCAATGTCGCATTAAAGACTTTTGTTTTGTCCACTTCATTGTCTTTAAAGATTGTTCCAGGTTTATGCGATTTGAAAACCTTTTTAGTGCGTTATTTCCCTAACCAGTTAACAAACTAAAGGACTCAAGAATAAAACAGACTTTCCCACATTAGCTTTATCTGAAAGTTCATTCAAAGGATGTTCCTTCAGTCTGTCAGAACAGAATGCAGTTCATTTATTTGAGATATTGTTGATGTGGGAGAGAGAGGAGTGCTTTATCAAAGAAGGTGTACAGATATTAATGAGAGAATGACAGATTTATATGTGTGGGTTTGCTTATGCATGGCACTGCCAAAGACAATTTTATTTATTTTTTAAACGCATTAGTTCATTTTTATGTGCAAGATCTTTGACTGTCAGATCCATTTCATTCAATGCTTTTCATTTTATATGTTAGTATTTGTGTTTGTTTTATAACACTTTACAATAAGGTTTCATTTGTTTACATTAGTTAACATGAACTCAAAAGATATTTTAAGATCCAAAGTTGTATTTTGTAGTTAATGCACTGTGAACTAACATAAACATGAAAATTTGTATTAACTAACATTCACAAATGTTTTATGTGCTCATTGTTAGTTCCCTTTCAAGGGAACTTCGAGCTGCGTCAAACGCTGCGGGGAACGCCCCTGCGTTGTGCGTCATGAAGCACGTATGGAATCAGCCCAATGGAGAGATGAAACGTCATAGGCGGGTGACGTCATCGACCAGGAAACTATAAAGCACCCCAAAAACACAAGCGCATTAGCTTCTGTGCTTTCAGTCGCGCTACATGTGAATCTGTCCCTGTGTGATATTGTCTGTCTTTACATACCCTGCACCACACAAACAATTTATCCTTATATTGAAAGAGAGATATGGCGGACGAACAACAGTTTAAGAAGTGTGTTCCTCCCTGCTCGCGTTATCTAACGGGCGGGGATACACACGATCTTTGCGTTGTTTGTTTAGGAGTGCAGCATGCCCAGTCAGCTCTCGAGGGGGCTGACTGTGAGCATTGCGAGCGTCTGCCGTTAAGGACGCTGCTCCCGCCGAGCGCTCTTTGAGGAGAGCGGTTCGGTGCGCGCTCCCCGCGGTTCGGGTCCCGCTTCTGCCGAGGCAGAGCGGCGGCGCTTATCGTGGGGATCGCAGATGGATCTCACAGCGGGGTTTGAGACGGGCTCTGCCTTATCTCTCCCTTCACCTGTGAGATCCAGTGCCTCAGTCCCGGGTTCGGAAGCACGCGCTGCGGTTTCTTCCGCTCGGGCTGAGGCACCAATGCTGCAGCTATCCAGTTCTGAGGAGCTGGATGTTGTTAGTGTTGAGGGAGATGTGGAGGATTCGCCACCCCACACTCCCGAAAGTGATGAGCTTATGGAGGTTTTAACAAGAGCTGTTGAAAAACTCAATATTGAATGGCCAGTGACTAGACAGGAGTCTGTTTCTAAATCAAAGTTGGATGAGAGATTTTTGCCGTCACGTGTGCAGCCTCCACGCCGGTGCCTGCCGTTTTTCCATGATCTCCACACCGAGGTGTCGAAATCGTGGAGAAAACCGGTGTCATATAGAGTGTTTAGTCCCCAGACTTCAACTTATGCAAATATTATGGGAGCTAAGGCTCATGGTTATGGTGCTTTGCCTCGTGTGGAAGAGACGCTTGCGAGCCATCTCTCCCCCGAAGCAGCATCATCTTTTAAGGCACCGGCATTACCCACCAAGCCTTTAAGAAACACCTCGGCTTTGGTGGGTAAAGCGTATTCGGCAGCAGGTCAGGCTGCGTCATGCCTGCATACTATGTCAATCTTGCAGGCATACCAGGCTGATCTGCTAAGGGACGTGAGTGAGAGTGAGGAGGTCAGTACTGACGTAGTTCGCGAACTGCGTCAGGCTGCTGATTTATCCCTGCGTGCCACCAGAGAATCGGCCAAGCTAGTGGGTCGTTCTATGGCAGCTCTGGTGGCCGCAGAAAGACATTTGTGGTTGAATCAAACCAATATTAAAGAGAAAGAAAAGGCTTTTCTTTTAGATGCTCCTCTCTCTCCCCTGGGTTTGTTTGGTGATGCTGTAAATTCAGTTATCGATAAATTCCAGGAAGAAAAGAAACAAACTGCAGCTTTTAAAAAGTTTCTTCCCCTGAAAGTTCACGTCCCTGGGGCTGCTGGGCGGGAGCAGCCCCGGCCGTCTACGAGCTTATCACATAGAGCGCAGCAGAGGCAGAGTGTCGCGTCTCGTGCTCCCCCTGCTGGACAGTGGGCTCAGCCGCGACACTCTCAGCCGAAGCCTTCTAGCAATAGAACTGATCTGAGGACAGTTAAATTGGCTAAGAAGGCTTCGGCTAAGAAGAAGTCCTGACGCCAAGGCGTTCAGGATACTGAGGGTGGTCCCCACCGAGGCAGAAAGGTGTTCACCTCTTTTTACGGTGCCCATTCCTCCTCGGTGCCCTCAGGGGCTCGTTCTGCCAACCCCGCCTTTATGCCGGGGCACAGACGATCCCAGCGAGCGCTTTCCCGAGGGACACTCGCTCCCTCTGAGGAGGGTCTCAGAGCGGTCAAACCAGTTGTTCCCTGCCGGTGCGCCGTTACAGGGCGCTGCGTTTGCTGCTCAAGTTACACCAGAGGCCAGTCTCGAGAGACTGGTACCCTTAGTAGAATTTCTGGCAGAGTGGAAAAGCCTTCCAAAAATATCTCATTGGGTCCTGCAGACAGTAGAAAAGGGTTATGCTATCCAGTTCAGGTGTCGTCCACCAAAATTCAGAGGGGTTCTGCACACAGTGGTGGGCCCCGAGCAGGCTCTGGTAATGGAACAAGAGGTGAAAACGCTCCTTCAAAAGGAGGCTATAGAACGGGTCCCTCCTCCCAGTTTGGAGTCAGGTTATTACAGCCGATATTTCATCGTTCCAAAGAAGGATGGGGGGTTGCGTCCAATTTTAGACCTGCGCCTTTTGAATCGCTCGGTAGGGAAGCTAAAATTCAAGATGCTCACTATCAAGCAGATCGTGTCTCAAATCAGATCCGAGGACTGGTTTGTCACGATAGATCTGAAGGACGCGTACTTCCACGTTTCCATCCTTCCACAACACAGGAAGTTCCTGAGGTTCGCCTTCGGGGGCGAGGCGTACCAGTACAGGGTTCTTCCGTTTGGCCTAGCTTTATCTCCCCGCACTTTCACGAAATGCATGGATGCAGCACTAGTGCCTCTGAGGCTTCAGGGCATTCGTATTCTCAATTACATCGACGATTGGTTGATTTTAGCTCAGACGGAGCAGATGGCGGTTCGGCATCGAGATGTCGTCCTCGCTCATATCAGAAAGTTGGGGTTGAGGCTGAACGCAAAGAAAAGTGTATTATCTCCTTCCCAGAAGACTACTTTTCTGGGTGTCGTTTGGGATTCGGTCTCGATGCGGGCGCGACTCTCTCCGACCCGCATCGCTTCGATTCTCTCAGCTGTGAAACAAGTAAAGCTAGGCCAGCTACTCACTGTGAAGCAGTTTCAGAGACTGTTGGGTCTGATGGCAGCAGCGTCCAACGTTATACCTTGCGGCCTGTTGTACATGAGACCGCTACAGTGGTGGCTCAGGACCAAGGGATTCTCCCCGAGGGGAAATCCGCTCCGCACGTTCAAAGTCACGCGGCGCTGCCTTCGTGCTCTGGTCATGTGGAGAGAAACTTGGTTCCTATCCAAAGGTCCTGTGCTGGGGGCTCTTTGTCATCGCATAACGCTAACGACGGATGCTTCCCTCACAGGGTGGGGGGCGGTCATGAGTGGTCGCCCAGCCCAAGGTCTGTGGCAGGATCATCATCTATCGTGGCATATAAATTGTCTAGAGATGTGGGCTGTGTTTCAGGCTCTGAAATACTTCCTAACAGACCTGAGAGGCCATCATGTGTTAGTTCAATCAGACAACACGTCGGTGGTCTCTTATATAAATCATCAGGGGGGCCTGCGGTCTCGCCGGCTTTGCAAGTTGGCCCGTCAGATCCTCCTGTGGTCCCAAGGGAAGCTACTATCTCTGAGAGCAATGTATCTTCCTGGGTATTTGAATGTGGTAGCAGACTCCCTGTCGAGGCAGGGGCCGAGGCCAGGGGAATGGAGACTCCAACCCGAGGTGGTGGAGCTCCTTTGGTTGAGTTTCGGTCGCGCCGAGGTGGACCTATTCGCTTCCAAGGAGACCACGCATTGTCATCTGTGGTTCTCCATCAGTCATCCAGCCCCCCTGGGGTTGGATGCTATGGTGCAGCCGTGGCCGAGGTCACGTCTGTACGCCTTTCCCCCGATTGCTCTGTTACCAGGAGTTCTGGAGAGGGTCCGCCGGGACGGGGTCAGTCTACTACTAGTAGCCCCGTTCTGGCCGGCCCGAGTATGGTTTGCGGACCTGATTTCTCTCCTGGACGGTTCTCCTTTGGAGCTCCCGGTCAGGAGGGATCTACTCTCCCAGGCGGGCGGCACGATACTTCACCCCCGCTCAGAATTGTGGAAACTGTGGGCTTGGCCTCTGAGGGGGCCCAGCTCATAGACTCCGGTCTCTCAACCGAGGTTGTTGAGACCATTCTTAACTCCAGAGCTCCATCCACGAGGAAGCTTTATGCCTTGAAGTGGAAACTTTTCACTTCTTGGTGTGGAGAACACCTGCAGGACCCAGTTAACTGGCCAGCGGGTGCAGTGCTGGAATTCCTGCAGGAGCGCTTCTCCACAGGGTTATCCCCCTCCACACTAAAGGTGTATGTGGCGGCACTAGCTGCTTACCACGTCCCTTTCAGTGGAGTTTCTCTTGGGAGACACCCGCTTATAACCCGTTTCCTCCGTGGCACTTTGAGGCTGAGGCCAGCAGTTCGTAGGAGGGTGCCGACTTGGGATCTGGCCATTGTATTAGAAGGTCTTTCCCTAGCTCCTTTTGAACCTATCGAAGAAGTTCCCGAGAAGTTTCTCACTTTTAAGACTATCTTTTTACTTGCTATCTCTTCACTAAAAAGAATCGGAGATTTGCAGGCTCTGTCGGTTTCACCCTCGTGCCTGGAATTCTCGCCTGGCATGGTTAAAGCTTTTCTGCATCCTAGACCAGGTTACGTTCCTAAGGTCCCTACTAATATCGTTAGACCTACGGTTCTGCAGGCTTTCTGTCCTCCTCCATTTATGTCATCGGACCAGGAGAAACTTAATTCACTCTGCCCTGTTAGGGCATTAGACGCTTATGTCCACAGAGCTGCCCTGTGGAGGAAATCAGAACAACTTTTTGTATGTTTCGGGCCACCCAGGAAAGGGTGTCCTGCGTCTAAACAGAGAATGAGCAAGTGGGTGGTCGAGGCTATCTCACTTGCTTATGAGTCGGCTGGCCAGCCTTCACCTTTGGCTGTCCGAGCTCACTCTACCAGGAGTATGGCTGCTTCAAAAGCTCTTTTGTCGGGGGTTTCCCTGAGTGATGTTTGTGATGCGGCTGGATGGTCTTCACCGCATACTTTTATTAAGTTCTATGACCTAGACTTAAGCTCTACCCCTGGGGCACAGGTGCTCTCGTCCTCTGTGCGCTAGTTCTCACATGGCGGTCATTTGGTCCTATGGCGACGTGGGTATTCGCGTTCCCGCAGC
This sequence comes from Rhinichthys klamathensis goyatoka, assembly GCF_029890125.1. Lineage (NCBI taxonomy): Eukaryota > Metazoa > Chordata > Actinopteri > Cypriniformes > Leuciscidae > Rhinichthys > Rhinichthys klamathensis. Next base: position 2,530,958 of record NW_026606652.1, on the reverse strand, counting down.
GTTTGACGCAGCTCGAAGTTCCCTTGAAAGGGAACGTCTCGGTTACGTATGTAACCCTAGTTCCCTGATAGGGAACGAGACGCTGCGTCGCTCCGCCATACTCCCGGCACTCCCGTTAGCGCTTCCTTCAAGCCTATCAGAAGCTAATGCGCTTGTGTTTTTGGGGTGCTTTATAGTTTCCTGGTCGATGACGTCACCCGCCTATGACGTTTCATCTCTCCATTGGGCTGATTCCATATGTGCTTCATGACGCACAACGCAGGGGCGTTCCCGCAGCGTTTGACGCAGCGTCTCGTTCCTTATCAGGGAACTAGGGTTACATACGTAACCGAGACGTTTGTGTTACTTAAATGCATTAACTAATGTTGAAAAATGAGACCTTTTTGTAAAGTGTTTCCATTTTATATAGGGTAAATTCGGGTTGATTGGGACACATTTTGCTATCGAGATGACTTGGAAAAAGTGTCCTAATCAACCCGAATTCACCCCGTTTTTTATTGGTTATGCAATTGTTAATTGTTCCATTTGATCATTCTTCAAACATTAAGGGAATGTTACTTTTGAATGTTCTCTGAACACTCCAAAACAAGTAGTAAAATGTAAAAAACATTAGACGAACGTCCAACTAAAACGCTTCAGAAAAAAACACTGCATGAGCTATGTATAAATAATGTTTTTGTAATACGTTTTTGAAAACATGAAGACCAAAGGAAGAAGCTGTTGTCTGCGGGGACATGAGCGGTGAACGGACGCTGACGGCCTGGAGCTCACATCTGTGAAAGCGTCTAAACTAATTGTAAAATAGAAGCTATGTTTATACACTACCGTTCAAAAGTTTGGGGTCAGTGAGAATTTTATTTTTATTTTTTGGAGGAAAGAAATCAATACTTTTATTTATCAAGGAATAATTAATTTGATCGAAAGTGACAGTAAAGACTTTTATAATGTTACAAAAGTCTTTTGAACTTCCTATTCATCAAAGAATCCTAAAAAAAAAAAAAAAAAACTGTACAACTGACAGACCAACAACTGTTTCAACATTGATAATAATAATAAATGTTTCTTGAGCATCAAATCCTCATATTATACTGATTTGTGAAGGATCATTTGACACTGAAGACACTGACACTGGTGATGCTAAAAATTCAGCTTTGATCACAGGAATAAATTACACTTTACTATATATTCACACAGAAAACAGCTGATTTACACTGGAATAATATTTAATACTATAACTGATTTTTGTTGTATTTTTAATCAAATAAGCGCAGCCATGGTTAGCAGAAGAGAATTCTTTTAATAGTATTTAAAATCGTACCGACCCTAAACTTTTGAACGGTAGTGTATATGAGTCACATATTTGTTCTCGCCTAAAAAACTCTTAAAACTACATTAGTGACAACCACATTGGTATTTGTAAATATATATATATATATATGGTGGATTTGCTCATCCACCATGACAGTCACCACAAGCAGAGTGATACAAACGGTGAAACGGTTCCAGTGCTGATACTGTGTGAATATCGCACAGCTGGAAAAAGCTCTCAGCCAATCAGATTCAGGAACCAAAAAGAACTGTTTTGTGTGTGTGTATATATATATGCCTATACACATGGGCAAAAAAATAGGCCTACACTGTGTTTTTTTTTTTTACTTTATTTTTATTTATATGTCTAGGTTTAAGGATATTTTTTTACTGAAAATGAAGACAAAAATACTAATTAAGAAAATTATGAGTGGTTTAACAGGTTAGATCGTAAGTCACAGGAAGCTCCAAGAGTTCAAGGCCTTCACTTCAGTTATTGTTCACATTAATCATATGGTGTCCTAAACTATGGTCAGTGAACGCGGAAGGCAGCTGTGAGACGTTTCTCATAACTGAAGTCATTTGATTGTGTGACCTCTGCCACAAAATATTTTTAAGACTCTCGCTTTTAGATTCTCTCCACCAACAAACAGTTCTGTCAGTTCTAACACAGTCCTGTTCTGATATTTTAGCTTTATACTGCATGCAACGCTTTGGAGAGAACTCTGAGAACCGTCTGAACTCTCTGAAGTCTGGATGCTGGGTTACATTGATAAAATGATCGCCTGACGGCCAAACGGAACACTGGATCAGGCTGTTTTCCTTGCTTTTCCTGCAGACAGTGACTGACACTGAAATTAGGAACAGATGGACGCAGCTGCTGAACTTGACATGTGGGAAGTCAGAACAAAGACATATCCATGAGAGAGAGAGAGAGAGAGAGAGAGAGAGAGAGAGAGAGAGAGAGAGAGAGAGAGAGAGAGAGAGAGAGAGAGAGAGAGAGAGAGAGAGAGAGAGAGAGAGAGAGAGAGAGAGAGAGAGAGAGAGAGAGAGAGAGAGAGAGCGTGCGTGCGTGCGTGCGTGCGTGCGTGCGTGCGTGCGTGCGTGTGTGTGTGTTAATGACACATAGACTACCAGACTTTAAAGAGATAATTCTTTTTAAAATATTTTCTGAGGTCCACTGATGTTTAATGCATAAAAAATAAAACATTTTTTCATTTTCTACCCAAACGCTTTTACACTTTACCTTTAGAGTTTGATGTGGAACACAAAAGAAGACAAACGATATTGGACCCTATTGACTTTCATTGTATGGAATGGTTTACAATGATGTGAGCGTGAGTAAATTATGGCAGAATTTTCATTTTTGGATGAACGAACCCTTTAAGTTTCCATTATTTCCAGGTTTAAATGGGGAAAAAATCCAGACTTTCAATGTGGTCTCTGAATTTTGGACCCCACTGTAAGAGAAAACAGTCAGACCCTTAGATTCTTTATTGCTCTTTTCAAATAATATCATGTTAGTTTAGGGTGGTTTTACATTGAGCAGTGTGAGGTTAGGCCATCCAGTTCCCAGAGTTCAAGACTCTCACTAGACTTACAATGAAAATTTCTGTTCTTCTTATTCATATTGTCCATATGGTGAGGGAAACAGTACGGTCGGTCAGAGTATGCGGAAGGCAGCTGCGGGATGTTTCTTGTAACTGAAGTCATTTGATTGTGTGACCTTTGCCAGAAAATATTTTTTAAACTTGTCAGATTCTCTCCAACAACATACAAGTTTCCTTTCAAGGGAACTCGCGCTGCGTCGAGACGCTGTGGGAACGCCTCTGCATGATTGCGTTGTGAAGCACAGAATTACATAGGCGTGACGGAACTACATAGGCTGGTGACGTCATCGACCAGGAAACTATAAGCGGCGGCTCAAGTCGTAAGGTTCGTAAATGGATCTGGCAGAGGGGTTCGAGACGGGCTTTGCCCTTTCTTTGCCTACACTTATACCCATTATACAGCCATTATACATCAAATATCCCCATTATCATCATTTCAAAAATCACATGCACACACCAGACAAGTTTTATTCTAACATCTCTCTTTCCAGACCTCCACACCGAGGTGTCAAGGTTGTGGAATAGACCGGTTTCATACTGTGTGTTTAGCCGACAGACATCTACATACTCTAACATCCATGGGCTTAAACAGCACGGTTATGGATCGATGCCCAGGGCTGAAGAGATGCTCTCCCCTGAGTCAGCATTGTCCCTTAAAGCACCGGCATTACCCACCAAGCCTCTTAGTTACATCGGCTTTGGTGGGTAAAGCGTATTCGGCGGCAGGTCAGGCACTGGACACCCCGCTTTCTCCTGATGGCCTTTTCGGTGATGCAGTAAATTCAGTTACCGAGAGGTTTCAGGAAGCCAAAAAGCAGGCGGAGTCGCTCCAGAAATTCCTTCCGTGCTGAGCTCATGTCTCTCTGGCTGCTGGGCAGGAGCCCCAGTCGTCTACCATCTCCTCACATAGGGAGCAGCAAAAGCAGAGCGTCGCGTCCCGTGCTCCACCACAGAAAGACTGGGAGGCGGCGCGACACACTCAGTCAAAGTCCTCGACGGGCAAGGTGGATCTGAGGACAGTTATTTTACATATTTTATGGTGCCCGTCTCCCCTCTGTGCCCTCAGGGGGCCTGTGACAGAGCTCTCTGTCACCGGCCGGGAGAGCACTTGCACTCCCATCCCCATCTAATACTTTACACGTTATGTTTTACATTTTCAGCTGTATAGCCTTTCCCTCGGGTGCACACTTGGGTTTGTGCTACTGGTAGTTTTGCATACATGCATACACAGCCATTATACATCAAATATCCCTGCTATCATCATTTCAAAAATCACATGCACACACCAGACAAGTTTTATTCTAACATCTTTATTTACTTATCTGTATATTTGTTAGTTGGTGTCTTTTTTCATGCTATGAAGTGTCTAGCGTGTGGCATCTTCGTAAATGCATCAAACGTAGCTTGCCCGTGCTGCGCATGTGTGAGTCATCCACCGGCTAGACGGTTTTTAGTGTTTATGTTTGGGGAGGGGGAAGTGGGGGAAATGTCTTATATATTTTTTATATTTTTACTATGTATATTTCATATTATTAATGAAGTAGAATGTATACATGGTATTAAACAAGACAAAGTTGTAAAATGGATACTTACCTTGTACTTACCTTGATGGTTTCACCCCAATAGGCTGGGCCTTTAATATATAAGGGCAGCTCTTTCTCACAAGGTGGTGGAGGTGTGGAAGATAAGGAGTGCAATTTAAAGTGCAATTGGGGACTATTGAAATCCTTTTTAGTAGAAGGAAATTCAGCCAAGAGCTCGGTGTAAATATATAAATTTTTTATTATTATTATTTGTTTGTTTATTTCATTTTTGTACACTTTGGGACGGTTTGGACTGAAAATAAATAATCCTTGCACTGAAGTGCTATTGTGGCTGAGCCATAATTCTTGTGCCGAGAGACTTTTACCAACACGCCTCTTCACAGGGCCATTCTACCAACCTCACCAACCTTACTGGGACGCAGAGGTTCCCAGCAAGTTGCTCGCTCCCTCCGAGGGGCTCTAGAGCAGTCAAGCCAGTTGGTCCCTGCCGGTTCTCCGCTTCTGGGCACTGTGCTTGCTGTTCAAAATACAGCAGAGGCCAGTCATCCAACAACACATAGGTGGTCTCTTACATAAACCATCAGGGGGGTCTGCGGTCGCGCCCCTTATACAAGCTGGCTCACCAGATCCTCCTGTGGGCCCAAGGGAAACTGCTCTCTATCGGGGCAGTTTACATCCTGGGGTATCTTAATCAGGGAGCAGACATCCTTTTGAGGCAGGGGCCGAGGCCCGGGGAATGGAGACTCCACCCCGAGGTGGTGGAGCTCCTATAGGAGAACTTCGGTCAAGCAGAAGTAGATCTGTTCGCACCTCTACGACACACTATGGTTCTTTCTCAGTCTTTCAGCTCCTCTTGGGCTGGATGTCTACGCTATCTGTACACTTTTACCCCAATCACTCTACTCCCGGGAATTCTGGAGAGAGTTCGCCGGGACGGGGTCCGTCTTCTAATAGTAGCCCAGTGGGTGCAGTTCTGGAGTTTCTGCCAGAGCCATGATTCTCCGCAGGGTTATCCCCCTCCACAATAAAGGTGTACGTGGCGGCCTGCTTACCACACTCCTTTATGTGGTGTGTCTTTGGGGAGACCAAAGTACCCCCTAGTAACCCGTTTCCTTCGTGGCACCTTGAGACTTAGATCTGCAGTCCACGAGGGTGCCGACCAGGGATTTGGCCATAGTTTTGGAAGGCCTTTCCTTGGCTCCCTTCGAGCCTATTGAGGAGGTTCCTAAAAACTCTAAAAACTGTCCTTCTTCTCACTATCTCGTCTCTCAAAAATATTGGAGATATACAAACCCTCTCGGTTTCTCCCTCGTGCCTTGAATTTGCATCTGGTATGGTAAAGGCTTTTCTTCACCTTAGACCTGGCTGTTCCTAAGGGTTCTACTAATACTGAAAGACCTATCGTACTGCAGGCCTTATGTCCTCCTCCCTTCCGGATGTCAGACCAAGAGAAACTAAATCTGCTCTGCCCAGTTAGGGCTTTAGATGCTTATGGTAAATGGTAAATGGACTGCATTTATATAGCGCTTTCACAGACCCAATGGCCACCAAAGCGCTTTACAATTTGCCTCACATTCACCCATTCACTCACTCATTCATACACTGACGTATGAATGTCCACAGAGCTGTCCTGTGGAGAAAGTCTGAACAACTGTTCGTTTGCTTTTGGTCACCCAGGAAGGGGTCCCGGGCATCTAAGCAGAGGATTAGTCGGCCGGTCGGCCGGTCAGCCTTCACCTTTGGCTGTACGGGCCCACTCTACTAGGAGTATGGCTGTTTCCAAAGCATTACTGTCAGGAGTTTCCCTCCGAGATGTTTGTGATACGGCAGGATGGTCCTCGCCGCACACATTCGTGAGGTTCTATGACCTTGACCTTGGCTCCACTCCAGGGGCACAGGTGCTTTCATCTTAGTGTGCACAAAGATTTCACACGGACGGACACTTGCTCATATATGGCGCGTAGGTTTAGCGTTCCCACAGCGTTTCGATGTAGTGTGAGTTCCCTTGAAAGGGAACTTCTTGGTAACGTTTGTAAACTTAGTTCCCTGAAGAGGGAACGAGACCCTGCATCGCCCTCCCATACTCCCGGCATGCCCGTGATCGACTTGCTTCAGGTCTATCAGAGAGTATGCTTTATAGTTTTCTGGTCGATGACGTCACCCGCCTATGACGTTCCGTAACGCCATTGGACTGATTTCATACGTGCTTCAAGACGCAATCACGCAGAGGCGTTCCCACACCGTTTTGACGCAGCGTCTCGTTCCCTATTCAGGAAATTAAGGTTACGTTTGTAACCGAGACGTTTTACTTGTCAGGTCTAATTCCAATTCTATGAGAAAGGGAGAAAACATACTGAACTTTAAAAAGAAGCTGTAACGATGCAAAATATAATTTAAATAATAATAAAAATAAAAATGAATTAATCAACATTTCTGTCATTCTTAAAAAAAAATACATAAGAAACAAACATATAAGATTTGTTTTGAAAGAAATATTTTTTTGCCTAATTGGGAAAAATATTGTTAAATTTACACTGTAAAAAATTAAATTATAAGTTATGACAACATATGTTTTTACATAGCTTTAACTCATCAAAATAAGTTAAGCAATTTTCAACTGTTTTTATAAGTTAAACAAGATTCAACTATTTTTTTTGTTTTTTTGTCAGTTTAATGTAATTTAAATTGAAATTACTTAAACATCCAAGTTGATTGTACTTAAAATTTAAGGCAGCAACTTTTTTTTACAATGTAAGTATATTTAAATTATTATGTATAACTTAATGTTTCAATATATTACTGTTTATGGAACATACTTATTTGAATCTAATCTTGTTCCCAATGAGGTGAAAAATAATTATTTAAAAAATATTTTATGTTTATGTCTTATACTGTATATGTTAACATATTTAGCCTATATATTTTTCAGTGTATTAAAAACTGAAAAACCCACATTGATCTACCAAAGACTTTTATATATTTGCACACTTTTTTTAGACTCTGGGTATTCATAGAGAGACAGTCATTCAAGAGCAATACATTCTTCAAACTATAAATGAGAACAAACCTAAATATGCTCATGGAACAGAACTCTTGGACAATGAAGGAGTTGAGCTGAATGCTGAAATGTATCTGACATGAATGTTTTTATTATATAACCTAGATGGTAAAGGAAGTAGTGTGGATTTTTGCACTGGATCTTCAAAGTCTGAGAACAAGAGACAGAGGTACACGTCTGTCTTGCATTTGTGTTGTAGACTTGGAGAGGTTTTTTTAGTGGGGGGAGAGAGAGAAAAAAGAGGAAATGGAGCTGAGAGGTGCTTCCCATTCCGACTGTTAGTAAAGCAGCATTGCAGCACCTTCTGTGCCCAGGGACCCAGGGCCAGAGCTCCTCCCTCCCTAAACGGCCTATTCTCTCACTCTCTCTGTCTTTCTCTCTTTTGCCTCTTTTTGTTTTAAACAGAGTCAGAAAGTTCTGACTCGGGTTCATTTTATTGTGCTATTGTTTCTCATAAATACAGTAACTTTCCTCAGCGTTTTGTCTGTCTTCAGGCATGGTTGTGTTTCTGTGCAAAAGAAAAAGGAAATCAACAACTGGATGGCATTTAGATGCATTCAGCATCATGGGTCACAAGTGTGACCAATCAGCTTGACTCCTTTGTGTCTCATACTGCATATAATTGAAAAATGCCGAACAGCTGTTTCTGTATTGGTTAATTAACCCTTTAAAGTTTTTTGCTTGTTTTGTGCATGCAAGAAATTGCAAACTTACAGTGTCACAGATTTGTTATCATCTGGTAAGTGATATATAAACTGCAATTAGAAGATTAAAGTCTTAATAAAAATGAATTGCATGTAATGAATTTTCATGTTCTTATCATCAGTTTTATTTGTGCAAATGTATCATTATTTAGTAGGACAGTCTTTACATTTTACATTTTTGTGACTCTTCAAAAAGACTCGAAGACTTCAAAAAGAAGTCAAAAAGACTTCAAAAAATGTTTTTTTCCCCTGAGAATAACTTGAAAAGATCCATTTTACAGTCCAACATTGTGAAAAGAGTTCCTTATGAGACACTTTAGTTTAGTTTTATGGCACACTGTGTGATTTTTGACAGATGGATATCCAGCAGCATGAAATCAGAGGTCTATTTATCGGTGTTTTGGTAAGATTCTTCCATCTCGGCTCCGACACTTATCTCTCCAACATCATAATGGAACATTCCACCTCCTGTGGGTTCTTCAGAACTTACGTAACCTGCCATCAAATAAGCAAAGTATTTTTTTGAATACCACAGATTCTGGAGGTAGAACGATGGTAATAAAATAAAGATGAAAGGAGTCTGACTTACATAACCTCAGGTAATTAAAGAAAATCAGTGAGGTTTATTTTTCCTGAAAGAAATATGTTGAGATGCTTAAGATAAATGAAATCATATTCAAATATGAAACCAATATGTGTGGAAGAAGTAATGCTGCTCTCTGATTTAGATTCAACAGTTATCAACCATCAAAAAATGAATAAATGCATGATATAAACATCATAATATATGAAAACAAGTGAATATGTATGTCCACTGAAATTTGATTTATGAAACTGTCATGCTAAAAGTTTGGTGCAAAGGTATAGGTGGCCTCTTGGGTGCACAAGAATGGACCAGCATAAAAACATTACTGAAATCGCCATGAAGACAGAGATGACAGCATTAGCATGACAGAGGCATCATAGAGAAGTATAATGGGACTAGAGACGGCAAATCCTGTCCATGTCACACTAACCCAAATTTGAAACGCACAGATTCAGCTAATGGAAACTGGTAGAACTAGTGTCAACAACCAAAGTGATATTCAGTATGTTCTGCTGTGATGTGTTTTGATAGCGTGCATGTTTGCTCCGCTTTGGATGAAATATCACTCTCTGGGGCTTGAGTGGAACCACATGAGATCGACAGACTCTTACGATTAAATGACAAAAAATAAGCATTTTGAATTGGCCAAGTGGTACTTCCAGGAGAAATTTTTACAAAGATGGCACAATATCTAAAACAAACCAATTTGCTCAGATGATTAAGTCTTGTCACGCAATATCTTTGCTTGTGCACTAGATGACCATTGTGACATGGTGAGATATGTTTGTCTCCAACTTTGAGATTGGTAAGTTATGAATATAAGAATATGAATATTCAGATAAAGTCTTTACTTGCTTGCTAAATACTTAAGGGACTATCCCTCTATATAAAAAAAAGCCTAAGCTTTCTTCTTTTAAAAATCTTATTTCAAAAGTTTAAGAGAGTGATAATTTATATGAAAATGAGAGATGGAGAGTATAATTGTGATGTAATGACTTAAATTTGCTGTCTTATTATTTTAGTTATCAATGAAGGATAAAAAGAGAGGAATTGTGGAAGCAATTTAATATGTTTGCATTTAATTATATTTATAGAATCTAAGAAATATGATGGTAATTAGATTAATGTATGTCGATACAAATCCTTATGAATATATGTACGTGTATGTCCTTGTATATGACCTGACAAAAGTTAATGTGTGACTAAGTGTATGACCGAGACAGAGGGTCTCCTTTCAAGGATATAATATGATAGACAAATCTAAACAATGTGTTAGTTATGGCTAAGACTTCATTTAGCCTCTAGAAACAACCTTGGGGGAGGAACAACTATAAAGAAGGAAGGATGCCCCAACTCGTTGTCACACTCTGCAGGCACTTTGTATGACTGTATGACTGTTGACCTTTCCTTGCAAGGGAATAAATAATCTGTAAAGACAATTGATCGTGTTTGTCTCTTATTCAGTGATGTAAAATTGTTTGCTACCACAATATCAAATCATCTTTGGTTTGTCCTTCTCTCTGGTTTCTTTGAGACAACATAGTATGTCGTTGCATGACACCTTTTTGCCCCATTCTTTGAAACCATAGAAACCTCTAAATTAAATTACTGGTATTCTTAAACTAGACTTAAAGTGGTAGCCTACGACATGTTTACAATCATGGGTATACTGTAAATAATTTCAAGTAGGCTAACTGTAAGTGAAGTTTAATTAGCATACTAACTGATTCAAAGTCTGAACCCGTGAAGGTCATTGCTCTTTTACAACCTCGATTTAATTAGCCAGAAATTAGCTATAGCCTACTTCCATGTATTTATATAGGCTACAACTTAAATAGATGTACACAAAGATGTTTTATAATATAATTTACACTGGATTTGACAGTGAGTGGTATTCTCGAGTGTCTAAAAGCATCTTGCGCGAGCATTCAGCGTCTCTGCTGCACATCTTTGTTCCTCCTCCTCTCGGGCTCAGACTCTGGCTCGGGATATGGACGCGGAGACGTCACTGCAGGGGAGGACAGGAGGTTTCACTGCATTGGTAGGCTACCGGCATAACATTATATGATGGGAAACTTATAATTCAGCCCCCTCAGCAGGTCCAGCTTTATATCCGAACCTGACTGACATGGTTCGGACTGAACCGTATAAAGGGCTTCAGTCCAGTAGTTCTCAGGCCATTGAACTGAAACTCGGAGCCGTGTGGATGTTATAGACACTGGATTTTAGTCCTTGCGTATCGCATATTTATCTTGAAGATTTAGAGGACAAATAAACTTGTGCTGTTTCAGTTGGATTGCACATCACAACAGGTGAGTTTTTTGTTGTTTTTTTGTTTTGGAGCATTTATTTATAGCCTTTATTTATAAAAAATTGGCTCACTTGACTAATATTCTCTATAAGAATAATAATTACACATTCTTTCCTCCAAAACCACGTTTGACAGATTGTCACAGTTGTTACAGATGTGTTCATTTAGTAAGACTGTTACAGTTAAAGGCTTTTAAAGACCTGTTACTACTGCAATCAGCAAAAGTGTTTGGGATGTCAATGTCATTCTGATAACGATAATGCCTAATATAGGTTTAATGTCTTATTAACTTGAAAAGTAATTTAGTCCCCACTGGTGTGTCCATTTACTTTTGACTTTGACTGGTCTACAAGTGCTGTTTATGTATTTTACATGAGTTGTCGACTATAAATGAACGTTCAGACTGTCTTGATTTTATGTGAACTTTTACTTGTTGGTTTAAATAGTCACATGACCACAGCTGTTTAATTAGCCTACAGTTTGCCCCTCTGAAAGATGATGCCTGTGTCAGTTCTATATAAATGTCATAATTGAGATACATAAAATGGATAAAGGGTCTATATTAATCTCTTACAAATATTGCTCTGTCTTATATAAATGCATATAAAAGTCCGTTTGTTGAATTATTATTACATTCAATAATATATTTGTACTATTATTCCATTTTCAACACAACTGCCTGATAACAATAAAAAAAAATGAACATTATTTATTTATTTATTTATTTATTAATTTTCAATTATGTCCTGTAGCCCACCTGAGGCATGTGGAATGTTTCATTGGGCTACCTAATGAGTATTTGGTAATAATTGGTTTATTCATATTTTATGTTTTTATATATGTATGTGTATTTTGAAGGAGTTATGATACTCAGGAGAAATCTCTGCTTTCTGCCCTTGCTGTTACTATGCATCAGAGCACTACCTCAAGGTAAATCCATGATGCACCTGTTCCTAAATTGTTTCTAAATATTTAGGGTTAACCTATTTTTCTGTTGCCATTGACATTTACCTACGTGTCTTTATATCCAATTCTGAATTTGAGATTTCCATATTACACAATTTGCCCATTATTCTTTGTGCCTCCAAGCACATCTGTGTTTGATTTATTAACAGAGTCTCTATGTGGTATTCAATGCAAAACAGCTTTTGAATGATTTTGACCTGAGATGATGTAATGTTTTCCTGAAGATCTTTAATGGGCTTACATAATCATCACATAAAATGTATTGTGTATTTTCACATAATCATCCGCACTTTGCTGAAATGCTTATGTCGACTCATTCAAAGATGGCCATGTGGAAGATGAATCCATCTTCGACCTTTTCAAAATCAGCAGCATCAGCAGAAAGACGATTGGTGCCAAGCTCTTCAAGGGCCACGACTGGGACTCGCCGGCATACCGCTTCATCCGCTTTGACCACATCCCTGCTGTGAGCACCCTGGCCCTCCATCAGATCCTAAAGCAGGTCCAGAACAATGAGGGTTTTGTGTTTGTGGCCACCATGCGACAGGACAAGAGCTCAAGGGGCACCCTGATTGGTCTGGAGGATCCCAGTGGGAGCCGTCAGTTTGAGATTGTGTCCAATGGACGCGCCAACACGCTTGATCTGGTCTACATGGTCGAGGGATCTCAAAATGTGGTGTCCTTTGAGGATGTGGACTTGTCGGATTCGCAGTGGAAGAACATCACGCTGTACATTCACGGAGAGAATGCTCATCTGTACGTAGGCTGTAGCCTCATTGACAGCGTGATCCTGGACGAGCCTTTCTATGAGCACCTGCGGCCGGAGAGCAGTCAGATGTTTGTGGCTAAGGGATCTATCAGGGAAAACCACTTCAGGGTAAGACCAGTTCTTCTCCATGAACATCATTTGTACTTCATTCCATGCTTGTTATGCTATTCCTGCATAATGATTTCCTGTGCTGTGAAATAGTCAAGTCAGCTTTATTTTTTATAGTGCTTTATACAATACAGATTGTTACAAAGCAGCTTCACATTAACGGGAAAAAGAATAAAATCAATGTTTGGAAACTTTATCAAACATGAGACAAATTCATATTCTCCTGTAGAGCAACTTTTAAAAAGATGAATGCATCATTATTCAGCTGAATTCAGTTCAGTGTTGATTCAGTTTAGTTCAATAACTGAAAAGTTCAACAATTATAAAAATTTGTTCAAGCAGCTCTACAGAAGACAGTGTTTTATGACAACTAAACTTATGCCCGACTAAACTAAACAAGAAAACTTTATGTTTTGTTCACATCCAATAGTGTCAGTGCAGTCAAATTGATAATATTAAACCCCAAATTGGGAAGGAAAATCCTTTTTTGAGTGTCTGAAAGTGAAAATGTATTTTAAACCAAATGGGGAAATGATATCTGTATTATGTAATAAAAAGTCGTAAAAAGATATATAAAGTTCATTAGAAGTCATCTAAGGACCTTTTAAGGAACCATGTTCTATTGACTTTTGCCCAAGATATGCTACAAATTCACCACTGCTATGGGGATTTGAATATGATTAAAGAAAATAACCATGAATCTCCTCATTTTAACATTATAATTGACTTACTATAATCTCTGTCATTCCACAGGGTTTGCTACAGAATGTGAAGTTCCTTTTTGACACCCCAATAGAGAACATCTTGAGAAACAAAGGTTGTGAGATCGCTAAACCTGGTAAGAATTCAATCATATCTCTTAAACATGAAAACTATAAAGGTCAGCATGGGAAAACCACAGAAAGTTCTTGCAGTAATTCCTGAAATTTCACCTTAATTGTCTGCTTTCATAATCTCTGGCTTATTTTGAACTGATTTTTAGACCTGTGTCAGATTAGACACTCATAATGCATTGACTTCTAAAAGGTTTCAGGAGCTCTATATGGATTTATTCTGTGCAGTTCATGATCAAATTTGTTTTTAGAGGGTTGGTATGTTTTCCGTTGGATTCAGTTTTCATTTTAAGCTCTTCTGGCTTTCACCTAAGTGGGTCACGAAATCTGCAGATCAGAGCTGTGGAAATATCTGACCGTATTACATCATGTTTACGGGAAACGCTCATGTTAGTGTGGTGGTATAAGGGTTAACCAGTTTGCACATGCCATAAAGAGGATTAATATACTTTGATTAATATACATTGGCGGTGGAAAAATGGAAGAAGTACATACTCATAATTCTATACATGCATATGGTCAGATCAAAAACTGGCTGGTTTGACTGACTGTTCCGTAAAGCTTTGCTTGGCAGGGCCCAACATTAAGAACGGCCCGCTGGCCCAGGAAGTTTCAGGCCAGTTTATGAAACAGTCACCAGTAGTCCAGTGCATCATTGCCAGTGACAGTCTTACTTTATGATGGTTTACATCCATTTTTATGCCTGGCAAACTTCCTCGGAAACATTTGGTATTCTACATTTCTGCTGCAATTTCTGCAGATTTATCACCACAATAATGTTATCTAACTGGCTAACATGAATGAGCTTTTGTCAAATGTACAAAAATGATTTGTGATAGTGTTGGAAGCATAAGAATGTGTTAAGGTCATGAGACACCAAACCGACGTAAAATAAATAACTAGTGGCGACGAAAGCTGACTGTGTTGTCACCTCGCGTCGGCTGCGTCTCAGCGAAAAAGCTACGCTTGAACACATGACAAAGACTACAGACGACTGTAAAGAAATAACTGCCTCTATCAGCAGGTATCAATAGTCTATATCCATCATTAAAAAGGGAAACTGAAACTAGGACTGCAGATATACAAACGGAGATATACAGAGTTCTCTCTCTCACCGGTGGCGGCGACATGCTTCAACATGCTTAATCGGTCATAAAAACCCAGAAGGGGTCCGACAAGTGCCAACGCTGCAAAAACTGGATCATCAATGGCCCGACGTTGGTCGACGGCCGACCATCAGCTTGGTGTGTCAACAAACCAATCTGGAATGTTGTGCATCAGATTCCACTCTTTCCAGTTTATTTCAGAGAAGAGAACTGAGATAGTCTATTTAACCAGTAAATAAACTCATCCCTGGACCTGGCTGACTTTTGTGCTGAAATAACTAGTTTGAGACCATGACAAAACTAAGCCTTGTGTGAGATGTGCGGGTGTGAGCATTTCTCCATCACTGCTGCCTCAGTTCCTTTTAATTATAACTGAATAAGTATGCATAGGATATGGCAGTCAAAAAGGCTTCCATTTCCATTGCCAGGACAAATGCATGCCAACTGCTGAACGTTAGGATGCCAGGACAGAGGTCCCTCTAAACTCTCTAGTGCCCCAGTTTAGGAGTGCCACGTATTGCTAAATAAAAGCTAAACTGAAAGTGCACAAAAGCCTGCCTAGAAAGTCGCTGAAACACACACACACACACACACACTTATTTTCCCAGCGTTGACTGAAACCCCAAAGAGATTTGAACGAGTTCAACAGTCTCTAAAAAGCTGCTAACCCTGCATGAGTCTCAAAGGAACCTCTGGAGGTATCAACATGGCTCCCTGATTTAGTGTCTTCTGTTCGCCATTAATCTGGAGAAAATTTACGCAAATGACCCCAAAATGGCTGCAGATATCTAATGGGAGTTTTGGCATAATGGACAGCATTCCTCTGCTGTTGCGTATCCCCCAACCACACCACCTTCCTCCTTTTCCAAGATGTGCTTTGAAAAATCACTATCTTTTTTTAAATGTTACTTCTGGGGTAGCATCTGCGCATTTATTATAGTTATGTCAGAAATATAGTGAGAGAATGATATATCTGAAATCTGTGGGGTGTGGAATATATACACATCGGTTAAATGTTTTATAATTCATGTGTAACCCTTATTACGAGGTAGTAATAATAATGTACATAGGTTTAATAGTCTGAAGTAGTCGTAGAGAATATCATGAATACGATTTGGACCAAAATCAGAAGACACTAAATTGTTAAGAGCCTGAGAATTGAATATCAATAAAAAAAAATATACCACACCAGAATGACAGTTTAGACAACCTGTATTAAATTCACAGGGTGGAGCATACATACAAGGGAAACAAACATATATATGAAAAATAACAAACTAAAATAATAAAGTGCGCACGTAAACAAACAAAACACTCTCTTTTCAGTATCTTTGAGCTCAGTTCGTCCTCGGTTCGACTTGCCCTGGTTGACAAAAGTTCAGTTTCACCGTTGGGTTTTTTTTCCAGGTTGAGTTAGTGTTTGTCCTACCACAATGAAGATGAAGAGGATGAAATCAGTTCGTCTAAAGCACTCTGATTCGTTGTCAAACACGGTTGGCTCGCCACCCAGCCACTCAGACTGGGAATCAATGCATCTTTGGAAGAACGTCTGGATCTGGATCACTCCATGCAAAGGATCTCTGCCCGATGTTCCCAACTCTTTACCAAAACCTGACCTATAAATAAGGCCAAATCATTTCTTTCAATTACCATTCAGCGAATAAATGGACTGTTACAGGCTTCTACAAAATAAAATGAGATAATATTTCAGTACACCTATAATGCAATATAAAAATCTTTCTCTCGTTGTACAACAGCTCTTATGTTTCTTCTCAAGTATCAAAACTAAATGAATTTTTCTCTAGTATCAAAAGTAAATTTACATAATTTGCATCCTTCATAAAGACATTTCACATTCAAGTTTTATGAAACCTTATGGTAGTCACATTAACAGTATGAAGAATAAAACTGCATGAATTGCATGTAAACATTAATCAAATTGTATCACTTTAAATTAGAGGCATTAAGGCGTTAGTGTGCTTATTTATCCCCCTCTGCACCGGTAACAGTTGAAAGAATGCACAAAAAATTTTTACCTCTTTTAAGCTTCAGTGACCACAATTAAATCCACAATTTTTAACATCATTATTTAACAAACTAACTATTTAGCAACAATATAAAAAGTTAACATCCCTTTTTATAACCCACAAACGAAATAACTTGATAGTTTCAAAGACATTAACCAGTATTTCGCTAGCCTATTGTGGCTAATTACCTTATTAACATATGCACACAGCAGGCTTTACACCTTTAGCTCTACACAATGAACACCTTTGCATTGATTCACCCATTAACACAGATTAACATAGATGCTATGCTAGCGAACTCATAAACTCAGCAGACTAGGTTAAATACAAAAATGAGCAGCAAAAACCTGGCCTGTTAGCATGAATATTAGCGAACTCAGATGGCTAGATAAACAACTCACCATTTTAACGGAATTCACTGCCTTTAGCTCCGTGACAACAGTGGATTCAGGCACAGCTTTCGTTTACACTCTATATTACAATAAGGCATAGTCAGTATAATCAATAATGATTACAGAACTTGTTTAATTTACTTCCTATTGTTTTTTCAGCTTACCAAGCAGATAACGCAGCCTCCTATGCTCAAGTGCAAGCGCCAAAAGAACGTGCAGTGACGCAAAACTAGAGGCGTAACTGTAACAGAGCCTAGCTGGCAGCTGATTGGTCAACTCAGTGCCTCATAGAATTCACCCATTGGCTCACTTACACGTCCATCAAATATACAAAATTAAAGTTAACCCTTTCGTGACTGGGTTAAACAGCTACATAGGGTTTCTCATTATTTAACCTGGCTACACTCTCCCCCTTTGAACTCATGTACGTCCCTGTACATGGCAATGGTTGAACTGTTTGTATCTCAGGGTACAGGACAGAAGGATATGTGTTTTCACCTTCAGTTAAAATGTCAGCCACAGCTGTGGTTAACCCCTGAAAGAATGATTTAACAGCTGTGACAAAGGGGTTTCCAAGTTCAGTATAGTCAAGTCTCTTTGACGGCTGACGGTTTCTCTCTGATCTCCTGACTGTTGTATCCTTTATTTCCTTTTCTGGTTCTTTACTTCCATTGCGACTCATCTCCTTCTCACTCTCTAACATGTCAGAAAACACTGGAAGCTGCTCAATTTGGATGTCATCATCAGGTAAGTTTTGCTCCTCCACAGGATTTTTACTAGCAGGTAAGTTACTTTCGGTCATAACTATTTCATCAACTTGTTCACCAAGCCCGACTCTTTCGGTAAGTAGGTCCTCAGTGTCGTAGTGGTGACAGTTAGGATCATTAAGTGTGAGGGGACTGTCTGAGGCACCATTGGACATATCAGGTGGCTTGTTAATTTCAGGAGTGCAATCATCATTTTGAGCATTTACAGGACTCTCAACAGGACAATTGCTTGGAGGTTCAGTATGCTGTTTTTCCTGCACAATAGACATAGTTGGATCAGGCTGCACAAGACTGTCATGGACTGTGGGAAACTGAGCATTTGGGGGTTCTCTGAAATAGTAAACAGGAATGATTTCATCTTCATCGTCTGAGAAATGATTCTCATCCACAATAGGATTTGTACGGGTTGCTGGCCTGCGCCTTGTGTGCTGCTGGTCAGGCGCCTTGTTGACCTCTGTAGGCAAGTAACCACATGGAAGGAGTAAGTCCCTATGCAGTGTTCTCAAAGGACCATCCTGATTTTCAGGTTTGACTGTATAGACGGGCAGGGTACCTGCTCTCCTCACCACCACGTGGACAATTGACTCCCACTTGTCTGAAATCTTATGTTTTCCTCGAATGCGAACGTTTCTGACCAATACTCTGTCTCCAGCTTCCAAGTCCGAAGCAGTCACACGCCTGTCATACCTCATTTTGTTCTTGTGTGCTATCTTTGCAGCATTTTCAATTGCTATCTTGTAGCTGTCTTCAAGTCGTGACTTAAGGTTTTGCACATACTCTGCATGTGATGTTTGCTGACCCCCTTGCACTGGCAATCCAAACGCCAAATCAACCGGCAGACGAGGCTGACGTCCGAACATCAGTTCATATGGTGTAAATCTGGTCACCTCATTCCTGGTGCAATTATAGGCGTGTACCAGGGGTTTTACAAAGTCACGCCAATGAAATTTCTCTGGGCTGTCAAGAGTACCTAGCATGTCTAGTAAGGTGCGATTAAATCGCTCAACGGGGTTGCCCCTAGGGTGGTATGGGGTTGTTCTTACTTTGTGTATGCCGGCCACTCGACAGAGCTCTTTTATTGTGTGAGACTCGAAATCACGCCCCTGATCACTGTGTAACTTTTCTGGCATTCCATAGTGCACCATAAAGTTCTCCCACAGACACTTTGCCACTGTGCGAGCCTTTTGGTTAGGTGTTGGTATGGCAACCGCAAACTTAGTAAAGTGATCTGTAATCACCAGTATGTCTTTGGTCCCACTTTTGTCAGGTTCAAGAGAGAGGAAGTCCATACAGAGGAGCTCAAGGGGTCTGGTGGTGTTAATGTTGACCAAAGGCGCAGCTCTCTCAGGTAGCGCCTTCCTCCGTACGCACCTGCCACATGTTTTGACCTTTCTCTCAACATCCAAAGCCATTTTTGGCCAAAAGAATCTGGTCCTTACGAGATCCAGTGTGCGGTCAACCCCCATATGACCCATGTGATCGTGTAGGCTGGTCAAAACTGGGTCACGCAGTTCAGCTGGGAGCACAAACTGATAAAAGGTCTGAGAGCCCACTTGGCGCCTCCGGTACAAGATGTTATTACGGAGTTCAAGGCGATTTAATTCCCTTAACAAGAGTGGAAGCTCAGGGAGTTCATGTCGCAAAGTCGGGGGTGGTTTATCTCCCTGCTCGATCTGGGAAATGACATGCTTTATACTTTGATCAGCTCTTTGTTTACTCACAAGCTCTGCCTCAGTTAAGTGGGGGATAACGGGCAACCCACCAAGGTGATCTTCTTGCCCATAACTGTCAGGCACAGCAGTAGGTGAGATGGCAAGAGTTTCAACTAAAGCAACACAATCTGAAGAATCTTGGCCAACATAACTGACACTGTAAATGAGCTGTCTCTCACAGATTGCTTGCACAACAGCTTGATCTACTGCATCTATATTTTCTGGATCAGAGAGGTGACCCTGAGTAAACTGTCTTATGCGCTCTATCTCTTTTTGAGATTTAAGGTCATCAGCCAGCTCCCCATGAGGCCTGCGGGACAATCCATCTGCATCGCCATTTTGCTTTCCTGGACGATAGAGAAGTTTGAATGAGAAAGTGGACAGTGCCGCCAGCCACCTATAGCTTGTCGCATCAAGTTTTGCTGAGGTCAGTATGTATGTCAGCGGATTGCTGTCAGTAACAACAGTGAAGTGGTTGCCGTAGAGATAATCACTGAACTTTTCTGTCACTGACCACTTGAGTGCTAAAAATTCCAACTTGTGTGCAGGATAGCGACTCTCACTCCTTGACAACCCTCTGCTTGCATAGCCTATGACACGACACTGACCCTCCTGTTCCTGATACAAAACAGCACCGAGTCCAGTGGTGCTTGCATCGGTGTGGAGTACATAGGGCTTCTGGGGATCAGCAAAACCTAACACAGGGGCAGAGGTAAGGCTCTTAATCACCAGGTCAAATGCCTGCTGGCAAGCGGGTGTCCAGCGACTCCCAAAGATCTCCTTTGGGTTGCGGTACTGCCCTGCTTTCTCATCTGACTTTAATTTCCTGTGAGAAGGTGGGTAACCAGAGGTTAGATTGTGGAGGGGCTTAACGATGTTAGAGTAGCCCTTAACAAACCTCCTGTAGTACCCAGCAAACCCAAGAAAAGATCTCAGCTCTCGCAGGTTTTTTGGGACCGGCCAAGTCTTAAGAGCAGCAATCTTCTCCGGATCAGTCTCGACTCCATTCCTGGAAACTACATGCCCAAGATAACGGACTGACGTCTGGAAGAATGCACACTTTTCAGGTGATAATTTCAACCCGAACTCTCTAAGGCGTGTTAGCACCTTCATCAGCCTTGCTTCATGCTCTTCTAGAGTCTTTGAGAACACAATCAAGTCGTCAATAAAGACTAGAACATCCTTTAAATGCATGTCCTCCATGCACTTTTCCATTAGTCTTTGGAATGTGCTAGGTGCATTAGTCACTCCCTGAGGCATTCGGTTAAATTCCCAGAACCCAAGCGGACACACGAATGCGGTCTTGGGTTTGTCTGCCTCCTCAACTTCGATTTGGTAATAACCAGACTTTAAATCAAGGACGGAGAACCACTGGGAACCACTGAGCGCTGAGAATGTGTCTTCCAGCTTTGGAAGAGAGTATGCATCTTTTATGGTCTGGAGATTCAGACGCCTGTAGTCTATGCACAACCGGACTTGGCCATTCTTTTTCCTGACCACTACTATTGGTGACGAAAACGGTGACTCTGACTCTCTGATGACTCCTGCATGAAGAAGCTCCCGAATGTGGTTGCGAACAGCTTCGATGTCTTGTGGGTGTATTGGTCTTGCACGCTGTTTAAAAGGAGTTTCATCGGAGAGTTTTATGTTGTGTGCCACCTTATCTGTTCTGCCAAAATCTAAGTCATGTTGTGCAAACACGTCGGGCATGTTGTGGAGCTGCTGAGTGATGCGTTCTCTCCATTCAGATGGAATTGGGGACTCACCGAAATTGAAGTTTAAGTCGTGCTTGTTGTTTGACTGTGCCTCTGGTGACTTTGAGAGGGATTCTGATTGTTTTACTACACTGTGCTCCCGTAACAAGATGCTCTGGTAAGCACTTATCTCTGCAATTGCACATTTAGCAGGAATGACTATATCATGGTCAGACTCATTACTGATGACCACTGGTAGCTTATAGGGCCGCTGCTGGGGAATGTCGACTAAGCTAGCTGTTACCAGCAAGCCACCCGGCAAGGAGGGTACTGATGGCTGCTCAATGACTACAAACTTCTCATTCTGCAAGCAATAAGCTTCAGCAACTCCCTCAACTACTACAGTTTCACCAGCTGGAATGATTTTAGAACTTCTGCCTTGCAATGTTACTACACTGGGTTGACTGTTGTTGGTCTGTTTTTGTCTAAGCTCAAGACATTTAAGAACTGCTCTATAGCCATGTGGGATTGGTTGATGGCGTGTCAATCCAGCTTCGAAGTACATGTCATACAGTACATCCAGCGTATTGGTGCCTATAAGAACAAGGGACTGTGAAGTGGCTCGAATGTCAGGAACAACCAAAGCGAGTGAATTTACATCCATTGACGCTCCAATAAACTCTTTTGGAAAAGTTACAGTCATTTCTATGTAACCCAAGTAGGGTACGGACTGTCCATTCGCTCCTTCCACCTCCAAGAGATCATGTAGGGGCTTAATCTCCTGCTCTGGAAAGTGCTGTTCATAAAATGACCGGGGAACTGTCGTTACTTGGGAACCCGTATCTAATAGGCAGCTGACTTCTTCACCTTTTATGTGGACTTTAGCGGTACTCTTGGTACCGACCAACCCCTTAGGGAGTTTGAAAGGGTGGTTCTTACTTGAATGTTTTAGATTAGCACACACTTCAGCCTTGTGTTTACGGTTTACGTCTGAGGGACGTTGTTGACTCTCTTCAGTCCCTGTTTGTCCCCCAACAGGAACTGCTAGTCGTTTAAAGGTAAGTTGAGACTGTTTTGTGCATCCCACATGTGCTGCTTCTCCTCTAACTGTTTTTTCTTTTCAGCTACTAAAGCAGGGTTTGCCCTGTCTGTGCAAACCGGGGCAATGTGCCCATCCTCCCCACAGTTAAAGCAGTACCAAGGCCTGGGTCTGTAAGTCTGTTTTTTCTTGGCCTGTTTTAGCATGTCTGTGTTAGCACGGTCTAGTTTTTGTACTTTGCCTGGACCTTTCCCTGCTGCTCCCCTGTTATCAGCCCCCGTTGTCTTTTTCTGTGCCATCAAATAGGTTAATTGGCTTTGTAAACTGGCTACTTGCCTCCCAAGATCTTCAATAACACTGAGACTGACCTCCGACTTCTCTCTTGACTCTGCACAGGCCCACGCACTTTGGAGCTGAAGCTGGCCACGTTGCCTGGTGGTGCCCATGTGTTTTTTCATGCGACTAGCTTTTGCTAACTGTCTGTCTTCTTCTGTTCTTAGTAAGAGCAAGAGGTCAGCAAATGAAGGGGGGTTACTTTTCTTCTGCTCAAGTTGCAGGCAAGAAAGTAATGAATTGTCCCAGCATCCCCTACAGAACTGTTTGAGTAGGTGTTTATCCACATCAGCTGGTGCAGCCCCACCCCTTCTCACAGCCAGATTCAATGCTAATTGCAATCGATGAAGATAAGTGGAGGGTTTCTCACCCGGGTCTTGAAGGGTGTTCATAAACTGGGCAAAAAGTTCTTCCCCATCCTCAACAGTACCAAAGGCTGAGTCCAATAGCTGCAGGTAAGCGATGGGGGGTGATCCAGGCCGTAGCCCTTTCACCACATCTGCTGCAGGCGAAAGTAGACATTCGAGAATTCTTCTTGAAATCTGAAGATGGGACATACTGGGATCATTTAAAAGCAGTTCGATGTGTGAGCGCCAAGTGTCGTAATCAGCTTCGTTACTGGGTCTGGGAATCTTTCCAGAAAAGGAACGAAGCCTCACTGGAGATTGCAAGTGTGGGCTAACACCTTCACTCCTTACAATATGCTCAACCACCACCTTCTGTATCTCTGCTGGGTTTATGTCACTCACTGAAAGGGACGGAGCTTTCCCTCCATTAGTGAACAGGACTGAATCAGTGGCATTTAAGCAATTTTCTTCCCGGGGGGCATTCAAGAGTGAGCCTAGGGGCTGTTGATCTTCAGAAGTAGGGGGTTGAAGTGTCACAACTGGGGCCTCAACATGTGAAGGGGAAACTTCTATACCTACGGGTTTCATAGCTTCAATATCTTCACCAATCTGAGACATCATCTCTTTCAACACCTCCCCATAGTCTTTGCCACTTAGCTTGGCTAAGCCCTTTAACTCAGCTAGATAAGTTTTTGTAGCATTACTGCCAATCTGCGTAGTGTACACACTGCTTAATGCTTTTACAACATATTTAGCACATGGATCACCCTGCACTGTATATGTGTATGGCAAAAGTGGCTCTAAGTTCTCAAAAGCTGAACTGCTCGAAAACTCAATGATCAGGTTTTGGTAAAATTCAGATTTAGAATCATCAACTAAAAGGGCTCTTTCGATGGAACCAAACTTCTTAAGGAAGTCAACAACTTGCTCATCCTGATCTGCTACCTGGGTTACCCCACTAACAATCACTGCATTCGGAATTTTAACACCTGACTTCTGTATGAAATCCATTGTGCATATCCTTTCAATATTGATATTCAATGTCTCTGGCTCCTGGCTGGCTCGCCAATAATGTAACCCTTATTACGAGGTAGTAATAATAATGTACATAGGTTTAATAGTCTGAAGTAGTCGTAGAGAATATCATGAATACGATTTGGACCAAAATCAGAAGACACTAAATTGTTAAGAGCCTGAGAATTGAATATCAATAAAAAAAAATATACCACACCAGAATGACAGTTTAGACAACCTGTATTAAATTCACAGGGTGGAGCATACATACAAGGGAAACAAACATATATATGAAAAATAACAAACTAAAATAATAAAGTGCGCACGTAAACAAACAAAACACTCTCTTTTCAGTATCTTTGAGCTCAGTTCGTCCTCGGTTCGACTTGCCCTGGTTGACAAAAGTTCAGTTTCACCGTTGGGTTTTTTTTCCAGGTTGAGTTAGTGTTTGTCCTACCACAATGAAGATGAAGAGGATGAAATCAGTTCGTCTAAAGCACTCTGATTCGTTGTCAAACACGGTTGGCTCGCCACCCAGCCACTCAGACTGGGAATCAATGCATCTTTGGAAGAACGTCTGGATCTGGATCACTCCATGCAAAGGATCTCTGCCCGATGTTCCCAACTCTTTACCAAAACCTGACCTATAAATAAGGCCAAATCATTTCTTTCAATTACCATTCAGCGAATAAATGGACTGTTACAGGCTTCTACAAAATAAAATGAGATAATATTTCAGTACACCTATAATGCAATATAAAAATCTTTCTCTCGTTGTACAACAGCTCTTATGTTTCTTCTCAAGTATCAAAACTAAATGAATTTTTCTCTAGTATCAAAAGTAAATTTACATAATTTGCATCCTTCATAAAGACATTTCACATTCAAGTTTTATGAAACCTTATGGTAGTCACATTAACAGTATGAAGAATAAAACTGCATGAATTGCATGTAAACATTAATCAAATTGTATCACTTTAAATTAGAGGCATTAAGGCGTTAGTGTGCTTATTTATCCCCCTCTGCACCGGTAACAGTTGAAAGAATGCACAAAAATTTTTTACCTCTTTTAAGCTTCAGTGACCACAATTAAATCCACAATTTTTAACATCATTATTTAACAAACTAACTATTTAGCAACAATATAAAAAGTTAACATCCCTTTTTATAACCCACAAACGAAATAACTTGATAGTTTCAAAGACATTAACCAGTATTTCGCTAGCCTATTGTGGCTAATTACCTTATTAACATATGCACACAGCAGGCTTTACACCTTTAGCTCTACACAATGAACACCTTTGCATTGATTCACCCATTAACACAGATTAACATAGATGCTATGCTAGCGAACTCATAAACTCAGCAGACTAGGTTAAATACAAAAATGAGCAGCAAAAACCTGGCCTGTTAGCATGAATATTAGCGAACTCAGATGGCTAGATAAACAACTCACCATTTTAACGGAATTCACTGCCTTTAGCTCCGTGACAACAGTGGATTCAGGCACAGCTTTCGTTTACACTCTATATTACAATAAGGCATAGTCAGTATAATCAATAATGATTACAGAACTTGTTTAATTTACTTCCTATTGTTTTTTCAGCTTACCAAGCAGATAACGCAGCCTCCTATGCTCAAGTGCAAGCGCCAAAAGAACGTGCAGTGACGCAAAACTAGAGGCGTAACTGTAACAGAGCCTAGCTGGCAGCTGATTGGTCAACTCAGTGCCTCATAGAATTCACCCATTGGCTCACTTACACGTCCATCAAATATACAAAATTAAAGTTAACCCTTTCGTGACTGGGTTAAACAGCTACATAGGGTTTCTCATTATTTAACCTGGCTACACATGCACCCCTATAAAATCTCAAACATAGCTGCTGTATTCTGATTGTATTCATGAGGCCACTTTGTATCACATGTACCATTTCAAAAGTGAAGACTTTTTGCTTGCTCTTTATCATTAGGGTCAGTTCTTAAATCACATTATGAAGTTGTCTATTGAGTACTTCTTTAACACGGATCCTCTGTATTCTTATCCCTTTCAGAGGAAGTTAACGTGGTAAATGAGAGTATAGAGACTGTGTCTGTCAGCACGGCTATCTCCACCAACTTCATTGGGCAGAAGGAGAAACTGGCATCGGACGTGTGCGAGCGTTCCTGTGAGGAGCTCAGCAACATGGTGCATGAACTGAAAGGTCTTCGTATCATTGTGGGCAATCTCATCGATGGCTTGCAGAAAGTGGTAAAGTTGTTTTACTTAATGTCTGGTTTTACAGACAGGGTTTAGATTAAGCCAGGATTAGGATCTGACATATTTTAAGATGTAAGTGCAAGTTGCTTTCAGTTAAAAGAGCTCAAACATGCATTTTAGTCTGGGACTAAACTTAAGCCTTGTCTGGGGAATGTGTTTTGTTTGAAAGATTACCTGAAAAAGAATACAAATAAAAACTGTTTTCCCATGCAATTGCAATGTATAGGGACTGAGGAGTTCAAGCCTCGAGAAGGTCACAACAGCACCATAAAAGTCTCATAAAAGCAGTCCATACGACTTGTACACTATACACCAGGTCTTCTGAAGTCTTACAATAGCTTTATGTGAGAAAAAAACCTTGAAAGCCTCAGTTCTCATACGTTGTAATTGCATGGAAAAGAGTGGTCATCAAATTTCTCCTTTTGTGTTCCACGGGGGGAAAAAAGTCATACAGGTTTGGAACGAAAAGAGGGTGAATAAATGATGTCTGTTTGGTTGATCTGAAATGTAAACTTTATTTCATAAAGCTCCATTGTTCAGGTTGGTGGCCATCTCTGATTTTGAGAATTTTATTACAGATTAAATATCTGACCATGCAAGCAAAAATTCTTGTAGTCTAAACAGAACCATTAAAGGAAAACAGGACTGAAGAGGCAGTGGAAAACGTGAAGATGTGGGCTGGGGTTTTATGGTTTGTTTTAGAGGGAGATAGGAAGTGTGAATAGGAACCGAGTCGTGTCTGGCAGTGTTTAAACAGCCCCTTTATCCTCCTCTGGGAGCTTCCCAGCGATGAGGGAGTCTGGGCATAATCTCTGGGAAATCCTGCCGTTGGATGCTGCGGGTCCCAGAGGCTCTTCCAGACCATGTGGTGTTCTGTTTCACACCCTAACACTCATGGCTACTACCTATGCTTTTTTTTTTTTCTGTCACTCACACATGCACAAATTAATTCATCAGCACACCCCGTGGTTCGGGTTTTTTCTTTTGTGTGTGTGTGTTATTTTATGTTCTTAATGTGCTTCAGAAGTTAATAACCTTTCCTTCCTTTAAAATATTTCTTGTTCTTTTCCCCCCTCCCTCAACCTCTTGTTCTGTCTCTTTCCTCTTTCTCAACTCTTTACTCGTGGCCACAAATTCATGATTTGCTAATACTGTAGCTCTCAGGACTACAACATTCTGGTTTGGGTGTTCTTTTTTCATTTCATTCTTTTCTTAAAAAAGAGAGAAAAAGAAAAACAGAAAATTGAAACAACTAGCAAAGAAATAACACGAAAGTCTGAAAAGAGAATTTTTTACATTACAGAACCTAGATTGATGTTACAAATGTCAACATTAAAAGCACAAATCATAATTGTAAGACAAGTAAATTACATGTAAGTCCAAAGTCACTTGAGGACAATTTTCCTTCAGCATGGCGTTTAACCAGAAATGTCAGTTGGGGCCCTGTAGGGATTTAAAGGGCTTTCGGTGCCTGCTGGACAGTAAAGACTTTTATAATGTTACATGATTTTTATTTCAAATAAATGCTGTTCTTTTGAACTTTCTATTCATCAAAAAAATATCATGTTTCCACAAAAAAGCAGCACAACTGTTTTAACATTAATAATAATAAGAGCTGTTTCTTGAGCACCAAATCAGCATAGAAGAATGATTTCTGAAGGATCATGTGACACTGAAGACTGGAGTAATGATGCTAAAAAATTCATATCACAGGAATAAATTATATTTTAAAATATATTTAAAAAGGGAACAGGTATTTTCATGTTATAATATTTCACAATATTACTGTCTAACCACCGCCAAACCCTTGAACGGTAGTGTACTTGGAAATCTTTTAAGTTCGTCATCATTACCCACAGGTTAACATTAGAGATTTGACAGCAGGAAAAGCAAAGTTATTTCCCAAGTCAAGAGGTCACGATGAGAAAACCATCCGAGATTGGCTGAGGCAGAGCTTCCTGTTCTTAGAGGCATAATTCCCCTGCTACACAGAAGTGTGCTCATTTCATTGTAGTTTAAATCAAGTCTATTTATCTACATGTGGAAGACATTGGCAGAAGTATTGCCACCTCTTGACCGTTTATCCATCTGTCTTGCTGTGCATCTGTCGGTTAGACTGAGGAGAACACTGTGATGAAGGAGGTGCTGGGGAATATGAAGAACATCAAAGACAAGCGCATGTGCTGGCAAGACGGCCGTCTCTTTGAGGATAAGGAGGACTGGGTTGTGGACAGCTGCACCAAGTGTACCTGTCAGGTAAGAAGAACTTTGACATCTGATGAATGGGAGAGAAAAAGCGAATGGCATTCTGCTTTTGTTCTGAGTACTCTGTCTTACGGCTTTATCTTGCAGGAATCAAAGATTGTGTGCCATCAAATCACATGTCCTCCAGTAGCCTGTGCCAGCCCCACTTTCCTAGATGGCGAATGCTGTCCTGTGTGTCTGCGTGAGTAACGTACATTGCTGATATTCACAATTTTCATGCTTTCATTTTCCCAACATGTCTACACTGGATGCAAGGGGTCTCGCATTCAATTCAGAGACATAATTGAAATCAAATGATGTTATTCACTAAAATCTATAGGTGTTTTTATTTAAATGCCTGAATATTACATTTAAAGCCAGCTTGTGATGTTTCTCATGGTAACCTGAAATAGTTTGGGTGTTTTAAAATAACTCATGCTAGTTTTATATCAATGGATTGTCCTTAAAAATAAAGTAGGATACAAAGTTTTTCATGTCATCATCAGGCACTTTGAGTGTAGACACAGTTACAGCGCACATACACGACTGTTCAAAAGTGGGGAAAGTAAGATTTTTTTAAAAAAGAAAATTATACTTTTATTCAGCAAGGATGCATTAAATTGATCCAAAGTGACATTAAAGACATTTATAATGTTACAAAAGATTTCTATTTTAAATAAATGCTGCAGCGCAATCATTTTTAACTAATAATAAATTAATATTAAATGTTTCTTGTGCATCTCCTTTTTAAACTCCAATTACTGTTGTAAATTTACTATTGTGCTTTTTTTAATGTAAATAGACAATGTTTTTATTCAGATACATTTTTAAAATTATTAAAAATCTATCACCTGAATGTATTTTGGAATTTTCGTCTTATCTTATATAACTTTTTGGTAAGTGAATCATTTTTGTTGTTCACTTTGTTCTCGCAATGAAGCTAGCCTTGTTGCTGGGTGTTCAAAAATAATAAATGATAATAATAAATGAGCAGCTAATCAGCATATTAGAATCATTTCATGTGACCCTGAAGACTTGAGCAATGGCCGAAAATTCAGCTTTGCCATCACAAGCATTAAATTACATTTTTTTAATATATATAAAAATAGAAAAGTTATTTTAAAATATATTTTTATAATATTTCTCAATATTACTGTATCTTAAATGCAGCCGCGGTGAGCATAAGGGACTTCTTTCAAAAAAAAATTTTGGGAGAATTTTACCAACCCCAGACTTTTGAACAGAAGTTTATAAACAGGCAGGCTTTTTCTTTTCTTAAATGATATAGAACTTTTATTGTTTTAAAAGTGCTTGTGTTTGCCAACCACACATTTTTTATTATCCATGAGTAACAAGCATTACTGTATGTTCCCATGCTCTGAAGTGGGTTGAGAAAGATGATGTCATGTGTAACTTAAGCTCCAAAACGTCAGAGCTGAAGAACAATGTTGCCTTTGCTGTGTAAATATATTAACAACAAGGAGCACCATGATGGGTGTGGTGGGGTTAGAACGGGGTGAATTGTGCTTGAAGTTACCAGTGCTAAATGTGCTTGTGTGTTCATGTGTGTATAGCTAAAGACAGCGAGGACGGCTGGTCACCTTGGTCAGAATGGACGGAGTGTACCGTCACATGTGGAACAGGCACCCAGCAAAGAGGCAGGTCATGTGATGCAACCAGTAACCCCTGCAGCGGCCCCTCCATCCAAACCCGCAGATGCAGCCTGGGAAAATGCGACAGTCGTGGTGAGACAGACAGTCTTTTTTTGACCGTTAATAACTGCACTCTTTCTTTGAACACCTGTTCTTTGGTCATAGAGAGACATTTTGGACACCATTTTCTTGCCTGTTTTGTCCAAAAAGTCTAAAATCTTGGATGAAAACCACATAACAGCGGTTTAAGTGGGATTGGATTGATTCCTCTTGCTTGTGGCCTTAAGAAATGTGGTCCGTCACCTTATAACTGCAAGTGCACAGTTTGTTCTCTCACTGATTTGTTTCAGGTGTATCAGTGCATCAGAGTCTATCGTGATAATAAAATAATGCACTCATCTGTAAAGTCTCCGCAGACCACGTTTGTGTTTGAAACCGAGTAGAAAGAGAGGTCTCAAATGCAGCTGTCATAATATCTAAACAGCTGTTAAAAATAATGAAAATGGAAGAAAAAGAATCGCTGGTTCTCAGGTTACTTTTAGCCAGAATCTCGAAATCTTTATGGGGAAAAAATACTTATTTTGGCTGTTGTTTTTGTTGTTTAAAAATAGTTTCAAGGAATAGTTCGTCCAAAAATGAAAATTCAATGATTTACTCGTGTCAATCCATACTTGTATGACTTTTTCTTCCAAGGAAGACAAATTGAGAAAGTACTCGTTGCTCTTTTAATGCAATTACAATAAATGAGGTCTGATGCTTTTAAACTTAAAAAAGATGCAAAAGCACAATAAAAGCGTAACAAACAACCCAGGATCATTGGAAAGATGTACAAGTGGAGTTGTTCCTGCACGTTTCGTGACACTTTAAAAGTGAAATGTCCAGTGAGTGCCACTAAAATCGTATTTAGTTTTATCCGAAACGGATGAACTTGAATCGTGCAACGTTCTATTATGTTGGTTATCGTGGCAGTTTAGAATTGAAATAAAATGCTAGAACATAACCATGTGAAAATAAGTCTTTATTCATTCGATAATCATTATTTGTGTAAAAAAGAATAAAAGTTTGGTAACACTTTAATTTAGGGCCCAATTCTCACTATTAGTTGCTTTTTAGCATGCATATTACTATATTGGCTGTTTATTAGTACTTAGTTATAAAGCACATGTTAATGCCTTATTCTGCATGACCATATTCTACATCGCTTAATCCTACCCAATACCTAAACTTAACAACTACCTTACTATTAATAAGCAGTAATTAGGAGTTTATTGAGGCAAAAGTCATAGTTAATAGTTGGTTAATGAGAACTGGACCCTAGTCTAAAGTGTGAACGAAAGTTTTACTAATGTTCATTTTAGCTAGCCTGGGAAAACCCAGACAACTTCTGGCAAATTTAGATTTGCTCTGAAAGTTAGTCTGGCAAAGAGCTCATTCAAGCTCATTTCCAATCCGCCAAAATCGAGGCACCAATCAGAAACGTTGGGGCGGGCTTTACACGATGACGACAGCGCTGGGATTTTGAAGCAGATTTTGTAGCCTACATTACAAAGATGGATGCCGCCGTCGAACATCACTCGTTCGAATCAGCTATCGCGTCTGTTTTAAAACCGAGCAAAGGTTTCGCCACCGCTCTGCATACGTCATCTCCTTCATCGCTCTGATTGGTTTTAGGTCTATCCGCGACGTCCATTGGTGACGCCCCTCTGGAAATGATTTGTCTATGACGCTTTGCCAGACCATAACTCAGTTATGAGAATGGTCTGGTTTTAACCAGGCTACATTTTAGCTGGAAACATAAATTTTATGTATAGATACGGTTTTGGAGTTTTGCAAAAAAAAATGTAGGTACATGCACATAATGAGCCCATGTTGGTCACAAAAGTAGTTTATACAATTTGTCAATTATATTGGAAGTTTTCTGAAACCATCCAATTGCCTTGTGTGAGGACTTCAGAACACTTTATTATAGTGCAGAAACCATATAGATCACATTTATGATTCTTTTATGGTGCTTTTGAGTCCTTTATGAAGGTTGAAAGCTTCAGTTGCCACTCATTGTAATGGCAGGAAATAAAGCAGCAACCAGTACGATTTGTCAGAGTTTCTCATTTTATGTTCTTTAGAAGAAATAAGTTCAAATGAGTTTGGAACAGCATCAGAAAAAAATAAGAGATTTTTCATTTTGGGGGCAACTAATCCTTTGAAGTAGGCCATATCAATCAAATAT
The DNA here is from genome assembly GCF_029890125.1 of Rhinichthys klamathensis goyatoka. Classification (NCBI taxonomy): domain Eukaryota; kingdom Metazoa; phylum Chordata; class Actinopteri; order Cypriniformes; family Leuciscidae; genus Rhinichthys; species Rhinichthys klamathensis. The sequence goes on along the minus strand of NW_026606652.1, from coordinate 2,498,350 downwards.
CATTGATTTTGAATGCAGGGCTGAAGTAATATAATAACTACAGCAGCCCCTTGCCAAGCGTTTGAATTGGCATTAGGCTGTACACACACTTAAGCGGTAAGCAGTAATCTACTGGCTGGCACCCACTTGCCTACATTTCATCAAATTGGTTATTGCTACTGATGGAATGTTACATCACCTAATTAATATTCATTAGCCATATACTTAGCCTGTGATTTCAAGCCAGTCAATTCCCTTAAAGAATCCAACATGATATTATTGACCTGATTTTGTGGCAGGCGGAAGATTTTGTAACAACATGGGTGTTTTCTTTCATCATCTGTTGTAAATATTTATGGAGCGTGGGCTAATAGACAAACTCCTTTCCATCAGCAAGGGAATGAGCTGGTAGTCATCACTTATGCTCAGTGAGGTTTTAATGAGCGGCATATGGCTCTTTGTGGTGTACCAATGCTAACTCTGGCTTACGGCTGACTCAAATGTTTTTTATAACTGACAAATGTTACCAGCTGGTATCTTGGACAGCAATGGACAAACTGGCCTTTGTTACAATTACCGCGAAACAATATCTGTACGTATTCATACATTAATACATTGAGCTTTTTAGATTTATATCAAATTAATTCCAGTCTCTCTGCTCCTCATAATGTGGGCCCGTGTACTCAGACCCATGTGGTCGTGGTAACAGAATACAGCTGACAGTGTTAGGAGGTGCACTCAAATGGATAGTTCACCCAAAAATGTGTGAGTTTCTTTCTTCCGTTGAACACAAAAGAAGATATTTTGAAGAATGTTGGTAACCAGACAGTTGATGGTCCAAATACTTCCATTGTATTTTTTTTACTATTATGGAAGTCAATGGGGTCCATCAACTGTTTGATTACCAACATTCTTCAAAATATTCTTCTTTTGTGTTCAACAGAAGAAAGAAACGCACACAGGATTGGAGCAACATGAGGGGGAGTAAGTGATGACAAAATTTTCATTTTTGGGTGAACTATCCCTTTACTGCTCATTGCGTCACCCCTGGCCTGAATACACCATCGGGTCTCTCCCATGCTGAATCCCAAAGAGACGATGGGGTGGCGGGTCCAGAATTATGGGCCAGGTGGTCATCGCTTCATCAAGTTTTTGGCTGTCCCACCCTGTGTCATTCCTGGACCTCATGCCTCTGTACTTACTAATGTAAATGAAAGATGTCATTGTTTGTGTGGGTTTGTTTGCTGCTTTAACACACATTCAGGTCATGTCTGAATGAGATGAGTCCACATGAATGCCTCTGCAATTTTGTTTTAGCCCCAACTTTCCGTTGGGTGATTTGTTTTTGGCATTGTTAAGTTTCACTTGTGAATGTTTACTGTGCTGTTCATAGCGATACATCTTGCCAGAAAACATTTATTGTAATAAACTACTGAAGCAAAGCATTATGTATGTATATCTAATGAATATTCTTTAATTATTAGGTGTAGAAATGCCATCAATTTGCCAATAAAGAGTAAGAAATAAGAGAGAAATACACCACTGTTCAAAAGTTTGGGGTCTTTAGGATTTTTTTTTACGTTTTTGAAAATCTCTTATGCTCACCAAAGCTGTATTTATTTGATCAAAAATACAGTAAAAAAAAATAAGTAATATGTTGAAATATTATTACAATTTCAAATAAGTGTTTTCTATTTTAATTTTAATAAAAATTATCCAAAATACATTTTTGAGCAAGTACATAATCAGCCAGTGTTCAAAACTATCTGCTTGCCGTAGCTCGATTCAAAACGGTAAGCTTGTAATAATGTTTTTAATCCCAGTGGTACTGGTGGATTTCCGCGGGAGATTCGAGCTTGTCTTTGCGTCATTACGTCACATCTGTACACATAAAGAAGGAGTCTCGGCTAGTAGGCTATATTGCGTGTGAGGATGTTGGAGGTGGAGATTTATAGCCTTTTCTCACAGGCTTTAAACTTATCAATTTGATGGCGGATCCAGAAAGGTTCAAACGACAATCACAATGACAACTGGAAATTTACCCGCTGTAAAATGCAAAAGACTTTGTTTGGACTTTGGAGTGGCTACAGAAAAAAAGAGACTGCAACCGGACCCATGCGAAAACAAGGATACATATTGGAAGGGCATTAAATCTAGTCACGCAAGGCTGACGTTGTTAAAATTAACAATTTGAGAACAAAGTATAATTTGCACGGTTTGACGTGATATGATAAGCGATCGTTAGATTTAATCAGCGCGATTTACTGCAATGCTTTTTTTCCCCTTAGTTGGCCAGAATAAAAGTGGATGTTACTTACTTGTTCAGATGACATTTTCCAGGTAAAAATTCTTATGTTGGTCATACTTCCAAAAAGTAGAATCTGTGATTACGAATGCCAGTATCCACACCGGCGCGGTGACTGACAGCTGCACATTCTCCTCAAAACATTGGATTCATCCGCGCTGTGCCGTGCCGAGGCACAACTCACGTAAAGTTGATAATTCCGCGAATAACTGCAATTGCAGATTTCGAACAGAGATGGCGACAAAGGGGAAAAAATACGGACTGCAGCTTTAAAAAGTCATTTATTCCTGTGATGGCAAATCTGAATTTTCAGCATCATTCCAGTCTTCAGTGTCACATGATCCTTCAAGAAACATTTATTATTACGTATTATCAATGTTGCAAACAGTTGTGCTGCTTAATATGTTTGTGGAAACCGTGATAACTTTTTTTTCAAGATTCTTTGATGAATAGAAAGTTAAAAAGAGAAGCATTTGAAATGGAAATCTTTTGTGACAATATAAATGTATTTACCATTTCTTTTGATCAATTTATCACGTCCTTGCTGAAGTAATGTATGAATTTCTTCAAAAAAAAGTCTTGCTGACTCCAAACGTTTGAATGGTAATGTGTAAGATTGAGTATCATGTATATCTATTAGGCCAAAATCATCACTTAAACACTCATCATTTCGTAATTACAAACTTAAAAGTAGTTTATTCCACAAGGCAGCATATGATATGCTATTGTATATGACTTTGGTAATCATGCCAGTTTTCTGACTGTTGTTACAGTCCGACAAGACGGTGGTTGGAGTTTGTGGTCCCCTTGGTCATCATGCTCTGTGACATGTGGAGATGGACAGATCACACGAATTCGCCACTGCAACTCCCCTGTCCCTCAACTGGGGGGAAAGGACTGTGAGGGCAGCGGGAGAGAGACGCAAAAGTGTGAAGCCAAACCCTGTCCGAGTGAGTGCTGGGAGTCATGTGTTTCTCTTGTATATACTAGACTTAGTCTTGTGAAATGAGACTGAGGCAATATTAGACCTATTTGCATTAGTGATCTTAGAATAAAACAATTTACATACAGTAATTTGTCTCAGTAAACTCAGCTTAATACTGTGATTTTCACTGTACTCTCTTCTTCTCATAGTGGATGGAGCCTGGGGCCCGTGGTCTCCTTGGGCGATCTGCTCCGCCACCTGTGGAGGAGGAACAAGGACACGAACACGCGTCTGTAACAGCCCTCGTCCGCAATATGGTGGCAAGAAATGCCCTGGAGAGTCCAAGGACACTGATTCCTGCAACAAACAGGACTGCCCTGTGGGTATGTTACCTTTTCACTTTCTTTTCACATATTCTCACTCTTTGACTCTCTTCAGTTGTGAATCTGCGGGGCCAAACCTTGGACACCCTCTTGTTCCCATCGCTGAGCCACTATTAAACCTTCTGCCTCAGCTCAGTCTGGTGGTCAAAACTTGTATTAACTTGATCAAAAGTGACAGTAAAGACATTTATTATAATGCTGGCAGGAACAAAATAGATGGCAGGTGTAGAGCGGATGAATGCAAACAATATTTTGTTTAATATTGCAAACAAACAAAATACAAACAAAGAACTAAGAGCTAAGGAACACAAAGTGCTGGGGAACATGAGGAACAAAAGAACGCAGACCATCTTGTAACAGCAAACAACGACAAAGGAACAAGGAAACACAAGGGCTGCGTCCGAAATTGCATAAGTTACTCTCTGGAGTTAGTACTTATTTTGAGTAAGTACTTCACGAACACTAAAAAAGAATGTTCTATAGCATGAATTGTACTACATCTGCTATGTTGTCATTATCATGTGACCTACCAACGTCCAGTAGCGCGGGAAGGGGGGTGCTGCGGGGCCTGCAGCCCCCCTCGTCATAGCCACAGCCCCCTTGGTGGGGGCTGTGGACTAACATAATATTGTACTAAAAAACGTGGGGGGGGAAATGAAAATACACATGCTGTGTTTGAGTGTTCAAGCTACGGAGAAAATGAAATAAAGTTTGAATTTGTCATGCTTAGTTTGTTCCGATCAGAGCATGTGAGCGGAGAGCGCATTTCTGAATCCCTCCGCTCGCTCATTCCGCTCAGGGTCGCGCGCTCAACCCTGAATGGCCTGCTGGTTCAAAAATATGTGGAATAAGGGCTGCCTCCGACTAAAGTTTTCTTCTAGTCGATTAGTAGTTGTTCATTTTAGCCACTGTGGACACATGTCGCCCCTCTTTATATTGATTTAATTACTTAAATAGGCTACAGGATGAGCGTTTACGTAGCCTAATATAGCCGCACTGAAGCGCACGCCCGCACTCATAAACCTTGCCACAAAGAACCGCCGAAAGTAATGATTATTAATGTGTCAAAAATAGCAAGGAGACATTTAATTGTTTATTAATAAACAGGTGTTTTCTGTGTCGCTGCAAAGATGAAGTTATGCGGACTCGCCATGAACGCCAGAGAGAAATGCACATTTGATTACATAATCAGAGAGTCGTCTATTTCTTTTCGTTTTGAATAGTTTCGTTTAAAAGAAGACATTTCAAGCTAATAGATATCCTATATTTATAAAATCTGTGAGGCACAAGCTGAGTTTCGGCGTCCTCCAGTTTAGCCTACGTGCAATGCAAGTGATCGCCGGCGCCTTACATTGTCTGCTATTTGCTTCTTATTTAGCTATTAAATACAGGCAATTGTTTGATAAAACATATCAAAATTAAGATACAATTTATACTAAACGAAAATATTTTAAAAAAAATCTTTCTACAACAACAACAACAAAGACATTTTGGGTATCTCATGATCTCATGTATCATGTCTTTCTCACGCTGCAGGCTCACTTTCATAATCAACATTGATTAAATAAAAAATAACATTAGCCTATAATATTTAAACATAAATATGAAACTAAATATGTTTCCTTTATTGGCTACAACATATACAGAGAAATGTCATGTCTTGTCGTCAGCCATAACACAATGACGTCACATATTTTCCAACCCAGCCCTCAGCCCCCCTCGCATGAAACAGCTTCCAGCGCGCCTGCCAACGTCAGTTATGTTGCTTCACCTCCATTCATAAACCCTTTCCCATGGCCTCATGGGATAGTAGCCTAAAGTGTCCATCGTATGCACACTTCAGAATCTTGCCGGAAGAAGTAGGTCATCCAGGTACTGAAAGTACTACTGTATAGTAGGGACGAATGCGATTTTTTTTTACACTTATACTCTAAAATGAACAAGCTCAAACTTTTGAACGGTACTGTACATTCACTAATCTTACTGGTAGTTGTTATTTAAGGACCTCTTTAGACTGACTTCATGCAGAACATCTCTTGAGATTTATGAAATGCATATCAATTTCATGAGTAAACTGTAAGCCTCTCCCTCTGCATTCTCTTCTTCCTCAGATGGTTGTCTATCTAACCCATGCTTCGGGGGTGTTGAATGCACCAGCTCCCCTGACGGCTCGTGGGAGTGCGGGCCCTGCCCTGTCGGTTTCCGTGGCAATGGAACATTCTGTGAGGATGTGAATGAGGTAAAGAGAGCTTGGAAAAAGCATAATGTAGTTAGGGCCATGTGACAAGCAATTGTGATACTGCGTTATTCACAATTCAACACAGGAAGCGTTGCCAAACAAAAATTAGTACTAATAAAAGTGAAGATTAGTAAAAAATACTTATTTCAAATATGTTTCTAAACATGTCTGTTTGTTTTTTGTGTCCTATAGTGTGACATGGTCCCTGATCTGTGTTTCAAAGTCGTTGAATCCCAGCGCTGTGTTAACACAGACCCAGGATTCCACTGTTTGCCTTGCCCTCCTCGATACAAAGGCAATCAGCCCTTTGGAATGGGAGTGGAGGCTGCCAAGCTAAATAAACAGGTCAGTTATGCAGTCTGTGGACAGATTGGATCAATTATTGCACAAGTATATAAATGTGTTAGTTTCCCATTGTACACTCATTAGCTTGGCTGAATCCAGTCTTGGCCAGTGACAGCACGCCTACAGTATGTGCCGCCCACAGTCAGTTCGCTGACCGTCTGATGCACATTACACACAAAGCTTTTTGTGGAAAGCACTTTCTCGATCTGGCAAGTTCAAGTTATTCCTGTTAAATAGTCCGTACTTATTTTTAGATGAACAAATTCTGATCATAGTGTATACGCACATTTTATCCCAGTCAGCAACATAGTGTCGACCCAGATCCGGGCCACATCTGGTACATGTGGATTCCAAGCGTACCAGATGTGGGCCGGATCTGGGCGACACTATTTTGAAAATCCGACCCGGAGACGTCACATAGAAATAGGAATACTGGCCTTCAGAGGTAATAGCAAAACCCGACAAGTGGATCATTGTAATGTGTGATTACAACCCCTTCACACACAGGCAACAAAAAAAGGATTCATTTTAGAAGAAAAGTTACATATAGCACCTTTAATGCATTCTAAAAAGAAAGAGTACTTTGAAAAAAGAAAGAGTGGTTGTTTGCATATCAGTCAGTTGGTATCTTCCTGTCTAATTGGACAGTTCTTACCCAGAATAAGCGGCGCTGTGGACCAGGCATTAGGGGCCAGATGTACTAATCAGGGCAAATTTGGCGGAAAGTGCAATTCCAAAAAAGCGCAGATGGGAGTGGAAAGTTCTGCACATGATCTACTGACAACGCGCAAATTCAAGAACACAGACGAAGCCGGATCATCTCCATTATGACCAACGCAATCTACCAAGAGCAGCGCAAATTAGCGTCTGGTTTAAGAAATGCTTTTTTGGGGCGGTAATAATGGTGCAAATACCAGTAAATTAACGTTGCGTGATTCATTTAAATACTCTCCTCCCATACATTTTGCTTCTGAAAGGGAAACTCCTACAATTGCATATGCAATAAGGTCAGTTGCAAAAATAACCCCGTCCACTCCTTTTCAGCGTTAATTTTTCACCGCGTGTCTTTAGTAAATCCTGACAGCGGTTTTTAACTCCAAAGAGGGTTTGCGCTGGCACAAGCTGTCATAAAATCTAGCCGTAGGTCGTGATAATAGGCTGAATGTGTCAAACTTTAGAGTAGAAAGTGTATTCTGGGACATTTTGGACAAAACATGTCAGCTAAATGAAAAAATCTTTGGGCCCATAATGGTGGCCAACCATATGGATCTTGCTCTCACTCTCCCATTACTCTTGGATTAATACATTTAGCAGATTTCTTGGAAAGCTGAGTCATTTGCTTTTCTGCCCAAAAGTTTCATAACATCCACAACTAATAGGTTTGTCACCAACTTCCAACTTGTCTTTCTTTGATCCAATGCCCAAGAGTAGTAAATTGACAAAGGACTGAAAGGAATTGTCTCATTTTTTATAGCTGCGATCCAATAGCTTTTTCAAATAAACTTGTTATGTGCAAATGTGCACCGCTGAAACAAACAAAATAAAAGGAAATTATCAATAAAAAGGCCCTCACAACACTATTCCCAGTTGTCCCCCACAGGCGATGACCCAGTTCTTCATAATTGGACTGCTATTTAGTGTTCCTGAAGTCTTTTCATTTTTTTTTAGGTATGTGAGCAAGAAAACCCCTGCAAGGATAAAACCCACAACTGCCACAGATCCTCTGAGTGCATCTACCTTGGCCACTTTAGTGACCCAATGTTTAAATGTGAGTGTAAAATCGGCTATGCTGGGGACGGTCTCATTTGCGGCGAGGACTCTGACCTTGATGGCTGGCCCAATCAGAACCTGGTGTGTGGAGCCAACGAATCCTATCACTGCAAAAAGGTCATTGAGATTTATTTTCTGTGGCTACGAGATTAAGTTTGTTATAACTTTTGTTTCTGAAATGAATTGCATTTTTGAAAGAAGTCTCTAATGCTGCACCAATGCTGCATTCATTTGATCAAAAATACAGTAAAAACGGTAATATTGTGAAATATAATTAAAATAACTATTTCCTATTTTAATATATTTTAAAATGAAATTTGTCTGTCATGGCAAAGCTGAATTTTCTGCATTATGCCAGTCTTCGGTGTCACATGATCCTTCAGAAATCATTCTAATATGCTGATTTTGTGCTCAAGAAACATTTCTTATTATCAGTGTTAAAAATAGTTGTGCTATTCTTTGATAAATAGAAAGAGCAGCATTTATTGTCTTTACTGTCACTTTTGATCAATTTTATGTGCCATTGCTGAATAAAAGCATTGATTACTTAAAAAAAAAAAGTAAAAAAGTAAAAGTAAAAAAAAAAAATACTTAAGCCCAAACTTTTGAACGGTAGTGTATATTTATACAGTGAATCCCCAAATTAATGTAGATCTAGCTATCTACTGGCTAAAAAAAAACAGACGCTACATTAGCACATTTTTAACACATTAAACAGTCCACATTCAATTTCAAATTTTTAGTGTTCATTTTCCCAACTAATAAAAATAATATTTTTTATCCTTCATTGTGCAGGACAATTGTCCCAACCTTCCAAACTCAGGCCAAGAGGACTTTGATAAAGACGGTCAAGGAGACGCCTGTGACAAAGACGATGATAATGATGGAATCATGGATGAGGGGGTAAGCAAATTCCTTAATAATATTGTTGAAAATCTTTTTTTTATTTACACTAAGCTTGTATTTGTTTCTCCTGTGCCCCAGGACAACTGTCCTCTGCTGTATAATCCCAGGCAATTTGACTACGATAAAGATCTTGTTGGTGATCGCTGTGATAACTGCCCATATGAGCACAACCCCGCTCAGATCGACACCGACGGTAATGGCGAGGGAGATGCCTGCTCCGCAGACATCGATGGAGATGGTGAGAAACATTCACACAAATTACGTCAACAATACTCATTGTTTGTTTATAGACTTGACAAGCTTGGGTTTCTGTAATGATTAGACCCAGGCTGGGTTCAAACCCAAGCACAGATTTTAATGTAAATAAATAATAAACCAAAACCAATGCAAATATCTCGCCACAGTCAGGTGCAAATTTGTTGGATTTCCAGATAGCTATTTTGTCCATTGAACTCTGTGTAATGCTGTTGTTTGCATGCATTTCAGAGGTTTTGAATGAGCATGATAACTGCCCCTACATGTACAACAATGACCAGAAGGACACAGATATGGATGGCGTGGGTGACCAGTGTGATAACTGTCCTCTGCTGCACAACCCTGACCAGGTACAACAGGCGTGGTAAACACACGTACCCACAAATAGGAGGTATGATTTGAAGCAGTTTAACAAAGTAATTTGTATGTTTTACCAGTCTGACTCAGATAATGACCGAGTTGGGGATGAGTGCGACAACAATCAGGACATTGATGAGGACGGCCACCAGAACAGCCTGGATAATTGTCCCTACATTCCCAACGCCAACCAGGCCGACCATGACAAAGATGGGAAAGGAGATGCTTGTGATTTTGACGACGATAATGACGGAATCCCTGATGACAAGGACAACTGCAGACTGGTGCCCAACAAAGATCAAATAGACTCTGATGGTAAATGAATTTATTGCTTAAATTCAAATATCTAGAAGTGATTCTCTGTATTTCTACTGACTGTGAAAAGAAAAGTTCACACACTCACACCAGTCATCTGTAATCCGTTCATTTTTGTCTACCGGTACGTTTTTTTTTTTTGCCACATTTTTCTTTTGCATTCGTTGAGATTCAGATATATTTACAACTGGAAAATTTCCTTTAGTGTAGCCAGGGTCAAGGAAAATGATGTCAGACTCTCATAACTTGCAGGTGGTTACTGAAGGGTGCATGTGATTTGCCCCACTTTCGTTAAGGCTAACTGATTTTTTTTTTTGTCTTGGTGGGAAAATGGAAAGCGGTTGCCGTTGGAGGTCGAAGTTATCAGATGCTATCATACTTCTCCCACCTCATTATATTTAGTTTCTTGGATAGAGTCAAGATGGTTCCAAGGAGAGAAAGTCAACTACTGTAAAAACAGACATCATAGCAAGAGCTGGCATCTGTGCAAAAGCCTACTTGACTTTTCCCTCATATTTGATGTGCTAAAGTCTGGATTTAATAGATTTCACATTTAAAGCCAGTCACATGTTAATGAGGAGAAGAGAGCTGGGGTGCTAGATGAAATCTTTCTTTTGTTAAAATATTTCTATAACCCCTAACAATTTTATTACACACAATTTAGTGTGGGTGGTATGGAGGACCAACTCTACCATATTTAAAAATAAATACAGAAATAAATAAATGCTCAATAAATAAATAAGCATACAATTAATTGCTCCAAAAATACAATAAACAAATAAATGTAGGTAGAAATTAAATTATACAGTGAGACATAAATGTATATACCTCTTTTAATTAGCTTCTTTATTTATTCACCTTTGTAATAATTACCTTATTTATTTATTGTCCGTTATAATCTTCAACTTTATTTATTAATTACTTATTTTTTTAAGTATTTATTTATGTGCATGTTATAATATTTTTGTCTGTTTTATTCTTCATTTGTATTTTTTTACCCTATTTATTTCTTCAATGCTATTTATTTCTGCCTGTCGTTTTTACATTTCTGTATGCATTTCTGCCTCATTATGCAAATGAGGAGGGGCTGTGTCTTAAGGGGTCAACTTCTGCCCATTGGTTGGTTAGCCTTTTACTGCATCGGTCGAATCTACATGCCACCGGCCGCGATTTTTTTTTTTTTTTTTTTCAGGGTGGTAGGGGAAGACTCATTAATATTCATTAGGGAACTCATCCCTGATTGTCAATTTAAAAGATACATTTTAAAGTCAAGAAAGTCGCAGTTTGATGTAAAACTGTTGAGGTATAAGACTGTGAAAATACGTAATTAAAAAGACTACAAACCCAAAAGGCGCACATTTTCTCTCAATGAATGAAGCTAACTTTACTGAAGCTAACGTCTGTCATTGTTTCTATAGTCTTGCGTTATAATCGTAACGTTACGCCGTCATGCCTTAGTGTATTGTACCAGACTGCACACACACGAGCAGCGGATCTCGCTCGTTGTTTCGCTTCCCGGGAGATGTAGTTCATTGAGTGATTTTCACATAAAACTAAATGTCACTCTTCTGTTTTATGACAAACTGCAACTTTCTTGACTTTCAGAATTATCTTTTAAATTGACAAACATCATATGTGTAATTCAGGGCACAGTTCAGACGGAATAAAAAGATAAGTTGTCTCTCGCCATTGACTAGCATACATATTTTTACCGCTCCCATGAGCCGGAAGCGGAGGGGAGGGGCTTAGGCTCTCTATGGGAGGAAATTTACCCCTTAAGACACAGCCCCTCCTCATTTGCATAATGAGGCAGAAATGCATACAGAAATGTAGAAACGACAGGCAGAAATAAATAGCATTGAAGAAATAAATAGGGTAAAAAAATACAAAGGAAGAATAAAACAGACAAAAATATTATAACATGCACATAAATAAATACTTCAAAAAATAAGTAATTAATAAATAAAGTTGAAGATTATAACAGACAATAAATAAATAAGGTAATTATTACAAAGGTGAATAAATAAAGAAGCTAATTAAAAGAGATATATACATTTATGTCTCACTGTATAATTTAATTTCTACCTACATTTATTTGTTTATTGTATTTTTTGGGGCAATTAATTGTATGCTTATTTATTTATTGAGCATTTATTTATTTCTGTATTTATTTTTAAATATGGTAGAGTCGGTCCTCCATATTGGGTGGGTGGGTATAATATAATATAATATAATATAATATAATATAATATAATATAATATAATATAATATAATATAATATAATATAATATAATATAATAAATTTCTAGAATCAATTTCTAGATCATTTATATTAATATTCAATTTGTTTAAAAATATAAATAGTAAATATTAAAATATATAATTATTAAAATATAAAACCGTGATAATTATTTACCACGTAATTAATAATATAATATAATATAATTCTCACATGCTCTAAATTTGGGTCAGTAAATATGTATAATTATTTATTGATTAATAATTATTATATTTAATAATGATTCATATTATTAACAAATGAAGTAAACATTTATTATTATATAAATGTTTTTATTATTATTTACTTAATGTATAATATTTACATTTAAATGTGAATTAGTATTACTAATATTATTATCATGGTTTAATTTATTTATTTATTTGGTTATTAAAAAGCTTTAGAAGTGTGGATGGCATATTTAACAGATCTACTGACATTTATTATGAACTTTTCTAACTTTCTTCCACAGGGGATGGAAGAGGTGATGCCTGCAAAGATGATTTTGACAACGACAGCATTCCAGACTTTTTGGATGTGTGCCCTGAGAACGACGCCATCAGCATCACAGACTTCAGGAAGTTTCAGATGGTGCATCTGGACCCCAAAGGAACGACACAAATTGATCCCAACTGGGTGGTCAGACATCAAGGCAAAGAGTTGGTTCAGACTGCCAATTCTGACCCTGGTATTGCTGTGGGTGAGTATGTGAGCTTTCAGAGTAGCCCATCTGGTCATCATTTTAGCTTGATGCCATTGAGGAAATGAGACTTCAACTTTTTAATTGCTCTTCAGGTTTCGATGAGTTCAACTCTGTGGATTTCAGTGGCACTTTCTACGTCAACACTGACAGAGATGACGATTACGCTGGGTTTGTGTTTGGCTACCAGTCCAGCGGGCGATTCTACGTGGTAATGTGGAAGCAGATAACTCAGACGTACTGGGAAGACAAACCTTCAAAAGCCTTTGGCATCTCAGGGGTTTCTCTGAAAGTGGTCAACTCTACCACGGGCACAGGGGAGCACCTGCGTAACGCCCTGTGGCACACTGGTGACACTCCTGGACAGGCAAGGCTGACTACTCATCAAATATGACTGATCTGTTAGCGTTTATGGTAACCTTTGCTCAAACTAATCGCTATGTGTGGTCTGACAGGTCCGCACACTGTGGCACGACCCTAAAAATATCGGCTGGAAGGATTATACCGCCTACAGGTGGCATCTCATCCACAGACCCAAGACAGGATTCATCAGGTGATTAACAGGAAGGACTTAACTGACACAGTGATCTTATAAAGCATGTCGAGTTAACAGATCTATGTTCTTTTTCACCAGAGTGGTGGTTTATGAGGGGAAACAGATCATGTCAGACTCAGGGCCGGTTTATGATCAAACCTTTGCAGGAGGGAGATTAGGACTGTTCGTTTTCTCCCAGGAACTGGTTTACTTCTCTGATCTCAAGTACGAGTGTCGAGGTGAGTAGTTTATCATAACAAAACATGGGTAATTGTTTAATTGTGTCTGTCTCTAACACCATTTCTACACTTGTGGCCCGTCAAAACTAAAACCCTCCTCCGTTCTTCCTACTCCAGCCACTTCATTTTCTCCACCTGTTTGAAATACAGTTGCATTTATTATTATTATTATTATGTAAAAGTGTTCGGAAAACAGTCTGCATCACCTATGGTTTAGTGTCATCTGTTAAAATATTAGCTAAGCAGATTCATTAATAGCAAAGCAGAAAAACAAAGCCACTTTTTTCATTCTTTTTCTGCTTTTCAGATAACTGAACAAGAGAAGAAATTACCCTCCTTAAAAGACTATATCTCAACAACACATTTTCACACTCTCTGACAAAACACAGAAGACCAAAGACTTTGGTGGACTACATCACAGAAGGGAAACAGACCACAAACCTCCTCCTGAGGAGAAATAATGAACTTAAACTACAAGCACATTTATAGGGATTTTTTTTTTGTATAGACGTTTTTGTGGCCTCGAGTCAGTCTTTGTTAGCCAAAGTTTGGGTAATTGTAATCTGACAATGTGTTTGTTTGTTTTTTTTTGTTTTTTACAAAATGTAACAAAAACTAGAGGAAAAATAATCACCAACTTTTTCACCAACCGCTTTACTTGCACAATATTGTTTTTCATCCTCTGTATTGTTACAATGTGCAGAATTTTTCTTCTTTGGATTTGTTGTTGTAATGGAGACATCTTTTTCTACAACCCTCGATTCTAACAGGGGCTTTGGGTTTGATCAGCATATAAATGTTTTAGAGACCTTTGAGATGAAGATGTTTATATTAAGACTGTATCATAATTACTTGTGTAAAGTATTTATATGATTCTTGCAATTCAGTATCAAGTTATGTCTAGTGTTTGTTTGTTTTTTTGTTTTTTTGCAATGCTTTCAGAACCTAGACATTGTAAATACTAATTTATTTGTTTACACTGACAAAATTTGACTATTGCAGAAATAAAGATAAAAAAATAAAAAAAATTTGCTGAGCTTCTAGACATCCATAACGCAACTCCATGCCTATGCAGTTTTGTATTTGTTACTTGATAAAAGTATTTTCCAAATGTGAGTATGAGTGTGCTATTGTTCCATTCATTTTTGTTTTTTGATGCCACACTGCATTTGTTGCATTGAACACAATATCATCAACCACTTTTTCTTTTGTTTCTTATGTTCTGTCTGTTTAATCAAAGAAACTGTCATGGAGTGCACAAGACATAATAAGACAAAAGTTTTGTTTTTATTAGAGAAACAGAGAAATTGTCATTCATCGTCCAGATCTTTTTGAGCCTTAATGTTCATCAGTGTTTTGTCTTTTTTTTTTTTTTTTTAATGATTTTATGTTCATAACAATTCTTACTATTTTGTGCCTTCGATTTTTATGCCACATCCCCAGAAAACCTTGTAAAGTTTTCTAATATTGTTATTCTCACAGTTGTCAGGTTTTTTGTTTTGTTTTGTTTTTTTCTTTAATAAAAGGTTTACCCAGTTTCCTGTTTGGACTAGTGCTTTGGAATAATTCCAAATACTGTAATGGGATGTATGATAGTTTTTAAAGATGTCTATCAGATAATTTATGTGACATCACTGCTGCCATAAATCCTGCATCATGCCTGTCCTTCACTAAACAACTGTTTTAACGGTTCATGCACAAAGAGGCCCAAAAGTCCTGGAAGGGTGCAACATGGGCATATATTCATCTCCAAAACACACATGAATTGGTTTTTAGATCGTAATATGATTTTATGGTGCCATGGTAAAGCATGTACAGTCAGTCAATATATAGTTCAATGATGTGATTTTCATTTTTGGATGAGCTATCTGTTTAAAAAGTACTACAAAATATAGTTTTGCAGGGATGGCATATTTTTGTAGGCCAAAATCCAGAAACAAGCATTTTAGCACTTCTAGTTCCATTGTCCTGAAGGGTTTTTGGTTAAATGCCTGAAATACGGTGTGTGGTTAACACAAGCTCAAGATATTGTCACATTTTATTCTAAAAATACATCTGTAATATCCTCTTGCGGTGTGTTTTTTTTTTATTTTTGATCTTTTACTTGTTGCTAACAAGTGGCTAAATGGGACTACAGAGGTTTTTGGGGACATTAAACATCATCATGCCGAACACGCATGTACTCACTAGGCCACCTACACTCACTGTGTTTATAATAACGCTTTTGCAAACTATTAAAAATTTTCAGGGAAAATTAATTAAAAACTGAAAGAGTTGTTGGAAACGTATGCTGCCATGACGTTATTCCCATAATTTCGAGATGACAACATGTTCTACTCTGAGGCGTTCATTATACACCTAAACACCTAAATTAATCTGCATTGGTCACATCATGGTACAATTAGGAGCTCTCAGAAAATTCCCTGGTTACAAATTGTAATTACGAGCTCTACCAGAGAATGTCTAATTGAAGAGAATTGGCACTGTCTGGTTACTTCCGGTTTCTGGACTGGCTGCAGTAACACGTCTCTGTCCATGCGGGGGCGCTCGCAGGCGAGTGCAGAATGAATGGGAGTCTATGGGGTTTCACCCCCAGAAATCCACATTTCTCAGGATGTAATTTTTGTCAAGTAATTTGAAAGTTGCATTCAAAAGGGAGGGCTAAGATAATACACTCAGCTGAAAATTGCATTTTTAAGTTCACTTATCTGTTCTAAAAATCCGTTCAAAAATGTGATGACGTCACATAAAAGCAGAATGCTAGCGTGTTCCGGCCAACAACGGCCTAACCTGTAAGAAATCGAAAAGACATAAGTACTCGTTCATTCGACTTTTGGCCTATAATCTGTATTGAACTTGCGGAATCAACAATAAAATCTATGTTGATTCAACGACAAGCAGGAGAAAGATACATTTAGCCGTTTAGCTCCATAGACTCCCATTCATTCTGCACTCGCCCGCGATCACCTCCAGTGGAATTCTAAAGGAACTGCAACCAATATGATACACAATGGGGCTAATAGGAAGTGCCAAGGCTCTCCGTTAGACGGGCTCTGGCTCTACGAGGAAATGAACGAACATGCAGTAATCGCATCTCTAATGGTGATGATGTTGAAGTCATGTGAACGGGGTCACATCTAGTCATCTAGTTTATAGTCTATGTTCAGCCTTTTACTTCTGGCGATTGGATTTAGGCTTCAAAATGTATAAAATGTGTGTGTTCATTTGTGTAGGTTAACATGATGAACAAAACCATCATAATTTCTGCAATAATCCATAAACCAATGGAAAAATCTTACCGGGTTTATGTCGAGGGAACCAGGGTGATGTAAACTTCCGAGTCGGCCAGCAAAAATATGTCATCACTGCAGCACTCAACGCTATCTTCCTAGCATGGCATGACCCTTTGGATGTGGACACAGACATGGGCTACATCCGAAATAGCATACTTGCCTACTATATAGTAGGCGAAAAACAGTATGTGACAAAAGAAGTATGTCCGAATTCACAGTACTCACAAAAGACTGAGTAGGCAAAAAGTACCCGGATGACCTACTTCCAGTGAGATTCTGAAGTGTGCATACGGTCACTTTACTATCCCATGAGGCCACGGGAGAGGATTTGTGAATGGCAAATTCACAACGCGATACAACTGGCGCTGGTTGGTCACATGAAGACAACATGGCGAGCGTAGTGCGTCCAGATTACATTCATACGACACACAATCATTTTATACAGAACATACTTTTTTAGCGGTTGTGGAGAAATGACTTATTCATAATAAGTACCTACTCAAGAGAGTATGGGATTTTGGGCTCTTGGCCCTAAAATTATTAACTGTAAGTAGGCCTAGAACTGTACCTTTAAATAAAGTACATATTTACACACAATAATACATAATTATACACTGACTGTTGCATCAACAATGTAATGATATTCTAGAAATGGCTTCTAACATTCACAGTTGTTGTTTTTTAACAACCAGGTTTTAAGTGGCAGTATAGGGGGTGACAAACAGAAAGCATTAAATAGGCTACTTAACATGTGAAATCACGTTTGATGACAAAATATTACAATGATATCCAATGACTCCAAACAAAGAGCTCTGTTGTGAAAACATCCCACAACTGCATATGATGACCTTGTTGAAAATGTTTAATTTTCTATGAATTGACAAAAGCCAGGCATTACGCAGCTACATCCGTTCCCATGGATTACATTGTATTTGCATGTGCTAAGCATTTGTACCTCATCAAAAATTTTGATCCCCTTCTGCTTACATTTTAAAAGTCCCAAGTCTTTTGTGATCTCCAGCAGGCACACTTTTAAAGTCCGCTTTGAAACACAAACTGACATTTGGGACTTGAAGCTGGTTTAGGCTACAGCCGAAGCCAAGATACCATTGATATGTTGTAAATGCGGTTAGGCCAAAGAGACATAAATATGTGCATTTTAACAAGCCAGCAACTGGCTTCAAGAGATAAACAAGTTAAAAGACTACTGTCATTTCCAACTACCGCTGTTAAAACCAAATATAAAGGCACCATGCCAGGATCCTTAAGTACGCCAATCTTCAAAAATAAAAGTCTTTTACAGTACCTAGGTTCCCTCATGGACCATAAGTGAGACATTACCAGGTTCATATCCAGAAACAACTGTTCTTTTACAAAACCACTTCCACCATATGGTAGGAATTAATAGTTGTGTTTTAAATCTTTCTTCTTCCACATGTCACTCAAATGTATTTCAATTCTAAACTGGTTCATTTATTTCGCAGCCTTCTTAGTAGTGAAAATGTTGTCATCATTTACTCACCCTCAAGTTGTTCCAAACCTGTATGAGTTTCTTTCTTCTGCTGAACACAAAAGGAGATATTTTGATGAATATGGGTAACCAAACTGTTAATGGGCCTCAATGACTTCCATATATGGGGAACAAATACTATGGAAGTCAATAGAGCCCTGGGCCTGTTTGGATACCCATATTAGTCAAAATATCTTATTTTGTGTTCAGCAGGAAAATTAATTCATACAGGTTTGGAACAACTTGAGGGTGAGTAATTGATGACAGAATCAATACACAATGTTACATTGGATAAAAACCTGCACCATATGTTGCTTTAAGTGAGCAATAATCAACACGTGGGCCTTCATTTGGTAAACATTAAGGTAAATTCTTCTTTTATTGGACCTGACTGTGCATTTTCTCAGTGACTGACATTAAGTTTTGTCAACCAAAAAGTATAAATGTTAACAAGTGAGGCCTATAGCACCACAGGCGCCCATTACATGTTTTCCATGGAAACAGAAACAGGAACTTCTGCCAGATGAAGATACAGTGGCTGAATTGTTTACAATTATTAAACATTGCTCAATGACAACAGTGCAAAAGCAATCCACAGCTCTGTTGAAGCTTCTTGTTGATATCTGGAATCCTTGATTATGGCGGAATAATAATGTCAATTATCGCGAGAAGATATGAGATCCTCGCTAAATAATCTTAAACAATGTTAACAGCACACTTACGGTTTTGTATAGCTTCATTATCCAGGGCACTCCTTAACAACGCTACCACCCGCCTGGCAGCGTTTTGTAACTGTGCCTGTTATACAGACATAAACAACAAAAAAGCTAACGTTAGCTTACGTCAAGTCTACAACATGCTGACGGCAGATAGCGGCGGAAATGTAAGGTAAACTAGTAAAATATTTAACTGAATGTCAAGCTAAGGAAATGTTAAGCTGTGTTATACCCAATATGCACAGAATAGTATGCACTGTAAGACATAACGTTACGTAACTGACCTCCTGATGGTCAGCCATGCCGCTGTCCTGGCTCTACTTCAACTGCTATTCCCGCCGCCGCTCTTCTTCATGGGATTTTATTGGCACACAGCAAAATGGTTTTGCCAATCACAGAGGACAGGAACTGTAACCAATCATGTGTAGTGAAATGATGCCGACTGGATCCGCCCACCTACTGCCAAAAAGATTAACCGCGAGCGAGCGAGCAGGTAAAAGTTTCGCGAGCAGCAGAGATGGATGATGGGATGAGATGTACATGGGATTCTGCGCGCGCTCAAAGCACGGTTTTCTCCTCGCGGGTTACAATCCTGCTCGCGCCAGCAGAGAAATTCTGCGCGCAAAAGTAATATGCGCGCGCGGATCTAATTTCCTCTCGCGAGGATCTCATATCTTCTCGCGATAATTGACATTATTATGTCGCCATACTAGATTTTGATTGGTCAATCGTAAACGCAACGCATTTCATATCACGCAAGGCAGCAGCACCACCACTAACAAGCACAACTGGCACCATTTTGTGTAGCTTATTTATCAATTGTAGATTGAGGTCTATATTATTACTGTAACATCTTAGTCCAATGATGATTTAGAAGATTCAAATTCAAGCGTGTTTATTAAAACAAAGTAAACTCGGGCAATAGGCCTACACAAAATATAAAACAGCGAGCTACACGAACAATACTGTCAGTCAATGACCGTGAGAAACAGTTTATTTGTTTGGCGAGTAGAAGCGTAATAAACTGGAAAATTATTGCAAATAGCGCAAAATTAACCCTGACACCTTATCCCTTGCTTTATTTAGCTATTTGCATACAAAGATGATGGATGGTTGTGTCTAACAGCCAATTATAGCTGCTGATTAATTTTCCACAGCCATATTGGCTCTGGATCTGTTTTCTTAGCCTGTACTCTCTCTGATATGGCTGTCATTAAATACAGCTGTCAGATGATATATTCTCACTTCTGGTCCCCCCTGGCTGTTGTCTGCATTGCAGTGTAGGCCTAGGACTGCGAAAGGTTTCGATATGCTTATTTGCTGAATATATCACACTGTCTTGAAGGATTTTTTAAATAATTTTTTCATCATTTGTGACCATCTTGCCAATCATATCAGCCAACTTCCTCATTAAAGAAAAGGGGCATTTTTAAAGGCTGAAATGGTGTTTCATTACAATGTTGAGTTACAACAGAATGGGTAAATATTGTGTCTATGCTTAACATTGCTGGTTGAGTTTCAGTTTACCGTCAGAAATATTTGCTTGTCTGGTTGCAGGGTTCAGAGAGCTGCTCAAACAGCACAGGTCAGAGTGGGAAGGGTGTCTCTTAGTGTTCTGGATAATCACATGTGAATGTGAAAGCATAAAGTAGTTTTCATTAGACTGGGTCGGAAGTTCAGTGTCCTGAGGCAGGTAAAAAAAAAGGCTTTCCAACATAAAGCAGCACCTTTATGACACAGGCACTTGTGAGTTAAAAGCTGAAAGCCTTGCCGTAGCTTTCTTAGAAAGTAGGAGAGTTTATCTTTGACATTCAGGTTGGTACATGGAGTTAATGTCTTGTACTGACTCCACTCCTTTGACCTTTATAAGGTTCGCAATCATGGCCCAATTATTCTGATGATGAATCAATGAATAGCAGGTCATGCTCTGAGGAAAGAACAGAAGTCCGTAAATGCTTGTAAATTATTACTCCTATGGTGTGGCATGCCAAATCCCAAATTTTTGCAGAACTTAATGCTTCTCCAACTGGTTTGGGTGCGTGTCTTCACAGCACAGGAGCCAGACCTCCCACAGTGCCTAAACCACAGTTTTATATACGGCCTGCTGCTAGACACAATTTTATGAGTCTTCCCCCAACTGTCTGATGTTGCCATTTAAGCATTACATATTGTTGATGATATACAGTGGTTGGTTCACTTTATAACTTAAACTGAATTCATATAGATAGTAGATAGATAGATAGATAGATAGATAGATAGATAGATAGATAGATAGATAGATAGATAGATAGATAGATAGATAGATAGATAGATAGATAGATAGATAGATAGATAGATAGATAGATAGATAGATAGATAGATAGATAGATAGATAGATAGATAGATAGATAGATAGATAGATAGATAGATAGATAGATGAAACAAAACTGCACTCATGTACAACTGTCAAGGGAGATAACTGGTAATTGCTTGAGTATATTCAAGTATCATTTGTACAATGGCGACCTCTACTGGAAAATATTATAACCGATTATAACCTAAAAATGTTATAAATAAAATCTTGTATTAATGTTACAAGAAGATTTATGAAGGAAAATATATAGATTTCATTTAAATAGAGTATAAAATATATACAATTTAAAGAATATAATCACTCATATTAATTATATACTTATTAATTATATTATTCCAACATTTTTATTAATACTACTTAATAAGAATAAAAACACCTTTTTACGTTTTATATATTTTCTGGTACAATCAATTACAGTAATAAAATGGACACACTGTGGTTTTAAAGGGTTCACCCAAAAATGTAAATTCTGTCATCATTTACTCACCCTCAAGTTGTTCCAAACCTGTAAGAATCTATACTTCTTCTGCTGAACACAAAAGAAGATATTTTTAAGAATGCTGGTAACCAAACAGTTGATGGACCCCATTGACTTCGTAGTATGAAAAAATAAATATTATGGAAGTCATGTGTCTATCGACAGTTTTGGTTACTGACATTCTTCAAAATATGTTCATTTCTTCTGCTGAACAGAAAATAATACAGATTTGGAACAACTTGAGGGTGAGCAAATGATTACAGAATTTACATTTTTAGGTGAACTATCCCTTTAACTCTCTTTTTGACGTAGGAACAGGTGACTTTCCACAGCTACAAATGTCAATCGTCTTCTGAAATGTCAATGTGATGAAAACAAATCTGCTGAATTTTATAGCTACTGTAGATCTAGATGTAGCCTAGTCACATGTGCACAGGCTCACATGCCCTATAAACCCGCTGATGTTTTTTTTAAGACCCTCTTGTTTACAGATCTCAGGGACTGAGCTCTTGAGTAATCACACTTTTGCAGACGTCACTTGTATATCTCATAATAGCTGCGCAATGGTGACAGAGTAATATAGTGCTCCTGCTTATTTACATGGATGGCGAACTGGTTGACACAGAATCCTAAAAAGATTTTCCCCACAGAAAACCTGCAATGTTTGCTTGTTTAGAATTAGAGTGTCAAAAGCGCTAGTATTTAATCTAATAATCGAGAGGCTAATTTACGAATCCTACTATGGTAAAGGGACGAGACTTATTGTAGGCTAAATCAGGGGTTCCCAAACTTTTCCATGACAAGGCCCCCCAAATACCAGGCAAGGCCTCCCTTTTGCGGGATGTGTTATTGAACCCATCGACAATAGCTACGGCAAATGTAGAAATAAAAAAATAAAAAAAAATCTAGGTGAACATCAGATATGATGGTGTTTGATACCAGATAATCAGATTATCGCGACCGATTACAATTTTCTAGGCCGATTACAATTTTAGCCAATTCCGATTTCATTTTTTCATGAATGCACTCATTGATTATCATGCGTCTGAAACGGCTGTAACTCACGAGGTTTCCTTCATGTGCGTTAAGTTTGCACGTGGGATGCTGATGTTGCGCGATGTTAATCATTCAGAGCCCGAGTGAATTTTACATTTGTCAATACCGATCACGTGAAAATCGGCGAATTAGTCCGGTCACCAGCTGACCAATCGGTGCATCTCTAAAAGATTAGCATTAAAAGTATAGTGTTCAGATAGGCTGTGCGACAAATTATTATAATGCTATTTCATAACAATACTCATAATAGTATAAATATTTGTACGGTTTTAACGTTTTTTTCCCGCTTTTTTTTTTTCTTCCAACTTGCTGCGGCCCCCACTTTGAAAACCAATGCTTTTTTGGAAGGTCACCAAATCCCGTCAGCATAACCTCATTAAAGGGACAGTTCACTTTGAAATTAATTTTTGATATGTTTTAGCTTACCTCAAGGGCATCCAAGATGTATGTGTCTTTGTTTCCGCAGTAGTTTCAATTTTGATATTTTTAGGTCAAACCGTTCTTGTCTGTCAGTTATATAATGCAGATGGTCACCACCTCAAAGAGCATGCACAGAGAAGTCCAAATTAAACATGATTTAATGACTCGTAAATGTAAGTACACATTGATGGCCTAAGACACGAAACGAGCGGTTTGTATGAGAAAACGAACAGTATTTATATCGTTTTTACCTCTTGTAACCACAGCCACATCCAAGTGATCTGAGGGCGCGGGCGCTTCGGTCTGTGCGTTACAAGAGGTAAAAACGATATAAATACTGTTCGTTTTCTCACACAAACCGCTCGATTCGTGTCTTAAGCCATCAATGTGTACTTACATTTACGAGTCATTAAATCATGTTTAATTTGGACTTCTCTGTGCATGCTCTTTGAGGTGGTGACCATAGACCTGCATTATATGACTGACAGACAAGAACGGTTTGACCTAAAAATATCATAATTGAAACTACTGCGGAAACAAAGACACCTACATCTTGGATGCCCTTGAGGTAAGCTAAAACATATCAAAAATTTATTTCAAAGTGAACTATCCCTTTAATACTCATGAGCAACAAATTCCCATAGGAAGCATAACCTTAGTTTTTTTTTTTTTTTTTTTTTTTTTTACATAACCTTAGAAGTACGTACAGAAATATTTGGAAGGTACAAAGAGAACTAATTTAATAGCCAACTACAATATGAAAAAAAAAAAACGCCTACATCGGAATGGCACAATTAATGACCTTCGCCTTTGCCATAGTAAGATTCAATCTTTTCTCGCCGGTGTCTATTCTCAGTAAACTGTTCTTGGATCTGTTATGTTGGAAACAATTAGGTGGAAGTGACGCAAGCTGAGGAGGGTGGAGTTGCGGCATGTGTGTGTGTTCGCTACAGCTGAATTGAAACGAATACATGGAGCGCTCGTGTAGAAATACGATACATGACAGCGGCTCTGCTTAAAAGAAGTCATCATTATCCTAGAGAGTTCAGAAACGACACAAGCGATGACAGTGCGCGTCTTCCAACAAGAAAAGACCACGGCTGTATTATGGTTTTGACATTTATTTAGTTTTATAATTTGTAATACTTCTCCTCCCATTTCAGAAGCTCATTACTGTTTGGAATATTTGTGTAGGCTAAATGACTATCTCTAAAATAATCGAAGTGGAGGAGCCACAATTGGGGGACTGTAATATGAAAAAAGAAGCATTCGATTTATTAGGGTTTGTTCCGCAAAAAGATATTGTTTACAACGAACTTCTGCCTTACAAGGACAAACTAGACGAAGAGTCCAATGAAATTTTGGCACAGATCAAAGGAAACCTAGGCCGAGCCGTCCAACTCAGAGAGATATGGCCAGGTGTCTTGTTCTGGACGAGGAAACTTTCCACGTAAGTATTAAGGAGGCATTAGCTCATCAAACATTATCCAGGAATCATCCTGATAGTTTGTTCTGCCGACCAAATTAAATTGTGGAGTTGTACCTATAGTCTATGTATGATCATGAATCATAAATAGGGCCTACCCTTAACCTTAATATCATAAACAGGAAATGTGATGTTCTGTAAGCAGCTGTATTTAGAGTTACGAGAACACCGAACGACCCCTTTGTATTTCGTAGGATAAAGCAGACTAGGGTAAAAATATCTCCCTTGCGTTTTAAATAGAGCGCTAATCAGAGTGCGCGTTGACTGCTGATGCGCATGCGTAGTCAACTTTGTTTCACTTGCGTCATTGTTCAAACAAACTTAGAAGAACATTCAATTTGAACACTTTGCAAGATTTTAACTGCGTATATGATAAAACCATTACCTTGAGTTATTTAGGTTTAAGTTGTTTTTAAAAGATAACCCATTGTTGACAAATACAATCAGCTTTGGCAACAACGTTATGTTTTGGTGTTAAAAGTATATGGAGTTACCTGTTTGAGCCTTCATTTCAGTGAGGAAATGACTGGTGTCAAGCCATATTTTGTCAGTGATTGCAAAATGGCTTGTTGGTCATGTTTTAGCCACTCAGTGCTATTTTAAGAGCACAACAAGCACAGACTGTCACTGATGTCAGACTGCGTGTGACTAGATGCAATACTCATCTGTAAACAGTAAACATTCAGAGAAATATTGTTCTCAATGTCATCCAAATCATTGAGTAAGCCAAGAGATCATATTGTTCCTCACTTAATCTATGCATGGATCTCCAGATTGCCTGTCTTTTTAAGAATGCACGGTAGGGTTGCCACCTGTCCCGGTTTTACCGGGATTGTCCTTCTTTTTAATAACCTGTCCCGGGAAATTTACGCACTCTCCCGGGACACTGAATGTCCCGGTTTTCGAAAGGCTACGTGAATATGTATGTTCAAACTGTGTAGCGCGCGCAACGGCAGAGAGCGAGAGACCTTGCGTGTGTGTGCTAGTGTGAGTCGAGTCTGCCTCAAGAAGCGCATAAGAAGCGCATGTAATCTGAGTGTGGAGCGCGCTTGCTGCACGAGGCGCGGGCGCGAGCACTTCCGTTTTTCTATCAACAGTGGAAACAACTTAAAATAGGCCTACTACTCTATCATTTCTGGTCATAGAAAATAAACATCATTCGCAACAATACATCATTCGCAACTACTTTTATTTGTGTAAACTCACAATAACAAGAAAACGTTGTGCTTTTGTAAAATAAAATAAAACAATCAGTCGCGCTCTTTTATGGTCTCCGTGAACTGGATCGCGTCTCAAAATAAACAAGCCCATAGGCTAAAGCTTGAAATGTCCACTTTTAAACGAACAAATTCGAATCAAAAGAAAATACAGTCTGATTATGTAATCCATATGAATTTCTTCTCTAAAGGCGCATCTGCTTTACAGCGGAGATGGAGATATGTTGCAGCCGATTTAGAAAATACTAGTTTATTAATAAACAATTAAAATGCCTCGTTACTTTTTCAGAAACATTTATAATAGCCTATAAATCATCTATAGCCTTAGAAATATAGTGTTTGGCCTTAGAAAACCATTTTATCCATATAATTTGTGAATATTTTAAATGCTTATTAAAGGGGCAAAAAAAAAATCATGAACAAAAATCTGAAAATACGCGAATATAGGATATATTTTTGCGCAGCATTTGGTGTATAGGCGGGCCTACAGTTAAAATTTAAATTTTGGTGTTCAACCGTTCATTTTTGGTCTTCAAACACCCCCCCCCCCCCCCCCCCCAGTTGGGCGGGTAATATGTCCCGGTTTTTTATCAGACATAGGTGGCAACCCTAATGCACGGTATGCCCATGTTTTGGAGATGTCCTAGGTAGAGTCAGTAAGCTAGTTGTCTCCCAAATGACGCACTCAATCTCTAAACACTATGTAGCCTACTCATTCAGCATCGGAGTCTGATCGCCCCTGCCCCTCCGCTACGTAAAAGGGATAGTTCACCCAAAAACGAAAATGTTGTCATTATACTCACCCTCAAGTTGTTCTACTCGCACTATTTATACTACAAAATAGAATCGTGCATAAGTATGCAAATTGCGACACACATAGTAGTGTTTGTGTTAGAAATTGTCACTATGTGCACTTAGGTGTTTAGGACATGGCTTTATTTATCACTGCCAGTCCAGAGGGTATCCTCACAAAACCCTCTTGGTAAGGTATTGGCATTGCACAGATACACAGATACTAGGTCTGGCCTAGATTATTCGATTGTGTCAGGTCAGCCATGAGTCCACTTCCTTTTCATTGGAAAGCAAGCTTGGACAGCTTGACCTAAATCTTCTAATTAAAGTGATTTACTTGGGTATCACATGTTGCTTTTATGTTCATATTTTAACATGGAGCAATTGAAAACGCATCTGAATGGAATCATTTTTAGGGCAATCTAAATTCGTTTAGATTTTATACATAGATGCACATCGTTGATGGTCTAACATGACTACACCAATCAGCACAAGGTCAGCACAATAACACTGTCAGTTCTAAAACTGATAATAACCACCAATCTGTTTCATATCATACATCTCACCATCATAATGTTTAATATCAGAGAGAGACACAATATAGTTTGAATAAAGTGGTACTTTTTTAAACCCCACAATACTTCCTTGTCCTTCAGGTACATGCGATTATATGGAAGGAAGTTCAGCAAAGAGGACCATGTGCTTTTCGTCAAGCTGCTGTACGAGCTGGTCACCATCCCCAAACTGGAGATCAGTTTGATGCAGAACTTTGCCCGTCTCCTCATCACCCTTCTGAAGTAAGATTGACTTTGTTTATGCCCTCACGGCCCTGACATCAACACTGGAGGCTCAGAGATTGTCACTGTGTGGGGCGTTTCTGTAGTAGGCCTAGTTTGCAAACTATTTAGCCTAGCCATAAAGATTAATTATCCATCCATCCATCACAATACTTCAATAATTAAAATAAACAATTTGACATATTATGTAGCCATGTAATAATTGATTCTTCACCTCACATCAATGCAATTATGACTGGACCCTCACAGATTTGTAATCGCAGAGTGGCAGAACAGCTCTTGAGATATATGAGAATATCCACCGGTCCCTATGACACAAACCATATGAAGAAAATCATCTTGATTACCGGTAAATGGTTTTGTCTTTCAGGAAGAAGGAGCTGCTTTCAAGAGAGGACATTGAATTGCCATGGCGACCCTTGTATGAGTTGCAGGACAGGATCCTGTACTCAAAGACCGAGCACCTCGGCCTAAACTGGTTTCCCAGGTACATGCATATCTCATCAGAGGCGTTATAAAAAGAGGATTAAAGCAGTGATAACTTGATCTTAACATTTTAAAAATCTCTATTCAATAAAACGGATCAAATAAATGTGCTTATATAGTTACCCTAATAACTTCCATCCCAGCTTTGGTTTTGGATGTCTGTCACAGGGAATTTGCACACGTCTTAGAACTGGTGCTGATGTTGAAAATCTCATAAAAATGTTGTCTGAGTAGACAGGAAGTGCTGAGTGTGCCTGTCTTTTTATCTCCCCTCATGTTCAGTTCTCTGCGGCCACGCTCTTCCTCTAAACACATTCTCGTTAAACTTGCTCAGAGGTGGTAAGGACCATGTTATTTTATGTTAATATTTAAAGGTGCTCTTAATAATTTTTTTGCACTCAATGTTTCGCTGGCTCTCATTTCGTCCCAGTGGTCTTTGACTTTATACTCGCTTTGTTTGTCTTTAAATCTGTTGCTGTGGATGCATGACATTTTTGCTGGTGCACAATAACAACGTCTGTTTGTCTTTTTTGTTCCTTGTTGATCATCAATGCATATTCTGCATCTCATACTATACACATACATGAAATGGATGTTTTTTGATTTATTAAAAATTAAGTTTCACAAGGGGACAACTGAAGGATTATACTTTGAGCTGTTCACATCCTTTACTTTTTGGAAATTTTAGTTTGTTGAAATACTGAATTATGCCAAATAATTGAATTATGCCAAAATGGTTCCATGTCTGACTTATATTTTCAGATATGTTTGACCTATCCTGTATTATTAAGACGTTAGTAATTTCCCTAACATACAATACCAAACAGGAAAAAAAATGATAGATTACTTAGGTTTTTTGTAATTTAATTCTGAAATGTGTTTAAAACAACATAAAATAATAATAATATTCGATTGTCATCGAAATGAGATGCATGTCACATTGCACGAAAAAAAATGACTGGCACCCCGACACAGGCTGTTGGACTATTGCTGCTCTCACACTATTCAATAACACTCTGTTGCTCAATTGGAATTCCCTAGCCAACACTGAACACGGCGTATTGTACGTTGTTCCTGAGTGCTGAGCGTGTTTGTAGCGTCTGTTTCCCCTATGCTCTTCAATGCAGACATCTGATACTCCAGTATCCTTGTTGGCTCCCTCTACTTGGGCTGCAGCATTGAATCCCTACTGAGGATCACATTCTTTCCTCTGAATGAGTCCAGAGGTGAAAGATTACTATGGCCTATTTCAAAACTAAGGTCCTCAGGTTCAGAGGCCCTGTCTGGGTGTCGCATATCTGCAATTTTTTGGTGACACTCACATGCTTTTTACATTTGTTTAGCTGTGTGATTTTTATGGCGCATGTGTTTGATGGGTTTCATGCAAGTGGTGAATGTGATTTGATGTTTTGTTATTGAAGAATAGAATTTCCTGAAATAACCCCTCCATTTTTAGATGCTCGCGATAAGGGGGTTCATAAAACTTTAAAATAGCTTTGCTGACCAGCTTTTAAGCAGCATATAGGTTACAGATGGACAATCAGCCTAATAAAAGCTCTACTTCCCAAAAGTTCCTCTACCGCGCTAGACTCATCCCCACCGTTGGGGGTTTATAACAGGAGACTGAGGAGTTTTTGTAATGCATGAATGGGTCTAACAAGCACTAGTGTGTTGGTTTTGTTTATTGTAGAATTGTTTGCATGGAATTAAAGTGTTATTGTATCTAGTGTTGGACACTTTCAAGTTTTTCTTCCATTTGCAGCTCAGTGGAAGGAGTTCTGAAGGCCTTAATCAAGAACTGCAGGCCGTAAGTACTTGCATATCTTCAGAGGTGTAAAGAGTACCCGGAAACCATACTTGAGTAGTACAGATAGGCCTATCCTACAGCAAAAATGACTTAATTTCAAGTCACAAATTCCAATACGACTTAAGTAAAAGTCTTAGAGTATCTGATTTTAACAGTACTTAAGTATTTTACTCGTACTGAATGTAGGCTCAAAGATGCGCTTAAGATACATGCCAGTAAAAAACAAGAAACGGTGTAATTGCATAACTCTTCACAAATTAATATAAAAAAAAATGTAGTCAAGTAGAGGCTAAAATTTGCCAATATCTTTGATACTCAGTAAAACTACAAAGTAGGCAAAAATGTGCTTATGTACAGTAACTAATTACATTTACTCAAATACTCGTTATGCCAGACATGCACTACCAATCAGTATTTTGGGAATCTTCAGAAATGAGACTTTTCTTTAAATATTAATAAGCACAAAATTATTAACCATCACAACTACTTTCAACATTGATAATAATAAGGGAAGGTTTCTTGAGCACCTAATCAGCATAATATAATTATTTTTGAAGAAATTGTTCTGAAAAATTAGCTTTGCTTATAAATGTAAAGTTTTGATCACTACTTCCTTTACTGTAATTTGAGTTATTTAATAGTTTTCATGTCTTTAGTATATGACGACTAGGTGTGTCCGAGCAGGCGTGTCCGACATTTGACTGGTAGTGTACATAAACTCTGCGCTGCCTGCCAATAGATCTTCAGTTTCTCCCTAGTCATTTAATCCTGTTTAATTCTATTTTAATTTGGCTTTGTTGGAGTTTCCTCTCTCTGAGAGACAGAAGTGTCCCAGGATCAGTGCAATCCGTTCCTTGGCAGGAGGTCAAAAAGGACATCACATACTTCAACAGCAGACTATTAAAATTAGGATAAAATGACATAAAATAATATAAAGTTACACTATTATAAAATAAAGGATAAAGTTACACTGTTTTAATACAGTGAGACAGTGCATGATTGGCTTGTCTCTACTTAAAAACAGTGACACAAAATAGACTCTATGGAAGTTATCTAGGGCCAGTAGATGATCGACAGGATGTCGTGATTCTTGAAGTGGCTTCGTTCATTTTACAAAAGCATATATGTTATCCAGTTAGAGTTTACTTGTTTACTGTAAAGAGTTTACTTGTACTGCATACAGTTTAACATGATATTTAGGTACTTTTAAATTCATATGTAATAAATACACACACACACATATATATATATATATATTAAAGTCCCCATGAATTCAAAATTGACCATACTTACTTTGTTTGCCTAAATTGATCGTTTTGTGGTGAACAATTCATCCATGCAAGTCAATCCACACAAAAAAATGTTTTGGCTTTGTAATCTTTAATCAAAATCTGAAATTTCCCCTCCCCTCTGCGTTGGAGGACCTTGCCTGATGACGTAGGTTTCACGGTTTGGGCGTCTTCTTAACATCCGTAATCACGCCCCTCCAACTGACAGTAGACAGGATGAATGAAAACACCTACTTTTCTAGATCCAATCAGGTGCTAGTTGAGAAAAAAGCCACGCCCACTATTTTGCCTCATTTAGTATTCCGTTTCTCTCGGAAATACGTCACAACACTGGAGAAAAGTCGTTTGCAACTTCCGGTTCACGGGGACTTTAAAGAGAAACATCACAAAGTTTTAGTATTGTTATATGTGTGCATAACATTTGAGGTGTCAGCAACAACAAAATCCTCCTCTGTCTGTCTGTGTTTGTATGCATGCAGTTATTTCCCAGAATCAGCAACACAGGAGATGCTGGATGAGTGGAAACCTCTGATGTGCCCTTTTGACGTGAGCATGCAGAAGGCGATGGGATATTTTGAGCTCTTCCTGCCCACCACACTCCCCCCAGAGCTGCATGATAAGGGCTTCAAGTGAGCACTGTCTGAACCTTATTATCACACACTTTGAGTCCTTGCACAGTCAGTCCTATGGCTATTAGTCTTTCTGCTAGACTTGAAATCATATGTAGAAAAGATTCATTTAGCACACACACCCTATCATTCGAAAGCTTGGGGTCAGTAAGGCTCTAATGTACTCCGAAGCTACATTTATTTAATCACAAATACAGTAACGGTAATACTGTAAAAAAAAAAATTATATATATTTTTATATATATATATATTTTTTTCATATATATATATATATTGTATTTAAAATAACTGTTTTCTATTGTAATATATGTTTTAATAGGTAATTTATTTCTATGATGGCAAAGCTGAATTTTCAACAATTACTGTACATAACTGTACAATACGTAACTGTCATACTTCCAATACAAATAATATACTTAAAAAGTTAAAAATACACTAAAATACCTTTATTTGAATTATGTGTTTCCACAGACTTTGGTTTGACGAGTTGATAAGCCTGTGGGTGTCGGTGCAGAACCTTCCAAGCTGGGAAGTGGTATGATTGTCTCACTATCGAAGTTAACTCTGTGGATTTCTCTTTCACAACCTCATTGATTCGTTACATTAGTGTTAACCCGATTTCGTCTGTTCCAGAATCTTGTCACTCTTTTTGCACGACTGGCAAATGACAACATTGGTTACATAGATTGGGACCCTTATATACCAAAGGTGAGGACATCGCTCCAAAATTTTAGTCCGCTGTCTGTTTTTAGTAACAGGTTTTTTGCTTAAGTGATTTTCATGTACACATTAAGCCATTAAATCCAGAGCTAGTTCAGTGTAGCTGGTTATACATGTTGTGTTCTGTGTCTGTTTTCAGATCTTCACCAGGATCTTGAGGAGTCTTAATCTTCCTGTAGGATCCAGTCAGATGCTGGTTTCCAGATATCTGACGAATGCCTATGACATCGGTCATGTGGTCACCTGGATTTCTGCTTTGCTGGTCAGTGTGAAATAAAGGCACATTTCAATGAAAATATGCTATTGAAATACCATCAAGTTATGATGTAATACATTTGCTTTATATTTAATGTGTTTTTAGGGAGGGCCAAGCAAACAGACCCAGACCCAGCTCAGTGGCCTTTTCAGCAGTATCACCTTGTTTTTACACCCTTCGAACCACGGCCGCTGGCTGGTGAGTTACTGCTAGGGATTTCTGATTCTGATATTTATGCTTTATTTCTACTTTATTATAAATAAATGTTATATCAAATTATATATCATATAAAGGCTAAATATGATATAATAGTATTTATAAGTATAAACGAATTAAGAATATGAGAATAAACAAATTCACTGGATTATCTAGACGTTACCACATGATTTTTAAAACCAAGAAGAAAGAGCAAAATGAGTCAGGTTGCTATCCAGATTTTAATCGTCCTCCCAGAATGCTTTAGAAGAGCCTGTAGCTGTGTCCGTTTCAAACACACTGCTGCTATCACCAATACATGCCATTCTTTTTCTGGAAGCATCTCCTCATAGTTTTTGCTTTGTCTGAGGGAGGCATCTAGTTTTCACAGTAAAACCCTGCGAAAGCTTTGTTCTTTTATTGTCGCCACATTGTTGATGAGATGTTCAGTCTGTAGAACATGTGATTTGCTTACAGAAAGGTTCTTCCTTTGATGCAAATTAATTGTGTGATTTGTGGTGGTGGGCATCACAGGGTACAAAACGCTTTATGACAGGAAGGAATGTGTCGAGGCCAACATGCTCACTTGTTGAAATGGGAATCTGAAGTTGAAGTTAATATCCGTCCCTTTGATCAAATGGAATTTTTGACAGTAAATGCTCAGTAGAACTAACATTTTTTTAAACCATCCACTATTCCATGTTTGCTTAATTTATTTTAGGCTTCAATCTGACACTTTGTCTCTTTAGAAAACTAAATGTCATTATTACAGACCCATTACAGATGTGGGTGCTGGATGGAAATTTTGTTCATTAAGTCTGTCTCCCAGTTGTAATAACATCATTGTGGTCAGAGCTCCATTTCCAGGCCATTTCTCCCCAATGATTTCCTTCCTCCTCCCCTTCACTGTAATAAAAAAAAGAAATATATATATATATATGTAATTATTGCATGTAAATATAAGTTCCATAATCAGTCCTGTTCAAAATCCCCACAAAAGTATATTTTTATATTTTTACTTTCTTTTTAATAAATAACTGTTTTTCTTTGCTCTGTCCATCCCCAGATGAAACTCATGAAACTCCTTCAGCGTTTACCTGCCAGCGTTGTGAAACGTCTGCATCGAGAACGTTACCGGACGCCAACGTGGCTGACCCCTGTTCCCGAAAGCCACCTTCTCAGTGAGCAGGACATCACAGACTTTGTGGAGAGCATGAGGGAGCCCGTCCTTCTTGCCATGTTTAGCAAAACCGGCAGTCTGGATGCTGCCCAGGCCCTGCAAAACCTTGCTCTGCTCAGACCCGAGTTGGTCATTCCTCCAGTGCTGGAGAAGTAAGTGTGTCTGTGTGTGTGACGTGTTTGTTTAAAGCACATACTAATGTCTTTTTAAGGTAACAACTTACAATAACATTACAATTAAGACTACATAAATTGATGATAAGCTGATGGGGTGCTTGATCATTATCACATAAAAGCATTTTTTTGGGACCCTTTTCTAATTGAAGGACATATCCCGCCATGGAGACCCTCACTGAGCCTCACCAGCTGACCGCCACTTTAAGCTGTATGATCAGTGTGGCACGGAGCCTGGTGGCCGGGGGCAAGAGTTTTCCAGAGGGCCCCACACACATGCTGCCTCTCCTCATGAGGGCTCTGCCGGGGGTCGACCCCAATGACTTCAGCAAGTGCATGGTGAGAGTCTGTTGTTCAAGACAGTGTTGCTATTAACTAAAACTATAACGGTTGGAAATAAATCTGCAATAAAATATAAATATTAGATGATAAACTAAAAAAATTGAACTGAAATAAATGAGCTTAAATTTAACCATTAAATTAATTAAAAATAAATATAATATAAATTAAAGATAAATAGAAATATAAAAAAATAATAAATAAAAACAAGCACTTAACAAAATTACTCAAACTAAAAGCTAATTTAAATTGTATATAAATAATACTAAAATAAGACTGATTGAAGATAATGGGTGTTTTTTTTTTTTTATGATTATATACTTCCCTGTCCTAAGTAAGAATATTATTAAGTTAAAGTGTAACACTTTTGTGCCAACCAGACACTAAAGTTTCAAGTATTGTGCAGGAAGGATGTCAAAACCCGGAAGACTAATTCACCCCTTGGTTCCCTCGAGATTTTCCTGTGGGGTTTTATAATGGGTTTTTTTTTTTCAATTGAAGACTAAAGTAAAGCCTGTGGTAAAAAAAAAAAAAACTTGCCAATACTTTGGCGTTTTGTTCTACAATGTAAATTACACACACCCATAGCGAAACACAAATTTCGCTTGTCTTGTGGAGGTTTGTATGTTTTCAAATATTGTTTTTATTTTTTTCAGATAACATTCCAGTTATTAGCAACTTTTGTTACTCTTGTGCCATTGGTGGACTGTTCTGCTGCTGTTCAGACAAGAAATGACCTCACGCAGGTCAGATATCCTCCTGTCCTTATATTATTTTTACGTGTCATAGTTCATGTGCGACTCAGTCTTTTCTTTGATTTTACTTTGTGCAGGTGGAAAAAGAGTTGTGTTCTGCCTCTGCAGAGTTTGAGGATTTTGTTCTTCAGTTTATTGATAGGTACAGAACTCAGAGTACCAAATGAACACTGTACCAGTGTTTTTTTTTTTCTTTCTGTATCTTCATTCTCCCTCTTATGTTTGTGTATTTAGGTGTTTTGCACTGATTGACATCAGTACTCTGGAACAGACCCGGGAGGAGATGGAGACGGAGAAAATGACTCATCTCGAGAGTCTGTTGGAGCTGGGCCTGTCCTCCACACTCTACACTATCCTCACACAATGCTCCATGGAAATATTTCAGGTCATTACAAATGTTACAAACATACACATGGAGTTAAAGCTAGTCATAACATACTGTACAGTACCATTCAAAAGTTTTGGGATAGATTTTTTTTTTTTAGGATTCTTTAATGAATAAAACATTCACAAAAGCAGCGTTTATTTGAAACAGAGTTTTTGTATCATAAATGTCTTTACTGTCACTTTTAATCAATTTAATGTGTCCTTCCTGAATCTTACAGACAGAAAAAATATTATAGACCTGAAGTGTATTTCCATAGGGCTGCTACGACTATGTGAGGATACCTGAACATATTTCTTTAATTTTCACAGGTGGCTCTCAAAAAAGTCTTCAACTTTGCCACTACAAACATTTTTGAGACTCACGTTGCTGGACGGATGGTAGCAGACATGTGCCGAGCTGCGACCAAGGTCAGTGTCCTGACCTCAACTCAGACATTCACAGCTGACAGCGTTTCTCAAAAGATGTGGCTGACAATTTCAAATGATTATTCTCCTTTATAGTGTCACCCGGCAGAAGCTCTGAAGCTCTTTTTGCCTCACTGCTGTAATGCCATATTACAAATCTCATCCAGTAAGTTCCACATGGCACATGCACCTAATGTGTTAATGTCAGTATATGGATTGCTACATGTGTTGTGCGTTTCCTGTTAACGTACCATGTTTTCTCAGATGAAGAGGTATTAAATGAAGAGGAGCTGGATAAAGAACTGATGTGGAACCTCCAGATGTTGTCTGAGGTCAGTCACTCGATTCTACAACTCGTAGAGAAGTAGCTGTGTATCTTTGCAAATGCTGAAATCCTAATATAGAAATCTATAGCTAGAAATGTCCATTTTAAAAATATATACAGTATATATATATAAAAAAAATGAAATGTATATTTCAAAATCTATGTAGAATGTAGAATCTCAATTTAGAAATTAAAGAAACTTCAAAACTTTAGGGTCTGTAAGATTATTTAATGTTTTTTTTAAAGAAGTCTCTTATGTTCACCAAGGCTGCATTTATCTGATCAAAATGTAATATTGTTTATTAGTAATATTGTTTATTGTAATAACATTCTAATATGCTGATTTGCTGAAACCATGACCTTTTTTAAGGATTATTTGATGAATATAACAGCATTTATTTAAAATAGTAAATACATGTATAATGTTACAAAGGATTTCTGTCACTTTTGATCATTTTGAATTCATCTTTGCAAAATAAAAATATGAATTTCTTTAAAAGAATAAATCTTGCTGACGCCTAATTTGGGGTAGTGCATAAGCTATCTATACTTGAAGAAGTAAAGCTAAAAATCTAGAAATTAAATTCTAATTATAAATCTATATCTAGAAATTTAGAACTCTTGAAATCTGAAAACTTGATTCTAGATTCTGAGAAACATATCTAGACAGAGATGTATGCGATCACAGTCCTTGTCTTTGTCTGTAGGTGACCCGTGTGGATGGCGATCAACTGCTGCTCTACAGGTCTCAGCTAGTGCAGATTCTTCAGTTGACTCTGCACCTGAAATGTAAGCCGGGCTACAGTCTGGCTTGTAAGCTGCTCTATCACATCCTGCGTTCCTCATCCCTCATCTATCCCAGAGAGTACTGCAGCGTTCCTCATGGTGCCAGGCAGCACACTGACACATACCTACCAATCAAGGTCAGCCTCAAGGGAAAAAAACACTAAACCTCTCATAGTGACTAAGCCTCATCTCTGCCCGGGAAAAAAATCTGTAATCCTGAAGAACACATTTTAAGAGTCCATTTTAAAAATTGTTGCCACACAGTAAGAGTATAGACCATTTGGTATTTGTTAAAAGCATACAGGTAACTTAAACTCAAGTTTAGATTTACCAAGATACAAATGTCAGAGATGTCTACTGTACATAAAACTGATTTGAGATATCATTGAAATCTCTTCTAAAACTCTAGAGAAGATATGCGTTTGATTACTGAGGTCTTTTCTCAGGAGAAATATCTGAGAAACAGAAGGAGATTTAAGTAAGTCTCCATTGCTCCCAATTTACAGTACGGTAATACAAGTGATGTCTAGGAGAAACAATTGAGATAAATCAAATGTAATTTCTGTTTTAATAATAATTTATATTTCAAAGTGCCAAATGTTAGTAAAAATTAATATTCTATAAAATATTATTATTAGGTATAGTCATAAAACAAATTATAGTAGATGACAATGGGACTAAATAATATATTATTTATATATTTAAAAATTCCAAAATGTCCAAATTACCATTCGCAACAACAGAGTGACTGGGAAGTCCCCACTAGGATATTTCTGTTTGCTCCTGTGACCGGGCTTTACTTTTATCCTATCAAATATCTCTGAAGAAGAAGAGATGAGATGTTTGAGTAAATGAACGGATTAGTGGAGCTCCGTCACCCTCTTTAGCATTGGTATGCCTAAGCACCTTTTCTTAGACAGACAGACGTCACTCTTCCTAACTGTCTGACGTCTTAATGCGTGGTTCATTTGAACTTGACTCTGCCTCAGCAGCATTCTCAGAAAATGAGAACTACTCCCCTTGTTTTCAACATTTATGAGAACAAATCAATGAAACAAAATGTTTTTCTTAAAGTGCTCCTATTATGCTATTTTAGAGGTTCCTTTTTTTGTTTTGGAGGTCTCTTACAATAGGTTTACAGGCATCCAAGATGCAATAACACTTTAAATTTCTCATAATATACATTACAGCATCACTTCTTTTCTCACAGTGTCTGAAATGGTTCAATAAAGGATTCAGTCTCTCGAAACCCCTCCTTTCTGAGAGCATACTCTGCTCTGATTGGTCCGATGGCCCACTCTGTTGTGATTTTGTGTCGGAAACGAAACGCCCAATTACCATATCTGAATTTCAGCTCCATTGGCTTCCTCAGCACTTTTCTACACAGTGATAAGAACAGTAACAGTGAAATCAGTTTTTAATTCAAGCCTGAGTTCTGTTTAATTCAAGAGCATGCAAAATGGATTTGCTTTCACTGAAAACAGCGTCTTCTCAACATGTCGACAACTTGAACCAAACTCCTCCATGCCTCAGCTACAGTGTTTAAGGGCGGGTCAAAGTGGATGTTCTTCGCGGGGCAGCCAATGAAGACCATAGGCTGGCATTATGCGAAAGTGTTACAAACCTACGTAGGTTTTTCTAGAAAGTAAGACTGGAATTCCTGGCGACTCATTTCAGGCAGGTCAGAATGGGTGACAATAACTCAATTTATTATGCACTTTTATCTTTGAATATTACAGACCTCATGAAAGGTAATATACAAAAAAAGCGTTATATGGACAGTTTAAAGAAAGATCAATATAAGATAACAAGGATGACATTCAGTAAACTTAATTTAACAAAACAATAGCCACTATTGTCTTCTTCAAAAATCATGTAATGGAAGCTGATATTCCACTAGTTGTCTCTGTCTCTTCTCTGGATCAGGACTGGGGTCGGCCTGGAGACCTGTGGAAGCTGGACATCCAGTGGCACGTACCCAGCACAGAAGAGAAAGAGTTTGTTTTCTACTTGCTGGATCTGCTGTTAAAGCCGGAACTCCAGCGTCTGCAGAAACACACACAGGGAGAACAGGACATGAGCAGGTCAGCTTTGTTTGAATTCATAAAAAAATCTTCTTTATTTTTGTCTTGTGTACCCACACAGCCCCATCAGTAAGTTCCTATTTATCAACACCAAACCAGAAATGTGATCCTTTAAATTCATATTATACTGGACTTTTTTAAAAGGGGGCTGGATGTGTTCAGGTGTTTATTAGGCAAAAATAAATATTTATTTGCAATGATTTAATCCTCGCCAGTACTCGTATTTTTATTTTAATTTTCAAAATGTTTCTAATACCCCCGGACCCTTGGTAGACATACCATGTTTCACTGATTTACAGAAGTCAGAGACTATTATTCAAGAATGATTAGATGTTTTTGTTTCTTTCATGGACAAATGTTATTTGATGCC
Source organism: Rhinichthys klamathensis goyatoka (assembly GCF_029890125.1). Taxonomy (NCBI): domain Eukaryota; kingdom Metazoa; phylum Chordata; class Actinopteri; order Cypriniformes; family Leuciscidae; genus Rhinichthys; species Rhinichthys klamathensis. Next base: position 2,458,514 of record NW_026606652.1, on the reverse strand, counting down.
ATTGATCCACAAAAAAGAACATTTTCAAGGAAAAAAGATCAGAGAAAGAATAATTTGCTCTACTAATTTGTGTGTTATGTCTCTTTAGGGATGACGTTCTTCAGAGTCTGTCTATTGTTCATAACTGTCTTCTGGGAGCAAGCCCCCTTCTGCCCCCAGTGAATGGAGAACCCGTCCCGGAGCTGTGAGTAACACACACAATGTACACTACCGTGCAACGGTTTGGGGTCAGTAAGAATTTTTTTTTTTTTTTAAAGAAATAAATACTTCTAAATGTCCCTTTTGATCAATTTAATGCATAAGTTAAAAAAGATTTCCATTTCAAATAAATGCTGTTCTTCTGAACTTTCTATTCATCAAAGACTATCAACATTGATAATAAGCAATGTTTCTTTAGCATTAAATCGTCATATTAGAATGATTTCTGAAGGATCATGTGACACTGAAGACTAGTAATGATGCTGAAAATTTGGATTTAATACAGTTTAAAATAGATAGCAGCTATTTTAAATTGTAATAATATTTCACAATATTACAGTTTTTACTGATCAAATAAATACAGACTAGTTGAAAATAAGAGACTTTTCAAAAACATAAAAAAATCTTGCTGACCCAAAACATTTGAACGCTAGTGTACTACAGTTAAAAAAAAAAAAAACTCTGCAAACATCTGTGATTTTAGCATTGCATAGATTGTCCAATTATATATGATGCTCTGGTAAACTTCTTTTTAAATATGTTAATTTGGTAATATGTTCAACAACTTTCTAATGCTTCTCATTTAGGATCAACAGTATGGTTCAGCTAAACGAGACAAAAGTGTACACTGGAGTAGACTATGGTAAGTGAGCATTTCCTTGTTTAAAATCAGTGCTGGAGCTATATTGATTAATGAACGAATTGCTTTGCAGTGGATTATATTGATTATTGATTATTGATTGATTGGCAGACCTGTCTAGAGAGAACTACAGAGAGGACATCTGTAAGACAATTAGACCTTTACTACGTAAGTTACTTCAACATACTAAGATACTCAAATACCCTTTCTAGTTTTAAACTTTAAGGTTTTGTTTCCAAACCTCTTAACATCTATAGAGAAATTTAATGAATGATAGTTCTTACATATTGAGTGAAATAAAAGCTGTTTTGATTTATTATGCATCTATACAGACTACACACTAGAGCACTCAGAAGACGACATCAAATCCCTCTTCTCCATTATAAAGGTGAACCACAACACTGTCAGGTTTTCTCCAACATTTGTGTGTGTGTAATATGCATGTGATATTTATTTTATTGATAATAAGCATTGGCGTGAACAATGCTTGGTGTTCTCTCAATAGATCATCAATGACCTGCTCCACTTTAAAGGCTCACACAAACATGAGTTCGACTCCCGCTGGAAGAGTTTCAGTCTGATTAAGAGGTCTATGGAGAACAAGGTGAGACACATTTAACGTCCGTCTTCTCTATATTTGACAAGTAGTATACTGACACTCTCTCTTCTCTCCAGCTTCACGGCAGTAAACAGCACATTAGAGCTCTACTCATAGACAGAGTCATGCTGCAACATGAGGTAACTCATAATAATAATTAAATTCTAATCTTAATATATTTTATAGAGCATTTGGGTGAATCTTATGAAACCTGTCAAGAAAATTGCTGGGTTATTTTTTCAATAAAATAACTTTTATTTCAATTACTATTTTGTATGTTTTATATAACTACCGTTCAAAAGATTGAGGTTTTTGAAAAGTTTTTTATGCTCACCAAAGCTGTTTTTTTTTGTATGATAAAATACAGTAATATTTTTCAATATATCATTACAAAATAACTCTTTTAATATATTTTAAAATGTAATTTATTCCTGTGATGGTAAAGATGATTTTTTTAGCACTCGTTACTCCAGTCTTCAGTGTCACATGATCCTTCAGAAATCATTCTAATATGCTGATTTGATGCTCAAGAAACATTACATGGTATTATTAATGTTCAAATCAGTTGCACTGCTGTTTTTTAACCTTCTATTCATCAAAGAATCCTGAAAAAATAATCCACATTAAGCATTTATTTTAAATAGAAATATTTGTTGTAATATTTGTCCTCACTGTCAGTTTTGATCCCCTTAGTGCAACCTTGCGGAATAAAGTATTAATTTTTTTAAAGAAATTAATACTTTTCTTAAAAAAAAAAAAACCTTTAGATTTTAGGGTAAAATGCATGACCTGGACAGGTTTTGTATAAGAGGAATGCTTTATAATATGTATAACTTACCTCCCATTAGATAAACATGTATCTTAAAGACTTCACCATGTTATGATTTCAGTAGTTTTGAGTGTGTTTATGCCTGTTTGTGTTTCAGTTAAGAAATCTGACCATAGATGGGTGTAGCTACAGATATGTTCATCAGGACCTGATGAAGGACCTGCTCAGACTGTCCACCAGCAGATACAGTCAGGTATGACAACACCATACACAAACACACACACTTATGCATTCACATTCAAACGCAATGAATGCAACATGAATAGCCTCTGTCTCTTACCTCAGGTGAGGAGTAAAGCTCAGAATGCGCTGTTCACAGCATTGGCAACCTACAACTTCTGCTGCAGAGACATCATCCCTGCGGTGCTAGAGTACCTGGACCCAGACCGCACTGATGTCACCCAGCAGCAATTCAAAGTAGATCTCTCATAATGTTTACACCCTGAAAGAAACTAAAACTCTTTTCTCTATCTGTTGATATTCTACAGCTACGATAAACTGAATAGGATCATACTTGATCTGTCTTTCTTACTCTTCTCCAGGGTGCCTTGTACTGTCTGTTAGGGAACCACTCTGGGGTCTGTCTTGCTACCCTGCAGTACTGGGACTGCATCGCTCTGACATGGCCTGCCGTCGTTCGTTCTGGCATGAGCCCCTCCATGTCTCTGGAGAAGCCTTCAATCGTGCGGCTCTTCGATGACCTGGCCGACAAGATCCACCGCCAGTACGAGACCATCGGTTTTGACTTTTCTGTGAGTTCAGCAAAAAGCAGCCTTAATGAATGAGATGCATAAACTGAATTATAAATAAAGGCTTTCCTTTTACTTAAAGCTGTTAACATATTAACATATAAATTAAAAACTTGAAATGCTAATGTGTTTGTTGACATTGCTCACCTCAGCTTGACCTTTTTCTTTCTATACAAACTCTATTTTTCTTGTGACATGTGTATCTTTACACTTTTCTCTTTCGTTTTGTATTCAGATTCCGGAGAGTTGTGTGGATGTTGCCCTAAAAATTATGAAATCCAGTAATCCAGAACCGACCCCACGTGACGCTTCTGAACAGGAGGAAATGGAGGGAAGAAAGAGACAGGAACAGAAAAACAAAGACTCAGTGCAGTGAGTAAATGCTTAAAAACTGCATACAAATATGCTTCACAAGTTTATATCCGGTTAAGTGGTGGATATACTCACAAACTGAGTTATTTTTTTATTTGATCAATCCTAACAGGAAGTATGAGAATCTAGTGGTGGATCTTTTGGACTGCCTTTACGACCGAAACATGTACGTCTATTCACTGTGTCTGGTTAGAATGAACAGCACTTTTACTAGGTTTACAGGAATAGTTATGCTAAAATATTGTATTATTCTTTATTTTGCTGTTATTGAAATTGTTCTTTGTGATTGCAGTCTCTGAATTATTTGTAAGGATTACAAAAGACTGGATGGTAATGGAAGTTCCTTGGTCCTATGCTTGTTTATTTTGCAGCCCCTGGAAGTTTGAGCAGATAGCGATCGGCTTCCTCTCTCTGATGCTGAGAGATGACCAGCCCTTGCCTTCCTCTGCAGTCCTCTTTTTCATTGAGAGCCTGAACCACGACTCTCTCTTAGTTCGCAATGTGCGTTTGTGTGTGCATTCTGTCAAAATTATACTTCAGAACATATCTGTGAAAGCAATCAAAAACATGTTTCTTCTTGTTTTGTGCTATTTATTGCTCAGGGTGCAATATCAGCAGTGAGTGGAATTCTAAAGCAGCTCAAGAGACCTCACAAGAAAGTGGCAGTGAATCCCTACGACATTTCTGAACTCAAAACCTCTCTTCAGTCACGTGAGTACACTAACCGTACAGTAAGAAGTGAGTATATACAGTAGGTAGTCAACCAAAAGGCCTATTACTGCCACGTGTACCGCCGCTGCTAGACAGCAGCGTTAAATACAACCTAGTCACATGTGGCACTAGTTCACGAAATCAAATCCAGGAGATGCAAAGGGATGGTTTGCAACATTGCTCAGTAATTGTGACATTTTTACATGTAAATGAAGATAAAATAATTAAATAAATTACTGGTAATAATAATATTAACTGTAATAAAATATAGTATTACACCATTTGATCTTGGCTAATCATATAAGTGCTTAATGTCCCAGCTATTAAAACTATGGTTATAGCGCCACTTGCGGTCAATATCTGAGATTTGTGATTTCCTGTTCTTCATGTAGGTGATGGTAAAGCTCTAGGTTCTCTGTTGGTGGGAGACAGGCCCGATAACCAGTGGCTGCAGTATGACAGCAGCAGGTTGCCGCTCTCCCAACAGGACTGGGATGAATGTTGCTTCATTGAGAAAACCCACTGGGGTTATTCCACATGGCCACGGTACACACACAGTGCTTAAAGGAAGAGTTTACCCACACATGGAAAATAACTGTTTGCTGTTATTATAATTTTTTTCTGTGGAACACAAAAGAGGAAGTTTTGACTCACTACACAGCTCTTTTCCATACATCAACAGTTCATAGAGGCTGTCAAGCTCCAAAAAACATGACTCATTCACCATATTTCACATCTTCCAAAGCCAAACATAATAGCTTTGTGCGAGGAACATAAAGAAAATTAAAGGATGTTAATGAATTTTCCGTCTGCAAAGTTCTGAATAAGGCCTGAAACCATTCTGAACCCAAAGGATCTCCCTTTTTATAATATATTATTTTTAACAAATATTTTTGAAAGAAGTCTCTTCTGCTCACCAAGGCTGCATTTATTTGATAAAAAAAATACAGTAAAACCGTAATATTCTAAAATATAATTACAATTTAAAGTCTTCAGTCACATAATCCTTTTTTTTTATTCAGGACTGGATTGAAAGTTCTAAAGAACTTAATTTTTCTTTTGTAACATGATGAATGACTTTACTGATACTTTTGATTAATTTATCCTTTTCATCCTTAAATGTATCCTTTTAATCCAAAACTGAATAAAAGTTTTAAATTTCTTTTAAAATAAAAATCTTACTGACCCCAAACTTTTGAATGGTAGTGTATAATATAAAACACATTTTGTGCTGATCTTCAAAAGGTAGACAAAACAACTGCTAAATATGGTATTATTTTGTTTCTTTTTTTTTAGGAGCCTGATGCTCTATGCCCCTCCTGAGCAACAGCCCAAACAGGGCAAAACAAGAGAAGAGATGAATGAGGTATACTCAATTTCAATTCTAGTAACATCTAAACCCAACCAAGTTCTGTTCCTCAAAACTCAAAATATGCTTGTACCACCTCATAATTTCAGGATTTTTATATTTCAGTCTGTCTTTTTTGTTTAGGTTCGTTTATGCCTGTTTTTTGTTGTTGTAGAGTGAACGGATCATATATGATCATTTCTCAGACCAGCTGTTCGTCGATCAGTTCATCCACTATTTGTCTCTGGAGGACAGGAAGGGGAATGATAAATTCAGCCCACGGCGATTTTGCCTCTTTAAGGTGAGAGTATTTAGACGCACGTCTACAGTCTGTTTTTCAAACCCAATGAAATGTAGACTGTAGAAGTCTATTAGCCAGGTTTTCAGGCTAGTTCAAACCAATTTGGTTCTATATCTGAGTGGCATCCAAACAATCACCATCCTCCAAATTAAAAATGATTGATCGCTTGCATCATAAAAATGTCTTGTGTTGTAAAAGGGGCTTTTCCGGAACTTTGATGATGCCTTCCTGCCCTTGCTGAAGCCTCATATGGAGCGTCTGGTTGAGGATACCCATGAAAGCACCCAGCGCTGTGTGGCGGAGATCACCTCTGGGCTCATCAGGGGCTCCAAACACTGGAGCTACAGCAAGGTATTTGCACACATGTGCATTTCAACAAATTAAGAGTCCTCAACATCAGCATTGTTACACATCTGAACACTTGGGTCTCAACTGTTTGGACCAGAATGATGGTGTAAACACCTTTGCTTGAGTCTGTATATGTGTGTTTGTGTGTTTCAGGTGGAAAAACTGTGGGCTCTGCTATGTCCACTCCTCCGTAAAGCTCTCTCCAATATCACCATAGAGACGTATGCGGACTGGGGCACCTGCATTGCCACTGCCTGCGTAAGGATATTTTTGACCATGAACTTGTCTTTTATTAGGATGTATGATTATTGGTATGCCTCGCATCTCTGGGTTTTGGGAAAAATATTTGCAAAAATATAGGTACCAATTCAAATTGTGGACAGTTTTGGGTAAGTTACTCTAAAAGAGTAATTAATTACTAGCTACTAATTACATCTTCACCAGTGTAATTATATTACTGTACTAATAATTACTCTCTCTTAAGTGTTGCATTACAAATCCAATATCAACCTCGACCGGTTGAACAATACAAGGATAGACATGAAACTGAAATAAATAATATAAAATTGCAAAAATAATTTTTGAACTGACCAAAGTATTTAAAGTGAGAAAGTTACATAAAAAAACCCAACATTTTAAACATTACATGTTAAATTTTTATGTTAAATCCAATATTGTTTTATATGTAGTTGTTCTATAGTATGTACCGTATTTAATGCACTTACATAAGAAGTAAATGTCATTTAATTACAGAAACATTAAGAGTAATCCCTTACTTTACTTTTTCAAGGGAAAAGTAATTAAATTACAGTAATTAATTACTTGGTAAAGTATTACACCCAACACTGATTGTGGATTAAATTTGATCTCATATTCTAGTATAAATGAGGCTAATGACCAGGCAATCTGTGGATTTACTCTACTATTCAAAAGTTCAGCGTCAGTAAGTTTTATTTTTATTTTTAAAGAATAAACATTTTTCAACATGGATGCATTAAATTGAAAATGACAGTAAATACTTTTATAATGTTACAAAAGATTTCTTTTTCAAATAAATGCTGCTCTTTTGAACTTTTTTATTTATATAAGAATCTTGAAAAAAAAAATACTAAGCAGAAAAAGAAGGAAAACCTTCTATTCATCAAAGAATCCTAAAAAATGTTTCCACAAAATATTAAACGGCACAACCTTTTTCCCCAACATTAATAATACTTAATGATTTGATGCTCAAGAAACATTTATTTTGAATAATTTCTGAAGGATCATGTGACACTGAAGACTGGAATAACGATGCTGACGTTTTATCTTTGCCATCACAGGAATAAATGACATTTTAAAATATATTAAATTAGAAACTGTTATTTTAAATCGAAATAATATTTCGTAATATTACTGTTTTTACTGTATTTTTGATCAAATAAATGCAGCATTGGTGAGTATAAGACTTAATGCAAAAACATTAATAAGTCTTACCTTCCCAAAACTTTTAAACAGTAGTTTATGCTTTCATATTTTCCCAGCCGAATTATTCCTTGTGTACGTGTGTGTTGTACAGGAGAGCCGAGACCCACGAAAGCTCCACTGGCTGTTTGAGTTGCTGATGGAATCACCGGTCACAGGAAAAGGAGGCTCGCTTGTGGACGCCTGGTATGACATCACTGTCACACACTTCATCTTCTGAAAGCTGAATGCTATGGTTTAAATAGGGGAAACGATCACTGTGACTTCTATATATTTCATTGTCTAAGTTTGTCATTTATATAGACTCAATGTCATCTCTGTCTTTCAGCCGTCTGTATGTGCTGCAGGGAGGTCTTGCTCAGCAGCAGTGGAGAGTCCCAGAGCTGCTTCACAGGTTACTACAGTACCTCGAGCCCAAGCTCACTCAGGTCTACAAGAACGTACGCGAACGCATCGGCAGGTGTGTGCTTGAACACAAAAAACACATCAACATTATACATGTTCACGTTTAGTCTTTTCAGAGCTGCTCTTCTCCTATCTCTCAGTGTGCTCACCTACATCTTCATGATCGATGTGAGCCTGCCACACACTCAGCCCACCACGTCCCCGCGCATCGGAGAGTTCACGGAGCGTGTGCTGGCCAGACTCAAGCCTTTAACCGAGGGCGAGGAGGAGATCCAAAACCACATAGTGGAGGGAAACACGGAGGGAGGTCAAGATGAGAGGACACAGGCCATCAGATTACTCAAAACTGGTGTATACCTTTCTGTTTGTGTTTGAACAAGTGTGCAGAAGTGCCAGGGCTATTTGGGGTAACAGTGTTTTCTGTTTGTTTTAGTGTTGAAGTGGTTGATGACCAGCACTGGACGCTCCCTCTCTTCTGCTGTCCCGGAACAGCTGCGTCTCCTCCCTCTCCTCTTCAAAGTGAGTCCGAGTTTTGTCTGTAATTTAGTTCACTGTCTGCAAGTCTTGTGTTTTAAAGCCCGTCTCGCACTCTCTCTCTAGATTGCTCCTGTGGAGAATGACGACAGCTACGATGAGATGAAGAGAGACGCTAAGACATGTCTGTCTCTCATGTCCCAGGGGCTGCTGTACTCAGAACAGATCCCACAAGTCCTCAGTGCACTTGAAGAGGTGACTGTCAGTGTCCATAAGGCACACACACTCAGCACATACAGTATGAGTCATTTGTGAATGTGAGGGTTTAATGTGTGATTTGACCAGCTGATGGCACTGTTTGTTACAGATCTCAAGGAGCAGCTCGTGGCACGCACGTTACACCGTTCTCACCTACCTGCAGGTTATGGTCTTCTACAATCTTTTCACTTTCCTCAGTGATGCCCTGGCTGTCGGTGACGTGAGAGCTCTGGTACTACACCTGCTACAGGATGAACAACTAGAGGTGTGTGGATAAATTTGCACACTGATATACGCACATACATTACAGTTTGTTTCACTATTTCTGAGGTCTAGTTGCAACTCTGGCTCCTTGTTTCTGGTGGGGTACAGTCAGTGGTGGAGGAAGTACTGAATCTCAGTACTTAAGTAAAAGTACAAATAACCAGAGACATATTTACTTTAGTGAAAGTAGAAGTACCACAATGACAACCCTACTTAAAGGTGCTCTATGGAACTTTTAGCGGCCTCTAGTGGTGATGTTTCAGATTGCAACAAGAGCGCTCGTGCTCGTGTGCGATCTCAGGAGCGAGCATTCACTACCGGCCACACGGAGACTTTCAACGCAACGGCGAAAGCATCACACAACATGCTGGAAACTCATGTAAACTCCCACTGCAACATTACAATAATAGGCTACTTTTATCAGCTTGACGTTGAACTAATGCTCCATGCTCGTACCATGATAACGTTACATTGACTGCATTTAGCCGACATGTGGTGTTATCTAGCATAGCCTACGGCATTTCACTAACTATTCGTGTATCTTTCACAATCAACAATGTCAACATAGGTGAATGTATAATATGATAACGAAAACGGTTAGTGAACTAGACTGAACAATGTCAGTGTAACAGTAGGAAGTAACATTACTGTACTGAACGTGTCTGGAAATGTTTATACAATATGATAGTGGGATGAATTACGTTATAGCGTAACGATCTATAACGTAGATCTAGTACATAAAACAAGTATCCTAAAGCACCTTTTCTTATCCTGGAACAGTCTTTTGTATTCATTCCATGTCTCATGTAGTTCACCTTGCTATTTCATTTGAGTTTACTAATAATTCAAAAGCTCTGCCGATGTTGATCCGTGTTTTCGATCAGAATCACGTTTGGCCTGACGAGCTTCAGCAGATAAAACTTTGTTTTGTTTTTTATATTTATGTGGAGTTTGTGTTGGAGTCTGTGTTGTGCTGGAGGCAGGAGTTTTTGGGTGTTATCAGACTCCATGTCGTCAGCTGCAGTGCCGTCGCATAGACTGTATATAAGGAGAGAGGCTCGGGAGCGCGCATGCACGTCACATCCGATGGATTTCGCGGTAAATCCGACCCGGAGACTTCACATATAAATATGAATATTGGCCTTCAGAGGTAATAGCAAAACCTGACAAGTGGATCATTGTAATGTGTGATTACAACCCCTTCACACACAGGCAATTAAAAAAAGGATTCATTTTAGAAGAAAAGTTCCATATAGCACCTTTAAGTAAAAAGTACCTGATTTTAAATGTACTCTAAGTATTAAAAGTAAAAGTACTTGCATAACAATTTATCTCTTAATGTCTATATTCTAATGATTAATAAAACAGTTAATCCTAACTCATTCAACCTAATAATCCTATAATGATGGAAAAGCCGTTATTTTTTAAGTTTTTGTCACCATTTCTGAACAAGCTTGCATTTAGGCAATAAACACATCAAGCTTAATTTGACGGGGTTTGGCTGTAAACACGATTAATTTATGGCGTAATTCTGAACCTCTTGGCTTGCCATACTAATCCTAACCAAACGTATAATAGGCTACACATGCACCCCACACCACCTACCCATGCGTATCCTATGCACGTAAAAACAAATTTCCGCATATAAATTGCACGATAAACACACTGCGTGCTATAGAGACATTTAGTGTGACCGGGTTGATATGGCAACCAAACTTCACTGGTGAGACAAACGTGCGACGAACGGACGGTCAGGATGACGTTTTGGCAGGGGAAAACTGATCAGAAAATGTAACGAAAATGTAAGAGAACGTTGTAGAAATGTAGTGGAGTAGAAAGTATAATAATTGCTGCAAAATGTAACAAAGTAAAAGTAATAAGTATGCACTATTGATTCTACTTAAAGTAAAGATATGTGAAAAATGTACTTAAGTAAAGTAACGAAGTATTTGTACTTCGTTACATTCCACCACTGGGTACAGTCAATAATTTCCCACGCCTATTATGAGAGCACAAACTACAATCTTATAAATCAATGGATGAACTTATTCAACAGGACGTTATCTATGACCGCTAATCAGCCGAGAATTAGAATAAAAGCACTTCGCCAATGAAGAAATGCACAATTCCTCATTCGACAAACTTGGCAGGCTTTCATGTCAAGATCTGGCTGTTGATAAATTAAGTGTCATTGTAATTAGCATAAAGAGAGAGTAACATATACACTACCGTTCAAAAGTTTGGGGTCAGTGAGAATTTTATTTTTATTTTTTGGAGGAAAGAAATCAATACTTTTATTTATCAAGGACAGTAAAGACATTTATAATGTTACAAAAGATTCTATTTCAAACAAATGCTGTTCTTTTGAACTTCCTATTCATCAAAGAATCCTAAAAAAAAAAAAAAAAAAAAAACTGTACAACTGACAGACCAACAACTGTTTCAACATTGATAATAATAATAAATGTTTCTTGAGCATCAAATCCTCATATTATACTGATTTTTGAAGGATCATTTGGCACTGAAGACACTGACACTGGTGATGCTGAAAATTCAGCTTTGATCACAGGAATAAATTACACTTTACTATATATTCACACAGAAAACAGCTGATTTACACTGGAATAATATTTAATACTATAACTGATTTTTGTTGTATTTTTAATCAAATAAGCGCAGCCATGGTTAGCAGAAGAGAATTCTTTTAAAAGTATTTAAAATCGTACCGACCCCAAACTTTTGAACGGTAGTGTATATATATATTATTATTATTATTTATTTATTTATTTTTCTAAATTTCTCTTAGATAGTGTATTAATCAGCTGCGTGATTTAATCGTTAAAAGATCATGATCTCGATTCAAATACCCATGCAATATTCTTCCTACAAGACAACGATTCGGCTGTTTCTATTAAACCTTTGACAAGTACGATCACAGTGAACATTCAAATCTGTATCAAAGTATCATTATTTCTGTCACAATAATTCAGATTATCACAGAAGTACTGGGATAAAAGCTTATAGTTCGGATATAAACACTGATGTCTACAGAAGCGATCAAAATAGAGCTTTTGAAAGTAACTTGACGCTTTAAATAAAGATTGTATTGATTAGATCGTTTCACCAGCAAGTGGCTCACAAGTAACTGAATAATTCAATGACATAAATTTAACATTCAAGAGATTCGTTAAAAAAATATGATTTATCCAGTAAATGAGTGATTCATTGAATCATTCATGCAAACCGATTTTCTTCTTTAATAATTCATTCAAATTCATTTAAAAAAAATTGAAATAGACTGCAGCAATTAGCATTTTGTCAGAATCTCTAGTAAAATACATGTTATTTTTAAACAAAATAATTCGTGATTCTCAATTTATCCAGAATCGTGCAGCTCTAACACAAATATTATGACATGCACTGCAAATGTTATGTTTATTTAATAAGTATACATATGTTAATTTGTTTATTATTATAATTTATTTGTATTATTTTTAATGTACTGTTTTACTAGTGTTGACCTTTTTAAAATGTCCTTAAAAGTCTTTTGATCCAATCAACCGTTCAAAGGTGCGGTGTTAGTTAGATTTTTTTGATGAGTACATTAATTTGATCTAAAATGACAGATTTTTTTTTATTTTACAAATAATTCTATTTGAATTGAATGCTTTTATTTTTATTTCAGGATATTTTGATAAATAAAGTTTAAAAGATATCACGTTTTCCACAAAAAATATTAAGAAGCACAATATTAATAATATTCAGAAATGTTTCTTGCGCAGCAACTCAGCATATTAGAATGATTTGAAGGATCGTGTGACACAGAAGACCGGAGTAAGGATGCTGAAAATTCAGCTTTGATCACAGAAATACATTACATTTTAGAATATATTCAAATAGAAAACATTTTTATTGTAAAAGATTGACTTTTCATAGTATGACTATTTTTATCAAATAAATCCAGTTTTTGTTGAGCATAAGAGACTTCTTTCAAGAACATTTTACTGACCCCAAACCTTTGAACAGTTGTGTGCAGTTTTGAGGGCATTTTAGAAATATTTGGCCCTCATAATACATAACATAAATGCACATGCCACAACTCAAGTGTCTTCAGAGCTCTGTCTTTTTATACTGATTTCACCCTTTGAAGTTCACACCTTTTCACTCGATTCCAGTGAATTAATCCTGATCACTGTAAAAGATTATATATCTTTAGTATATCTATATTTGAAGTCTTTCTGTTCTGTTCAACCTTCTGTTCATGAATGTGATTGAGCATAATCACAAAGGTTAAATGTGTCGGAAGCCAATTACGTAAACCGCTGTGGTGAAAGTGTCTCTTTTACCATGCTTTCTTTGCAGTGATGTAGCACTCTCTTGTTTTCCTTTATTCTCTCTCTCTCTCTCTCTCTCTCTCTCTCTCTCTCTCTCTCTCTCTCTCTCTCTCTCTCTCTCTCTCTCTCTCTCTCTCATATGCTCTCTCTATCCATCTTACTGTTACCATAGCAACTCCCAGCTGCAGCAGTATTCTGTTTCCATGGTGATAGATGTTCAAATTTCCAGAGAAGAGTGTACGGCAAACGGAGAGAAGTGGGGGAAAAGATTAGGGTTATGAGTGGAAGGAAACTACACCCTTTAATACAGCAAATTAAATCACATGACTTTGGATTCCATGTTGCATAGGACCCTCTGTCTGCTGATGTAACACAGCTAGTCAGTCAATTAGTGACAGCCAATCAGAACGTCACAGTGACTGGATCCCAAGGTTAAGGATCAGAGCATAGGGTCAAGATCACAAGACATCAACAATACAACATACAACAATACAAATATAGCCATCGTTTCTTTGTCAGAGCAAATGCATGTCATAAACACACATACACAGAATGTTATTGCTGAGTCAGCTTTTTAAGGGTTTCTCTGTAGGGATTTCTTTGTCTAATTATTGCTTCCTTAAGACGGGTTGGTTGACTGGCTGTTTAGCACATCCCTGTTAATAAGCTCTAAATTCGCTTATTCACCCATTTCATCCTGACTGGAACATTGTGTTTTGTTCTGTGATGCCAGTTGCACCGATCTGCCTTGTTACATTTAAGTTCCACTGCTTCTGTTCTTCGGGCCCTGTGTATTTTCTTTATTTAAAGAAAGGTTCTTCTGACACAAAAAGACCCCATCTGTCCCTGCTCTGCACCTCCCACGCTTTAGATAACTGAAAGGAAAAAACTGTCTGAACCTTTGGCCCCAAAGGTAACAGTCTTCTGTAATCATTTTTGCGCTCTCTTCATGTTTTTAGGTGAGGGAGATGGCGGCCACCACTCTGAGTGGATTACTGCAGTGTAATTTTCTCAGCATTGATGAACCTATGCAGGCCCATTTTGAGTCCCTGAGCAAGACCCGTCTGCCCAAGCGTAGGAGGAGAGAGCTGGGCTCCGTGGTGGACACAATCCCTTCTGCTGGTAATGATCACACAAGTACACTGGCGTCCAAACGTTTGAGGTTTTTGAAAGAAGTCTCTTATGCTCAACTAGGCTCCATTTATTTAATCACAAATACGGTAATACTGTGAAATATTATTGCAAATTAAAACAAATATTTTCTATTTGAATATATTTTAAAATGTAATTTATTTCTGTGATCAAAGCTGAATTTCCAGCATCATTACTCCAGTCTTTAGTGTCACATGATCCTTTAGAAATCATTCTAATATGATGATTTGCTGCTCAAGAAACAATTATTATTATTAATAATGTTGAAAACAGTTGTGCTGCTTAATATTTTTGTGGAAATGGTGATAGATTTATTTATTTTGATTTAAAATTGACAGTAAAGACATTTATAATTTTACAAAAGATTTCCATTTCGAATAATTGCTGTTATTTTGCTAATTGCTTTCTATTCATCAGTGTAATGTATCCTTCCTGAATAAAACTATTAATTTTTTTTTTTTTATTAATAACTTCCTGACCCCCGTCCCTTTTCAGCGCTGCGCTCGTTGTCTTTTGTCTTCCGGTCTGTATTTTTTCACAGTGATCTTACGTATTTATGAATGAACGGCTCGTTTAAAATCTTCCCGGTCTACTGACATTTGTTAAGACATCTACTTTAAACATTACAATCCTCATGATAACGTTCATTAACTTTTACAAAAAGTAAATCCACTTCACCAGCTACTCCTCGACCGTGATGCCATAGAAATATACAGCTACTGCAAAAACTTTAGATATTCAATTGTGCATGCTCATTTCTCCTTTTTTACATTTAAATTACCATTGCCGCCATAGCTCTAAGTTAATATTTTAACATAGGTAAATGGAATTTTTAGCCAATCTTAAAATACATATCTTTTTTTATACTCTACATTGATTTGATGCCTAAATGTACTTGTAGCATTTTAAACAATTCTGTTCTTTTATGTTGCATAAATTGTATAGTTTACATTTTTAATATCAGCAATTAATATTGAGCAGAAGTTCATTACCGTATAATAAATACAGTATTATAGATAGATTAGATAGATAGATAGATAGATAGATAGATAGATAGATAGATAGATAGATAGATAGATAGATAGATAGATAGATAGATAGATAGATAGATAGATAGATAGATAGATAGATAGATAGATAGATAGATAGATAGATAGATAGATAGATAGATAGATAGATAGATAGATAGATAGATAGATCGATCTTGGATTCAATTAGTGATCTTTAAATTACATATGGAAAAAAGACTAAGATGTTCATTTTGGTGAGACTGTATACTGATTTAATATTTGGGGTGAATTAAATGGACCTAAATTCACCTTAGATATATTTATATACAGTACCTTATGATAAATGATTGGACCTAAATCTTTATAACTTTTTTCTGTGTTTAGACCTGGTGCAGCGACATGCAGGTGTATTAGGTCTGAGTGCCTGCATCCTGTCCAGCCCGTATGATGTGCCCACATGGATGCCCCAGATCCTCATGGACCTGAGTGCCCACCTCACTGACACACAGCCTATAGAGGTACAGCTCCCGCTCTCTTTTACTTGTGTGTTAAAGAGCAAAGATGAAATGTTTAAGCATTTCTGGAAGTTGAACATGAATCATGCAACTGCATTTTGATGCACTCAAGGAAATGTATGGATGCCGGAGGTAGACCAGAAACTGTGAGACTACTTACAAGATCTTTAACAGATTTATTGCTGTCTCTCTAGATGACTGTGAAGAAAACACTGTCGGATTTCCGTCGCACTCATCATGATAACTGGCAGGAACACAAGCAGAAGTTCACAGATGACCAGCTGCTGATGCTCACAGATCTGCTAGTCTCCCCCTGTTACTACGCTTAGGTCTGTTACAGTATATACACACTCACACAGGCTCTCTTCCAAAACCTAGTGAGCTTTTTTGCTGCCTGCCAACATATACAGTGCCTTTTAAGGCAGCATCCTAACTGAAACGAAACCTCATAAATGATGATTTGGAACAATCTAAATACTGTAGGCAACTCTGTGCATTACACAAATAGCTATCATTAATACTCCAATACGATATTACACTATACCTACTGGAGCACACACAAATATTGGGTAAAACAGTTGTTTATTATTTAGGATAAACAACTTTTTATAGATTTTTTTCAATATTAAACTGTAGAATGAATTTGATACCATAAAATACTGACTACGCAAGCATCTAACTCTGTTTTGGAACATACTTCGTTCACATACATGCATGTTCAGATAGATTTCATTTTCACACCCTTCTTATGATACTTTCTACTCTGTTTTTCAGAATGATGCTACTCTGGTGAAGGGGAAATGTTTCTTACACTTGTCTTGAGGGAAAGGCTACAAGAAAAAGGCTGCTTGAAACCTACATTTTTGTTTGCCCTTAACGTCTGGGATTGTTTTTAAAGACACAATTTATGTAGCAATAGTTGCAATCATCTAGTATAAGACAATTAGCATATTTTACTAAACTATTTATTTTTTATTTTTGAATACACTTAATATTTAAGGGGAACCTATTGCAGGTATCGCTGACCTGCATCTATAATGTTCTTGTACAGTTTTAATTTTTCGCTTGTGTGAGTGCAGTATGGATTGTTAAAGCAGTTTTCTGCACTGCTTTGCATTGCGTTTTTATTGTAATACTAGCCTTTTACCATTTTTGCTGTAGTCCGTTTGAAATGTGTACACATGTAATGTTGGTAAATGTTACATATGTGTATAAAATAGTACCATAGTACCATATTTTGAAGTACCCCCCCCGTACCCCCCCCCCCCCCCACCCCCC
This sequence comes from Rhinichthys klamathensis goyatoka, assembly GCF_029890125.1. Taxonomy (NCBI): domain Eukaryota; kingdom Metazoa; phylum Chordata; class Actinopteri; order Cypriniformes; family Leuciscidae; genus Rhinichthys; species Rhinichthys klamathensis. The sequence goes on along the minus strand of NW_026606652.1, from coordinate 2,441,269 downwards.
CCCCCCCCCCCCCCCCCCCCCGCCTCATACAGACGTATTGCACTTTGAACAGTTATGTAAGCCTACATAAATGGAGTAAGAATATCATCACAATGGATGCTGTTACAAAATACTAGGTCTGTTTAAACCATGAGATTTTAAAATTCCTCCCTTTGCATCTTTTTGTCTATTCATATTTTTGTAGTCAACAAATGTTTATTTATTAATTTATCGATTGAGACTTTGTTGACTCTGTTTTGTCAGTTGGCTCAACCTTTGCATTTAGTGTTTGCAGTTTGTAATTTGTTGCATTAAGCCAGGTGTTTTCATATCCTGAAATCAGAAGCATTTTAAAGGTACTGTCTGCAAATCCTGAGACGGTGTTGAGAAATGCAACACATGAAAATTACCAGTTGTTTATTGCCCCACTGATGAACCTGTCAGTAGCAACAATTGCAGACTATATTTAATTACAATGGTATGTTGATAAGCTTTTGTCATAGGTATAATTATGCTGTCAAAATCATGTCCAAAGCCAATATAGAGTTCAACTTTGGTTGGTAAACTATAAGACAGTAATGCTGTAATGCTATGCTAATGCTTGATTAATTGGTTACCTGTTGTTGTTGTTGTTTTGATATCTTTTACAAATATTTGAATAAAGACGAGATGTTTGTAATAAAGTGTGACAAAGTAAGCCGATACAATCTTTTTGTGCTTTTCCCATGTTAATGCTGAGAAAGAACAATTTTGACTAATCAAAGGACTAATCCATTATAATCCAATTTAATCCACAATAAGAATCAGACCGACAGACAGACTTGTGTTGTGTATAAATAAAAACTATAATATAGTTAAAATATAATATAAAAATATAATAGAGTCATGTTTATGATAAAATATTATTAAAATATAACACTGTATAAGCATTAAATAGATAATTAAATCGCAAACAAAATTAGGCTCTTTGTGCTTCCTGAGTGAGCATCCTGTTCTCGCGGGCACGCGCTTGCTGTCCATTCAAGGGCTTCAATATGTTTCCAGTGAGACGCGCCCACTCTCCTTCTGCGCATTAAATTCACTCTGTTTTTTTCATTCTCATCTTTATGCTGTGATACTCTTTCTCCACCTAGGATGCTTTTATCGTTCATGTACTTTGGAGATTCATACAAATGTGGAAAACGCGGCGTCGTAAAAATGGCACACATAGGGAATCCATGGTAAGGAAATCAGCATTTTTTGACAAGTGGAGCAAGAAAGCCGCATGATTATTATGTGCGACCTTGTGTATCTGAACGGTGTATTTAGTATACATTTATAGAACGTTTGTTTTAATGGCGCATGATGATTATTTATTTATTTGTGTATGTTCTTTCAAAGAGGGGGGGGCTGGATGCATTTTTGACACAATTTTATAGGCGCCGCACATTCGCCTGCAGTAATATTACTCTTCACAGTGGTTAACGGATAATAAAAGCTTTCAGATACTATGCAGATTGTTGCAAGCATGTATTCATCTTAATAGATAGATTTGTATGACACAATAGTCATCGTGTGTATGTACAATAGTCATCGTGATTCTGTTTTTATAGAAAATCCAAATAATGTGTGTGCATCAAGTTATGATAAAGATAGCATATAGATTAAAACGAATCCCTTGAATGGATAAAAAGCCACTAGGCCATTGACATAGTCATTTTTATGTTAATTTATTGAGTTACAATTAGGCCTATCTTACTTGATGCTTCATATTGTCTATTACTAATCAATATTTCCTCATCCCTTGTGTCCTTGCAGCAATCCAAAGGGTCTTTCATGAACTAACTGCACAATGGGAGTATTAGCTCGCTCTTGTGTGACCTAAAGGCAAGATGGGCAACACTCTGATGCTGTGACCACTTTGCATCCCCATGTGTACCATGAACAGCACAGCCTGGCCTTTGGACCTGGCTGAGTTTGTGAAACCTCGGGGCTTCAACAGCTCCCAGAGCCAGTCTGCTTCTGCGAGCGGCTGGGCCTTGATCCACACGGCTACCCTCGCCTCCTGCTCCTTTCTGTTGGTCCTCATATTTTGTCTCGGTTCTTATGGCAACTTGGTGGTCTTCTTGTCCTTCTTCGACCCGGCGTTCCGCAAGTTCCGCACCAACTTTGACTTCATGATCCTCAACCTGTCCTTCTGTGACCTGTTCATTTGCTGCGTCACTGCGCCCATGTTTGCACTGGTGCTCTTTCTGGATGCTGGAGATGCCAGCAGCGGAGTGTCCAAGGGCTTCTGCTTTGCCTTTCACCTCACCAGCTCGGGCTTCATTATTATGTCCCTCGAAACGGTGGCTGTGATCGCCCTGCATCGGCTTCGCATGGTCCTGGGTCAGCAGCCCAACCGTACGGCCTCGTTCCCCTGTACTCTGGCCCTCACAGCACTCTTATGGACCACCAGTTTCACACTGGCGGCATTGGTCACCTTGCGAGCGTATCCCAGGAGCTCCGGGCCTTGCCTGCCTCACTTTGGTCTCACTGGCAACAAAGCCAAGTTAGTATTGTATGTATACATAGCAGACTTTGCTTTCTGTGTTGGTGTGGTTTCGATTTCCTACCTTATGATCGCTCAGGCTTTGAGGAAGAATGCACAGGTACGGAAGTGTCCCATCATCACGGTGGACGCGACGCGTCCGCCTGCTTCTCATCCACCGCTCATCACAGCTGGTTTTGAGGGTATGCAGTGCACAGTGCAGGTGCCCTCTCTGTACCGCAACCAGACGTACAACAAGCTCCAGCATGTCCAGACGCACCCCTTCACCAGGAGGGCCAACCAGCCCCTCGTGCCCGGGGCCGCCACTGGAGCAACCTGCTGCCAGCTGGTCTCCACCGTCAACTTGGCTACGGCCAAGGATTCGAAGGCTGTGGTGACATGCGTGGTGATCGTCATCTCGGTGCTGTTGTGCTGTCTACCACTAGGTATCTCCTTGGCGCAAGATATGGTGTCACCGGAGAGCAGCTTCGTCCACTACCAGTTCGAGCTCTGCGGATTCGCCCTCATTTTCCTGAAGTCTGGAATCAACCCGTTCGTGTACTCGCGCAACAGTGCTGGTCTGCGTCGCCGTGTGCTCTGCTGCCTCCAGTGGGTGACCCTGGGCTTCCTGTGCTGCAAGCACAAGACACGCCTGCACGCCATGGGCAAGGGAAGTCTGGAAGTCAACCGCAACAAGTCCTCGCACCACGAGACCAACTCGGCGTACATGCTCTCACCGAAGCCCCATAGGAAACTGGTTGACCAGGCTTGTGGACCCAGTCACTCCCGGGACAGCATGCCTAGTCCCTGTGCCACCGCTGGACGCAAGCCCCGACCCCCGAGCACATCTACGCCCATCAACACTCGCATAGAGCCCTATTACAGTATCTATAACAGCAGTCCGTCAGCAGCACCGAGTTCCCCCAACAGCCTACAGCCGGTCAACTCTCAAACCACAGCCTTTGCCAAAAGCTACGTGGCTATGCACTACCACACCCACCAGGAGGCGCTGCAGGACTTTGACAGCACGTCGGCTAATCAGATTCCCATCCCATCGGTCTGAGCTGTGGAACGTCATACAGCTTGCTCAGCATCCAAAGGGGAGCATTTATAGTGTTTGCTTGTGCTGTTTTGCTCAAGAGACAATGTGCATCGAGTATCCAATAAAAAGAAAATGGGACTTTTACAACTAGTTGTCGCTTTCCCCAAATTTGTTATTATTGTTGTTTTCTGGACTAAAGGATGTTCTATTTTTACATTGACATGGCATTTTCATGTAATAGTCTTCTTCGCTCAGATTATGTATTTGTGAAACATCCTACATTTTATATATGAACTTATTAAATGTTTTGCAAGTGTATCTTGACACCTTCATTATCCTTTGAAAGCAGATATTTAATGTAAAATGTGGTTTGCTTTCAGTCATATCTTTTTTTTAGGTATTCACGTCTAAGCAAATGATGAATGTTATGTAAGAACATTGTTCTCTGTGAACAAAGCCTATCAACAGAAAGAGACACTAGCGCCACCTAGTGTAGGTAAATGGACCTTCTGGCCAGTTCCTAATATTTAGCAGAGGCATGTTTATTTCTCCATAAGAAATATTTTTTTTCTGTTAGAATGAATAATGCCCTAATGATTCTACCCAGGAAAATAATTTTCATTGTAACATAAATGGGAAAAGAAGGAAATGTATTTAATTTACACTGCGAAATACTGCAAAAATGGTCCTGTACAAAAATGGGTCTAAACATTCTTATTTCAAGATACATTTACTTGAGAAGCAAAATGACGACATAATTGTTTTGGACATATAAAAAAATAAAAATCAAGAAATATCTGCAAACTTGTTTTCCCTTTGAATAAGGTTTTTTTTTTTTTGCCTCATTGACAGACATACAAAATCTTGTTTTAAGTATAAATAAGTCATTATGCTTCTCAAGTAAATGTACCTTGACATAAATACTAAAAGTATTCATTAATATGTTTACATGAGAGTATGAATCTTTTCTGAAATGACTTGAAATCATATTTTATTAATGTGCATGCTGAGTAACAACCAGCGTTGCAGTCAATGTAATGAAATAATCTGTCTTGATATAAATTTGTTTAAGAGGAGCCCTTCACCAAATACTATGTACACTAGGTGAAACTTAGAGTAAATCTTAGAAAAACATGAGTGATTACATTTAAATGAGGGTAATCAAAATTACTGTACATAACTCAATGACTCTTGATTTCCAAAAAAAAAAACTTTATTTACATTCAATTTCCTTTGCATATAAGACAGTGTATTTCCCTTGCAAACAATGACTTCAGTCACTTTTAAAAACTTTATAATAACCATCTCCAGCTGCACAGTGTAAATGGAAAGTTGGACAAAATAAATAATGTATACTTAAAACAGCTGACCATCTTGTATATTAATTGATTACCAGATCAAATGAATCATTTGATTAGATTTTAAAGAACTGCCAGCCATCTAAATAATACAAAGCATGAAAAAAAGGCCAAACAAAAATATTCTTCAACAGGTTCGAGATTTGTCAATAAAATATTGAGAATTCAGTCCTAGCTGCATCATTCTCCAGGTTTAAAAGTTTCACCAAATCTCCTTTAGTCTTCACAAGAGACAGTGCAGTCAGTGAGGGACTTTCTCAAAAAGTTGAGGTCTGAGGTTCAGCATGTCCATGTTATCTATTGAACCAGACTTTATCAGACCTTTATCTCTCCCTCTTCTTCAAGCAACTGTTCATTCCTCCATCTCTGTACCAATCATGCAGGCTAGCTAGGGATTGAAAGAAATCCATTTTCATCTGCAGTGTCCAAGATCTTGCATATTACAGGAGACTCAACCTGTGGCAGAATGATAACCAGGACAAGGGTTATTCAAATTAAACAATCTCTTTCTGTAACATTAGCATTAATATCAAAACACAATGTTCTCATCACTGGAAACATCTAGGGCTGCATATTTATTAAAATCAAAATTGCAGTCAAATCTCAATGTCATTCTGTTTGCCACTCACCCCAAGAATATACTGACAGGTCTGAGGTTCCAGCATGTAAACTGTAACAGCATGAGGAGAGTCATGAGGAGAGTCTGACTCCTTACACCTGAGACACAATGGGTAGGTGTTAGTGGCGGCATCCACAAAACCGGAAAATCACATGGCATCATGAAGTGTGGCTAACTCACTTAAGCTTGACTACAACCTGTCTCGGTTTCCCTGTTAGGTCGCAAACATCTCCATGGCCATAGAAGTGAGAAACGATCCTGATGATACATATACACATACAGTATATGTTGGAGAGATGTTTTTTTTAAAGAAATCAATACTTATTCAGCAAGGTTGCATTAAATTGATCAAAAGTTGATTCAAAGATTTTTTTTTTTTTAAAGTATGATTGTTTCCACAAAAATATGAAGCAGCACAACCGTTTTCAACATTTTAATAAATAAGAAATGTTTCTTAAGGAGCAAATCAGCATATTAGAACGATTTCTGAAGGATCATGTGACACTGAAGACTGAAATAAGGAATTAAGTATGTTGAAATATATTAGTCATTTTAAATTGTACAATATTACTGCTTTTGCTATACTTTATCAATCAAATACAGCCTTAGTGAGCATGAGACTTCTTTTAAAAACATTATATATATGTATGTGTGTGTGTGTGTGTGTATGTGAGGTAAATATAATCATACTTGACTTTCTGCACTCCATCGTCTTTTAAATGATAAGATCGTGCCACGTTTTTCTTGGCCCAGTTCATATGATCCTCAGTGATCCAGCTGCCCACCACCACAATGTTCTTTCCTTGCTCTTTATCCTTCAACCAAAAGCACAACATGCAATTTACCATCTCTCATAATCCAAACATTTACACTATACTGGAAACTGTTATAATTTCTAAATAATTCAATGATTTCACAACTCTTACCTCATGATACTGGTGTACATGTTTTCCATAACAAAATTCATACTTCCACCATCCAACCCCCTAGACAGAAAGAAAAATATGTTGAGCTGGGAACCCAACTAAAAGATCAACAGAAACAGAAGAGAAATCTATCCACCCTCACCCCGTGCAGACAGTACGAGCCGCTCAGAAACTCCTTGATCAGCTGTTCATCAGTTAGACGAGAGATGTGAGTGGTGCCAACGGTGACCTGGGCTTGACCGCCCACTGTCAGGGGCTTATGGGTAGAGGTATACGCCTCTTCCTTCACTGGAGGTTTGTCCTCCTTAGCAAAGGAGACAGAGAGATTATTATATTTGAAATTATTTGTACATTAATATAATTTATATAAAGATTTTTGTTCATACAACATTTTTCATATAATTGTTAATGTTCTTTAATTTGAACACCAACTTGAAGAGTCTTTTCGAAACTACTTATAGTAGCAATTATTCATTACCATTTAAATAATTGGGTTGGTGTAAACGCAGAAGATAAAGGGCAGGTCCAGACTCACCCTGGATCCCCTCAAGTCCCGTTCGATGCTTGAGCTGAACGGTGGTTTGAGCAGCTCTTCCTGTTCACGATCCAGCTGGGACAGACTCTGAGGTCTGAGAGGGGAACCACCCAGAGCCTGACAAAAGATGTCGTTCACTGGGGAGGACTTGAACCTGAGGAGAAATGTGTCGCAAAGGACTAAAAATGTATTCACCACGAACAACACTTTCAGTCGAAACAAATATTGTGGGTCTCAGAGCACAATGAACATATAAAAGCTAGAACACATTACAATGAGTGAAACCTATATCATCATATAGGTCGCATTTTGAATTAAAGTGATTAAAAATAGTGTTAAATGGGTTTGTCTTGCATTAAAGCATGTGAAAGAGCATATGTAAGTGCTTTATCATTTCACTTGCTGCTGTATGAAAAGACTTCTTGTCTGTGATTAGCTTCACTTGTTTGTTCCTTTGTTTCTTGGTGAGAACAGGCTTTATGACATTATCATATTACCGTATATATGATAGAAACACATAGATAGAAATCAAGAACTAATATTTATGCACTAATTTTGTTGGAAAAAAACTGTGAACTTTGTGTGTATGTATATATTTTTTATTATTATTTACTATTATTATTTTGCTTTTTAAAATGCATTGTAAGTGAGGGAAATATAATCATACTTGACTTTCTGTGTTCCATCGTCTTTCAAATGATAAGTTTCACTTTTTCATTTGATTCTAGAATGGGCCTTGTGACAATATCATATTTATGTGATAGTTTGTCCATGTGATGACATACACATTCACGAGCATATACTAGACAACAGAAACCAATAACTATTTGTTTATGCACTTATTTAGTAGGATAAACTACGAAAAACTGATTTTAAAACCGAAATCTTGATTGAGCTGAATGTGTTTGTGTGTGTACCTGTAATTGGGGTGAGGACAGAGGAGAGGTGTGAGCACCACCACTTCATACTGACAGCTGACGACCTCAGCGATTGTGAGGATCTCATGCTTTGCCTCCGGGTGGCAGACGTACAGCACTGTGGTAGTGCGAGGTTCATTCTGTCTCACAGAGCATTCAGTCCCATGTCCCATCTCTACAGGAAAGTATGGCGTGAGCTGACCCTCTATATTCTTCATTGGCACCTGGGAACCCACAGAGAGTTTTTTTTTTAAAACTCATGTCACACACATTTACTATCTGCATATCAAACAGTGACAAACCTCTGTGTCTGTGTTTGATGCTTCTTTTTCAGAGTCTCCAGATTTATCAGTGTCTGACTCTAAGGAGCAGATAAAATACATGAAACAATTGACAGAACATGTAAAGCAAAAAAATACCATCTTAAGCTTAAAAATTGCCCAACCTGCACTCTCTTTTTTATTCATGGTCCCCAGATAGTATTCCTGAACGTTGATCTTCTGAGGGACCAGAGACTAATAAGACCACTGAAATGTTTATATTACTTAGAAATATCTTAAAATCCTACAAACAATCTACCATTCAAAAGATTGGGGTCAGTAAGATTTGAAAAAATAATACTTTTATTCAGCGAGGATGCATTAAATTGATCAAAAGGGATCGTAAATCGTTTCACATTGTTACACAAAAAACTACATTTTTAGATAACATGATTGATACTAATAAGAAATGTTTATTAATCACCAAATCAGCATATTTAGAATGATCTCTGAAGGATCTAAATAATTGACATTTTAAGATTTATCAAAACAGAAAACAATTATTTTAAATTGAAATAACATTTCACAATATTACTGTTTTTACTGTATTTTCTATCAAATAAATGCAGCCTTAGTGAGTATGAGACGTCTTTCACAAACTTTTGAGTGGTAAAATATGCATTCCTAACATAATACAAGGAACGCTATAAGGATCTGCCATGTTCTTTAACAAACACATCAAAAACAGTGGTTTTACCTGCCCCGTCTCCTTCTCCTCATGGTACTGCCGTATATGCTTCCCATGGCACACTTCATATGTCCAGTATGACTCGATCTGCAAGACACATGTTGATAAGCCTGTCAGAAGGCCGAATTGTGGCCACAATAAAAGTACCTCATATGACTAGGAAAAGATCAACAAAAGCAAAGAAAAATAATATCTTATTTTGTTGATTTATTCAAACATTTATCTTTTTGTAAAAACAAGCTCAATTCTCTTTAAGCAAAAATGCAATCTTTTTCTTATTTGGGGGGGAAATTTGACCTAGACATATTATGTGAGACTAGTCAAGCATATTTATAAAGTCAGTCACTCAGATATACAGAAAGTGAGACATGAAACTCACTCTGTAGGAGCAGCTGCTCTGTTTGAATAACGGCTCCAGTAGCATAGCTGGACTCGGTCCGCTATACTCCTTCGCATCACCCTTCAAACGAGACAAGAAATTGGTCAAATGAAGTAAAATAAAACTAAACTAAATGATATATAGAATAGCTCAAGATAATGGTCATTTAAAATCTGCCATCCATAACCATACCTCCTGATTGCTGGACAAAGATGGCAATAAACACTTGTACTTTTCTTTTTCCGCAGTTGTCATAATAACATAGTTATCTTTTCTGTACAGGCCTCCAGATGTTGACTGTGTAATGAAAAGGGATATTATTGCATATTAAACTTCTGCAAAAATCACTAAACAAAAACCATGCCCACAGTACCAGATAAATAAAACAACATAATGCTGTTGGAGAGAATACTTATAGGGATCGTTCACCCCAAAATGAAAATCGTTATTTACTCACCCTCAAGTTGTTCCAAACCTGTAGGGGTTTCTTTCATTCTGTTGGCATCCAGACAGTTGATGGCACCCATTGACTTCCATAGTAGAAAAAAATACTATGAAAGTCAATGGGTGCCGTCAACTGTCTGGTTACCAACATTCTTTAAAAAATACCTTCCTTTGAGTTCAGCAGAAGAGAGAAAATCAAACAGGTTTGGAACAACATGAAGGTGAGTAAATGACAAAATGTTCATTTTGGGGTGAACTATCCCTTTAACACACTACAAGACAGTTCAAAACAAAACAGGACACGTCCAGTTGTTATGAAGCGACCTTAGCCAACAAGCTGACAATTAAACAAACAGCATATGTTAGGTTGTATTTACAGCTGTCATGCGAAATATCTGAGTTTATTAGATGTTTGTACTCACCAGGGTGAAGTCTGATCCGGGCCATTTGATTTTGAAGGGGATCTCATCAGAAAACACAGGAGATCCTGCACGATTTGCAGAAACTCCGAACCAAATCAAACCCCAAAACAAACGCCAAAACACCCCCATCGCCCCTGCTGAGCCTCCGAGAGCGCTATCCGGACATTAGAACGAGACAGAAGGGAGTGAAGGGTCAGAAACGCAACTACTACAGGTAATCACTGAGATCTAATAGATGACTGACTGCTGATAGTTTGACATGAGTTAAAACAGCAGCTTGCCACGTCCATTTCCGGTATCAGACGGAAGTTCCGCTCAACCAATAGCGGGAGGACGGCGCGTGAGCCGCTGTTTACGCTGAGATAACAACTGAACACTTGTATTTTCGGTGATTAAAAAAACAACAACATTTTTTAAACTTAAAAAAGGCAGTAAGAGAGTCCATTTGTGCTACTCAATAATATTTTTAGAAATCTCACAACTGTATTCATAAGCAAATAATCTCGTAATTTATCGTCTTTTTTGATTTACTTTTTTTTTTTTACTTAACGTTACGTTTATAAATGTAGCAGGCCTAATTCATTAAATTATTTCTTAAATTATTTTTCTCCAATAATTGAGTGGCAGAATAAGCTCCCATAAAGTTTTTAAAAAGCAAAGACATCACATAGCCTACTTCTTTACAAAATGTCTCAGAAACCTGATTTATTGCCGTTTTCTTTTTTCTTTTTTTCTTTTTTTTTTGCCGCAACAAATTAGGACTCAAATAATACGCCTACAATTCCATATTTTAATTAGTTTGTATCTTGTATGAAAATATAATATTTTGGATGCTGCATGTCACTTTTAGATTAACTTCGACCAAAAATATGTTCAGGCTCCCAAATGTCTGTATTTGCTTGCTCTAAAAATAGTTTAACTATATTATTATGCAGCATGATAAATATAGCCTAAGTGTAGACTAATCGTTTTGAGCTTTTTAGCACCATGCATTTCAATCCTCTTCACAAGAGGCTATTCTCTGATCTTCTGCTCTTCTCGGCTGTCCCAACAGGCTTCAGATAACCTCAGTAATTGCTTACATCAGATTGGGCATCCTTGGTAACTTCCATCATATTCCTCCTGGGTCTTCATTCAAAACCATCAACCACAAATTGCTCTCAAAGCTGGCATAAATGGGCATGCCATTTTCACATCTGCACCATGCAGGGCCCTTTCTTCACCCACTGGGATTTCAGTGCTTGGAGCCCTTATGCTTCTCGGTCTATAATACATTTCTCATTTGGTTGCAACACGTATTGTGAATATACTAGTTCCATAAGCAGCCAATTTAATCTGAATAGTCTATTATCCAAAATAATGGCAGGCAAAGATTGGTTTAATTTCCCTTCTAGTGACGAGGTTGCTATTTCTGTCGCCTGTGTCTCGCTTAAATAGCCTTTCCACGTGGTTTTTGGATCACTGAATACATTGTAACATGTATTCTCAAGTTATAGCAGGTCTTTTGATGCTTGAAAGGAAAGTAAAGCCAAGAGTTTTGAGTGGAAAGTGGACCTCAGTAGTATTCACGTAGAGCTTTCAATCATAGTGCAATCATGGTACATCTTGATGGTTGAATCTTTGTTTCAGAAGCTTTTTTCGTGGGATTCACTGTATCTTGTGAAATAAATGTCCAGATTGGGGGTGTTTGCTGACAGTTTATGATTTTGTAGAATGTGACAAACAGGAAGTCTTTCTTGAGGTTTCATCTCTAATATGTAGGCCATCATTGTGCCTGAATTCAAATTCTGACAACTGTGTTACAAGGCTTTTTGTTCGGGACACACAAAAAAAGCATGTTAATTCTTTCTCTATTGCAAAATGTATATCTACTAATATTCTATCAAGTGTTTCCACAGAAAACATTCCTTTATGTTTCTCTCATAAAAAAACCCAATACGTTTCTTTTCAACAGTGTTTTCTTCTGTCTCTGAAATAAAGCCCAGTTTAGCCCTTCATATCCAGTAGAGGGCGCAATTGTTCTGATGATTGGGATTGTACAGAAAGAGCTTTATTACCAAGTATGTTTACACAGAAAAGGAGCTTCCACACAGAATGGCAGAGACAAGACAGGTAATAAAAAATAGAATTAAGTGAATACAAAATTAAAATATATAAAAAATACACTATATAGAAAATAGACAATATATGTGTATGGTTCATTGGCAAATAAAGCTTCATAAAAGGTGTTTTTAAAAAATATATATATATAAAAACTGATGCAATGCATATTTTTGAGTCATGAACAATGTGTTTGAATAAGTTGCAATTGTTAAATAAAATTGAAAGGGTTTAAATTAGGGCTGTCAAATGATTAATCACGATTAATCACATCCAAAATAAAAGTTTTTTTTACATTATATATATACAAAATAATTATACACAGTGCACCCACATATATTAATACACACACATGCATGTATATTTAAGAAAAAAAGATTATTTATATATAAAATATTTATATTTATATATAATATAAATTATATATAAATCTATATACAGTATATACATGAAAATATTTCTTAAATATATACAAGCATGTGTGTGTATTTATATATATAAAATAATTATACACAGTGCACCCACATATATTATGTAAAAAAAACCTTTTATTTTGGATGTGATTAATCACGATTAATCATTTGACAGCCCTAGTTTAAATTCATTTTGTGACATTTTATGTCAGGCGGTATAGGCCTACAGCCAAATAATTGTTTGTAAATTTACTGTAGTTGTACCACCTGACATGGAGAGTGTACCAACTTGAAATCAGCAGGTTTTTACCAGTATTTGAGAGAGATCTACAAACCTTGTCAATCCACAAGGTCATCTGGATGATACATTACTTGTTTACTATTATTACCTTGTCGATTCATAATAAAAGAGCCATGTTTGCAGTTGTGCCACCCTGACATTTGAGAATATATACAGATTGCTGGACTTAAGTTTTTCAATTATCTCAACAGCTTTAAAACTTTTAGATTTATATGAAAAATTGATTATATGAAAGGTTTCAAGCCTAAAATGATGCCATAGTATTTCGTTTTTTATTTTTTATTTTATAAGACACCATTTTAAATAGTTTTCCTATAGTCTGTTTATTTGTTCAGACAGTTGCACCACCTAAAATTTTGGGGGTTTAAGATAACAACGAGTTAAAACTAAATAGGTCTTATACAATAAAGTGATATGTCATGAATTTATCAAAGTATTTTTAAAATAAATAATGCACTTGCACACAAAAATATGTACGTCATGTCATTGACCCATCTACAGATATGTTACAAATGCAAGGGAATGTAAATAAGAAGTAGCCTATGGTGTGTTAAATAAATATAAGTATAAATAGCACACCCCACGGTGTTTAAAGTGATGCCCTTTTGTTGCCAACGCGCTTGGCAATTATGTTCATCTGCTGGTCAAAGTGAACACAGTGTAAAGCAGTGTGTAAGAGTTGGCCTTGGACAGAGCAGAGGAAATGACATAATGACCTTCTGAAGTCACTGGCCACGTTCCAGCACTTGAGTCAGTCTTCGCACACGCAGGCAGCGTCTCGTCTTGGTGCCTGGGTGTGGTCTTTCTCATATTCAGCTCAATATACCAACCTTGAAAACTAATATCAGCCCGTCCAACTTAAACATCCTTCAGATTCACATCTCTCACGCGCTCTCTAATCATCCCCATATGATGAGACGACTGCTCTACTACTACTACTAACCGCGCGAGCAAGGGACAAAAGGTAATTTTAACACAACAGCGGTTTTGTCTTAAAGATAAAGTGCTGTTCTTTGTATGTGATCCACATGTGCTCGATGTTCTCAATGTCTGTCTGTTCACTCTGGATGCTCAAGGCAAATACAATGAAACATTTAACTGAAATGCAGAAATATGATAATTAATTTGATACTGTAACAAATATACCGTGAATGTACATCAGATATTACTAACCGAATCAGTTCTTTAAAAAAAAAAAAAAGATACTTTTTTTGTTGGTTAACTGACAGCTGTAGCCTACCTGCTGGTGAGTTTAAGTTTGCGGTTCGGGGGTTGAACTTGAACTGGTTCTCCAAGGCGCACCCTGTAGGGACTGTAAACCTTTACAGAACAGATTAGTGGTCTCTCTCTCTCTCTCTCTCTCTCTCTCTCTCTCTCTCTCTCTCTCTCTCTCTCTCTCTCTCTCTCTCTCTCTCTCTCTCTCTCTCTCTCTCTCTCTCTCTCTCTCTCTCTCTCTCTCTTAATTCTATGCAGCGACTCACAGGTTTCGTTCACTCTCGCTTTAATTTGTTTTGAAGCGCGTGATGTTTGCTCAATTCAGAGACTGACTATCGAACTAGACCGGTTTTAAATTACCTATACTTGCTTAAATACATTTAAATAAATTATTCAATAAGGCTACTCACTTAAAGTGCTAGTTCAACCAAAAATGAAAATATCCTATAATTTACATAGGTGTATATGTCTTTCTTCTTCCAACCAAAAACAATCAGAGTTATATAAAAATAAAAAATCCTGGCTCTCCTAAGCTTTATAATGGGAGTGAATGGTACCTTGTTTTTTGAAGCCCCAAAAAACGCATGCATCCATCCATCATAAAAGTAATCCATACGGTTCCAGGGGGTTAATAAAGGCCTTCTGAAGTGAAGCGAATCGATTATAAGAAAAATATCCATAATATTATAACTTTATAAACTGTAATCACTAGCTTCTGGTAACGTCGAGCATTCACAAGTCGAGTAGGATGATGTAGCGTAAGTTTAGGTGAGAGTAGACACCTCTCACGGTTCAAACAAACAAGGCTGGGCAACAAACTCAAGCTCCTCTGACATTTCTCTTTAAAAATTCTCGTTTTTAGACTTTTAATTCGTGCCTGGTGTTTTGTTTTGCTCTATCCTCTGCGCTTCAGCGTTCGTCAATACATCATGCGTCGGGTCAGAGGTCACTCTTCGGCCGAAGCCAATCATTACAGTTTATAAAGTTATAATAATGGATATTTTTCTCACAAAAACGCATCGCTTCGCTTCAGAAGGCCTTTATTAACCCTATGGAGCCGTATGGATTACTTTTATGATGGATGGATGTGCTTTTTTGGGCTTCAAAAAACAAGGTACCATCATTCATGCATTATAATGCTTGATTAATGCTTGAATAATTTTTTTTTACATTACTCAGATTGTGTTTGGCTGAAAGAAGAAAGTCATATACACCTATGGCTTGAGGGTGAGTAAATTATGGGATAATTTTCATTTTTGGGTGAACTAATTCTTTAACGCACAATAATCATTTGTTGCCAGGTACTTATTTTGAACTATTTACTCTTGAAAATGGAGCATCCCACACATAGCAAGAAAGCACATTCCTCACAAAGGCGTGAAGCTACTGTCCTGTGCTAGAATTTTTTTTAAGGGATTTTATTACCTTCCTAACCAAAACAAACAAACCCAAATGAAAGTTTCTGGAGGTTTATTTTTTATCAGAAAAAAGGTTCGCTGGCTCAATGATCTGGTCACACAGGTTCTTGAGTCAAAATGGACCGCTTTTTTAAATGTGTTTTTGTTACAACTCTTAACCTTTTTACTTCACTGAAAACAACTACAGCATATTGGTTTGGAAGAACATGAAGGAGAATAAATAATGACACTGTTCCTTTTTTGGTCAACTATCCAGGACCATACAAATAGCCTTTGGGAAATGTTTGTAAAAAAAAAAAAAAAACACTTTGTATAGAATATAATAACTAAACTATTTACAATTTCTACAACATTTGAGTTGATGTGGAAAAAGAAACCACCAACAACAACAACAAACAAACAAAAAAACAGGAACTTAATTCCATTTGTTGCAACCATGCAAGATTGATTATTGGCTCAGGTAGATTTCCATTATTCAAATACAGTTTGCACATGTGCAATATATCTTGGGAGGGACCATCCAGCTTTATTTATAAAAAAAAAAACAATCTTCTGGTTGGTTAATATGATAGAGCTTCCGAAGTTATTTATATTAATCTGTTTTTCTCTCTCTCTCTCCACAGGGTTTTGTTGGGACAGGTGAAGTGAAGACTACATGATAAGGATGGGAATCATTAAAGTGCTGAAAACTCAGTTGCTGTGCCATCTCATTATCTGTTATGTGTTCCTGGTCAGTGGGATTATTATCAACCTGCTGCAGCTTTGTACTCTACCACTGTGGCCCATTAACAAGCAGCTCGCACGCAAGATCAACTGCAGATTGGGTTATTCCGTTTCTAGTCGTAAGTCCTGCAAAGCTGTCACCTGTGGGTTCACCTCCTCCAACAAAAGATACTGTCCTCCTAACCAAGCATGATGCAACAAGTTTCCAGTTATATTTATAAGTTATATTTTGTCCTCACTGAAAAAAGACATACTGTACTGCATGAAGTGAACAAATCACATTAAATAGTATCAATAAATGTGATGTGTCACAGTCATGGAGATCATGATTATCATGTCTTTCCTGCTTAAGACAGATTGTATTGTACTATTTAGCAAATGGATACACACCACCTGAAACCATTATTTCCTGTTTGAAAACCTCAGTGTTGCAATGAGGGTAACAAAACAGGAAATGCATATTATTGTAAACTGCAAATTACCTTAGTCTATTTGCATACATACAAGAACGATTAGCTTGTTGGCCTACCGCAGATTCATAATTATGTCAATTCACTCTGCATTATGAATATATGCATTATAATTCAATTGTATATTTTTTCTATATTTGTTTAGAATTGGTGGCATTGTTGGAGTGGTGGTCTGGGACAGAATGCACACTTTACACAGATCCAGAAAGCTATTCACTCTATGGCAAAGAAAGCGCCATTGTTGTCCTCAATCATAACTTTGAAATCGATTTTATGACCGGCTGGACCATCTGTGAAAGATTTAGTATTTTAGGGGTAAGAAAAAAACGTAGCCTTCCCACACATTAACCCTTTAAACGCATACCTCGGGTCTTTAGTGACCCGGTACGAAATTCACTACCCTCCTTCATTTAAGTTATACATCAACCGTCTTAGTATTCCTCAATTGATTCATTATAAACAATATAACAAGAAAAAATAATACAATTATAAAAGAATGACTGTTTTCCCATAAATTGTATTGGGTCGCTGACCGGAGGTGTGTAACAGTGTAAATATATATTTTAACAACAGTTGAAACTTTATTGACTAAATAAGTGCAATTCACCTTAATTCCACAAGGTGGCAATGTCTGATACACAATGATGAAGTGACCTTTCACTCATAGTTACCACAGGCAGAAAACAAAAGAGTAGGAAGTATCATCAGCAAAACTTGAAATGGCTCAGTGATTTACTGCAGAGCAAATATTAGTGTCACTGTCACTTGATGGTGGATCTGGTAAAGAAGCTGTCAGCAATCAACATAATGACTTTGAACATGTTGAAAATGGTAGTTTTGAGAATATGTTTGAGATCGTGAATATACTGGGAAATTTCAAGGACAGTGATGATAGTATAAAACATCTGCTCAAACTGAACCCTTTCAAGCTCCAAAAGGTAACAAAATATGCCCTATTTTATTCTTCTGTAATTGTTACTCTAATTTCAGGAGAGTTTGATTTTATCGCGACAGGTAGATATAGATCCGGGTAGCTAAAGACCCGAATATGTAATAATGATTGGCAAAACATTCATGCATGTAAGGGTTAACAGATGTGTGATCCTAAATGAGAATGATGTCTTTAAACGTGTATTACTCATTTTTAAGACTTAATATCTTCATGATGTTATAAGACATAATATGATGTACTGCCACACAATTGTTTTTCATCATATTCTGTTTTCAGAGTTCGAAGGTGTTGGCAAAAAAGGAACTTTCCTTTGTTCCTGTGATTGGCTGGATGTGGTACTTCCTGGAGATCGTCTTCTGCAAAAGGAATTGGGAAGAGGATCGCAAGAAAGTAGTGCAGAGCCTGCGCAACCTTCGTGATTACCCAGAAAACTTTTGGGTATGTTTGTATAAATCTTATTGCACATTGTACTCTGGTGTCAATGACATTTTATTACATTTCAGATTTCACAGTTTCTTAGTTGAAGGAATAGTTTCACCTGTTCACCCAAAAATGATTTACTCACCCGCTCATGTTTCAAACCTCATATGCTGTTATTTTTGTGTATCACTAAAGGAGAATTTTTGGAACAATATGCAGGCAACTCTTTCCATGTGATGACAATTTAAGTAAAAAAAAAAAAAAAAAAAAATCGGCATGAAAGTAGTCCATGTGGCATTTAAGTCATTATTCACTAAAAGAAAAGTAAATTTTTGGGTGAAATCTTACCCAACTCTTAACAAATACACCAAGCAAGGCAGGTTTGGTTCAATTAAAACAACTCTAGTGCGATTGCTCTGTCCCTTGTTATATCTCCTATGTGGCTGATGTTCATTTTTGATTCGTCTATAGTTCCTGTTGCACTGTGAGGGCACACGATTCACAGAAAAGAAGCACAAGATTAGTATGGAGGTGGCAGAGAAGAAAGGTCTCCCCAAACTCAAGTATCACCTTCTTCCTCGGACCAAGGGCTTTTCCATCACGGTCCAGAACCTCAGGGGAAAGGGTGAGAGCTTCTTGGCCATTGAGTAATGACAAACCCGTAGCAGCAGTGCTTTTATTGATCTTCCAATTAGTTAAGGCATATCACTTTCTTGATGCTATTTAAATGACTGTAAATACATGAAATGAAAGAAGTCTTTTTGACAGACATAGCCTCTAAGGATTTGGCTCTCTGACTTGGTTTGTGTCTCCTCTGTAGTTACTGCTGTGTACGATACTACACTTAATTTCAGAAACAACGAAATGCCAACTTTATTAGGGGTGCTCAATGGGAAAAAATACCATGCTGATTTATATGTGAGGTAAGAATGAAAGAAAGAATCATTCAAAATCATTTAACACTGCCCTTCTGCAATATTTAACAAAAAGTTGTTCATTAAATGCTCTGTGATTTTTCTCCTGCTATAACAAAGTTCAAAATGCAATCTCCATAATAATTTATAAATGTTTTAGTTTCACTTATGAATGTGTTGTGAGTTAAGACCTTAGGTCCTTTGCGAGATCAAGATAAACCATCATGGATTTCCTTGTGTCTGTTAGGCGAATTCCTCTGGATTCGGTCCCAGAGGAGGAGTCGGAATGTGCGGCCTGGCTCCACAAACTCTATCAGGAAAAAGTAAGTGCACTACCTGCCTAAGTTGGAGGTGATTTTGTGCTCGTCAGTGTTATTTATACCGCATTATTATTATTTCATTTTTTTTATTTTTTATTATTTCAATAATTGTTATATGCTCTTGTCAACTTATCTTTTACTTTATTTTTCTCTTTAGCTTTATTTTAGTTTGAGTAATTATAGTACTTATAGAACTATTTTATTTCAGTATGTTGCCAAGGCAACATTTCTTTTTTTATCTAATATTTGATTTCAATTCATTTTTAATATAGTTGTTAAAATTCTGTAATTAATTACTCACCCTCATGTCGTGGTGCTCACGTGACCAGCATCAGAGACTGACACAGAGAAGAAATTGTTGAATTAAGTCGTTATTTTTCTTTTTGCGCACAAAGTATTCACGTCGCATTATTATTATTATTATTATTTTTAAATGTTTTATACATTTAGACATTTTATTATTATTCATTTTTTTTGTCTTCTCTGTTCAGTCGTGGGTGGGTTGTGCGAAAGGGAGAAAAAAGAAAATAAAAATGTTGTTAACTCTTTCTGTATATGATACGTCACTCTGTTCTTTAATAAAAAAATATATATAACATTTTTTTTTAAGTATTCACGGCGCTTCATAAAATTAAGGTTGAACCACTGTAGTCACATGGACTATTTTAACGATGTCTTTACTAACTTTTCTGGGCCTTGAAAGTGGCAATTACTTTGCTGCCTATGGCTGGTTCAGAAAGCTCTAGGATTTCATAAAAAAAGTCTTTATTTGTGTTCCGAAGATGAACGAAGATATTACGGGTTTGAAACGACATGAGGGTGAATAATTAATGACAGAATTAATTTTTGGGTGAACCAACGAACCCTTTAATAATAAAAACCCTGGTGCTGGTATTAGCATTTCAGTTATTATTTGCTTATTAATAGGACACAGCCAACTAGAAACTAGCGCCAGTAAAGCAATTGCCCATGAACAGTAACATGGACGGACAGTTAGGGTAATCAGGGTTAGAACATGGAAATTAAGGGATTTTTTTTGTGTGTGTGTTGTCTCACTCAGGATGAATTCCAAGAGCATTACACACAGACAGGCCGGTTCCCAGGTCCCATTACGAGCCCCCCGCGCCGACCTTGGGCCCTATTGAACTGGCTGTTCTGGATCTGTTTGCTGGTCTACCCTCTCTTCAGGCTCCTGCTGCAACTGCTGCTGTCAGGGTCCATCTCCACCGTCGTCTGTACATTTGTCTTCTGTTTTGCAGGTACTTGGCATAAGGGCATGGGGATTTCCTACTGATTCCTACTGACAAGGCTGGTGTAACAAATAGCAAAATAAAGAAATAGACCTTTGAAAATTGCAGCAGATATTTTTGTGGTCTAGACACCAGCAACTAAGGAATTGTATACTGCTGCTATTTTCCTCCAATCTGTTTTTTCTTTCAAAATATAAAAATATAAAGGAGGCCGATTAGGTTCTATGGCAGTAAGTACATCAACCATTTCTATCTGGATTTACCGCATGCTGGACTGGTCACTTCATAAGTGCATGGATAAATGAGATTTGTATGCATTCAAAGTGCCGTTAATTATCATAGCATGTGTGTGAGAACAGTTTTAAGATTCATTTCAGCTGTAAAAGTTTAATCGAAACACCAATTGCACACAAAAACACATCTTGAACTACATGACTCAATTATACTATGAGAAATCATGTATAATTGATATTTTGTTCAAATGAAGCTTTCATTTCTCCTTTGCTTTTAGTACAGGGTTCCCACACCTGTTGACCAAAGAATTTTCATGATTACTGAGAAAAAGGTGTTTTAAAATTGTTGATGATACCCAAGCTTAACTTAAATATTTTTTTTTTTTTAAATCCACATTCACCAAATTTCCATGACTTTTCCAGGCTTCAAAATCACAGGCTTAAAATTCCCTGTTTCCAGGTTTTCCATGTCTGTGGGAACCCTGTTAGTATTATGACAATTATCTAATGCAGTGGTTCTCAACCTTTTGGACTCGATTACACCCATTGCCCGACACAGTATTTGAAGTCCCTCCCATACAAACATTTTCAGTATTTCTGCTGTAATTGACACACCTGCTTGTTTTCCAACTTTATTATAACCATATTAAAATTAACCGCAATTCATTTTGTGATTCTAGAAGATTCATGAATTGTTTTTCACTAAAAACAATTAGGAATGCACCGATATGAAAATTTTGGCCGATACATTTCTATATATACAACCGATATATTGGGCGCTAAATCTACATTTTTATATAATTTTTGAGAGCCTGATTACAAAAACAAAACCATTAAAAGCCATGTCCCAAGCACACAATTATAATGTTCTCATTATAATTGTATATAGCCTATGACAGACTTGCACTGCACATGTTGCACTTAACTGTATTTTCCTTTTTGTAAGTGATTCCAATCAATTCAAAATCATCATGGCGAACAGCGCACATCTGAAGTGTCTCAGCTGAAGGAAATAATCCATTATTTCTCGGCTTTAATATATCAAGCATCCCTATAGTTAGAGGGGGATAAAGTCCTTTTTAGAATTTTAACATTAATATATTAAAATAATTAATATATATGTGGCCACCTTAAAAGATTGCAGACGCCCCCTGATTGAGAATCACTGATCTAATGAATGATATAGACAGTGCTTGTAGCCCTAGTTTAGTTATGGAGCATGCTAATGTGACTGGCTGTTGCGCTGACCAATTGTTGCTTTTATTTTCAGTGTCAGTTGGAATCCGCTGGATGATCGGACAGACAGAGATTGAGAAGGGTTCGAACTACGGGAATAAAGAGGTCCAGTTGAACAATAACTGAGAGACTGTCACCCACCAGGGAAACAAGATCATGCTATTGTACTGTGATGAGGGCACTTTCACAACAGGAACTGGCATTAGCAAAGTGAAACCACCTTCATAAGTGAAATTTGAGGAACTCGTCACATGAAGCTTTTGGAAAGACATTTAAATCATTAAAAACACTTCTGTCATGACCTCTCTCGGAGTGATTGGCATGGTGATGGGTATGACAATGTTGTATGTTTGGTCTTGGTGGAATAGATCTGCTACGCTGCTGCTGCTAATACATACACGACACGCTGCTGTGAGCAAGACAGACATGCTGCTGCTGTACAATATAGAGTACATGTAGCAGGTCTATACAGGTGGAGCTGGGGAAGGTGGAGGGTTTCTGAAAGCATGCTGCACTGCTAAGGCAAATGCTACCCAAGTATTTGAAGGTTGAGCAGCGAGCTCATTGGCTACTGATACGGCAGGAACCAATCAGCTGCCCCCTATAGATAACGATGTGATTATGAACAGGTGAGTAAAATGACCTATTTAGCCTGCACCACCTAGAGTTTCATGCCAGAACTTTGTATTTCACCATTTCTATTTACATGTTTTTAAAGATACAAGTAGGCCATTTTAAAAAAAACTGTCTGTTTATTAATATTCTTTTTTTAAATATTGCAAACACTGTTGGAGGAGCAGAGAACCAGCAGTTGATGCCTATGTAAGAGCATGTTTGTCCACCCATCCGAGTGCAGCAGCAGAAAGGCGGAGTCAGACTGGCCTCTTCCCTCTCATTGGTTGATTATGCTCTTGTACACCCAGATCGTAAAGGCACAGCGTTGTCCAGCACGAGGCTGAGCCGACGCAACAACTACTTTTAGGCTTAAATATGACTTGTTAACAGTGGGCTCTGCAGCAAGGCAAACAAAAATACAATTTTAAGATAAGAAAAATTTAAAACCTTCTCTACTGTGACTTTCAGCCCCAGGTTTGTATGCTTTCTTCAGTGAACACTCATTGAAATTGTACATACAGTCAGTCAATGCCAAACTCTCCCTCCATCTCCCATTCTCTGATACTTTGTGCGGAGAACGTCGACATTGAATTAATGTACTTGGTCTCCTAACATGTATTCCCTGTGACTCATTCACCAAAAAAATGGCTATTAAACTTCAGCTTTACAATATGCTTTGTACAAAGAAAAACCGTAACCCTATTCTTACAGTATGTACATAACACACTCGTCCGTACGACATGTCCATCTCATTTGCTAATGTTACTGTACATGTAAGACTTGCCCTGCTTTAATGTCGCAAGGGGTTCACATATTGAGCAGAGCGCATCTGTTTTTCCTTCGTCTTTCCTCATGCCGTGTGAAGTAGTGCTAGCATTTTTGTAAACGTTAAGAGAATGCAGGTCCTCCCCATCACTCTTCATCCGTGCAGACCTGCAATTGAAAAGATGTGAGACTGACATGTTAGTGCCATTTCTATCAACCTCACTCTAGCAGCCAATCAGGTGACTAAGTAAATTAGTGATGACCCAAAATGATTTTTACACCCAAACCAAAATTAAATTATTCATTTGGCCAGAATCCAAAAGTAAAATTTATTTAATAATTAATACTCAAATCTGAGTTGCATATAAACCTTCAAATTGCACACATGGCAGTTTAAAAACAAAATGTTTTAATGATTAAATGTTTCTTCTCCAATTCGTTGTTGAAATATGAACATTTAAATGGCTGTCATAATTTGGTTTCTTGACAGATTTTTAGCCTGTTAAAGATATTAAACATTTCAATTTTGTTATAAAATTGGCAGAAAAGTAACAAAGCTGATTGTGATTATTGGATGGTAGGCGCACTACAAATAATGTTTTTGAGAAGTTTTATTCAGGGATCCACTGAAAACAGCACAGACGGTACATCAAAATGAAGATCCATTAAATATGAGAAATCGATATTGTCAACCTAGCTCTAGAATCCACACAGCTTTCAGTCAATGATTTCGACCAAAATTTCGGTGCATTATTAAAGTAATTCACTGGTTTATTTCTCAAAATGAGAATTTTGTTTTGTCAGTGTTTGGTTTCATGCTTTTGAGTGTGTAAAATGTTGGTGGATGTACTAGAAGAGCTGTTTGCATCTAAGTAACAGATTGGAAATTTGGCACAAAGCATTGCCTCATTTCCATCAAATGTGTGACCCCGTGAATCTGCTTAAGGATGAAAGCTGGGTGAGAGCGGGCTCATACCTTGACAAAGGGGTGGTCCAACAGGGCACTGGCGGTCCATCGCCGCTTCGGTTCACTCTCCAGGCAATGGGCCAGGAAGTCCTTCCCCTCTGTGCTCAGCTTTTCAGGAATGGGCGGTTTGTGGCCCATTCCCACTTTATACATGATCTGGAAGTTATGCTCATATTCGTGCCAGGGTCTCTGAATTACACAATCAAACAGGAAGGAACATGAGTTACTTAGTGACATGATATTTGTAGATTTTTTTTTTTTTTTTACAGTTTACACACTAAAAACACTGTTGCTAAATGATGGTGTTACAAGACGAATAAACTTCAATACTGGTGAATATCCGAACTGAATCCTGTTTTGTCGTAATTGGTGGACATTTGAGTAATTATGGTTTCAGGAAGACCTTTCCAGCATTACAAGTTTAGTTGTTTCAAGTTCAAGGTCAAAGTTTATTATGAGCCCAAAGGTCGACTTTTGGTGCAGCATAAAATTTGTAATATCAAACAAAATACAAACAACATTCTGAAATCTTCCAAGTTTAAAAGCCTTACAGCAGTGGGAATGAAAGAATGTCTATACCGATTGCATTTAAGTTTAGGCATACTATAATGTATACCAGATATAAGCATTTTAAATTCATGGAACAGCGGATGAGTACAATCTGCAAGAATCGCTCTAACTGTTCAAAACTATTTGATAACCCAGTCTGCTTAATGCCAATAATCTTACTACTGTACCTTGATTGACAATGCCATTCAATGAGTTTCAATGTTTAACATTACCATACCAACAGCATATAGAGAAGCAAAGTACAGATTCAATATAAGATTTATAGTGCATGGTCACAAGAGTCCTACTGATATTAAAAGTAGAGAGCTTCCGAAGACTGTGTAACCGTTGCTGGCCTTTTTGCGTACTACTTCAACAACACTTATTACCAATGATAAACACGAGGTACTTGTAACTGCTAGCCCATTCCACCATTTGACCTTTCTCTGGTTGATTGAGGCGGCAAAGGACTAGATCTAATATCAATTACCATATACCTTTACTTGCAAAAAGGCACTGTCACACAATGTCATAAAATCACTCACCACTGGATCATGACATTTCTTATCCTTAGTCAGCAGAATAACAATATCATCAGCAAATTTTAAAAATGAACATAGGTTCATTGTGTTAGGTTCATTGTGTGTTTGTTCACACATGTGTAGGCAAGCCCAAAAATTTCCTTTCAGGATTTGGCGCTCACGAGAGGGTGTGTTTTCACAGTACATTATCCTCAAACCAGTTTGGGGAAATGCTGGTACATGGATGAATAAAGAACAAAACCAAACAAATATGGGCATGAAACATGCACATATAACAGGCTTTACCTTTCCAGTGACCATTTCTATGAGAACACAACCAAGGCTCCAGATATCAGCAGCACGACCATGGCCTTCACCCTTTGCTCTTGTGATGACCTCAGGAGCCATGTATGCTAGAAATGACAGGGGAAAAAATGTTTTTTTTTTGTGGTAATCATCACAATGCTACAAATGCCAGACAGCGTAATTTAAGTATTATTTATATACAATTATTTGCTTTTATTTAAAAAAAATATTTTAGTTTGTCAATTAATGTGCTTTTGTCGTTTTAGTTTTTTCATATTTCTATTTAGATTTATTTTTATTTCAGTTGTAGTTTAAGTCATTCAAATTCAACATTTCTAGTTTTCATCTAATTTATATTTATATCTTGTTTTAGCTCAATTTTATTTAACAAAATAAAACTATTTTAAATAGATTTAGTTTTCAAAATGTACAGTTATATTTCATACTATTTCTACCATTTGTTAAACTTATTAATTTTACTAATACTACTAGTGATAAGTAAACTGTTGTTTTGTTAGTTAACTAAAACTATACAAAATGTTTTCATCAATTGAAATAAAGCTGAAATAAAAGTTGAAGTACAAAAATTAAAAAATTCTAAATAGAATTTAAAAAACTAATAAAAATGAGGAAAGAACCGAATTAAAATAAAATAAAATGCTTGACCTAAAATTTAATTCCTAAAAGCCTATTCAAAATATTAATAAATACTATAAACTTAACACTGCAAAGAAATTTTTGGAGACAGTGTAAAACTGTTCAAGGAAGCATTTTGGTTTACCAAGTGACCCTTTATCATGAGATATGATGCATCACCACATATGTACTGGTGATAAAAAATAAAAATAAAAACTTTACACAACGCATTAAAACTAGCAAAATCAGTGGACTAGGGTCAAAACCAGAAAGTCTAGACCGCCAGCATGCTTCCCGGAGCTTTACAACAAAAAGTCTTTTGAGATCTTCAGTAACAGGTTTTGGTATGCCAGGTGTGGCTTCAGGACACATCACACTCCCATTCAAAAAGTTTACTATGCCCTCTGGTGTTTAAACCTGGAAACCACAACTTTGAGCCTCTCACCTGCTGTTCCCAGTGTGCTGTTCACCTCTCCAGGCATCGTCTGAGCATTGTTCTTTAGCTTCACTGAGCAGCCGAAGTCCCCTAGCTTTATTAAACCAGATGATGTGAGGAAGATATTGGCTCCTGGGGAGTAAAAGAATAACAAAAATTAGTGATGCAATGAAATAAAAATTCTTAACTGACACCTAGACATCCAACTGACTAGCCAATAAACACATCTGATTCTCTCATGAAGGAAAGAGTAACGGAAATCTTGGCACAAATGAAGACCTTTAATGTCCCGGTGGACAATGCCGTGTTCATGGAGCACGTTGATTGCCGTCGTGATCTGCTTGCTGTAGAGGCGGATGACGTGTTCCTGCAGACCCAGTCTAGACACTTCCTCCAGCGTCCCCTCGTCACAGTACTCCATAAAGATATACATCTCCTCCTGCAGGAGCAAACAGCAGAATCAATGATGAATAAACAAAACTGTTATGGCAGACACTGACATAACACAAACGCACAAAACTTTTTACCCTGTGCAATTCAACACCAAAGTAGCGGACAAGGTTGGGATGTTTGATTCCTTCAAAGATCTTCAGCTCATCTGCCGTTTCCTTTATGGTTTTGTGGTCATTGGGCTGAAAGCGAATCTGGAAGCAAATTTAGTTACAGCTTACAAAGTGCTTATACCGCAGTGCGTCTAATACATAAATACATACACAAACACACATACACTGATAAGCCAAAACATTATGACCAGTCACAAGTGAAGCGAATATCATTGATCATCTAACAAGGCCACATATGGTCTGAGTACATTAGATGGTAAGCAAACAATCAGTTCTCGTAATAAACATGTTGGAGGCAGGAGAAATGGGGAGGAAAAAAGATCTGAGCCAAATTGTTACGCCAAGGTGACTGGGTCAAAGTCCCTCTGAAAGTGCAAAAATTGCGTGTTGCTCTTAGTCAGCAGTGGTGAGAATTTACCAATAGTGGTCCGAGGAGAGACAAACCACAAACCAGCGTTGCATGAGAGCAACGAAGGCTATGACGTCTGGTCCGAGTCAACAGAAGGTCTACTGTGGCACAAAGTCACAAAATTTTAATGATGGTTATGGGAGGGATGTGTCACGATACTGCTTCGTAACGGGGTGCGTAGCCGCAAATCAATCAGAGTGCCTATGATGACCCCAGAGCGTCAGAACTGGACCTTGGAGCAGTGGAAGAACGTCACCTGATCCAATAAGTTGTGTTTCCTTTAACATCATGTACATGTGTGCCGTTTACCTGGGGAAGTGATGGCACCAGGATGCACTGTGGGACGACGACAAGCCAGTTTTTCTGCTGGGAAACCCTGGGTCCGGCCATTCATGTCAACGTAAATTTGACACGTGCACCCTACCAAAACATCATTTCAAACCAGGTACACCCCATCATGACAATGGTGTTTCCTAGTGGAAGTGGCTGTTTCAGCAGGAAAATGCACACTGACACGCTGCACACATTGATGAAGCATAGTTTAAGGAACATGATGAGGGTTCAAGGTGTTGCCCTAGACTCCAAATCCCCCAGATCTCAAGCCAACTGAACATCTGTGGTATGTGATGGACGAACGAGATCCACATTGGCTCCACCTTGCAACCTACATGACTTGAAGGATCTGCTGCTAATGTCTTGGTGCCAGATACCACAGCACACCTTCAGGGCTCTCGTAAAGTCCATGCCTCAGTGAGTAGGCGCTGTTTTGGCGGCACGCAGAGGACCAACAGCATATTAGGCAGGTGGTCATAATGTGTTGGCTCATCGGTATATATATATGAAATAAGATTTTGGTCATACCACCTACTCCGTCTTATGCAAAACCCATGAAATATCACAATTCAGGGACATACCTCCTTCATGGCCATCAGTTCACCAGTGTCCACATTAATGCATGTGTAAACCTTCCCATACTGCCCTTCGCCTATAACCAAAGAGAAAAAGTGTTAAGAAAATGCAACAGGAACGGATTCTGCTTTGTATTGTACATACTGATGAGCACTCACCTATCTTGTTGCCTCTCTGCCACTTGAAGGTGACCTTGCGCAGGCCCACATGCATGACGTTATCATAGGACTTTGGGGTGTTGCACACCTGTCCTATGATGTTTCGCTGTCTCATGAGCGCATAGTGCTTCTCGTCGAAGGTGCTTATGGAGCGCCAGACGGCCTCCATAGGGCTCTGACGTGCTGCTGTGTCTGTAGGAAAATCAGAGCAGTGGTTGATATACTGAATATGCACATTATATTTGCAATTATAAATCAAAACAAAAAATGCTGTAACAGAGAGAATCAGTCAATAAATGTAAAAAATAAAATGCCATTTTTACAGTAAAATACCGGCAGCTGTGGTTGCCAGAACTTTACCGTCAAAAATATGGTAGAGACGTTATTGGTTTTACAGACTTAACTTAAAATTGACAGTAATAAACCGTATTTCATTATCTGATATAATGTTCATTTACCAACCTATTTATGTATTAATATCTGTTTTGTACCATTGTAATTCTGACAACCATCAAATAATCACAGCAGTGATGAGTCACATGATAAATCAAAGCTCATCACAAGCAGCTCTTCCATAAGAAAGCTAATACTATTATATAGAAGCTGCACAGTGTCATTCGCACAAACATTAAACACAATCATGGTAACACACATGAAATTTAAAAAATGCAATAAACATTAATTTAACAACATTAAATGTAACATAAAACTCTAATGTATAACTGATTAGAAAATAACTAAGAAAACTAAGAAGAAACAGTTATTTCAACAAAAATACATTGAATGTTAAATGTCACGCAGGGAATTGTGGGAATGTCAATTTACGTTTTTTCACTGTACATTATACAATGAGTTGTTCTTTTTCACTTTCAAAAACTGTAAATTTAACGGTATTTTACAGTAAAATTACATTAAATGTACCGTTAGATCTACCACAGTTATTTACCGTATATAGTAAGGAAACTTTCTGTTAACCAATTAACAGTTTTGCACTGTAGCATTTTTACATTTTTAGTCTTTTACCGTTAAAATCACGATCATTTTTTACAGTCTCAATCTGGTATATTTCATGTATTAAAAAAATATTTTAGTTAAAGCTGCAGTCCGCAGTTCTTCCTCTTTGTCGCCATCTCTGTTCGAAATCTGCAATTGCAGTTATTCGCGGAATTATCAACTTTACGTGAGTTGTACTTCGACATGGCACAGCGTGGATGAACACAATGTTTGAGGAGAGTGTGCAGCTGTCAGTCACCGCGCCGGTGTGGCATTCAGATACTGGCATTCAGAATCACAGATTATTCTTTTTGGAAGTATGACCAGCATAATAATTTTCACCGGAAAATGTCATCTGAACAAGTAACATCCACTTTTGTTCTGGTTCTGACATTGCAGTAAATAGCGCTGATTAAATCTAACAATCACTTATCATATCACGCAAAACCGTGCAAATTATACTTTGTTCTCAAATTGTTAATGTTAACAACGTCAGCATTGCGTGACTACATGTAATGCCCTTCCGATATGTATCCTTGTTTTCGCATAGGTCCGGTTGCAGTCTCTTTTTTTCTGTAGCCACTCCGCAGTCCGAACGAAGTCTTTTGCATTTTACAGCGGGTGAATCAGTTGTCACTGGTGATTGACGTTTGAACCTTTCTGGATCCGCCATCAAATTGATAAGTTTAATTATATCAAGTGCTGTGAGAAAAGGCTATAAATCTCCACCTCCAGCATCCTCACACGCAATATAGCCTACTAGCCGAGACTCCTTCTTTATGTGTACAGATGTGACGTAATGACGCACAGACATGCACGAATCTCCCGCGGAAATCCACCAGTACCACTGGGATTAAAAACATTATTACAAGCTTACCGTTTTGAATCGAGCTAAGGCAAGGAGATAGTTTTGAACACTGACTGGTTATGTACTTGCTCAAATTTATTTTAGATCATTTTTAACCCAAAAAAAGCTACGGACTGCAGCTTTAATAAGAGTTGTCCCTAGAGTGTCCCCCTTTCAATGCAAATGAGCTGCTGCTCCCGTCACAGAGGGCGGAGCTACAAGAGCTCATGTGTGTTAGCAGCTCCGATTACCTCCTGCAGACACCCACTGAAAATGTCAGAAACTGTTCTGCCTTTTATGTTCAAACAATAGTCTGACAATGATGGAGAGACTCAAGAATAAATGACAACATGTATAATGCAACTGGACGTTTCTGAATGGTTAGTTGATGAATTTATGCTGCTGATGTGGAGTTGTAAGTTGTAAGATGCCTACAGAGTGACATGCTATTGCATGTGTGTTACGTACTGTATTGTACAACAACTCTTCCTCTTCTCAACACTGCTTGCGTGTTACCGGGGGCATAAATGTACAAGTTTATGTACATTTTAGGGTTAGTGATGTCACTAACCCGGGAGGAATGTCGTGTAGTCGGTAACACTTTACTTGAAGGGGTGTGTATAAGACTAACATGACACCTTCATAATCATGACATGACACATGTTATGAATATGAAGGAAGTTTTATGCATGTTTGTGACAACAGTCATTAAGTGTCATTCGCTCAATTATGACATTTTTAATGCAAATATGACATTGTTTGAGATGTCTTTGTTATGACACCTTGATATAAACCAATACATCATAACCTGTCAGTGTCTTTGTCATGAGAACTTGACATTACTAAGACAACACAACCTGTCATAAACATGACATAGCAGATTAATTATCAAACTTAAGAAACCACTTAGCTTTATTGGTTAACATTACATTAAACTGTCAGGTGGTTGGTTTTGACATTGGCTGTCATGAAGCCATTATAACTGTTTAATGACAAATTCAATTTGTACCACTGTAGTTGAGGTCACGAAAAATATTCATGACACAGTTATAATGGCCTTATGACAGCCAATGTCAAAACCAACCACATGACAGTTTAACTTAATTTAATGTCAAGTTGTCATGACAAAGACACTGACAGGTTATGATGTTATGGTTTATGTCAAGGTGTCATAACAAAGACATCTTAAACAATGTCATATTTGCATTCAAAATGTCATTATTGAGCGAAAGACACTTAATGACAGTTGTCATAAACATGCATAAACCCTACTTTATATTCATGACATATGTCATGTCATGGTTATGAAGGTGTCATGTCAGTCTTATGTACACCCCTTCAAGTAAAGTGTTACCCATTGGGGTAACTTTACAGATGTTGTTTATGCTCAAACAGCAACAATACTCACGAACTAAAGTTACAAAAGAGAAATCATAATCAACCACCCCTTTAAGTAACATTTCATGAATAGAACATTTATAATGCTACAAAAATTATATTCAAAATAAATCAAATTTTTGATCGAATCGATGCATCCTTGCTGAATAAAAATAATAATTTCTTTTAAAAACAATTGTGAAAAACATACATTTAATCCATTTAACCCAGCCATACTTTCGTCTATCATCTTGCATGACAGACTCCTCATCATCATTTTTTTTTTTGACGTGTTCTACCTTTTGACTGGCTGATGAAGTTGCGGAGCTCCCAGCTGCGGCGGGCCGTACTGCTGGGGTCTCCTTTAGGATACGAGGGCTCTGGAGATACAAGAGAAAACTAACAGAATTAGTTTATTAAGCATAACACTTTTTTTACACAAAGTCAAGAAATGCATCAATACCTTCTCTGTCCTCTGTCGGGCTGGAGTGGCGACTGAGGGATTTAAAATGCAGCTCTGCCGCCACAGATGACAGTCGGTCGTTCTCATTTACACTGGAGCCCCTATGCAGCAGAAAAGAGTTAAATGTTACATAATAGTCTTCATTCAGAAAAGAACCCGGTTGAGATGCATTGCATGCAGCCAAATAAGTAAAATGAAACATGTTAGATATGATGAGCATGCTTAAGTCTTACAGCAACACAACAGCGAATGGGAAAGCCAGCTCTATTAAAGCGCAGCAGTGTTAGTGTCACAAAATAAGGAGCATTAACCTCTTTCAAACCATATACAACAACCTCTGCCTCTGATTTTAACATAAAAGTTCATAAACAAGTTATCCGTCAACCAAACGTCAAGCTGCACGCCCTGGGTCAACATATTTTCTTGATCCTGGATCAACATTCCTGTCTGAAAATGTAATCGTACCCATATCCCTACCTCTTAACCTAACCCTACCCATAAGTTATCCCTAAAATCAGAGGGAAATGATAGGTGAATAACACTGATGTGGAAGCACCTAACGCTGGTTGTAAGCCTACACTTTACATAAACTGTAAACTTGTCTCTCAAATCTGATTGGTTGATTGGAATGTTGTTCCAGGATCAAAAAAGACATTGATCCAGGAACACAATAAGCGTTCACAATTGGTGAAATCAGGCTCCTGTCGTCAAGCTATTAAGGCCTATTCGCAACAAGGACGATAACTATAATAGAGGATAACTAAGTCTACTCCAGCACATCCCATAGACTTTCAATGAATTCAAGGTCTGGACTCAAAGATAATTCATGTGTAAAAATGATTCTCTCCCATGGTCTCCCAACCATTCTTTCACAATTTGAGCCTGATGAATCTTGACATTGTGGTCATCCTGGAATATGGCCATGATGTCTTTCTACATGGTAGTTGAAGAAATTAAAAGCTTCACACTAACTTGTGACTTACGCCGGAGGTCTAATGATTTCTGGCGTATTTGGAACTTTCTTGAGAATGACAGTTGAATGTCTTTATTCCTTCACTCTCGTTTTTTTTTTTTTTTTTGTGGCTATTACCCTTCACCTGATACTTTAACTACCAGTTGATGGATGATTGTATGTGCCGCCATGAGACACCTGTACCACGGTTCTAATATTGTAAAACTATAAAAACAATTATTTAATAAAAAATAAAAGCTTCACACTGACATACACAGGGAGTGTGAGCCAGAGTCCTGAACTAGGATCAGACAATTTTACCTTTTTATATACTAATGAACAATCACACGTAGAGCTGAGAACTCAGAAATCTTTATACACTTGTATCAATGTGTATCTTTGTTTTAACAATGCCCCTGATGGCAGCGGGACAGGGTGTTAAAGCCAATGATGCATGCTAATGCATGTTTCAACAGAGGCTAATTAATATGGAAGCGCTGGACACTGTGAAAGTTGCAAAGATCATAGGTCACTAAACATTTGTCATTAAAGCAAATCATCTGCTAAGGGCTCACACAGTATTGAAGCTCACAGCAACGTGAAACCCAGACAATTACTGTGAGTTGATTATACATCCAAACTAACTGGCAAGGGGTTTGAGGAGCACTACATCACTTTCATGTACTGAACTTAAATGTATTTCAACTTAAAGGGGTCAAATCATCCTTTCTTCATTATTCCCTTTCCTTTTTTTATTATTCATTTTAAAGATGTTTGTTGTGTAATAATTCAATCTTAAATTTCAATTTTCCCCTTTCTCTAACCCTCAAGTGAATTAAACGGGTCATCCATTGCCGTGCTTTTTGCTCCATTTCCATGTGAATTGAAATACAGGTCAAGTGCACTTACACATGAACTGTGGGTTTGTTGCGTCTAATATAATTTGTGCTGCCTCATCCTGCCATAATGCAACACCTGCTTTTACATTGTGACATGATCCCAAAACAATTCCGTACTAAAGTAAAAATTATTAACAGTAGGTGCTACACACCAGTGTTATTTTAGTATCGGTGATACCATTATAGTTTTTATTAATATTTTGAATTAATTTTTCGAATTTTAATTTTCAGTTTAATTTTAATACATTTTTTCATCAATAAGTTTTTTATTTTTTATTTTTAGTCTATATAATTTTATTACATTTAGTTTCAGTTAATTTAGTACAAGTTAAACTAAATTACAATTAGAAACGCTATAATTGTATCTTTTTATATTTATCTCATTAGTAAGTAACAATGTATTTTTTTTTATGTTTTAGTTTGCTATATTAAAGTCCCCGTGAACCGGAAGTTGCAAACGACTTTTCTCCAGTGTTGTGACGTATTTCCGAGAGAAACAGAATACTAAATGAGGCAAAATAGTGGGCGTGGCTTTTCTCCCAACTAGCACCTGATTGGATCTAGAAAAGTAGGTGTTTTCATTCAGCCTGTCTACTGTCAGTTGGAGGGGCGTGATTACAGATGTTAAGCAGACACCCAAACCGTCAAACCTACGTCATCAGGGAAGGTCCTCCAATGCAGAGGGGGGGGGGGGGGGGGGGGGGGGGATTTCAGATTTTGATTAAAGATTATGAAGCCAAAAATTGTTTTTGAGTGGATTGACTTGCATGGATGAATTTTTCACCACAAAACGATCAATTTAGGCAAACAAAGTAAGTATGGTCAATTTTGAATTCATGGGGACTTTAAGCACAAGGTTTAGCGAACATTCCCACATTCACAGAGCAAACATTACTCTTAATGCAAGTTCCTCTAGTTTTTAATAATAATACCCTCATTATCACACTGTAATTGTTCCGATTACCCAATAGGCATTGCTGACACGTAAATTTAACCGGTCATTTTAATATATTTGGTTTCTGGCATAAAACGGTTTCTATTTTGACTATTTGTTTTTTAAAAAATATATATCTTTTTATATTGAGTTGTCGTAGCAGTTGTAACAGTACGTTTTCACAGTACATAACTGTCGATCAAAGAAATTTGATTATAGATTATATGACCCCTTCATCATCAAAACATCCAGTGTAAAAACAGCATTAGTCAGACGGCGCATGCTTTTCTCGTGGACTCGGGTAAGAAAACTGAATATTTTACAGAAGGAGCAGCCTGTTTCAAGATTTTCTGGTACCATCATCTTGTTATTAATACATTTCAGATTTTTGCCGATTCACTTATGAACCCAAAACCCACGAGAGATGCTGTTCTGACAAGGATGCAATGCTGAAGACGTTGAAAATGTTGCAGAGCTCCGTTTTGGGTTGAGAACGGGATGTCCTGACTACCTGATGTCATTGGGCACGCCGCCGGACGATTTGGTGGCGTGGCCGTGTTCCCCTGAGGGTAATGGAGGGGCGGGGCGTGGACCTGGGGGACACAACTGGGTACGCAGATCACACGGGAGACTCCGAGAGCTGTGATGGAAAAACAGACTGATGGCCTCAGCATTCTGCTTTGGATGGTGTGTGCATGTGTGAAAGTGTTTATTATTAAATAAGGCAGAGCTTTACACATGTTCTAATGTCAGCATACAGACAAAACACACAACAACGCACACCCATATGAAGCTCTATGTTGTCTGTAGCACAGATTGTGGTTAAAGCATTATTACAACAACTACAGGATTAATAGAAGCGTGACTCAATTAATTAAACCCTCCTCCAGATAAAACAAAAACAAAACACAAGGGCATGCAAAGGAAGTACATATTCACAAGCATTATAACACCACTAGATTTACAAGATGTGCTACTGGTGAAGACCCAGAACATAACCTACCTGAAGCCCTCGGCATGAGAGGAAGGGATGAAGAGGTATGGGTTTGGAGGATCGCTATGGCAACGGGGGACTTTGACAGGTCGAGGGCTGTTTCGTGGGCCTGATGAAAGAGTTACATCAGATGTCATGATCAATTTGTTATACAAGAAAAACACATACAATGGTCAAGATAGGCAAGATATTTATTCCTACAAGAATACAGTACTTGAATATGTCTGTTCAAGCGCAAGACGACGTGAAAGAGCTCAATTCAGTGTTCGTGCGCTGTCTGTGAAACAGCGAGAAACTAATTGAGTTCCCTTTTGCGCCTTCATGACGATGGAGCACTGGCCTGCCATCTGTCCCGAGGCTCGTTCACGTTCATGTTCTCACAATATTGCATTGTTATAACACATAAAATGTTACCGGCCAACTGGCGATTGGCGCCATTTCATATAAATTACAGACACTGACAGCTAGGGTTGGGTATCGTTGGGTTTTATCCGATACCAGTACCTACTCGGTATTTTTTAAACGGTTCCGGTGCCTAAACGGTTCTTGAAACGGTACTTAAGAAAACGAAACCGCACACACTTTATCAAAAAAGAATACCCTTTTATCTACAGGGCCAAACTGGACACAATATTAACTTAAATCTTTAAACAATATAAATACAAATAATAATAAAACCAATATAAAATAAAAATTCACATTTACATAATATCAAATAAAACAATATTGTATCAAACAATGTAGTAATACTGGAGATTAATAGAGATTACTAGCAGGCAGAGCTGCCAACTCTAACGCATTGACCGTGAGACTCACGCAATTGACCCTTTTCACACGCTCTCACGCACGCCACACATCCATTTTCTCACGCAGAGAAAAATCGCGGACAAAGAGGACACTGACACCGACAGACAAGGTTACTTTTGATATGGAACAAATCCACAGCTGTCAGATTCTGTCAATATTTTTACGAGATTCACACAATAAATAACGTTTTGGCTCTTTGAAATGTGACAGATCGCTGTAGCGCGTCAGTTCAAACGGCACGTGATACAGCAGCCTATACTAATGCACTGCTTCTTAGCTACGCAGCGTTGAGTGAACCTATATAAGAGAACATCTCTGGTTACTGGTGTAACCTATGTTCTCTCAATAGGGAACGAGACGCTGCCAAGCTCCTCGCGCTGCCGACCAGCTTCCTTTTTCGGCAGAGAAATCTGAGGAGCAGATGGCGCGCGCGCGCCAACATAATATGACGACGTAAGTGCGTCGAGGCGGCACCCGCGCCATCAGCCAATGAATTGGCTTGATTCTATATGGATTCAGACTATCGGCACACCCAGAGGGCGTTCTGACGCGTAAATTTTACACATAAAATGCAGCCAAACCTTGCGAGCAAGAGCGCGCTTGCGAGACAGAAGAGACTGTGCGTGTGTGTGTGCGCGTGTGTGCCTAATTAAGTCAGGCACCGAAATCAGGCACCGAAATTGTCGTTCTTATTCGGTCTGGTTACTACCGTTTACGTCGGAACCGGTTCCCTATTGGCACCGAGTTTCGGTACCCAACCCTACTGACAGCATAAACAGAAACCTTAAACACTGCAGGGGAAGAGAACACTTACCAAAGTACATACTGCTGACAGGACTGTGCGGTTTGCCGATAACATGACCGATACATTCATTCATCAGGGCTTGCAGACTCTATAAGACATAATATTAATGATTCCAGACAAGTGCAATTCAAAACAGACATTAAAACAGCAGGACATGGATATCTCACCAGAAAGTCATCTTCTGGCAAGGCTGATATAAACGCAGCCTCAATCGCTTGAAGAAAATCAAAGCCCTGTGTCGCCCACCTAGAGAAATTGTTTTAATAAAATATAATTTCAAATAACATTTGCGAGCATGCTACAAAGAACAAGGTGGAAATATCATTTATTGAGAAAACAGTTAGAAATGTTTACTTTGAACAATAGTATCTCTGTGGGATGAAACACTGGCTCTGCTCCAAAACCTAGTGAGCTTTCTACAGATGCAGCATTTTTAGACAACATGGACACACTTCCTAGGTGGTTTGCCTGATCCAAAAGGTAGGCAGCACGACAATGCAGGCTTCTAAGATAACTGTTTTAGCCAAATTCTAAGGAAACATTGCATGTTTCAGAAAACACAGAACCTGCAATCCTAACGCATTTCAACAAACTCAAAAATTAATTCCAAGATGGAGAACAAAGCGAAGCATCAAAAGTACATCGGTCTACAAAAAAAATGTTACTCAATATTTGTGTGCTATTTTTTCTAGGCTTATCAGAACAAATTCAATTGAGAGTCGATTACAAGTTAGAGCTCAATGACAGACTCCTCAAAAGGAGGCTACCTATGAAGTAGACTGCATGACACCCTACTTGTTTTTGTAATCGAGCCTACTCACCTAGGACGAGTGCCTCTTCCACTTTCACACTTTGTGAGGACAAAGTTCATCCACTTGCGGGCAAAAGCAATGTAGCGCTCCCCTATTCGTCGTCTGAACTCTCCAGACATCAGCCGAACAACCTCTTTATGGTACTGCAGGATAGCAAAAAAAAAAAGTGTTGAACAGATGGACTCAAGAAAACCCTTATGTTCATGTTAGCTTGTTTCATAGTTGACAGTAGCTTTGAGGTTTTCCCCCCTAAACTTCCTTTTTGTCCGGTGTTGTTAAGCTCACATGGCTAATTAATGTATACACTGATATAAAGACAGCGCTTAAAGGTGGGGTAAGCAATATTTGAAAAACGCTGTGTGAAAGTTGGTCGGACCGACACAACAACAAACATGTAGCCAATCCAGAGGCCTGAAAACAGACACGGAGGTTGTTTGACTCCGCTCTGAGTAAAATTGGGTTTGAGTTTCATTGTTTGTCTGGAGCTGCTGTGCTGTTGGCAACTAACAACAAACTCTTTGTTTGTTTTTATTCGTGTATGTGTTAATTTTTTGAGCTTCCTTGTCATTCATTCATCATCTTCACTTTATTTTTTGCGAAGCATTATTTTGTTGAGCTTCTGCTACGATTAATAGACATCCACTCTTACATTGCGTGTGTAATGGAGGCCAGCTAGTTAGAGCAGTGCAGGCTTGACTGCCAGAGAATACGGTGTTGACTGTTTAGCGTCTTTGTTAGTGCACCCGCCTCGCATGCCAGTGATTGGGGTTCAAGAACGACTCAGAGGAGGCCGGTTAGGATTGGAGGGTGATCTTTGGAGGCGGTGAAGAGAGGGGTGTATTTGTTTGGGTTGATTTCAAATATCAACAATGTTCAGCAACGACTTTGAGAAATAACATACTGCACCTTTAATGGAATTAAGGCTAAGCTAATTACTAATTAGCATATCTGCAATTCCGAGTTTTTTTCCCGCAATTCTGACGTTTGTTTCTCAGAATTGTGATATAAACTCACAATTGCGAGAAAAAAAGTCAGAATTGTGATATGTTATAGGCTTAAATGTTATCTATGTAAAATGTTATAGGTTTAAATATTATTTCAGGCTGTAACTAGGGCTAATACATTATTCCCCCATTTGAACAGTATATGTGAATATTATATAAATCTGTTTACATTAAATTAATGCTTTAATAGTAGACTAATCATAACAGGTTTCATCAGTCCAGTCTGTCTGTTTTTAATGGCTTGCAACCATAAATGACTGTTTGACTTTAAAGGCGGTCACTTCGACGACGGTATTCTGTAAAAATAAAGACCATCTTTTTCATTCCGATTCTGACATTCAAAAGCACAAGAAAACCTTTTTTCTCTCATTTGATGGATCTCGCCTGTTTTCCTCCACTTGTTACCAGTGTTTTTCTGCCACCATAATGCAAACGCAACAGCAGTGCAGTGACATAACTATGACGTCTGCTCCCAAATGGTCTATTGATTGGATTGTTATCTGCGTTGCACACGGCATCAGAGAAAATATGTCATTGCAAGAGGAAGGGGACATTAATGTTTTTGATTTAAAGATTACGTAGGGCACATAAAAAAAAAACATCTATAATAAACGCTGCAACATTCCATGAAAAAATAAGATTTGTCCATTTTGATTTCATGGTGCTGTGAAGCATTTCAAATAAAAATATAAACAGAAATCCATTGGACTCGGACCTCAAAAGCAAAGTTGTAGCCCTGAATCATGGCCTCTCTGTAATACTGCTGCAGTGTGACCTTCTCGGTCTCCTCCACCTCAGCCTCAAACTCCGACATGAACATGTATTCCACACGGTCGATTGCAGTGTTGATCTTGATGCACAACTGGAGAGCCTCATTCTGAAAGGACAGAAAATGTTCTTTAAAAGAGCAGCTCAAACCAAATTTGCTTTGCAAACATCCGGTTTGCTGATGCATAGTTATGGGTTTGCATATCATCACATAACAACGTAACTCATCTCTACGGAGCCAAACCGATCTTTGCGCTCCTTAAACCCGGGATTTCCATGTGTATTCGTATTGTGTGAGAACATTCAAGTGCATACTCCATTTGTTTGCTACATCAGCATTAAGTGACACAGAATGAAACTCCTGCTAGAAGTGATATGAAAGTGGGTCTCCAAAAACTCCAATGATAGTCAGAAAACTGAGGTTGAGGAGATTCCCCTTCCATATGTAACGCGCTTTGAGTGCAGAGAAAAGCGCTGTATAAACGTAACAAATTAAGTACACATCAGAATATCACACATCGATATGTCAGAAAAACAAACTGGGGCCACAAAATATAGTTTGTTTTTCTGGGGATTGTTTTGCATCACCTTGAGTTGTTCCAGGGCGCAGACGATAAGCGGCTGGCTGGATGTCTGCTCTCGGCTGAGGGTGAGAATTTCTCCCATTGACAGCTGAAAAGCTTTGCGCTGTGTCATCAGATGGGCCGACTGCGACACAACCAGCAAGAGATTGTCCACCTAGGAATAATATATGACATATTAGACGCCAAACTCAACAGTTAAACTGAGAAGAGATAGATCTTTCTTCCAAAGATTAAAAATACAAAATGTATTTTACAATTACACCCTTTTTAATTTGTTATTCTGTTTTTTGTCATTTTTTTATTATTAAAATGTTTTATATTTTTTTATTCTTTTTTCTTCTTTAAATTATATACTTACAATATAATATAATAAAATATATTATATATATAGTTTTGTTTTATATTTCCCCCCAAAACAGAATAATACATTAAACGGGACCATATCTAAAAATATATTACATATTAAACGGGCCTTACCTTCATGGCCCGTAACGTGTCCACAGTCTCCATCTGAGGCACCAGTTTGAGCACAGGGCCGTCCCACTCAGCCCAGGCGCCATCAGCGGGTGAGTCCCCGACTCCATGCTTGCTCATGAGCAGGTAAGCCTCTTCTTCTGGGATCTCGTCTGGCTCTTTCGAGCAGTCCTTTCCAGCTGCTGCATTTAACAGCTGCAAGATAACCAGCCGCTGCTTTATCAGATCAGAAGGGACAAACACCTGGAGCTCTTCCAATCCTGGTATTTGGACCTAAGGAAACAGACATACAAAGTTATTTAGAATCTGTCAATAGAAGCCTATCATTAATATAGAGAAACATGTTATTACTTTGACGTAATTCTTGGCCTTCAGAGCGTGAAGGAGAGAGGGTACTCCACTGGTTAGGCTGAATTCTGCAGCAATCTCAAGATCCTGAGTGGGTGTAAAGCAGAATGTTAAAACTGTCCGTCACAGTGACATACCACAGTGTAAAGACAGGTGAAAGTGGGTCTGCTGGTGAACTCACCTTACGCAGCATCTTGGCAAAGCCCAGCGCTTTAGACGCTCTTTCCCTGGCTTCATGGAAGAGCTCTTTGAGCGAGCGACTTGTCTCAATCACTGAACGCCTGCAGGGAAAGAAAAAAACTGGGATAAATGCATATTATATAATATAAAATATTTACAAAAATGTATTATCATTGGGGTATATGTATATATATTTAAGTGTGTGTGTGTGTGTATATATATATATATATATATATATATATATATACACACACACTTATACACTACCAACAGCTAGGTGTCATTACGATTTTTCTATTATGCTCACCAGTATTTATTTTGATCAAAAATACAGTAAAAACAGTAATATTGTGAAGTATTACAATTTAATTTAAAGTATATTAAAATATCCTTAAAATATTTATTTTAAAATATAACATTACTTCGATGGCAACATTTCCAGCAGGCATTGCTCCAGTCTTCAGTGTCACAAGATTGAAAATGTTGGAAAAAAATGTTTTATTATAAATTTTGAAATCAGTTGTTTTAAAGAATATTCAAGGTCAAAAGTGCAGCTTTTATTTGAAATAGAAATCTTTCGAAACATTGTAAATGTCTTTACTGTCACTTTTGATCAAATTAATGTGTCCTTGCTGAACAAAATTATTTTCTTTAAAAAAAAAAAGAAAATCTTACTGAGCCCAAACCTTTGACCAATATGAACTTGCTATTTACAGAAACAAGTCACCTGTGGGGGAACTACTTTTTTTTGGAAGCAACCATAGATATTAAAACCTACATTTGAAAGGTGAAGTGTTTGACTCTAGCGGCACCAACAGAATTGAAATTTTTCACTTCTCCCTATAACTGAACCCATGTTAAACAGATTTCAGATGAGAAATATTTTTTCCTGTAATGAATACATCAGATTTGATAGTTGTTTTAATCCAGATTACTCCTCAGGCGTTCTCTCATACACACCTGATTTCATCTGAGGCAGTGCTATCATCTGCACACTCCCAGAACTCATTGCCACTCTTCTGAAGGCCCGCATCCAAAAAGTCTCCAGTGGATTTTAGCAGCATGCCAGCAATATCACTGAAAAATACAAGTCAGGCATACAGTGATGCTTTTGTGCACTTTACTTTTGATATGGATGTTGATTTGCTAAATCAACACAAGGATTAATAAATTTTCTTCTTTCATCAATAAAATACCATAGAAATTAGTTGTGTAACGGTTCTCTGTAAAAAATCTAACCGTATTGTTCTCCACACACTTGCACTGCGGTTCATCTGTAATCTGACAACGCATCTATAATATGGTTTGTTGAAAATAACAACATGTAAAACAGACAGTGTTCAGCTAATGTATGTTTCTGTCGATGGGTACGCATTCTGGCTTCTCACCCTTTCATCACCCGGGTGTTGATAGTGCGCGAGCGCAGGTGAGACCTGAACAGCACACGTTGTTATCTGCGTTTAAACTAAACTCATTTAAGCCTTGTCAATTTAAACATTCAAGCGCAAGAAGACACAAAAGAGAACTCGCGTGCACTGTGAGAAGATTTGGGTGTGCACTCATCTGATGCACGCACACGAAAGCCGGGTCTCAGACAGTGCGCAAATATCACAAATATATGTGCTTGGACAAATTCACACAAAAAATCGTCGACATGCCCGTCTTGGTGAGTATCCTAGCAAACATAGTAGGTTATTGTCTTAAGTGAACGTAAACAGCTGAGAAAGACAACGCATGTCTACTACAGTATCAGTATATTAGATCTGTGCATTATTTCTTAAAGTGACAGCAACCTAATATCCCTGCTGTCTGTGTCTTTAAGGTTAATCAAAC
The DNA here is from genome assembly GCF_029890125.1 of Rhinichthys klamathensis goyatoka. Classification (NCBI taxonomy): domain Eukaryota; kingdom Metazoa; phylum Chordata; class Actinopteri; order Cypriniformes; family Leuciscidae; genus Rhinichthys; species Rhinichthys klamathensis. Next base: position 2,397,258 of record NW_026606652.1, on the reverse strand, counting down.
AACAAAAGACAAGGAAATCACTCACTGCTCTTGACTGAATAGCTTTGTAACTTTAATAATGATTAATCTTTATTTAATTTAAACAGTGAAGATAATATGCAATGCTATTTTACATTTGACTACTATTGAATTTCTGTACCTGAAAACTAGATGCCTAAATAACCTGAAAAGCACCGTTGGATTTATTTGTGATTTTGCTTGTAGTTTGATTACTTGTTCTTATTTTTTATTTGACAGTAGTTTTTTCCTCTGAACATAGCACATACCAAACCGTACAGAAACTGTGACCCTGAAACCATGATAAAAACCGTGAGTAATTTGAACCATTACACCACTAATAGAAATGCTATTCTTTAAACACATCCAGTAACTGAAACAGCTAGTGCACAGAGAGAAAAGACTAACCAAAAGAGTTTCCCAGACTGGGCTTCTCCACCCCGGATGTATGGAGTGATAACTTTGGTGAAGTTCCACTCCTCCTCCAGCAAGTTCTTCAGGCTGTGGGAGGCTTGAGGCAGCTGCTGTAACATCTGGATCCAGCTGCGCATATAGTCAAAGTACACCTGCATGCACAGACACACAGAAGACATTTTTTTGTCTGTTTGATTTTTCTATATCAAGCTCATCCAGATCACTGCTGTTCATGATGGAGATGTTGCTGGATTCTTCTGAACAACACTTTTAGGTAACACTATTTCAATAATCCACTTTAGACAGTACATTTAGACATTCTACTAACCATAAGTAACTTTGCAACTACATGTCAAATAACTCTCATTAGAGTATTAGTAGAGTGTCTGCTTAAAGGGATAGTTCACCCAAAAATGAAAATTCTGTCATCACTTACTCACCCTCAAGTTGTTCCAAACCTGTATAAATTTCTTTGTTCTGCTGAACACAAAGGAAGATATTTGGAAGAATGTTTGTAACCAAACAGATCTCGGGGCCCATTGACTATCATAGTAGGGGGGGGGAATAATATCATGGTAGTCAATGGGGCCCAAGATCTGCTTGGTTACAAACATTCTTCCTTTGTGTTCAGCAGAACAAAGAAATTTATACAGGTTTGGAACAATTTGAGAGTGAGTAAACGACAGAATTTAGATTTTTGGGTGAACTCTCTCTTTAATATCTGCTAACAATTTAATTCGATGGTCCCCCAACAGACATTCTACTGCTTATAAGTAACTTTTCACAAGTAACTTTTTAAAAGAATCACAGTCACTTTGTCATGAATGTAAATGTAGTTGCACAAAATAAGTTAATAAATAAGATTACAACACTAGTCAGTCCAAATCCCACCTCTAGCATTTTATGGAGATCCTCCTCAAACTCGTCGATGTTGGTGTTAGTCTGCAGACCCTGGGGGTCAGTGACGACGCCTCGCAGCATGAACTGGTAGTACTGTTTCATCAGGAGCCCTCCTTTAAGAACCTCTTTACACTCACGCACCAACTACAATACACAAACACACAACTCAGCCACTGTTGTAGCCTCTAGGAATCATTTCATGGGATTTAATTTAGCTATACCGAATCTGAGAATAGCTTTTAAGAATTTATGCTTCTCGAAGAGAGTCGAGCACAATGTCCCCCAAGAAGCATCACAGATCAAAACAGCCATAAGTCATAATCTACAACAAAAAACACTATCAATTAGTTTCACAACCAAGCTATCAAAAAAGTAATGCACATATAAACCAAGATATTTTATTGATAGACTCATATGCTGGCTTTGCCAGTTGTATTGGTTGATAACCATGTCTACTAGACCAGTAGTCGTAGTTCACCTTGTGTCAGTTCCAAAATCAATAGCTGTCAAGTGTCAATGAATAATATATTGTCAATGAATAATACACACACACACACACACACACACACACACACACACACACATACATATTATATATATATATATTCATTATATTATATTATATTATATTATATTATAGTGCTGTCAATCGATTACGATTAAAAAAATTAACCACAAATGTTTCTGTAATTAATAGTGATTTTAAAAACAGCAAACTTTTGAAAGGCAGTGTATGTACAATATGTGTATAAGTAATGACCTGCTTGATGCTGAGCAGGGATGGTTCCCCTGCAGGCCTTTGCTCAAGGCGCAGTTTTAGGCACTCGTGAATAACATTTAGCAGCACACGGCAAAGCACCAAGAAAGCCGGTCGGAATGAGGGCAGGTCCATATCCATTAGCTCCTTCCACGATACTCGTCCCGACCCCGCCTCCTCCTCTACCTGACCGGACACGTGACGAGATAGCTCTGGAAGGTAGTCACAGTGCTGCAAAGAATAACCTGGGACCGCTGACAACTAACAGGAACAAAGCAGAATATGGACATGGAAAACAGGAACAGAGAGAATATGGGCATGAAAATGCAGTTATATGAACATAAAACAGAAGACCACAAAATATTGCAGCAATACTGATAAGAAAAAAATAAAAAGACAAAACACTGACATCCATCCAATAAAAGGAAGAGTTCATGCAAATAAATATTATGTACTTATGCACTCACTCTCATGTTGTTCCAAACCCAAACAATTTTCTTTTTTCGATGCGAGTGAAACATTAGGTTAATACATTTTTTTTTTTTTTATGAATCCGTTGATCCTGTGTACAAAACTGGTTAGGATGATTCATTCACAAATCCATTTCTCGAATTCAACTCACTGACACAGTAGGGGTAAACAGCAAAAAGATAATCACTGAATTAGGGGTGGGCAATATTAACAAAATCTTATATCACAATACGATTAATTTACTTCATACAATTGATAAATATAACATTACTGCTATTTTTGCTGTAAACAGGGTGTTTTGATGCCAAAATTTTAGATAACATTGAATTTCATACAATTGAAATAAAATAATCAAATGTAAATAATATAAAACACTTCATAGACTTCATTATATGAAATAAATATACATTAACTCATATTAAAGCTACAAAAGTCATTTTGTCAAGAGCAGCGAGCGATTTTCTCTTTGTCTTTTGTTGTTTGATTAATATTCAGGACACAGACGGCAGCAGGTATATTAGGCTGCTGTCAAGACCAAATGCACAGATCTGGTAAGCGGTATTTGAAAAACGCTGTTTGGAAGTTAGTCGGACCGACACACGAACAAACAACAACAAACGTGTGTAGCCAATCGGCATTAAGGGGCGTATGACAGTGGAGGAGAGAGAAGGAGCAAGAGGCGGGAGATTTGAAGAAAGACTGCAGAAATGGAGATGAGACACAAACAAAAGAGAAAAGCTCAGAAGAAATCACTGGAAAACAAAGGGTTACAACTGGCCAAGAGCTTTTGGACCCGAGTTAATATTAGAAAAGCTTTCCAGCGCTGGAGAGAGCGAAGCTGTAAGGCCTGAAAACAGACGCGGAGGTTGCTTTGACTACGCTCCATACGTGAGTAACACTGGTTTTGAGTGTCATTGTTTATCTGGAGCTGCTGTGCTGTTGGCAACCAACAACAAACTGTAGTTTTTACAAGATTACATTACCTAAAAAAAATACTGTAAAAAAAGCACCAATGCAACATTTTTCTATATATCCTAATCATTTAACAACATGTATTCTTTACTTCAATGAGCTCATTGTTTCTGCTTTAAATTAATACATTGTTTAAATTAATATATTGTAAGCTAACTGCGTGATTTGTATATGTACATTTCTGAAATGCATTACTTACACACAGTCACCTCTGATAACAGATCACTGTAAACTGTAATGTAGACACGCATTTTCTATAAAGCTGCTTTGAAACGATATGTATAGTGAAAAGCGCTATACAAATAAATGTGAATTGAATTGAATAATAGGCTAATTGGGGGCGGGATATATGCATCACGCTCAGCACACATAAAGCTTGCCTTAAAGCACTGGCAAAAGTAGCCTAATGATTATGAATGTGTCGAGAAAAAATTGCAAGGAGACATTTTAATTGTTTATTAAACTAGTGTTTTCGGAGTCGGTGGCTGCCAAGATGAAGTTTGTCTCTGCAGTGTTGTGAACGCATGCGCGCACCTATAGAGAGAAATGCACCTTTCATTTGGATTACATAATCAGAGAGTATTAGTTTGATTCAAATTGGTTCCTTTAAAAGTAGACATTTCAAGCTTCTATAGGCATATTTCTCATGTCTGTGACTATTTATCCACCATATGCTCTTAAGTTTATTTTGTGCACCGTCAAGTACTTCATCAGATTTGTCGTGTTGCCGATTTTGACAGCAATCATCTTGTCTCAAATATTGCAACTGTCTGTTGGCATCGAGCCTGGTGAAATGTAGCCACACTTTTGATATTTTCCACATCTTTTACATCTTTGTGGGTTGGGACGCTTACACACTACAGCCTCACGTGTGAGCCACGTCTCTGTGGGCAACCACGTAAACTAGTGTTTTTCCTTGATGCCTCGTCACAGCCAATCATGCCGCATGAGTCACTGATGTTGACGAGATTAACCCCTTAGGTATCGAAATTTGGTACCGAACGACAAGCAAGGTTTCGATACTCGATAGTATCGAGGCAATTCAGTCAGTACCTAAAAAGTATCAAACTCGATACCCAGCCCTAGCGATCGGTGTTCGAGGCTGACTCGGAGCAGGGTGGTTAGGATTGGTGTGAGAGTTTTGGAGGCGGAGCAATGAACAGAGAGGTGTGTTTGTTTGGGTTGATTTCAAATATCAACATTGTCCAACAGCTTTTTTGAAATACCGCTTACCAAACCTTTACTACTCGCCAAAGTGTCAAGTGCAATAACCCGCCAAAAAAGAACTCAATTCAGTACTTAGACGATCTGTGCTTTATGTGCACATTCTTCGGGTGTCTGTCAGAACAGCACGCAAGAACCAAATTGAGTTCTGTTTGTATCTTAGGGCGTTTTCACACCTGAAAGTCCGCACCAAGGTCCGAACCAAAGTTCACGTTTTGATACATTTTATACTTTCAGAAAGTTTTGGTTTGGTTTCACACTGCAATTATGCGAGCGCACTAAAGAACTTTACGTGACATACTTGCGTCCTGTCGTCATCATCTGTGTGGGCTGCATCTTGACATTGATTGGTTTGTAAATGGACGTGCGTCTGACGTCAGCGTGTTGTCAATTCGGCGGGTAACTTTGACAACATGAATGAACAGACGCATATCGTTGCAACTATATTGTTATTTTTACAGCATAATTACCTGCAGCACCAACTATACACAAGGCTAGTTCAAATTCGCCATAAGAACGTTTTCGTCGTGCGAACATTTCCATTTTTGTGCGATTTTACCAGTTGACTTCTTATGTCATCAGACCATACTTCAATTAAAAACCGCGTCTCCTCCTCTCCCCATGTGCTACCACGGAACCTTCTGTTTTTCCGGCTATGCGGGAACCACCAGAACTTCCTGTAAAAGGGTCTGAAAGTCCAAGCCATACAGAAATGCTTTCACACTAGAAACGAACCAAACCTTTGTTCAGTTTGATCCGGACCGAGACTACCTCTTTTCGTCGGACCAAATTTTATCTGTTTGGTCCGGACCGTGATCCGGGGGAGGTTCACACCTGTAATTTTGATTCGGACCAAACTGAAAAGTCCAAAAGTCCGGACCAAACAAGGTAGGTGTGAAAGGGCCCTTATTGTGCTTGAAAGGTTTAAAATTGCTAGAAAGGTTAAAACTGGCAAGGCTTAAATGGTACAGCACCTCAACATCACGTAAGTATAACCCTGATATAGACGATAATGCAAAATCTCTACCGGTGGTCAAATTTGTACTGGTTTATCATGTCCACCGGTATATCACCCACCCCTACAGTGACCTTTTGACCTTTATGGAACTTGAAGCTCCTATTCCCATTTATAGCAATTGCATTAAAGAGCAACCAGTACAGTTCTCCCCTTTTGTGCTCCACAGAAGCAAAAAAGCAATACAGGTTTGGAACAAAATGAAGGTGAGGTAATGATGAAAGTATTCTCATTTTGGGTTGAACTAATTCTTTAAAACAACAACTCTCATTCTTTCCAAACTGCTATGAAGCCAAAAGGAACGTTTTCGAAATTTTCCCCCGATATTCCACACATTTAGTGCCAATCTAATGTCCTGGCAGCACCACAGTTGCTCTCACCTCTTGAGCCGGCATGTGACTCAACAGAGCAGTTCTGGACCTCTGCAGCGAGCGGTCCATCAGCTTGTGCAGTCTGAGGATCAGTTTACGCAGTCCCATCTGTTTAAGTGCCTTATCCACAAACGGCCTGTATATGGCAGTGGGACAGTAGCAGGTCTCGTTGTCCCGTGGGAGAAACTCCTCCTCTGACATGAGGCGTGAAAACTTTGGCGTGAGGCAGGGCGACTGCTCCCCATCACTAGTCGCCTCACTCAAGGTCCTTTCCTCCCCGTCGTTGTCGGCGGTGAAGGTAGCCGTGGACTCGGTCTCATCCTCGTCATCCTCATTGCCGCGGGAACAACGAGGAGAGGGGATCTCGAAGATGGGCCAGCCGATGCGGGAAAGGTCCCTGAGGCCCAGCACGGTGCCCATCACACGCAGCTTCTGGTTCAGGTCCTGAGTGATATTGAGCCACAAACAGAGCGCCTGCACCCTGCCCTGGAAATCCCGAGCTGCATACTTTTCGTAGTCCTTCTGCAAGGTTTGCAGAGACGGGAACAGAGCCTCCACTGACTCCAACAGAGACATGACCCGCTTGACCTGATCGAAAGCTACTCGCTGCCTTTGCAGGTGCTCCCGGCACTCCAGTGCTGAAGAAAGCGGAGCAGCAGCGTCAATCTCTCCCCAGGACATGGAACAAGTGCTAAAGCTAAACGGATCGTTACTGCAGTTGGTTTCACCGGGACAGGAGTTGCTCTCCTCGACCGAGACTTTGCTCTCAAGCCCGGCTAGGCTGCTATAATCCACTTTGAAGTGCAGAATCTCGTTGATGATTTCAGGTATGGCTTGGCGGGCAGTGTACAGGTACAGGTCCTGCTCCATGACGCTACGGCGGGCATGCCAGGCCTGCAACTCCAACCAGATGACCTCGTTGTTCTGGCCCATGAAGGCAGTGTTCTCCAGGCCTCGCTGCTCCTTCTCCTTCTTCTTGGATGACATGGAGGTGAGTTTAAGCAGCAGCCGGAGAGTCTCAAAGAACTTGAGACGGTCTGCCGGACAGTCTGTGCGTGAGGTCTGCCGGTGAGTGCGCACAGGCAGCATGCCCAGGCTCAGGTATGGCTTGCGGGGATCCATGTTTCTGGAGCCGATGGTACTGGATTTGGACACCGAATCCAGCATGAAGGTGCCCTCGAACTTGCTGTCCCGCTCGTTGGAGCGCTGGTTGAAGCGCTGCTTCTTTTCCTGCTTGTAGCTGTGAGGTTCTTCAGGAGGTTCGGCTGATCTGGCTCCTTCACGTTCTCGTTGAGACAACGGGCTGGAGGAACACGGCTTCTCTGCTGATGAAAGAGATGAAAGTTAGTGACAGATGACCAAACCCATTTATTACAATAAATCTAATTTCTATATCTACTTCATTTACATTGCATTTTTTTATTATTATTATTATTTACAAGCAATACAATATAACATTAATCAAATTATAACGTGCCATTTTATTTTTATTTTTTTGCATAGTGCAAAAACCTGACTATTGTTGACAATTTTCATTATTGTTGACTATTTAAATTCGGCTTAGTTGTTTCAGCCCTAGTTGTTATTCTTTTTATTCATAATTTTTTCCCCCTTATGAATTAACTTCAGTGGCTTTTCTTCATTTAAACGTCAAATGCATAAATTTTCATTCAACGTGATCTCAAGCGCTTGAATGTCACTCTAGAATGCGGCCCTAACACCATATGTTTCAGAAATTTGCACATTAAGGGCTCTCACCTTTGCCCTTTGACCCCTGGCTGTTTCTCTGGTGTTTGTTGGACATACGTTTTATCTGTCGAGGAGTGCGGGGAGGGGAGGTGCTGTAGAGATTCTCCTCTTCCTGGCTGGGCTCGTCCCAAGACTCATCCACCTCAGTATTCTGCTGGGGCACATCTTTGGACGAGTCCTTGAGCCTGAACAGAAATCAGAACAATCCAAAATATGATTATGGCCATGAACAGCCTTGGCAAACTTAACTTTACAAAGAATTTAGGAACAGATATCCATAACAAAGTCAAGAAGCAAGTTATATTCTCTACATAGCTAAGGAAATATTAGGGAAAACCCTTTAGCCCTTTAGAGTTGCAAGAATTATTCAAATATATCAATTACTGCGCTTTAAACTGTCATAAGATCAACATTTATATTGCTGAGGCTTAAAGATGTAGTGTGTATTTTTTAGTGGCATCTAGCGGTTCGGTTGCGATTTGCACTAAGGGCTCAGCCCACTGCTCACCCCTCCCTTTCGAAGAAGCTACGGTGGCTAAAACGGGACAAACATATCGTCGTCTGAGACAGCAGAGAATAGCCAGAGTAAGCCAAGAGTGTGTAACATTGTCACTGTTTCTGTACCACAGTCCATTATAAACCACATCATGGATAAGGTTTACAAAGCCATAGTCAGGTGAGGATCAAGGGTCTTAATATATAATAATAGTAATCAGCTGATTGTCTCACAAACGTAACCAGCACATTTCTCCCCACATAGCAAACCCATAATACAGCGAGGGAGAAGAACCACATGAAACTATGCAACTATATATTTTTTTCTACCAGGGTAGTAAAAGTTTAGCTGGCTAATATGAGCTGTTACTGTGGCTGAGCTGGTTAAAGCGTAATGCCTTGTATAAGCTCGACGCGTCCGCATGAGCCCAAAGGTGTGCGCGGCAAAAATGACGTGATTATAACAGCGTGCGCGCCTCCGCATCCCCTAGACACCATTTACTACACCCAATAGGCTTTTTTTCTCTGATTTTGAAAACTCTTCGCGATCGACTTAAAATGCTTCCAAGATCGACGGGTTGGTGATTCCTGTAACATACTGTTTTACGGTCAATGACAAGAGTACTAATCAGCTGTCTCACGAACGTAACCAGCACATTTATCTCCACATAGCAAAGCCATAACACAGCGAGGGAGAAGAACTAAGTTACATGAAACAATCCAACTACCTATTTTACACCGCTGACAAGGGAAAAGTCACTACTCATGGTGTCCATGGCTAGCTTCTAGCTTTCTGCTGCTTCTCTTTCAAGGTAGTGACGAAACGCGCTCTGTAGCGTTGTTTGTTCGCTGTCAGCTACCGTAGAAACATGACGTCACAATATGTCGACCTTCATAGAAGGGGGTGCCCGCGGTTATGTAGATATAAATGTCTCATTCTAAGGTAATAAAAACATAACGGTTCATTGAGTAAGGTCTTTATACACCACTGAACACATAGTTATGGATGTCATATTGCATTTCTGTTAATAGATACTAAATTTTTACACATTGCACCTTTAAATACAGATTTGGATATAAATTAAAGCTGCAGTCCATAGCTTTTCCTCTTTGTCGCCATCTCTCTGTTCGAAATCTGTAACTGCAGTGAATCGCGGAATTATCATCTTTACGTGGGTTGTAAATCGGCATGAAACAGCGCGGATGAACACAGTGCTTTGAGGCGAGTGCTGCTGTCAGTCACCGCGCTGTGTGGATACTGTCATCCAGAATCACAGATTCACTTTTTGAAAGTTTGACCAACATAAGAATTTTCATAAGAAAAGGTCTTCTGAACAAGTAAGTAACATCCATTTTTGTTCTGACCAACTAAGGGGGAAAAAGCATTCGACATAATAAGCTTCGTTAGATTTAATCAACGCGATTTACAGCAACCGTGCAAATTATAGCCTACTTTGTTCTCAAATTGTTCATGTTAACAACATCACATCAGCATTGCGTGACTAATGTTAAATTTAATGTGTTTTATGGTTACCTGTGTAGTTCAGAATTCATATTCTCCATAATAGCAAAACGAGAAAGGCACAACAAAGGAAACTCCATAACTGTGTGAATTAAGAAAACGCACTGTTACACGATTGAACTATTGAAATGTCTTACTTGTTCAGCAGAAAAAAGCCGTCTCTTCTTCCGTTTTGAACCCCTTCAAAACACGGAGTTCACGCACTTTTCAAAAGCCCCGCCGATGTTTAAATCCTTGTGTTCGCATGAGACGGTTTCTTTCTTTTTTCAATCACTGATGATTGTTGTTTGGATCTTTCTGGATGCCATAAGTTTAATTATGTAAAGTGCTGCGAGAAAAGCCTATACATCTAAACATCTCGTCACGCGCAGTATAGCCGGCTAGCCGAAACTCCTTCTTTATGTGTACGGGTGTGACGTAATGACGCAAAGACATGCTCGAATTTCCCGCGGAAACCCACCAGTACCACTGGAATTAAAATCATTATTACAAGCTAAACGTTTTGAATCTAGCTATGGCAAGCAGATAGTTTTGACCACTGGCAGAATAAGTTTTTTTAAATATAATTATTTTGGATTATTTTTAACTTAAAGTCCCACTCCGATCATATTTTGAGCTATTTTTAAACATTCCCAGTGGTCTTTAAATTATGATTATGCCATTTTTAGCCAAAATCACAAAACCTGAGCCGTTTTCTGGGACTTCGCTTCAGCAGAGCGGCAGTAGCTCATTAGCAATTCGCCTCTGCGTTGTGGGCGGAGCCGTTGGCACGGAGACGACCCTCCCCCTGCCCGTTGCTGAGAGCTCTGTCTCTCGCGCTAGCTTACATCCCCAATACCGGTGGGGCAACAGTATTATATACACGTTAATTATTATTATCCGAAGTTAATCAAAGTTATCACCGATCACCGATCATTATTTCACTCCAAGACGTCGCGTGTGGAGACGCCCAGTGGAGTTACTACGTCACAACTCCAGTCGATTTTAGCCAGCATTTTAGCGTCTGCTACTGATTCACAGCCATTTGAATGTAGAAATACTCAGAAAAACAACTTTGAGCTGATTTTTCTCAAGATATGTCCTCTAACATCAGAACAATGCCACAAGAACATGTTAACACCTAGAAAAACATTATTTTCATCGGAGTGGGTCTTTAAAAAAGCTACGGACTGCAGCTTTAACAAAATGCCTTAAAATAGCGGATCTTATGTACAACAAGATATGCAAAAAACTACAAATGTGCAATGTTTTCTGTCTCCAAATTTTAATAAAAAAAACCTCTGAGGGTGACCACTTGATTTATGTTTAAAAGAAATTTATTCGTGAGCTAATAAAAGTCTTTTAAGAGGATTACAAAAAGTATCGGAAGAGGACATGCATCCCATAGACAATGAAACAAACAAAAAAGGACTGCATTTGCTAGTGGGAGGGAGAAAACTGGTGCAAAACTCCCCATCATGCAGAGACAAACTGTGTAGGTGTATTTGGACACGTGCATGTCTGTGTGTTTGTGTGGGAGGAAAATGATACTGATACGGGGCCATTGTCAAGCAATGGAGGAAAGGATCACTTTCACAGTGGGGTCATCCTTTGGTTGACTTAATCTGTGATTTCACTCACAAAGACCCCTCTGAGCAAAGCCCAAGTCATCCATCTGCCCCTCAAACATACATCAATTCCCCACAATCCCCCAGGGAGTCTCCAGGCAGACCAAAAGTCCTCCCAGACACCTGCTGCAGGGTATTGTGGTCCTCGTGCCAGAACATTCAGACACAGACGGCCCGACGACTCCCCGCACCCCACCGTTGCCGCCACTTAACATATGGATACCACCACAAGACCCATCATTTACATTTAGCTTACTCACATCACAAAAAAGAACAACAATTTAAATTGTGATTTTCTTTTAAAACTCGTTTGCCGTTCTTATTTGTAGGTCTGCACAATTCGGCCAAACATTTTCTGATAATATATCAGATATGACTATAAAATAAAGCAATAAGCCCCGTGAACTTATTGCTTTTATAAAATGGTTACTCCATAAAAATATTCATTTTAATATTTATTTTATTCATAAAATAAACACCAGCAACATATGCAATATGTAATTAAATCGCAACCTTTACGATTTGATAGTCTCACTAAGCCATATCACAATTGTGCAGCCCTACCATTTACAGACACTGCAAAATGATGTGCGTTTTTCAATAATGAGCATAGCAATGTCATAATTCATAAAAAACCCAACCAACACAAGATATAAGAGTTCCCATAAGTTCTGAGAGTAAATATATGCAGTTACATTTACAGAAAGCAAACTAGTTGCATGCATTGCAGGGTGTTTTTTTGTGCAAAAATTTGGGCTCAAACTGCCTAGTAAAACTCTGAAAAGCTTGCTGGGAGAGTGACAGAATGTTTGTGTTTGAAGGTGCAGCCCTGGGCAGAGTCTAACTGTGACCAAACCCTTCAGGAATGACACAGGAAATGGTGAAATCACCCAGGCTCTGGCTGTTTGTTTGGTTGGTTGTCATGACGTATCTTCATTGAACGCTGCTTGAGCACTAGAGTGGAAAGGTCTAGAGGATTCTGCCTCTGTGCTGCTATCACCCCCATTCAAAGGCGTCCGTCCGACCCGCAGGAACACCAGGGCAGTGCCGAGTGCAACCCCATAACCCACAAAAGCAATACACGTTGTTGATTTACGGCTGCATATGGAGCTCAGGTCCACTGAATAGCTCATCCAAGGTTATCAGGAACAAACTATACAGCAGAGGAATGTTACACCCTTTGACGAGGGCCATAAACAGAGCTGACCACATCTGCCTCGCTGCAGTCAAGAGAGGGCCGTGACCTCTGACCCCACCCGCCACTGGAGTCATTGTTGTAGCCTGCAGCGCTTCATTGTGTGCGAGCGGCACGTGGAACAACTGTCTCGGCGTCTAATGGCTGGTTGCAGCTGGTGATAGAAATGGATGATATTGCTGAAAACTATTAATATTTTTAAGACTTTTGACAATAATACTACATATAGATGTTTTTATGTAATTATTCAGAAATAAGAATAAGTAGTGTTGTCAGGCAGGGGGGAATCGGGAACATGGTCTCAGGCACTTTACAAGTTGGGCCACTCGCCACCAAAAAAAACATAAAAAAAGCTCCCGGGACCCATGAAGTTTCCCAGTAAAGAAAATGTGCAAAATGAAGTGTATAACTCTTTATTAGAACTTGACAGTTGAATTTGCAATGTTAAGTCAAAATTTCTCCCCAAAATCAAAAGAATTAAAAAAATAAATCAAAAGCTTGGGCCTTGGGGTCAGTTTCTTTTCTTTCTTTTTTTTCTATTTAAAGAAATCCTATTATTCAATGATCAAAAGTGACAGCAAAGACATTTTTATAAATAAATATTAAAAAATATATATATATTTCTCTTCTTTTGAACTTTCCATTCATCAAAGAATCCTGAAAATCCATAAAAATATTAAGCCACATTGAAAACCTTTTCAACATTGATAATGATAATATTAAGAAACGTTTCTTGAACACCAAATCAGCACATTAGAATGATTTCTGAAGGATCATGTGACCCTGAAGACAGGGGTTATGAATCATGATGCTGAAAATTCAGCTTTACCATCACAGGAATAAATTACACTATAAAATATATTAAAATAGAAAAGAGTTATTTTAATTGTAAATTTAAATTTTCACAATAATATTGTTTTTACTTTGCATTTTATCAAATAAATGCAGTCTTCTCTTGGTGAGCATAAGAGACTTCTTTCAAAAACATTTGACATTTTTAATTTAATTCTAAATCTACATAAATTGTTCTAAAATCGGCTTTATTTTCTTTCAAATGCACTTTTTTCTTTCTCTTCTTTTCTTTGATTTTTCCTTTGACAGTTTTTGTAAGATTCACTCAGGGAGAAAAGCAATAAGCTGATAAGGAAGGTATTTGCTATTTTTTCCATGAATATTTTTTTAAATCCAATTTTCAGAGGAAACATGAACTTACAATGAACAAAGGAGAGAATAGAAATAAATGGAACAGTTTTTCAAAAGGATGTTCATAGATTCAGCCAAAACCCAAAGGGACATCATGTTACCAATAACAAGGAACAACCAGTAAGTCACGCCAGAAACTACCTTTGACATGAGGCCTTGTGAGCAATGCTTTGGTACCGCTGGCTGGCATGAACACACACACACACACACACACACACACACACACTTCTCTAACAGGCAGACAACATCCCTGCTGAGCTTATTGATTGAGGCAAGTTTGCACGTTGATTGAGATTGCACGTGCAAGACTCAACAAAAGCCTGATTGGACACTATAGGTCACCACTGAAGGTAACCGAAGACCACTCATCCATCCACTTCTGTTTGGTACCAAGAGCTGTTGCAACAAGTTATCAATCAAAACAATGTTATTGATCAACTATTCTGGTCTATGCACTGTTCACAAAGATTTAAAGTAATGAAGATAACATGTACTCACATTTTAATGGCATATTCTTATACCGGTAAAAGGAGCACTTACACAATTGTTCAGAGGTTTAAAACATCAATATTGTGAAATATTATTACAATTTAAAATATTATTCTGATTTTGCACTCAAACATTTATTCTTATAATCAATGTTGAAAGTTGTGCTGCTTAATATTTTCATGGAAACCGTGACACGTTTCTTCAGGATTATTTGATGACTAAAGTTCGAAAGAACAGCATAGTTTGAAAATAAAACGTTTTATTCGATTATCAAATTTGTTAGTTGCAACCCAGGCACCAAACATGCATCCATATGACCTTTACCCACAAGCACTAGAAATAAAGTATACAGAATGTTGTTAGTAAATAACTCCACTGGCCTGTGATGTTCCCTTGAGTGTTGTTCACTGAGCTCGTGATTTCTTGGAATTGACATTCAATATTTTCTCATATAGACATGAAGGTACAATCTATGTAAGGAACAAGTGTAATGGTTCTGGTTTGGGTTTTTGCATATGCTGGTTTTGAACGTACAAACAAATTTAAAAGTGAGCTGGGTAATTTCTGCATCACTATCAGTGCCAAATTAAATCGCAAACCATTTGTTTGAACAGACAGAATAACTAAGAGAACAACATTGGATCACCTGTGGATGGAAGTTTAGGACAATCAAACTTTTTTGCTGATGTTTTGGTGCAGATATTACACTAGAGATTTGTAACAATATAAAAAAAGTAGTGCAGTCAAACGATTAAAATATTTAATCGCGATTAATCGCATTAATGCCATAGTTAACTCGCGATTAATCGCACATTTTTATCTATTCTAAATGTCTCTTGATTTCTTTTTGACCCATTCTTTTTTCTCATTTTAATGCTCTTATCAACATGCAAAAGTGGATCGGCTTGCTTTGAGCAAATGTTTTTTTTATTGAAAACAACATTGACATATACTGTGTTCAATTTCACACTAACATTCTCACTTGGAGCAAATAATCTCTCACACAATGTAACACTGTCCATCAATAAAAGGGTGAAAGAAATACTGACGAGGTACTGATATTGACGAGGGGGCGGAGAATTCGCATCAGCTGTGTGTGTGTGTGTGCTTGGCCATCAAGTGGTATTTCAGACTGGACGTGCTGCGATGATGATAGCTCAGTTCACAACGACAAAACACACGGATCACTTTGGTCTTGTCAATGGAATCATTTGGCAACTTTTTAAAAGTAAACTTTCCATTCAGAATCTTATTGGCATCCATTTCGGCGTCTCGCGCTCGTCATCCACTCAAAACGTAACGTTAACCTACTATTTTCCCGGCTCGCAAGCCCAAACGAGTGTGTGCGGTGCCTGTTGTTTTGTTTCCGGTCTAGCTAATGTTAGATCTGTTTGCGCTTTGGTCGACGAAACAACAAAACGTCCTCGCGCAGCGCGAGCCATTGAAATGAATGGGTTTCATAGCGCATGCCGCGTCCTGTTGCAAAAGCATGTGAAAAAAACTACAAAGTTCGCTAGCCCAAAAAGACTGTTAATCGCGCGGTAAAAAAATGAACGCTGTTAAAATGGGTTTGCGTTAACGCCGTTAATAACACGTTTAACTGACAGCCCTAAAAAAAGTTATTTTGTGAATAATATTCATAAATGTAAAATCAAATGCACTGTTGCTGCTTTGGATAAGTGTCTACAAATGTGTAAACTGGTGTTTCAGAGCTGCCAGAATTATATTGTACTGCACAGTCAACAGTGATGCACTCAGGCCATTACTAAACTGTATTATCAAGCCTATCAAGATCCAGAAAGACATCCATTCCTGCACATTTTCCTTATTGTAAAAGCAGCACTTTGAGGTTCGGTCTTATTGATATGCATCCTCCTTGTCTCAACATGCACACTTCCATGCTAAGAATATATCTGGAAGAAAACAAAACATCTTTACATTTCCTATAAACTGCGCAGCATGACTCAAACTAGATCAAACTAATGTTGCTTGTTAAGTTAAATGTTGGCCTCTTAAATAAGATCTCGATAGGCACAAATTAGATCTATGATTCATTGCTATAATTGCAGCCTATACAACTTATGCATGGAGTGACTGATGTTGGCTGTGGATGAATGAAGTGCATAATAGCACAAAGTCACATTATGAAAAGTGACTTCCAGGAATGCTAAAGCAGACTTCCTCTAATTTTAAAAACAAGCTTTGCTCTATTTCCCATCACTATGCCACAGATTTGTACAATATCATTTCCTGTGTCCACATAATGACCATTTGAGGCCGCGAGGCAAAATGACTTTGTGTGTGTGTGTGTGTGTGTGTGTGTGTGTGTGTGTGTGTGTGTGTGTGTGTGTGTGTGTGTGTGTGTGTGTGTGTGTGTGTGTGTGTTAGTTACATTAAGACGAGTATGTGGACCGAGTGAGAGTTGCATGAGGGACCAATGAAAAACCACCAACCTTGTCTAGCCAATACCTCTGCATGGAGGACTCAACATAAGTCACTATTCTAACCTCCACCCCTGGTGCACACCCTCTCTGGACAATTGAAAGCATAATTGAAGATATTACATGAGAAACTAAAGACTGTTTTGAGAGTTTAGCTAGACAAGTGATCGCTTTAGGATGATATGCGTTACATCTCTGCACTTCCTTCCTGAAGTCAAAAGAGGACACAGTGGGCTGAAGCTCAGCTGGGCAAAGAGATACAGGTGCTCAGCCAACATACACACCAAAAATACAAACCTTGCAAACTAAATAAACCGCAAGGAGGAAAGAAAAATCAGAAATATGCAGATAAACCACAAGTGCATCTGATTTGGCTTCAGAGAACAGCTGTGTGAACTAATAGGGCTGATCGCATTTCTAATAGTTAGTACATAATCGATACTATTTTGGCTGTGAAATATATTATAAACTCACTGTAAACCCTAATGCTCAAAATAATGAATTGGTTTGAGTAGGACAAAATTAAACTAGTTCAGTCAAATGAACTTTTATGAGTATTAAGCACTTTCTTTTTCTTTCAAGTTCACAGAACTGATATATTTTACGTAACTTAAATATTTGAAAGTAAACTTATTAAATATATTTTTTTATTATTATAAACTTATTTACTTAAAGCTTCAGTCCGTAACTTTTCCTCTTTGTCGCCATCTCTCTGTTCGAAATCTGTAACTGCAGTGATTCGCGGAATTATCATCTTTACGTGGGTTGTAAATCGGCATGAAACAGCGCGGATGAACACAGTGCTTTGAGGCGAGTGGTGCTGTCAGTCACCGCGCTGTGTGGATACTGTCATACAGAATCACAGATTCACTTTTTGAAAGTTTTACCAACATAAGAATTTTCATAAGAAAAGGTCTTCTGAACAAGTAAGTAACATCCATTTTTGTTCTGACCAACTAAGGGGGAAAAAGCATTCGACATGATAAGCTTCGTTAGATTTAATCAACGCGATTTACAGCAACCGTGCAAATTATAGCCTACTTTGTTCTCAAATTCATGTTAACAACATCACATCAGCATAGCGTGACTAATGTTAAATTTAATGTGTTTTATGGTTACCTGTGTAGTTCAGAATTCATATTCTCCATAATAGCAAAACGAGAAAGGCACAACAAAGGAAACTCCATAACTGTGTGAATTAAGAAAACGTACTGTTACACGATTGAACTATTGAAATGTCTTACTTGTTCAGCAGAAAAAAGCCGTCTCTTTTTCCGTTTTGAACCCCTTCAAAACACGGAGTTCACGCACTTTTCAAAAGCCCCGCCGATGTTTAAATCCTTGTGTTCGCATGAGACGGTTTCTTTCTCTTTCTCTAGCCACCTTAAATCCGAAGTACGAAGTCTTTTGGGTTTTATAACTGCTGAATCTCCAGTTGACACTGATGATTGTTGTTTGGATCTTTCTGGATGCCATAAGTTTAATTATGTAAAGTGCTGCGAGAAAAGCCTATACATCTAAACATCTCGTCACGCGCAGTATAGCCGGCTAGCCGAAACTCCTCCTTTATGTGTACGGGTGTGACGTCATGACGCAAAGACATGCTCGAATTTCCCGCGGAAACCCACCAGTACCACTGTAATTAAAATCATTATTACAAGCTAACCGTTTTGAATCTAGCTATGGCAAGCAGATAGTTTTGACCACTGTCAGAATAAGTTTTTTTAAATATAATTATTTTGGATTATTTTTAACTTAAAAAAGTTACGGACTGGAGCTTTAAGTAAACTTAACGATGTTTTCTTGTTTTGAGTTTTAATAAATGATTTATTTTAATTTAGACGAACTTAAAGCTGCAGTCCGTAGCTTTTTTGGGGTTAAAAATTATCCAAAATACATATTTGAGAAAATACATAACCAGCAGTTAGTGTTCAAAACTCTCTGCTTGCCTTAGCTCGATTCAAAGCGGTAAGCTTGTAATAATGTTTTTAAATCCAGTGGTACTGGTGGATTTCCGCGGGATCAAGGCTATCTATTGTATTTATTTGTGCAATCGTTTGCAATTTGTTTATTTGTTCTTATTTATATAATTTATATTAAATTTAATATATATTTTGTCCTTTTATAGTTCATTTTATTCTGCTGTTCTCGGTTCACAGAAGTGCTGCAGGTGCGTGATGTGACGATGTTGTGAATCCTCATGTTCTGCTGTTTATGCAGCTATTTGCTTATGTAAAGCTAAAAAAAAAACATTTGTGGTCATTTTTAATGGGTCACAGACAGCCACCTATTCTAATTAAATTTAATTTGGCATTATAATCTTGTATCTTAACAAGCTTCGATTCTCGCTCAGGAAAATAATCCAAATTAACAAAATGCTCTCATACAATTATCCACCAGATTTACTATGCTGCAAGCAAGTTCACATTAACTTAAAAACTTGCGTACACACGAGCTAAGACCTAACGTGAGATTTGATCGTAGTCACCGCTCGCGTCCATATTGATAACCATATTGATAATGATAAATGCCAAGTTTTGCGTCGAAACGACGATATACACATTTTTCTGTTCTACAAAAGTCAGAAAAGATGTGGGACTGACAGCAATCTGAAGCATTGGACCATGGATTGTGCAGAGAAATAAATTAATGAGTTCCAGCCATGAGTGCCACCAGGACGTGAGGTCAACATTCTTTTAGTGCACCACATCCTGGAATTGAGGCATGCTTGTGGTCATAAATGAGCAGGGATAGGATTTACAGCGTGCTATACAATGACGTAAAACGTCAAAATGTCAATTGTGCATGTTCAGCAACCATACTGAAGAATAGCATACTTGCAGAGTGATTTGTGTTATTTCTGAATAACATACCTACGTTACGTACTAAGGATTCCAAAATGTACTTCCAAGGCAACAATTTAACCTTAAGTCACCACCGAAGGCCAAGAAATACATTCTTGCCGCACTAAGCAATTTCACCCTAAAAGCCATGCATGCTGATTTTAAAGTTCACCTCATAGTGTCCCAGTTCATACATACTGCACACGCAGTAAACAAGAAATTAAATGCACAACAAATCTCTGATCTTGCATTTTAAACAAGTTCTCTCTATCCTTAACTCTTACCAATGAAAGCAGTTTATCACAAAGAATTGCTAGGAAGGGCGGGGAGAGCAGGAAGAGAGACACAACAAGGCATTCTTGAGAAGCTGTCGCCGGGCGTTCAGGGCAAACACTTTCGGTTACGTTGCGTGGGGTCATAAGAGACAAAACTATGAAAACGCTCCAGCAGAACATTCCACTGGGCTTTATCAGCTAAAGCCTTGTGCACATGGCAGTGGGAAAACAACACTTTCTGAACCTTATCTTAAACAGAAGGGCTCAAATGCAGGAAGACATTAAGGTTGAAAACATCATTTATGACAGCAAAAAAAGGCATTTGGCCACAGGCCAACAAGAGATATGGGGGAAATAAGATGGCAGAACAATCTGTACAGTGCACATACGTCTCAAAAGAACCAAAAACATCAGTGAATAAATTATGCTTTAAAAAAAAACAATTCCCAGAATCAGATGCTGCACTACAAATCCAAGAAATTCTACTCAGTTGAGCGCAGACAGGTGATTTCTGGGAATTGCAAATCAAACATTTCACCAACTCACTAAGGGGAGTGTGTGTCAATCTGACTCACAGCCACAGGACTCGTGGTTTACCGACTGGATATTTTATATTCAATCACGACTGTTGCTTCATCCCTGATATCGGATTTACTTCCAACTTTACTCGTTGTGCGTGATGTTTGTTAGAACTCTGTGCAACTCAAGTTGCACTCGAGGAATGATGCAAATAATTGAACCGACAATCTCAAGATTTCTAATCACACCCAGATATCGAGATCGGATAACAATACACTGAAAAAAAATAGTACACAGCCCTGAAACTTTAAAAGGCACACTGCCCACAAAATTGAAATTGAGAGAGAGAGAGAACATAACTCGCGCGCTAGCGGAGTACAATGATCTTGCACATAGACGCACAATCTCTTTACCTTTCCCACAGGTCTGCTTGTTTCCATTAACGCTGAGTTTTTCCCCTCAGGAACAGATGTAATCATGCATACGCTTGCTGTGAGGTAACTGTTTTCAATTATTCTTTCAATTCAATAAAAGTTTGCAACTTTAATGTGAAATTCTGCTTAGTGTTGCGCTGCAAAGCGGGATCACTTTGTGGCAGGAAGCGATTTGCAGCGATGCCCGATTCGTGAACAAATCATTCTAGTGAGTCGGATCTTTTCAATGATTCGGTTGAACCGCTCACGAAACCGATATGAACTGGACTGAATCGGTTCTCAAGTCAACTCATTAATTAATTGAACCTTTCCGATTTGTAAGGTACCACGAAATAATGGGTGCTTATGCTTCCTCGTTTCAAACCTATCAAAGAAAGATATCTTGAAGGACGTCTCAATTCGGCGAGGAGTGAGGAAGCTTCAGGAGGAGCGAGTGAGGATGCACAGGTATCTTATGCGGAAGTCTTTGTTGTCAAGAAACCTGACGCACATATAAATTTCCCTCCCCCTTTACAATTGTCTCTGTCTTTAAATTACAACTGTTACAATAATTTAAAAAACATTTTTTGACAATAATAATAATAATTTATTATGAATTTCTAAAATAACCAAACTTCAACAACTTAAGATCCCCTGAGCGCAGCTGATGACGCTTTGAAGTGACGCTCGAGTGATCAAGAATATTCCAATACCTATTATATTCAGAAATTAATTACAAATGCTATAAAACTGTATAAATTGTTTGTATAATATGTTGTAGTTTATATTATTATTAAATTTTATGTTTTATAAATTGTGTTGTTTATTTTATTTTGGATTCAATATGGTTCTGTGTTGTTGATCCTTCCATGCGTTTTTTTCCATAGACAGTAAAAGGTTTTTTTCTGTATATTGACTGTTTATGCCATTTTGTTGTATTCAGATTTTGTATTAAATAAAAAATTCTGGAAGCTGAGACGCGAGGACAGGAAGCGATGAAAGGAAACGAGGATGCACAAATAAGAAATGAGAAGCACCCAATAAGTGATGATTCCTATTGAGATGCATTTAAGCATTTGGAATGAACCGAGGATTCGCCTGATGGAGCAAAAAGTAAGTTTAATAGCAGAAATGTTAACAATTATAATTTATGTCCGTTTTGTCAACACACATACAAAAAAAGTTTTAAATGAACAGAATTTTACTATAACGTGAGAAAAGGTTTCAAGCCAAGATTTTGATTAGCTAAATCGTGGCAGCAACAAGCTGAACTGTTATACGTAATAAAATTCCAATAAACATTTATTAATAAATCTATATTTTTAAACCTATTAAATGTTATAAAACATTTAAAAATGTAATAAAAAAAATACTGCTGAATCAGTTTCTAAATTAGTTCTGTTGAAATTAAC
Source organism: Rhinichthys klamathensis goyatoka (assembly GCF_029890125.1). Taxonomy (NCBI): domain Eukaryota; kingdom Metazoa; phylum Chordata; class Actinopteri; order Cypriniformes; family Leuciscidae; genus Rhinichthys; species Rhinichthys klamathensis. The sequence continues at coordinate 2,374,974 of NW_026606652.1, read as the reverse complement.
GATTCGCGGAAATGACTCGTTTTCCCCTCACTAGCGGTTTGAAGATTTTACGCGCATGCGCTCTAGTCGCTCCAATACGGTCTCAATGGGTGCACTATTTGGCGGCGTGTCCTGAATCCCGGCTGTATAGTTGCATGATCTCTTTCTCACACACACACACACACACATATATATATAATATATATATATCATATGCATACAGACTCAAACACGCACCCATTGTTTCTGATTAGCTTCTCTTACCTGCTCTCATCCGGAGGCTCCATAACCGGCTATGAATTGACGGGATGGCTCTCCTTTCACCCGTGCATGAATCAGAACATGTCCAGGACAATAGAGGTCGACTTTGCAAAGACTAGTGTATGATATGAGTCCCGGTGCACACTTTATTTCTCTATCCGTCTGCAGAGTTGAGGCTCGCCCGTGTGTGCACTGACGCCATGTTTCCAGCAGCGACCCGCTGATGAGGGAGTGACAAACACACACACTCTACGGCAGCTCGTGCAGTACACCAGACCCGCTGCCACCGACCGAATCACGGCCGCCCCGTGCAGACGCACACAGGAACTGCAGAGAAAAACACCTCACAAAAGATCCCAGATTTGACATGTTTCTAGACACGAGTGCTTTGTGCACATCACGTAAAATAATAATAATGCACTTTTATACAGCACACATTTAAAGGACATGTTTCATTCATATCGTTTGCTCAATGTTCGGTAGGTGACACAATATGAAAATGTATACTAATAGTAAAAACTATTTTCTGTTTTTAATAATAATAGTTACAATAATTGTTATATTTTATAATGAAACGCATTTGCATTATTTTACATGATCTCATTTAATGTATACAAGTTTATTTTAGTTTATTATGTGAATTTTGTTGGTTTCAATATCACATTAAAGGTTGAATAAAATCGGACTTTTTTACGTAGTTTTTTTTTAACAAGGGTTGATTGTTTTATAGCCACTGCTAAATTATCGAAGTTGGATTTATGCACGGCTTTAAATTATTTTGTTTTTCATAAAATGGTCAAATTACATTTACATATAAATTTTAATTTGATATAAAATTAACAAATTACACTGAACAAAATTATAAACTTTTGTTTTTGCCTCCATTTTTCATGAGCTGAACTCAAAGATCTAAGACTTTTTCTATGTAAACAAAAGGCCTATTTCTCTCAAATATGGTTCACAAATCTGTCTAAATCTGTGCTAGTGAACACTTCTCCTTTGCCGAGATAATCCATCCACCTCACAGGTGTGGCATATCAAGATGCTGATTAGACATTATTGCACAGGTGTGCCTTAGGCTGGCCACAATAAGAGGCCACTCTAATATGTGCGGTTTTACTGTATTGGGGGGTCCTGGGGGGTCCTTTTGGATCAACCAGCCCCAGAAGTCAACTTCGATATGAGGGAGCTGAGCCTGAAAGAGATACAAGAAGTGGTGAAAGCAGCCAGAGCCAGTTCAGCTCCTGGACTGAGAGGAGTAATTCTACAAGGTACAAGGTTTACAAGGTTTACGTACAAGGTTTACAAGCGCTGCCCAGAACTGCTCCAATGCCTCTGAAAACTGTTGCATACAATATGGCGCAAAGGGGTCGTTGCCAAACAATGGGGGTATGCTGAAGGGGTGTGGATTCCTAGGAAGAAAATTCCACAAACCTTGAGCTGTTCAGATCCATCTCTTTGCTCAGCATTGAAGGCAAGATTTTCTTCTGTCTCGACAGCTAACAGAATTCCTGCTAAAGAACAACTATATCGACACATCAGTGCAGAAGGGAGGGACTCCAAGGATGCCAGGCTGCCTGGAACACACAGGAGCAGTCACACAGTTGATCAGAGTGGCACGCGAATGGAAAGGAGATCTGGTTGTGCTGTGGCTAGACCTGGCCAATGCTTATGGTTCAATACCACACAAGTTGGTAGAGACTACGTTGAACCAGCACCATGTTCCCAGCAAGATCAAGGACCTCATCTTTGATTATAGCAACTTCAGATTGAAAGTCACATCTGGGCCAGTAACATCAAGTTGGCAGCAGCTGGAGAAGGGCATTATCACCAGGTGCACAATATCCCAATTTCACTCTTTTCGCCCTCGCCATGGCATGAACATGGTAGTGAAGGCTGCAGATGTGGAGTGCAGAGGCCCCTTAACAAGGTCTGGCGTGCGGCTGCCCCCCATCAGGGCCTACATGGATGACCTCACTGTCACTACATCCTCTGTACCAGGCAGTAGATGGATACTTTAAGTTCTTGAGAGGATTATCAAGTGGGCGAGAATAAGCTTCAAATCAACGATATCCAGGTCGTCTTGAAGCGAGGCAGGGTGTCCGAAAAGTTCCATTTCACCCTGGATGGCACCACGATACCATCCATCACTGAGAAGCCAGTAAAGAGTATGGGGAAAAAAAAATTGACCAGAGCCTCAGAGGTGTGGCAGCTGTCCAGTTATCCATCAAGGAGTTAGAGACCTGGCTCAGCAGAGTAGACAAGTCAGGGCTGCCAGGAAAATGTAAGTCCTGGATTTACCAACACAACATCCTGCCCCGCATTCTCTGGCCTCTGCTGGTGTATGATGTACCAGTCACATCAGTAGAGGCAATGGAGAGGAAGATCAGCGGGTACCTTCGCAGGTGGCTAGGATTGCCACGCAGCATCACCAGCGCAGCTCTGTACGGAAGGGACAACATTCTGCAGCTTCCATTCAAAAGCACCACGGAAGAATTCAAGGTCTCCCGCACTAGAGAGGCACTGCAGTACCGAGACTCAAAAGACCCAAAAGTCTCAGTGGCCAGCATTGAAATCTGCACAGGCAGGAAATGGAGTGCCATTAGGGAGCTGGAGGCGGCAGAAGCGAGGCTGAGGCACAAGGCAGTGGTGGGGACAGTGGCGAAGGGAAGAGCAGGCTTCGGGAGCTTTCCATCGCCTAAGTACAGCAAGGCCCAGGGCAAGGAGAGAAGGTGGCTTTTTCAGGAGGAAGTGAGAGCAGCTTTTGGAGAAATAAGATCAAGTAGAATGACAGGCATGAGACAGCAGGGGGTGAGATGGGAGAGTGCGATGGAGCGAAAGCAGAGCCCCAGCCCATAAAATTCCTGATCAAGCTGTGTATGATACCCTTCCCAGCCCGGCAAAACCTTCAACTCTGGGGCAAGGCTGACACACCATCCTTTCCTCTCTGCTCTGGGAGAGGAACTCTCGAGCACATCCTGAGCAGCTCCCCAAAGGCCCTGGGGGATGGCCGATACCGCTCTGGCGGCATGACCAAGTTCTGAAGGTAGTGGCCGAGAGTGTCTCCTCAGCCATAACAAAGTGCAGGCACCACCACCCCCAGAAAGCATATGTCATTCATAAAGGCAGGAGAAAAGCCCAAACCACAGCCAATAGTTGCAGAAGGCCTGCTCTTTAAAGCACAGGACCTGCAGCTGATGGTCGATCCAGGCAGACAACTCAAGTTCCTGGCACATATCGCAGTGATATCTTTGATATCTGACATCATTCTGTCAGAGGTCACGAAACAGCTTGCCCTGAGAACTGACTGTGCCCTGGGAAGACCGTTTGGAAGAAGTATTCGAGAGGAAGAATGCCAAGTACCAGGAACTTGAGGAAGAATGCCGGAGGCAGGGGTGGAGAGCACAATGCCACCCAGTAGAAGAATGTAGAGGTTCTGCTGGATGCCCGCTCTACAGAGCCTACACCCGGCTGGGCATGAGCAAGCCGTTGAAGAAAACGGCCATCAGGGCTGCAACAGAAGCAGCAGAGAGAGCTTCTAGATGGCTGTGGATAAAGAGAGGAGATCCATGGGCTAACGCTGCTAAGACTTAAGTCTGGGCTTGATCAACCCCGGCTGGGTCCCTTGGGCGAGGATGTATGATGTTGTGAGGGCCGAAACACCCGATGAACTCTGGATACATCACTGATGATGCATCCCAGCGCATCCGTAGGATGTATTATTCACCAATCATAGGACTATATATGACTGAATTTACAATTTTACACAGTAAAACATTTATTGTTGGTTTAACTTAATTTTGAGTTCATTGAATATATAGGCTATATCTGTTAATAAATATTATATTATGTTATCTGAACCACATTAATTAGTTATAAGTTGATTTGACAAAAGATTTAAAAAACTACAACTACTTAATTGTATTAACTGATTTTTATTTATTTAATGAACTTAAAACTTTAAGGCAACCAGGTGACTTACTTTTTTAAGTACATTTTTAACCTATTATAAATAGGAAAATGTGTACAGCTCAATAGGCTGGGGCAGCTACAGTTGTGGTCAGAATTATTAGCAACCCTATGATCAAAGATGGCTTTAAAAATAAATCTGCATTGTTTATCCTTTTGATCTTTAATTCACAGAAATCACAGAATTCTAAATCTAACCTTTCATTGAAGTAAAAGAGTTGAAAGTGGGGGGAAATCACATTATGAAATAAATATTTTTTCTCCAAAACATGTTGGCCACAATTAACGGCACCCCTAGAACTTTTTATGAGTAAAATATCTCTGATGTATATTCCCACTTATATTTAGTTTTTTTTTAGTTTTTTTACCAGGGTGACTAAGAGCATGAAATTGTTCACCCATGACTTCCTGTTACATATTAGTATAAATATGAGGAAACACAAAGGCCAAATTCCCTTAATCATCCATCACAATGAGTAAAACCAAAGAATATAGTTGATGTGCAGTAAAAGATTGTTGAGCTTCACAAAATAGAAAGTGGCTGTATAAGAAAATAGCTAAAGCATGAAAATCCCCATTTCCACCATCAGGGCAATAATTAAGAAGTTCCAATCAACTAAAGATGTGATGAATCTGCCTGAAGACGACGTGTGTCTATATAGTCCTAATGTATGGCGAGAAGGTTTAAGGATCACAGATGGAGAATTGCAGAGATTAGTTGAGTCTTGGGGTCAGAAAGCCTAAAAAAATTATCAAACAACCCCTACATCACTACAAGTTGTTTGGGAGGGTTTCAAGAAAAATCCTCCTCTCTCATCCAAAAACAATCTCCAGCATATTAATTTGTTAGTCACGACTGGAACATCTAAAGGGACCGGATTCTATAGTCAGATGAAACTAAAAAAGAGCTTTTTGGCAGCAAACCCACCAAAACCTGTTTGGTGCAAACAGGGATAAAAACTACCCCATGGCCACGGTTTGCTGGATCTTTAATGTTGTGGGTCTATTCTTTGCTGGAGGTCCTGGACATCTTGTTCAGATACATCATGGATTCTAGCAAATACCAACAGATAAAAAATCAAAACCTGACGGCCTCTGCTAGAAAACTGGTAAAGGGCCGTGGTTGGATATTCCATCAGGACAATGATCCAAAACAAACATCAAAATCAACACAATAATGGGTCACTGAGCACAAAATGAAGCTTCTGCCAAGGCCGTCCCAGTCTCCTGACCTGAACCCTATAGAAAATGAGTGGGCTGAACTGAAGAGAAGAAGCACCCAACATGGAGCTGGAAATCTGAAGGATCTGGAGAGATTCTGTATGGAGGAATTATCTCTGATCTCTTGTCAGGTTCTCCAAACTCATCAGGCATTATAGGAGAAGACTCAGAGCTGTTATTGGCAAAAGGAGGTTGCAAAATAAAATATTTAATAAAAGTATGCCATAATTGTGGCCAACGTGTTTTGGAGAAAAACATTTATTTCATAATGTGATTTGCCCTCCACTTTCAATTATGTTACTTGAATGAAAGGTTAGATTTTTGTGAATTTTCTGAATGAGAGATCAAAAGGATAAACAATGCACATTTATTTTTTACAGCCTTCTTTGATCATACAAAGAAGCTTTGCCTTAGAGCACAGCCTGGTTGATCCTGATGGCCAATTCATGATTCCAGAGAACAACAAAAAAGGGTGCAGCGGGAGGATTGTGTTTGAAACAAAACAGCGCAAAGCGCAAGAAACTCACTGAACCAGGAGAGACTGATAGGAGAGTGTCATATCCAAGGCATAAGTAGACTAGACAGGTCACACACATTTATATTTTTAATGCCAAGAATAAAAAAGAGGTAAATATGAGCTTACAATGGAATAGCCTACTTAGCATTGCCTTGGTCATAAATGTAAATTTTTAAAAAATGGAATGCTCTGTTGATTTGTCTTTGATAATTCTATAATAATTGCAACCTTGTTAGTCAATTAGATTGACCTATTAAAGCATGCATAATCCATATAAAAATAAGTTTGTTTTCAAACAATTTCAGACCAGTTGAGCAGGAATTCCTGCTTCATTAGCACACCACATCTAAGACAATTACGTGTCCGCTTCGGTTTGAATTGGAGTTCAAAATTGTTCTGTGGGGGGACCTGTTTAATAGAAGTAAGTAAAATATACTTCAAATCCATCACTGATTAAAACAGTTCACATAGCCAGATAGTGTAAATACAACATAGCATTTTTCTTTCTAGAAAGTCTTACGGCCAAACATTTTTGAGAGAACAATTTTTGTCTTTGCGTCTTGTATCAAGTTTTCCCACTAGGTGGCGCCAGTTTTCTGTGCTGATATTTTACACTGTTACATAAACGTTGCTTGAGGTAGACAATGTACGTCCACTTTATTGACAAGAAACACTGTTCCAGACGTTTAATGTCACTATAAAGCCTATTCTTAATGAATACTGTAAAAAGTAATTGTTGATTCTACTTAAGAAAAACTAGTGAATTTAACTTACTTTGAAAACTCAGTTGATTTAACTTGATTACACTGTGTACTGTGAACTTTTAGGTGAAACTAAACAAATCTAGTACATTGTACTTAAGATTGGTAAGTGTATTGTACTAAAGGCATGTTCACACTGTTGCAAATATCTGGAGCACAGAATTTGCATATAATAATAATAATAATAATAATAATAATAATAATGAAATTAATAACATTTTTAGTAAATACCATACAATTAGAAACGGTTTGATGATAGCTATAGCTATATACATGCGCGCGCACACACACACACACACACACACACACACACACACGTGCGTGTGTATTTATTTATTAATAAGCCATCGGCTGATACTGCTTCACAGTACTTATTTGTATTACAGAGCTTTATATATTTACTGTTCGTTGGTTATGAAGTTTCAGCATGAGACGAAACAACTCGGGGTTTTTTTCATCTCGCGCATGCGCATTTGCCCAATGGACGGTTGAACTTGAAGAAGACGACATCGACGAAGAACTTCATCTCGTGTTCGGGATCGGGATGCGGCAGCAAAACTAGGTATGCTAGCCTCTTGAACAACTATTTATCAACTTTAATGTCATTGTATTGCTTAAAAACAGAATTTATTTAGCTCATTGTGCAGTAAGAAGAAAAGGCACACTGAAGTTACGTTAGTTTTATGTCGAATGAGACCAGTTGAGACAAGTGGCTTACTAGCTAACGTTAGGTTGCAAAAATCGATTTTTACTGAACACTGTTTTATGTACAGTTTGTAAGCTGTGTTAAACGTTTATAAGTTCGGGGATTATCATTAATAATATGTAAATCCTGGCTGTGCGGCCTAACGTTACTTTCATTCTGTCTAGAAAGTTCGATGCTCACGTGTCGTTCACATGGAAATTAACAACACGATGCATTAATTAAAATAATGTAACTAACAAGCAGGTATTAGCTTATTTTGTCTTTTTATTTTGTGACAGATTCACTCAACGTTTCACCAATAACTTCAAGACTTAATGTGGAGACATTGGCTGCAGCAGATTAAAAATGACGTAAGCTCATCGCAATTATGTTTCGATAGCAAAACAAATGCTTTTGCTGTTGTTTTTTTGCTCTGTGTTGTGCTAGTGTCGAGCGCTATTCAATATACATTTTTATAACTTTGCAGAAATCCAACATCAATGCGGAACAAACAGCCGTTCTTCATGGCCTACCACTCCTTCTCGGAGAGGACCCCACCGATTTTTACAAGACATGTTTTGTAAGTATTTTTTTCTCTGATGTGATTCTTATTTAACAGGCAAACTGTTCTTCAAACAGTTGATATCTGGCAAGAAGAGTTATGAAGGCAAGAAAAACAGTCAGGACATTGAAACAAAGTAAGGGTTAGAGAAAAGAAAGTGAAAGATAAGTTTTATTTATTTGTTTGTTTCACATTTTAATGAGTATGTGCTCTTAAAGGGATAGTTCACCCAAAAATAAAAATTCTGTAATTTACTCACCCTTATGTTGTTCCAAACCTGTATGAGTTTCTTTCTTCTGTTGAACACAAAATAATATGTTTCGAAGAATGTCGGTAATGAAACAGTTTAGATTACCCATTGACTTCCATAGTATTTTTTCTAAGTCAATGGCTACTCTCAACTGTCTGGTTAACAAAATTCATCAAAATATCTTCTTTTCAGTTCAACAGATGAAAAAAAACTCATGCAGGTTTAGAACAACTTGAGGGTGAGTAAATTATGACAAGATTTTCATTTTTAGGTGAACTGTCCCTTTAAAGCAACACTTCACCGTTTTTCCATATTAAACTGTTATTCCCTTTACTAAGACGAGTTGATACATACCTCTCTCGTCTCAGTGCGTGCACTCAATCGCTCTGGCGCGCGGAGACACTTTGTTAGCACTTAGCTTAGCCCAGTTCATTCATTAGGATTCAAACAGAGATGAAGTTAGAAGCGACCAAAAACCTCCACGTTTTCCCTATTTAAATACAGTTAGACGAGTAGTTACACGACCAAGTATGATGACACAAAATAAAACGTGGTTCTTTTCTAAGCGGGTAAAATGGATAACTAATGTATGGCGGAATAGCACTTGAGAGCACTTCAACTCAGCGCAGTAATATCATTTTTCAGTAGTGATGATATTACTGCACAGAGTCCAAGTGCTATTCCGCCATACATTATAGTTATCCATTTTACCCGCTTAGAAAAGCGCCACGTTTTATTTTGTGTCACCTTACTTGGTCGTGTAACTGTATTTAAATAGGGAAAACGTGGAGGTTTTTGGTCGCTTCTAACTTCATCTCTGTTTGGATCCTAATGAATGAACTGGGCTAAGCTAAATGCTAACAAAGTGTCTCCGCGCGTCAGAGCGATTGAATGCACGCACTGAGATGAGAGAGGTATGTATCAACTCGTCTTAGTAAAGGGAATAACATAGTTTAATATGGAAAAAACGGTGGGAGTGTTCCTTTAAAATATGTTTTGTGGCTTTCTTTGACCTCATTTTTGTTATATGCTATTCCCATTTTTAGGACTGATGACAATGAAGATATGTCCAACATTGAAATAGGTATTCTGACAGTGATTCCCGAGTCGTCTGCAACCGCTGCCGTACCCTACTCCCTGCATCTTGATGCGTCAACAACGGCAATCGTTCTGGAAGGTACAGTGGTTGTGGATGATCTTGAAAATCTTCCTCAAGCAATGTGTTTGCTCTTTGGACTAATTTATGCTCTAAACCTGCAGCACTGAAGAGCACATTCGACTTCATACAGAGAGTGATTTTGTCCCTTGGCCACAAGTCACTCAAACCTAAAATCCAATCACTGAAAAATCGCCTGATGCAGTAATAGATCATAGCCATGATGCTTTGAGTGAATAGAGCTGTCTTTAAAGGAACACTCCACCGTTTTTTTCATATTAAACTATGTTATTCCCTTAACTAAGACGAGTTGATACATACCTCTCTCGTCTCAGTGCGCGCACTAAATCGCTCTGGCGCGCTAGACACTTTGTTAGCACTTAGCTTAGCCCAGTTAATTCATTAGGATCCAAACAGAAAAGCGACCAAACACCTCCACGTTTTCCCTATTTAAATACAGTTACACGAGTAGTGTAACTCGACCAAGTATGGTGACACAAAATAAAACGTGGCGCTTTTCTAAGCGTGTAAAATGGATAACTATAATGTATGGCGGAATAGCACTTGAGAGCACTTCGACTTGGCGCAGTAATATCATCACTCCTGATGATGAGAGGATTTTTTAGGAGTGATGATATTACTGCACCGAGTCGAAGTGCTCTCAAGTGCTATTCCGCCATACATTATAGTTATCCATTTTACACTGGTGTAATCATCTTACACCATTCTCGGTCGTGTAACTACTCGTGTAACTGTATTTAAATAGGGAAAACGTGGAGGTGTTTGGTCGCTTCTCTGTTTGAATCCTAATGAATGAACTGGGCTAAGCTAAGTGCTATCAAAGTGTCGCGACGCGCCAGAGCGATTGAGTGCACGCACTGAGACGAGAGAGGTAGGCCTATGTATCAACTCGTCTTAGTTAAGGGAATAACATAGTTTAATATGAAAAAACGGTGGAGTGTTCCTTTAAGAGAACTCTAAAGAAAATTGTTCAGTACTGTTTTACAGATACGTCAGTGTTTTCCAATTGTTGAAAATGAAAAAATAAAAAATATCCATATTTAACAGGATGTTTTGAATTTCAAGTTTACTTGTTTGGTTTTAGAATAGAGTTTTATAAGAAGAGAATTTTAAAGAGAACTGTAGTAGGAAAGGCATTCTGTACCAAACTCTGTGACTTAAACGCTCTGCTTTCAACCACTGTTGAAACATTGTAAAGATGTTAAAAACAAAGAAACATTGATGTCTTTATTGTCTTTAGTTTTTTTCTTTTTTTCTTGAGTGCATTGTGCTTTATTTCTAAAATGTTGTTGGCGGGCCAGTAATGTTTTAACATTATTATTGTTGAACAAATAAACATTCTAGTGTTTTGCCAAATGTGTTGTCTGTCTTTGTATTTTCAACTTAGAATTTTGAGTACAACTTGCTTGAGAAATTTAAGGCAATCAGTTTCCACACATTCCTCTAGTAAAATGAACAAGCAGACATGTTAAATTAACTGTTTTGTTTAAGTTCTGCTTACAAATCTCAACTTAAATCTGTAAGTTGCCTAAACTTGAGTTTATTAAGTTACCTGTACTCAAGTTTTATGGTAACCTCTACAAATACACAAGTTAACTCTACAAAGAAGTAGACAGTAGTATCAAGTCAAAACTTATGACCTAATTTGCTTGAAAAATTTGAGGCAATCAGTTTCCACAGCTTTTCTTAGTAAAGTCAACTTATTACTTTTTACAGTGAGTTCTCTTCAAAGTCTATGATGGCACCACACAGATCCAATCCTGCTTTGTGCAAAATGATAATGTGTATTTATTGTTCCAGCAGTAAACAAACATTTTGCAATCCACCTCCTGTTACTGCTCAGAGGTTTTAAATTCCCGATACAGAATCCTGAAATAACACACTATCACACAGAACAGCCTCTATTTTTAGTCTCAACAGCCTGGCAAGATGATATAAAAAGTCATATTAAAAAGTCACAGAAGGCATATTTGCTTTTGTTCAGGCTTTAAATCCTGCCAACTTTAAAACTACATGTTCCACTGTATAAAGAAGTGAAAGGCCAGATATCAGTTACATGAAAGTAGTACTGCGTTTCTCTGGTTTTGCAGTCACGCAGGTTATATCTCTTTTATACAAATGTCTTCTGAAAAACAAATTTGAGATAAAGTTAAAGTTTTTGTTAAGAATGAGTCCAAAAGAACCTGATTCTATCCTCATTGTGTCATTGTGGCTGTGCCATTTAGCAGCTTAAAATCACTGTATTGATGCACTTCTGACACTTTTTGTCATTAATTTCAAATTATTGTGTCCACCCCTCTGTGAGAAAGTGCGTCTAAAAGTGGTGAATGAATTCCCAACTGGCCTACAAGAGCCCAGATTTCACTACCTCACCAACTTCACACAGGCTGTTACCTTGGAAACAGTCGCCCGCATGTGTCTGCATCATATTCAAGAAACAAGGCCATATAAAAGAATGAAACTGTCACTGTCATGTGTAGAAAATATGGGCCTTATTCTGTAGCATGTGACAGGTTATTGTGTTTATCAGTAAACTTATCTTTATTACCACACAGGGTTAAAGTTTAGACTGAATGGTGAAACGAGAGGTCATAGCCATGGTTCTGTGAAAGTAAAAAAAAAACATATTCATACATTAGGCATGTGCATAAGGCATGCATTTTTATGTTTAGAAAAAAAAAATAGAATAAAAAAACAGAAACTAATATTTTTAGTGAAGCAAACCACATCACCTAGTCTTGAAAGAATGACTCTTATGAGTCGGTTCTAAGGGTGTAACGGTTCACAGTAAAAAATCGAACCGTACCGTTCTCCACCCGTTCGACACACACTTGCACCGCGGTTCATCTCAAATCTGTAGACGCATCTATATAGTTTAGTGAAAACATCAACAACGCGTAAAACAAACATACAGAGTTTGGCTAGTGTATGTTTCTGTTGATGGATACGCATTCATGCTTCCCAATACGTTACAACCCCAATGATCAAAAAACATGGACAAAACAGTCACTTTGTAAACTTTGTTCAAAAGGAGTGTCATCACCCTGGTGTTGATGGCGGGCGAGCGCAGGTGAGACCTAAACAGCACATGTTGCTATCTGCGTTTAAACTAAACTCCTTTAAGCTTTGCCAATTTAAACATTCAAGCGCAAGACGACGCAAAAGAGAATTCGGGCGCGCTGTGAGAAGATTTTGTGTCTTTCAAGTTTTGCGCTTCAATGGAAAAATTCACACAAAAATTGTCAACATGCTCATCTTAGTGAGTATCCTAGCAAACATAGTAGGTTATGTCTTAAGTTAACATAAACAGTATAGAAAGACAACGCATGTGTATCAGCATTTTGGATCCGTGCATTATGTCTTAAAGTGACAGCAACCTAATATTCCTGCTGTCTGTGTTTTTAATGCTAATCAAACAACAAAAGACAAGGAAATTACTCACTGCTAGCTTTTGTAATTTCAATAATGATTCATCTTTATTTGATTTATACAGTGAAGATTATGTGCAATGTAATTTTACATTTGATTATTTTTTTCAATTTCTGTATCTGAAAACTACCGTTAGACCCTAAAAAACCTGAAAAGCACTGTTTATTTTATTTGTATCTTTGCTCTGTTGTATTTATTTGTGCTGTTGCTTGTAGTTAGATTATTTGTTCTTATTTTCTTTTTTATTATTTGACAGTAGTTATTTTTTCCTGAACACATAACAAATCCGTGACCCTAAAACCGTAACACAAACCGAACCGTGAGTAATTTGAACCGTTACACTAAAACCAAATGCGCCATCAATGGAGTCCAATTCCTGAATGAATGACACTCATTAGGTGGTTTATTTTAGTAGATCAAAAAACACAGCGCCAGTGATTTTACAGTTTGATTCTCGGAAGAATTACTCTTACGAGTCGGTTCATTTTAGTGAATCCAAAAATACAGCGCCACGGGTGTAGTCCGATTCTGGAAAGAATAATAGAATGAATAATAATAATAGGGCTGCGTCCGAAATCGCATACTTTTTTTGAAAAGTACTATAGGTTCTATATAGTATGAATGTGTGTACGGTAGTATGAATGTAATCCGGACGTACTATGAGTAACTATATTTTGTTTGGTTTAGCCTACTCTTTTATGAGTGCTGTGAATTCGAATCTGCACATTCTTGTTTCCTTTTTTTGCTTTCTTTCCTCGCATCTTAGCTCCACCCCCTTAGGATGCGAGGGAAGGATACACCTGTGCATCCTCACTCATGACTCCTCAGGAAGTGCCCTTGCTCGTCGTTCCTCGCCCACGTGGTGCTCACTGCAGTCAAATGACGTCCAGCTCCACCTCTCTGGACGGGGTGGAGGGATAGAGATGTGGGTTAGGGTTTTGAATAAGTAATGACTTCATGGCCGTACTAATTATCTGCATTATTGGAAGAGAGAGACCGAGGGAAGCCCATCAAACTCACAAGCTTTATTTAGAATTAGAGTTCAGACTGCAGGCAAATGTGGCCCAAATCCATTTTTTCCTCAGATCTGTTTTTCTCATGACAGTGTGAACAGCACAAACCACATGGAATCTGATCTATTACTGTAAATTCCGATTTATGCCACTTGCATATGTGGTAGGCTACTAAATCCGATTCAGGTCAGATGTTTTGCAATGCGACCGCAGTCTGAACAGTCATATCGGAATTCTGTGACTTTTACGTCAGTCTAATTCAACATTCGTCACAATTCTGTGCTCATGGGAGTCACTTCAAAGATTTTACATCCTCACCGTTATCAAGACAGTTGCGAAAGTACAGTAGTCAACATTTGAAGTGGATCAAAAAAGTTTGTCAAAGTTGCCCTAAGACAAGAACGGGTATTGTTCAAAATGCATGTATAACTTTGATGAAAGGTTTTGATCCACTTGAAATGTTGATTACTGTAGTATGAATGTAATCGTAGACGTAGGCTACTACATTCGCCATGTTGTCAGTTTTTTTTCCGGCTTCACTGCCATTCACAAATCCTCTCCCGTGGGATAGTAAAGTGTCCATCGTATGCATACTTCAGAATCTCGTCGAAAGAAGTAGGTCATCCGCGTACTTTTTGCGTAGGCCTACTCCTTAATGAGTAGGCTACTGTGAATTCAGACATAGGCCTACTTCTTTTATCTCATACTTTTTTCGCCTACTATATAGGGAAGTATGTGATTTTAGATGCAGCTTAGGTGCGTTGACTTGCCTTCGAAAATATCACGATAGCGATTCGTAAGCATACGAAGCTGTCTGCTCTCTAATCGCTCTCGCAATACTTTGATGTCATACACTGATAGGTCTGCACAGCGCCGCTTCAAGTCAAACACACCTAACGACTCTAACGAGCCGGTTCATTTCAGTGAAACAACAAAATAGTCTAATTCCCCAATGAATGACTCTCTCATGATTCACTTTTTTAGTGAATCAAAAACAAACAGCGATAAATAAATGTTAGCCTACCACTTTATTCGTTTGAGTTGGCTACTTTTATTCAATATGTAGAACATAAGGTCTAAGGACAAATTATTGAATTGCATTTATGCTGCTTCTAAAAAGTCTCTGAAAAAAAATTAAATAGCCCAATCCTGGCAAGAAATGTAGGCCTACAATACATTGATTTCTGCTGTATTCTGTTCAGTGGAAATAAACCGATTCGGTCAGGGGATCTCTGGATAATCCGTAATTCGTTTGTAATTATAAAACGAAAATACTTTTTTTCTTTTTTTTTCTTTCAAAACGAAAAACCAAATAACCGTTTTTGGTGTCAGAATCAAAAAACGAAAAACGGTCCGTTTTTAGTTCTCTTACGAGAGTATCTCTCGTACTGCGTAATATCTTACGCTATGGGGAAAACCTCTTTTCCACGAGATATTGAAGCCAAAAATTATCCTTAATTTTTAATCAATGTAAAACGCTTTGCGACAGCATGCAGACATAGGCGAGGCAGCTCGCGCGCCTATTGGCTGCCCTGCGGCAAAAGCAGCAGCCTATCGAGAGCGGCTCTGCGTGACATCATGACCAATGGGGGCACTTCGCGCCCACTTTGTCAAGTCCCGCCAGAAAGGGCGTGGTCTCGCCCTATAAAAGCAGGTCAATAGCCTGATACAAACTGATTTTCATCTCTTCAGCAAAGGTCACGCATCGCTGGATCCGGAGTGAGAAGCCGCGTCGTCGACGCAAGCCTTTCAGCGGGACGAGCCCTTGAGTCTGAAGCCGCTGTACCTGCTGCGCTTTCCGGCGCCTATATCCTTTACTCTGCTGAGAGTGTTTGTTCGCCGCTGCAACTCACACTTCTCCAAAAACTCTAAAAGAGCTAGCGTCTTTTTCAAGATGCCTTCCTGTGGCTCGTGCCGAGCCCAACTCAGCGACGAGGACCGCCATGTCATCTGCGTGTCCTGCCTGGGTGAAGATCACGCGGCTCTCACGCTCGCTGACGGCGGATGCCCTCATTGCGAGCTGATGCCTATGGTGACTCTGAGGACTCGCCTGGCATCCTTCTCAGAGCCTGGACTTCTGCCCGCTGTGGTACCGCGCCGCAAGAAGCGCCGTGCTCAGCACGCCCCCGAGCTCTCTCCTGCCCGCCAAAGCTCGCCGGTTCGCCCGCCAGCTTCGCCGGCATCGCTCGAGTCGCTCACAGATAGACAACGGCCGCAATCTGCCGCCGCGTCCGCCCTTGAGCTCGACGAACCCACCGAGGCATGTTCTCTCCTGGCATCAGACAGTGAGGATTGGGCGAGCTCTGTGGACCTCCCCCCCGCTACCCGCCAGCCCTCTGGGAGACGAGCCGGCATTGAAACTGAGCTGAAGCGTCTGCTATCTCAAGTCGTGGATGACATCGGCCTCGACTGGGAGGCGCCCGCGCAACAGGCTGGACGGACGCTTTCTCAGAAAAGACGAAGCCCCGTCACAGTCGAGACCCGCGCACTTCCTCCCTGAACTTCACGAGGAAGTTGCGAAATCGTGGAAAGCCCCCTTCTCCGCCAGGCTGCGTACCTCTGTCTCTGCTGCATTCTCCACTGTGGACGGTCCAAAAGATAGAGGATACCTTTCTATTCCTGGAAGCAGCTGTAGCGTTCCGCCCTCCGCTGGACGGCGCGCTCAGACGGCGCTACCATCCGAAGCCTGCCGAGTGACGTACACCGCCGCCGGGCAAGCAGTTTCAGCGCTACAGACCTCGCTCTACGCGCTGCAAAAGCCGCTGCACAGGCCGTTGGGAGGAATATGGCCTCTCTCACCGTGGCTGAGAGACATATGTGGCTGACGCTTTCCGAGATGACGGAAGCTGAGCGCTCCGTGTTCCTCGATGCGCCCATCTCGCCAGCGGGCCTTTTCGGATCTGCCGTCAAAGATTTCGCGGACAGATTCGTCGAGGTGCAGAAAACGTCACAGGCTATGAAGCACTTCATCGAGCTCCGCTGCAGGTCCCTAGCACCCCGTACATTCACGAAGTGCACGAAGTGCATGGACGCGGCTCTCGCACCCCTGAGACTTCATAGCCACGGCTCTATAGTCCCACTCAAAAGGTTTCAGAAAATGCTGGGCCTATGGCCTCAGCAGCCTCTGTACTCCAGCTGGGCCTGCTTCGCATGCGCCCACTGCAGATGTGGCTGAAAGCACGAGTTCCGCCCCGGGCATGGACCGCTGGTCTGTTTCACCTCAGGGTCGATCTAAAGTGCGTTTCAGCTCTGGAACCTTGGAAAGTAACCGACTGGTATCAGTCAGGTGTGAGTCTGGGGACCTCCTCGAGTGTGAAGGTGGTGTCTACGGACGCCTCCACCTCGGGATGGGGAGCGCTGCTCAAGGGCAGACCGTTCGCTGGCCTGTGGTCAGAACGGAAAAGCTCCTTCACATAAACTGCTTGGAAATGATAGCAGTCGACAAAGCGCTACGGCGCTTCTGTCCCCAGATAAAAGGTCACCACGTCTTGGTCCGGTCGGACAACATGTCAGTGGTGGCATACATAAATCACCAGGGCGGCATCAGGTCCCGAAACCTTTACCTGTTCGCGTCCCACGAAAACGCTCATTGTCCGAACTTTTTCTCGAAAAGCAAAGACGCGCTGGCCCACGTCTGGCCCCGCTGTCCCCTATATGCTTTTCCCCCTGTCTCGCTCCTGCTTCAAGTGTTGGAACGAATCAGGGAAAACGGTGCCCAGTGCTGCTCGTGGCTCCGCTCTGGACAAACCAGACTTGGTTCCCAGTCCTGATGCAGCTGACCAGCACTGCCCCGTGGCCTGCACCACTGAGGAGAGACCTCCTCTCTCAGGCAGGGGGCTCGATTTGGCATCCTCGCCCGGATCTGTGGTCCCTACACGCATGGGCCATCAACGAGTGTTCTCTGCTTGGTGTCAAGCTCAGGGCTTTTCACCCGTAGACTGCGGGGTTACGGAAGTGCTTTCCTTCCTTCAAGAGCTGCTGGATAAGGGCAGAACCCCATCCACGCTCAAAGTATGCGTGGCGGCCATAGCAACGTTTGCAAAACCGGTGTCTGGCCAGTCACTGGGGAAGAACGACTTAGTCGTGCGTTTCCTCAGGGGAGCTCAGAGATTGAACCCTCCCAGGCCCCCTTCAGTCCTGATGTGGGACCTTTTCACGGTTTTGGAAGCCATGAAAGGTGCCCCATTCGAGCCAATCCATTTGTCAGACATGAAACATCTGTCTTTCAAAACGGTGTTTCTTATGGCTCCCGCTTCAGTGAAGCGCGTAGGGGACTTACAAGCGCTTTCAGTAAGCGCATTGTGTATGGAGTTTGGGCCTAAATGACTCAAAGGTCATACTCAAACCTAAGCACGGGTACGTGCCAAAATCCCTCAACACACCGTTTAGGGCCCAGGTGATTTCCCTGTCCGCCCTTCCGGTTCTCAATGAGGAGAAGGACACGAGTCTCCTTTGCCCTGTCAGGGCACTAAGAGCTTATGTGTCCCGCTCGTCTGGTTTTAGACAGACTGAGTAGACTGTAGGCATGGTCTAGCGGGATTACCCTGCAAGATATCTGTACGGCCGCGGGCTGGGTCTCGCCGTCTACATTTATAAAATACTATAACCTGGAGGTTCCCGCCTTACAAGCTAAGCTTTTGGCGGTCTAGAATTCAGTGCTATCTGCCCCGCTGTGCCGGCCCAGATGCTGAGTTTGGCCTGCGTATCGCTCACTGACCGATACAGCAGCTCCAAGAGTGTTGACACACGTATGGCCACCCAGTTTAGGTTGACAGTTTTCACCCTGGCTGTGTGGTATAATATTTATATGATTAGCTCCTCTGGATGCTAAGGAATGATGCTTCTAGCCCCTCTTCCTTCACTCTCTGTGAGTCTGGTGATTATGCACTACATGCGCCCCGGGCTTCTGCCCTTGGGACTTTGGTGTTGGATCCCTGTATGCACGGCGTGTTACACTGTGTTCCCCATAGCGTAAGATATTACGCAGTACGAGAGATACTCTCGTAAGAGAACGTACTCGGTTACTAACGTAACCTCTGTTCTCTCTAGAGAGGGAACGAGTACTGCGTATCTTGCCGTGCTTAAACTACGCTCTGGTTCGCTTCAGCGATGAAAACCAGTTTGTATCAGCCTATCGACCTGCTTTTATAGGGCGAGACCACGCCCTTTCTGGCGGGACGTGACAAAGTGGGCGCGAAGTGCCCCCATTGGTCATGATGTCACGCAGAGCCGCTCTCGATAGGCTGCTGCTTTTGCCGCAGGGCAGCCAATAGGCGCGCGAGCTGCCTCGACTATGTCTGCTTGCTGCCGCAAAGAGTTTTACATTGATTAAAAATTAAGGATAATTTTTGGCTTCAATATCTCGTGGAAAAGAGGTTTTCCTAGCGTAAGATATTACGCAGTACTCGTTCCCTCTCTAGAGAGAACAGAGGTTACGTTGGTAACCGAGTACGTTTTTGGCGATCATTTTATCGTTATTCCTTTTTGAACAAGAATGAAGAGAGTCGGTCTGTGTATCTTTTGGTCATTTGATTTCCTGTTTGGAATGGAATAACGAGAAATGAAACCAGCTCGTTTATTCGTTTTTTTTTTGTTTTGTTTTTACGAAAAATTTCATTTTGGCTCGATTTTTCATCTTTCGTTTGTGGTTTACAAATCGGTTTACGGGTTCGATATTTCATTTGCACACGTGGGCGGCGCTGAAACGCCCCTTTCATCTGATTGGTCAAACCGCACCGCCGAGCTTTTCTTTCTGTCAGGCAGAAGAGTCATGAGTGCGGCACTGACAAATGCACTTTAATAAAATAATGTCTGAAACCACCACTCACTGTTAACTACGCACAATATTTAAAGCAGAAATATGTTGGTCACGTAACTCGTGCTGCTGCGACTTGATTTCGACCCCAGTAATGTGAGACACAGTAGGGCTACATATGACAGATTATTTTAGCATGATGTATTTCCCATTGATAAATACAGTGCAAATAGTTCCGTCTCTTTGGATAAAAGGGAAGTGGAAATAAAAATCAACAATAGGCTGAACTGTAACATGATAATATGTTCATAACATTTACCACTCTCCTCTTTTATTTACATCAAAAGGTGTGTGTGTGACACAGTATAGGCCTAAATAATTTTGAAAATTGAATAGAAATAAAGTTTATATTTATAAATGTAAGCATGTGTAGCCTACTCAGTTCACAGGAAAAGAATGAGACAGAAAAGAGAGAAGCTAGAATCAGTGAACGTACAGAACGTACTTACAAAATTAGCAGGGTTTGGGATTAAAATCATGTCAGTTGAAGAGCATGGCATATCTTTAAAATGTTATTAGTTTTATTATAAAACTAATAATTTTATTACATACTGAATTGGTCGATGTTTCTCTGAGTTCTGTTTATTATGTTGGCTATGAGATATTATGTATTTCTAAAAACAAGCAAAAGGATCATTATTAGAACCAAAATCATTGAGAAGAACCAGAATCGGAAGTTCGGAACAAAAATCGATTTGCATCTTTCCACAGCAATCATGCACAATAACATCCTCAGCCTGAGATTGCAACAATGATGTAAGTAGGAGGATGTTAAACTCGGCACAGACAGTTGATGCTCTTTCCTCTCTTGATGTTTTTTTTTTTTTTTTTTTTTTGCATGAACAACAATAACATAACATGAACAAAAACAAAAAAAACATAGAAACATAAAAATGCCAGGGTTAAAGATACACAGATATACAATACAAAAATTGAATGAAGCAAAACTAAATGGACCAAACAAACAATAAAAGACTTTGACATTTCACAAAATCTGAAAAGTATTCAACAAATACATGGTTTTAACAGCTTTTTTGTTTGTACTATCCTTAATGGAAGCCATATAATTTTCTAATTCTTTCAATAGTACAGAAAAAAAAGGTTTCTGATTAGTAAATTTACACCGATGAATATGAAACTTAACTAAAATAATCAAAAGATTAATAATATACGCTTCCTTTTCCATACTCTTTTCATATTGTAAAAAAACAAATATTACATGTTCGTATAGCAAAAGAAAATTACATCCCAATTTGTTATTTATAAATTTAGAAACTTCCCACCACAACCTTTTGGTGTATTGACAGTGCCAAAAAATATGAGGTACAGTTTCTGGTTGCAAAAAACAAAATGAACAATTTACATCTATGTCTTTGTTAAATTTGGATAGAAAATGCTTAGCAGGGTAAAAATTTATGCAGTATCTTAAATGAAATTTCCTTGACCTTATTTGTAATAATATATTTATTAGGTAACAACCAGACCTTATTCCAATTAATATTTCCAATAAACCTTGACCAATAGGAAATCACATATGGTTTACTGACTAGCTCTTTTTGAAAAAAGGAACGTATAGCCTTATTATTTTTGCTTGTCGAAAAACAAACTTTACCACAAATCGTATCAGCTAGATGCAATAAAGACATACGTTTAGAGTATGTAATACCTCTCCATAAAGAGACAACACCCGAAGAAATAGCACCAATTACAGAGGCAAATTCTTTAGGGGAAACAGGGAAGTTGACGTATGAAAGAAACTCATCATAAGTCATTAAATACCCCTGATAATTCAACAACTGTCCAACCACAAGAATGCCCTCATCAAACCAAGTTTTCGAAAATATACTCTTATGTTTGTACAAAATATTACCATTATTCCAGATGTAATTCCTCTCTTGATGTGTTACCTGGTGGGCGAGAGCCAGTGACGTCACGTCCCCGTTACGAGCTGAGCTCGATCTTCCTCGCGCTGCATTCGGAGCCACTCGTTTAAACAAGGGCATTAAAACGCATCTAAACCACGCGAGCCCGACATCATCAACATCGGATCAAATAGGAAAACTAAAGATGCTCCAATCCCTCGCCGGTAATTCGTGTGTGCGCTTGATACAGAGCAACAAATCGGCATGGTATTTTCTGTTTCTGGTGCTCGGCTATATTCTATATCTCATATTCGGTGCGGTGGTGTTCTCCTCTGTGGAGCTGCCGTATGAAGACCTCCTGCGCCAGCAGCTCAGAGAGATCAAAGGACAGTTCCTCAAGGACCACGAATGCCTCTCCCAGGAGCGGCTGGAGAGGTTTCTATCCAAAGCGTTGGAGGCCAGCAACTATGGGGTGTCTATTCTCAACAACGCATCGGCCAGTTGGAACTGGGACTTCACGTCGTCTTTGTTTTTTGCAAGCACTGTCTTATCAACCACAGGTGAGAGCAATGCGGATAAAGTCATAAAGTTATATGACTGCATGACACAACTAACCCGCATCCCTGTAATTCATGATTTTTAATGGTGCACACCATTTGATGATTCTATTTGCAATTACCCATATTTATCTTAAAGGCTTCAGCAAGGCATTAATATCAACAACAACACACAATACAGTCATCTCATTTGTCTTTTCGAATAAGTTTAATCCACTTCTGATAATAACAGAGAAGATCTTTTGTAGCCTTCTTGTTTTTCTCCATTTTCTTTGTCCCTTCGAGAGGCTGTCTCGTCTGTCATTTAACACCTGCCTTAACGCAGAAATGTTACCTCAGACAGGTATCCAATTCTCAAACGGGCATGAAACAGACAACAACTTTATAGAAGATCTCTACAATTTGGTCTTCTTCAGATTGTGAACTAGGCCTACAGAAATGGGCCTGCATGCTCACATACAGAGAAGAGGAAGACATGCAGATAACGATTTTTAGTTTCTGTTCTATAGAAGTGTTTCCCAGACATAAGAAAACGTTAAATGAAAACAACCCCTCTTCTCTCATTATGAAACTTGCCATTCATCATAACAAGCCTCAGCATGTACAACTATCCAATCCAGTATGAAAGACCATATCTTTTTTAACCCTGTAAAGACTGACATATTAAATAAATATTAATTATGAATAAAATGATAAATTATTGAGCAAAAATATGCAACTTGGTGCAGATGTTTTTATTTAAATGGCTAAAAAGTAATATGAATTTTTGAGTTTGTAATGAAAATCAAGTCTGTGTGTAAATATCAGTTATCAAATATCTCACAATAATATATCTTAGTAAGATGATATGTAAATGCTTTTATGATCAGAGCTCTGTAGTTTTAATCATGGTGGGCAAATCATATAATGCAGTGAAATACAATGAATAAACATTTCTCAAAAGCCTGATGTATAATTTTTAACATGATTTTTCACCAAAAAAAAGTATGGATAATCAAGTAAATCTAAGTTGCTTCAGTCCAGTAAATGTTCATCTTATTAATTTCAAAAGTAATAACAATATCAAAGTTATTATATTTACGAAATCATTCAAGATTTCATAGCAAAAAGACACGTCTACCACAACCACATATTTAGAATTATACTAAAAGGCCATTTACTTACTAAAATGTATGAACTATTAATCAGAGGGTAGAAGGCATGTAGTATATTGTGTACAACAGGTTTTTTTTTAGCAAAGTTTTGATCATTCTGATAAGTTAAGCACTGCTCTAGAAAACACCACCAGGTTAACACATGGATTCAACAAAGCCCACAATTACCACTTAAATTTGGTGTTTGTTAGCATTTGTTGGGGAAGTGCTCTAGCTTATAAAACCCCATTTCCAGAAAAGTTAGGACATTTTGTAAAATGCAACAAAATCTGTGAATCTGTAATTTTGTTCATTCTCTTGAACCTTTATTTAACTGGCAAAAGTACAAAGATTACAACAACAACAAAAATCCAATGTTTTCACTGACAAACGCTGCAACACACTCCAAAAAAGTTGGGACAGAGGCAAAATAAAAGTAAAATGATTATAGAATAATATCCAGGTTAAACCGTTTCAAACCGTCCACAAAGGCATGTGAATTGGTAATAAGTGAGGTTATAAGTGATTAGTGGTATAAAAGGAGCATCTCAGTCTTTGCAAGCAAATATGAGTCATGACCACTTTGTTCCAAATTTCATGAGAGAATTGCCAAACAATCCAAGTCACATTTCTCAGTGCCAGATTGCAAAGAATTTGGGTCTTTCGCCATCCACCATACATAATTTTATGAAAAGATTCAGGATATCCAGAGAAATCTCAGTCCATGTGGGGGCAAGGCAGGAAATGTGCGTGACCTTTGAGCCCTCAGATGTCATTGCATGAGAAACCAAACCATCATGCTACTGTGTTAAAAATTGCCACGTGGGCTCTGGAGTAGGCTACTTTGGAAAACCGTTGTCACTTAACAAAGTATACTGGTGCATCAAGAAATGCAACTTGAATCACTGTTGCGCAAGAAGAAATACATCAATTCTGTGCAGAGATGCCGCTGACATCTGTCATGGAATGGGGGTGCATCAGTGCAAACGGTATGAGTGACTTGAAAATGTGTGAAAGATTGTACAGAGACATAGATGTGTGCTTATAGAAATAACCATCAAGATGAGGTCTTTTCTGGGAAGCAAGACAATGCCTGGCCTCATTCTGCACTTGCTAGACACTACACTGTACAGTGGAGGTGCTTGACTGGCTGCCTGAAGTCCAGATCTGTCTCTTAGTGAAAATGTATGACCCATCATGAAAAGGAGAATCAGACGACGTCCACGGACTGTTGAGCAGCTGTCGTGTATCTGGCAAGATTGGGTAAAAATTCCACTGGCAAAACTGCAACAATTCGTATCCTTAATTCCCAAGTGTTTAAAAAGTTCAATTAAAAGGAAAGGTTACGTGACACAGTGGTAAACTTGCCTCTGGCCCAACTGTTTTGGAGTGTGTTGCAGCCATCAAAATCGAAATTTGTTTATAATTACAAAATACAATTAAGTTGGTCAGTGAAAACATTGGAAATCTTTTCTTTGTACTTCTGTCAGTTAAATAAAGGTTCAAGAGAATTAACAAATCACAAATTCTTGATTTTATTAATTTATTGCATTTTACAAAATGTTAAAAAAAAATTCTGGATATGGGGTTGTATCAGTAAAAGCACTGTCTTGATTTACCAGGAAAAAAAGTTTTTCAACCATTTTATTATTAACAAAGACATTCAATATCTAGTTCCCCTTTCCCTGTATGTATGTTGCACAAAATATAGTTTCACATCTTCTTTCTTTTTATCTAAAAAAGGAAATTTGAACAAGGCGGTTTGATATAGAGCGGAATAAGGCCATAGAAGTAACCACATTTTTTTTACCTGATTTGGCAGTCATCACATAAAAGACATCATGTTCTCCAGAATGCACTGTGAGAGTCGCACGCGTAATGTATTTGAATTTCCGCGTCTGACCAGAAGATGGCGCCCGCTGGTCCAATACAGCGTAAAATCATCATATAAATTCCTTTTTAATTGATTATTAAATTGTTTCATTAAGGTTTTATAGATGGTTTCCATGACAGAGTTCAAGAGTTTGGGCATAAACTTAATCACTAGAATCACTAGAAATTGTTCTTTGGTCATTTCCTTTTCAAAGTGGCATTTATGTCCTTGCTTCCGTATTAATTGACTGCTCTGTAACGCGAATCCTTCTAGCACGGTTGTGTCTGAGGCGCGAGGCATTCAGAGAGACCCTGCAAACTAACCTGATTGTTGATGCCCATAATGTGAGATTGTCCATTAGTTGTGAGCTCTAGGGAGGCATCAAACTGCTGAGGGCAGAAATGAGAGCAATATAATCTGTTTATTTCAGGGACACACACACAGAAATGAAATTACAGTGCCTGACTGAATGATTCATTCGTTGATAATCCAGGATGGGACTTAATCTATGTGTTAATCTGTGTCTGGCGATGGCTGTGAGACAGTATGGTTTTGTTTTCAGTGATAAGAATAGAGTGTGCTAATCTGCTAGTGTCCAGAAGGAAACGTTTTCAGTAAGTAAATGGGAATGTTTAATGTGTAATTTCCACCTTATAATTCACAGGATATGGTCACACTGCTCCTCTCTCTGATGGTGGGAAGGCTTTCTGCATCATTTACTCTGTGATTGGCATCCCTTTCACCCTCCTCTTCCTCACGGCTGTGGTGCAAAGGATCATGGTCTATAGCACATGGCGGCCCGTTATGTACGTGCATATGCGCTGGGGTCTGTCTAAACCCCTGGTGGCCCTCGTACATGCAACCATGCTGGCTGTCGTGGCTGTGTCCTCTTTCTTCCTCATCCCTGCGGCCATCTTCTCTGGCCTAGAAGAGAACTGGAACTTTCTGGAATCCTTCTACTTCTGCTTTATCTCGCTCTCCACCATCGGTCTGGGTGACTATGTGCCTGGAGAGGCCTTCAACCAGAAGTTTCGTGAGCTCTACAAACTGGGCATCACTGGTAGGTGTGGTTTCTTTGTGCTTTGTTTTGTTTTGGGTCAGAGCTGCACGATTTTGGATGAATTGAGAATCACAATTTTTTTTGTTTCAAACTGAGATCACGATTCTCGCACGATTCTGAACAGATAACTAAACAAATAACAGGAAATTTACATGAGGTTCTGACAAAATGTTAATTGCTGCAGTCTATTTAAAACGTTGAAATAATCGGAATGTTTTTTTGTTTGTTTTTTTGAGTGAATGATTCAATGACTCACCCATAAATACTTCACTTGTTTCATTCCTGGATGAATCAACGTTTTTGAACAAGTCTCTTAAATGAATGATTCAATGACAAATACATTTTTTAACAGTCACTTGTCGCCAACTACTGGTGTAATGATGTAATCGATACAATCGTTATTTGAAGCGTCAAGTTATTTTCAAAAGGTGATTTGCTCTATTTTGATCACTTCCGTAGACATCAGTGTTTATATTCAAACTTTAATATAAACTTTTATCCAGTAAGCCTACTTCTTTGGTAATATGAATATTTGTAACAGAAATAACGAGACAGTTTGTGAAGTTCGTTTATTTCACGAAAATTATGAAAATCCCTGTTGATGCAGCCGCGTTTCCATTACAGATTTGCGCAAAACTTGCGATATTTTCTAAATGTCGATAAAAAACTATTGAGAAAAGATGGCGTTTCCATTAACCGATGTTATGTGACTAAAACTTTTTATCGAAGGAGACGTAGGCATGTTATCCAAGCATTAATGGCAACGAAAGCCCCTTATACTTATAATACGAAAGCCACGTATGAGGTGTTTCTGGGTGTTTCTCCCTCATATCTGCTTCAAGGTCTTGATTAATTGTGGCATTTCTTTGTTGTTTAGAATCCAGTATTACCGTAATTCTTTTATCCTTTATGATTTTAATAAAGAACTCTGTCTCGTCTTCTGTCCAAATATATCACGTCATCTTTGATCACCAATGATCGACTTTTACGTAGGCGCCATGACCTGTAAATGCGGAAAAAGTTTCCATTGCAGTTTTGTGAAATATTCCTTTTTCAAATTGCCTGAAAAAATACCTCATGTGAGCGTAAAAACGTTTTTTGCGATATATGGGAGTTTTTGCGAAAATTAAAGTGTTTCCATTGGGCGCAATTTCAATTTGCGCAATTTAAAGGGTAAATGGAAACACATGTGGATTTTTGTCAGAATGCAAAAGATAAAGGATTTAAACTTGACTGAAAGCCTTGAATATGTAAGGAGTAATTGACGACGGGCCGTCGCGGACTGGCCGTTACACCTCGGGTGTGCATTATTTTTCAATAATTCAATGTCCCGAAATCAATTATTCTGCTTATACTACGGTTGCCACACCTCAAAACATTGTTCCGATGATGTAGCCTATTTCAAGACAATTTTTGTGGCAAAAAAACATGGAAATAATTTGTCGTTTTTATCCTGTTGTTTACTACATTTATTTTCTTGGTTAGTGTCATTGTGGGTTTTGGTTCTTTTGCTGTTGTCTGTTGTAAGGACCTTTGAAATAACTGAAATCATTTGGCAAGGTGATATTGAACTGTAATTTAACTTAGCTGTGCGTTTCCCTGAAAATAATTGCACACCTTAAAACATTTGTCACCCAATCAGATTCAAGCTGCCCCTCAGTAGAAATATTTATAAGTGTGTATTGAAAAAAACTCTAAAAAGTCTCAGAAATACTGACTTGAATAACAAATGTCAATAGTAAGCACGTTCTGTGGTATTTTTGTAATGTAAACTGATTTTATGTTCTAGTTGTAGTTTTTGGTTACTAAAATGTTAACATTGTGGTCGAATTTATTGGCCCTTATATTTTCTTAAGACTTTTTTTTCTCATAGTGACGTATTTTATTGAGTAAACGCTTGTCGATTCAGTTCCTCCTCTCGTAAGTGAAACTGCATAATATGCAAGTAAAAATACTCCGCTTACTTCCTTTTGTATACCTAAACATCTTCATGTGTAAGTCTGGCCTGTTGTCATAGGAACAGATGGAAGGTAAAAGGAAGTGCATGTCAAATCGTTCTTCCACTGCTGCTCTTCTGCTCCATCTAGTGTTTGTATTACTTAAGAAGCAGTACAGCTCTCCTTTTTTTTAAAGTTGCATGAAAATCCCACATGGCTTGCGTACTTGTGTGGGTTTAGTTGATGCAGATGGCCCCATCCTTCTATTCTGTATGTGGGAGTCGGTGAGAAAGGTCCACATTTGCTGTCCTAGCGTAATTGTGGAGGAGGATATGGCATTTGTGAGGCCCACACATGCTGAGTTGGCTTGAAGTCTCATATTTCTTTTGCTCTGACTCTGCAGTCTAAAAGCATTTTATTCATGATCCTTGAGTTGGCATATAAACACCTTTCCTTTAAAGTTAACGCAACATATTTTGCAACCTATTTTATGTAGCATTTTGTAATGTGATGTATTTTTTTATGAAGAAATTTAGAACAGGACTTAACTTTAGGCCTATCCATCAAAAATCGGATTGTGAAAATGGGCATTATATGCCATACTTTAAGGGTTATTCACCCAAAAATCCAAAATTCTGTCATTAATTACTCACCCTCATGTCGTTCCAAACCACAAATGAAGATCTTTTTTAAGAAATCTGAAAGCTTTCTGTCCCACCAAAGACAGCTACGCAACTATCAATTTTACGCTTCAAAAGGTTCATAGAGATCGTAAAACTAATCCAGATGAATTGAGCGGTTTAGTCCAAATTTTCTGATGAGACTTGATCGCTTTATATGATGAACAGATTGAATTTAGGCTTTTATTCACATATAAACGTTCATCAACCCGCACATCAGTTATGGTAAACGGAAGCTCAAGAATGTTCTCTTGACTGTTCATTCTCTCGTGTTACGCAGCACGTTTGAGCTTCTACAAGAACCAATGAGATTATTTCTTGCGCAACAACCAAGGTTTGGTTGAGCTTCTGTTTATGAGCTTCAATGTTTAAATGTGAATAAAAGCCTAAATTTAATCTCATATAAAGCGATCGAGTATCGCCAGAAAATTTGGCCTAAACCTCTCAATTCATATGGATTAGTTTTATGATCTCTTTATGAACTTTGAAGCGTCAAAGTGGTAGATGTGTAGCTGTAACGAAAGTCATACAGGTAAATGAATTTTTGTAATTATTTGTAATTATGATTAACACAAAATAGTTAGGGGAAATACACGTTTGACAAGTTGTTGTATTGTTTTGTATGATTTTCGATACCTAAAGGCAGAATATAAGATGAAAAAGTTCGTTATTTTCAGTACTCACTTAAAACTGCTCCTCCGCCCAAACGGATCGCTTGACGTCATAAGAGAGAGACGTCTCCCAGGGCGCTGAGAAAGCGAGTTTGTGAGCTGTGTTGATAATTGTACGAGTGATAGAGCGAGAGAATGAGTGATTAGGACATTTATTTATTTAGTTAGGTATTTAAGTTAGGTAGTTAGTTAGGTATACGCAGGCGTATTTTCACAATGGTGAATTACTGCGTTTGTGCTGGGTGCTAAAACACAGTTAAAACCGGTCACAGAGTCCACTTTTTCCCCAAAAAGCAGGTCTGTGTTCCGTGCCTGGGTCAACTTTGTTCGCGCAAACCAAACGCGCTGACATCAGTGCTGCTTCGGTATCCAAGACTTCGGTCATTTGCAGCGCACATTTCTTCCAGTTTTTATGTTTCCACTGTTCGATCGCGCCCGCGTCTCTCTCTCGTCTCTCTCTCTCTCGCGTCTCTCTCTCTCTCTCACACCAACACCAACAGCCCGCGTATCTAACAGTAGTTCCGCATTAATTATTTTGCACGCGAGTTTTATTTATTTTTATACTCGTGTATTCATGCACCGAACCGTGACGCCCGTACCGTTTCGGTTCAATACGAATACATGTACCGTTCCACTTCTAAGTTATGATATACACCTGCCCAACTCTCCACTGGTTATCTTCACCAGATATTTATGTTTCTTAGATAGGAATTATTTAAATTTCTGTTTGCCTCCTCATCTGTCTCACGCCTGGGAGGCTCAAAAGTGTATGGCTGTGGGACTCAGACTCAAAACTCTCCATACTTGAATAGAACGTTTGTGGAACGTCTCCCTCTTCTGACGTCACAGCTCAGCTGTGTTTTAAAAATATGATCTTGACAGAAATGGCTATAAAGCTTACTGTAGGGTAATTACAGTTATAATTTTAATGATAATTACATTTTCACTCAGACATCTAACCCTTATTTAATATATCTAAAAAAAAAATGTAACCTGACATAGACACTTTAAGCTAGGTGGTTGGAAGGGGTGTAGCAAGTAAAGCAATTTTTATAAAAGAATATAAAGACATTTTTAATATCAGATGTTGCAGTGTCCATTTGTAACTTCTTGCCAGACTGGATAAAACTCCTTTCAGGCTACAATGAAGCAAGAAACACACACAGACATGTAGCGCAGACAGAGAAATGTTTGAGGTGAAACACACCATTAAACTCAAAAGTTTGCATAAACTCGGTGAAAAGTTTACATTCCTTCATCTCTCCATCTCTCTCCCCTTTGTGTTCCACAGTGTATCTCCTCCTCGGTCTGATTGCCATGCTGGTGGTGTTGGAGACCTTCTGTGAGCTGCAGCAGTTGAAGCAGCTGAGGAAGATGTTTTATCTGAAGAAGGAGAAGCCCCAGGATCGCCTGGCCATCATGGAACATGACCACCTGGCTTTTACCTCCATGCCAGACGGTACCATCAACTCGCCCCAGGAAGATAAAACCGAGCCCTTTGTGGACTTCCCTGTCCTAACCTCTCCGGGAGGTGATGACCCCATGATCAAATAGATGTTTTAGCTTCCATCAACATAACCTTCAATCGAGGAAGACATCTTTAGCCGAGGGTTCTCGCAACTGACTGTGAAAATGTGAAAATTACTTGAATATATCACTTGAGATTCTGCGGATTTAACAGCCCTCTACAAAACGATGCCAATATGGCTTCCGCTCAGTGTGCTTACTGAATATCTGCAAATGATCATAAGCACACTTAGGCCTAGCCCATAAAAACCCGGGAACTAGATTAAAAAGCATACATAATTGCACTCTAAAATCTAGTATGTACTTGCCTATTGAGATTGTCCAAATGGTAGAAATAACCCCGACGGCATTTAATCTTGATTACCACAAAAAACTTTTTTTTAAGAAAGCAAAAATGTGGGTTTCAGTGAGGCACTTACAATGGACGTGAATGGGGCCAATTCGTAAACACTAAAATACTACATTAATACTATATAAAATATTCTATCATTGTGGACAACAAAAAAAAAGTTTTTTTCAATGGGAACCAAAACTGTTTGGTTATCAACATTCTTCGAAATCTCTATTGTTGTGTTCAGCAGAAGAAAGAAATGCAACTTGAGGGTGAATAAATGACAGAATTTTTATTTTTGGGTGGACTATCACTTTAATTTTTTAAACATTGGACCCATTTACTATAATAGTAAGACCCTTATTGTAGCCTCAATTGTTATTGAATACATAGCTTTACTTGTATTGCACCTGGAATATTATTTTAAAGTCCAATTTCTTTCAAAAATAGACTAAATCGTAAAGCACTCTTGCCCTGATCTAAACTTCGAATAAAGACCACTGTCAATTGTTGGAATGGAGACCTGTCATCAAACATAGTAGTTGCACATCTATCATCTGTTAAGTGTTATTTCAGACTCATGTGATCTACCTTGTGAGTTTGCTAACAGTAAGATAAAATGATCTTCTACAAGTGGCTAACGAAAATATTCTAGTAATCTCATGAAGCTGCATTGCTCTAATGCATTAAAATGTTAAGACTATGATGCACTATAATGCAGCATATACTGTAGCATAAATCGGTGTACAGGCGCAAAAAACTGTTTGTATGCTTAGAGGGGAGTCATTACACGTTTTAGATGACAGTTGAAAATGAAACATTTACCTTAAAGAAGAGTTTAAAGGTGTTTTAAAGGGGGGAAAAACATGCCATACTGTATTCTTTTCTTGATACAGTGAAGAAAGTGATATTTTACCTTGGTCTCAATGTTATGACGCTTGATAGAGCAAGTCAATCTCAGTTTACATGGATTTTTTTAATCCAAGGTCGAATAATGGCTGGTTCCATGTGTCTCTGTCTTGAGCTACTGAGATCCAGCACAATGGCCCTCATTTATCAAAAGTGCGTACACCAAATTTCCAGCGTACACCTGGCGTACACCCAAAACCACGGTGACTTTGAAATTTATCAATATGGACGTTGGCGTATGGCACACTCAAATCCTACGCCAGCTCAGGAGGTGGTGTACGCACGTTTTGAGTTAGTGCGGAAATGCGCAGAAAAACAATTCCTAACACCACAAAACGCACTGACAAACTAAAAGATATGATATATTATGACCCACTGTAAAACAAAAAAACAAAAACATAGTAATTATTTACTTCAGTGTTTATTTTTGTGCAACATGGACTTCAATGTTTAATTTGTGTGACTTTACCAAAGCATTTGATTTATAAGCGTATTCCTTCAGTTGCGAGCCTGTGCGCTTTACCCTGACGTTCCATGGTTAGGATCGGCAGGTGCGCACGGACTGAGTTCGGTAACGAAAGGCTTTCAATGACCAACAAATAATTCAGACTGACAAAATAATAAAAAATACATTCTTCTTCTTTTAAATAATAATAATAATACAAATAATAATAATGACATTCTTCTTCTAAATAACAATAAGCGTCATTAATAATACAAATCATACTAATAATAAGAAGCATATTACAAATTGTCATGCAATTATTAATGTGAATGAATGGTAGGCCTACTCCACATCACATCATCATCATCACTATTGTACACACCAATACATGTAACGTGATTCGAAATTGAATACTAATTCAGAAGACGTGCTGTAAAATATTGCATTGTGATAGGTCATTTCGCCTCCACGTCAGAGAAGTTTCTCTTCTTTGCCGTCTTCCGTGTGTCCATGGCGTAAAATCAGGGCGTGGGGGAAGCGGAGACTTGAATATATAGGGGCGTGTTATTCTAATGACGATCGTTTTTAGCCGCGGGATTTATCAAGGGCAGGTATTGCGTACACCTGGATTTCAAAGGTACGCACAGCTTCATAAATCAGGCGGTGAGAGGAGTGTAAGCATAATCTTACGCCAACATATACGCTTGTTTCTACGCAAGAATGATAAATGAGGGCCAATGTCTTTACATACCAAAAATGTTTGACGAAAGTCTAGGATTTCTGAAGTTTGGTTCAGTATCATCGACTAATTGACTGTATAAAACTTAGATAATTCAGATCTATAACTGAACTGTTTGCATTCTAAACAATTTTGTGGCTATTTAATAAACATAAAATAATAAATTCTATTTTTGAAACAAGCTTGAAGTGTCGTTTACAACAGAATGCATGTGTTTGTATTATGAGAATGAATGTTGTAGGCACAGACTGATGACTACTGTTTAAGGTCCCGTTGGAAGATCACAGTGTACAGCAGATGTGTTGTCACTATCACCACAGTAGAATGTCATACATTTTTATCACAATAGAATAAAAGCTGAATGTTTTAAGGACTCATTTTAACAGCTGTTTTGTCTGACTGTAGGGATTATTTACAGATAGTGCTGTTTTTATATTAATAAACATGCTGAATCCGAGCTCAGGCCATGGGAACTTGAATGTGCTGATGTGACATATTTATTGTGTGAATAAGGAAATGCTTTGTGATGTCAGTGCTGGATTCTTTGTGCTTATTTGCCCTTGGTGTTTTGCTGCAGAGCCTCTGTATGATCAGCTACAGTGTTTTAACATTGAATCAGTGCAGCATAAAATCATGTATGTATTAGTTATTGATTTGTTTTTTATTGGTGTATCAGTAGTACGTTTAGAAATGCACAAGGGCATACAGTCTTGTTCTCTGTTTAGATGTGTGTGAAATACTGGTGAATATGTTGTCATTTCCATAAATAAAAATCCTGACTGGATTAATAGCCTTGCAAACATTTATTTTTTAGGGAAAAGTAATCACCATTACCAATCCTTTTAAATGTTCAAAATGACCAGAAAATCAGTGCAAGAAAAAAGTAAATTATATATATATTAGTGCTGCTGTCAAAATTAACGCATTAAACGTTATCCTCGCAAGCACAATTAATTTAAACGAACTCTTAAATGTACGTGAACAGTTAGGGTGAAAAAATTGGATGTCAGATCCGAGTCATGTGCGTCAGGTCTTAAAATGACAGCATAATGCTAATCAAATAACAAAATCACGCACTGCTTTTAAAGCTTTAAGTAGGATTAATCTAGATTTCATTTATAATTTATGCTGTGAAAACTGAAGTGTTTGATATCTTTATTTAATTTCTGTATCCTACCTGTTAGACCTACCTAAAAATCTTAAAGCACAACAGTATTATTTACAAGGTTATATGGATCAAAAATAACTTTGTGCATTTTGACAGTGAAAGTAAAAATCTGAACCCGGCTGACTGGGCCAATATTAAAATTTGAGCCCTGATATTTTGAAAGCACAGGTAAACGTAGCATTTATTTATAATGGGTTTATGTGAAAATTGTTCACTTAAATTAAGTTATATACCTTTTTAAAGAATAGCTTTCTATTATACTGTAATGTTGAATGCCTATAATTAATGGGTTAAAAAAAAAATCAGTTTCAGGAGAAATAGTGGTATCAGTGATGCTTTCTTTCATAAAAAAAGATGCCATTAAACAATGTGCAATTAATAAAACTTATTGATTGATCGCATTAAATATACAATTTATATATATAAACACACAATATTGTTGTATTTCATGCTCTGGTGTTTAAGACTTCGGTATCTAATAGAAAGCCATCTTTAAATTGTTTTTTGTGAGTGCAATTGAAATACAATTATTTTGTTAAAAAAAGAAAAAAGCCAAGCCCGGATTAACCGGAAGTCTTAAATAAAATGTGTGACTCATAGATTGAGAAAAATACAATAAAATGAGGAAGTGGGGTGACATTTTTAAACGCACAAAAAAAGTAAGAAGATATAAAGTACTATTGAAGCGGTCATTTAAAAAAACCTTCCAATGGAACTTGGAAGGAACTTAAGTTAAAAATAGACTTAAGGATATAGCACTTAGCTGCTTTTAACCTATTCTGTCTGTTACCACAATCATTAACAGATTTAAGCATTGACATACACTTTTATAAGGCAATATATTTTAGATAAAGCAGTGATGCGAGGAAATAGAGCTAATGGGGACCCAGGTTCAAGTTCACATCTAACAATTGCAATATTAAGAGTCAAAACAAAGGTTTGTACTTTCATTCTTTTTTTATTAGGATTATTTATTAAAAATCCTTACAACAAATACAAATAACGAACCAACACAAATAATGAACACAAAGGGCAAAGTGCATTAAAAACCATGCTTTTGCAATTTTAACAGCAGCTCATCACACAGATCTGAGACATCTTTGACTTCTTTAGCCTGAGAATAGAAAATAGAAAATGTCAACAACAAAAACAAGGCAATAAAAACAATATAGATGTTAAACACAAAGTAAATCAGCCCTACACCTATAAGAATCTGCTGTACCACCACTGCAAGAGTGACATCCCTTGTGTGCGCTTATGTACCTTTTGTTCCAGATCCCTCTCTAAGGACTGAATTTTCAGCTGGTCTCTCTTGAACTGCACCTGCAGTGTTGCCACCTCTGCGCCCTGTTTAGTGCGAACCTCGGATATGGCCTTATTTGCTCTGAAACAGTGGCATTGGCGAGACTTTTTAGCCGATACTTATTAATCGATCCAGGTTTACTGTACTATTACGTTCATAAGAAAGGACATATTTCAGACTGTTTGAAGAGCACATACTGATCTAGTTTCTCCTCAGCATGGGCCTTCAGAGCTTGATAACGCTTTTCCTCTTTCTGCAGTCTGTCCATGCAGTTCTGAGCGTACTGCTTTAGCGTCTCCTCATTCTATAGAACAGAAGGGGAAAAAAATTACCGTTATACACTAGCAAACTTAATCCCAAATCAAGATGTTATTTTAGTCTTGTTGCAGAAGTCTCAGTGTACCTTTCTGAATCCCTCAATAACTTCCTTGCATCTGTCAAGACGTTTGACAACAGAGGAGAAGGATTGCTCCATTTCATTCAAATCTTTAGACAGCTGATCTTTTTCCTGAAGGACTCGCTCCAACTCAATTTTTGCAAAGTCTTCCTTCTGTTTATGCTCATCTGGAAACACATGTGTTTTAATATCCAACATACTCCCTACAAATAATGTACTTAATCAAAAAAATCTGGTCACACCTGTGATTTGAGTGATGGTGGCCTCAAATTCGGACACTATGAACCTGAGAAGAGGAGGAAGAGTGTATGTGTGAGATTGGTGCACTGTTCAAATGTCAATAATTCATTATGGATTTCACACTTTTTGATTGATTCAGTAATCCCAACTGACTGGAAAAGCATTTTTAAAAACTCTTTGAATCATTATCTAGCTCTTGAGATGTTTGAATTGTAAGCAAATCATTCCTTGGTGTCTTTTCTTTAAATTGACTTATTTATAGGGCTGGGTATGGTTCAAAAATATTCGATATCGATACCGGTTCCTGAGCGATACTTTTTTTCTATACCAATTTGATGAAATCTGTTTTAACAAGATTACATTACCTAAAAAAACCTTTGGTTTTATTTTCTCAGTTTGTTGACTTTTACAGACTCAATGACTCATATAGGCCACTGGGGGGGGCGACACTTTAGCACACGCATAAAGCTTGCCGCAAAGCACTGGCAAATATAACCTAATGATTATGAATGTGTCGGGGGAAAATAGCACACTTTTAATTGTTTATTAATAAACGTGTTGGCTGCAAAGATGAAGTTGACATTGCTGACTTGTAATCTCCGCAGTAGTGAATGCACGCACGCCTACAGAGAATGCACCTTTCATTAGGATTACATAATCAGATTATTAGTTTTCAATTCGAATTGGTTCGTTTAAAAGCTTTTCAAGCATTTCAAGCTTTCTATTATGCCTATTTCTCATGTCTGTGAGGCAAGTAGCCTATAAGCTGAGTTTCGGTTAATTTGTGACACGCTCGTTCTTCTTGCAGTCGAAGTGCTTCGTGTTGTCGGTCTTGGCAGCAATTATCTTGTCGCAAATATTGCATCGCGCACTGTTGGCATCAAACCTGGTGAAATGTGTTCCCACATCTTTTACATCTATGGTGGTTACACCTCATGTGTGAGCCATGTCTCTGGGCGTAACTGGCGTAAATTTGTGTTTTTCCTTGATGCCTTGCCACCGCCAATCATGCTGCATGATTATTGGCTAACTGAGATTGACGAGATTAACCCCTTGGGTAACGAACGACAAGAGATTTTTTGATACTCTATGGTAGAGGCAATTTGGTCGATGCCTAAAAAGTATCGATACCCTACTTATTTGAGAATCATATTTTGAAGAACAAGCTCAAAGAACAACTTGTTCACAATTCAAACATCACAAGAGGGAGATCAATCGGACTAAATATTCGTTCTAGATATTTCCATCACTTTTCCAATCCTGAAAGGCAATGATCATGGTAACCCCTATGTGAAAGTGTTCGTCTTAATAGGACTTACAACATGTGTTGATTCTCCAGACACAATGTGTCAATCTGAGTCTGCATTTCTTTTTCCCGTTCTGCCGCCTAAGAAAAGAGAAACAAAGCATTAGAGAGGCCAATGAGACATGTGCTCATAATCTTGTGTGGGAACTGACCTTTCTGTTTGCTTGCTGTAGTATAGCGTCCATGTCTCTCTGACTGTACTTCAGAACCTCTATGATGGAGTCCTCAGTCTTCACTGGCTGTTTTAAGGTGTGAACCAGTAAGTCCAGAACAGTTGGATCTGGTACCACAGTTTCCACTGCCTGAAGAGGATTAGACATGGTAAAATTGGCTCCAGTGTGCAAAGGAAAATGCTTGTTTCAGTGCCTACTAATATAGTGACAATGTTACAAAACCATGGATTACGGGAGTTTGTGTTGTCTTACTGGGGGAGGCAGATCATCCAGCAGTTTCATACTGTCATAGTGAGACTTCTGCTTTACTTCAGACTTTGCAGCCTCCATCATCCTAACACACAAAATAAGTTTGCATGATCGCTCATGTGTGCACTCTGGATTTTGATCACAATATAGATCAGATCTGTTGCATTGAGGCAATTTGTAATATTTTCAGTAACATTTCAAAAGACGTTTCAAAATTAAGAAACCGTTCATTTGAATGCGTTTGTGGAGAATACTGACCTGATGGCAAGAGAAGGCCGTGGCAGGCTGAATCCAGAGTTGCCACCGTCCACCAAAATTTTCTTTGGACTCTCCTTCAACAGCGGGTCAAACTTCAAATACAGTGACTGTTTCCGCAAAGCTGACTCCTTAAACTATAAAAAAAAATTCTGTGATGCACTGAAAATCTGAAATGTTGCTTAATAGAGGGTATGCATTGACGTCACTTTCCCGCCGGAACACGCCCCCTCAGCCAGACTGAGTGGCAAAAGAGCCTGCTGCATGACTGGATTTAACAGGGGAAACTTCAAAAACAAGCGATTATCTAAAGGTTTAAACATTCGATAGAGTGTTTCTTACAACTTACCAAAGATCCAGTGATCCATGGATATTGACATGTAGCCAAGAAACACGTTTCCTGACATTTATGTGCCTGGTTTCGACGCCAGTGAAAAACCAAGCAAATTTGCCTGTCAAAGCTTTATATAAATACAAGATAGGAAGGTCTAAATACGGATCACTTATATCAATGTTATACAGTAGTCAACATTTGAAGTGCATCAAAACCTTTCATCAAAGTTATACATTGTTGAACTATACCCGTTCTTGTCTTAGGACAGCTTTGATGAACTTTGATCCACTTCAAATGTTGACTACTGTATATAGGCCTATTATCATATCGTCCAGCACTAAAACTTGTAAAGTTTTTTTGCCCGTGTTTATTTAAAAACATCCCATTATGAAGAATATACAATAGTAAATATTTAATTGATGAGTTGTCAATACAATATACAGGATATGATTTTTTCAGTCTTTTTGCCACTAAGTGGGTGTAACCGCAGTTACTCCGGTCGACAGTGACATCGCGCGCATACCCTCTATAACCTAATTGCTTCACTCTATTTGGTGCAGCATTTCCTTTAAAAACTCATTTACTACTACTTTATTTATTTAAGACTCAAATGGAAACACTCACAGTGCTTGATCCAAACTGCTCCAGATAATCCATCTGCCCATCAAAATCTTCGTCTGGCATGACTGAGACAAAGAGCAAACATTTTGCTCCCAATGTTAAAAGCTTGCACCTGATGAGTCAGTGTCATTCAAAACGTGCAACCATGTTTACTCACACAATGCCCCTGGCACAAATTCTTCTTCACTTGGTGCCATCACACCAAGATCACAGGTCTGGTTCTGAAAATCCAATAAAGATTCAGGTGTTGCCATGATCTCTGGCTCCTGTGATATGCAAGTGTGGGACACAGCAGATGACTCTATATTTTCTGCCTGCTAGGAGAATAAGTGTAAAATGATTTTCTATGAAATAACACGATCATAACTTGTGGTAACAGACTGATTTTGTTGAAATTCTTAAATTGAAATGCACAGTTACCTGCTTGGTGACAGAAAGATCAGTTTCTGCCATGTTTCTATTGCTTTCAGAAACTGCTTGGTGAGATCTGGAGGAGAAAAAGAAAAATCTGAGCTCTATTTCCATTTATGCATTTGGTAAATACTTTTATCCAAAGTGCATTTCATTGCATTCAGGGAATACTAGGGGTGGGAATCTCTAGGCACCTCACGATTCGATTACGATTCAGAGGGCTGTGATGCAATGATAAAACGATTATCGATGCATCTTTTTTTTCTATAAAGATTCCCTCCCCCCCTCCTCTTACTGTGTGACTACTTGGTACTTTTAAAGCAAAGTATTTATAATGATCCATAATGAATTTACTTCCAAAATATTTTATTAATTAAACAAATGAAAGTGATTTGGCAATAAATGTTTTGATAAGAGTTTGTTCGCTTTGCCTTTTCCGAGTTGGGTGGAAGGAAGCTATTAAGGTTGTCCTGGTTTCCCTGTCAGTGTTGTTTGATCTGACGTGTGGTTTATAACAGAATTCTGTGCAGAATTTGAATGCTTCCAATAAGATCTCGCTGCGATGTTACTAATTCTGCAGTGAATTCAAATGCCTTCTCACTGGATCTCCCAGCGCTGTGTAATAATAATAATAATAATAATAATAATGTCGCGTGATTGAGATCGGCCCACGATTAAACCTGTTCTGAGCTCACGCTGCGCTAAACGTTCTGCGCAGCTCAAACGAATAGTGCGGTTTCGTTTCACTTTTGTTTACTTTCCGTTTGATGTTTCTCGTATCTAACAGACGTTGCAGCTCTTATTAATTGGACAACGTGGTGGTCGAACCAGTGAGACCTCGTTGCCCATTTGGTTGCAGCCTGGAACCCTACTTAAATTGTGGCTCCTGTCCAGGTCCTTTTACCTATCAACTTCATAGAAGCCAAAGTTACGCTAGATTTTAATGCAGTGGGTGCCGGTTGGATTTCTCGCTCAACCATCATGTGTCTGTTATTTCCACAGCTGCACACCACAGACTGTCCCATCATGTTATCAATTAACATTTGAAAATCGATTTTTGACATTTGCGATTCGATTCAGAATCGTCCGCATCGCGATGCATCTAAGAATCGATTTTATCCTCCACCCCTAGGGAATACATTTAATCACATCATCTGAGAATCAAACCAATAATTGAGCTACAGGCACGCATCTGAAAATTATTTTTAAAATTACATGTGTTGTGTTTATACATGCTGTTCTAGCTCTAGTTTCTGTACCGGTTCTCAGGCTGATCATCCTGTGTAGGAGCCTCAGGCTGTTGAAGAGGAGATTGTGCTTTCATCAAAACCGGGCTGGTCCTGACCCCACGTGGTGGAGAGCTACCCATTGCAGCCTTTGTACCAAATGGGTTAAAGTTTGGGTCGTCAAAATCAAAGGTGTAAGAACCTTGAACAGAAGGAACATCCACAGGTTTTGTCTCCTCTGGCTTCTTGGGGGACAACTTCTTGGGTTCTGGTTCTTTCTTCTCTGTGACCGTTTTTTTGGTCACAGTTTTTGCACCTGCAGGTCTTTTGACCCCAAAGCGTTTTGGAGGTTTGCGCTTGACTTCAGCTCCATCGTCAAAGTTAAACTCTAGTAGCATCTGGTTCTCCTTAGGTGGCATCGAGGCATTGGAGGATGTTGGGACAACTGGGGTCTGGACTAAGAGCTCTGATTCCAGCTTGGCTTCTTGGCCTGGCAGTGGTGGGACATCTGGGGTCTGGACTAAGAGCTCTGATTCCAGCTTGGCTTCTTGGCCTGGCAGTGGTGGGACATCTGGGGTCTGGACTAAGAGCTCTGATTCCAGCTTGGCTTCTTGGCTTGGCAGGGGTGGGATATCTGGAGTCTGGACTAAGAGCTCTGATTCCAGCTTGGCTTCTTGGCTTGGGACATCTGGGCTATGGACTGGGAGCTCAGATTCCTGCTTGGTTTCTTGGCTTGGGACATCTGGGCTATGGACTGAGAGCTCAGATTCCTGCTTGGTTTCTTGGCTTGGGATATCTGGGCTATGGACTGAGAGCTCAGACTCCTGCTTGGTTTCTTGGCTTGGGACATCTGGGCTATGGACCGAGAGCTCAGATTCCTGCTTGGTTTCTTGGCTTGGGACATCTGGGCTATGGACTGAGAGCTCAGATTCCTGCTTGGTTTCTTGGCTTGGGATATCTGGGCTATGGACTGAGAGCTCAGACTCCTGCTTGGTTTCTTGGCTTGGGACATCTGGGCTATGGACCGAGAGCTCAGATTCCTGCTTGGTTTCTTGGCTTGGGACATCTGGGCTATGGACTGAGAGCTCAGACTCCTGCTTGGCTTCTTGGCTTGGGACATCTGGGCTATGGACTGAGAGCTCAGACTCCTGCTTGGCTCCTTGGCTTGGGAGATCTGGGCTATGGACTGAGAGCTCTGATTCCAGCTTGGCTTCTTGGCTTGGCAGGGGCGGGACATCTGGGGTCTGGATTGAGATCTCTGATTCCTGCTTGGCTTCTTGGATTGGCAGGGGTGGATCAGAAACAACTGATGCTTTGCCAATCAGAGGAGAGTTTGGGATCTTTGAGCCACCAGTTTGGAATGGGTTGAGCAAATCAAGATTGTCAAAATCCAAGTTGTACGATCCTGCGGGGGGAAGTGGCAAATCCTGGGCCTCAAGCTGATCTTCCATAGTAGGGATCGGCTGTGACGCTGGGGCTGGCTCAGTCTCCTCTGTCTCTGTGATGCTGTTTTCAACATTATCAGTCTTGATGATGACAGTACCCTCTGCTGAAGATATGTTGGCAGAACATTCTGCAAGGGAATTATCCACTGATGAGATAAAAGGAAGAGTCTCATCAAGTGCAGAGTTGGTCACCTCTGGAACAAGGGCTGCAGTTGTATCGGACTCTACAAGCTCTGATATCCAAGCCTCATAATGCCCCAAAGCGGAAGACTTAGGAGGTGAATTCGCCATTTTATTGGACCCCTGGAAAGGGTTGATGGCATCTGGATTGTCGAGATTGAGGGTATAGGCCCCTTTGCTCTGAACAGGAATGACATCATCAGGGTAGGCAACGTAGTTACTCTGCATTTTAATCGGTGTGGTGGTGGTGGTGTTATTCAACAATGAACTCCTGTAAAAACACATTCATTTTTACATGTTAGTGGATTGTCATTTTCATTTTAAAAGATTATTATGAATGACTGCTACAGCTTATGATTGCATAAAGACACTGAAATAAATTGGATGTTAAAAAAAAAAATATTATGCCTTGTTAAATTATTATTCTAAAATATTATAAAAGTTAAATCATAAACAAGTTGAGCTGCAAGTAATTTGCTCACTGGTCAGTAGAGGCTGAGTGAGTCTTCAGTGCTTTAGTATTGTCCTCTTGGATGGCAGGCCTACTGGTGCGGCTCGGGGACATGATTTTCTTCGTGACTGGGTCTCGCCGTGGAGTTTGAAAACAAACCTATGCAAAAACAACAAAGATCTACGCATGTAAATCAAAACACTACAGTACATGTCCGACAATACACGGTCAACAAATGCTTAACTTCTTATAGAATGGCCCCTCCCCCTTTTCAAATAGCATTTAGTTTATCTCACAGACTACAATTCGTACTTGACAGCACCATGGAAGCGAGACCGAGCGCTGATGATAATACGTTGGATTCAATAGTACAGGTGTGAATAAATTCTAGCCATTTCATTCTTAACCAACGTACAGTTGGAAAATGGAATAAAACTCGAGCGTTTGAGCAACCGAATACACATCTCCAACCCACATTGCTCCGTAACTTGTCAACGCCGGCCGCTTTGGCCAGGTGGTATTTATAGCAAAAGGGGCGGGACGCTTTAGATTCTAGAGAGCATTTGATTGGACAGAAGATTTGATGAGAAGCTGAAATCAACAGTGATGTTATAAAAATCCGTGATCCATTTTAACGGATTTGTTTTGGAACACACCAGCTTATTCATAACCTTAAGGTTAGCCACGGCAGGCAAAAACATTGTTGTTTTTTTTTACACTGGTCAATTTTGAGATTTTGGGATATTTGTCTTCAATAACATGTCTTCTTTCAGACTTGTGGTGAAAAAAAGTCCAAAATACACATTTAGGTCTTTAATTTACTACACTTTGTCTGTTTGCGTCTGTAGATTTCTGATAAATTAAAAATTGGCGTTCTAAAATAAAATAAAATAAAAAACTTAAAAAAAGGCGTTCCGCTGCTCCGCGATCGCTGTCTGCACCCTGTCATCACATACACCGTTAGAAAGCTCTCTCTCTCTCCTGTACAATGCTGTCGGATCCAAATATGGTCATTTCCTTTTTATCAGCAACCAATTGTGAAAGTAAAAGGGGGGATTTGAACTCTAAATGCGCAATCTCATTGGCTGATGCTAAATCTTTAAAGCTTGTTTTCTCAAAATGACTTCTCTCATACTCCAAGTCCGAAATCTCCACTTCAGTAGCACCTATATACACCAAACGTTCCAGTCTTGTATCTAGTTATATTATGAAGACATTTACAGAGGAATTTGTAAATTATTTTTAGCCTAATTTATATAGCATTTTATTCCAAAAACCTTTGGAAAATCATTTAAGGCTATTGACAGTAT
Source organism: Rhinichthys klamathensis goyatoka (assembly GCF_029890125.1). Lineage (NCBI taxonomy): Eukaryota > Metazoa > Chordata > Actinopteri > Cypriniformes > Leuciscidae > Rhinichthys > Rhinichthys klamathensis. The sequence continues at coordinate 2,330,542 of NW_026606652.1, read as the reverse complement.
ATTCTGATTTACAGGATAACAACAGTAGATATCCATAAATCCTTCTGTAATTGTTATTACTCACCCTCACGTTGTTCCAACCCCGTAAGACTTTAGTTCATCTTTGGAACACAAATTAAGATATTTTTGATGAAATCTGAGAGCTGGCTCACTCCTTCATAGACTGCAAGGTAATTTCATCTGCCAGCCCCGAAAAGTGAGTAAAGACATCGTTAAAATAGTCCAAGTGACTAACAGTGGCTCAACCTTAAGTTTATCAAGCGCCTTGAATACTTGGTGAGCAAAAAAACAAAGAAAACGACTATTCAACTATTCATTTTCTTCTGTGTGGGCCTCTGACGTGAGTTCTCGAGAGTGCCACGACGCATGTGAGAACTGAGAAGATGGTGCTCACAATCATTTGATGGGAAAGTGTGAAAGGTAAGCCATTCATTTTAAGGCATTGATAAGACACTTTTACATTTTCTCACGATTCGGACATCCAGGAAATGCACACTTTAAAACCATTTTAAACACTATCAAGGCCCATCTGCGTCATCTTCTCAGTTCTCGCGCATGCGTCGTGGCTCTCTCGTGAACTCGCGTCAGAGGCCCACACAGAAGAAAATGAATAGTTGAATAAAGTCGTTATTTTTGCGCACAAAACGTACTCGTCGCTTGATAAACTTAAGGTTGAGCCACTGTTAGTCACTTGGACTATTTTAACGATGTCTTTACTCACTTTTCTGGGCTGGCAGATGAAATTACCTTGCAGCCTATGACGGAGTGAGCCAGCGCTCAGACTTCATAAAAAAAATATCTTAATTTGTGTTCCAAAGATGAATGAAAGTCTTACGGGGTTGGAACAACGTGAGGGTGAGTAATAACTGACAGAATTTTCATTTTTGGGTGAACTAACCCTTTAAGGCTAACATATTCATACTAAAATAAAATAAAAACCTTACATTTTGATTTCAGGGGGCCTTTAAGCAACACAACTGTTTTCAACATTGATAGTAATAAGAAATGTTTCTTGAGCAGCAAACCAGCATATTGAATGATTTCTGAAGGATCACTCAACACTGAAGACAGGAGTAATGATGACTGCTGAAAGTTCCGCTTTGTCATCATAGAAATAAAATTACATTTTAAAATATATATATATATATATTAAAATAGAAAACATTACAATTGAGAATTTAGTGCACAAAACTAAAGGTAAAAGCACAAATGGAAACCTTTGGAAAACCCACCTTTGCTCCTCTCTGCGCAGTCCTGCTGATGTTGTCAGCCTGCGACTGCCGCAGGATGGAGGGCCTGCCAGTCGGCTGCTCCAATGCGAAAATGTCACAAGCGTCTTCAGAACAGCCGTTCATCCATACAGCTCCCTGATTCTCCTTCAGCGCCTCAGAACTCATACTGCAAGAAAGAGAGTCACAGAATATGACAACATGGGTTTTGGAAAGCCACGCCCAGCGGGCACCATTCACAGCTGGTTTTACTGATAAGACCCGGAGGCGGGCATCTGACCTTCTCACCCAACACCCAGAGACACTTATACTCATGAGACACCTCAAATCTGTTGCATTTCTTTCGAGCATCAGACAGAGATCAGACTAACCCACTGTGACTAACAACCCAAGCATGTAATATCAACCGGTGCAATTCAGCTATGTGCTGAGGGAACAAAGTGGTTCTTTATCTGTGAAGGAATCATGCCTTAGAGAGATGGTCAAAGGATATAGCAGAAGAAAACCAGCAGTTAACTAAGCATTTTTTTATGGCAGCAACACAGCCTTGTGATTTGGCTTATAGTAACATATGGTCTATCAGACACTGTGGCAATCCCTTGATGGCATGATTTTGACAAGGAGGAACAAGAGACTGGTAAAATTTTCAAAGAATCATTACCAATTTTGGCCTCATCTGTCCTTCCCTGGATTCTGCTCAACTATGTAGGACTGACAATAAAATTGTCAGCTTTGTAATGACAGGCACTTCTGACAGCTTCTCTCTTCTACAGCCTACCTGGACAGGTTATAAACAGCCCACCATCAAATAACATTATCAGGTTTTAACCTGGACACAGTTATATCCAAGATTAATTAATCGAAATGAAAGCAATAAAGTAAAGAAGCCAAACAAGAACAGCCAGTAAGATTTGAACTAAGACTAAAAGTTAACAGCCACGTGCCCACATGACACAGGGTTGATAAAAAATAACATTTAAGAACCAACCATACATTTCAATAAAAAAGCTAAATACGTAAGTTACTTTTTTATTGGAAATACAATGTCTCAAAATCTCAAACAAAGATCAAACTATTTGTATTTATATTTGTTTTCCAAACCAATACTAAATTTTCTTGCCATTATTATCCAAATAATTGCACACATTTCATGAACACAATAAGAGTGAAGATCTCTGCATAAGTCAATTAGATCGATAACAGTAATTAAAATTTAAAAAGTATCACCAGCGTCCTAGTAAGTTAACGTTAACGTTAGCACTGGCAAAACCAGTAAAAGACGTTGCTAATTAAGTTACGTTCAATATCCCGCAATATTTCATTATAGGTATCCTATAACTGTATACACGGTTTCCTAAAATACGTACCTTATTCAAAATGCTCAAATTTAACACAAAAAAAAACCTTTTCTTCTCAGTGAAAGACAGCGCGACACACACAGAGAGGCTGTGCGTCTACAATGTTCCGCAATCCGCTGTTTGTTTGAAACGGTTCAAATTTAAACACGCAGTCTCAGCCAATCAAAAGCAAGATTCGCCGTTTGCCAGGCGGGGCGGTCACATGAATTGACCAATAACATTGGGCGTGAAACTGCCGTCCTAGTGGATGTTCTTTTGATCGACATCCAAATCATCCAATGGGGCGAAAAAACATTGACGCAGACAGATAGGTAAATAAATACGATAGATATATATGTCTATGAATAAATACGACCTAGGGGCTGTTCCATAAACCAAGTTTAGAGTATAAGCCAGGCTTATTTCGGTTAGTCAGGCTTATTTTTGGTAGATTCGGTTTCATAAATCAAACTTAAAAAAGTTCAAACTCAGTTACCCTGGCAACTTATGCTGGGAAACTAGCCTGGTCCAGGGCAGGCTAACTGTCAGGCTAAGCCTCAGTTTTTACACAGATCCTCAACACTGACCGACAAGAACACAATGATATTACCACTGACAGTCTCTAATACCATTATTGGACTTTATAAATACACAGTATACAGAAAATCAACTTAAATAAGGCTACAATATAGACAATATAGACACATATAAGGCGTTTTAAAGTTGTCCGTTTAGGACATGTCATTTTTGTAGTAAAAGACATTTTAATTAAGGAATGCCTCGGTTATCAGAGAATTCTTTCTCTACACTGTCTCTTGTATATATATATATATATATATATATATTTTTTTTTTTATGTACTTTATTATGTCTTTCAATTCAAACACATTTAACACAATTATACAAATGGACAGTTCCTTTAAAGACATCATATTTTCCCCCAATTAATATTCCTTATTTTTCCTTCTACTTTTTTTTTTCTTTTGTGATAATACCAACACATACATATAAATAAAACAATAAATAAATATTAATAAAAATAAAACATTCACATATATCAAACTCTTATAATGAATGACACATAATTCCTAATAGTTATTCAAGTAATATTATTTAAATATTAAATATTCAATATTAAATAAGTAAATAAATAAAATAACAAATAACTAGAAATAAAAGGGAAGTTTACATTAAATGTAGTTAATGTAGGCCAATATATATTCCTTTTTTTTATGGAATATTCTTTGATTTTAGAGTTGCACATAATATCTTTTCAAAATGTATATATTTGTTCTTAATTTAATGTTATCCCCTCCATACTGTACTTTAGAAACTAAATCTAACCACTCATTTAAAACTGGGGATTCTTGCTTTCTCAAAAAAAATATTGCATAAAAAGCTGTAATTCTCAGCATTCTAAATAAGTATATATCATCTTTATAAAGTAGCATAGGTCCTATACCCAAAAATATATTTTGTATCTTTATATATTTAGTTTCTTTAAAAAAATCTTCCCTGAATTAGGCTACTTCTGTTCAATTTCTTTTTTTTATTAAAAGTATAAAATATATGAGTGTAATGAGCTAGAAGTTCACTGCAACTTATCCAACATCCTAAAGAGAAATTATTATAAGATATTTCTAGTGTTATAAAATATCGCATATTAATTTTCCAAGCAAAATGTATATTTTAGTCAGAATTATTGCACTCCTATTTGGCGCGCATGCGCGCAGCAGCGCTCGTTCAATATGAAGATTTTTATAATATAAGATATTTTAAAGGTGCATTGAGCAACTTTTCATGTTAAAAATACCTGTTTTTCTATCCTATACATGCTTAAAGAACTGCCTGATGGGCTGAATGAGCCCTTCTCTGCGCACTGAGATTGCCTCTATAATCCTGTACAGTAAAATATATAAGAGGGATTCGGGCTCGAATTTGAGACTGGGCGTGACGTCATGCGCGTTCACGCTCACCAGGCTATGTCTCGCAGGTTTGTGTATTCGCCGGCGCCGCCATTCTCCGCATCAGCGAAGACAACTCGTGGGTCAAAGGTAGAAGATGGATTCAAAGAGACCGGCTTGTAGTCCATTCCAAACCCCAACGCAAACTCCACGTAAAGTAAAGAAAAGAAACATTTTGTCTAGTGCCACCAAAAGGTCCAAATTGGAGTCAGACAGGCGTCGGAGTAAGACGAGAGTCAACCTCGGGAAGGCATTCAACAAATGGAGAGATCTCCGGTCTGCTCTTGGTCTCAAACGGGATCCTCAGTTGGCTTTTTTCTTGATAAAACGGTAAGATATATAGCCCAGTCTCTAATATTTGATACGGCCAATGTATGTATGACAACAAATGACGATGCGTAAAATGTGTAATGCTTTAGCGTAAGCTAGATACATGTACAATCAGAATTGGTTGCATTTTCCCTTGTCGCCAGAGGGGGCGTAGTTCTGCAAAAACTCAGAGACTTGCGTTTTGCACCTTTAAATGTCAGAGATTTGGACATGTTGCAGCAGTGTGTAGAGGAAACCAAAGATGTGCAAGATTTGGAGGAGAGCACGATTACGGTAAATGTGAACAAGGAGTAAATCCCAAATGTTGTAACTGTGGGGGAGATCACAGCGCAGGGTATGGAGGATGCCAAGCGAGGAAAAAAGTAGTGAAAGTACAAAATGTCAGAGTGGAAGATGGGTTAACATATGCGGAGGACCTGAAGAAAGTTGAACAGGAAACAAAAACAACAGAAATTGAGAAAGTTGGATATCAGACAATGAATAAAGGAATTGAAGAAACTGAGAAGGATCCACTGGAGATTGATAAAGTGTCTTTTGTAGCATTTATAGCTGAAGTGGTAAATTGCTCAGCACAAACGGAAAGTCGGACAGAGAGAATTAAAATCATTGTGAGAGCAGCAGAAAAGTATCTGGAAATGGAGGGAATCAGTGTGGAGATGGTAAATGAAAAATTAAAAATACAGTGAGGAAATACTCAGACAACATGTGGTGGTTCGTAATGGTATTAAAGGTACTCTACGTAACTTTTAGCGGCCTCTAGTGGTGATGTTTCAGATTGCAACCAAATTTTACAAGAGCGCTCGTGCTCGAACTCATAGACAATACCGTCTATTACGCAAATATCTCGGCGAATACTTGACGGATTCGGCGAGCACCGAGCTCGTTGGGACCATCTAGTCGAGCTGAAAAGAACCATATAAGTTCCATAGTTTTTGGTGGTGTTTTCGCGGAGATATTAGCAGAAAACCATCGGGCGCGCTGCAAAATTGCGGACGCCGGTGACGTCACGATCTCAGAAGAAAATCGCTCGTATCTCTGGAACGCAAAGACCCAGAGAGCTCAAATTCGGGGGAGGAGGTCCCAGGGGAACCCTTGCCCGAACGCTAGAGTGGCGGGCCTCGGGGATGCCCCCTACCGGATCGCCGTTCGCTGGGACCCCCGATTTCGAACGGCTATAACTCGGGGAGCCGGGCGAGTTGGACCTCGGGGGTGGGCTCGTTCGAAAGGCCCCGTCCAGCACTACGAACGATTATAGTCTTGGGAATATTGATCAAAGATTGACTGAGATAGAAGCCGAAAAACACGCGCCTTTAACCGGACGTAACTCCCTGACCGTCTACAATAGACTGTATATAAGGAGAGAGGCTCGGGAGCGCGCATGCACGTCATATCCGTTGGATTTCGCGGTAAATCCGACCCGGAGACTTCACATAGAAATAGGAATACTGGCCTTCAGAGGTAATAGCAAAACTCGACAAGTGGATCATTTTAATGTGTGATTACAACCCCTTCACACACAGGCAATAAAAAAAGGATTCATTTTAGTAGAAAAGTTACAGAGCACCTTTAATAATATTGCAATGGAACGCAAGAAGTTTGATTGCAAACGGACAGGAATTTAAGAACTTTATATCAAAACAAGAAAGATGTCCAGATATAATATGTGTTCAGGAGTCTTGGTTGAAACCATGTCTTAATTTTACATTACAAGGATATATTGTAAAACGTAGAGATAGAACAGGTGGAACTGGAGGGGGGATAGTAACGTTCATAAAACAAGATATAGGGTACAGGATTGTAGAGATTAATCAGGAACAAGAGGTATTGGTAGTTGAAATATGGGAAGGCTCAGAGAGTATAAAAATAGTAAACCTTTATAATCCATGTAAGAAACTAAATATAGGAGATTTGGTAAAAATAGATGAGAAAGGAGATCAAAAGATGGTATGGTGTGGAGATTTTAATTCTCATAACATTATGGGGGAGTGAAATTACTGATCAAAATGGATTGGTAGTGGAAGAAATGTTAGAGTTAAGAGGATTAGTATGTATAAACGATGGATCAGGCACAAGAATAGATATAGGAAGTGGAAAGATGTCAGCTTTAGATTTAACTTTGGTATCAGATAATTTAGCTAGGAAAAGTACTTGGAAAGTAATGACTCAAAATAATATAGAAAGCGATCATTTTCCAATATTATGTAAAATAGGAGTAGAGATCCAAAAAGAAAAGGTTGAGAGAATTCAAAGATGGGCATTTAATACAGCCCAGTCTCATCCCAAGACGTCATATGTCTGACGCTTTTGACCATACGTCAACATCCGACATTTTAGGGTACCCTTTAACGTCAGGATATGACGCTATGAAATCCTAACCCTACCCCAGACCTAAACCTACCCGCGTCATGTAACTGACGCTAAAGGTAAAGCGTCAGACATATGACGCCCTAGGATCGTCATCTAGTTAAATACAAATATTTGTAAAGCAATAAGGAGTGCAGCAGTAGAGGCGATAGGAAAAAATAAATCCAGGAATAGGAAAAAGGTGGTTCCTTGGTGGAATGAGGATTGTAGTGAGGCAGTCTTTATAAGAAATAAAGCTCTAAGGAAAGTAAGAAGTAGTATTAATTTTAATGATTTAATAAACTATAAAAAGGCACAAGCAAAAGTGAGGCGTGTGATAAGAAAAGCAAAAAGAAATTATTGGAGGGATTTTTGTGAGAGTATTGGTGAAGACATTGAAATTAACGAAATATGGGCGATGATCAGAAAGATGAGTGGAATTCAGAGATCTAGTAGCATACCAGTTTTAATAGATAAAGAAAAATCGGTGGTTTCTGATAAAGAAAAAGTTGAAGTATTAGCAAAATCATTTATGAAGGTGCATAGTAATGATAATATTCCAGAGGAAATTAGAAGATATAGGAGACAACGCATTATAGAAAATCCTACAATCTTAGGAAAAAGAGGGCATTCGGGTGTAATAGAGGCAGAGTTTACAATGTACGAATTGAAGAGAGCACTTCACTGGGTTTACTGGGTAAGAAAAACTTCTCCAGGTAAGGATGAAATTTGTGTAGAGATGATTAAAAATTGATCAGAAACATCATTAAAGATAATTCTAGGACTGTTTAATAAAGTATGGGAAACAGGGAAGCTTCCTTCTGAATGGAAACATGGGGTCATAGTGCCAATTGCTAAGCCAGGGAAAGACAAAGCTATACCAAGCAGTTACAGGCCAATAGCATTGACATCAAACCTATGTAAGCTTATGGAGAGAATGGTAATGTCAAGGTTAGTATATTTTATTGAGAAAAGGGGGTTATTTTCACAATCCCATGTGGTTTTAGGAAGGGACGCAGTACTATGGATTCTGTTATAAGTCTGGAGGCAGAAATAAGGAAGGCTCAAGTAAATAAAGAGGTAGTAGTTGGAGTGTTCTTTGATATAGAGAAAGCATACGATAGGTTGTGGAAAGAGGGTTTATTAATGAAACTTGATAAAATGGGAATTAATGGAAAGATGTATGATTGGATAAAGGATTTCTTATTGAATAGGACAATAGAAGTTAGAATTGGGACAACATATTCACAAATATATTCTATAGAAAATGGAACTCCCCAAGGTAGTGTAGTCCAATACTTTTTAACATTATGATTAATGATATTTATACACAATTTGACTCAGGAATAGGGAGGTCACTGTACGCAGATGATGGCGCATTATGGAAAAGGGGAAGAAATGAAAAATTTGTTGTAAAAAGTATGCAGGGGGCAGTGAATAAGGTAGAAGAATGGGCAAAGGAGTGGGGTTTCTGCTTCTCAATTGCAAAAACGCAGGTAATTTGTTTCACAAAAAAGAGAAAAAACAGAGTAAGCATAAAAATGTATGGTCAGGAATTGAAGCAAGTTAAAATATTAAGATTTTTAGGTATGTGGCTGGACTCTAAATTAACATTTGGTATTCACATTCAAAAATTAATTGATAAATGTAAAAAAGGAATAAATGTAATGAGGTGCTTGGCTGGGGTTGAGTGGGGAGCGAGTAGACAGTCTTTAAGAAGAATATATAGCTCATTAATAAGACCGGCAATAGATTATGGAAGTCTGATATATTGCTCTGCATCAGATACATGGCTCAAAAAGATTGAGGTAATTCAGACTCAAGCTCTAAGGATCCGTTGTGGAGCTTTTAGGACATCTCCAGTACCATCTATCCAAGTAGAGATGGGAGAAATGCCTCTTGAAATTAGAAGGAGAAAGTTAAGGATGAGATACTGGATTAATATAAAAGGTCATTATGAAAGACATCCAGTTAAAAAGGTTCTGGAAAACTGTTGGGAGTATAAATATGGAAGTATATATAGTTTTGGCTGGGTAGCTAATAAGGAGGCGCAGGAAATGGGTATAACAGAGATGTAGCTCCTTCTGTTGTAATATCATCTATTCCCCCATGGTTATACCCAATGCCAGAAACAGACTTATTAATTCATAAAGAGATACACAAGAATGAACCAAATTTGCCATTAAAAGTTATTGTTCAACAACACATTAATCAAATGTATAACAACATGATACAAATATTTACAGATGGATCAAAAGACCCCATAACAGGTAGAGCCGCTGCAGCAGTATATATCCCTCAGGACAGTGTTAAAATTTCAAAAAGAGTAACAGATCATATATCTGTTTTTACAACAGAACTGATAGCTATATCATTAGCGTTACAATGGATAGAAGAAAGGCAGCCTAATAGTAGTGTGATATGTACAGACTCACAATCAGCTCTGCAAAGTTTAGAGAGTGGAACTTCTGTAACAAGACAAGATATTTTAAATGAAGTATTGCAGAAGTTATTTAACATAAAACACTTAGGCGTAAGAGTGAGTTTTTTGTGGGTGCCAGCACATGTCGGAGTAAAGGGGAACGACGAGGAAGCTGATAAATTGGCAAAGGAGGCGTTGAAAGATCCTGAGATCAACATCAGAGTTCAGATGAGTAAAGCAGAAATTAAGGGGCTGATTGGGACTGAAGTAAAAAAGAGGTGGCAGAGGATGTGGGATAATGAATTAAGAGGAATACATTTGTATAGTATACAAAGTAATGTGGGGGTGGAAAGGACAAATGTTAATAACAGGAAAAAGGATGTAATTATGACAAGATTACATACAGGATTAATTACAAGATTGGACATACAGCACTGAATCAAAGTTTACATAAAATAGGAAAACATGAAAGTGGTAATTGCGATAAATGTGGATATCCAGAAACAGTAAAACATATTACTAGATTGTGTAGCATACAGTAGAGAAAGGCTTGAATTAATTCAGTCTTTAAAGGATAGGGGTGTAAGAAAGTATACACTTAAGGAATTATTAGAAGGAACAAATTATACAATACACGAAAAAGTTTTCAAATTTTTAAATGACACAGAACTGGTAAGAAAGATATAATTTTTTCTTTTTTTTCTTCCATCAAGTGTATTCTATCAAGTAGTGCTCCATACTCCAATCCAGTAGGTGGTGGACAATGCACCTTAAAGTTGGTTTGCAAACCGCCATTTAAACAACAGAAGAAGAAGAAGGTGCTGGAGCTAAACTCTTCATGAAGAGGAACACCTCTGAGCTATAGCCATTAACTACATCTCAGTTCATTTTCTGTCAAACTACAGCATTCCAATAACACGTTTATCTTGTAGAATAAAAGATCTTAGGTTTTTTCAATGAAAATTTCTTTAAAGAGATAGTCATCATTTACTCACCATCAAGTTGTTCAAACCTGTATGAGTTTCTTTCTTCTTTTGAACACAAAATAAGATATTTTAAAGAATGTTGGTAACCAGAAAGTTGACGGTGGCCATTGATTTCCATAGTAGGAAATAAATACCATGGAAGTCAAAGGCTACTATCAACCATCACGTCTGGTTACCAACATCCTTCACTCTATCTTCTTTTGTGTGCAGCAGAAGAAAGAAACTCATACAGGTTTGGAACACTTTGAGGGTAAATAAATTATGACAATTTTAATTTCAGGCTGAACTATCCCTTTGAAGCTGCATATTCACCTTGACCCTAATCTCTTTAAATATCACAAAATAGCCATGTCAGTCACTTTCTTAATAAACACAAGATGTTTTTTTGTTATTGTGTTTCAGTGGAAACAAGCTAAACTGAATGGAAATTAGTTATTTCTCAAATTTAATACAGATTCAGGAATATGAATGATTACCTGATTAAGCAGTGATGGATATCATCAAGTCCCAGGTCAGGGGATTATGCTGTCGACAACAACTCAGTGTGTGATCAATGTCAGCATTATCAGGAGGGTGCTTCTCTTTTTTTTTTTTTATTGTCCATCTTCATCTGCCTTCATTACTAAGAAAGCTGCAATGTGCTCTGCATGCAAGCACTGATGAATATGGGCTATGTTAACATTCTTGCTCATGTTCATGTCTCTTGCACCTTAAGAAATCTGTTAAATTATGTAATAACTTTATTCAGGAAATTCCTTATAAACTTTGCTAAAGCAAGATGCATTTTTTAAGAATGTAGAAAAATAGATGCTTTATTCAAACACTTTAATAACTTTGTAATCTATCTAATTACAGTGAATAACAACACAAATAAGCATGCAAAACAAACGGAGAAATAAGGTAGATGCACCATTGTTTGAAACTGTGCTAGAGAAGTCATGTATGTCAGGTGATTCAACAAACTAGAGTTCTGTATTGGATGCACCTGTTTTCTCTCTAATGAGGAAGCATTAGACTACTGAGAAGTGCACATGCAAAGACAAAATGGGCGTTTACCAATCAGTGGCCAATTTCAAACTACAATACAGATAAATATTTTTCAACAGACTTGCTAAAATCATGAAGGCCCACCCCTAAACCAAGCCCCCATGGATTACAGCAAATCGGGTAGCGGTTGAAAATGCCCATTGTGGTTTGAAAACGCCCCACTGATTGGGAAACACCCACTAGTGTTCTGCAGAGATACATGCCTGAATGATATTGTGCTCATCAACTACAAATCACTGTCAGTTCAATGTCACTGTCTCCACCCATGTGTGCTGTCAGCTTTCATCAAAATTTCAATGCTGATCCAGCACACTTTAAACATTGAAATGTCAATCTCAACCAAAATGATGGTTTAGATCAAAACTCAACATTGTATCAATGTCACCATGCTATCTGGGTAGCCATTAAAACTAAAATAGCTCATAATGGCACAAACAACAGAAATTATGAAGAGATCTGTGACTCTACACAGGTAAGTAAAAAGGTTGTTTGCTAAAGAGCGATGCAGAATTCAGTGCTTTGAAATGTTTGAACAGGTTTACCTTTACTGCATTACTGTTTGTGAATATAATAGGCGTATATAATCGTGCATATAATAACCCTGCTTTGTCATTCACAATCAAGACCATTAGTTATGCGTCGTTCTACCGCCAGAGGGCAGCATCGGATCACTAATTATGTCACTTTATTAAGCAAGCGTCAGCCATTGGGTTGGGACTCGGGAGAGAATGCGTTTATGTTTATGTATGTGCAAGTTTGACTATATGTATATAAAAACGTTTATTAATCCGTAGCTCATAAGCATCCATAAGCTCATTTATCAAGCTTGAGTTTGAATCTGAGAAAAGAGCAATAGCGAGAGATAGAGGGAGGGGCAGGGAAGAGAAGAGAGTTACATAACAAAGGCATGTCTGTGCTGAGGTCAGCCAGAGCTCCCTCTCCCTACACTACTGACCTATATTCAGCTTACATCACACAAGGATACATATACACACAACCCATACATGCCTAATTACACACTTTCTTTTCATTCCCAGTTGTTTATTACTTTATTTTTAATCGATAATCTAAATGTGCACTGAGTCTCAGAATCATTTCGAGTTTTTATAGTGCTTGCATAGAACACAGATAGAATCAAATGCAAATGTACACTGCAAAAGTATTAGTTTTCTACATGCTGCATAGATCCCATCTAGGCATAACATCCATAAAAGAATAGCAGAGTATCACCTTTCTCCACTTTTTTTGTGGAAATTAAAAGTATTTACCGAGCTATACACACCGTCGCAAATTTAAGAATTATTGCTGTATTATATCCAACTTGCACACAGAATTCCTCTCATTTAATATTCCATCCAGGCATATTGTAAACGGCATCAATGATAATGCATTGAAGTTAGTGCAGACATGGTCCTGCTGATAATTGAAGCTTTGGTTTGATGACCAGGAGTCCAAAATCTCATTAAAGACAACAACCAAACAGACAAAGACCCCCCACCAATCTAATGCCCCCCCCCTACAACCCCTTCAGCCAATCACACCACAGAGGGGCGGTTTCAAATGATACAACTGGGTCTCTGGGTTCAGTTGAAGGCTCTCTCCATTCATCTGAGAGTGCATCAACACAATGAAACAGCTGTTCCTTACCAACGAGCACACATAGACACAGAAACCCCTGAAATCCAATCTAATAACCACTTAGGAGTGTAATACTTAAATAAAAATCAAGTAGGCTATGTGTTTCCTGTATTTAAGACAACACTTTAATTTAGTAATTGTTAATTAGATATAATACAAAATAAAGTTGAACGTTTTCCATCATATAGACATGTTGCATACTGGAATGAAGGCAGATCTAAATGCAATTGGTTTATCAAAAAGCATTGTTCAAATTAGTAAAAAAAAAAAAGAATTCATGGATGAATCATTCAGTAACATGCATGAAAAATATAGGGTCAATTTAGATTTTGTGCTGACTTTAAGAGTGTCTAATAGTGTGTTTGTATGCAGTGTTGGCGAAAGTTACTTTTGAGATGAGTAAATGCATCCTCACATTTAGTCTAGAAATACAATAAAAATACCATCATGTTCACACAGCACACACAAAACCTCTGCACCTTACTGCCCATTTCTCTCAACATGGCGACAGGAGAGGTGTCCGTCTAGGTGTCCATCGAGACGGCGGAAGCGTGTAAGTGTTTGCTTAATACAGTTTTCTGTTTCTGTTGTTTATCATTGGCTGCTATAGGTAGGATTAATTCATCAACAAAAATCCCATCAAGTTGGGTCAGAAATCTTGTGGTAATCTTTGATGACCAGCTGACCCTCAAAGATCACAATGCAAAGACAGCACGAACATGCAGGTTTGCACAGCACAACATCAGGAAGTCCAGACCCTTCCTAACTGAACTGCACAACTTCTCATCCAGGCCTTTGTCATTTCTATGCTGGACTATTGCAATTCTCTTCCGGCTGGACTTCCATCATGTTCGATCGAACCACTAAATGATCCAGAACACAGCATCATGACTGGTCTTCATTAAGCCCAAGAGAGTCCACGTCACACCAGTTACGGCTCGCATCAAGTTCAAGATGTTTGCATAGAACAGCCACATGCTCTGCACCCTCCACTCTTTTGAGTCTACATCCCCCCCAGAAGCCCGAGGTCCGTAAATGAGCAACGCCTCATGGTACCTTTACTGAGAGACACAAAATCACCGTCCAGAACGTTTTCTTACACTGTTCCTTGCTGGTGGAATGATCTTCCCAACCAGCCCGTTCTCATCCCAAGGCGTCATATACTGACGCTTTTTGCCAAAGCGCACATGGCACCCTTTAGCGTCAATATGAGACGCAGATATATGGCGCCTCCTAGTGGTCTAACCCTACCCCAGACCTAAACCTACCCATAACCGAAGCGTGTTATATTGACGCTAAAGGGTGCCATGTGCGTCGGATGTGAGATATATCCAGCTGCAGACCCGCAGCACCACCAGTTTCAGAACCCCAGTGCCAGAACCCCAGCGCCAGAACCGGAAGTGAGGGAGGGGCGGAATTATTTACTTAATGTATCATTATAATACGTATAAAGTATGACGTTTCGTGTGTAGTAATGCCATTTCGTGTCTAAGCAAATTACGCTCCAAAACGTTAGGTGGCGTTACTCGGTTTAGAACGTAAGCTCCGCCCCTCACTTCCGGTTCTGGCGCTGGTGTTAGAACGTAAGCTCCGCCCCTTACTTCCGGTTCTGGCGCTGGGGTTCTGAAACTGGTGGTGCTGCGGGTCTGCAGCTGGATACTATTGGAGGATGTAGACGCTTTGCCAAAAGCGTCAGTATATGACGCCTTGGGATGAGAATGCGTTGTCTCAACCCATATCTGAAAGAAACAGAAGTGAAGAAACAGCTGAAGATTCATCTCAACTGCTTCCTGCTGGAAAAAAAATATTCGCCTATGCTTTTACTTTTCCTTAATCTCTGCCTGTTCTAGCTTGTACTATTCCAAACAATGCTCTGAAACTGTATATTACCTGCGCTGCTCGTGTTTATTGCCTCTTTGTGATGAATCACTTGTACCTCATTTGTAAATCGCTTTGGATAAAAGCGTCTGCTAAATGAATAAATGTAAATGGGAAAACAAAAGTAACTTGTGTTACTTGTTTGAAAAAGTTACTCCGATATTTTCTTTTCATTTAAAAGTAAAGTGTTACTTTACTAGTTACTTGAAAAAGTAATCTGATAAATGTGTTATACTGTTTATATGTTTGGATGGCAAAGTGGAGAGTGGAGACGCATGGGTCTATCTTGTTTGCAGCCAGATGGCTGTGTTTAAACTGTGGGATAAAGATTACTTGAGATTTGAGGCAAAAGCACACCAAATAAAATCCGTTGCTGATTTACTTAAATGTTTGGGCAGACAGATTCAGTTTCAGAGCAAGTCAAATGCAATAAACTTGCTTCTGTGCCACACCCAGACCATAACGTCCACAGACAGTGAGGTGACAGACAGACCGAGAGACATAAACACTGCCTGTTGTAACTGTCAGTTACTCTCCGACAGAGAGAAAAGGAGAAATGAAAGAGATTGGAGAAAGAAAAACAACACACACACAGGGATTAGGAAGTGGGAACTAAATAAATGAGTATGTGTGGCAAAGATTAGCTTCATTATGATCAGTGGGTCACCGGTTGTTTGGGAGCTGTCTGACTTCCTGTGATTCTATGGGAATGGAATCTGGGTCAGCGCTTGGCAGAGACGGTGCTGGTACAGCCGGGCTTTATGTCTGAGAGAGAGCTACTGTTTATGTGTGGATTCTTATGTAATAGACTTTGAATAATGGGAAAAGAGAGTGATATGGCCTTTTTGAAAATAAACACACCAATAATAGCTGCACTAACAAGATAATTAGTAGAAAGTAGTTACAACTGTTTAATAGTGGGAATGTGCAAAAGCAGTAGCAGGCGTTCACCAAAACAATTGTTTCTCTTATGTTTACCAAGGCTGCATTTATTTTATTATTAAAAGGATAGTAAAACATGACGTACAATTCAAAAAAGAGTTAACACCTAATTATCAGCAGCCATTACTCCAGTCTTCAGTTTCACATGATCCTTCGGAAATCATTCTAATATGCTGATTTTGTGCTCAAAAAACACTTGTCAATGTTGAAAACAGTCGCACTGCTTAATTTTTTTGTGGAATACAAAGTTCAAAAGAGCAACATTTACTTGAAGTAGAACATTTTGTAAGAATGTTTTCAGTCACTTTTGGTCTATTTCACGTGTCCTTGCTGCATCATTTCTCGCTCTCAAAATAAAAAGCTTGCTTTCTAGACAATCATGAAGTAAAGTCTGATGGACTAAACTGATCCCAGTTTGGTGAAGAAATTCAGATACACATGAAAAGGCTGCTAGCATCACTTCCTCTTTCAGCTTCCTGCATCCCACTTCTGCAGTTTTAAGAATTAATTTCAAGAAATGAGATATGGGACTAAATTTAATATCTGAGTGAGAGAATAAGCCTCCCTTAAACGCAAATCAGTTTTCAGTTTAACCTGTTGTGCAGGATAATGGGGGTAAAGGTGATTTTTGAACTACCTGTTTTGCAGTAAATATGCAGAACACTTCCTCTTTCAGCTTTAACAGCAGGCACACACAGGGAAGGATCTGAAAAACTAATCTTAACGTGAGCCATAATTTGCTGCCTCTTAAGATTCAGAATAAAATGTAAAAAAAAAAAAAAAAAAAAGTTCTGACCAGGAATTTTACATTTTAGCATAAACTGCATTACAATAGCTTAGGTTTATTCTTACAAGACGTCTGGAGAGTACAAAACTCAGTGCACTTTGTCAGTGTTCATTTTAGACGCGCCCTGGCCCAAATTTATTAAATGGGAAAAACCACTTGTCATTTTAGATGCTTTATTCTTTAACAAAATAGAATCTCTGTGCAGTTGATGAGTAGATACAGGAGGACAACATCCTCTGAATACAGTATTTACAACAAGTTTTGTACAGATCAATTTATGAACAAGACATTTCATATTTTCTACACAACATGTTCAAACACCATGCTCCCCACTCATAATACCCCCCCCCCCCCCCCCCCCCCCCCATGCATACAAACATCACCCACCCTTCTCGCTATGGAGGTAAATGTCTCAACTTCCTCTTCATCGCCATCTGCTGAGGTTTATAAAGGCATTGCATGTGCACATTTCTGTCATTGTCTCCTCAAAGAAAGTTATCCATGTGTCGACTAAAGTCTAGAGCGCAGCACACACACATGTACAGATCCCTTCAAGAGGGCAGATTTCAATGTGATTTTAAAGATCTCCCTGCAGTGTTTTAAGTGTCATTTCAGTGATTGACAAACAATGAGTTCTCTTGTCCATAATGAGCTTTGGAAATATTGTGCAGTGTTAAAGCAGACTTTTTTTTTTTTTTCAGGAGTTCTGTAATGCACTGATCCTGCGGAGAAGCAGTTGTTGTTTGGCTTTCAGTTTTTTCTTCTCCTGAGCTTGTCGCCGTTGGCACCCATGAAGCTTCACCAAGTAATCCGTCGCCTGCGTCAGAATCGCCACCTTAGAGGTCTTCGAGGATCCGGACAGACCTGGAATCTCCTCGCGGAGCGCCTGGAACCTCGAGCGAAGGTCATCCCTCCTCTTCCTCTCCAGGAAGTTACGACGCTGCTCGCTGAAGTCCTCGGAGTCCGATGTGGCCGGTGAGGAAAGTGGAGACGAGGGAGAGGACGAAGGCTCCAGACGTGGCCGTTTGCTCTCAGACTCAATCTCATCGAAGTCATCCTCGGGATCCGTGTCAGGGGAGGGAGCAGCATAATTGTGCTGCTGCCGATGTAGAGAGACGTGGAAGTGCTTGGGACATGGTCCAAATGGATCGGCACTCACTGTAATGGTTACCGGCGTTCGTCGGCTTGGAGGGCGACCACGCTTCGGTCGGTTGTCCACCGTCACCACGTCAATCACATCATCATCATCATCCTCATCCTCATCTGAGACCACAAAACATTTGGCACATTTAGCTAAAGAACTTAGCATATCAAATTAATTCAGACATCTTTTCCAGCACAACATACTTTAATAATAAAAATAAAACCATACTGTTCTGCAAACTATTTTCCAAAAAAAAAAAAAAGGAAACGGAAAACTACCAATCAAATTAATGCATCCACTAAATTAACCAATGTGTTATGGTTGTTTACACGTCACCTCACTAATAAAAGGCAATCTGTAGAATATTTCACAGTTCTTGGCAAGAAAGTTGCATTCCAACTATACCGCCACATGAGCCAGTTTGTTTTTAATGCCATACCAGCTTCTATAGCCATTTTAATGGCAAAATAGAGGTCAAAATATTATAAAACTACCAAGGTTTTTTAAACCACATTTGTAGAAAGAGAAAAATACCCCAAACTTATTCTGATTATTGTTAACCTAAACTATTAAAAATGTTTTTTTTTTGTTCTAAAAAATAAATAAATAACTAGACGAAAATATAAATTAGAAATATTAATTCATTAATCATGAAAAATCAAGACAGAACATCTTATATGATGAATGTAAACGCTGCATGACCTTGCCTGCAGTGACAACTGCGTTTATAAAAGTGAAATTCCCCTCACTAGTGTGCAGGGAAGGAAAACTGGGCGTGGAGCAGACTACAGAACTTTGAGCAGAGAAAAAAGGAATCCGCTGCAACAATTGACGCTCCACATCGGCTTTTAGTCTGCGAGTGGCTTGGTCACAGGCAAAGCTTGATGCTTTGGCTTCTTATGGATCAATTTTCTTTGGAATGGAAGAACACCAACTAACTGCCAAATCTGATCTGGATTGAAGTTATTAGATAAATTACTTCCGATAACATCCATCTTTATAGCACAGTAATAGCAGATATATCACCTCATTGGCTCAGGCTTATTCTGAAGTACAAATGGACTCATGCCAGTAATCACATGTGAAGTAATCACATATCTTACCGGATGAATCCGAGCGACACTCAGAACCAGAGGAGCCCGCAGCCACTTTCTTGTTATGCGGGACAGGGAGTTCCAGGACTGCGGCGGGGCTCACGCACTGCGCCGCATGCGTCCCAGTCACGGGCGTGCCCGATGGAGCACGAGCAGTTTTCTGTGTGGTCAAGGTCTGAATCTGAGCAGTCACCGGTGGTCGCTCGCCATGAGCCACTTTTTCCAGTCGGTGACTCGTGGAAAA
Organism: Rhinichthys klamathensis goyatoka; assembly: GCF_029890125.1. Classification (NCBI taxonomy): domain Eukaryota; kingdom Metazoa; phylum Chordata; class Actinopteri; order Cypriniformes; family Leuciscidae; genus Rhinichthys; species Rhinichthys klamathensis. Next base: position 2,311,157 of record NW_026606652.1, on the reverse strand, counting down.
ACCACTCCACATGCAGTCTTTGATAACGATAGAGCCCAGATTACCAAAAATGTCCAGTGGGTCAAATTTGTGCAGACCCTCGTACTCATCATCACATGTTAATAGCTTCGGCGGTGCCCACCCGAGCCAGTCCCCTGGTAGCGGCAGTAACCAGTCCCCAACAAGGGTCCTTGAGGGTGACATGGGCGGGGTGGGAAGCAGCTCGAATTTCTTCCATATATCCTCACTTGGGGCTGTAGACTTAAAGAAGTCCTCCTCGGTGTCCATCTCATCGTAAAAGTAGTGCTCCATGTCCCAGCCGTACAGTGTGTGAGTGTTGACTCCAAGCATTGCTGCAGAACGTCTACAAGATTATCTGTCAAGACAACGGGGTCATTAGATCAAATGATGACTGCCCACGTGGAGTTCAAATCCGACGCAATGCACATTACAAGCAGAACGCTCTCTCAACAATGCATGCTTCTTACTCATTACTTACCGCACATAATGTAACTTACCTACTTTAAAGCAAGTTTGTAATGATACATATTTACATGCAATTTTGACATGCAAATACATTCTCACCAAATGCATTCCTTAAATGAGATCTTCAAATGTAAACGCATATGCTCAAATTGCACGCTCTTAGTCGATTGCATTGATTAAATGCACCAACTATAAATTATAAACACATTTGATTTCTGTAGCACGCGCACAACTGCAGGGGTTCGCCTAGTGAGCGCTCGTGCAGCCACAAAACAACCAAAGCAACATATCAAAGTCGTTAATCAACACTAGCAGGATTAAATCACTGATTAAAAGTCACATAGAAACCAAGAGTTGCGGTAGAAATGTGGTGCTTTATAACGTTAAGTTACTTCTGTAAAGATTAGACGCACTAACAAGGGGGTAAAGGGTCCGATTAAAGGATCCAGGAAACGTTCAACGGCCCACGGGTTAACACGAAAGTTTACAACGAAACGAACTTAAGGTACGGTTTAAGCAAATTATGGAATTCTGATGTAAAATGCACTTACCATGGGGTCGCAGACCTGCACAGTCCGGGGAGAGTCTACGGGACGCGCAGAACAGAACAAAGAAGCGCAGCGTCCGGTAGAACTCCGGTACACACGCGCTCACTAAACAATAGCGCGCGAGACACACCAGACGCCTGTTTTACGGCCGTTTAACCTGAACAACGAGAAAACTTTTTTTTCCCCTTGCAGAAATAAAGCGGGTGTCCTGTTACAACGGCAGCAACGATCGATCCGCGTGGTGCAGTGCAGCCGCACCCTCCCCCAGCCCACTGCCGGTAAAAGTGCTTTCGCGCCAGATCTGCGTCTTTGTGTGCGAGAGCGTCGCGTGGACCCACCCACCGGAATTACAGGGCGGGGAGAGCGTGTGAAACGCGCTTAATGTGAATGTGGAGGCAATTCGCAGCACTAAAATAAGCATTTGAATGAAAATAGAAGCGTCACGTCACTACTCCAATCTAATCATGATTGAGCTGATGCGTCCTTTTAATTGTCTTCTGATGCATCACGCACCAATCAATATGTTGTGTCTGATCTGGCGAGGACAGCATGTTTAAAGCATCTGTTGATTAAATGCAACTGTTTTTTTTTTTATATATATATATATTAATAAACTTCTAATAACAATAAGATATAGCCTAGCACTAGAGAATGAAAATAAACCATAAAATAACAAGAATTAAGAAGTTTCTTTTCTTAATTACCAGAATTGAGGTGTATCTGATTCTTGTCATCTTGGGGCAAAACAGGCAACAAAACCAAATGAGAAAGAAAAAAAATTATATTAAGGAATATTTTGCATCAATCCATATCCTATACAGTCCATCCATATCATTCTGCTTCCATATGCCCCCTGAATTTTTATTATTACAAATTGAATTGTCACCAGTCAGAGAAAAAATATTTTGCAGGTCACAACTGAAATTTATTTTATTCTGGTAATAAACCCAAATTAAAATGAGGGGTATTACAAAAAAAAACAAATTTTCTTGTTTTACAAGAGAGATATGTCCTTTCAAAGTGGACATTTTAGTTTAATAAAACATCTATTCCACAAACCAATTGCAGGTTGTGCATGCCTCATTGAGCAGTGTTTCTTTTTAAGTTTGTTGATGAACTGGCCATCCATTTCTTTGTATTAGCCTATGATTTCAGTCAGGAATTGGAGCTCTGCTACTTTGCTATACTGGAGACAAGTTATCCATGTTTTTCCATTTCATTTGGATTCAGCACTCACATCATGAGAGGTTTGCGTTTTAGTATAGAGCAGTCCTCGCTGAGGGCAGAGTGTGAACCCTAGTCGAGTAGAAGTGTGATCTAATGCTTGACCATACGGGGCATCACACATCTATGCAAATGACCAGAGCAGATACAGCACTGAGTGGATAAGGTTTAGGTCTATCAGGTCATACACTGACATTTCTATGAAACTGCTTTCATAAGCAACAGATGTGTACAGATAATTGTATTACAGGGAAAAAAGTGCCAGTGAAGAAAAGAAATGTGTCTGGTATACTTATGTATGTTTCAGGATAATGTAGGAAAGACAAAGAAAGTGTCCAGTAGGAGTTCAATAGGCTATACTTTTGTAGCGTGTGCAGTTAAGATGAAAATTGGGCGTATTGCATTATCATCAAACCCCTACACAAACACAGGAAAGGTGGAGAAATGAGAGTTCTGGAACAGTGATTTGTCCTAACAACCAGTTCAACATTTTCGTGTTAAAAGTATGTTCAGATTATTTTTAACTAAAAGTCTGGGACACACACATTTTGAGCATGCTGTGTTCTTTTAACTGCTCTGGACATCTGTTGTATAAGTCTGGTCAGTCAAAACACACAGTCAAGTGGTCAAAAAGCTTATAATGGGCACTACTTACTACTTAAACAAAGAACCCCCACACACACCTTTCAAGGAGCACATGTCTATACTCAACGCAATTGCATTTGGGCGCCCCCTACTGCATAAAGGATACATGACACTTCCTAACCCTGCATTGGCTTGCATGAAAGAAACAAAAGATTTTTTTTTTTCTGTTTCTTCCATTCCTCATTCCCAGAGAAGGGTATTTCCTGCCTGAAAGGTTTGTACACAGATAATTGCATAATAATAAAAGAATACAATTAGATAAAATAGAACATATTCCATAAAATATAATATATATATATTAGATTTATTTTTTATAGTAATTATAATAACACATAGTCACACACACTTATATATATATACTTATATATACTTATATATTAACTTATACATATGTAAGTATATTTAAGTATAATATAATATATACACTTATGTATAAGTTAATATATATATATATATATATATATATATATATATATATATATATATATATATGTATATACGTAACTTATATATACGTGTATATATATATATATATATATATATATATAAGTTTTACATTATTTTACATTATCTTAATTTTTTTAATTATTTGAGATATATTGAAATATTTTACCATTGTCTTTATTTATTTTACATCTGTGGCTATTTAAACTCTAAACTCAACCCTCTCTGAGCATCACCACAACACAAAAGAAGTCACCCAAAGACATGACAGTATCCAAATCCCCCACTCAGTTCTGTCTTTCTCTCCTCTTCTCCCACTCCCTTGCTTCTGTACCCCACCATCCCCCTCTTCAATGGAGGCAAAAACTTGGAGGCCACTGTCTTTGTTAAGGCAACAGATTAGCCCGTAACAAAGGGTTAAGGAGGGTTAGCGCTGCAGGCTAGCTGCGCTCCATGTGCTGGGAGCTGGTATTGTTCTACAGAGCCTCAGACTGCATATGCGCATGTAGAGAAAGGTTGGAGGCTTAACACCATTCGGCAATAACACCATCTACACACACTCTCTAAAGAGGAGTCGAAAAAAAGAGCATACAACTTCATTAGGTGAAAATGAGATGCTGTATACATGAACAATAATTGTTTTCACACATGGACATTTCCTGATCAAAGACCAAGTATGAGCAGTTAAAGTAAACACAAGCTATGGATGATGACAACAGATCTGACAAAATAATCCCTCTGCCATTCAAAGAGGTGTGTTTATGAGGAGTCTGATCTTCAGACCAACTCCTGTTTCTGCCCCTCAATCCCCATTCCCCTTATCTCACCTTTAACCCCCTATAACGCCAATGACCTCAGAGGGTTTCAGAGACCAGAAAGATTTTTTGTGAGAGCTCTGAAAATGAGTTTGAGTTGCACATGAGTTTATGTTGCACATGTTTGTCTCATCATTATACCGTTCAAAAGTTTGGGGCCAATACGATTGTTAAAATAAATTATAATTCTACAGAAGGTTTCTATTCAAACAAATGCTGTTGTTTTTTAACTTTATATTCATCATAGAATCCTGAAAAATGTATGGTTAGGCTATTAAGCAGCACAACTGTTTTCAACATTGATAATAATCAGAAACGTATCAAATCAGCATTTATTTGAATCAAAATACAGTAAAAACAAAAATATTTTGAAATTATATTACAATTCAAAAGAACAACTGTATATATATCAGTTGTGTCATTTGTCTCGTTTAAATACATACATTAGCAGTAAACCTATTGTTTCCTGAGGATGGGCAATATACACAACACAAGCCATGCATGCAGCACAATTCACATGATAAGCGAACTACAGAGATCAGAGAAGCCAGTTTAAAATGTAACTGTCATTGTAATTGTCATGGAAATTTCATGTGTCATGAAACATGCAACAGCTTGTGAGGGAAATGTGCTCATACTGATTTGTTCAGTCAGTTAGAAGGGGAGATCTCGCTAAAGGTGGCATTTTTTAAAATCATTTTGCTGTGTCTGGTGAATCATTTACTTTTTATCATTAAGTACGATGTTCTAATCCAAGTTCATTTGAATAAAACTTAGTTGCATTGATTATTGCTTGTATTGGTTGTAATTGCATTGCTGTCCAGCAGATGACGCCACACCCTTAAATTCATTCATCTTTGGAACGGAGACCAAACTGTTTAAATAGCCATGGTGTTTGTTGATAGTTGAGAATTGTAATAGTTTAAATGCTAGACATCCCAACCTGCAAAAAGTCATTTCAGGGAGGTATTGGGATGTCTGTGACCATGTCACTTCTCCAAAGGAACTTCCGGGAGACTTGGGATGTCTGTGATGTCACTTCTCCAAAACAATATAATAATAGAGAACAAGAATACAGAATATATCTCATCTGTAACAAATGACAACAGCTCTGCAGACAAGAAATCCGTTTCAGAAATGTATCTTAACGATAACATAGACTGTGTGTCCATGAATGAACATACATGCACGCTTATGAGAACACGTGCGAGTTAGAGGCGACAGATGTCCACAGTATCAGGTTCACAGCATACTCATAGAATGTGTGTGTGTAAAGTTACAGACCACTCTACATAATATGACCTCTACATATTTATGCATTTGGCAGACACTTTTATCTAAAGCAATTAAATTGCATTCAGGGTGCACTTTTTAAAAAAATAGTTCTTGCTTTCCCTGGGAATCAAACCCATGACCTTGCTACTAGCATGCTTTACTGATTGAGCTACAGGAAGGCTTTAAAAAAATAGTTTTAAATATTGGAAGTCCTAAATATTGGACAGAAACAGTATGAAAGAAGCTGAACGCACAGAGCCTACACATCAGATATAACAGATCGACAAGCTTTTGAAAGATTTGCACTGAAGTAGGCTATATGCTGAACAGCTGCAAATGGGCTGTGTATCACCCACACCCTGATTGGCTGTGATTTAAGAGTCTGAGTATGTTTTAGTCGATCTAAGAATATAGATACAATGAGTCTTTTTGGAACTCTTTTTGAAACTCCCTCTTCACCGCAAACACAGAATTGACTAATTTTATACCCTCATTAATTCCATCATCCACACAGGTAACAGTTGGCAGCAGTCTCTTTAAGTACTTTAAGTGTTTCAAATTCTCCTGTAAGAAAAGTAACAGTAACTTTCTTGTAAATTATATTTAGCAAATGCTTTCCAAAGCAACTACTGTAGGCCTACTTTTAATACAGGAACAGCCTCTCTGATCAACTCGTGGTTGTTAGGTGTCTCATTCATGCATCAATTGTGTGATCTGAACTTGAATCTGCACTCTTTAGTCAAAAGAACAGTCTTCCCCAATGGTGCTTATATGCAAAGTAAGCTTTTTACTCCATCCAGTTTTTTGTAAACTTTCCACATTCTGTCATTCCAAAGAGGCTCAGTAGGATTGAGATCAGGGCTTTGACTTGGCCAGTTCAGGATATTACCTTTTTATTTTTAAACCACTCCAGCTTTTGCTATCTGTTTTCATTTATTTTCCTGCTTAAAGGTGAATTATTCCTAGCTCCACCATATTGCACCGGGATTGTTGTACTTTGCTCCATCTATTCCCCTTACAAACATCTTCAGAACTGTTCAGCTTACACAAAATAATAAAGTAATAAAATAAATGTTCTTGATATAATGTATGTATATGTCAAATATTGCAATTAGTATTGCACAAAAGTTATTTTTATGTCACATTATTTCCTTAAATTGAAATTGTTGTATGCTTTGGAATTTCCACATTTCTTCTTGTGAGTTTTGGAATTTAAAAAAAAAATTGTTTAAGGACCTCATCATCTCAGATCTTTACATGTTGCATGGCCTTGAAGGGCATGATTAGTCATAAAGTGGTGTTTTCCTGATACTGCTCTCTCATCACCCTTCATGAAAATACAGTAATTTTCAGTTTTACTGCACACAGATGGACTCTAATGAAAGGAGAAGCCATTTTTAGAGGCAAAATAAGGGTGAATTATTTCATCTGCCTCCATTGAAAATGCCCACATCTCAAAATCCAATCATCGACTAAAGAATAGAAAAAAAATTTTTGACTAAAAATTGTCCAATCATCGACTAAAGAATAGAAAAAAAAATTTTCTCGATAAACCATCACTCTTGGATGTCTTTAAAATTATTTTATTTTATTGGCATCAATGGTTCCATTAAGAACCTTTAACATCCATAGAACCTTTACAATGCACAAAAGGTTCTTTAAATGGAAAAAGTTTCTTCAGATTATTAAAATGTTCTTCCCTTCGTCATACTCATATTCTAGTCAGAATGAACTTCCCGATCAAAAAATGTTGTGGGCGGGGTTCGGGCTGGCATCCAGGCTAGTTCTTCCCACTAAGAAAAACCAATCTGGAAGGTATATACTGGAAGGTTCTTTGAGGAACCAAAAATGGTTCTTATGGGATTGTGAAAACCTCCTTTTGGACCCTCCTTAAAAAAGTAAATAATTGTATAAAAGATTATTTGTGTTATTTAACATATTTAATCATTGCAGTTTTGTGTAATATCCTGAGTTTGCATTTCACTGCATTTCACAACGCCATGGTAATTCTTGTTGGTAGATTATTAGCACCTGTGTATTTTGTTGAAAGCCCAGATAAAAGTAAAAAGCTACTATTTTGTGTTGATCCATGGCAGTTCGACTTCACAAGTGCATTTCTTTACACACACACACACACACACGCGCGCGCGCTCTGAGCCAGTGGACGCGCACTGTTATGAATGCACACACTTCTATAGAAGACTGTATTATCGTAATGTGTTGACTTTATTCTCGAAATGTTTGGATTTTAATCTCGAAATTTTTCGACTTTAATCTCGAAATGCTAGATTTTTTTTTTTTTTTTTTACAGATTTTTTATGTTGCGGTTCAGGGCTTCCGTACGTATCCGTACCATCTGTGTGCAGCTGAAATATGAGCAATGTCTACTTAGGCTACTACATGCAGAACATGAAGTGCACTACTGCATTTCGGAAAATATTATATCATAAACATAAACTTTTTATGTGTGTGTGTGATTTTGGAGCAACAGCGTGTGCACATCTCTCGATGCGTGACAAGGGAAAAAAGCGTGTGGGCGTGAACACGCCACGACACTTCAGCAGCATTCATTCAAACGAGGCAGAAGTGGAGACTGAACACTGAACAGCATCTCGTTCTGTTCGACCTTGGAAGCAACACCCTGTCAACACAAGGATAAAGCAGTGCACTCTGCTCCTGCAATAAAATTACCTCTGATCAGTGTAATGGCAAGAGGAGAGGGAGTTGAGCAGTTCTCATCATCCGGTCTGTTTCCTACATCCAAAACCGTACATCAAGACGGAATCAAAATAGCTAAGGTAAGTCAGAAATTAAATCATTGATGTATGTTTTTTAGCACTGTGTATTTTTGGCTCCAAGTAGGTACTCTCAGAGCAAATGGTTTGATTAAATGATAAGGCGGCAGTTTAGATTGATGCTGAATATAATGATTACAGCAGCACGTGGCAGCCGTTATTTCATGCGGAACAGCTGGCTACCGACGAAAGACATTGATGTCATATTTGTAATAGAAATATAGGCTAAGCCAATGGTCTTATATATTTGGGGATATAACTTACTCACATTATATTTGTTTCCTATACACCCTAGCTTTACTGAGGCGTGTCTGTGAACACCGCGAAGAAAAGCCGGATTTAAAGGGGACGTGTGTTCATTTTCGTGTTGTTCGAAATGTTTTTAGCTTTTTCTTTCCTGTGCAAAACAAAAGATGGCAGGTGCTGACAGCGTCAAAACTTTGTGGTTGAACTATTCCTTAAGTTACAGACGGTGTTGCACATTATTTGAATGAATAGTTCCCTGTTATTTGTTTGCTGTTGTTGGCTAACTAATCCTGTCCATGATATTGTACCGTAGATATGTCTCACAGTCTGTGCTAATTACAGGTCAGAGAAGACTACACTGTAAAATAAATCGCATTGTTTTTACAAAAAAAATCCTGGCAGCTGTGGTTGTCAGATTAATTTTGTAAAAAATACAGTAAAAATGTATATATTTACAAAACAACCTATACATTTTTACTAACAAGAAAATTGCAATTTAAACTGGTAAATCCAACAATGCACAACTACTACTAAAATCTATTGAGTAACATACTGACAACCACCATATTGCAGGTGGTAAAAGAGGAAGCCACATGAGGTATAAAGAAGTTCATCACAAGTAGCCCTTTCACAAGCTGAATTATACTAGTATACAAGGTGCATTCACGCAAACAAAAACATCCTCATGGTAACATGCATGACACTAAAATAATGCATTAAACAACAGAAGATGTAATGTAAAACCCAAATGTGCATAACTGATTACAAAAATAATTAAGAATCATAATTATTTAAACAAAATACTTTATAATGTGAAGTGTCACCAAGGAATTCTGGGAATTTCAGTTTACAGTTTTTCACTGTAAATTATAATTTACGTTAAGTTACTTTACTTTAGTTCACTCAAAATGAACATTTTTGTCATTACTTACTCACCCTCAAGTTGTTTGAAATGAGTTTCTTTCTTCAGCTGAACACAAAAGATGATATTTTAAAGAATGCCGGTAACCAGATAGTTGACGGCACCCATCGACTTCCATAGTATTTTTTTTCCTACTATGAAAGTCAATGGGTGCCGTCAATTGTCTGGTTACCAACATTCTTTAAAATATCTTATTTTGTGTTCAACAGAAGAAAGAAACTCATATAGGTTTGGAACAACATGAGGGTGAGTAATTGACAATTTTCATTTTTGGGTGAAATATCCCTTTAACATTTTTTTTTTTCTGTAGCATTTTTACAATATTTTACAGTTAAAATTACACTGTGAACTTTCACATATGCCACTACATGGCATACAAAGTCATATGTAAATCATGTCTGGCACTGCATTAGTTCTCTTTCTCTGTATATATTTTACAGTTTTACATTTATTTTAAGTTTCAGAAGTCTTAAAGTTATTGTAAAGCACAAGGCAAACGGCCTAGTAAAATATTGTTAATGCAGCAATTTCCCAACAGACCCTTGTTACTAGATTAACACACTCTGCAGACCATGTGCAGGTTCTCAGTGTTTAAAGAGACTGCCGATTTAATGTTTGAAGTTTAAAATCTTGTCAATGACTGGTCAACGTTAACTGACAAAGCATAGACCATAACCATTTGTGAAGAACTAACATCTAGTCATCATAGTCTAATGCTAATGCAGTCATGTATGTGTTCTGCACTTAAACAGTTCCAGCATTGAGTGGTTGACCACTATCAGCATGCTGAACCATTTAAGACCAAGCAATTGCAAGAATTTAGTTAAGAAATCATATAGAGAGGAGGGACCAACAACAAGAATAGTTTAAACTAGGATAGTTCTCACGATGCGAGACCGTTACAGCTACTTCCAGTAAGAGGAAGTAGCAAAGTTTGGCTGCTAGTTTAAATGTGCTGATGATTCCATGAGCATATTGAAGCCATAAACTAAAGCATTTACCTATGACAAATGTGCAAGCAGTCAGATTGGTGAAATTACTGTTTATTTGAGGGTGGACCTTAAAATGCAGGTCGAAGAGCTAAAAGTCCAGTTTATCTGTAATGTCCCTACAGAGCCAGGAAGAATGAACTTGAGGATCTTATTACTGCTGGACTGAAATGCTAAAAGCCCTCCAGCAGTTCTGAATGTTCTTTGATGCTGAGCGCTGGGATTTTTTTGGAAAAAAAAAGCTTCAGATGGAACGTCGCAAAAACACGAACAGAATCCAAACTAAATCATCTCTTCCAGTAAGGATCTTATCGCGTCCTCTTGTGGTGAACAGTTCACTGGTCTCTCATGGCTCTTGTTTTACTTGCTACAATCACTGTCATTGTTCATCCTTTCATAATCTCTCTTTTTTGTCCTCCTTTCAGCTCTCACCGCAGCAGGAGAGGAAAAGACCTCTGACTGTGTGGAGTAAGGTGTGTTTTGCAATCGGAGGGGCTCCGTATCAGATCACAGGCACCGCCCTGGGCTTCTTTCTGCAAATCTTCTTGCTTGATGTGGCGCTGGTGAGTATACATACATGTAGGAATGCTATACCTGAATGCAGAGGATCTATACCGCAAGACCTCAACACCTTCTGATTATAAAAATAAACTGGCTCAGCTATTGTTTTTCTTACTATGTTATATCACTCCATATGGATAGATAGAATGGTGAGAAAATCATGTCTCCTTACAATCATCAAACAAAGCAAGGGAACAGTGACCCAGAGCCCCAGGTCAAGGTCAGAAAAGAGAGCATGTGAGAGGGCAAAAAGCAGATATAAAGCTGTTGTCTTGCTGTGTAACTTAACACTCCTCCGCTCCAGTTATCTTATTCAAAACTCCTGCTGCTTCTTTATTGTGGCAGTTCCCATAGCGATAGCCAATATGATCTCTTCATCCGAGTCAGCCGAGCAAATGAAGGATTGATATCAGATGTAGTTACAAAACTATTACAAAAAAGTAGTTAATGTTTATAATATCTTAATATCATCATGCCTTATAGTAGCAGAATGAGACTGATGAGAATATAGTTTACATTTTTGCAAGAATATAAACAACTGTACAGTTTAATTTTTCTCACTGTGTGATTATGTATGTGGATAAAGTTGGATATAATTTTATATCTAACTTTATATATCGTCACCTTCCTAAAATAATTGCCTAAGTATTTTTTTGACAGAAATATATTTTTTTGCGCAAGTCTTCTCCTCATGATGCGGGCCACCTGTGGTAAAATCACCCACATCCTCAGTTGAACAGATCATGCAATTCTACCCCTGTAGTATAATGGCCTATGTCAAGAGTGTGAAGTCAAAAGACAATGAGATTTTCAAGATGGCAGCTGCATCAAGAAGAACGAAATAAATATTATATATTAAATTATTGGTTCAGTTTTTTGGTGTTTTCTGGGAAACCTGAAAAAAAAACTTGGGCAATTATTTTAGGAAGGTGACGATACCGAACTGTGCGATAATATAGTTATTTTTTTGCAATGATATAAACAGTTATGCAGCCGAGATTTGCTTTACAGTATATAGCTTTACATGGGTATGCGGATAAAGCTGGAAATACTTATGTATCACAATTTATATATAGACCTGTGTAATAGTTAACATTTTGCAATGATTTAAACAGTCATGCTGCTGAGATATAGTATTTAATGTAGGGTCGAGGGAATTCTAGGGTTGAGTTGTGATTCTGTCTTCTACCGATTCACGGCGATTCACACATTTTAAATGTCGATTTTTCTTCTTCTTTAACTTCGCAGTCCTACTTAAAGTTATTGGCAAGTTATAGTGTTATTAATCACAATAAGCTGAAACGGTCTCGAATTCAGTTCTTTCACAGCTTATTGCGCTTACATTGTTAAATACACACACAATTATGTCAAAATGCACATCGTGTGGAGTATTCATGTAAACACAGTCTGTTATGTTCTACGTGAACGTAAACAGTTAGGAGAAAATTGGATGTGTAACAGTATATTAGATCCGTGCATTCATTCTTAAAGGGGCAGCAGCCTCATAAACTGTTGCTGTCCGTTTCATTAATGCTAATAAAAAAAATTACTCACTGCTTTTGACTGATTCACTTTTGTATCTCTAAAATGAATCAATTTATATTTAATTCATACGGTGAAGACTATACAGTTTTATTTTTACATTTGATTATTCAGTTTCTGTTGTATTTGTCATATTGTTTGTAAATTGCTTCTTTGTTCCTATGTTTAATATCAAAAATAAAATAAAATTGCCTGCCTTGCTTTACTACAGAAGACTGCCTGCCATGTGTGTAGTGATTGCAGTCAGCTTAATAATAATATTGGGTTGACTAAAATGGGAAGAAATACTAAATAAATTTCACATAAAGGTTCACATTTAATTCTGTGGGATTTTTTTCTTCAAGACCTATTACACTGTCTACCGCAGTCAAAGAGGAAAAGTAACTAGAATCACATCTATTCATATATCGAATCGCAATTTGATTCAAAATCGAGAATTTATTTGAATTGAATCGAGAGGTACCAAAAGATTCCCACCCCTTATATATTGCTTTATGTGAGTGTACTGTATGTAAAGTTGGATGTAGTAAAAATGTTGCAGAGTGATAATATAGTTTACTTTCTTTCGAACACAGGTTACACAAACCGCTTTGTCCAACCAAATTGTGTGATTTTCTGATCTGTCTTTCTAGTTGGATCCCGTCTATGCTTCTGTGATCCTGTTTGTGGGTCGGGCCTGGGATGCTGTGACTGATCCTACAATTGGGTTTTTAGTAAGCAGAACCCCATGGACACGACACGGACGCATGATGCCCTGGTATGTGGCTTTTAAAAATGCACACAATTAGGGCTTAGTATTGAAGCAAATTTCATGATTCGATTCGATATCGATTATTTTGTATATATATCAGGTACAGTATGGCAAATTTCCTTAAGGGAAACTAATGCTGTAAACTATACATGGGAGTCAGTTGGTACTACATTACTATAATATTTAAAATAACTGATTTGTATACTAATACTTTTTATAATAATAAAGTTATAATACAACTTTACCATTACATAATTATATTTCTACTCCAATTCGTTTTTTTGAAATATAAACATTTAAATGATGGCTGTCATAAAAACATTGATTTATTCAAACATGCATTAAATATTGAAGAACATTTAATATTATAATGAATACTATGGTGCATATATTTAGCAAAATGCTCCTCTATAAAATGAATTTTTCTAGCTGACTAATGAAATGAGTTATGGTCACTGAATATGATTTTTCTGAGATAAATTACGTGACATATTGTTTATAAGATGTTTTATTGTTGTCTTTCCGCGGTTGAAACACTGATTGAGCGATTACATGAGACATGATACGGTTTTTATTGAATTTTATGGATTTTATTTTTTCATCTTTTAACATACCTTCAGATGTTCATTCATGTTTATTTTGCTCTGTAACACGTGCGCTCTGCGCTGCCACTTCTCTTGAACTGAGGCGCTACAGAGATCTGTCACGGAACCTTAAACAGCGCCAAAACGGTATTTATATTTAGAATTTCGTAATAAGATGGACAGAATTTGAAATCTGAGACTTTGTTTCAGATTAAATGTAACAATGCACAAAGCTTATTGCGATTTGTTGGATGGTAGGTGCTCCACAATGTTCAGTTCATTCATCAACTAAAAACAGGATAGACTAATATATTCTTGGGATTTAAGAATCGATATAATTTCGTAAAAATGAGAATCGATTAAAATCGAGAAATCAATATTTTTTCCTCAGACAATGAAATTGTCCTGTAATGTAGGCTGAATGTGAAATGTCTGTGATGCTACTTTCTAAATTCATGGGGAAATGAAATCAAAACTCTGTATCTACTAAGCTGAAACTGTGGGGATGACTGGGTTTTCACAGAGTGAAAGATACATATTTGAGACAGAGAAATGGGCAGTAGCTATGGTGATGGAGCCACGTTCATCTGTTACTAGAGTGAACAAGAGTACCACGTGGTGTCATTTCTCGGGGATTTTGCTGACTGCTCATGCATGCACTCAGATGTGTCATGAAAACTATAAACCAAAATGCAAATAAAAAGGTTTATAGGGTTGTTTATTTTCAATCCCTATCAGTAATCCAAAAGAAAAGGCAGTACATGCACCCTCACTTTCGGTTTGTGGGAACTTACTGGTTCTCTTTTTATACGTTCATTATGAAACAGAAACACTCATTATGAAACACTCATTCATGGCTGAGAAAATTATCCCCTTTAAATGGAATGAATTAGAAAGGCAAAGAGTGTGTTTGAGTGTGTACAAGCTTGCAAAATGAAATATGATCAAGGAGTTCAAGTGAAATACAGTGCAAATCTATTGTTATTATTTTTGAGGTGTGCATGATGTGTGTTTTAATGACATGTGGGATGTCATGCAGAAAAAACCTCTTGCTTTCTGATTGGCTCAGCTGAACACACCACCAGAATTGACCAATCATGATCCAAGCAGCATACAGGATATATCTGAGAGAGGCAGTTTAAAACAGCGGTTTGTTGCTGTGTCAGGATGTTTTGAGTTTACTGTGCACATGACGTTCAGTCCAGTGGATCCTCAACCACAAGGAGATTATTTAAAAAGGAAGTAAGAATTCATATTTGGCAGCCATATAGATGGGGAAATGTATATTAGAATGACAGAATTGTTTTTCTTCATTTTTTTCAAAAATGATTGTGTATTTTGATTAAATTCTGATACCTTTTAATAATTAAACAAGACATTATTTTATTCAAATAATAAATTGGACATTTTATGTTGTCCTTCTTACAATGAGATTAAGTCAGTCTGCCCATTCACTCAGCTCAGACACTGAAAATCAATACTTTCTGTCAATGTATTGTAGGGCTGGGCGATATGACGATATCATCGTATATCGACGATGTCTCGCAAGTATCGCGATGATGTCGATTTAACAGTCTGTTTCCAGACGATAATCGTCAATATCAAAAAATGACATAGGCTTATATTTCACATAGCCGCCCTATAGTTAAACATATTTATTCACATCATCATGCAATAACATGAATGAAATATTTTTTTATAGGCTAGTTAGTAGGATTAAGAATAGAAAATCGATTCTTGATAGCATTCTTAAAGCGCAAGACGAAAGAGAACACGTCTGCATGCGCGCTGTTTTCGGAGCTGCGCACTCACGCAAACAGCGCAAAGAGCCTCTCACATAGTGCACGGACAAATACACAGAATTATATCTCACAATTATACTTCTAGTTAATTTATAGCATCAAATAAACATGAATAAACATCAGAAGAATTACTGTTTCAACCGTGGAAAGACTTCAGTAGGCTACACACCTCTTTTCAAGTTCAAATATCCCCGTAAACACAGCCGGTTTTGTCTTAACGGTTGAGAAAGTAAAACGGTAGTGTCCATTGAATCAGTCCACTGACAGCCTATACTCGCTGCCACCATTAATGTTGATCAAAGAACAAAAGAAAAAGAAAATCACTCACTGAACTTTTGTAACTTTAATTAGCTTAATATTTTATTTGCCTGTTGTTCGGCGCTGACTGCTCCAACTGCAACATGAGTCTGTGCGACCTTGAGATGCGTTCCCTGTCAAACATCATTTGTCCTTACTTTTGTAATTTTGTTAAACATTTTTCTTCATATAATCAAGTAGCCTAGGCCTATTTTATTTTGGTTTGCAGGCTGATAAAAGTTCTTTAAAAAAAACAAATGGTAGAAGTAGGCTAACTTTACCCGTTTCTGAATATTAATTTAAATGTTGCACATAATAAATAGGCCTAATCAAAAAGCACAAACGTGACCATTGTAATTTAAATAAAAATAAAAATGTCGTTATATTGCAAACGGATGAAGAAATTGCGTTTGAATAGGCTATCTCATGCACGCGTTCGGAGCGATGTTGGCAGCTCCGTAGGCTATGTTGGGAGCGTTAGACCTACTTTGCTTTAGATTAAATAAATGAATAAATAAACGAAACAAACAAAAAAAAATCCCCAAATATAATTTTTAATGACTTCTGTTTCTAAATAAATAAAGCAGTCATTTGTATTTCTTAAACGGCTTAAGGTGAACTTGGAACTAAAACCAAAAAGGAGGAAAAAACAAAACGTGTTTGCTCATTCAGAACGACAATTCGTTTTTAATTCCTAATTTTAGACAAATAACAAATATATTATAGTTTGAAAATACAAGTTTAAAAACAGCGCTACACATAGGAAATTAAACTTATTATTAAATCAGGCGATACCGCCAAAAAAAAGGAGAAAATCGGACCTTATGAAAAACAAATAGACAAGACAAGACACCTAGCTATAACATCAACATGCATTCACCATTCTTACAATCACCAAATTGTGCTCTGTTCAGTTGTAGGCCTATTTAACATTTCTCCTCGCGAAACGAAATTCGTTTCAAACACAGATGCAATAAGAACAGTGAGGAAATTATTAGCAACACTAACATAACAAGCAAAGCTAATGTTTTATACTCGTTTAAGCTCAAACTAACCAAAGTAAAACCTTTAACGTTTCAATCATTAAATTAAACCAACTAAATCGCAGGCTTTCATTAGATAAAGTGCAGCCAAACTCAACATGACTTGTGTTAACGTGTATTCAGTATGTGTTGTCTCCAGCAGGGCGCATAGGGGGCGGGGCTTGGGTAGACGATATAATCGGATATCGCGATATTTTTTAAGGCGATTATCGATAAAATATTTTTTACATATCGCCCAGCCCTAATGTATTGATGTAAGCATGTATTGTGATGCTAAAGTGCTGTTATCCCGCTCTGCTAATCGCCAGATGTGTGTAGTATGTGCATTTTAAAAGCCTGATAGCATGAAGACATCAGTGCAGTTTATGTGAAGGAGGTGGAGCGACATGGAGGACATGGCCTGTATTGGAATTCTCCAGGGTGGCCAACCCCAGTAATAGACTGGGAGGATTTTACAGGATCCTGTTGGGCACTTACAGTACGATTAGCCGTCTCTTGCTGATGGCTGGTTGGTTCTGTTCATTTAGCAACTAAACATATTTTGTGCTTTACTGCACAGTAATGGGTCATATGGTCAGTGACAGTCAAAAACAATAATACAATTACATTTATTAATTTAGCAGACAGCTTTATCTAGTGATGCACCAAAAATAGTTTTTTGTTTTTACCGGATATTACATTTGAAGTTTTAGCCGAAAACCAAAACCGATACTAAAGAAAATGAACTCTTTATGCTGTTCAGGTTTTTAATTTCAAGAAACCCCACCACTTCAGGTCGACTTTGCACCTGGGCCATTTTTCCATTACAATATTGCGCAGGAAACGGAGATCCGATCATGTCACGATTACCAGTGAGAGTGCCCATCATTACCAGCAGAGGGCACTCCACCCCCGACTGTTGTCATTCCCTAATGAAACTACATTTCCCCTAACTCTCTGCCTGGACTCATCATCCCTGATTGCATCCACCTGTGTCTCATTACCTTGTTAACTCACCCTATTATAGCCTGGTTTTCACATTCATTCCCTGCGAAGTCTTGTACGTGTAACACTGCATTTCTGAGCGTTTCCACTGTTTTCCATGTTCCTGGTTTTTGTTATCTGCTTGTGTCCTGGTTTTCCCATTCCTGTTAGTGGTGGGCAGATCGAGGCTTCGTGAAACACTGAAACAGTTGAAGCAAATGTGCCGTATTGTGTCGAGGCTTCGAAACAATCCGACACCTGTCTCCATGATGAGCCCTAGTGGTCATAACAGTGTACATGCAACAAAAACCCTTTTACAAATCTATTGCAAATGTTTTATTGAAAGTAAAATCTTTCAAATGTAATTATCTAATCATCTAACATGGTTATCAAGTGTCAGGGTTTGTTTTGTTAGTTCTATGAATGGCTCAGCTAAACAGGCCAATAAGACTATTAACTACCATTATTCATTTTAATTATACTAATGTCTAATTAAACAGTCTACAAATGTATAAAACTGATCAGAGATCCGATAAAACCCACAGACACTTGTTCATTGGTTCTCAGTGAATCCTCATCATGATTCATGGGTTGACAGAGATCATCGCCCCCAGCGATGAACCATTGAAACTCCTGAAGTGTTCTGAAACGTTTCGAAACAGTTATGACGTAATGAAGCCTCGTTTACTGAAATCACGTGACTCTGACAGTTTGATATACCATACACGCTCCAAACCATTGATTCGGAACAAACGATTTGTAAAGGCTTCAAAGCTTCATGAAGCAGTGTTTTGAAATTGCCATCACTAGTTCCTGTCTCACCCTCTGGATTTGTTTGTCATAGTTTGGATTGATCACCCTGTGCTTTTGACCACTGCCTGTTATACGGTTTATGATCTTGGATTTTCCCATTTAAATACTGCATTTGGATTCTCAACCTTCGTGTCTCCGAGCAGTTTGTTACAGATCAGGGGCCGTATTCACAAAGAATTTTATCTTACCACTAGGAGTACTCCTAAATCGCACTAAAATATTTTAGCTAGGAGTTTTCTCTTAAAAGTTATTCACAACGCCTTTCAGACCTACTCTTAGTAAGGAAAAATGACAACTCCTAAACTAAGAGTGAGTCTTCGTTGCTATGGATGACGTCACTTCTCATGCACGAGCCTCCTCGCAATGATCACGGTGATTGGTTGTTAGATGACAGGGCCATCATGCGGAACATAACACAGACGCAACAAATCATGGATTTAGGACATCTAAATATGTCTGTGTCCTACACAAAATAAAATAATAGTAATGTCATCGAAATGTTTGTGCAGGCCCCAGTGAAGTGTAATTCTAACAAGGCAGAGAGAGAGAGAAGTCGTGAATTAAATTAAATTAAATCAAGGTAGCCTAATGCCCCAATGAAAACCGCCACTTGTCTAATAATGAAAAAACGACACTTGCATTAACACTTGCTTGGTTAATTGACATCCTATTAGCCTAAATAGACTACTTAAAGCAAGGAAATGTTACTCCTATTGAAGTAATGTAATGGTGTGTTCACACCGAACGCGAATAAAGCGTCAAATACGCGTCTATCGCTTGAACATTCGCTCGAGTTCAAATTTTTCAACTTGCGCGGAAGACATTCGCGGCAAACGCGTCGCCCAATTCGCGTCATTTGCAACGCCCGGCGCGAATGATGCGCCTATTCGCGTCTTTGCATTGACTTTGTATGTAATCTACTCGCGCAAATAATTAAATTCGCGTTCGGTGTGAACACACCATAATAGTTGAATGACGGTGGATTATGAACTCGCCAAAACGGAAAAGAAAGCCCAACTGGACGCAGGATCAGTTACTGCTGCTGGCCCAAAAACATAATAAAAGTGAAATTCGGCACTGGGATATCAAGCAAAACCAGTGGTGTAGTCTAGTTTTTTGTAGTGAGTATACTGTGATATTACCCCCCCCCACTTGTGTGATACTTGTTATTATTATTTTAAAAAGTAGGCTACATCTTACTATGCAATTTCTTTAATAATTCCTTCGAGTTACTTTCTTTCTCTCTACAAACTTTTATTATGGTGGGTTGTAAATTAAAGACATTTGAGCTTCTGTGAGCTTTAATAAACTATTATTATTAATTAATTATTAGGCCTACTTGAAGTATACTCTACTGTGCAAGAGTAATATATTTCTGTTATATTTTCTTCGTTATACAAAACTTTTATTTTGACAGGTTGTCATGAAGACTTTAAAGTTTGTGAGTGTATATGATACGAATGAATGACGATAGTTTTATCAAATGAAATGGTAAAATTCTTGTGAAGTGACTCTCATAAAAGGTCTGCGATGAAGTTCAAATGTGTGCATGTCCTCCTCCTCATAGACACTGAAAACACCATGAGTGTCACGCGCGCTTCAGTGTGTAGCTAGTAGAGCACACATTGAGCGCTCATTCACAGAAACACGCAGAACATGCAGTTTATTTCTATAGCAGTCTTTTTGAGCTTTACACACTAGTACACTAGTTTACACACTAGTACATATCGAGATTTGATCCGTTGTACATCCCTACTTTTGATTTATTCTTTCAAAAATGGCCAAATTGCGTGACGTTCCGCTTTACAGTAGGCTAAGTTACATTTGTGACTGGATTCCGCGATTCGATCCGCTGCGCAAACACAGACGGCGGGGTGAATTTATGAATGAAAGTTCTGTCACAAAACGATGTTGTTACGAATACTCGCGCTTTTTTAAGTGGGTATACGGAGATCCTTGGCCTTTCCTAGTGGGTATACGGAAATCCTTGACATTTTCTAGTGGGTACAGTGTTTCCCACAGAATTTGATTCTATTTGCGGTGGTGGGGTGTCGGGTGGGGCGGGTTGGTTTTTTTCCGGGTGGGTCGGGGTGGGTTGGTGTGGGGGGTGGTAGGGGGGTTAATTAAGGCACAACAAAAGGGTTAAATATATCATATATTTTTATTGACACGTATCTTTCTATGACTGCTCCACAGACTTCTTGTTGCAAATTTTGCACCCTTTGTTTGCACATTTAATTTTACGGGACTTTCTGAAAAAATATTCCAATGCCCTATCATATGGGAAGGCCTCAGGACAGGGTCCATTGATGGAGATCCTCAAGCAGGCAGCCAGGTGATCTCCTTGAAGCTGGTTTCGGAGGTCTGTTTTCACCTAAGGACAAAGCAACAACAACAAAAATTCCCACAAAATGCACTAAAATAAATAAAATGTATAATTTGATTGAATTTCGCAAAAACTCCCATTTATCACAAAAAAGGTTTTACGCTCGCGTGAGGTGGTTTTTCAGGCAATTCGGATTTTTTTTTTTTTTTGCAAAACTGCAATGGAAACAGTTTTTGCGCATTTACAGTCACCTGACTTAGAAAGCGCAGTGTGTTTGGACAGAATACGAGACAGAGTTCTTTATTAAATTCATAAAAGACAAAATAATTACAGGAATACTGGATTCTAAACCTTAAAGAAATGCCACAATCAAGAGCTCGGAGCAGAAATGAGTGAGAAAACACCTCATATGTGCCGCTCACAGTATAAGGGTCTTTCCTTGTCATTAATGCTTGGGTAACACGCGGCCTACGTCTCTTTACATTAATAGGCTAATGATAATAATGTCTAGTGCGGTGGCTGTGAAATAAACCTACCAACGTCCGTTGCCATGATTTTTGGAATGACTGATCGCGAGAGGAAAAAAAGGACGTTTTAGTCGCGCCGTCATTTCGCAATAGTTTTTTTATCGATATTTAGAAAAAATCTGTAATGGAAACGCGACAGCGTTTAACATAGACTAACTTCTCAGAGTTATGTTGTGCGTATACTAACCTTTCAACTCCGGGTCCGGATTGATTTCTGGAATCTTCTTCGCTGGGGATAAGCACCATCCTCCTACGCATGCTCATGTTTTGATGCAGATCGTGCTCGAGGAGGAGGAGGGGATATTCGCGCGCGCGCCTCCGTTGTCAGTTTGTGTGTGTGAGAGTGAGAGAGAGGGAGGGAGCAAGCTAGCTGCGCGCAGCTCTACAATAAAATACTATTTACCCATATTAAATAGTTAAAAATTTGAAAATCAATCCGTGGCGGTCAGCGTTGCTATTGTGGCGGGCCGCCACAAATTAATGAATGTATGGGAAACACTGGGGTATACGGCGTATACGTATCACGTAGACTACACCACTGAGCAAAACTAAGCGTGAGAATTGGAGAGGATTTGTTTGCAGATCAATGCAGCATTCCGCTTGTGTCGCGGACCCCGGACGACTGCGAGAGGCGGTGGTATGCGCTACAATCCTTTGTGAATAGGAGTGAGTTATAGTTATAGTGAGTTAGGAGTCCTCTCGACTTTTTTTAAGCTGTCCCAGACTTAGGTGCTACTTTTAGGGCTAAAATGCTTCGTGAATTACTCTTAGTGAAAAAAATTAGGAGTCCTAAAGTTAGGAATGACACGCCCATTATTTTTAGGAGTTGCTCCTAAATTTGCCAGTTAGGAGCTACTTTTAGCCTTAAAATTCTTTGTGAATACGGCCCCTGTTATCCAGGTACAAAAGATACTTAAATTGTAAACACACCGTGTACTGATTGGCTAATGATCCGGTCTGCTTGATCAGATCACGGTGATCGCGTGTTTATGTCACGTGAAAACGCAGCCTATTTCAGCTGGACAGAATTGACATTGCTACTCAAACCAAAGTTGCACTGTATGTATTTAAAATACTACTACTGTGAAAACATGAGCATACAATTGAGCAGACAATGGAGTGGAATACTGTATCCCAAAATGCAATGTGACCAACACAAAACCTTTATTGACTGTAGTAAAGAAAGAATTTGTTTCTCCTGCTGTACACACTGCTTTCATTGTCAGTTTGAACTTTCGATTTCAGAGTCTTTTAATGGTCTGTGTTTTCCTAGTAGACTCTCTGATGGGATTGGTGCCCAGAGCTTTGGAATAAGGTGGTGTGATTAAATCCTTTTCACACCCCGCCAAATTCTTGTTGGCTCAGTTAGTTTGACATCCTGTGAAACCATGTGCAGCAGAGGCCCTTGTTCAGAGCCACAGGGGAAAGCCTCCTTACCTCACTTAACCTCATACAGATGAGCTAATACACACGTAAACACCCTTGTGACCGTATTCAACCTCAAACGAGCAGAGATGCTGTATGAGATACATTTTTTACTGATTCTACTGTAAAACATAAAGCTGAACATCTGTAACAGGCGTCAGTTTGTACAAGTAGATGATGGTGGTAATAATAATAATATGTTTAGTTTTATAGCGCCTTTTCCAGAACCCAAGGTCGCTTCACAAAATAATACAAACAACTGTGATTGTGATGATGATGATGATGATGATGATGATGGCCTTCTCTCTCTGCAGGATTCTGGTGTCCACCATACCAGCTGTATTGTGTTATTTCCTGATATGGGTGGTTCCGCCTATAGAGCAGGGAAAGATTATGTGGTATCTGCTCTTCTACTGTCTCTTCCAGACTCTCCAGACAGTTAGTACATTATACACATTTATAGTTCTTGAGAAATTAAATGTAACATGATGTGACGTTATATATATATTTACATTCTTGCATGACAACTACTTGTTAATCATTTGGACACAATTTGCGTTTCTCGTAGTAATAAAAGTCTTTTGATCTAAATGTTTACGCTGAAATGTTAAAAATTAGGTAGGAATGTCCTTTAAACTAATCTTTTAATTGTAAAACTATTATTTTAAATACTTTAAATGTGTTTTTTTATGCAATATCCTTGGAGCACCAAATTAGAGTGAATATTAGGCAATTATATTATATATAATTATATTTATATTATATAAAATTCTATAGCTTTCATTATATACACTATATACGGGGACATCAGTGGTAGGTATTGCCCTGTTTCCACCCTATGCACTTTTTAACAATACAGCACAATTTTATAATTTACCGTATTTTCCAGAAAATAAGTTGCACCTGAGTGTGTCAAACTTAGTCACGTTGTTGAGAAACACACACACACACACGCACGCATGCACACATAAAACATGTAGGCGTATTAGGCTACTTCCCCTCAACAAACAACATTTATTTTAAACGGCAAGTCTAAATGAATCAATTTGAATCGAAACTGAAACTGTACAGAGGTTGGACTCGCTCATCTCATTCGGTCCAACGTTACCATATTTGGGATGTAGCCTAACATTTGGATGCTAAATTATTTTATGTTAACTATTTATGTAAAGAAAGCTTCATACTTCAGTCCCACTATAAATCAGCATCTTCACATGCGGAGAAATGAGATTGGAATAACAGCAAGTCGACAGTATAATGACTGACTTAGTGTACAACAGACAAAATAAATTAAACAGAACTTTTTATATGTTCGGTTGACTGTGTTTTATTTTGAGAATGAACAGGCTGCGATTTCAAATTAGCATTGCTATCTATCTATAGAAACCTTTAAGTGCCTACCTTTAGATTATTTGATGTTAAATGCATTATGTAGCCTAAGTCACTTTGGAATAGGCTAAATAGCATGTTTCAGATGATAAAGAAAACGCGACTTTAAAAAACGGTAGGCTGTAACCAAATAATTTCGCGGACCCCTGGCTATGGGTCATGGACCCCACTTTGAGAACCGCTGTAGTAAAGAATCAGAAGGTGTGTCTAAAATTTTGACCAGTAGTGAATAATAAATGCATTGTTACTTTACATATTTATGGAATTCTGTCGTAAAACCAGCAATGAGTAACTGTGTGTTTGTGTGTGTTTAGTGCTTTCATGTGCCGTATTCTGCACTGACCATGTTCATCAGCACCGAGCAGAGGGAGCGAGATTCAGCCACAGCGTACCGTAAGAGCATTTACACATGCATTACTACATAATACGCACAGCAAACACATTATAACTGAAGAATACTCTACAATTTGGGGTAAGATTTTTTTAATGTTTTTGAAAGAAGTCTCTTATGCTCACCAAAGCTGCATTTAGTTGATCCAGAATATTTCACAGTATTTTTGGAAATGTTATTACCATTTAAAATATTTTATTTTCCTATATTAATATATTTTAAAATGAAATATAGTCCTGATTACTTCAGTCTTCAGTGTCACAAGATCCTTCAAATATTTAAATATGCTTAGAAACATGTATTATTATTATTGACAATTTATTTTAGCAGAAATCATTATACTTTTTTTAGGATTCATTGATAAGATAACTAGAAAGTTGAACAGCATTTATTTTAATTTATTTTAAATATATATTTTTATTTTTAAAACGTTTTTTATTAAATCTTTTTGGCGTCAGTGACTTTTGATCAATTTAAAGCATCCTTGATGGATAATGTCAATTTAAAAAAAAAAAAAAAAATCTTGCTGACCCCAAACTTTTGAATAGTGTGTGTATGATGTGTGAGACCTAGGGGTGTAACAAATTGAACCAGAAAACCACAATACAGTGGAGTGTGCTAGAACACGATTATCTCTTCCTCTAATATTAGTTACAAAATAAACATGAATGACCATCTGAAGGTATGTTGAAAGATTCAGTACAACTTCCTGAAACACGTCATATCTCCTGACTCCTGTAATCGCTCAATCATTGTTTCATTAGCGGAAAGACATCAATAAAACAGCTTGTAAACAATGTCACGTAGCATTACAATTACCTCAGGCCCCCGTGGGGACCCTGGGCACCCCCTTGCTGTTCGTTAAAGGCGACAAATGGGGCAACTTGTCCCAACTAGTCATGATGTGCCCTGGGTAGATATTGGCAATTAAATCAGACATATGTTTCTCTTCCCTGAAGGCACTGGCAAAGGGTCAATCAAGCAGTATGAACATTAGTTCTTCTTGCAAGAGTATATCATCCTTGTGTCCCTGATGCATATCTGCTGGAGTTCCGAGGTGGGTGGGGAGCAAAGTTAAAACAAATATGGCAAACAAACAAACCTCAAAAAGGTAAATATGGATGATAGGGATGTCAACGATTAATCGACGATCGATTAATTGTCGATAACACGTTTAATGGATAAATCTTATCGATCATCGATTAAGCAGGTTCATGCGCGTGCGTGCTGCTCAACCGCGAAACATGTAAGCGAGCACGCCGGAGTTATGTTTGGGACTATTTTACACCTTCATCATGACTATAAGTTTGCGTGTGCATTCGCTGCCTTTTGTTTTGTGCAAATGTAAGTTGTAATAGTTTATTTTGTGTGCGCCTATCTATATCTGATTTATCTCATATTGGATGCATTTGGTTAAGAATTGACGCAGCGTGATCTTTAGCGCGCGCAGCTCAAATGGCAATGCACGACTAATAACGACTATTGGGACTGTCATATTATATAACATTATAAAGAGAACAATATTGTAATAAAAGGTACTTTCCTGTTATCCGGACCCCACCATGGCCTACCCCTAACCCCGCCCCTAAACCTACCCGTCACTGGGGTAGACCAATCAGGGACGATGGCCTACCCCTAACCCCGCCCCTAAACCTACCCGTCACTGGGGTTAAGACCAATCAGGGACGATGGCCTACCCCTAACCCCGCCCATGGTATATGGTGGGGTCTGGATAACAGGAAAGTACCTAATAAAACATTGTGAATTATTTGGGTTTAGTTGCCGTGTCGCGTTGTTCCAGGAAGAGCGCGTCCACAACATGAGTCATTCTGAATGGCACGTAACTTAGTTCAAGTTCACTTGTGCATTCACGTCATTTTGTGCAGATATAATTTGTAATATTATGTTTATTTTGTATATATCTGATTAATCTCATAGGATGCGTTTCTTTGAGTTAAATAACGTGCTAGCAAAGTGCTCAACGGTTAAGTTATTCATTCAGCGCGCGCCGCTCAAGCAGAATGCACGACTAATAACGAGGATTAATTTGGGACTGTCATATTACATAACATGAGAACACTATTTTATTAGATCGGTGTGAATTCATTGGGTTTAGTTGCCGTTTTAAGTACGTTGTTCCAGGAAGAGCACGCGTCCACAAGTCACACATTCTGACAAGCGCATCTGAGGCGGCGTTGGTGACACGTTGTATTAGTCCTTATATTTGATTATTAAATATTTAATTTAATTCAGGGCCTGAATTTCGTTTTGGAAAATGGGGGGGGGAAATCCCCCCTTAGATGATTCTCATGGGGGGGGGATTTTTTTTTTGAGGGGGAGAAGGGCGGGGGGCATTTTTTCCAAACAAAAATTACATTTATCTTGCCGAAATGTTTGCGCTCATTGCATTTTTACAATGGGGTAATATTGTTGTTAAGAGTTTACACAACACAAGGAAGCTTGATTTAAATTGTTTAATTAAATTGAAAAAAGTAGCACAAATAAATTCAATAGAATAAAGATACAAATAAAGACAAATAAAGAGAAAAGTTTTTCAATGGGTCTAACTTCATATAGGCCTACAGAAACTGAATAAAGTAATCAAATGGAAAATAACACTGGGTAGTATTTTAGTCCTGAATAAATTAAATATAGGCTATTAATCCTGATTCCTTTAACTTAAAGCTATATTTTGTTGTTTTGACAACTAAATTAATGAGCTAGTGCACGGATCCTGTGTTCATTATACTGGCATGCGTTTTATGCTTATTAAAAGACAAAACCGACTATGTTTAGAGTATACTCACGAAGACCGAAATTGACACAATTTTGCGTGTTAAAGCAATATAATCCGCGAAAAATAACTTTTGTTACTGGCCAGCTGTTTTTGAGGCGGATTCTCTATGAATGTGCGCAGAGAAAATCATCTCAGAGAGCGCACGAGCACTGATTAGTTTAAAATCGCTTGAATGTTTAAACTGGTAAGACTTAAAAAGACGTGCAAATGGTAAACTTCAGTCACGATGCAC
The DNA here is from genome assembly GCF_029890125.1 of Rhinichthys klamathensis goyatoka. Lineage (NCBI taxonomy): Eukaryota > Metazoa > Chordata > Actinopteri > Cypriniformes > Leuciscidae > Rhinichthys > Rhinichthys klamathensis. The sequence goes on along the minus strand of NW_026606652.1, from coordinate 2,283,346 downwards.
TGCTGGCCCGATTGTGCAAGTGAATATTCCGTCATGTCCCGACTCCTAAACGCGAGTGTGTCGCCGCAGCGCTTGATGCTTGCCTTGCACAACACATTTTGAGAGAAGAGATAGAAGACGCGGCACCGCTGAACACCCACGCTGTTTGTGAAATTGCGCCTGGCAGATAGTTGTTAAAAGAATGATTTGATTTTATAATCTGTGTGGATTACGATTGCGGGAATTTCCTGCATTATAAATGGGAGACCTGTGGGAATTATTAGAATTATGCGTAATACCCGCAATCCCGCGCCGAAATTCGAGCACTGTAATTTAATTATCAATCACATCGAAACATTTTACAATCCTACTAGCCCTTTATTTAGATTAAAACCATTCTCATTAATTTGGTGAGGAACATAGCGGTTTGAGCAGCATTTGCAGACGCTGTCATGCTGTTGGCCATATGCACTGCAGCAGACGCATATTGCAGTATTAAGGCTAACGATTAATCGATTAATTGATCGTTAATTTAAACGACGATCGATCATGGGAATTTGTGAAAATTGACATCCCTAATGGATGACATTCTGCAAGGTGCAAGTTCTCTCGCTCGCTTTCCCTCTCTGCCGTGTGCGCGCGCGTTACGCGGTTTGGAGCACAATCTCTGTCTCGCGTGCACGCTCGCTCTAGATTCCGGGAGATTTTAACTATTTGCGGCACAACTAGTCGATTACGAGTGGCTCAACGGGTAGATATATAGATAAACTCATCTTCCAGGCACTTGACCGACCAGGTTGACACTTCAGCGTGAGAAATCTGGGGTGTGAGCATGTGAAACCAATCAAATGCGTGTGTCTCACGGCCAATGCGTGACAGTTGGCAACTCTGAGAAGGTGTGAGGAGGATTTCAATCAAAAAAGGAGATCAAATAATAAAGACTGGCACATACAGTCATGTGAAAAATAAAGGACACCCTATTGAATTCTGTGGTTTATGTATCAGGACATTATGAAAAAATCATCTGGTCCTTGGCAGGTCTTAAAATTAGGTAACACCCTCAGATGAACAACAACACATGACATATTACCCTGTGTCAATATTTATTTAAAAAAAAAAACTAGGCCAAATAGAAAAGCCAACTAAGTACACCCTTACTGCTTCCATGGGAATTAGAGGGTAAGTAGCAGTCAGGCACTGCTAATCAAATGTCTTTGATTAACTGATCATCAGCAGGTGTGACCACCTCTTTAAAAGCAGAGGTTTTGGCAGTTTGCTGGTCTGGAGCATTCAGGTGTGTGTTAACACAATGCCAAGGAGGAAATACATCAGCAATGGTCTTAGAGAAGCAATTGTTGCAGCCATCAATCAGAGAAGAAACAAAACATTTTGAAGTCCATCATTCTACAGTAAGGAAGATTATTCAAAAGTGGAAAACATTCAAGACAGCGGCCAATCTTCCCAGGAGTGGACGTCCCGGCAAATTCACCCCAAGGTCAGACAAATGCCCACAAACCTCAATAAACTGAAGCAACGTTGTAAAGAATAGTAAGCCAAAGTTCCTTCAGAATAATGCGAGAGACTGATACTGTCAAACAGAAAACGATTCCTTCAACTTATTGCTGCTAAAAGTGGCTCTACGAGCAATTGAATCATTGGGTGTACTTAGTTTTTCCACCCATGGCTTTTCCATTTTGGCTTTATTTTTGTTAAATAAATGATGACACGGTGTAATATGTCATGCGTTGTTGTTCATCTGAGGTTGTATTTACCTAATGTAAGACCTGCTAAAGTCCAGAGGATTTTTATTATGTTCTGATACGTAAAACCATACAATTCTAAAGGGTGTGCTTTCTTTTTAAACATGACTGTATATGCTGATTTTCAACAAACCTCATCCACCAGAATGGATCCGTTTAGGATATCTGAGAGTCCCTGTCGACATCTTCATTCCACATACTCTTGAGATGCTTCAACTTTCAGAGGTTTGGTCATAGTTCTGCTGGAATGCCTTAACAAATCTTTTTGCCATAACTGTGGAGAGGAAGGACATAAGGGAAACTGTTTAAAATTGCTGAAATGCAGGAATTGCACAGGTGACTATCCATCTCCATCAAAGAACTGTCCCTCGTGGATAAAAGAAAAAGAAATTCAAAAAGTGAAATGCCTTAAAAGAGTGAAAGACTATGGAGAAGCTCAAAAAGGTTGAAAAGCTTCCTATTTTTCGGGAAGTGGCTGATTGCAAGACAGATCTGACCTTGTGAGAGCGAAAACCCATAATTAATCAGCAAAACTTCAACAAAAAAGAAAACACAAAGCACCCAAACTTCTAGTTAAACACAAACCGAAATGAGTGAAGACCAAAGTTTAGAACAGATCACAGAAAGCTGACTCCATTAAAGACGTAAATATGGCGGAGAGCATGGCTCCCTGCAGTCGGAGCCCCTCTCCTAAAAGTAGGAGTAGAGGCCAGGGGCCGATCTTACCAACATAACTGTTTTATTCAGTGGAACTGTCGTTGTGTTAAGGCACTTTTTTGCATAATTTAGCAACCAGCCATGATTCTTTTAAAGATTTGAAGATTAATAACAACGATCGGTGCCTTCTCAACGATGGCTCAAATACCTACTTGCACCATGGAACATATTCTGCAATTGAAATAACAATATGTGAGCCTGAACTTTTACTTGTTTTTTCGTGGCAAAATGGGATGATTTATGTCGAAGTGACCACTTCCCCCTCATCATGACCTCCATAAGATCAGACTTTCAACATAAAAACCTTAGATGGAAACTTAAAACAAAAAGTTGGAAAAAAAAAGCCAACTGATACCTTTTTCAGACCCAGTGCTGTGAGGTTTTTTTTATATAGCACTTCATGAATGTGAAGACCATGTTAGTAGTTTTACAGATGTACTTATGGAAATAGCAAATTAAACTATACCAAAGACATCATCAAAGCCAAGTCGTAGGATAACCAATACGTGGTTTGATGACGATTGTAAAAAGGCTTAAAGATCTGAGAAAAGCAGAGCAGGATCTTCAACAAACATCCAACAAAAGAAAATGTTATAAAGTTTAAAATAAGTTGAGCACAAGGACATCAATGAGTCATAAATGATACAAAGAGACAGAGGTGGTCCTCAAGTACGGCATTTTAAACTTTTGGACACCCTTTTAACCACAAGCCAAGAAATAACTAATGTTTTAGTTATGTCATTCAAAAAGAACTCTTCGCTAGAAAACTGTCGACTTGAATTTAAGAAAACACGAACTCAGCAGGAGCAGAAACCTTCTTTTTTTTCAAATATCACTGAACCATATAATCAACCTTTTACTATGGAGGAGAAACAGGTTTACATGCAGTGGTTAAGATTTGGCAGGTGGGGGAACCCCTCAAATTTTGTGTAGGTGCAACAGGGGAAAATGACTCACCGTGGGACAACATATTGAGTATCGTGGTATAGAAATACTTCTAGTGGCACCAAGTATCACAATACTTATTTACTTGATATTTTAATGGTTTTATTTTGGTCCATCCACTGGAATGATGATGATATGTTAAAATTGCTGAACACCACAATATGGAACACATGTAAATTTAAACATAAAAATGGGAAGTCCAAAACTGACTCAAAATTAACATACCAAAATGGCTGAAGACCGCTATAACAGAAATAAATGTCATATTTATGTGTACCCACCCCACCCCACCCCACCACAGACACGTGCATTCAAATGTGAGGTAGTGAGGGGGATTGGGGGGGGCATGCTCCCCCGAGAAAATTTGGATTTCTCTGACCTATACATATGTGCAATTTAGGACTTTTGAAGGCCAAAAAATTTGATAAGAAATAGCTTTAAAACCTTGTCATTAGATTAATTGTCAATACCTGCTCTCTCCTCATCTTCATCTTTCTATTGCTCTCAGTCTCCTTATCCTGCTCGATTTCTTCCCCTCTTAAAGCTGAACTTTGACTGATAGTCTTTTCATTTTCGTCCGTGTCAGTGAAGAAAGTAAGTTTAGGCTCAACTGATATATGGTTTTTGAATCATTTTAATTTACACAAGGCTACCAGGAAAGCTGTAGCCTAAGTCAGTATTGCCAATAGGAACCTTCTACAAGCTTTGGAATTTGTAAACGTCTGTTTTTAAATGTTCCGGCTCTCTTTAACCCGTTTACATGGAATATTTCCGAATATATCACCCGAATGTGCTTTAGATTTTCTATCTTATGTCAAGTTTAAATGTTTTATATAATAATAAAAATGTTATGGATTGTGATATTGACCTTGTGTTTGCCATGTACATGAAAATGAACCCTTTCGTTAAATATATGCACTATATTAGCCTGTATATTCATTATATTTTACTTAACCTGTTAGTGATGTCTTAATTATTTAATTTGTTTAAATAAAACTGTCCTGAAAATTACAACCACTGTGTAAATGTATAAATGAATTATAGTTCAACAACAAATTGGATTAAAAAATATATTTGCATAATTAGATTTAGAAGTTCATGCAAAAACTGCCTTATGAGCAGTTTAAATGTTTGTATACAATTTATGTGTTGGTCATTATATCTAAAAAATAAAATAGTAACTGAATTTAGGATAATAGTTTAGGCTCTATATTGTTAGGCTAACCTATAATATTATAGTAATGTGCAAGTAAGGGCTCCCAATATAGTTTATAGCATTAGCAGAGATAGTTTTTTTTTATCCTTAAACTTAATTATAATTGAATTCATTTAACGACTGAGACACAATTTGTTCAGTAAACCACTGTTTAATAAAAAAACAAAATTGGCCGATGCAAGATATGTACCGATCCCTCAGTTTTGTGTACCGTGTTTATTCCCAGCATACACAATTTGACTGGCTTATTTTCTGTTTTGTCTCTCTCTCAGGTATGACTATAGAGGTGTTTGGTACAGTAATTGGCACTGCCGTCCAGGGGCAGATTGTAGGCATGGCCAACGTCCCCTGCATTAACAACACAATCCTGAGCAACAGCTCCAATCACTCTGTGCATGGCAATAACTCTCAGATCTTAATGGACTATAGAATATTGAATGAGGTGAGGGGATTGTGGTATAAAGTAGAGGATGGTTTCAAATCTCATCCACACTCTGCACATGAATAATCATATCTTTCTCTCTTTTACAGAGGCGTGCATATATGATTGCATCTGCAGTCATAAGTTTGATCTACGTTCTGTGTGCTGTTGTGCTGTTTTTTGGAGTAAGAGAGCAGGACAGTGAGTTACTTCCCTTTGCATACACATTCACACTGAGTCAGTACAAAATGTGGAATATAAAAACATTCAAATAAAACAGAAAAAAGCCAGAGGCCATGATTTACATTGATTTTACAGCAAGGTACCAGTGATATAATGGTAATCGTTACTAGGGATGCACCGATATAAAACATTTGGCCGATACGATCATTCTTTATATTTGAAAGCCGATAACCGAAATATTGGCCGATAAATCAAAATCCAAACTCTGAAATACTTTAAGAGCCTGATTACAAAAACAAAAGGCTCACCTTGAAAAGCCATGTCCCAAACACTTCAACATAAATCACACACACTGGTTCAAACTAGGCTACTGTATTGTAAACGTTTTAAAATTAATTTTACACTCCTATGGCCAACTTTATAAAAACAAATGATAACACTTTACAGTTGGGTTTCATTTTGTTAGCATTAGTTAACATGAACCAACAATGAATGAACAATGCTTCTACAGGATTTATTAATCTTAGATGATTTTAATCTCAACATTTTTAAGATCCAAAGTTGTATCTGTTAACATTAGTTAATGCACTGTGAACTAACATGAACACAAATATTTTATTAACTAACATTAGCAAAGGCTATTGCTCTCTGTTAGTTCATGCTAGTTAATGCATTAACAAATGAGACCTTGTTGTAAAGTGATACTAAAAAATCTATTGCCTAACACAAAAAAATAAAAATAAAATACCTAAATAATGCAAACAAGTCATTGGACAACATTACTTAGGCTGCAAATAAAGAAAAAATGATTAAATGTGCATGTGCCATGGATAAATAAAATGAAACAGGAAATGATTTTAATCAAACCATATTGTTGATGAAGATAATACGAGAACATTAGTTATTAATAATAATAACGCATCAATGTTTTTGAAAAAAACATTCAGCGCGCAGAAGCTATAGATGATCACCAGTACAATGAAGCGCTGCGGGTTATTTAACTTAATGAAACACATCCTATATGAGATTAATAAGATATTTATACTACATAAACTTAATATTACAACTCATATCTACGCAAATGTACAAGTCATGGTGTAACTCTTCCTCATCTTTGGATCTTCACCAGTGTGACATCGTGTTTCAAGCAATCCAAACCCATCATGGCGAACAGCGCGCATCTGAAGTGTCTCAGCTGAAGGAAATAATAAATGTTCTGTTGGCTTTAATATATTGGCCTAATTTTCTTATCGGACCGATAACGATAACATTAAAAATGACCATTTATTGGCTGATATTGATATGTGGCTGATATATTGTGCATCTCCAATAGTTACATTACAGTTGAATTGTTCATTTGATTAACTAATGCTTTAGGTATCATGAACTAAAAATGAATAATACTTTTATAACATTTATTAATTTGGTTAATGTTCATTTCTCAAGTTGTTTAAATGAACATTAGTTAAAGTATTATGTTTTATATATATACACTACCGTTCAAAAGTTTGGGGTCGGTACGATTTTAAATACTTTTAGAAGAATTCTCTTCTGCTAACCATGGCTGTGCTTATTTGATTAAAAATACAACAAAAATCAGTTATAGTATTAAATATTATTCCAGTGTAAATCAGCTGTTTTCTGTGTGAATATATAGTAAAGTGTAATTTATTCCTGTGATCAAAGCTGAATTTTCAGCATCACCAGTGTCAGTGTCTTCAGTGTCAAATGATCCTTCACAAATCAGTATAATATGAGGATTTGATGCTCAAGAAACATTTATTATTATTATCAATGTTGAAACAGTTGTTGGTCTGTCAGTTGTACAGTTTTTTTGTTTTGTTTTTTGGATTCTTTGATGAATAGGAAGTTCAAAAGAACAGCATTTGTTTGAAATAGAATCTTTTGTAACATTATAAATGTCTTTACTGTCCTTGATAAATAAAAGTATTGATTTCTTTCCTCCAAAAAATAAAAATAAAATTCTCACTGACCCCAAACTTTTGAACGGTAGTGTATATATATATATATATATATATATATATATATATATATATATAACAATTCTTCTGTCGAGTTCATATAGTAATCTAACTCGAATTTCCCAACTTTTTTTGTTAAACTTTGACCTAAAATGTTTACTTGAAAGTCCCTCCTGAGATTAAGTTAATATTTAAATAATTTAACAACACATTCACATATGGTCATGGTTCTCTGATATTTAATCTTTTTATTAAATGTTTTATTTTGTTGATTTTTTTGGTAACCCTTTAGTTTAGGGTCCAATTCTCACTGTTAACTATTTGCTTATTATCATGCATATTACTAGGATATTGGCTGTTTATTAGCAATTATAAAGCACATATTAATGCCTTATTCTGCATGACCATATTCTACATCCCTTAACAACTTAACAACTACCTTATTAACTATTAATAAGCAGTAATTGGGAGTTTATTAAAAGCAAAGGTCATAGTTAATAATAGCTAGTAAATAGTGAGAATTGGACCCTAATCTAAAGTGGGACCTTTTTTTTAAATTTATTTTCATTTGACACTTTTAGGATTTAATTATTAGCTTTTCATTGATTCACAAACCCCAGTTTAGGAAACCCTTGTCTATTTTTATTAACATCGAATGTGTTTTTTGATGCATTTAATGATTTCCTTTTTCCTTTTTCAGATCAGGGTGGTTTAAAAGCACAAAAGCATGTGTCGTTTCAGACCGGTCTGCGGCTGGTAATAGGTCACGGGCCGTATGTGAAACTGGTGCTGGCCTTCCTCTTCACTTCTCTGGCCTTCATGGTAATAAAAAGATGTTGGTGTCTTTTAAATAGCATGCATGTTCGTTCGGATATGCTGAAATGTACTTATTTTAATTCCTTGATTTATGATGAGAGATATCCCAGATTCCACATTGTTTACAAAAGACGAAAATGTTTTCTTTTAACTGACAAATTCTCAGGCCATGAATGTCTGTGATAGTATGTTTAAGTGAAAGCAGTTTCTGGAACTGACCACGTCACAGCTCTGTTACAGAGATGGGCTATGTGTGTTAAAACAAAGAGAGCCACAGAGAGAGAGAGACAGAGAGACGCTGCCATGCAAGAGATTAGGTTTAGAATCACAGTCAGCATTAGGACAGGTCTGCGGTCAAAAGTGAAGTTCAGAATTGGTTTGAGATTGAAGTTGGGTTTGAAATGAAGACACTGTATGGACAATAATAATCAATCGTTTGAAGGAATCTCAGTTCGTCTGTCTGTTTTTTTTCTTTCTCAGCTGCTGGAGGGAAATTTTGCTTTGTTCATCAAATACACACTGGGATTCAGAGAGGATTTTCAGAACATCTTACTGGTCATCATGGTGAGAGTGTTTTCATCCGATCACTTGAATAAGTGTTTTTGTACGCTTCTAAATTGTTTGTTTTCGTGTTATAAGAGCACTCTCGGGTTTAGATGAGGTTAGCAGTCTCCATAGTGATGAAAGACATGCTTTTCTAGTTTAAAAAGCAGCATGACTTTGAGGCAACAGATGAAAAGACTTTTTAACTTCAGCAGTGTGTGCAGATGCACACTATTATCTGACTCTTGCATAATATGGTAATGAGGTTTTGTAGTGGTCAGACATAAATAAATGTTTGTGCAATTTGTCTTTCCAGCTGTCTGCCACTCTTACCATTCCCATGTGGCAGTGGTTCCTATGCCGATTTGGGAAAAAGACTGCTGTATACATTGGCATCACAGTGGGTATCTGATTGTCCTGTTGCGTTAGTGAGAGAAGTGTGCGACGGCAGTGATGATTAATCTTGTGTGTGTGTTTTTAGTGGGCGGTGCCTTTCATTATCCTGGTGGTGTGTGTAAAGAGTAGTCTCATCGTGTCCTACATCGTATCCATCGCAGCTGGTGCCAGTGTGGCAGCGGCCTTCCTCCTGCCCTGGTGAGTGTTTGTCTGTGGTGCACATAACAGAAACATTAAGTTTCAGAACAGAACTGAATATTTTCAGAGTATTTTTTTAAAAATCTTATTTAATCTATAGACCTTATGTAGCCACGCCCCTTTTCCGCGCGTAGTTATGAATGAACGGCTCGTTAAAAAAATTCCTAAGGTCTATTTGTTAAGACATATGCTTTACAATGCTTATCATAAACATTACAATGCTCATGATAACTTTCGTTAACTCTACAATAAGTAAATCAACTTCACCAGCTAATTACTCCTGGACAGCGATGCCATAGAAATATACAGAGCGACCGCAAAAACGGAAGTTCAAAGACAATATTCTAAAGATGGCGGCGCCCTCGTTTCTCTGGTGCATAAGGTCTATAGTAATGAACAGAAGAGAGAGATATAGGTAGGTTTGGCATGTGTTAACTTAAGTTGTGCTGTAGTCAAAGAGAAAGGAGACAGAGGTGTATTTCAGGATGTTTGCTAGTTGATATTAAAAGGAAGCATCTATAACAAAAGGCCATTAGAAATATGACTTCTTTAAAACCAACTGAATCATTGGGGAATATTTACATGCCTAAAATTAATACTCGCCAAGCCAAATGTAAGTAAAAATCGGCATTGGTAAGTAAATGAAATTGTTAGAATTCATAACAATTTACTGGGAAACTGGCAATTGACACAGTGCAATGTTGACAATACAAACGTGAACGACGCTCGGGACAGTTGACGGGACAGTGTTGCATCGTCATGAAAGTTTAAGCCTTGCCAATTAAAATTTTCAAGCGCAAGAAGATGCAAAAGGGAGCTCATTTCGTTACTCACGCACTGTGTAGGAAGTTTAGTGTGCGCACACATCCAAAGCAGATCTCTGAAAGCTGCGTTACAGACAGCGTGCAAATTCTGAGCTCTTTCACGTCGTCTTGCGTTTGAACGGACAAATTTGCGCAAAATTGTGAAAAAAAAAAGCTTGTCTCGGCAAGTATCCTAGTAAACTGTCAGTGAATGTAAAATCAGTCAAGAAAGAAAAGGCATGTGTACTATAAGTATATTGGATCCATGCATTCGTCTTAAAGTGACAGCAGCCTAATATTCCTGCTGCTGTCTGGGTTTTAATGTTAATTTTAAATTGTAACTTTAATAAGGATTAATCTATGTTTAATTTATACATTGAATAAAGTAATCAAATGTAAAATAACACTTGATAATCTTCAGTGGCTGTTATTGAAAACTACCATTACTTGTATTTTAATAACGATTTAAATTTATATTACTGTAGTTAGGCTAGTAGTTTTAGCTGTGGTATTGAAATGGCGATGGAGAATTTTTCATTTTCACTGGTATCTAAAATGTTGGTGTCATAACCTGTTTTTGCTTAAACAGTTTAATGGCTGGTACAAAATATGTATGGCCTGTAAGTTTTCTTAAAGGGATAGTTCACCCAAAAAAATTAAAATTCTGTCATTAATGACTTACCCTCGTCGTTCTAAACCTGTGAGACTTTCGTTTATCTTGGGAACACAAATGAAGATCTTTTTGATGAAATCTGAGAGCTTTCGGTCCCTCTATTGACAACTATGCAACTGACACTTTGATGCTTCACTGGATAGTTCATAAAGAGATCGTAAAACTAATCCATATGAATTGAGCGGTTTAGTCCAAATCTTCTGAAGAGACTCGATCGCTTTATATGATGAACAGATTTAATTTACCTTTGTTCAAATATAAACATTCATCAACTCACACATCAGTTGTGGTAAACGGAAGCTCAGGCATGTTCGCTTGTTGTGCGAGAACCAGTGAGGTTCATTCTCGTGTTACGCAGAATGTTTGAGCTTCTGCAAAACCAATGAAGTTCATTCTCGCGCATCAAGCAGGTTCGGTTGAGCTTCTGTTTATGTTTGCTGATCAATGTTTAAATATGAATAAAAGTCTAAATTAAATCTCGGCTGGAAATGATTCACATTTTCTGTATGGTATTCAAGTCAATCAGGAAAATGTTTAATATTTATGTTTAAAAACAACAAACTTTGTTAAACAAAAAGAACATTCATGAAAACAAATTAAGACATTATTTTATATATATTTTTCACATGCTTTTAATTGACAGGAAAGACATATATGAAGCAGTACAACTGTTTTCATGTGTTCCTCAGTCACAGGAGTAACTTGAATACATTCCCTAAAAAGTCATATGAAGTTGTTGATCATTTTATCAACTCGTGAATTTAGGAAACTAACACAACTGTTCCTGCGGACAGTTAAGGTTAATTAACTAAATTAACTTAATTATCTAAAGTTATTATTTCAGACATAAATGTGCTTCTGTTTCAGGTCCATGCTTCCAGATGTGGTAGATGATTTTAAAGTCCAGAATCCTACCTCTCAAGGCCATGAGGCTATTTTCTACTCCTTCTACGTTTTCTTCACCAAATTCGCCTCTGGAGTGTCGCTTGGAGTATCAACACTATCATTAAGGTAGCTCGTCCTTTTTGCGTCTGTATTAAAAAGCTCTTTCATGGGTTCGTGACAACAGATCATGATCTGGGTTTACAATCTGGCCTTCACATTTAAAGGAGAACTCCGGCGCAAAATGAACCTTTGGTCTAATTACACATTGGTACCTAGTCAACCGTTATCTGAGATTTGTTTTCATGATTATCGAATGTAAATAGTTTTATCTCTAAAAACAGTTTAGCCTATAAAGCTAGTATAACGCTAGTATATTGGGCATAGTGTAATGACAAATAAAAATCGCTTGTTAATACCACTAACAAGGCTGAAAATAGACCCACACTAACACTGTAGCATAATGAGGGTCCCTACCTTCAAACCGAAGCATTGAGAACTTTGTAAGTGTACAGATAGTTTAATAAGAAGATATTTTAAACATACAGTCAACTTCGCGTATACAGGCAGGAGCCATCTTTGAAATACAGTCTCTACCAGTCGATCTACGAACGCCGATCCAAGTGCGCTGGTGAGATGTGAACGAGCTATAAGTTGTGGTAAGGTGAGCGCGAACAGCAGGCTTGGATCGGCGTTCGTAGATCGACTGGTAAAGGCTGTATTTCAAAGATGGCTCCTGCCTGTATACGCGAAGTTGACTGTATGTTTAAAATATCTTCTTATTAAACTATCTGTACACTTACAAAGTTCTCAATGCTTCGGTTTGAAGGTAGGGACCCTCATTATGCTACCGTGCTAGTGTGGGTCTATTTTCAGCCTTGTTAGTGGTATTAACAAGCGATTTTTATTTGTCATTACACTATGCCCAATATACTAGCGTTATACTAGCTTTATAGGCTAAACTGTTTTTAGAGATAAAACTATTTACATTCGATAATCATGAAAACAAATCTCAGATAACGGTTGACTAGGTAACAATGTGTAATTAGACCAAAGGTTCATTTTGCGCCGGAGTTCTCCTTTAAGCTGCTCATGTTTTGGTTCTTTTGCTCTCCATCTCTTTAGCTTTGCAGGTTATGTGACGGGAGTTTGTGTTCAGTCTGATTCTGTGAATCTGACATTGAAGATGTTGGTGGCGGCTGCTCCTGTGGCACTTATAGCTCTGGGGCTGCTCATCTTTAAAACATATCCCATCGATGAAGAACGCAGGCAGAACAACAACAAACTGCTCCAGTTGCTGCTGCTGTAGGACATACACTTATGATTCTATCTGTATTTTTTTTTTTATATATTGAGAACCCTTGGGTCAAAAAAAGTCATGAATGCCACTTTAGTCATGCCAGCAATTAATATCTACTATTTTATCGTTTCTTACCTTGCAGGAGTGAAGAACAAGAGTCTGAGATGGAGGCATTGAAGCCTGATATCACAGCATGAAATGCCAGCGTGACTGTTCCTGCTCTGGCCTACAGAGGGTGCCAAAATACATCTTAACCACTGCAATGAGAGAAATCCTATCAGCTGAGCTTTCAGAGACAGAACTTTCCTCACTCAGCTGGTTAACCGACCAATGAGGGATGGAGGGGAACCCTTATATATCTGCACTGCTGTTATGACAGCTACTTATTTATACAACCATAACAACTATTTGCTGCTTTCAGTAACAGTTTCAGCTCTCCCTGGCCAACAAAGGGAGACTTGTGAGATGAAGTTCAAATCTACCATCTACTAATACATTGTTTTGTTGTAACTCTTTTTTTTTTTTATCTCATTTGATTCATATTTTGTTTTTTGAATGTAAAGGAAATGTTGAGTTGCGGTTTTTCGAGGACATAGTTCCTCAATGTGGTGAAGAATTGTTGGTTTGTTTTTGCACTGGGGGTAAACAAAAAAACTTTCCATTTCTTTAAATAACACATGAAGTCATTGTGCCTGTGTAGGGCAGTTTATTAGCCTGAGGAAGATTTTTTTATGGTTCAGTATTTATTTATAGTGCCTTCTATTGAGATTTTCAGAAACTTGATCAAATGAGTTTATAGTATTTATTTAGCACAAGTAAAATTCTAGTCACAGCTCATAATAGTGTCAATTACCTGAATCTGCAGCTGTGCCAAATAGCCAGTAACTGATTAATAGAATGTTTAGATTCAATATTTTATTGTTCATTGGTGAAGTATTTTTTCTTGCATGAAATGTAAGTATTTCTGTACGTTTGTGTTTTTTTTTCTGTGGTAAAAACGTGATTGTGCACATAAAGAAGCAGTCTTGGCTGTTTCACAGACTGGATAATGACTGAATTTAAAGATGGTGCTGTAAGGTTTTCATTCATGCTCTGTCTAGAGGGATGTGGTAGATGGCTCATGTGCTGTAATATTATAGACCTGCAGTTTACTTCTCTCTATAAACTCTGAGATGAAATGCAAAAATCTTTGTTCAGCAGCACAACGTGTCTGTAGACAAAAGATTTATTGGGAGATTATTATTTTTTTCCGTCAAGACCACAAACGCCACCAGAACATTACACAACTGCAAAATGTACAATATGTCTATACATTGTATTGTGGTAAACGTACTGACGTTGTGTTATTTATATTGTGCTTATTAAATATGTGTGTAGGCCTATTGTAAATACTGACACACTTTCAAAAACTTTTTTGGTCTGACAACCTGGCCAAAAATTGTCTACTCAATTTGGCATGTTTCATTCTGTTGTCATCACAAATAAAACAATTGACTCCAAGCACAACTACGCAATATGATTAAAAGTAAGTCTTTCAAATTATTATTATTATTATTATTTTTAATAATGTATGGGCGCCCTCTAATGGCCAATACTGCATAGTGCGAGCGGAAATCAATTATAGATGACCAATCACATCTGATGAATACCAAATGAACCTTTCTCAAAGGGCCTTTTTGATTGTCTAGTTTAAACCTGAAGGATAAAGGATACGTAAAGCACAAGCAAAATTTACTTATAGATAATTGATATGAAAGTGAACAGCATCACTCGCCTAGTTCTAGGTTCGATTCTTGTCATTTTCTCCAGACCAGCATTATTGAATAGTGGCGTATCTTTATCAGATGAGAGAGTCGATCGCCCACACACAGCACGCGAGAAACACCCTGGGAAACTTGTAGTGAGCGATCCATTCACAAACACGCCGGACTTGACGCGCCAGAGATCGGTGCCTGTCCTGCGGATCCGGGGCAGAACACCTGCGAGGAGGATCCCACCTGGCCCAGATTACCTGCCCAAATTCACCCGCCTCCCGGACGTGTCGGTGATTTGCTCGAGCAGCAGTTTCGTCTTAAGGGTGAAGAAGATTTTCTACGGTTTCTCGGCCGCCGCAGAGGAGCTGACGCTCGGAGAAACCTGCAAAAGCAACGGGGTCGTTGAGCCGCATAAAGACTTGCTCTTCACATACGCGCTCACGGACTGTCAGGGTGAACAACAGGTGATTGTCATCGTCATTTTCAAAAGAATCTAGGAATCTCTGTTGTCTATCATCATTGCCAAATAATGACATGACTCATCTCCAAATGAAAGGTGTTTCCTGATTACGTAGTGTACAAGTATGTCCTTCACTACGTGCCACTCTTACACCAAAACCCGTTCATTCACCGCAGAGTGAACGTCGGCGTGGAATGTCGATATAAAAGGTAATAAAAGGTCGTGTTTTGGTTTTGAGTCGGTTCACTAAAAAGTAATGAAACATTATGAAACATTTCAGTTCTGTTTTTTACAAATACATTTTTGTACTTTTAATTAGCTACGAGGCTATTTTTATTTTATTAAACATTTTTTTTTTTATCCGGGTTTGAATAAAAATGGAAGCCCGTTTCCGCCATAAATAAGTAATAATAATGCATAAATTATTTAATTCATAAAAAAAAAGTCATAAATGAGAAACTTTATCGTAATATTAACATCTTGTAAGTAATAATGAGAAACTTTCTCATAATAATGACTTAACATCTCCATAATAATGAGAAACTTTCTCGTAATTATGACTTAACATCTCCATAATAATGAGAAACTTTATCGTAATAATGACTTATATTCTCCATAATAATGAGAAACTTTCTCGATGACTTATATTCTCCTGATATTCTCCATAGATATTCTCGCACTTCTACGCATGCGCACAGCAGTGGAGTAGAAGGGAGTGTCACGGTATAGCGACATCCGCTGGTCAAAGCCGTACGTGTAAATGCATCATAGCAAACATGGCACGCTCTGCAGTGAATCTAACATTAATGATAAATTATCAGTATATGAGACAGGCTTCCATACTAGATAATCTTTTATTCATTTGTAATATTCATTTGTATTTTTGTGTATGAACAAGCAGCAACACAGAAGGGTGATCCATGGATTTCAATTAGATGGAGGAATGATACAGCACCTTTCCAAATCTGTTAGAACGCATCATCTGGAAATTTGTGTACAAACATATTTTCAAGCAGTTTTGTTATTGCATAAGGTTCCGATCATAGCCTACAGAACGCGCTCTTCATTCCACTGCGCTGCTTTTTCGTTACTTTTCTAGGCAAACGCGCACTAGACGGAAGTTGTGCTCGCGTCTTTTTTTAATTTTTTACTGAACAAATATAACAGCAAATACAGTTACATCTCAAAACAGAATTAAACAACAACAATACAAATATAAACAGTAGACAAAAAGCCAGTAAAAGCAAGTAAAGTAAAAAGCAAGTAAAATGGAAAAGTACGGAAGATATACTGATGCTTTTTAATTGATTATTTAATGATAGGCTACTACAGATTGCATTTCGTAGATCACACTGACTTTAATGAAAACAACTGTTTTGCAGAGCGTGCCATGTTTGCTGTGATGCATTTACACGGCTTTGACCAGCGGATGTGGCTGAGTATTACGATAAAGTTTCTCATTATTATGACATCTTTTTTTTTTTTACAAGTATTTAAAAAAAAAAAGAAGAGATACCTTACCAGTTTTACTATTATTCTTTAAAGAGTTCAAATTATTAGGCTATATTATCAAATAATTGATAAATAAATAAATATACAATAATCAATGTAGAAAATATTAGTATTAAATGTAGATAGACTAATTCCTAAGCATCTTAATCATGCATTTTTTCATAGTGTTTTAAGAGCAAAATTCAAGCACTTTCCCTTTTTTATAATTATTTTGTATATATAAATACGTATAGCATGTATGTGTTTAAGAAAAATGTGTTGTTTATATATGAGATATTTATAAAACTATTTATAAAATATTTATATATGTATAAATAATATATATATATATATATATAATTATGTATAAATGTATATGTAATGTATATAAACTAAATGCAAATATTTTCATAAATAAATAAATAAATATATATATATATATATATATATATATATGTATGTGTGTGTGTGTGTGTGTGTGTGTGTGTGTATGTGTGTGTATTTATATATACAAAATAATTATACACCATACACACACATATATTGTGTGTACTGTGATATAAATGATATAATATATTACACAAAGAGCTAAATAAAAAAATAAATAATTTTGAATCTAAATGTGCCAGGCAAAAACATTAGAGGATGCAAGAACGCAATAAAAGAAAGTTAAACACTAAATTTATCCCCAAAAAAAATTAAATAGATGAGACATTTAACTAAAGTAAAACAATTTGTTGTGATCCGTATTGTTAAATTTGGTAAAATCATTGAAGGTCAGCATCAAAGAAGACACTGGTATTAAAAATGCAAACACATTTTCAAACCTTGAAAACATAACAGTTAAGCACTTTCCAAGCTTTCCAAACTCTGTATGAACATCTTAATTATGATGTTAATTGAAGTTAAGAAAGCAGTTGTAACCACAGGCAGACTCTTGATGACCAACAGAGGCTCGTAAGAGATAACCGAATCGAACAGAAACCATGACACTTTTAGGTTCTGTTTATTTTATTATTACATTTTACATTATAATACGTTTTTTGTTCAAGTGGTTCTGCATACATTATCATTTGGATTCATGAATTAAACAAGGAAGCAATTTGTTGATTGTAAGATTTCTTATTTCAATAGTAAAAACAAAGAGTTCATAAAAGGCACAATCCACATTAACTCATTCACAAATCATTCCAAAAAGTTTTTAAAAAGGCACAATTATGAAATTATTTTGTCATGTAGGCTTAGAGGTAAAAATAATTATGATTTGACAAATTAAGTAATTTCATAATCGTAAAAATAATTATGATTTGACAAATTAAGTAATTTCATAATCTTTTATGACTGTTTTTCATTCCAGTCCAGGATGAGGAGAAACACTGTTCTGTTGTTTGTTATTTAGGAACCATCATGTGCACCGTCTGACCATGAGCCCGACGTGGCAGACACCATTGCGCAAAGTCATCAGGAGCCGATCTGGTGACTTTCAGATTCAGCTGATGGACGGTGAGCAATTTTTGTTGTTTAAAAAGAAAGGAAAAGGAACACATTATCATTATGCATTAATAACTTGTATCACATTTTTTACCTGTCTGCATCACTTGACAGAGAAACATCACATATCTTCAATACAAAGGTTTTTTTTTCTTGAAAGTTTATATGTATATGTATGTATGTATATATATATATATATATATGTACATGCATACAGTACTGTGCAAAAGTCTTAGGCACGTTAGTATTTTCACCAGAAAAAAAATGTTTTTTAGCCAGTTACACTATCTTTTGCTGTAGTGTGTCAGTAGGAACTATCAGTTCCAGAACTATCTGTTGTCAGACTCCGTGTGCATACAAAAAACGTATTTTTACAATTAATGGCAAAAGGAATGTTTGGAAATGTAAACGGATATTTCCAACTGACACACTACAGCAAAATCTATAAATAATTTTGTTCTCATTTGTAAGTCGCTTTGGATAAAAGCGTCTGCTAAATGAATAAATGTAAATAACTGGTCTAAAACCATTTTTTTTTCTGGTGAAAATTGTGCCTAAGATTAAAACCTTCTTTTTTTTCACAATATGAATCAAATATGTATAGAAAAGTCAAATATTTTGTATAATTGAGCTATAAACATGCTTAACTAACTTGCTCAAAAAGATTGTCTTCAAACTGTTACCAGCCAAGCATATTTAGAAGCTTTTTATTTTACATTCCATTACTTGCACAGACATAACCCCATAACCACAGCCAAAACCTTGTTTTTAATCTAACCCTGATTTAATCCGTAAACTTGTTCTCTTTCATGGTGATTGTAAAATGATGCTGGTGGTCTTATGTAATGTATGGCTGTTGTGTGTTTGCCTGTGCTGTAGACTCCTGGTCTTCTCCAGTCAGGTCTGCTGTGTACCTGCTGGGTCAGAATGTGAACGTGCAGATCTCCACTCGACATCATTACTCTGGGGTCAAGCTTTTTATCAACAGCTGTTATGTGGCTACCGTTAACACCTTGAGTCAA
Organism: Rhinichthys klamathensis goyatoka; assembly: GCF_029890125.1. NCBI lineage: Eukaryota > Metazoa > Chordata > Actinopteri > Cypriniformes > Leuciscidae > Rhinichthys > Rhinichthys klamathensis. Next base: position 2,264,314 of record NW_026606652.1, on the reverse strand, counting down.
GACACCAAATACAGCATCATAGACAATTACGGGTGAGTGGAGCAAAACGCTGACTTTGTGGAAGATTTATCAGATGCAAAACTTTCTCACACACACATCCAGGTGTTTACGGGAAAGCCGGATAAATTCAGGTGCTTCAAGATTCAGGTTCTCCAGGGCGGACAATGTTGTTCAGTTCTCATTTGGTGCTTTCCAATTCACTGAGGCTCCAGATGCCCAGGTGTGTTTATAAGCTTGGTTCTTTTCTCACCGCCGGTGAAACATTTTGAAGACAAAGCATAAGCAATGCTGTAGTGTGCGTTATGATGTGTTCATTGTGTTGATTTGCTCTAGGTCTCACTCCATTGTGAGCTCTCTGTGTCAGGAGGAGGCCCTAGTCCAACGCAGAAGTCATGTTTTTACAGGCACCCAGACAAAAGGTTAACAAGACTTCACATCTGCCTCAGTGTTATAAAGATCATGAATCACTCTTTTAACACTACCATTCCATTCCACACCACTTAATTCTCTAAATATCCGGTAAATTCATGGCTTCCATGACAGATGTTGACTTTAAAGATTCGTCTTCTTCACTAGATGGATCTCTGTGTTTGGGCAAGATTCTGTCTGTGACTGCTGTGACTCTGTCTGCAATCAGACTAAAACCAAACGAAAAATTCATGAAGGTAAGTATATAAAAAGCATAAGCACGAACATAAATAAATAATCAATCTGAGTATTCATACGCTAAAAAAAACCAAAAACATTAAAAACTTGTAAATTCACATTACTTTGGTGTGTAGGTTAAAAAAGTCTATTACTGGAAAGATGAAAAAGCCTGCACATGATATCCATGGAAGAATGTTTCGAGAATAATTATTACAAGGCAAAAAAAAGTACCAAATGTAACACAACTGTATTTTAGTATTATTTATATACTATTATAGTATTTATTAATGTTTTGGCCTAACTGATGCTTTTCAACAATCGAGAAAAATAGAAAAAAGTCAATAAATCAATTTTGTTTCGACGTGTTAAGAAATATCAAGATGAGAACAGACAAAAATATTTCTTACTATAATAATAGCTAAGTATAGTAATAAATAATATAAAAGTATAATATAACAGTACAGTGCCCTCCACTAATATTGGCACCCTTGGTAAATATGAGCAAAGGCGGCTTTGTAAATAAATCTGCATTGTTTATCCTTTTGATCTTTCATTAAAAAAATTTTCTCTGGTTCACGTTGCCACAATTATTGGCACCCAATTTTTGCAACCTCCTTTTGCCAAGAGCTCTGAGTCTTCTCCTATAATGCCTGATGAGTTTGGAGAATCTGACAAGAGATCAGAGATAATTCCTCCAAACAGAATCTCTCCAGATCCTTCAGATTTCCAGCTCCATGTTGCTCTTCTCTTCAGTTCAGCCCACTCATTTTCTGTAGGGTTCAGGTCAGGAGACTGGGACGGCCATGGCAGAAGCTTCATTTTGTGCTCAGTGACCCATTATTGTGTTGATTTTGATGTTTGTTTTGGATCATTATCCTGATGGAAGATCCAACCATGGCTCTTTACAAGTTTTCGATCAGGTTTTGATTTTTTTTTTATCTGTTGGTATTTGCTAGAATCCATGATACCATGTATCTGAACAAGAAGTCTAGAACCTCCATCAAAAAAATAGGCCCACAACATTTTTGAGTTTCATCTGACCATAGAATCTGGTCCCTTTTGAAGTGCCAGTTGTGTCTGAAAAATGAATATGCTGGAGATTCTTTTTGGATGAGCGAGGAGGATTTTTCTTGAAACCCTCCTCCCAAACTTGTGGTGATGTATGGGTTGTTTGAATGTTTTTAATTGTTGGCTTTCTGACCCCAAGACTCAACCAATCTCTGCAATTCTCCATCTGTGATCCTTGGAGAGTCTTTGGCCACTCAAACTTTCCTTCTCGCTGTACATTAGACTATATAGACACATGTCGTCTTCCAGGCAGATTCATCACATCTTTAGTTGATTGGAACTTCTTAATTATTGCCCTGATGGTGGAAATGGGGATTTTCATGCTTTAGCTATTTTCTTATACAGCCACTTTTTATTTTGTGAAGCTCAACAATCTTTTACTGCACATCAACTATATTCTTTGGTTTTACTCATTGTGATGGATGATTAAGGGAATTTGGCCTTTGTGTTTCCTCATATTTATACTATATGTCAGCCATGACTTCCTGTTACATATTTTACTTTTTTTTTTTTTTTTTACCAGGATGACCAGGAGCATGAGATTGTCCAGCCATGACTTGACTTCCTGTTACAGATGGATGAGTATAAATATGAGGAAACAAAGGAAACACAAAGGCCAAATTCCCTTAATCATCCATCACAATGAGTAAAACCAAATATATATGTGTGTGTGTAGATATAATACAGCAATAATTAAAACAGTACTAAGAAAGAAGGGCAAAGAGAAAGAGAGCGATAACAATACAATCACTACCAACTGGCAGGGGAAAAAAATGTCTTGTGCTCTTCTTATTAATATTTCAGGGGAGAAGAAAGTTTTTTGATATTTTGAGTTAGCTTTTATTTTTATATTTTCAGTTAAAAAAATTAAGTTGTAGTAATATTGTTGTGCTTTTTTCCATTATTATTATTATTATTGTCTATTAGCTTTATCAATTTTTTTTAGGTTTAGTAATTTTAGTACTTCAACCTCAATGTATTTATTTCAGTCTAGGCAACATTTAAAAAAAATCATGTTTCTTTATTTCAGTTTTTCATCTAATATTTATATTTTATTTTATTTGAGCTTTATATCTATTAGTTTTAGTTAACAATAACAACACTGATTGTGATTGACATAGTCATTAGCACACAAACAGTTAAATCTTAATATCTTTTATTAGAATTTATTTATGTAGATATCATGAGCTGACCTTTTCTATTTGCTTCCTTTAATTGTACTATTTTGGTCTCAAATTATTCAGCATTTCATACATTTATTATAGGTCCAAGGTTGTAGCTCTAAAACTTTAATAAGTACTTGGTAAAATGTTGGGGTTTTAGGTTAACTTGTTAAATTAGTACACAGGAAACGACAGCTCTTTTGTGCTGTGTAATAAAGGTCATTGAGAAAATAAAAGTCTTGACCTCTCCTCTCTTTTTTCTGTGCATCAGGGTTCGTAAGCAGTGATCAAGTACTCTTCTCTGACACGTCTCCTCTCTCAACTCTGCCTTCCTCAACTTTAAACTCCACTCTCATGACTTCTAGAAATGATGACGCCATCTGGTTTGAAGCCAAACTGGCCAAAGAGCCCCAGTGGTCCTACACACACAAGGACTTTGTTGCCTCTGTTACCCTGATTTCTTCTGAGGAGGACCATGCTAAGATACCGCATGAGTCTCGCACAAGCACAGTGGAACTCCTAGAGGAGGAAAGGGAAGAGAACGAGGAAGAGAAACACGGGGAGGTGGAAATTTTGATGGATATCAGTAAGAGCTTTGTGGGATCTGAAAGGCCAGATTTAGACTCCATGGAGCAGTTTGAGGTTGAATCCTTGAGCTGGTCTGGAGAGAGGAAGATGCAGGATATGAATAAGGGTCTGAGTTACTGGCCTAAGAAAGTTCCGAGAGTAGAAGTTTCCATGAAGACATCAGTTATGATGGTCAATGAAACCATGAAGCAGCAATCCACAACGAATGAATCAGCAGTGGGTGACGGGCAGCGTCATGAGGTGTTGCTGCCGTCCTTTATCTCAGAGGAAACGGATAAGGTGGATGAAAATTCTTCGGAAAATAAACAGGAAGGTTTGGATTTCCTTTTAATTCCATCGTTTGAAGATACGTCAGAGTTTCAGGTTGGATCTGATGAGCTGGTGGAGCAGGGTCTTGTGACAAAACTAGATCTTAAGCAAGACTCAGATGATTATTATGATTAAATGCATGTATTTTTTGTTTGTTTTGATGAATAAACCAAAGAATCCCATAAAGCTCAATAATCAACTAGTATTTCATGAAAGTCTTGTTTTTGACCGATAAGCTGTGAATTGAGGGAGGTTAAATTACTTTTGTTACATGGTTTCCTGGTTTCTATTATAATGCCCTTTCATTCATTATGTTAAAACAAAACATTTCGATGCTTGAATCCAAACATCCTGTTAATTGTGATCTTTACGGACAGTATGAAGAACTTCTACTAATGTCATCATGATTCTTGCACATGTTTGGTCTTGCTGTCTGTATGTCTGCTGACATTGCAAGGCTTCAGGGCAAAGTCAGACTAAATATTTTCATTCTGATGGAACATTTTTTTCACATATTGAATTTAACCGTTGTGAATATAAAAGACATATTGTGTTTCCCACAGCCACACTAGCCTTTTCATGTGTCGTAATCTCTGTGGGAAAGAACTGGTTGTGTGTGTATAGCCATTGTTCCTGGATCAATTCCTTCTGATTAAGTGGTTTTCATTTAGAACTAGCAGATGTCATTTTAGAAAAGAAAATGTCCTACATAGACTGTCAAGTACTTTCGTAGAGAAAAGTCTTTCCTTTCTTGCCAATGAAGCTCAATAGGCAGAGTTCCAGAAATCAAAATAAGACTATTGAACAAAGCAACAAAGCTGAGATGCCTGCAGGACATCTGACCATCTCGTTTTAACCAATGATCTCATTTGCAGGTGCAATCCTTCCTTTTCTCTTTCACCACAGTTACTTAATTCACTAGCCTATTTTCTTTTTAAGGGTGGTTCCCCATGTGACCTCTCACAGTCCTGTAGGCCACGAGGCCTTCAAAACACATCTGGCTTTTATAGTATTCAAACTATTTATACAATAGTTTTCTATAGGATAAATAAAATATGTATTATACAGTCGTGAATTGTGTAACAATATTAAACACTGATGCTATGGAAATATACATTTTATTTTTTCTTGATCACAAAAGTGTTTTCTTAGACCGTGTGATAAGGTACACCTATTATAGGTGTGCAAGAACAATATTCTGTTTCACACAGTCCTCAATACAATGTAGTTAACAGTAAAATAAATAAATTAAAACATCTAAAAACACATACATTTGTGTAAAGCATGGGTTCAATAAATAGTGTAACAAAATATTTGTTGATTTACTGCCATCAGGTAAAAATGAAAAGGCATTTATGGATACAATGCAATGTTTCAGTGCACAAACTCAACATCCACGCACTGTAAATAACAGTAATACGAAAAAAAACTGCAATTCTAAAATTCTATTTAGAATTCATTTTGGGTCTGTTTAGCACCTAAGTAGATCTGGCCCTTTTGGCTGGGAGAGACACTACAATTATCTGTTATACAGATCACTAGAAAGATGGACTGAAATGTTACATAGTCAATGTCTTGTTACTAATAAACAATTTACTGTTTGTTAAAAGCTGCCAAGTTTATGAAATAACATACAATGTAAAAATAAATATAATGCTATTGTCTGCAAATCACAGAAAGTCTTTAAGTTTCATATATGATTACTGTTAGATGAAATGGTTTTGTAACAGAATAACCATTATGGACATGGTAAGTTGGTTTGTTTGATGAAAATAGGAACATTAAACATATCAAAGTTGGAATCCAACAGTGATCTCTCGTTATATTCCATGTCTCCGTCAAACCACATTATGATGCAAACTTGCTAAGGAACTTGCTGAAATGTGAGACTTGAGTCCATCATTAGCTAAGCCATTTTGTTTGGTTTGTTTCATTCTTCTTCTTGTAATGAACAACACAAACATTAAACCCATCAAAATCAACAGCAGAATAACAGGGATCAATATGTGGCATCTGTATGATGACTGTCCTTCTCTCCTCGTCTTATCTGTATAAAGAAATTAAATTAAACATAATTAGTTTTAGTCTCTTAAATGTTATTGATTATTCAAGAGCATTTTAAAGCGCTTGTGTTTGACTGTGCTCACCTGAGTACAGCTGGATCTCTCTCCTGATGTCTTGTCCCAGAAGTTTGTTGTGCAGTATAAATGTCAGAGAGGAGTTTGTGATTTCACTGAGGTTTATCCAACTAGACACACTGTAAAGTCCTGTTTGTGTGTCCTTCATGAGGTGTGTTTGTGTCTGGTTAGTGATGTCTGAGTTTTCCATCAGCCACTGCAGTTTAGGAGAAGGGTAACCCCCCTCTGATGTCACTAGAAGGTTGACTCCATCAGTTAACATGGAGAACTGCAGACGAGGTTCAGAGTAGAACGCTGATAAACAACAGAACACATACTTTGAATCACAAGACTGTTACAAGCACATTGTGAGACCTTGAGATTGATTCACATGATTTTCTATGAACATCAGTCCATGTTGTTGTTACCTGCAATTTTGACTTTAAAGCTCTTCTTCTGGCTGCCAGTGTTTGTGCTGATGGAGCAGGTGTAAACACCGGCGTCCTGCAGAGTGACTCTGTCCAGTTTGAGTGATGCGTTTCCTGTTGCCATCTCCTGGATGAACAGGCTGGTGCGTTTTCTATAGTGAGGATTCTGACGGTCGAGCTGGTCCCGACTGTAGTAGAAGCTGTGAACAACATCCAGCTCACGCTGCCAGGTAATAACAGTGCTACTCAGATCCCACGAGTCTACAGGGAAGGTGCAGGGGAGGATCAGCGCCTCTCCGTAAAACCCAGTGACAGGACCTCTGGGCACAGTAATCTCAAACTCAGCTAGAGAGTGAAGGAGAGAAAATATATCAGCATTTGAGTTTCACAATCAATCATTACTTGCAGTATGATTTTGTTGGCAGATCTTGACTTGCCAAAAGGATTTACAGAAAGCTGCATTTATGGTTAGATGATTATTTCAGTAAATATATCACAACATTGCCTCTTCTAAAAATGAAAAATAATAAAGATATTCTCTGACATATTAAAATAGTATTTTTGTTTATTACTTCACAATTTATTACAGATTTTTTTATGCCTTTAAGTTGTGAGGAACAAGGGACTATTTCGAAGAAACCACATCTTCTAGACTTCTATATAAAAGTTTTTCTTTTAAACACAAGTAATAATAAGCCCCGACACCACCTAAACTTTACAAAACAGCCGGAACAACAAGGAAGGAAAAAATCTTTATTTGTAAGCTGATAGTTTGATTGATCAGTTCAGTAGCCTAATAGATCTATTAGTTCAGTAAGGATTCAAATAAATTAAAGAATTTAAAGTGCCATTAAAAATCAGCATAAAATGTGTTCAAGTTTTCTTTATTTAAATCCCATTTTTATTATCATATTCTGTTCCTTAAAACTTGAATTTCCAGTAACTGGAATGTTACTGAAACTGTTCCACCATTATCAGTCATTTAAAATAGGCTACGAATAGTGATGGCCGTGATTGGGCCGGTTTTGAATAGAAATTCGGATAATATAGATTTTTGATTGGCTTCATAAAGATCCCTTTCATAATAGTTAATAATTTAGAAATACTCACTGAAAGTTAATAATTTAGAAATACTCACTGAAACAAGAGGCTTCAAAAAGAAGGAAAGACAGGCAGACCACTTTTAGGTTCATTTCCCGATCCACGGACGTTGGTAACAGGTAATCCTCTAAGTCCCTGGATCAAACTAGATGAACTTCGACTGTCCCCTTATCTGTAGTTTGTCAGATCAACAGCAGAGATCCGATCCCGATCACACCTGATGTACTCTGAGATGTCAGCCCACATTGCAACTATAGACTGACTATTTATAGCCTAGGCGCCGCCCATAGAAAGTAAAAGAAAGGCGCAGCATCCAATGACGCAAGTCAAGGTTACTTGTGAATCAAAGGTTTCTGTGACTTGACAGAAAAATAAAGGTTGGTTTTATTTCGGAAGGCATCCGGACGTGTTTCTGAGCAGAATCAGACCGTTTTTAATTATTATTATTTATTTAGGCTATTTTTATCTATAAAATGTATTCATTTGGAAATGTATTTTTGTGTTGGTAGGCTACACTCTAAAAAACTTATTTGTTTGTACCCAATAGCTGGGTAAAAAATATTGGGTCGTTCTGTTGGGTTATTCGGAACATTTATTGGATTGTTTTTATAACAACGCAGCCCGTTGTATAGGCTACAGCTAAGCGTTATGTCACACGTGAACGGTGACTGTCACACGATGTCAGTTGCAACATTGTCAGTTTGACAAGTCAGAAAAAAACTGTGGTGAATGTGATGTCATCAATATCATTCACTCGCATCACCCTTTTTGAGCTCACATGAGAAGTGGCATGAGAAGAAGCAACATTTTATGACCAAAAAAACTGCTTTTCAGGAAGGAAAGTAAAAGTGCTGACCTCAAACCCACATGCTAAAACAGTTATGGCGATAGTTGTAACAGTTCATCAAAAATGTTACAAAAAAAATGTAAGATTGTGTGGATCTTATTTAGCAAATAACATCTTGTTCCATCTATCCCCAGCTAATGCAACTCAGCACAGTGGGGTAGGACAGGTTGGAACAACGAACTCTTTGTGTTTGACATTAACTCACATAATCTGGTATTGTACGTCCAAGTGCGTTATATTTGTAGCAGACAATTGTGACCATGTATCAAATTTTGAGATCTAGCACAAACAACCACTGATGCTCAAACAAAAGGTAGCCTGTATTTTCATTACCGGTCTTTCCTATTTAAAATGTGTGCGCTGAAACTTTGACAATAGTCATGTGTTACGAAGTCAAATAGACTAACTAGCCTACAAAATGTGCATAACAACCCTACAAAAACAACACTTTGATTTTGTGCTATTCTTATAGTGTTTAATAAAAACATTGAAATCGCTTAAGGACAAAGGGATAGTCCATAGCAACCTGAATGGTTGGAATGTTGTAGATACCGGTATTTGCGTAAGGACGTCACGGAAACATTACGTCGATACGTCACACTTCTCATGGATACTAATCGGTGGCAAGTGTAACCTTGTTGCCATGTTACAATGATTAAATTAATAACAATGTATATGTTATACTGGTTGTTATAGAAAAATTGTAAAGATTCGCCCATATATGGTGAGTCTTTGCAATGATTAAATTAATAACAATGTTGGCTATATGTTATATACTGGTTGTTATAGAAAATTTGTAAAGACTCACCATATATTGTGAGCTGCTTATTTACGTTAAACCAGTGTGAACTAATGAAGGCAGCTCACCTTTGTTTATTATTAGGTTAATTAAAAAACATTTCAGAATTGCTGAGATGCCTGACAAACTGTGCAGCCCATATTTTAACCCTTTATGGGACTATTTATGAAATCACAGTTAGAAAAAAATATATTATTTTATATTTAAGACTAAAATCATTTTCCAAAACTAGTTTTCTACATCAGACCTATCTGAAAATGAGTGAAAAGGTCTTTCCAAACGTAACTTGATTTTGACGTGTTTATTAATAATTTCTGGAGCATCCCTGCTTGTCAGAGGCCGATAGACACACTCACTGCCTCCTTGATCTTCAACTTCTTTATTTCTTATGACCTTATTTTCTGATATTCACTGCCATCAGAAAACTTACTAACACAACTTACTAAACACAGGCAAAAAGGCTATTATGCATGCCAGTACTAAACAATAGTGGCAGCGTCACTAGTGTATCCCCTAAAAAGACTTTGTCATTTATGCATAACGCACAGATTATTTTTTATTTTTTGTCTTTGAGTTATTGCTTTTTACAAAATTTGCATTAATTACCAAAAGCTTTAGAAATGTTTTTTTTATTTTTATTTATATGCATTCTCTGGTCTAAAAGGAACTCACAATTAAACATATTGCTCAAATATTAAAGGATCGAAATAAGTAAACAATATGTAGGATCAATTATATTGTTATATTGTATTCTGTGCATTAAAACTAAAATATTACAACCCGATTTCCAGAAAAGTTGAGACATTTTTGTCAAATGCAATAAAATCCACAATCTGTGATTTATTCATTCACTTGAAGAAAAAATGTAACTGACAAAAGTAAAAAGAACAACACACTACAAAAAAGTTGGGACAGAGGCAAAATAAATTAAAAGATTATAGAATATCCAACTGAATTGTCGAGATTTGTCAAACAGTTCAAAAATCAAATTTTTCAATGGAAGTCTGCAAAGAATTTATGTCTTTCACCAACTATCATACATAATATTGTGAAAGATTCAGGGAATCCAGAGAAATCGCAGTAAAGAAGGGCAAGGCAGGAAACCTCTGTTGAATGTGTGTGACCTTTGAGCCCTCTCATGCTAGTGTTAAAGGAGCTGTATGTAAGAAATTTATTTCAATTAATCATAAAATGGCCCTGAAATGTCACTAGACATTAAGAAATCGTGTACATTTCAAATACTTATATCACTGACAACAGTAGTTTGGCCAGGATATTGTCATTTAAAAAGTGCAGTTGCAGCCCTCAACTGATGTTGATGTTGTCATGTTGTGTTTTGGTCTGATGCTCCACCCTCCACCTATCTACCAATCACGAAGTCAGTAGTGTTGCGGCATCCGGGTTGCCAGCTCTGCTCTAGTTACCACAGCTGCAGCTCATCACAATCCTGCTGGATCCTGCAGCCGATCTGGCAACCTCGAGTCAGGGAGGAGGGGGAGGGGATACACCACTCTACAGTAATTTGACAGCGATTGCAGTACTTGTTTTGGCCACAATCTTACATACAGCTCCTTTAAATAAAGCCACATGTGCTCAGGAGTACTTTGGAAAACTGTTTTCACTAAACACAGTCTGACAGATGATCTGTCTCATATTCTACTGTCAGGACATAATGACAGTTTTAACAAATATGTAAAAAATATTTTTTTACAAAAGTTACCATTTGTTAAAACTGTCATTATGTCCTGACAGTAGAATATGAGACAGATAATCTGTGAAAAAATCAAGCTCCTCCCAGTATTGCCATTTGCAGAAATACACCGCTCCCTTTCAGAAACAACCAATCAGAGCCAGGAGGAATGTCTTAGCAGTGTCAATCACGCTCGTGTACACGCTGATCACACCCCTCTCTTGCACAGCGCGAGAACCTTTTGGCCACTCATCCCAGAGGAATTCTGAGGAACGTTAAAGTGATAGTTCACCCAAAAATGAAAATTCTGTCAGTAATTACTCACTTTCGTTCATCTTCGGAACACAAATTAAAGGGGTGATGAACTGAGAAATCAAATTTTCCTTGAGCTTTTGACATCTAAGAGGTCATCATATTATAAGAATATCCTGTAAGTTTCAGAACTGAAAACGTCGTCCTTGTTAGTCCAATAAAAGCTTTTATTGACACCAGGCTCAGCAAACGACTCGTTTTTCAAAGTGGGGAACTATGACGACAAAGAGGATAAAACACCACCCCTGCAGAAGAAGATCAACGCCTACTTCAACACAGAAGGTTTAGCCCCGCGCACCGATTCGCGCATTACACGAAACTCATTATAATATGCAAAACTGTTATCCACTCACAGCAGTGGGCGATTACTTCCAAGTCTTCAATGCGAGATGCCCATAAAAACCGAGCGTTTTTGAGCTAGGCTCAAAACTAGGGTAAAAAAATACCCTATTGCTTATTCATTTTGATGTTTTTGAATGTAAAAACCAAACGAACGTCATAAGTTGACCTCAGACAACAATATAAAAAAAATTAAAAAGCCAGTTCATGACCCCTTTAAGATATTTTTGATTAAATCTGAGAGCTGGATCACTCCTCCAGGCTTCTATGTAATTGAAACTTGCCGGCCCAGAAAGTTAGTAAAAACATTGTTAAAATAGTCCAAGTGACTACAGTGGCTCAACCATAAGATTACCAAGCGACGAAAATACTTTTTGTGCGCACAAAACCCCCAAAATAACGACTTTATTGAACTATTCGTTTTCTTATATGGGCCTCAGATAGCCAGAAACCCAGACAACTTCTGGCAAATTTAGATTTGCCCTGAAAGTTAGTCTGGCAAAGAGCTCATTCAAGCTCATTTCCAATCCGCCGAAATCCCGGCACCAATCAGAAACGTTGGGGCGGCCTTTACACGATGACGACAGCGCTGGGATTTTGAAGCAGATTTTGTAGCCTACATTACAAAGATGGATGCCGCCGTCGAACATCACTCGTTCAAATCAGCTATCGCGTCTGTTTTAAGCCATTTGAACGTTTCCTTTTTGTTAAAAACCGAGCAAAGAACAACACTCGGCATACGTCAGCTCCTTCATCGCTCTGATTGGGTTTAGGTCTATCCGCGACGTCCGTTGGTGACGCCCCTCTGGAAATGATTTGTCTATGACGCTTTGCCAGACCATAACTCAGTTACAACTGAGAATGGTCTGGTTTTAACCAGGCTAGGCCTCAGAGTGGGTTCACGTAGTGTAACAGCGCAGCGCTACGTCAGCACTGGCTCACTATTGTCCAGCATCACACTCATGACCAGCGTCGACCAATAGTGAACCTATGTTGAAAACATGAGGGTGAGTAATTAATTACTGACAGAATTTTCATTTTTGGGTGAACTATCCCTTTAAACGCTATGTTGCCTGATAGGTACTTTTCCATTCAGGGGCCATATTTGCACTCTGGGATTGATTTCTAGGGGCATTTTTACGGTTTAAGGACATTTTTTTTATTTTTTTTATTGGGAAATGTATTGTGTCTTTTATGTCAAACTGATAATTCAACTAATTAAATTCAATCAAACAATCAATCAGAACACTAAAAGCTGTTACCAATAATATTTTATCAACATCAACAAAAGCCGTCTTTACACTGGAAAGGTGGCAAAGCTGCATCTGACATGGCATGTTCATTCACACAGACCACAGAATGCTCAACACTGCAAACAACTTAGTTAAAATAAATCTTTGATGCAATGTGAGCAGATCTGAATGTGATGCTGCAGTTGAAACTTTTCATTCAATTTCACTTTAATCTCAACAGTTATAATAGATTAGTTTCATTGTGCAAAGATATATTTTGAATAATCCTTACCCTGAATATGGGAGGCATTTTGGCTCCAAGCCCTGTTAATTATCAACCCTGGTGCACAGGACGAGAAATAAAATATCCAAAGTGGAAATGTGCAAAAATGTATTATTGTGGGTAGAAGACATAAATTACCACCAAAAAAACAACTACATTATGCACATTTTACAGCACACACACACACACACACACACACACACACACACACACACACACACACACACACACACACACACACACACACACACACACACACACACACACACACACACACACACACACACACACACACACACACACACACACACACACACACACACACACACACAATGAAGGTGTTGTTTTGGTTTTTCCCTCTGACCAATAGCCCACTTTCAACACATTCTCCACTTCTCTCTCAAATGGCTAGAAGGAGCCTCCATTTGTTTCAGATAGTCCCATTTAAGTAAAGCCATTTAGTTGGGTTTGTTCTCTTCTTTTTCTTGTAATAAACACAAAGTACAGACCCTATCATGATCAGGAGAAGCACTAGAAGCAGCAGAATAACGGGGATCAATACGAAGCATCTGGACACTGACTCTTCTTGCCTCTCCCTCTTATCTGTATAAAGAAATGAAAAGTTTAATTAAATAACAACTTCAGGAAAACATCCACTATAAACAAGTAGCATGCCTGTTTAGATAAAATAACCTGTATGTAATCAGTTATTGCCTAGTTAATCAGTTATTACAGGTGTAGTGACATTTCACAAATAAGCGTAAAAAGCCCACACCTAGTAATGAACAATCTTACAAAAAGAGCCACTAGGGCAGAAAAGGACTCAGTCACCAGGGCTACCATCAGATAAGACTGTTTTACTGCTGTAAAAAATGTGGTCACGTGAAAAGCAAAGGCCATAGGAAAGACGCATAAAGCCTGAAAAACAGACTTTTCTGCACTAATTTATAGACTATAAATTATGTTCTGTTCTATAATGAACATGCATATCCCCAGGACAGGGTAACTATTATTACTGTTTTGTATATAGTCTTGTGTGTTGTATTTTGTTCTATGCATGCCTTATGGTAGAATTATTAGATAATGTATGTACCCTGTTCCTACTCAGTTGAATAATCACTCGAAACGTACAATCATGTATACGATTTCATTATGTAAATAAGTACAGCAGGAGTACAGCAGGATCTCTCTCCTGATCTCTTGTCCCAGGGGTTTGTTATGTAGTATGAAAGTCAGAAAGTTTTTGGTGATTTCAGTGAGATTTATCCAACTAGACACACTTTAAAGTCCTGTTTGTGTGTCCTTCATGAGGTGTGTTTGTGTCTGGTAAGTGATGTCTGAGTTTTCCATCAGCCACTGCAGTTTAGGAGAAGGGTAACCCCCCTCTGATGTCACTAGAAGGTTGACTCCATCAGTTAACATGGAGAACTGCAGACGCGGTTCAGAGTAGAACGCTGATAAACAACAGAACACATACATTGAATCACAAGACTGTTACAAACACATTGTGAGACCTTGAAAATTGATTCACATGATTTTCTATGAACATCAGTCCATGTTGTTGTTACCTGCAATTTTGACTTTAAAGCTCTTCTTCTGGCTGCCAGTGTTTGTGCTGATGGAGCAGGTGTAAACACCGGCGTCCTGCAGAGTGACTCTGTCCAGTTTGAGTGATGCGTTTCCTGTTGCCATCTCCTGGATGAACAGGCTGGTGCGTTTTCCATAGTGAGGATTCTGACGGTCGAGCTGGTCCCGACTGTAGTAGAAGCTGTGAACAACATCCAGCTCACGCTGCCAGATAATAAAGGTGCTACTCAGATCCCACGAGTCTACAGGGAAGGTGCAGGGGAGGATCAGCGCCTCTCCGTAAAACCCAGTGACAGGACCTCTGGGCACAGTAATCTTAAACTCAGCTAGAGAGTGAAGGAGAGAAAATATATCAGCATTTGAGTTTCACAATCAATCATTACTTGCAGTATGATTTTGTTGGCAGATTTTGTCTTGTCAAAAGGATTTACAGAAAGCTGCATTTAGAATAGACGTCATTGCAAGAGGGAGGGGAAGTTATTTTTGATTAAAGATTATGAAGGCCCATGAATTAAATATAATGTGCACAGATAAATCATTTATAATAAATACGGCAATATTCCATAAAAAGGGGGTCAATTTTGAGTTCATGTTGACTTTAACAACTGCTCTGCGCATACAGTGCAAATGCGATAACGAAATTTATGCACACTGTATACACGCCTATGGGAAGTATGGAAGTATGCCTTTTGAAAAAACAAAGTAAAAGTAATCTCTAACCTGGAACCTGTTGAGCCACTTGACCACTTTTTCTGTTATTTTGAGTAGTCATGTTTGTTTAGCTCTATGTCATTGATGCTGTCTTATAAGATGATAACATAAGTGATAGTGAATATAAAAGCTTGGCTAGATAATGGACTTTTTGACAGGCTTCATAAAAATCACTTTATAGTTTCAATAATTTATCAGAAATACTCACTTAAACAGGAGGCTTCAAATAAAAGGAGAGAAAGGCAATAAAAGGACACTTTCAGGTTCATATCCCGATCCAAAGCCATCGGTAACAGGTAAAGACCGACTTCTACTGTCATCTGTGGTTTGTCCGTTCAAGCACATCAATAGGCCTATAGCAGAGAATACGATCACATGTACTTTGAGATGTCCGTCCAGATCGCCATTGTACTCTAATGTCGAAATGGAAACAACAACAAACCGCTGTGTGAAATTACAAACAATTGATTATCACAAGTTTCACGGCTTTGAAAAAAATTCAGAAAAACTAAAGTTTTTTTTATTTCAGAAGTTTGATAATCTTATTTTTGTTTTGGCTATGAGAGTGTGTTCTGCATTGGGGGATGGATGTCTACGGTCTTATGCCTTCAATTATGAATTCAGGTTTAAAGAATTTAAAGTTCTACTGAAAATCAATATAGCCTAAGTAGATATGTGATCATATTAGAATTGTTTTTCTTTAATTAAACTGCGTTTTTATTATCCTGTTACTGTGCTTTGAATTTCAAGTAACTGGAACTTTACTGAAACTGTTTCACCATTTTCAAACATTAAAAACTTAAAAATACTATGAATATAAAACCTTAGTTATTGATGCTGCCATAATAACCTTATTAGTCATAGATGCTGCCATAATAAAGGCATAACTTTTATTATTTAATTTTTTATTAATTACTTTTTTTGCGGGGAAATAAATTAGTAATAGGCCTACTAACATTAATTTAAAAAATAATAATAATGTGAACAAAAAATATCATTAATAATCACGGCAATAATCCATAAAAATAAACCATCAATTTTGAAAGATTATGAGGGATAATGAATTAATATATATATATATATATATATATATATATATATATATATATATATATATATATATATATATATATATATATATATATAATGATGTGCACAGGTAAATCCTTATTTATAATAAAAACGCCAATATTCCATAAAAAAAAGAATGGACTATTTTGATTTCATGGTGACTTTAACAACTTTCTGTGCGAATGTGTTAACGAAATGTATATCGCGCGCACTGTAGCCTATAAAAAAAACTCCTAACAGAGCATGTTGAGCCATTTGACCATTTTTTTCCTTGGGAAGTCATGTGTTTAGCTCTATAGCCTATCTTGGATGCTGTCTAATAAGATAATCGCATAGCTAAGCGATTATTTCACAATTGTAAAACAGCTCAATAATGACTGAATAATATGGATTTTTGCTTCATAAAGATCCCTTTCGTAATAGTTTCAATAATTTAGAAATACTCACTGAAACAGGAGGCTTCAAAAAGAAGGAAAGACAGGCAGACCACTTTTAGGTTCATTTCCCGATCCACGGCCGTGGGTAACAGGTAATCCTCTAAGTCCCTGAATCACACTAGATGAACTTCGACTGTCCCCTGTTTGTCAGATCAACAGCAGAGATCCGATCCCGATCACACCTGATGTACTCTGAGATGTCAGCCCACATTGCAACTGTAGACTGACTATTTATAGGCTACACCGGCGCCGCCCATAGAAAGTAAAAGAAAGACGCAGCATCCAATGACGCAAGTCAAGGTTGTGAATCAAAGGTTTCTGTGACTTGACAGAAAAATAAAGGTTGGTTTTATTTCGGAAGGCATCCGGACGTGTTGAGCAGAATCAGACAGCTTTTAATTATTATTATTTTATTTATTTTTTATCTATAAAATGTATTCATTTGGAAATGTATTTTTTGTGTTGGTAGGCTATCACTCTAAAAAAACGTTGAGTTATTTGTGTGTACCCCAGAGGTGGGAGTAAGTCACTAAATGCAAGTCTCAAGTCAAGTCCAAGTCTTAACATTGCAAGTCAAAGTCAAGTCAAGTCATTCTGTTGTAAGGGTCAAGTCAAGTCAAGTCAAGTCAAGTCAAGTCAAGTCATAGGCCTACTCTTTGTCAAGTCAAGTCAAGTCAAGTCGCAACTTAGTCATCAAGTCATAGTAGCCTACCAAGTCGCACACAGGCTAGTTTTACAGATTTTTTAACTCTGGGACTTTTATTACTTTAGACACAGAGGGCTGATGGGTTACAAAAATAAATAAATTAACTTGTGTGTAATAAATAAATTAGCATTAAGAAGCACTTTAAATGCTCTAAAATAAAAATAAATTAAATGAACACAAGTAAACAAGAATTAATACAACTTTTCCCATCTTGTAAAAAAAATAATAAAGATATTGCATTATAAATTAGTACTGTATGCCAACGTTTGTATGTTCTTACTCTAAACATGCAGGTGATTTGATCCCATAACACAAAATATTATATGGAAATTTTAAGAAAACAAATCTAATAATTTAAATGATTTAAACCCGACTATTTTTTAATATAACATGAATAAACAATTAACAGTTGTATTATTAACTAAGATATACAGTAACAAATGTGTTGCTCATAGTTAGTTCATGCTAGTTCATACATGAGTAATGAACAAATGAACATTATTGTAAAGCGTTACTATGAAATCAAAGATATAAGTTCCTTACAATTTAGAGTTGGACATTGACTAAAGATTTCATTTAACTAACTTAGATGTATTTCCCCTTGCACTTTTATTCCTTGGATAAAAACGAAAAACATTGTCACTCAGAATGCGTCTGAAATTATACTTTTATTATAGTTAAGAATAACTCGCTTGCTGCCGCAACTTTTAGAGTAGCATGATCGTAGGATAAATGTAATTTTCCGTATTAGCTTTAACGTTACCTGCTGCTCGTTTGAAAACTCGCGCGAACTGCTGTGTAGTGCGTAGCTACCAGAACCGTACGTAGGCCTACGAGAAGCTGCAAAGGAAACTCCGCCTACCACTTCTCCGCCAATTTGTTTTTATATAATATTTATTGTATTATTATTGTTAGTGGCAAGGGTGTGTACGTGTATTGTTATTTATTATAATATTTATAATAATAATTATTATTATTTACAATGATCAGAAAAGGGCACAATACATTTTGAGACAAAATTGGGGCAGGGGCTTGTAAATCGTTTCTATTTTGTTTTAGTTGTTCTTATTGCTTTTCTGCAACAGATGAATAAAAATGTATTAGTTTTTATGTTTTATTCATAGATATTTCTAGTTTGCGGGAGTCCCGCGCATCGTTTTATTCTGCCTCAACCCGCACATACAGAGTGAGTGCATTACCGCCCGCGATCCCTCTTATGACGAATAAAAAATACACAAGAATTGCTTCTTCTTTTTTTCACAAGTCATTTAAAGTAAATAGGCATATGAAGTCATATGACTCGAGTCTCCCACCTCTGGTGTAGGCTACCCAATAGCTGGGTTAAAAATATTGGGTCGTTCTGTTGGGTTATTCGGAACATTTATTGGGTTGTTTCTATAACAACTCAGCCCGTTATGTCACACGTGACCGGTCATAACACTGTCAGTTTGACAAGTCAGAAAAAAACTGTGGTGAATGTGATGTCATCAATATGATTCACTCGCATCACTATGGCAAGCCGTTTAGCATAGGCTACTCCTTCCCGTACTAGTCATAAATCAGTTTTGACATAATTCCAGTTCCAGATATCTCTTCTGGAATTTTGACTCGTCGTAATTGCAATTAAGATAGCCTATCTATGTGATTGTGACTAGTCATTATATGCATTGAAGATATCTACAATTTGACTAGTCATAATATACATTAGGCCTGCATATATCTACGATGCTTTTATGACAAGACATATTCTTCCATTGACTTCAATTGGAAAATATTTTTAGATAGGCCTATCTACAAATGAGTTTTGACTAGAAATTGTAAATAAACATATCTGTAAAAAATAAATTTCCACTGGGATTTCAAATTAGAGATATCTCAAATTATAACTTGCACTAGTGGCAATTAAATTAGAGATAGCCTATCTCAAATTATAATTTGAAATATCTGGGTTTTGTCTAGTCATAATCAAATTGGACATATATTTAATTAATCGTTTTTTAAGATATCCAAAAACACAGATATCTTTAAGTAATTTATTACTAGTCAAATTACATGAGAAGTGGCATGAGAAGAAGCAAACATTTTTGACCCCCCAAAAAAAAAGATTTTTAGGAAGGAAAGTAAAAGTGCTGACCTCAAACCCACATGCTAAAACAGTTATGGCGATAGTTGTAACAGTTCATCAAAAATGTTACAAAAAAATGTAAGATTGTGTGGATCTTATTTAGCAAATAACCTCTTGTTCCATCTATCCCCAGCTATTGCAACTCAGCACAGTGGGGTAGGACAGGTTGGAACAACGGAACTCTTTGTGTTTGACATTAACTCACATAATCTGGTATTGTACGTCCAAGTGCGTTATATTTGTAGCAAACAATTGTGACCATGTATCAAATTTTGAGATCTAGCACAAACAACCACTGATGCTCAAACAAAAGGTAGCCTGCATTTTCATTACCGGTCTCTCCTATTTAAAATGTGTGCGCTGAAACCTTGACAATAGTCATGTGTTACGAAGTCAAATAGACTAGCCTACAAAATGGGCATAACAACCCTACAAAAACAACAACACTTTGATTTTGTGTTATTCTTATACTGTTTGTGTTTAATAAAAACATTGAAATCGCGTAAGGACGTCACGGAAATGGACGTCACGTCGATACGTCACACTTCTCATGGATACTAATCGGTGGCAAGTGCCTTGTTGCCATGTTGCAATGATTAAATTAATAACAATGTATATATAGGCCTACTGATTGTTATAGAAAAATGGTAAAGACTCACCATATATTGTGAGCTGCTTATTTACGTTAAACCAGTGTGAACTAATGAAGGCAGCTCACCTTTGTTTATTATTAGGTTAATTAAAAAAACATTTCAGAATTGCTGAGATGGCTGACAAAGTGTGCAGCCCATATTTTAACCCTTTATGGGACTATTTATGAAATCACAGTTAGAAAAAAAATAATCACTTTATATTTAAGACTCAAATCATTTTCCAAAACTTTATCTGACCTATCTGAAAATGAGTGAAAAGGTCTTAGTTTAAAAAAGAAATATTAAAAGAAAGCTTTATTAAACATTCCATTTCATATTTTGCTTCATTTGGAACTCACATGTGAAAATATTGAAAAATTGACAAATACAAATGCAACTTTACTGCCTGGAAAATAGTGCAACCATATCTTAGTGTTTCAAAAAGCAGTAGTTAAATAGTTAAAAACTATTTAGCATTGTTTTTTTCTTGGAATTCCAAATCAATTATTGTAGCACAAGTGAAAATCAACCAGACTGTTCTTTTTCAGTGTATCCCACACTTTCCAAACGTAACTTGATTTTGACGTGTTTATTAATAATTTCACTCACTGCCTCCTTGATCTTCAACTTCTTTATTTCTTATGACCTTATTTTCTGATGTTCACTGCCATCAGAAAACTTACTAACACAACTTACTAAACACAGGCAAAAAGGCTATTATGCATGCCAGTACTAAACAATAGTGGCAGCGTCACTAGTGTATCCCCTAAACGGACTTTGTCATTTATGCATAATGCACAGATTTTTTTATAATTTTTGGTCTTTGAGTTATTGATTTTTTACAAAATGTGCATTAATTACCGAAAACTTTAGAAAACACATTTGGATGGGTTTTTTTTTAATGTAGGCCTATATGTATTTAGTCTAAAAGGAACTCACAACTAAATATATTGCTCAAATATTAAAGGATCGAAATAAGTAAACAATATGTAGGATAAATTGTATGAAATAGCAAATATAATTCTTTAAAATATTACAACCCCATTTCCAGAAAAGTTGAGACATTTTTTATCAAATGCAATAAAATCCACAATCTGTGATTTATTAATTCTCTTGAACATTTTTTATGTCAAAAGTAAAAAGAAGAATGTTCCAATGTTTTCACTGACCAACATAATTGTATTTTGTAAATATAATTTTTTATTTTATTTTGATGGCTGCAACACACTATAAAAAGGTTGGGACAGAGGCAAAATAAATGAAAAGATTATTGTCATGGTTGTCAAAAAACAGGACGGAAGCAATCGCAGGTCAAACTCAGTTCTTTATTGAACGGTGAAAAGCACGACAGGAACACGGGTGTGGACTGATGACGCAGGGACCTCGATGGTCGAAGACGAACCCGTGAAGTGCAGTGGAAACCCAAACGACAATCCAACGAAGAGACGACGACGAATCCAACAGGAACACCACACGGAGAGACAAACATCCAACGATCTGACAAAGGAGATGAGAGAACTGTGAGAATATATGGTGAGATGAGATCGGCTGCAGCTGGTGATGTGATGACGATCAGCTGGAGCGGATCAAGGAATGACACTCATTCACGCCCACTACACACGTGCTTTCATACAACAACATAAACACGAGACGAGAAGGAAGCAATGAACTTGTATACCGTGACAGTACCCCCTCTCCTAGGAACGCCTCCTGGCGTTCCCAGACTCCCTTACCTGTCGATTGAAATCATCGATCAGAGAGTGATCCAGGATGTCTCTAGCCGGAACCCAACTTCTCTCCTCCGGACCGTAACCTTCCCAGTCCACCAAGTACTGAAATCCACGTCCCCTCCGTCTAGAATCCAGAATGCGATTTACCGAATAGGTGGTCTCCCCATCTACGAGACGCGGCGGGGGGGGGGAACCGGGACTGGCGGATTAATGCGAGCATGAAACACGGGCTTGATCTTTGAAACATGGAAAACGGGGTGAACCCTCCTGTACGCTGGAGGTAAACTAAGGCGGACTGTCACCGGACTAATGATCTTGGTGACAGTGAACGGGCCAATGAATTTGGGGGCAAGCTTATTAGAGACGGATCGGAGAGGAATGTTCTTAGTTGAAAGCCACACTTTTTGACCAACGACGTATACGGGAGGCTTTGACCGGTGGCGATCGGCCTTAGCCTTGGTGCGCGCCCCCACTTGGAGTAGAGCCTCACGGGCTCTAGTCCAAGTGCGGTGACACCTCTGGATTAAGGCGTGAGCGGAGGGGACCGCGACCTCGGATTCCAGACTAGGAAAAATAGGTGGCTGGTAACCTAAACTACACTCAAACGGAGATAGGCCCGTAGCCGACACTGGTAACGTATTGTGGGCGTACTCCACCATGGAAATCTGTTGACTCCAAGAGGAAGGATTCTTAGAAACCAAACATCGCAACACCCTTTCCAGATCTTGGTTGGCTCTCTCGGTCTGACCATTGCTCTGGGGATGGAACCCTGAGGACAGACTAACCGTCGCCCCCAGTAACTTACAAAATTCTTGCCAAAATTTGGACACAAACTGGGGTCCTCTGTCAGAGACCACGTCCATCGGGAGGCCATGTAAGCGAAAGACGTGGTCAATGACTGTCAACGCTGTCTCCTTAGCTGAGGGTAATTTGGGTAAGGGAATGAAATGAGCCGCCTTCGAGAACCGGTCCACCACAGTCAAAACGACTGTGTTGCCCTGGGAGGGCGGGAGGGCGGTGACAAAATCTAGAGCGATATGGGACCAGGGTCTCGAAGGGACAGGCAGCGGTTGAAGGAGCCCATCAGGCGGACGATTGGAAGTCTTACCAGTGGCACAGACCGAGCAAGCCAAAACAAAACTGTGGATGTCACGAGCCATAAGTGGCCACCAAAATCGTTGCTTGACTAAAAACTTAGTACGATTAACTCCTGGATGACAAGCCACGTTGGAGCAATGACCCCACTGTATAACGTCGGACCGTAATCCCTCCGGCACAAATAAGCGATTCGGTGGGCAACCGGGCGGAGGCATTACCCCTTCTAAGGCCGTCTTGACCTTCGATTCGATCTCCCATACGAGTGTGGAAACAAATAGGGTTTCCGGTAAAATGCACTCGGGAGTAGACGGGCGTTCGGAACGATCAAAAATGCGAGATAAAGAGTCGGGTTTGATGTTCTTAGAACCCGGGCGGTACGAGAGAGAAAAATCAAAACGACCGAAAAAAAGTGCCCACCGAGCCTGCCTGGAGTTCAATCTTTTGGCGGTTCTGATGTACTCTAGATTCTTGTGATCGGTCCAGACGATAAAAGGAACCCCCGCACCTTCTAACCAATGACGCCATTCCTCCAACGCTAACTTGACTGCCAACAACTCCCTGTTACCAATGTCGTAATTGCGTTCGGCTGGGGATAAACGATGAGAAAAAAACGCGCAAGGATGCATCTTATCGTCTGCGGGCGAACGCTGGGACAGGACTGCTCCTACCCCCACCTCTGACGCGTCGACCTCCACCACGAACTGACGTGAAGAATCAGGGGCAACGAGGATGGGAGCTGAAACAAAGCGGCTCTTGAGTTTGGCAAACACAGCCTCGGCTGTATCTGACCACCTGAACGGAGTTCTGGGGGAGGTCAAGGCAGTCAGAGGTGCGGCTAGTTGGCTGAAGTTGCGAATGAAACGCCGATAGAAGTTGGCGAACCCCAGAAACCTCTGCAGGGCCTTACGGGAATCTGGACTTGGCCACTCTACCACAGCCTTAACCTTCTCAGGGTCCACACGCATTCCCTCAGACGAAATGATGTATCCTAGAAAAGGAACAGACTGTGCATGAAAATCGCATTTCTCCGCCTTGACAAAAAGCCCATTCTCTAGCAACCTCTGAAGCACTCGTCGAACGTGTTGCACATGTTCCTGGAGAGACGAGGAAAATATCAATATGTCATCCAGGTAAACATATATGAACTGATCTATCATGTCTCGCAACACGTCATTGACCAGTGCCTGGAAAACTGCTGGGGAGTTGGACAGCCCGAAAGGCATGACCAAGTATTCAAAGTGCCCCCTGGGGGTGTTAAAGGCAGTCTTCCATTCATCCCCCTCCCTAATGCGAACCAGATGATAAGCGTTACGCAAGTCCAATTTCGTGAAAACGGACGCTCCCTGCAACCTCTCGAAGGCTGAAGACATCAACGGCAAAGGATAAGTATTCTTTACCGTGATGTTATTCAGCCCCCGGTAGTCAATACAAGGTCGCAGAGACCCGTCCTTCTTTCCCACAAAAAAGAACCCCGCCCCCGCCGGAGAAGAGGAAGGACGGATGAAACTGGTTGCCAGAGAATCAGAAATATATTTCTCCATAGCCTCCCTCTCCGGATTGGAAAGCGAATATAACTTGCCCTTAGGCGGAGACTTACCTGGCAGTAAATCTATGGCACAGTCATAGGGACGATGCGGAGGAAGAGAAGCAGCCCGAGACTTACTGAACACTTCCTTCAGATCGTGGTACTCCTCGGGCACGTTAGACAAGTCCCCTGCCTCCTCCTGTAACACAAAAACAGGCACAGACGGACAAGCAGACATCAGACAAGACTTATGACATTCCTTGCTCCACTCCAGAATAGCTCTTTGCTGCCAGTCCACACGAGGGTTGTGATGAATGAGCCAGGGGTGTCCAAGAACTACAGGTGCCAGGGGGGAATCCAGTATATATAAAAAAAAATAGTTTCTGAGTGATTGCCTGAGGTGATGAGTGTGATGTTTTCGGTGATGAGCGAGATGATGGGAAGTTCTTGACCATTTAATGCGTGTACTGCAATCCTCTGTGTGAGTGGTTTAAGGGGAATCTGAAGTCTATGTGCAAAAGTACTGTCCATAAAATTACCCTCAGCCCCGGAGTCCAGAAGTGCTTGACAGTCGTGCTGGTAAATTGACCATCTCAGTCTTACCGGAAGGAGGGTAGATGTGGATGAGGTCTTCTCGGCGGAGATCCCACCCGATAGTAGCCTCATACTTACTATCGGGCTTGGCCTTTTACCGGGCAGTTGTAGGCAAAGTGTCCCGAACCTCCACAGTATAGGCAGAGGCCCTGGGACCTCCGCCTTTCCCTCTCCTCCCGGGAAAGCCGAGCTCGACCCACCTGCATGGGTTCGTGATCGAAGACTGGGCTGACCACGTCCCTGCCACTGGACCGTTGACCCTCTGCTCCAGCTGGAGACCGAATGGACGGTGTTCTTCCCCCGACTCTGGTGATGCGAGCGTCCACCCTCAGAGCAAGCTTGATGAGTCCATTCAGCGTCGTGGGGAGGTCCAGGGCGTAGATCTCCCTCTGGGCGCGGTCAGCCAACCCATGCAGGAACATGTCCCACTGCGCCGCCTCGTTCCACTGGCTTTCGGCCGCCAGGGTGCGGAACTCGATCGAATAGTCCGAGACCGACCTGTCACCCTGACGGAGGTCGGCCAACACCCTGGCAGCCTCTCTCCCCGCGACGGCCCGATCGAACACCCGTCTCATCTCTGAGTTGAGTGCCTGGAACGAGGCACAGCAAGGGTCTTGATTTTCCCACACCGCTGTCCCCCATAACGCCGCCTTTCCGGTCAACAGAGTAATGACAAATGCCACCTTGGCTGGCTCATTATTGAAAGTTCTCGGTTGCAGTGCGAAATGCATGGCACAACGTGTCAGGAATGCTCTGCAGTAAGCAGACTCACCAGCGTATGATTCCGGAACAGGTAGGCGTGGCTCTGATGTCGTAGCGATCTCTGGTGGTGTGGGGGGAACAGCTGGTGTGGGTAGCGCAGCGGGAGCACGAAGTAGTTGGATCTGCTGGGTGAGTTCGGACACCTGCGTCACCAAAGCTTGTACCGCACGACCCGTGTCCCCTAGATTCCTCTCCTGAGAATCCATTCTTCTAGCGCTGTGCTGAAGGAATTCCTCCAACGAGGTCGGCGAACCTGCTGCTTCCATAGCACGGTCAGATCGTTCTGTCATGGTTGTCAAAAAACAGGACGGAAGCAATCGCAGGTCAAACTCAGTTCTTTATTGAACGGTGAAAAGCACGACAGGAACACGGGTGTGGACTGATGACGCAGGGACCTCGATGGTCGAAGACGAACCCGTGAAGTGCAGTGGAAACCCAAACGACAATCCAACGAAGAGACGACGACGAATCCAACAGGAACACCACACGGAGAGACAAACATCCAACGATCTGACAAAGGAGATGAGAGAACTGTGAGAATATATGGTGAGATGAGATCGGCTGCAGCTGGTGATGTGATGACGATCAGCTGGAGCGGATCAAGGAATGACACTCATTCACGCCCACTACACACGTGCTTTCATACAACAACATAAACACGAGACGAGAAGGAAGCAATGAACTTGTATACCGTGACAATTATAGAATATCCAAGTTAAACTCTTTTGAAACAGGCCACAATTAGCAGGTGAATTGGTAAAATGTGAGTAATGTGATTGGGTGTAAAAGGAGCTTCTCTGTCTTTGCAAGCAAAGATGGGTTATGGCTCACCAATTTGTGCCAAATGTCATGAGAGAATTGTCAACCAGTTCAAAAATCTAATTTTTCAATAGAAGACTGCAAAGAATTTATGTCTTTCACCAACTATCATACATAATATTGTGAAAAGATTCAGGGAATCCAGAGAAATCTCAGTAAAGAAGGGCAAGGCAGGAAACCTCTGTTGAATGTGTGTGACCTTTGAGCCCCAGTAGCACCTCATTGCAGTACATGAGATCCAGGGGGCGGAGTTGGATCCAGATCCAAGGGGTGGAGATTAGGGATTAGGGGTGGGGTTAGGGATCAGGGGGCGGCCGCGGAGATGGGTAGGTTTAGGTAGCCATATGTAAGGTGGAAGGAGTTGGATCTGGATCCAACTACTCCCCCTGGATTTCGTGTTCTGCAGTGAGGACCATCTCGCTTTTTGGCAGAGCGAGCGAGTCGAGATGGTCCTCACTGCAGAACACGAAATCCAGGGGGAGGAGTTGGATCCAGATCCAACTCCTTCCACCTTACATATAGGCTACCTAAACCTACCCATCTCCGCCCCCTGATCCCTAAACCCACCCCTAATCCTACCCATCTCAACCCCTTGGATCTTGATCCGACTCCTCCCCGTGGATCTCATGTACTGCATTGAGGTGCTACTGTCCTCGTCGGCTCTGGCCGCACCCTTTCACCATGGCACGTGAGCGAAAGAGAAGAGAAGTCGTTTCGAGGGGGAAGGGAAGGGTAATGTATTTGATTAAAGACTATAAAGGGTACATGAATTTAAAAAAAATAATGAAGTGCACAGATAAATCGTTTATAATAAACACTACAATATATAAAAAGAAGATTTGTCAAATTTGATTTTCATCATGCCGATTTTAAAGAGTTACGGTAACATGAATACAGCTCATTGGTGTGTGTCGGTGGACAAAACACTGCTTGCATATCTTTGTATAAATAAGATCTAAGACGACTAAGCACAGTTTTTGCTTTAAAATTGTAACGTTTTTGAACAGATGCTGTTAAGTAAATAATACCATAGGTTAAATTTATGCAAAATCATTTCTGGGTCATTCTATGGAAATGTCCATTTTCTGTCACTAGCCTTTACAGAAATATCACACTTGAAAAACACTTGGTTACAATTTCTTACATTTTAAAATAAACCAATATGTTATTTGAACAATTATGCCTTCTTGAACCATCAATGTGACAATATTTGATTTATTTAAATTAATTATATAGAATTTCAAGCACCACAGAAGTGCTCGACACCAGTCATGTACAGAGGGAAAATGCTTTAATTTAATGTCAATGACAAGTTTATCCCCCATTTAAAATACAATAATATATACATAACTATCAAATATATTATGTAAATTATATTTATAAAAATAATCTAGAATACTTATGGATTAAACTACTTGAATTTTTCATGAAAATTGTCACTGGTTTTACTTTTCTTATGGGTAACCCCAGTGACACCTGTGACCCATTTATAGATAAACTTTATTCAAAGCTATTCATTTAGATTGTATGCCAAATATAACAGTTAGTCTCATCTACTTAATTATGGTTGAAGAATATTGATCTTTGACCTTATGTGTGTCATTGGTGTTACTGTCTTTTCAGTCACTTAAATAAAATGTCACATGTGACATGATAATAATTTTACATCCATTTAATTCTGATGCACTCAAATTTAAGATTTAAAGGATTGCATCATTACTTGATTTTAACTGTTTTTTCAAATATTTTCATTGTTATAGCAAATACATGGTAGCGCAGATGAACTAACATAATTCAAGCATACTTTTAACAAACCTGATTAAAATAAATAAAACATAATCTCCTTAATAATTTCTGTAGACTACATGTGCTGAATTTTTTTTGTGAAATATTTCATAAAAACCTTTAATATTGCCAAAGAAGTAAGGTAACACAAGTGTCAAAGTGGTAGGCCTACACGCAGTCTTTAAATAAATGCACAAAAATATAAAAAACCATTAAGCTGTCATTTATGTGTTTTCATTAAGTCAAAGGGTGTTCTAAAAATGTGTCCTAAGTTTAAATGTAAGGGGTGCCTATTTCTTTCATGCTTTCTCCAAGGAAAACAGGATGGGGGACAGCTCCCTATGAAAGGACGATTTAGATTATCATAACAATCAATGGATAAGAGTATAGGCTATATAATTTGTAACTTTGTGGTCATTTTGTTTTTACTTTCTCTTGAAGACACAGGTATAAACATCTAATTATATTGATCTTACAGTCTGGTCCGTGAAGTGTCAAAATGGTCACATTTTGGGGTCTCCCTGCCAGACAGGAAGGATTTCAGATAAGAGATTTTAGGAGACAGTTGTAAAACACCAGATGACCAGGCTATCTTTTAATTGCTCGATGTTTCCTGAAACAAACTGCAAATGCTAATACATAGCAGCTACACAGAGAGGAAGGGGAGGGCCGGTGCCCCTGCCATGATGGAAACAATCTTCATTTTCAATTTAGCAAACGGAGAGCAAACATCTCTTCTACTCAGAAATTCAAGGATCTGTGACCTCCTAATTTCACAGATGGTAAGTTCACTTCAACATATGTTTAAAACTAATTTTAAAATACTTTATAATTTAACATCTTATTTCAAATAATATGACCTATTATTCACTATGTTATGTTTTATTTATCTATGTAAGTCAGTATATTGTGGTGTCCACATGATGACCCTATATCACGGATGTATTAGATTAAAATGCTTATACTTGATAATTTAACATCTTATTTCAAATAATATGAACTATTATTCACTCATTTATATGTTTTATTTATCTGTGTAAGACAGTATATTATGGTGCCCAGTGTCCACAAGATGACCCTCGCGGCATTTCATATCCATGACATATCTCCTCTGTTCATAATTTCATCGTTCTGTCTGTGAACATTATGCTGCTATAATAAAAATAAAAAACTGAAAAAAAACAGTCACACTATGCAGACAGCAGTCATAAACACACATCCATAAACACACTGGAAAGGTCACAAACCACCTGGTAGTCATAAAACCCCATAAATGGTCATATCCTGTCATAAAATATGTCATAAAACCATAAATCATTCTGACACATAGTGCCCCGTATACACTACTGTTGTCATTACAGGTATGGTTTAAAGACACTTCAAGAAAATATTTATTTATTTAGTTTGTTGAATATTAAAATAGGTCAACATAAACCTATTTTAGTAAATAGCTACTTTGATGTTTAACATTACAATTCCAGGAGCCTTTACAGTGGACCTTACATTTAAGATCAAGACTTTCAATATCATGAACCGCTAGAATCTGAGTTTTCATAGTCAGCTCTGGATGTGTTAATTGAGCTAATAAAATATAAACACATGTTCAGTTTTCATAGAAGCCAAGCAGATTTGTGTGTAAGGTCTTGAATGAAATAAAGAACATCAGATTTGTTTGCATTTACAGAGATGTCGACTGATCAAACATATCCTCCTGAGAATCAGACATATCTGACCTCCATAGAGTAGGAATAAATATTTTTATATTTATCTGAGACCACAATTGTTACATTTGTAAAATCGATTTGTCTGAAATAAATGGTCAGTATTTATAGGCTACTATAGGCTTTATAAGTCTATTTGATTTTTAAATTTAGGCATATAAAAAACCAGATAGGGTTGCAGTTTTCGCTGTTTGGTAAAGCAGATTTCTATACAAGACATTGTCTGTTCCTGAAACTTCCGGTTTAATGGGAGATGGAGAAAAATTATGTGGAATATCTCGTGCTTTTCCTAATTAGCCGTCAAAGCATGCCCGGTTTGTTAATAATAGGCTCTGCTACTTTATTTTCTTTAATAAGTAATAAATAAATAAGGCCGCACATAACTTTGTAAATCAGCCATTGCAATAATCAAATGTGGACTAGTTAGAGGACATAATCGAAGCATAAGAAGCAGTGATAAACAATTAAATAAAATCTCTGTGGAGTGCTGGAGAGAAACTGACAATATCAACGCTACAGATCTTGTCCAAACTTACGATCACACCAGATAAACTTGGAAATGTCAATTTGTGAATGTAAAACACTTTTTTTTATTTCTTCTGTCCTTCTGTTCAGTGTTATTCTGAATTATTATGTTCATAAATCAACATCGTATCCCCCTTTTAACCGCTCTATAAATATTAAAGAGTAGCAGGAAAATTATATCTAAACCTTGACTTGTCTTCTACACTTGAATCTTGTGTGACATCTTTACTGTTAGCTGAATATATTTAGCCTGTGACACCACATTTGTGATATTGACCTGGGTTTTAAAGACTACTACAATTCTGATACAATAGTTCTCAAAATGCATGTGATTGTAAAACATTCATAATGCATTATTTTATTTGAATGATTTGTAATGTAATATTGCAGTGCCTGATATATTAAATAAAAAGTATAATCTGTTAAAAACATGGCCAGATTTGAAGTCACCATGTCTACTTTAGTAACTTTACAGTCTTTAATCTTGTCATATGATGAAACATTGTTAAACATGAATAAACATTATCATCTTTGATAATCTGTTTTGTAACAATGTGTAATGAGACATTTATTTTCTCCTTTATAGAGAACATAATAAGGAGATAAAGCTTGCTGAAATCAAATGAACAGCAAATCAAAAAGTTAGCAAAGTGCATGAAAAAAAATCATATATTAAAAACATTAATTTCCTTTTATTTGCACGGTCTGTGTAGACTGTAATATACATCAACTTAGAGTAAACTAATGAATTTCTCTTTGAAAATAAAAACAAATTAACCAATAGATATCACTAAACAGAGATTTCCACCTTAGACCTCTTGTTTATGTGGTGTCATGACTTTGACCACCAGCCTGGCCCTACTTGCACAATCACAATGATGAGAAAACAGCTTTTACTCAATTCATTTGCTTCCATCATTCTGTTTCTCGTACACTTGATAAGATTCCTTGTCTACATTCCTATTTATGGATACTTGGGGCGGGGAGTGCTAATTTTATTATTACAATCACATATATTGATTTGGTGTTTTTAAAGTAAAATATAGACTTATAAAAAGTACACAGCAAACATCAGATGGAAAAAAAAAAGAGTAATCACACATCCCCACCCCAAAATAAGTCGTCCATGCTCCCTACTTACCGTTCGTCTTTTTGCTTAGCTTCTTTTCATTCTTTATCTTACATTCTTTACCTTCATTTCTTTTGTAATGCAATTATATTCAGTTTACACCAATACCTCTAAAATTCCACTATAGAGTTTGGGTGGTAAACTCGGTTTTACAAACTTACAAACATCATTCTCATGGTGCTCTCCTGCTGTTTTCTATAGTGCTAGAAGTTAGCATGGCTTCTGTCTAGAACTCAGGACACATAAATAAAAATAAGAATATTTATCATTTCCAAATACCAGTGACATGCATTCCCATGAATGAGAATCAGTTACACTAAACCAGTGTACAAAAAGTGCAATATGCCTATCTGTACATAAAGACTTTTTAAGTATTTTATATTTCAAAATTGCTTAAGCAGTTTGAGCCTAAGATCTAAAGCCTTGTTTATCTGTGAAAAAGCAAAAACTCTAGAGTAAAATCATTTGTGTTTGTGTTTGTTAATTTGTTTTTCTCTCATAGTTCTCTGTCTGTACTTCCTGTCCGGCAGTTTGTACAGTTTCTGTTTGCACATGCTCAGTCTTGGCAACAGACTCTGCAGAGTTCTGAACAACGCTCTCAACCCTGTTGGGTTTCTTAGAAATAGGTGGAGGAACTTTGTTAGCAGTTTTGTGTGAGTCATTAGACTTGGCTGAATCAGAAACAGATGCCAACTCTGCCACCAGAGTCTTCCTCAGGTCAGCCTGAACCTCTAAGGATGACGGTGTCTCTATTACGACCTTCTTTGGGCTCTTGGAGAAGATGAAGCTGGCCGTAGTTGCAGGGGAGTTGGGTACAGTGGTGCCACCAGCCATGACTGGGAGAGGGGAGCGCTGACCAAAGAGCTTGGCTTGCTTGTCTTTTGGAGACATAGTGGCAGCCTTCAAACGTATAGCATCCTGGAGACGCATGGAAGGGTTGGTGGGCAAAGAGACTGCGGGAGGCATGGAAGAGACAGTGGGCATTGGTGTTTGGGGTTTGGGCTGCTCACCCTCCAGCTTTGAGGGTATTTCAACGGTGCTTGATTGCCTCTCTGGATTTTGCGGAGGCTTATTGAGTTCTTGTGCCTGAAGTTGAGTCTTTGGCTCACTTATTGATTGGTCCTTTCGTTCCATTGTGTTTGGCAGGGTAGCAGGGACAGGTGCTGTAACTTGGATTTGTTCCTTGAGTGTTTGGGGTTTGAGTTCTGGTTCAGAACAGGGTTGTTTAGTTGCTGGTTCAGTAGGAGCTGAAGTGTTCCTTGGTTCGGTGGTTGGACTTGTAGCTGATGAGCATGCAGGCTCAAGTCTTGTGTTTTGGGGGTTTTGAACAATATTATTTGATTTAGTCTTTAGTTCAGTTGACTCTTTCTGAGTATTTGGTACAGTGGTTGTGTTTGTGTGCACGTTGACAGATGGAGATTCGGTTTTTGGCTCTGTGCCGGACAGAGCTTCCACATCAGGGGGCAGTGATGTCATAATCAAAGACCGTCTAATTGGTTTTGGTGGCACCTCTTGATTGACACCCGATTTTGGTTTGGGTTGTGATGGTTTATCGAGATCTACAGCCTGACTCTGATTGGACTTTACCGACCTTAGACGAACCAACTGTAAGAGAGACTGGGTGACCACTGGACTGGAGGTCTCCTCTTTGGTCAGTGAGGGACTGCTTGTCTGTTTCGCTGTTTCTGTTGTCTCTAGTCTGTCCTCCATTTTTACATCAGTAGGTAGTGGAGGAGGAAGAGGAACAGTGACTTGTTGAAATCTTACATCAGTGGGTAGTGGAGGAGGAGGTGGAGTAACGTTGATTTGTTGAGAAGTTGCAGATAATGCTACTAACACATTGGGTATTGAAGATTGGGATTCTTGCAGAGGGGGTTGGATTTTCTGTAGTTCAGAAGGTGGTGTTGGTGGAGGTGGAACTTGTTGTGGTGGTGGCGGTGGAACTTCTTGTGGTGGTGGCGGTGGAACTTGTGGTGGTGGCGGTGGAACTTCTTGTGGTGGTGCAGGTGGAACTTCTTGTGGTGGTGGCGGTGGAACATCTGGTGGTAATTGAGGCATTATAAGTATAGACCGTGGCGAAAATGGTGGGGGTGGCAGAGGGAAGTCGGTATCATTTGGCACAGCGACAGGAGTTTCAGAAGCTGTGCCTACTGGAGGCGCCGGAGCAGGAAACAGAGGAGGTGGAGGGATCCAAGAAGTCAAGTCCTTTATAGCTTTGGCAACTAGCGTAGGAGCTGAAGGAACAAAGTCTGGAGGGGGCGGAGGAGGTTTGGCTTGGCTGATGTTTGGCATTGGTGGGTAATGTTCTGGGGGAGGTGACGGAGACGGGGTGACACTGGCGACTGGTGCTAAGGATTTAACTTTGGCTTTTAGCTCCACTGCCTGCAACACTGATGCTGCGTCACCATTTGATGAGGTCATGTCTGGTTCATCCACAATTTTAAGACCTCTCTTTTTAGCCCATCGTGCATAGTTAACTGGGCCAGGCCCACACAGCAGTTTGAAAGTATGTTGGTTGTGAGCCCAGGTTTCTGGAGGAGGAGCTGGGGGAGCCAATACTTTGGGATGGTTAGGAATGTCAAACAGAGCCATTACAGCTGGGGAACATTTGTTACCATTAATTAAGCTTGCAGACAGAAAGATGTTATTCAGTTCAGCAAGCTTACGGGTGCCATTAGTGTATGAATGGGGTGCGCCAATGGAAGACATTTGAAGATTATTTCTGTATGTCTTTAGCTCAACTGGAGTGGTTTTCTTGTCCATGCTGACTGGCTGGATCTCCTTTGATGAGACAGTTGTGAGTCCATTGGAGGTAGATAAGCCTCTCTTAGGGCTTAACTCATGAGTGGTCACGTTCATTTCAGATACAGTGGGGTATGGTGATCCATCTGGAGTGCTGACATCAGCCAAATAGTAAGGATTTTCAGATCTCCTCTTGGTCTGTTTCCCGTGTAAGGAGTATGACCTGCTGGGAGGAGCTGGAGGTATCTTGCTTCGTTTCATCACTGATAAGTTACGTGTGAAAGCATCAGCAGATCCTGTTTTTCTGCTGTCCTCCTCTTCTGTAGAGTCCCCATTTCCATGAGTAGTTTTAAACGGAGCATGGGAACCATGGTTGTTCAGCTTGACTGGTCTAGCCGTGTTCTCAACCTGACTTGCCCTGCTGGCCACACGGGGAGTGCTACTGCTGGAGATGGTGGAGGAATCAGATACTAGTGTCTCTGATGATCCTGAGCTGCTCCACCGAGAATAGTTTGAGCGGGTTGAGTAATAATTTGAAGAGGTTCTGGAGGATGGACGGGTGGAGGAATAATTTGAAGAGGCTCTGGAGGATGGACGGGTGGACGCTGGGCTGGCTGACACTAGGCTGCTCTTGCTGACGGTTCGGACACTGCTGCGACTTCGGCTGCGACTGAGTTCCACAACATCCACAGATGGTGGAAGGACAGCATTTGGAATGATTTTAGACATGTATGTGGCCTGAGGTGAGATAGACATGACTGCACCGGTTGGGTTCTCTGTCCAAGGAACAACTAGAGAGCCTGCTCCGAACTTTTCTGGATCTACATAATGATTTAAGGACCTTTGGATTATGTCATCTTTGGTTATAGCCATTGTGGGAACCTCTGTGTTGTGTTTCTTAACTGTGTGCCGATTCTCTTTGCCCTGTAGATGGTCTTGTACATTAGCAGAAGCACCATCCACAGTGGAAAATATGGTGGGTATTATCATGTCTCCATTGGACAGCTGGCTATCAAGAGGATTGGTGGTGATCCATTCTGCCCTGTCCAACCCTTCAGATATGACATATTCAAAAATAAAATAAGTACACATAACATGTTTTCCACTAAATAACTTAAAGACATGCTGTACAATACAGAAGACTGCAGTGAAACATACCCAGTTCTCTCTGGATGTGTCGAGGAATTCCTACAACAGTTCTCAAGTGCTTTCTACGAGACTTGGTCCTCTCTGCAGTCTTATCCGGCTTCAAAGGTCTAAACGTTGAGGCTGGAAAAAGGAAATGAAAAACAATGTTGCTGTGACATTGCATATTTTATAAGAATTTGTAAAGCACTTTATGAGGATTCCAGGCCATGGTCTTCTTATGACAAAAATGGATATGACTGATAATGTGTTTATATGTGAATGTGTCACCTTGGCGTTTGAGTCCTGAACGTGTTGATCGTGAGGACATGGAGGAGCACATCGAAACAGAATCAGCAGCTGTGCTCTCAGATTCAAAACCTCTCAGTTCACTGAAGGCCATGCTGTCTTCAGTCTGAGCTGTTACTGTTGACTAAAGTAAGCAGCATGGTTAACCCTCTAAATTTAAAATCGTCAATCAGCAATTTAAAAGTATAGACCAGTTTAGGTACACAAGCATCAAGCAGGCTGTCACTCTAATGGGAACATAATTAAAAGCAATCGTAATAGGAACTGAGGGCTGACTGATGCATGGAGGAACACTTACAATCATACTTTGGTCATCAGGGTAGTCCGTCCCATTCCTATCATCTGGAACATAAAACATTATCTCTTAACCCAATTAAATGAACTGTTTAAATGTTTAAACAACTGTTTAAACCCAATTAAATTAACTCTGATAAGGAGTTTGATTTTTCTTACCCTCCTGCTGCTGTTTTAGGCCCTGCTGGGCCTCTGTGTGCAGGTCTAACACATATTTAGGCCGATCACCCTCCACAAATACATTTTCTTGGAACTTCTGAAGAGAAACAGCACCTACAACTTCCTCTTTAGGGCCTGCAGACAGAGAAACAGAAAGTAATACATTTTAATATCTAATATATATGCAGGTGACAGACAAATACACTGTTATAAAGACAAAATTGAATGTTTCAAATCTTTGATGTTTTAAAAGTAGATATACCCACACAAACAATTGCATGCTAGCAAATAATATAGTGACTTATCATTTTGTTTCTGAAACTGAAGCTAATGCAAAGTCAATTATCTCATTCACCTAACCAGGGTTTCTCCTGTGTTTTCGTGCGGCATCCTATTGTGACACTTTATCACTATAGAGACTGACTGTCCTGTAACATGACAATTACATTGTGGAAAGACCATGCTTAAATTATCCATGTGGCCTGATTTCACCCTGCTAATTCACTCATTATTTCTTGGGTCTTCGGGAGCATTTTTTCCACAGTTTTCAAACTATTTCTATTCATTGCATCTCAATCAGAAAGTTGTTTGTAATTTACTGCACTGTGATGACCAAACAATTATTCACAATGCAAAAAGTTGATTAAAAAAACCCTCTGAAGAACAAACTTTTTAAAACTGATTTGTTGTGAACAACAGTATTCTGTTTTTAACATTCACCCTTTACATGTAAACATGACATTACAGGTTTTCATTAATAACTGCATACTGAAAAGTAGACATGGATTTTCTACATGGGCATAATACAGACAGCTTAAAGACTTTCCAGTCAAATTTGACAAAATCTGACAAAAAAAAAACTACCTTTTGATTTAAAGAAAGAGAGAAAAGAACTGTCATTTTGATTCAGCAAAAGCACCATGTCTGAATTACCACCGGAGTTTAAAGTGATTACTGGTACATCCTAAAGAGGGCGCCAGCACACACACATTTTAGAGTGAAGAGCTTCACTTAACTTCAACTAACACACAGTATTTGGAGAGTTTTGGTAATCCTATACAGATAAATACCCCATAACACATGTACTATAGGCTAAAATATGGTATAAATTATGTCTGAATTTCAAGATTAAACCAAGGTAGCGCAGGGCAAAAGGTAGACCAAGAGTGTAACTGCATTAAAAAAAAAAAGAAGATATGAAGAACCTTTAGGCAGGTTATGGATTATTTACGGTTTCTTGAGGTTTAAGGTTGTAAACAAAGCTTTCACTGAATATGAAGATGAAGCCTGCATGTGCCATACCACCAATTACCTATGGTATTTGGCCTTAAGATTTCAGGTTATAATTAAGAAAATAAAAACAATGATATGAGCAATGTGACAAGCTTTGAATAAAGTGCCTCTTTCATATGTACTACATTTATGATGCTTTTATGGTTCCTTTTTTTTAGTCCACATTGTGTATAACATTTTGTGTTTCATGGAAGAAGAAAAAATACAAGAGGTGAGTAAATGACGAAATTCCATTTCTGGATGAACTGTTCCTTTAAGACAGCTGTTCAACATGTTCATTTTCTCAACACTAGATGGAGTAGTAGAAAAAATAAACTGTGAGGTCACAGGTAAACCTGGAAGTCAAAGACAGATTTCCCAACAAATATCAAAGTAGTGTATCAGCAAATATCAATTTAAAAAAATTATAATCATTGTAGATGGTTAAGTAACAGATCTACATTATAGATAATCTGGCCCTTCACACATTACCCTTTAATATTGCACTTGAATTATTTAATTTAATTAATTTAATTATTTATTCTAGTTGGTCAGCGAGGACTGCAGTGAGAATGATAAAACCCAACCTCAGTTCATCTCAAACCAGGTCAGACATGTCATCATCCTACAGCCCAGAGAGACCCGCCCACTCATAAATCACATGACTGGCCTTCCTTACCCAACTTCATTAATCACCGTAAGAGAAGACGACCAGTAAGATCTGCAATTATATTTTAAATGAAGCAGCATCAGAACAAAGAAATTTTGTTCTTTAAATGTATTAAACATTCACCGCTTTTTTCAACTGGGAATAAATTGAAGTTAAAAAGTGCTAGAAAAAGGAAAGAAAGTGAAACTTTTCTGGTCGCATTAGTATTTATGTACGTCTCACTTCTGCGTCTTTAGATGCAGACAGCCAAACCACAGATAAAATGTTCCTGCAATGGTTTTGGAACATTTAAAATAGTTGGACAACCACAGAGCTCATCTTTTCAGCCCTGAGAAAGATAACATGCTGTGTCTTATAGTAAAGACGAGAGACTGCATTCTTAGGCATGATGCTAATACCTAATGTCCTCTTGTACCTTATTGCTTGACATTCCAAAAATGAACACATCAGCAATATAATAAAGACATCAATGTTCAATTTTAATAACAGGAATCATATAAGTCCTTCTCCAGTCCAGAAAGACGATTTTAGACCAAAAACATTAACGTTACATGACCACCCGCATGTCAGGTGTGCATTTATCAACATTTTTGAACGTGGCTAATCCATTCAGAATTTAAAGTTATTTGTTTTAGAAAACTACATTAGTGACATGAATCCAATATGAAATGCTCTAATCTAATAGTAAATACTCTTTCTGGGTGTTTGTGTGTGCATAGAGTATTGTGTTGATGGCTAAAGGTTATATAATCTGTACCATGACCTAAATTGTTGTTGAATGCATTCTCAGAAGTTCAGAGACGTTCTGAAAACTTGATAACCTTCTGAGAAAGCAAAATAAAAGCAGCACAGAATAAGAAAGACTCGTACATGCCTGGACTTGTTGAGGGCAGATGTCAGAGCAGCTGCAAGGAGTCTTGATTGGGATAAAACTCACACATAGACACAGTTTTAACTTCGGTTTTAATTTAACTAAACCTCATGTTTCATGGTGGTTGCGCCTTTCTATCAAAACCAAAAACCCGTCAATGACTCGAAAACAAAGCTACAGAAAAACATCAGTTTATCTCAGTTCCGCGAATGAAACCTTGACTACGTCACTCGAGAGACTTTATTCAGGCGCCTGATGCTGCTGTCTTTCAGAATAGATTTAATAAAGGTTATTAAATGTATAGTAATCAGTAAAGTCAAGCCAAAGGTGAAAAGACAAGAAGCGAGGAAAAAAGAGAAACACAATGTGCTAGAATGAATGATAGAGATTAGCAAGGTAAACAGGCACAGTTCAGTTCTCATCACTGGCAGCTGGATCCCATAGGCAATGTGTGTGCTGGCAGGAAGCTCAGGACTGCCCTGCCCTGCCCTGACAATGCCTTCTGTGTTTTTGGACAGCAGGGGGCAGCATTTCGGGACCGTTTTCATAGCGTGGTGCAGGTATGACGTCACTTTGTAGGCCATACAACAGTTCGCATAACGCTGGTTACCTCGACAAAAACCCAAAAGGATTTTCCCATAGGCTTTTGGATTATCACTAAAAACAAGGTCTGTGATCAACAAAAGTTTATGATACTTGCATGTTTTATCCATCAAGATAATTATCACAGATGAACACAACTTTTATGAATTTTTAAGCCTAAATGCAGTGGCCAGAAGTAAAAAGCTAAACGAACTACACCACGGTCCCACACCACTTCCGACAACTCTCTTTTAGTTTTTATCTAAAAACATTTTCCCATAAGGTTTGAGTTAGAAAAGTTTGTAAGAGCACAATTATAAGCATAAGGATGCTGTAAAAGTAGACTGAGTTTACCTGTTCGGTGTGATGGCGTTTAATGTCCTCAACAGCCTCTGTAGTCCCATTTAGCCACTTGTTAGCAACCGCCTTTTTCAAGACACGTAACAGCTTCAAAAAAATCACGAGTCGGGTAATATTGATGTGTTTTGTTTCGTGGAATAAATCGTGAAATGTCTTGAGCTTGTGTTCACCGCAGACCTTATTTTAACCATTTAACTAAAAAA
The DNA here is from genome assembly GCF_029890125.1 of Rhinichthys klamathensis goyatoka. Taxonomy (NCBI): domain Eukaryota; kingdom Metazoa; phylum Chordata; class Actinopteri; order Cypriniformes; family Leuciscidae; genus Rhinichthys; species Rhinichthys klamathensis. The sequence continues at coordinate 2,223,846 of NW_026606652.1, read as the reverse complement.
ACATTCAAAAAACCCATTGACTTCGGGGCGATGGAACCGGAAGTGTTAAAATGCTAACTCGCTTTCGCGTTTTGGCTTACAAATTGATGTCATACCTGCACCACTCTATAAAGACACTGTTTTCAATGTATAAAGTCACAACAGTGTAAAAGCAACAGCAGGTGCACAATGAGCTTTCATATAATCATTTTATAAGTGACATAATTGTGAACAAGGGCTAGAAGTGAAAAACGGATCATTATCAGATCATTATATACCAGCACCACTTCCTCTTGTACTACTGATTGAAGAATTGAGTTAATTTTAAAGCCGCAGTCCGCAGTTTTTCCTCTTTGTCGCCATCTCTATTCGAAATCTGCAATTGCAGTCATTCGCGGAATTATCAACTTTACGCGAGTTGTACTTCGACACCCTCGACACGGCACAGCGCGGATGAACACAATGTTTGAGGAGAGTGTGCAGCTGTCAGTCACCGCGCCGGTGTGGATACTGGCATTCAGAATCACAGATTATTCTTTTTGGAAGTATGACCAACATAATAATTTTCACCGGAAAATGTCATCTGAACAGGTAAGTAACATTCACTTTTGTTCTGGTTCTGAAATTGCAGTAAATCGCGCTGATTAAATCTAACAATCGCTTATTATATCAGGCAAAACCGTGCAAATTATACTTTGTTCTCAAATTGTTAATGTTAACAACGTCAGCATTGCGTGACTACATGTACTGTCCTTCTGATATGTATCCTTGTTTTCGCATGGGTCCGGTGTCAGTCTCTTTTTTCTGTAGTCACTCCGAAGTCCGAACGAAGTCTTTTGCATTTTACAGCGGGTGAATCTGTTGTCACTGGTGATTGTCGTTTGAACCTTTCTGGATCCGCCATCAAATTGATAAGTTTAATTATATCAAGTGCTGTGAGAAAAGGCTATAAATCTCCACCTCCAACATCCTCACACGCAATATAGCCTACTAGCCGAGACTCCTTCTTTATGTGTACAGATGTGACGTAATGACGCAAAGACAAGCTCAAATCTCCCGCGGAAATCCACCAGTACCACTGGAATTAAAAACATTATTACAAGCTTACCGTTTTGAATCGAGTTAAGGCAAGCAGATAGTTTTGAACACTGGCTGGTTATGTATTTTCTCAAATATGTATTTTGGATAATTTTTAACCCAAAAAAAGCTACGGACTGCAGCTTTAAGTCAATTTCCTACCCTGAAAGGACCGTCTTGCTCATTGTTAGTAGCAGCTCACAGCATGACTCCCTCACCACCGCTGCTTTTGTCTGACTTGAACTGGTGCTGCTGGTACCTCAAGAGTCATTCTCAACCTTGTTTTTATAGAAAAAATAGGCACTTCTTCCGGTTCAAAAAAGGTAAAAAAAAGCCTTGATTCAAACTATGGCTCACTCTAGAAACATTAAAAATGATTAAAACACTGCACACTGATGCATTTCGGCCTTTCAGCATTCCTCAGAGTGTCAAAAATGATTCACAGGTGTAGATGTAATTAGTGAGTCAGTAGAAATGGGAGAAACTAAGGCTGAATCCGAAATCGGCCCCTAAACTCTCAATCAGTATTCCTATACGTTAATACTGTTCACTTGAAGGAGTGAATGAAAACAAGAGTGAGCGAATATAGACAGCCGTTGAGCATACAACGGCTGAACAGTCGTTAATGCAGTGCAATGTGGGATTGAATGAGTGCACTCAATAACGTCCACTATGGTTTCCGACACCACTACAAATGGCGGTCCTCTCAAATAATGCCCTATTTGAGAGTATAGGGGCGATTTCGAATTCAGCCCAAAAGGACCATTCAGAGTCATTCTCAACCTATCCGTCACTCTCAATCGGTCAAATCTTTGCTTTGTTTTGTTTTTAAAATCAGTCTTCTTGTATTTCACAACACTTCAGCTTGTGATTCTTATTAAGTGGGGGTCATGTTTCAGGATTCCTTGCCTTATCAAAGTCTCTGAGAACCTGTACTTCTGGAGACTCCAGGTAGTGTGCAGTTCTGGAAAATTGAGATTCTTCGAATTAAGGTGAAGAATTAAATGTAAAACTACCAGAAAATTAAAAGTTTAAAGTCTTTTCTACTCAGTCTGTTTTTTTTTGTGTGTGTGTGACCCTGCTGATCCAATGAGCATATAATATAGCAGTTGTCCGTGAGGCGGGGCTGCCACATTACTTTCGTTTTGTTTTTGTTTATTTTGATATTAAAGTTTCGTTGAACGTTCGCCGGTTCCCACCTCCTTCCCTGAACACAAACCTTGTTACATATATGTATGCATGTATGTATTATTATTTTAATTTTTTTTGAAATATTAATGATTTTATGATTTATTTAGCTGGAAATAAACTTTAGAAATCTTTTCTTCAGCAATGTATGCATTATTATAAATTATTATAATAATGCATACATTGCTGAAGAAAAGATTTCTAAAGTTTATTTTCAGCTAAATAAATCATAAAATCATTAATATTAAAAAAAAAAAAATATATAATATGTATGCATGTATGTATAATTTTTTTTTTTTAAATATTAATGATTTTATGATTTATTTAGCTGGAAATAAACTTTAGAAATCTTTTCTTCAGCAATGTATGCATTATTATAAATTAATTCAATAAAAGTGCTTAAATATAAATTATTATAAGTGTTTTATAAACTTCAGAAATCTTATCTTCAGCAATGTTATCTTAAAAAAAAAAACACGATTTAATAGAGCTATCTGTAACTGTCATCAATACCTGGGCTATTGGCTTTAACAGTGCCAAAAGAAAAGAAACAAGAGGTATGGCCCATCTCTTACTGACTAAATTGTGAGTGTGACAGACTGAGTAAAACATTGAGTAATTTCTTTGATAATTACTGTAAATTATAAAATGGTTAGCAGAAGTCGGACCTTGAAAACCAACTTGAATGACATGAAATCTAATTTACAAAGGGAGGGGGCTCACATTTGCATCCAAATGTTAAATAACCTATGCAGAACTCAAACTCCAAAGTGTAGACTATAAACTGCTTCAATATAGTCTGTATTAATTCAGGCTTACTGAACGGAAAGCGTTGTTTGTGTTGTCTCTGACCTGTACTAACTCGCATCAAGCCTGACAGACATCTTTTATCAAACAATGGGTGACTCACTCACTCCATATTTTGTGTTGCTTCCTAAAAGCCTGCAGTATATTGCAAAATATTGTTTCACTAAATATGCTTGGTGCAGTTTCTGCTGCGTTTAGTGAGCGAAGCCCAGCGCAAGTAGGCTGAGTGTTGAAACCTTACATGCAGAGCTGCTTCTGCTTGTTGAAGTGCAACACTGCTTAAACATGCAGATCGAATGCTGTAACCTGTTAACACAAGCAATGCAATGAAAACATGCTGCTGCAGACAGGAGATGTATGAAACAGGCCTTAAACTTAATCTGCCTTGGAAAACTGTCCATTTGTCCCAGAGGCATTATCCATTCAAAATGCAGGTAAAGGTTAAATGGGGCAAACATCCCTCATCTAAAGCCAATATAAAAGTCTTTGAAAAGTAAGTTGATTGATTACAGGTTTATCATACATGCACACAATCTGTGTTTCGATTTTGGATGATTTTAAGAAAGAGGTAAGAAAGGCCTCTGCCTGCCACACCTATATCACATAACAGTAACATAATATTTGCTAATTAATTCGCCAGTTAAACCCAGCAGAGGTACAATTGCTGCATAAATCGATCAATAATATAACATTTCTTAAAATCTTACAGCTCCTTCAGCTGGTATCATGGAAAACACAAAGCTACAGACATCCATTTAAAGCCGCCCATGTTGTCAATCCCTTTCATTTGATCTATGCATCTTTAAAGCAAAATAAATTTTAGAATGTTTTCACACTAGTTTTGAATTCATGGTGCAAACTAGGGTTTAATTCCCAGTGGTGGGAAGTAATGCTTTGGGTCACTTGCCGCATGCAAATTATCATTCTAATTTAGAAATTTCTTCTTTCACTTTTGCCCTAAATCAAGTTCTAACAGGTAGCCTACCACTGCAGTGTAAGCGCACAAAATTGAGAACAGATAACCAATCTATACAGTCTGCGATGCAAATATCATTTAAAAAAAAAAAAAGTCAAAATTCCTCTGGGGAGTAGCGTTCTTGAACCCCCCGATACAGAAAAATCTTTGCTATAAAACAGGCAAGCTGAAACAGATTTGAAATCAACACTTTAAAACCTATGGCTTGAAGGGGCTACACACACATACCAAGCTTAATATGGATGTTGGACGTTATCTAGAAAGATTATGGCTTTAGAAAAATTTGGAGGCAATGAATAATATTAAAAGTCAGCCTGAATCAGTCTAGCACAGAGCTGAGTTCTGTTCACAGGACTATGAAACAGAGAGAGAGCTGAGCAGAGAACCAGTTTCCCAACTTTACACCTGTTCATTGTGTCAGAATCTCCAGGGCAAAGCTCAGGAAGGCAAGGAATTCTGCACAAACACGCCCACGCGTAACAATAAACAACACGCACATAAACTTCGTCTGTATTCATCTCTCAAACCTTCCCTTATGTTATAAATGGTGTTGAGGAATGACTGGCATTTCTTATGATGAGTTGAATAGGAAAGTCAGAAGAAAAATCAGGATTGTGGGTAACCGCCCAGAGGTGGACAGTGACAAAGTACATTTACTTGAGTACTGTACTTAAGTACACCTTTTAAGTATCTGGACTTTACTTGAGTATTATTTTTTCTGGAAACTTTTTACTTTAACTTCACTACATTTGAAAGACAAATATCGTACTTTTTACTCCACTACATTTCTGTCAAAGTCCTTGAGTAGAAAGTAGTTATGTTAGTCAGGGCATGATTTTTCCCGTCTCTAAAACGTGATTGGTTTTTTGCGGGTGACAGACAGCCTATCAGTATTCACTCCTGTAGGGTCACGTGTCGTGAAGTTTGACATTTCTCTTTACTAGTGATCTGTGAGAGACAGTATCGTTGTCACAAGTAATGGTGTGAAAGTTTTGTTTTCATGGCAAATAAGTATTTCTGTTGTGCTGTGTTGGGCAGTTATACAGTTATGGTTGTATAGCTAGATTTTTTTTTTTTTGTATTTACACTACAGACCACTTGATTCAAATGTGCAAGAATGGATACACATAGATGTGTACTTCTTTTGTTGGGGTGTGCAACAATGCATTGATTGACATTTACTTTGTACTTTTGATACTCAAGTACTTTAAAAAACAAGTACTTCTGTACTTTTACTTAAGTAAAAATCGGTCTTTACAACTTTTACTTGTAACGGAGTAATATTTGACCAGTAGTATCTGTACTTTCACACAAGTAAGGAAGTTGTGTACTTGGTCCACCTCTGCCCCTGGCAAGCATGTCACTTCCATCAGGAGAAGTCAAAAAACTTTGGAAAGAGCTGTATGTGTGTGTGCACGAGTGTGTGTAGGTGTGTGTCAGTGGAACATTTCATGGGAAACAAGTTTAAAGTAACAGCTCTTTGTTCAGACTGAACCGGCAACATCCCACAGGAAGTTTTGACATTGCAAGGTCTGCGATAGAGGATGCAAAACACAATATTATGAGTGTGTTCTCAGTAGCTGTGACCCTCTTATTAGCGGAGCTTGCTAAAGCATTACTATTACTATTGCTCATACTTGGTGTATGAACAAACCCTTAGCCCTAAATATTAAACATTGCAATATAACTTGAGCTGGTTTTTGGGGCCCTCGGCTGAAAACTGAAATGAAATGAAAACTGGCCTCATAGGTACAAACCTTTTCATAGCATAAAACATTTAAAGAACCAGTAAAATATGATGTGGTTTCTTTCTTCGGGCGCTAAAATGTCAAAAATTTAAATATGCAGTTTTTAACTAAAAGCAGTTATTTCTTCTAACTGATCTGGCCAATAAAAATGCAGAGGTGGACAAAGTACACAACTTCCTTACTTGAGTGAAAGTACAGAAACGACTGGTCAAATATTACTCTGGACTTATTTTTACTTATAAGTAAAAGTACAGAAGTACTCATTTTAAAAGTACTTAAGTATCAAAAGTAAAAAGTAAATGTTAATGCATTGTTTTATTATTGTTACATTGTTGTATGTAATACTTACAGTACCTTATGCCTCTGAATCTTTGCCTGCCTACCTACCCTCATATAAATATCAAATTTATTTCTAGAGTTCACAGTTCCAGTAGTGGGATTGAATGTGAGATTGGATTAGTGCACTCAATAACGTCCACAATGGTATCGGACACGCAAATGGCTGTTCCCTCAAATAGTACCCTGTTTAAAGTTTTTTGGCTTTTAGTATGAATGTGTTAGCCTTACTGTGTGCTCCAAAACACAAAAAATTAGACAAAACATGACAAAATTCGCATTTAGAAGACCAAACCCAACGTTGTAAATTAAAATGAGGTTGATGTCAGAATCCAACGTTAATCCTGTGTGCTCCAAAACACAAAAAATTAGACAAAACATGACAAAATTCGCATTTAGAAGACCAAACCCAACGTTGAAAATTAAAATGAGGTTGATGTCAGAATCCAACGTTAATCTCCAACTCCAACGACTGACGTTGTATTGTGGTTGAAAATGAAAATCATTAGTCGGGTTCTGACTTTCATTTCCAACCAAACTGCAACCCCTGCAACCAAAATCATGCCCTGACTAACATAACTACTTTCTACTCAAGGACCTTGACAGAAATGTAGTGGAGTAAAATGTACGATATTTGCCTTTCAAATGTAGTGAAGTTAAAGTAAAAAGTTTCCAGAAAAAATAATACTCAAGTAAAGTACAGATACTCAAAAAGTGTACTTAAGTATAGTACTCAAGTAAATGTACTTTGTTACTGTCCACCTCTGTAAGAATGACTTCTGTGAGTGTAAGCCAATGGAGTCTGGTTAATCCAGTCAAATTTACAACAAATTTATGTCTACGCACATAAATTTGTTGTAAATTTGACTGAATCAACCAGACTGGATCAACACATGCGTACGCACGTGTTGTGAATTATGCAGAGATTTTTCGTAAGAAGTTCTCCTGTGCGTACAAATACGAAATAATCCACGCAATTATTAGTGAATAAGATCCAATGATTTTATAAAAATTATCTGCTTGTCCATTACAGGAACAAATTACATTTTAAAATATATTTTAAATTACAATAATATTTCACAATGTATAATGTACTGTAACTGTCCTTTAGATCAAATAAATGCAACCTTGGTCAGTATAAGAGACTTCTGTTTTCCCTTTGGTATTCTAATGATTATTTAGTTACTGTGTCAAGCAGAAATAAACAATTATGAAAAAAATGACACAAGACAAAATTGAGCTCAGCATTTTACCCAGACAAACTAATCTAATCAGTTCACTTACTGAGACTGAATGTCATCATCGCCATATCGGAAGGGAGCAGCACTAGATAACCTTATCAAGTTACCAAACACACTGTAAAGATTTTGTGTTTTTAAAGTAACACATTTTTTAAATCAACACAGGGTCATTCACAAGAACCCAGAATGATCAAATCACAGATGATAAAACACATAGATAGCATTTTAAAGCATCAACGTTGCACTACCAATACAAAGCAAGTTCCAAAAGGCAGGCGTCTGTATCTGTCCTTCACGGAGAAGGCAATCCCATAATCCACTGCGACAAGCTCAGCCAAATAGTTCCCAATATGGTTAAAACAAACGAAATGTTGATTATAAATACATTTCATTTAATACTGAAAAGTATTAATACATCTTTGCGTTATTAAAATACACAGAAATCAGTTTGAGTACTGTGCCATTAGATTAGAAAAATGTCACATTAAACCGTATTGAAATCAACTGTGTGAGTCACGTTCTCCAATGCGTAATGCTATTTTCTTAATTTCAGCTAATAAGGGCGAGTGTGAAGGGTTTCAATAATCCATGGGCTTTTTTGTACCGTGTTCAGCAGCAGGCAGTGACCACACCCTCTGGAGAATCACATAACAGCTGTTTATTTTTGGTGGTTATGCACCATATCGATCATTAAGCTGCAGTCTGTTCTGTCAGCCCGGCGTGCATGTGTGTGTGTTTGAGTGGATTCATGCTTCAGTACATGGGTGGGGTTGAGGTGTGTTCTCACAAAGTTCTCCCTGCCACTACAGCCCATGTGGAACCTTCACATTCATCCTCTGCTCAGCTCACAAAGAAAAGCACACACACACAAAACATAAGACAATTCACATGCATCCAATTCTTGTTCTGATCCCAAGCTAAACCACAAAATGTACTGCACACTTTTAAATAAACATTTGAGACTTGTACACACAAAGCAAGCACTTAAAGTGACCTCAAGTAGAGGTCAAATTTTATCTTTCTGGCATGTTGAAATTTCTGCTCGGAAAACTCATGACTTTGCAATAATAATAAAGGCAAACATTTTCCAGTCTCGGTCTTGGCACACATACACACAATAATATATAGGTATTTAAGAGACATATCTCAAGATGGTTTAGGGTAATTTGATGCGTCAACCTTCCCTGGTCCAACAAACAAGGAATAAACCACTGCTCATTGCTGTGTTATAATTCGTACCAGTATTAAAAACCAAAACTGCCAGGGAACGCTGAAAACCAGTTACCCAAACTAATAATGACTTCTAGATTGTAACAGGATTACCCTACTAATTACACTGTCTGAACAGAAATTACTGAATGTCTGAACACATTACCCACAACTGAAAACACATACCCACCATTTACTAGTTGGGCAATAAAAGGACAGATAAAGGCCTGGTTTCACAGACAGGGCTTAGATTAAGCCAGGATTAAGCCTTAGTTCAATTAGGATATTTAAGTACCTTTTGCCTTAGAAAAAAACATTACTGGTGTGCATCTTGAGACAAAACAATGGCATTGACATATTTTAAGATATGACAGTGCAAGTTGCTTTCAGTTACAACAGCTCAAACATGCATTTTAGGCTTAAGCCTTGTCTGTGAAGCCGGAGGAAAGTGTTTTAAGATCAAATGCATTTAAACACTTTAAATACAAACCTAACTGAATCCCTCACTTTTAGTTAGTGCAGTAATTAGGTTAGATTAGTTTCATGTTGCAATATCAAATGCTTAAAAACGAGGACATAACTTACATTTTACTGCAATATTCTTATTGGCAAATGTCACAAATTCAAAGTATTTTTATATGGCAAAACAGCTTGTCCTAACAGCCAAGCCTTAAAGCTATGCCATTAAACAGCAATTACTTCACAAAGAAAACAAGCATGTGTTGACCAAATGAATTTGAGTACAATCATGTCGATTAAAATAATGCTCGTTTTTGCACATTAAAGCTAAAGTGTGTTATTTTTCCAAGACTAAAATACCTTCTAACTCAGTTTAATGTGCAGAGTGAACAAAATTGGAGAAACTGGTTGGTTAAAGTGTTGGTCTGGTACATTTTATAATTGACTGATTTTGGACTAATCTTGGAAATACTTCCTGTAGCTCACAACAGAGCATGGTACTAGCAACGGCAAGGTCATGTATTTCGATTTCCAGGAATGAACTGATAAAACGTACCTTGAATGCAATGCAAGTCGCTTTGAATAAAAGTGCATGTACGTTTATAGATGGGTTTATTCATGCTGATGTTGTTGCTGGATTTTCTAAACTCATTTCCCAACTTTCATTACACAAGGTACACTTCTCCTTTTTCTTTAACTTCCCCGAGACACATCTGCTTACAGAACCAGTTTATGTTATGATTGATGTGACACTAGTTTCATATATGGTTAATGCGAACACAAAAGTCTTCCGAGCGAGACAGAAAAACGAAACAAGCCCAACAGTAAACAAGAACCCATTCACCATCTGATTCTGTAGAACTTGTATAAGGAAGGAAACACTGTTGTTAGGAGTACATGGTGGTAAAGTGTCACCTGTTTTAAGTGTGGATTGTGGTAGTTCTACAGGTGATCCAATGGCGAGCAGGTCTCCACGCATCTCTGTAGCGTGTCGGCGGGATTTCCTGCGCTGGCTCTTCAACCACCTGAACGCACGGCTGAAGGATCCTATCCGTCTCCTGCCCCGTTTACCTCTGCCCCCCTGCCGTTCCTCACTGAACACCTGCAGCATATCTGAGGGAATCAGATCCCCCACGGAGTCACTGCCAGAAGACATCGTGCGGCCTGCCACAAAAACAGAAATAATAATGATTCACATTGTTTTGTAAAACTAGTTTTCTTAGGTTTGTAAATTACCTGGACACTAGACCAACCCCTGAAATGAACTGCTTACTCATTCATGTTTAACCATATAGTCCATTTCACGTAGAGCACTACATAGAGGAGGAGTGAATGAATAAGTATAGTGAGCAAAAGCTAAAGAGAAACAAAGACTAGCATTCATGTCCTCCAAAACACATCAATGGTCATCGGTCTTTCCACACATTTTTTATAGATGGCATATAGAAGACAAATAAGTATTTCTTCAGAATTATAAAACACTCAAGTGCTGAATCTCTAAGGGAAAAGCAGAAGAAACAGAAAAAAAAAAAAAAAATTGACTCATCTACCACTAAACAATCAAACATTCTCCCAGTCCGGCATTGCTGGAAATTCAACCTTAGACTTCAGTGATGTAGAATGCAGTTCTGAGGAATCACCTTATCACGTGTTTTGGTTGTCACATATATTACAGGAGTGATATTTCATTTATGTGATGCAGTGACATGCCCTCTCAGACTTTTGAGCCAAATTCTAAAAATCTTTGAAACTTAAAGTTGTGATGAAACGGAAGTAACAACAAATCTTTTCTTCTGTGCTGTGACAGACATCGGAGTGAAACTTAAAAAGAAAAACTGTATGAATCAGCTGTTGATTGGATTTTGTGATGTGGCATTCACAAATGAATGCAATCTTGCAGTCGATTGTAAAAAAGGGACAGGTTTAAGCAGACTAACTGATTAGAAGAAAAGATTGAGACTTTCTAATTAAATCATTTGATTAAAAATGACATGTTAAAAAAGAATAAAAAGAAACACACATGGATGAATTGCTCACAATAAGATCTATAACATGCATTAAAGCATGGTTTAATTTATATTTTTCTTCTGTTGTATTTTTTGTCGGTTATGTTTGTAATTAGTTTCTTTGTTCTTATTGTATTGCTGACTGTTTACTTGTCCTCTGTTTTGAGGACTTTTTACTTACATTAATTAACCTACCATTCGTTTTTGCTTAAGTAGGCCAATCGATAATTGTGAAATTTCACTGACATTTAAAATGTCTCGTATCATGAAATAAAACTTTGATCATATTACCCACCATAATCGTGTTAAATAATCACGATTTCAATATTGACCAAAATAATCGTGCTTATGTTTGCCATAATCAAACAGCCGTACATGGAGCAGATAAAATAGCTATCATTTTTTACTCATCGTTTTCATAAAAATGATTTAAAAGCTGAAATGTGAGGTTTATCATTTTATCAAACTTTTTTTTAATCAAAGATTTATTTGAACATTTACTACATATAACTAAGTAGATGCCATGTTGTGTTGTATAAATCACCCTATTTTTTGTTAATTTAAAATCATAATGTTATTATTTTAATAGGTTTATGTTTAGTTTTAATTAAATTTATTTAAATGTAAAAAAAATATTTTATTTGTTGGCTTTTGACACAACTTGGTGAAATGATTTCATTGTGGGTAAGGGTAGGAGTACTTTTTGAACATTTCCAGCACATTTCACAATACTGTGATAATATTGATAACCATGATCATTTTGGTCACTATAATTGTGATTCATGATTTGAAATGTCCATACCGTTTTATCATTAACAACGCCACAGAGGAACAACATAATTTTCCAGCTGAGGAAGGATAAAAACTTTAAAGGAGCTGTATGTAAGATTGTGGCCAAAACTAGTACTGCAATCACTGTCAAATTACTGTAGAGTGGTGTATCCCCTCCCCCTCCCCCCTGACTCGAGGTTGACAGATCGGCTGCAGGATCCAGCAGGAACGTGACGAGCTGCAGCTGTGGTAACCAGAGCAGAGCTGGCAACCCGGATGCCGCAACACTACTGACTTCGTGATTGGTAGATAGGTGGAGGGTGGAGCATCAGACCAAAACACAACATGACAACATCAATATCAGTTGAGGGCTGCAACTGCACTTTTTAAATGACGATATCCTGGCCAGACTACTGTTGTCAGTGATAAAAGTATTTGAAATGTACATGATTTCTTAATGTCTAGTGACATTTCAGGGTCATTTTATGGTTAATTGAAATACATTTCTTACATACAGCTCCTTTAACAGCCAATCAGAAATCCACCAGTCTTTAAAGAGCGAGAGCAACTCCTTTTGAACATATCTTGCATAGGGAACCAATTGAACCAGGACTGATACTTGCGTCCCCTCAAAAAAAAAAAAGAAGGTCTAGAGAACAAAAGTTTGAATACCTCAGTTTGGAATGAAATTGTTGTGGAATTCGGTGGTCCTTCAGGGTCTGGTCCTAATGATGTGCATCGCACACCAAAATTGAGATTGAGTCTCATTCCTGAACACCTAGTCACCAGCTCCACCCTTACACACACAGATACTGACACACACCCTTACACAGCACACATTCATGATGTGTAAAACTTTTAAACAAGGCATTATATCTTGAATAAACACACCCAGCAGATGTATTTACTCAAGGAGGTCATTTTACTCAATTAATAGACGCACAAACAGTCACATAAAGAACAAAACTTCACATGAATGCACAAGGCATAAAGTAAACAGCAACATTTGAAAATGATGCTGTTTAACATAAACAGCTCATTTAAAGAGGGATAGCTAGAGCGAGATGGATGTTGGAAAAAAGCAAAGCAAAAAAAAAAGTACAACGACACACTAACACAGTGTAAAAAATGAGGACACTGGAGCTGATTTCACGTGTGTGAGCGAAACTGAGAGGAAGACATCCTCACGTGGCTGCAGAGCTCTGTTTAGCAGATCAATGGACCAATCAGAGTGCAGCTTTCTGACTCAGTCCATCACCATGGAAATGCACAAAAACAAACAGCAGAACCTGCATGCAGTCAGTGGTGCCACAAAGTTTATCCACTCCTCACCGTAATCACATCAGTTTGATCCAGGATCAAAGTTAGAAACACTGACTCACATGTTCTCTGCAAGCTGCACATGATTCATTTGCATTTGGTTACATAATATTAGTTATTATAATATACATGTTAGGAACTCATTTGCATGACATCACAGGTCTGTTTTGTTTGGATGATCTACCCATGGTTTAATCCACACATTCACAAGCGCGCTTGCAGACAATTACTGCACACACTCCCATACAGAAACTCTCACAGCCCTGAGAAAAATGCACTGCACTTCCGAGAGGCGTGTCTGTGTGTGTCATGTGATTCAACAGTTTTAGGGTGGATTCAAATGTTGCACTCAAAACAACAATTTTTTGTGGTATTCTATTCCCCAAAAAACTGACAACTGCAGACAAGCTGCATAAAAAGTATGTGAAACAGTGCATATTATGCAGAGAAAAACGTTTCAAGCAGTAGTATGCTTGTATGTTATTATCTTTCTCACATGACATCATTAGGTACAAGTTATTATCATAATTTCAGACTGTTGTTTTGCAGTTTTAATCCAATTCAACTCAGTCCAAACAAATAAGTCAAGGCAAATGAATTAAAAGATAACTGTTTACTGTTTGTGTGTCACACTGGAAATGGAAAGATGAGTGCACTGCATAATTGGATAGATCTGCGCTAGTTTTTTAGGTGTGCTACGCTAACGTTACCATTCTACCCTTATAGTACGTATACTGTACACAGATGGCCTACATTTGCCAGAATGTGCAGTATACAACGGAGATAATTGCAAGATAAATCTCACAATGCAATGGAACGATTCGACTTTCATTTCCGGTGTGAAGCGTGAATCAAAAATAATATCACATGTGACTTTTAACATATCTTTCTTGACTCATTAGTAGGCTTACATTTTGACATAAAATTGGGCTAAAAAAAAAGTTATTTACAAGAAAAACTGTACACTTACTGAAGTCATGTGACAACAATATAGGCTAGCATTCTAATGTTTGAAACATTTTTGGAAAAATGGCTACTGTTTCATTAAAAAATGTTGCACATTGTAAACGCAAATGTTTGCATAGGTAAAATTTGCAAACTATACATAGTATACACTACCGTTCAAATGTTTGGGGTGAGTTGGATTTTTTTAAATGAAAAGTCTCTTCTGCTCACCAAGGCTGCATTTATTTGATCAAAAATGCAGTAAAACAGCAATAATATGAAATAATTTTACAATTTAAAATGTTTTCCATTTTAATCTATTTTAAAATGTAATTTATTCCTGTGATGCAAAGCCGAATTTTCAGCATCAGAACTGCCTTCAGTCTTCAGTGTCACATGATCCTTCATAAATCATTTTAATATGCTAATTTGTTGCTCAAGAAACATTTCTTATTATTTTCAATGTGACAGACAGACAGATAGATAGATTACATACTATAATCAGCAGGAATAGTGGGATAGCATGCTATTCCAAACATTGCTACACTCCCTAAGTATGAGGTGTGTTCAAGAGATAGAACCCTGGCTTAGCACACCTGCACACACTACAGCAGAGATGATAAGCAGGAGAGGGTGTGTGTGTTCCTGTGGGTTACAGGAAATGGAGGTAAATCTAGAAGGTAAAATGCCTTGAGGTGTATTAGCCAGGAAACTGTGGTTACATAAACACACACACACGCATGCAGGATTGAACCATGCTTGTCTTATTTGCAGTTTGATTCTACTAGTTTTTCATGGCACGGTGATCACCAGGTGGATGGAACAGACAGATATTCTTAAACACGTACACATCGTGCACAGGGGCTTTCCACTCAAAGAAATGAGACATTCACTCATGATTCATGAACAATACATCTTGAATTGGTTACACATAAGACATTACGTGCACAACTATGTGCAGAGTCACAACTGTGTGAGACGGGAGCACTTCTGTCTCTCAAACACAGACTGTGAGAGCACTTTGGAAATGTCTTTCTTTCTAAGCCCCAAACCGAAGAAATTTAGTGTTAAGGAACTGAATTCCTCCGTAAGTGTAGAGGGGAAGTGCTAGGGGTCATTGCAGTGCTGCTAGAGAACAGTGAGGGAAAGCGCTGATAGCTGTCATGCTAACTGCACATTATGTCCTTATGGGAGTGTCTGTCTTTCCTCACAGCTACCATTACAGTAACAGTACATTAACACAATAACACCCAACAACACAGAATGACACAAAACACATGAATCTGAGAAGACCACCCGAGGTCTGTTTTTATATCAGATATCCGTGTGATGTTAAATAAATCCAGTGGAGAGAAGTGTATTTTTTATGACGAAGAAATACAATCACTATTTAACTTCCAAACTTCAGAGGTGTGTGCTGACATTCGTATCAGATTTCAGTCTGATTTCATCCTCACAAAAATCTGACATTTTGATGCGATCTGTGCTATTGTTTAGTGTGTGTGTGTGTGTGTGTGTTTTCTGGGGCTTTGCAGCAGCTTGTTGAGAGCTGGAGTAACATTCCTAAACGACTGATAATTGTATAATTCCTGTGGGTTCCTCCTCCAGCTCCACCTCTTCTTCCATCATTGTCTTCTTTCTCTCATCCTGTTTTTTCTCAGCCGTTCTCCCATTAGATTGCTAATGTTTAGGTTTTAATGGAGCTGCTTGAGTGAGTCTCAACACAAACTGTCCAGTACTGTTTAACTGTATCATCTTTAAATAATCTGAAACTGTCTCACTGTGTCATCCTCATAAAATCCAGAAGTGTCTCACTGTATAATCTTCCAAAAATCCAGAACAGTTTTTAATGTATCATCTTCATAAAATACATCATTGTCTCACTATATAATCTTCATGAAATCGAGAACGGTCTCAATGCATCATCTTCACAAAACCAGAACTGTCTCACTGTATCATCTTCATGAAATCCAGAACTGTCTCACTGTATTATCTTCATTAAATCTTCATGAAATCCATAACTGTCTCACTATATCATCTTCATAAAATTCAAAACTGTCTCACTGTATCATCTTCACAAAATCAGAACGGTCTCACGGTATCATCTTCATTAAATCTTCACAAAATCCAGAACTGTCTCACTGTATTATCTTCATAAAATTCAAAACTGTCTCACTGTATCATCTTCATGAAACCCAGAACTGTCTCACTGTATCATCTTCACAAAATCAGAACTGTCTCACGGTATCATCTTCATTAAATCTTCACAAAATCCAGAACTGTCTCACTGTATTATCTTCATAAAATTCAAAACTGTCTCACTGTATCATCTTCATGAAACCCAGAACTGTCTCACTGTATCATCTTCACAAAATCAGAACTGTCTCACGGTATCATCTTCATGAAATCCAGAACTGTCTCACTGCATCATCTTCATAAAATTCAAAACTGTCTCACTGTATCATCTTCATGAAACCCAGAACTGTCTCACTGTATCATCTTCACAAAATCAGAACTGTCTCACGGTATCATCTTCATGAAATCCAGAACTGTCTCACTGCATCATCTTCATGAAATCCAGAACTGTCTCACTGTATCATCTTCATAAAATCCAAAACTGTCTCACTGTATCATCTTCATAGAATTCAAAACAGTCTCACTGTATCATCTTCATGAAATCCAGAACTGTCTCACTGTATCATCTTCATAAAATCCAAAACTGTCTCACTGTATCATCTTCATAGAATTCAAAACAGTCTCACTGCATCATCTTCATAAAATCCAAAACTGTCTCACTGTATCATCTTCATGAAATCCAGAACTGTCTCACTGTATCATCTTCATGAAATCCAGAACTGTCTCACTGTATCATCTTCATGAAATCCAGAACTGTCTCATTGTATCATCTTCATGAAATCCAGAACTGTCTCACTGTATCATCTTCATGAAATCCAAAACTGTCTCACTGTATCATCTTCATAAAATCCAGAACTGTCTCACTGTATCATCTTCACAAAATCCAGAACTGTCTCACTGTATCATCTTCATAAAATCCAGAACTGTCTCACTGTATCATCTTCACAAAATCCAGAACTGTCTCACTGTATCATCTTCATAAAATCCAGAACTGTCTCACTGTATCATCTTCACAAAATCCAGAACTGTCTCACTGTATCATCTTCATAAAATCCAGAACTGTCTCACTGTATCATCTTCATGAAATCCAGAACTGTCTCACTGTATCATCTTCATGAAATCCAGAACTGTCTCATTGTATCATCTTCATGAAATCCAGAACTGTCTCACTGTATCATCTTCATGAAATCCAAAACTGTCTCACTGTATCATCTTCATGAAATCCAGAACTGTCTCACTGTATGATCTTCATAAAATCCAGAACTGTCTCACTGTCTCATCTAAACCAGACTCAGAGCTAGTGTTCACACAGCTAACATGTTTAACTGTTGTAGCTTATCCACGTTGTGTGCTCGAAATAGACGCTGAACGCAGTCAAACGTGCCATCAGAGAAGCACTAATTAAACGTCTGCTTCGGACACTGATTTCGGCCCACCAAAACAAATTCGACCTGAATGTGAAATTAGCTGAAAATTCTCGGTAGATCCCTAATTTTCATAAAATCCAGAACTGTCTCACTGTATCATCTTCATAAATTCCAGACCTGTCTCATGCTGATATAACCCAAACAATTTCACTTTCCTTAAGTCTCACTAAACTATCCTCATACACTAATTGGGAGTGTCTCACACTTATATAATGAATAAGAGCCTGTTTCATCAAGAGTTTTAGATTAAAACTACTTAAGCTCTGTACTAATACAATCTTCTACAAACACACACATCCATGTGATCAAATCTCTCAGCTGCTGATGAAGCTATCAGTGATCAATCAGCTACAAGGTTTATGACGGTTTACTGAGGGTTAATTTACAACCAATGAATGATGCCCCGGAGCAAAACCAGCCAATTGTCAGCCACTTTAACTTCGCAACAGCTGCCAAAGAAAACCAGTTTTAATTCCCCCTGAATAAAGCCACATTTGAAAACTAGCGTGGGAAAACTATCATCAACAACATTACCTCAAAGAGATCTCTCTCTCTCGACTTTGCATTAAAGGTGCTGTAAGAGATTTCCACAGTTTTGCTAAATTCAACCACACACCCTTAAAACCTCACCTCCTCCAAAAACAACATCAGTAAACCCATACATGCAAAATGATTGACAGGCAGATTTGATTTTTTTTTAAATCACAATGAAATGGAAGTAGCGACAAATCTTGTCTTCTGAATTGTGACGTACACCAGAGAGTAACAGATTATCGAAATAGAAAAAAAAAAAAGTAGGGCGGTGACTTGTTATGTGTCGTTTTTGATTGGATTTTGAGATGTGGTGGGGTTTAAGCAGACTATATGATTGGATAAGTCCTACATATGTCATCAGAGAGAAGTCTGTCGTTTTCACTGGAAGATCCAGTTATGAAATTGATTAAACATTACATGGTCAAAACAATTTTTTTTAAATTAAGCAAGTGCATGGATCACAATAAGATCTTTAATATGCATTTAGCACATTTTAATGCATTTATCAGCCAAAAGTTATTTTTGTCAATTTTTAAAAGCACACTATACTGATGGCCCTAACACAACAGACATGAACTAAAACTGTGATATGATGGGTCTTCAACGGGCCTGTCAAAGACATATACTGTATGTAAATATTCTTGTCCCTCTCCCTCAGAGTAGCATTGGCAGTCATCCTCACACATTTCATACACAACTCATCACCATGACAGCTGGCTTTGACCTCACCATGTGGCTGTTCAGATGTGTGCAAGTGTGATGGATTCAGATCATGCAAAAGCAAAACTAAAGAGGCCCTCTATTAAATCAGTCAGTAACTTAATTTCCTACAGTTGGGCAGTGGAGAACACACACACACGCACACAAACCTCCTGCTTCTGCACACACTTGCGCAACTGATCTGGAATCTCTACAGAGACAAGCCCCAGCATGGCAGCCTGACGGGTACAGGGACACACCCAAAATCAACAATACCTACAATCTCCTTTCTTTCTCTCTCACTCTCCCACAGGTCACCCATGTTCGACAACGTACTACCTGAGAACATTAGAGCAGGAGTCCCTCTGTCTCACTCCGCCTCCTCCAAACCCTGCAGGTCTCCTATCTGTTTCAGGTTAATGTACAAACCTGCTCATGGTCTTTGAGCTACACATGTGTATAAAAGAAACTCTCACGCCGAGTTCAGAACAAGAAATATCAAGTTTGTAGGACAGGAATATTTGTATTCATGTTGGTTTCAAGTATTTATTTAAAAATATTGTAACATAATTGCATTTTACATGTCTAATGTCATGTGGTGTAACCCACAAGTAAAAAGTAATAAACATTTTCCATGTACCTTGAATACACTTGAGTGTTAAACATTATTTTCCAAAAAGAGTTTTTATTTCATTATAATAATAAATAAAAAAAAAACACAAAATAAAAATGTAACCATAACTATCATTAAGGTTTCATAGGTTTACTTTATTTGACCTTATCTAACCTTAGCCTTTTTGTCTATATATATATATATATATATATATATATATTAGTGCTGCTGGGCAACAATTAATCGCAATTAATCGCATCCAAAATGAAAGTTTATGTATGCATAATATATGTGTGTGTACGGTGTATAATTATTTTGAATATTTAAATACACACATGCATGTATATATTTAAGAAAAATATTTATATTTATATATAAAATATTTATAATGTATACATTTTATTTTATACATTATTTTATTTGATAAAATTATATGTATAAATATATATACAATATATAAATGCAAATATTTAATAAATATATACATGCATATGTTTGCATTTATATGTACAAAATAATTATACACAGTACACAAACATATATTGTCTAAACATTATATATATATATATATAAACCTTACTGACATATTGACAGTCATGAGGGGGTCCTCTCCATGATATCATTTCCTGTTTATGGTTGTCACATGACAACAAATGGCTTTCTGCACACTGGTTGCACCACACTGACATTGATTTGGTAGACAAAAGTTTTAAAATATTAATCATATTAAAAAAAATAGATTATTTTCTTAAGGAAATAAAAAATGAATTATCATGGCAAACTACTTATACCAACATTTCATTTTTCAAGAATTTCGGCATTTTAATTACCCCCTCCCCCTTTTTGTCTTTGTTTTTACAATCTCCCAAAAGTTACACCTAGAAGTTTTTGACTTTAAGTCCCACAAAAATATCTAATACATTTTTATTCAGTAATTCATTGTCTGTGTGAATTGCTTTTATGTAACTTTTAAATAGATCCTCTCAAAACGTCACTGACTTAAATATAGATTTAGGAATATATGGGGTCAGAAAAATGAGAACTTGCACAAAAAGGTGAAAGAAAGAGCAAGCCACACATACAACTGAAAGTAAAACCCACATATACTACAACATACCAGGGAGCACAAACTTTTAATGATTAAACACACTGGCGCTAACTACGAGTAAATAAAGTTCTAACTTCATTAGTGAGTTTGCGTTATAGCCTACGCATTACACAAGATTTGAAGTCATGTTGGCAGACTGGGTAGGGCTGTTACCTGTAACTTCTGGATCCCTCAGTTTCCTTGTTCGGCGCTGTAAAATCCTTTACATCGGACAGTCCATATGAATCTGGTCTGGAAGGTTCAGGTGAGGCATTTCCACATTATTCCAGTTTTCTTAAGAAACTCTTGTTCTTTAGAGAGCAAGCAGTCTTGAACAGTCCATGCAGACTGTGCTCTCCTCTGCTTTCAGATACTCCTCTCTGCTGAATCCTCAGAGGCTCCAGGTGAGAATTTTAAGGGAGTTTCCATCCAAACACTGTCAGGTCCTTGAGCGCTCAGGGACGCCACCCCGTGGCCACAGGATGAACAGACACTCACACTATGGCAAGCCGAATTGGCATATAAAACTAAGTTTTGACTGTCCATAAATATATTTTGGATTATTACAATTGTATTTCGACGAGTCATAATTCTATTTTGACTAGTCAGAATGATAATTAGAGATATCTGCAATTATAATTGCACTAGTAAGAAATCTGATTCAAGATATCTCTAAATAGCCTACTTTATGACTAGTCAACTAGTCAAAACTCCATTGAAGATATCTGTAAAGACGTTATAGATATCTTCAATTGACGCGTCACACATACGCAAATGTATTTAGAGATATCTCTATTTAATTATCACTAGTTAAATTGTTATGCCTACTGCTAAATCAATTAGTGATATCTTTAATTACAATTTCTACTAGTCAACACTCATTTCAAGATATCCAGAAATATTTTCCAATGGAAGAATATGACTAGTCAAAATATCTTAATTCCAATTACGACGAGTCAAAATTGGAATTAAGATATCTGGATTTGGAACTTTGACTAATCAAAACTAAATTATGATTAGTACAGCCATGGGTATTTAATGCTAGACAGCTTGCCATACTCACACATCAGAGACATGATTACGTAACACACTGATTAAAGGCCGTGTGACTGATTTATATGTCATTAATGACTTGCAGGATGTTTTGCTAAAGAGATGCTTAGTCATCCAGGACACAATTTTCTGAATTAAATCAAATTTAAATTAAATGAATTAAATAGATAAAAATAACTTTACTATCAGGCCTACGGTGCACTTAAAAAGTGACGTGAAGTGAAGGGCAAGTATGGTAACCTATACTTGAAATTTATCCTCTGCTTTTAACCCATCCGAGTTAGTGCACACACATTAGGAGTAGTGAGTAGTGAACACACACACAAACACACACACACACACACACACACACACTGCAAATCGCTGTCACACACACCCAGAGCAGTGGGCAGACATTTTGCTGTGGCGCCTGGGGAGCAATTGGGGGTTAGGTGCCTTGCTCAAGGGCACCGCAGTCATTTCCTAAGGGTATTGAGAATTTAAACCTGCAAACCTGACTCTCAAACCATTAGGCGACGACTGTACTCAATATAATATCAAGAGATATTATATTGTATATTAGTGTCTTTCATCAGCAATTATAGGTCTAATTTTCAGTTACATGTGTGTGAGTATGTAGACAATACAGATTTAATCTAGGATTTAGTAAATCAATCTGCTATTGGCATTACCACAACATCCTCAAAGAACATGTCGTCATTCCCACCACAATCACGTTCATGATTATGTTGCATGTACAAACACAATCCCAGCATGATGAACATTGTGATCTTGTAGAAACCACTGTGAGTCAAGTTTCCTGACTAATGAAACATGCTGTTTTTTTGTGAGACTTGTAGCAGCTTGTGTAGGAGCTGAATTTTACTTTGTTCGTTCTTGAATCATCACTTTCTGGTTTTGGATGGGCAGATCCATGGGATCCATTTGGATGGGTTGCTCTGTGAAATATATTATCATTCAGACCCCATATTCTAGAAGTGCACAAATTACTTGGGACATAGGAGAGAAAATGCATAAATATCTAGATCAGATGTTTTTACAAGATTGGCTAAAATGGACCTCAAGAACATTAAGTGCCGTTCACACATTCGGAACACCTTTTTCTGAACGTGTTTCACATTTTTCTCTCTTGTCAGATAAGGTGTACAAGTTAAACATTTTATTAAAATGTTACTTTATGATTTCATATATATCATTCTTATGTACTTAATTACCAGACGACAGATACAATGTAAAATCAAAAATGAAAGCCTGGTTTCAAAGACAGGGCATAGATTCAGCCAGGATTAGGCCTTAGTTCAATTAGGGCATTTAAGTGCTTTTTAAGTGTCTTAGAAAAAAAAACATATGCATCTTTAGACAAAACAATGGCGCTGATATATTAAGATATGTCAGTGGCTAGACTAGTCTTGTCTGTGAAATTATGTGTATTATGTAAAAAGAGTGAAGCCTTCAGTCGAATTTGAAGGTTTGTTTTCAGATAACAAAGGATATGCAGAAGAACTGCAAACATTTTCTTTACTTTACCAGTTAATGTTATTGATCACAGCTTTACAGCAAAAAGACGAGGAACAGGAGAGATAAGCATCTGAGCTGAATTGGACAAAATGGCAGCACAAATTTTGCCTTATCTAAAAAAAACATCAGACCTGCAGAGAAGTTCTTTCCTTTTTGTAAAATAAAGTAGATTAAATACATTGGATTTTATTTGCAAAAGTTCCCCACTACTGAGCTTATCTTTGTTGTTATATATATATATAACTATTAAACAAATTTAATTATTTAAAATAAATACAATATTTTATAGTATATGTTAATATATAATGTATTTATTTGCAAATGTTCCTCACAACTGAGTTTATTTTTGTTGCTACAGTATATAATACAAGAACCAATGAAATGGATTGGATCTTCCATCAATGGAAAAATTTCCATCTAGTAACATCTATTCATTTGTCAAGAGAAACTTGGACTAATATAAAATAAAAAAGATTGCATTCAACAAATTTCACTCAATTCAGGTTTATTTTATAATCAATAACTCACTGCTTAACAGATTATATATTGAAAAGAGGTCTGACAGCAGTTCAGTGTATTGTTTAGCCCATGTTGTCAGTGCAAACTCACTTTTCCTACAGAGCTCAATCTCCAGCAAACATTACACCTCCCTTTAGTTCAGTGGCTTGAGGCCTCAATTTGCTCTAAACAAAGGGCATTTGACATAATAGCACAGCTGACACTTCGACCATTACACTAAACACAGCAGCTCATTAACTGCTCAAAGTGCAGCGGTTCTCAGTTATTTAAGACACTTCTTAAGTATGACCACAGACTTCAGGTAGCTAAGTTTGTTTTCACTTTAGTTTGATAGGTTTACATTTAGTAAATATCCAAACAAGAGCTTCTATGATTCACTACTGGAGAGAAATTGGGTATATTCATGGCTCAGCAAACAAGGTAATTAACACCGGCTTAAAAAATATATAAAAAAATCAAAATCATAGTGCAATATGTAGCTAAATGTGTCTAGCTAGTGTTGTTTTTTTAATTGTTTGAATGCATCTACTCAACATCCTGTAAGACTGGACTTCATTCTCTAACTGGACATTTAAATGGTTTGGTTTCCAAGCTAAACTTAATTATGGTGAACATAACAGAGATGCCAAAATCATGCTTTAATTTCAAAAGTCATTGTGTCATTCTAAAGCTGTCACTATCATTGATGAGGCATCTGACGAAGAAAAAAACAAAACAAATACACACGATATATATATAAAAAGTAAACAGCCCAAAGTGTTTGTCAGGAATCGCTGGGCAGTATCTTAAAGAATATTTCTTTCTTTAAAACAAAATAAAGATCAGTAAAACTTTTAAAAGTGCAAATCCTCATTAAAAGAAACATTTTCAAAAAGATCCAAATCAAAGCGGTGTGTGATGATACAGATTTCTTCCACTGTCACATTCTTATGTGCAAAGTGTAGTTCGTCCAATAAAAATCCTCTTTGGCTCATGTTCACATTTCTACTGCCTGAAGTAACACACGTCATCCATGGCTGCTGTGATTCTGCGAGAATGGAGAGATTTAAATCACAAATAAAATAAACCCAATGAGCTCTTTCTTTCACATCCCACAAGAAATCTTTACATAACTCGCTGGCGCAGGCAGAGGGCGCTGTTTATTATGGAAACACACTTCACAAGCACTTTAATGCTTTGTTTATGAATTTTAGACATCATAGTCTAGCGATAAGTAAAAGTGATAAAAAGGAAACCGGTGTTTTTACCTCTGGGCCTGGTATCCTCCCTCACACAGGTTCACTAAAGCATACAGGTGTCTCAGAGCGTATTCATACTGCAACAAGAGAGAAAAGATGTCTCATACACACAGTATACCACAACTAATGATGCAGAAATCCTGAATGTTTGTACCTCCTGCTTGTGCCAGTTGAAGCAGTGTTTCTTGTAGTGCTTGACAGCTGTTTTGTAACATTCATACTGTGTGAGATCTTCACGTCCATCCAGATAATCCCTCACTTCTTCTTTGTCCTGGACCACATGCTCCACGATCTTATGCATAGTGTTACCAAGCAGCTCCCGCGTCTACAAAAACAAAATCACAAAAGCTATTATAACATGATACTCTTGACTGAAATATATTAATCTGAAAAGTAGTGTCACATACACTACCATTCAAATGTTTGGGGTCTGTAAGATTTTTTTAAAATAAGTTTCATGTTCACCAAGGATGCATTTATTTGATAAAAAAAAAGTCATATTGTGAAATATAATAAAAAATAATAATAATATATTTTTTAATATTTTTAAAGTGTAATTTATTCTGAATTTTCAGCATCATTAACCCAGTCTTCAGTCACATGATCCTTCAGAAATCATTCTAATATGCTGATTTGCTGCTCAAGAAATATGCATTACTATTATACTTCTTATTGAAAACAGTTGTGCTGCTTAATATTTTTGTGGAAACTGATCAAATTCAAAATTCTTTGATGAATAGAAAGTCAAAAGAACAGCATCTATTTGAAATAGAAATCTTTTGCGACAATATAAATGTATTTACGGTCACTTTTGATCAAATGAATGCATCCTTGTTAAATAAAAGAATACATTTATTAACAATAATAATCTTACTGACCACAAACTTTTGAACGGTAGTGTACAACTTTTAACACTTAAAATAAACAATTATCTATTGAAATTAATTGGTAAAAAGCAGTGCTACAAACCTGTAGATGTGCATGGATGTCATTCATGAGACCAACAACAGTCTCAACGTCATTAGACTTGGCGAGTTTTCTCTTCATGATTGCGAGGGGCACATCAGGGCTGCTCATGAGGTCATGTTCAGTGATCACAGGCAACGAAACCGGCTCGGCTGCTTTATCAAGACCTTTAGAGTTACCCTGGAACGCCAGCACCTTCATGTGGGACAGCGTCTAAAACAAACAAACCAAAACAGTTACATTTGGCAAGTACTGACATGCAGACGCTACACAGAACACCATTTATGCTTTCATCAGACACTTCCTTGTCAATAAAGTATACATGACTTTAAATGGAAACTTCTGGAGCTAGCTGAGAATATATGACAGACGCTAGACCAAGAATGAACATGCAGCGCATGTCAATATCCATCATATAGTTAAACTAATCCATATTCAGGATGCTACTCACAGTTGCTAGAGTTTAGGGACCGTAAAGATGAGCCATGAGCACAGAAATGGTGATAATTATTTATTCATTTATTTATTTATTTTATTTCCAAAGTAACTTCCTTCCAGTCAGGGTCCTAAAATTCATTTTTGCAACAGCTGGAACTAGTAAACTGTGAATTTACCAGCCATTAATGATTATGCATTATCATTAAATGCAATGCAATTTCATGTAACATCTTTTTCTTGGCATTACATTTAAATTTGTTCCTGTGAGAATAAATAATGAATCACTTTGCAGCACAGATAATTATGCCTTTAACAGTATCACTGATGCGAATCAATCTTGCATTTCTAGTGTATAGACAGTGTGCCTTATCTGAATGCATTCCTAATCTTTACTGAATGTCTTTCATAGACAGTGTTTGTGAGTGCATTACCTTGTTTCCATACTGCATCACATGGCTAGTGTTGGTTTTGGCCTTTACGATCTTGAACTGCTTGGCCAAAGTCTCTTTGCTCAGATCCTCCTAAAGAAACAAACACACAACACCATTTAAAACACCTTCCCACGATCTGCGTGATTCCAGATTCTATTGTGAGCTGCCCTGCTCTCATTATGATCAGACGATTCATGCAGAATAAATGCTTTTCTCTTCCATTTTTCTTAAATTTGGACCTCTGTCCCAGATGTGTGTACTAACCACGTCAGAGTCTTCCATCCAGTTGACACTGTACCAGTCTCCCAGGTAGGTGTCTCTGGCCTCGTCATAGTAACAGGCATACGAGGATTCATCAGGGTTGGCAGCGGTTGTAGCGTAGACTGGGACACACACCCGGATTATACATACTATGTTATTTACACAAAGCAGCATGTGTGATAAAGTTAGAAAAAAAACTCACCATTAATGTCAACAGGCAGAGGCTTCATCATAGAGCCAGATTCACAGGCCTCAATATACAACACCATCTATGTGTTCGCAAAAGGGTTTGCAGATTTTAAAAAAAAAGACAATAACAAATAACGGGGTTTTTACAAAAATTATGGATTGTATATCTTATTAATGAACACATGTAACACTCACCTTCTTGTATTTGTTGTTTTGGTGCATGTACTTGATGGTATTCATCAGGTCATCTACAAGAAGCTAAAAGTAGAGGCATGATTTACTGCAAGTTTCTAGATATAAAAGCAGTTAATTTACACCATTCCCATTCATTTATAAACATGTCATGGATAAGGAAGTTAAGCAATAACTCCTCTCCCAAGCTGCTCACACACAACTTAAAAAGTTGTCGTTTCAGCAGGTTGTCGATATAACTCATGGCTAAACTTCCTGTGAGTTAAATGCGTTACTCATTATACGACAACCTTCTATGTCAGCTGACCTATTGCTTCAGTATCTTCAGTGGGGGCTGAAAAAGTCAGATCATTTGGGATGTTTTGGTTTAAATTAGCTTTTTTTTTTCCTATAAACTTTTCAATTATGTTGATTATATCATTTGTAATGACATCAGAAAAATATACACAATAGAAGCATTTACACAAGTGGTCTCAGACCTTTGGAGAGAACTGTCTAATGTGCGTGAGAAGAGCCTGAAAGGATCGGATTCAGCTAAAATGACCACAAGAAGTAGAAAGTGCTTACATCATCATTAGGGAAGGCCAGCAGACCTGGTGCTCCATGATCGGTGAAATACACAAACACATGATCATTTGGACCACTGCCAAGAGGAAGAACAATAGAAAAAAACATCACGAGACCTGTTTTACACATGTGTCTCAACATGCACAAACAGACAGAGAGACTAGATTTTACACGAACTGAGGGCAATAAATTAAGTAAGACAGTAACAGGTTCCACAGGCTAATTTACATTTCAATACAAATGTATCAGACACACAGAAAAATAAAACATGCTATGACCCCTAACCCCCCTCTGCCACAGTTTTTATGGTAACTTGCCTTTTCAGCACTTTTCCAGATCCTCCCTTCACACCAGTAGAATTGCCCTTCAACACTGCCAGGAAGTTCTGAGGGGTCACGTCCTGTATCACACACACAATATTAGTGAACGGATGCCAAACACACTGCTTACCACTTCAAATCTCAGAGACAGAATTACACGTATTGACTCACATCACCAATGTAGTCCTTCAGCACTCCTTTGTAAACATCGGTTCCATTGGGTCTGTTTATGATCACTCCTGGAGTTGGGTTACTGGACACACAAAAACAGTCATATGAACCCGTGTACTGAAAAGGCAAAAACTGACAAATTTGTGCTAAAACAATTATTAAAAGACAACAAACAATAATAAAAAGACCTCTTTCTGCAGCACTTATCAAAGTAGGTTTAAAAATTAACCCAAAAACATGTGACTAAGCCAACGATCAGATAACACATTTCTTTCTTTCATCTTTTAATTCAGCCGGAACACCTGACCTACATTTGAATTCATAATCAAAAGCCACTAAAGCAATAAATGTCACAGTTGCACAACTTTCAGTAAAACAATAAAATGAAGGTAAAAATTTCACCTCTTCCCTCTTTTTTATTTATTTAATAGTTAAATGCAAAGCGATTTGTGAGATTCACCCTACAAATAAACGAACACACCGCATACAAACATGACACAAACATCTTTAATGCCAGTCACAATCACAGCCATGACAGAAAAACCTGACATGCTACAATTCATGCATTTTTCATTTTGCCAGACTTTTGGCTACTGGTGGTTAAATTAGATACTTGTGACTTCTGCAAAGAACCAGACTCAAAGCTCTGTTTGTGTGTACGTACATGTGCGAACATGTGTTTGAGCTAAATCCTTTATATGTGTCTGCTTTTGGAAGACACAACTTTACCAATATCCAATAACTCTTGTGTTACCAGCTCAGATCTTTAACCACTATACCAGTGGTACTCAACCAGGGTGCCGGGCCCACTGCAAATGTCTAAGGGGTCCCAATAAGTCTTATTTAAAAACTTTACATTTAGTTTCATTTTAATTAACATGCTAAAGATACTGTATACTATACACTAAAATAATTGTGCAAGATTAAACTGACTTTTTTTTTTAGTTCATTTATTTGAGTTATAACAGAAGTAAAAACAGGTACATCAGCTTAGATAGAAGGGCCTTGGAATATTGTTTTGGACATATGGAGGCTGAGAACCACTGCATAATACAAGTCATACTCACTCGGAACTCTGAGCAAGATCATCATACATCATCACCACAATCTGCTCATCGGGAATTCCGTTCTTATGGACAATCTGATATGCATGGCACACATCAGCCTATAAACACACAAAAGAATAAATGAATATCTAAACAGACTTCAGATAAGACAACTGACTAATATTTTGGAAAACCATGTACTTTCTCCACCTCAAAGATCACTTCCTTTCTCACCTGGTGTCTGTAATTGTACCAGCCATTAGATCCGGCCACAATGACGACCCAGTGCTTCCCATTGTCTGGCTGCTCGGCAGGGAAACCACTCACTACCAGTCCCAGGCTCAGGGCGAGAACTGAAACTGCCACTCTCTGTGCGATCATCTCTGCAATTTACTGACAACGGAGATGGAAAACAAACCAGAAAAAAAGACCATGAGTGCTTTCAAAATGTTAAAGGTTGTAAACTTCCCTAAAATGGCAAAAGTATTTGCAAAACCACATAAAATACTTAATGTGATGATGACCTTCATTTTAATAATATTTATAGTTAAAAAGTTCAATTTATACATAAACATATACATTTTTACCATTTACACTATGTATTTGCTCTGAAATTATACCAAGCCTTTATAGTTATGTACATTTTAACATGTAAATTTGTGATTCTCCCTAAAAGGAAAAATACACAACATATGCTCCATTTACTAACATGACACAAACATCTTAAAAGCACGTGACCATTACAGAATGTAAATATTTCTGTATATAAATACGATGTATAGCTGTGTTGACTTTAACTCGGACACATTGTGTTTTCTTGATGTTACTGTAGGATTACAGTAAGGCTGAGATAAAAAATATAGGATGAAATTATAAAAATGTTTTTTAGAGCTTATTCCAAAATTCCTCTTACAAATGTTTATATTTATACCCCATTTCTGCCAAAACCATAGTTCCAACAGTTATTGTTACTACTGTAAAACCCTAATACAACTCCTTAAACATAATCTGTCATTTTGTTGAATTTTAGATGATAATGGTAGCAAATACCGAATTTAATTGGGTACTAAAGACTGTAGCAATTTGGCCGGTAAACGGTGTTTGCCATGATATATTTTTGCAAGTGGTCTCGTGATCATCCTATAAACAAACAAGGAAATCAGGGCTACAATAATAACACCAGGCCATAAGGGGGTTTAAACTATTCTCCATTTAGCTAAATTGAGTATTTAACCTTGAGGTGATTAATTATACAAAACACAACCAAACAAAATGAGTAGAGTTAATACAAAATAGAGATATTAATAGTTTATATGCACTTACCTGCTAATGTAGCGCTGCCCGAGCTGACGAGCTGGAGCGACGCGACGCTTTATTTCAACCTGTGAGACGGGGACGCATGTGCAGCAGCCAATCAGCGCTGACGGACTCGATGCTCTAACCAATCCGCTCAATACGGCTCAGCGCATCATCCAATCACCTTCGACCAATGGGCGGAGCCTCGACTGACCACCTGACTATTCGGTCATGTGCCATGAGTTTGACTAAAAACAAAACAAAAAGAGAGGAATCTTTGTACTTTTCTATATTATAGAAATAGATTGATGCATTGAAGTGGTCTCCCGCTCTGACAAGTAAAGTCTAACCGTTGTGAAAGTTAAGGGGGAAATGCCTCACATTTATTAGGGGATTCAATAATTTGTTAGAAAAAACTGTATTAATAATTTTACAGGAAGCTTCAGCATAGACACTCGTCTCACTTTTTCATTATCTAGGCAGAACATATGCGAGCACATGATCAGATCATCCGTTTGTCATATGACTGCTATTTCACTGCACCCACGCATTTTTTTTAAATCATTGGTCTGATCTCACCTGTTTTTACAGGTGGTGTGTGTGAGAGAAAACAGAGTATGCCATTATGTAAAGTGTCTCTGTAAGCAGAGAATTTGTAGAATTCTTTTAGAATTTAGAATGTTTAGAATTTTGATTGTAGTTTATGCTGATTCAAAACAGATCTCACTGTTGTTTTATATCAATCTATAATAATCTGTTGCTTGTACTATTTTCTG
Organism: Rhinichthys klamathensis goyatoka; assembly: GCF_029890125.1. Taxonomy (NCBI): domain Eukaryota; kingdom Metazoa; phylum Chordata; class Actinopteri; order Cypriniformes; family Leuciscidae; genus Rhinichthys; species Rhinichthys klamathensis. The sequence goes on along the minus strand of NW_026606652.1, from coordinate 2,192,307 downwards.
TTATCTTGGGAAACCCCTTCTACAGTTTCTAATTTACTGTGTAATTTACTACTTGTGTGACATGGTGACATCTCAGTTTTTAAGTCAATGTATAGAGAGAGAAAAGTTGAAATCCAAATTTCATCTGTTTGTAATCATAACACCACAAAGAAAGTCTAATTATTGCTCATAATAATAGACTGACTTGGATGACAAAAACCATTCAAAAGTACTCATAGATTACTGTGAAACTAAAACCTTTGACACCAAATGTGCTTTTTATGTAAGCAATAATTTATTACACCAGTATTAAAGTCCCTTCACTGGCTCTGTTAATATTAGAATTCATTGTAAATTGTTCTGCAGGTGTACACATGTTGACAGCCAGACGGGCTTGTTCCTCAAAAAATCCCTTCAGCATACAGTTTTCCCTGCTGTTCACATGATCTCTGATTCTTATAATCAGACAATGAAACCAGGCAAAGATGACCTAAGCAATTTTTTTTTTTTTTTTTTTTTACAATTTAACACCGTGTTGACAAAGTTGATATTGTGGCTTCATGTATGGTCAGATGTGTCATTATAACATTTGACCAAAATCATTCTCAAATGGAGTTACAGGGTTTTTCACCAGAGATTTTTGGACAATTTCATGCTCCCAACTTTGTGGGAACAGTTTGGGGATGGCCCCTTCCTGTTCCAACATGACTGCGCACTAGTGCACAAAGCAAGGTCCATTAAGACATCGATGAGCAAGTTTGGTGTGAAGGAACTTGACTGGCCCACAGAGTCCTGACCTCAACCCGATAGAACACCTTTGGGATGAATAGGAACGGAGACTCGCAGTCTTCTCGTCCAACATCAGTGCCTGACCTCACAAATGCGCTTCTAGAAGAATGGTCAAAAATCCCCATAAACACACTCCTAAACCTTGTGCAAAGCCTTCCCAGAAGAGTTGAAGCTGTTATAGCTGCAAAGTGTCTGTCAACTCCATATTAAACCCTACGGATTAAGAATGGGATGTCATTAAAGTTCATGTGCATGTAAAGGCAGACGTCCCAAAACTTTTGCCAATATAGTGTATTAGGGCGCTCAGTTTTTTCTGTCATTTGGCCAAAATTTCATGTTATTAAAGACGAAGTGCTACGCAGAAGCTATAAGACAGTATTAGCTATGACACTCTTCATGCTCCTCAAATACATAAACATCAGCCTTAGTGTTTCTTAGGTAAAGAAAACGCTGTACTTATTCAAAGAGCAGTTCTTTATTTACCTGTGCATTGCAAACAAGCAGAGATGGTTCAAACTGCGTGCGGCACTTCATGAGGCGGGGTGGAGTCATGAGGTTTTACTTACAGTTTGAGAAGCCAATGGAGTTACGAGATTTAGTCACAAGCACTTTTTAATACATTTTTTTTGGCTAAAAATGTGCAAAACCCACAGACAGACATAAAGGGTGACCAATAGTAATGATGTATGAAAAAGTAAAATAAAATGATGCAATATGGAGATACGAGGTTTCGCGCAACAGCGACAATAATGAATTAAAGTTTCATGACTTTCATAATAGAAATAATTAAAAAAACATTCGAATGTCTATTCATTAATTAACTTTTTAAATAATGTTTACTGCTTGCATATGAACTGTTACGAAATCTCATAAAGTAAACATAAATATCAAGAAACCTATATCAGGACATGTTTATAGTTTGTTATATTTTGACATATAAAGAAATTCAGATATTTTCTTCCAATTATTACGGTCTTATAACACAAAATCAATGAGAAATTACCTTAAAATATAAAAGGAGACTGGTTACACAGGATTCACACACCGTGACTAACATTTTCCCAAAAGCTCTTTATTTATTTTTTATTTTAAGATATCGGTTTTATTTATTTACTGCTTTTCTTTAACCTAAATCCATTGTACCGATATACAGATTATGCCAGTGATCATTTATATTAAAAAACATTACTGATTGGCAAACGGAGCCATTCCCTGTGATCCAGTCACTGGTATCGTCTCATGATGGCTATGGCCCGGAAATTTCGTTCCCAGATCAAATGAATATGAGTTCATGCCCCAGATACACCATGGACTTAATTTCATCCTTCTCATAAAAGAATATCAACAGTCACTCGAGGTACAGGACATATTTATGCATTGTCTTTATTTGTCCCGTAAATGAAAAACAATATAACAAAATGTAAATACAATAATAAATATTCAAAGCCAAATCTTTATACAGACACTTTTATATATTCATACATAACTACATGTGGTTAAAAACCACTTCTGTCCTCAAGCTAAAGAAAAAAGTCAAAATGGCAGAAAAGAATGTGTCGATTTCGCATTTTGCATTCCAAAGGCAACGGTAACCATGGCGATTTAAACCGTGGAGGAATAAATAATGTGTGATCTTAGAAAGTAGTGCACAGCTGCAAATCAAAAACAAAAATAAAACAAATCATAGTGCAAGTTAAAGTTTCTCATAACACCTGTCTCTTTGTTTTCAAATGGATCCTCAACAAAATAAATGAGGATAAAAAAATAAGGATGACATAAGAGAGCTCTGTACTGGAAGCACCTGCTTCCGTTTTATCATCATCATCATCATCCTCACCGCAATCTTCTTGGCAGCTAGTAAAACAGTCTGTCACATGATTCACTGCATGTCCAGGGCAGCACTGTGCACCTGACTTATTTTGGCAGAAAATACAAAATAAAACTTGATTATAGCTGTAATAAAAAAAAGCTGCTTTCTCTGCGTGTACATCAAGCTTGGCTTTAGTGTTCCCTGTGAGCTTGCATGTGTTTACAGACAACTGATGAGATGCATAGAAATCAAGAAACAGAATGAGACCGCAGCTGCTCATAAAGGAGAGAAAAAGAGAGAGAAGAGTTTACAGGAGCTGATCTCTCATGCAGCATATCCGAGGAACACAGAGCAAGGCAGCTTTCTGTCCAGATCCGAGCAAGTGTGCTTCTTACAGCGTGTGTGTGTGTACGTTCTCCATTTGCACGATTCCCTGGATTCCTGCGCCCGATCAGCAGCTGGAAGTAAGTGTGGCCTCATTCTTCCTCTGGACTGACATTAGATGAGTGTGTCCTCACACCTCTGCCCCCAGTTCAATCACTCCCGTCTCTATAATGGGAACCAGTTTATCATCCACCTGGACCAGCAGGATGGTCTTATCAATGTGAGACCGGCTAACCGGATCACGACTGCAAGGCACCCAACGATGAACCACCTATGGAGAGAGAGAGAGAGTAGTGGGAAATTAGGATAGGTGTAAACTTTTTTTCTTTTTTTCTCAAAATTACAATTCTTTTTTTGTTTGTTTTTTTGCACACGATAACTAAGGATTCTGGGGAAAATGTGCTTAATTGTCATCTATATATAATTATATAAGGGGTGTAACGGTACAGAGGAGTCACGGTTCGGTACTGTGATGGAATTGTAGAAGACTGATGTAATGTATCATGTCACCTTTGCCATGTTCCTATTCTATAAAAACTGTTATGTTCTTTTTGCTGGTGGGATTCTCTCTGAAATTGGTCTGAGATCTTCCCGGCCATAATTAAAGCATATTCGAAGGCATTGTCTGGAGTCTGACTAGTAGTTAATGCTGCACACCAGGTTAGTGGAACACTAGAGATCTTATTCTCAAGTGATAGTGGGCATCTTAAGCCTTGTTTATACTCGACGCGTCCGCACGAGCGCGAGTCGCCGCTGACTGCGCGCGCACCTCTCCAAACGGACGAGGCGTTTATACTTGACGCGCTCGCCGTTGTGCTATTCTGTGAAACGACAGGGGGCGACTCCGAGTATTTCTCCTCTAAAACACCAGGAATCAGCAGTGAAGAAGTAGTTTGCCGTTTATTAGTAGTTTATTAATTGCTGATTCATATAAAAAGAGTAATAAATGCAGTAGGTTGATTGTACTTTCACTGCATGTAAACTAGTTAAACAACTGAAGCCTTATTGAAGAGTGTTTAAACCTTAATTTCATCAGCAGGGCTTACTTCTGCTATTGTAGGCTTATTTTGTAAATATAAGCAGTTTAGACAAGTGCAAACTGGGTGCTTAATGCAAATGTGTTCCTATTCACAAAATGAGAGGCTTTTATGGTCGCCCATCAATACAAATGTCTCTGTGTATAGAAGGATCATAAACATGCTGGTACAGATGTACCAGTTCGGCCAGATTCGGCTCGAAGTCGTTCATCTTCGGATGCGGCGCCGCGCGCGATGTTACAAAAAGTGCCGTGCACACCGCCAGGCGAAATGGGGTCTTGCGCACCCAACGCGCACGACCGCCCACACCGCAATGACGTCATTTTTGCCTCGCGGACCTTCGCGCTCTTGCGGACGCGTCGAGTATAAACAAGGCTTTACGGGGTCAGAGTAGCTACACTTGGGCGACAACCAATGCGGTCATAGTGGGAGTCGGAAACACCTAGTTTAACTTTAGTCAGGTGCGTAGGGGAATTACTCCCACAGTACATATCTCGGTTTTGGGGTCACGGTTCGGTACAACAGGAAGAAGCAACAAATCCCCAGAGCTAGGTTTCTTTTCATTTATTTTGAACAGACAGTAGTGCAAATTACAGTTTGTTCCACCTAGCAGAATTTAGTCCCCCCTGAGGTAGTTGGTACAGTACAGCCACCTTTAGTCTATTACCTTCAAGTTGTTTAAAACCTGTATGAATTTTTTCTTCTTTTGCTGAACACAAAAGATGATGTTTTGAAGAATGTCGGTAACCAAACAGGTGATGGACCCCATTGACTTCCATAGTATTTTTTTTCCGACTGTTGAAGTCAATGAATTACATCAACTATCTGGTTACCGACATTCTTCAAAATATCTTCCTTTGTGTTCAGCAGAAGAAAGAAATTCAAACAGGTTTTAAACAGCTTGAGGGTGAGTAAATGATGACAGAATTTTCCTTTTGAAGTGAACTTCAAACTATTTTTTAATAGTTTTATTTTAAAATAAAAACACTGGTGTGTGATGTACGCACATGACCCTCCATGCCTTCTAGGGGACTCCACTCTCTCCAGAAGTTACGTCCAGATCTCAGTCTCATGCTCTCATCTGGCCACACCAGCTCCTTCCTCTTGGGATGATTCATCACGTCCAACACCTGACTCACATCAACAATCTACACACAAAAAATGCATACATTTCATGATAACAATAAATTTCACAAAGGGCCAAATACATGAAAGCCAGACGCTCACCTGCACCCTGTATGAGATGTCGTCCCTCCTCAGACAGGACAGCGAGGGGTTGTGATGATGATGGTGGATGTAGTGAAGATGATGATGGGGGTGAGGATGGATGTCCGTCCCCAGCCCTAAGGCTTCGTTTCCCAGCAGGCCTGCGAGTGTGTGGGCGTGTCGTTTGCAGGGCGGGATGGAGTGGGCAGAGAGAGAGCTGGATGGGCCGGGCGGGTCGGGGTTGGCGGCTGAAGCGTTGCCCAGGCGGAGTTGCAGGGAGGTGGGCAGCGTACGGAGAGATAGCTGGCTGCTGGAGGAGCGTCTGCAGGGCTCCAGACCTGTGACAGAGGTGCGGAGTGAAGACTGGCGGCTGCTGCTGTGGCGATACGAGGACGACTGACTCACGACAGATGCACGAGCAGGAGACTGACGCACCAAACCAGACTGAACAGACTGAGAACTCTGACTTGTACCTGAAGAGAGAGAGACTGTTACTTTCTTTATTATTTGACAAAATTTATCCATCCATCCATCTGATTCTGTCTGTGTCAATCTATCTATCCAACAAGATTGAAATTGCATAAGGCATAAATAACTTTCACAAAACGTTTGTCACAACAGCCCAGCAGGAAACATTGCAACAGCATGCAATGTTTGTTTAGATGACCTTTCCTTTTCTAGTTTTGTTCGACTGTTGCAAATGCTTCGGCAATAAACATACACTCACTAGCCACTTTATTAGGTACACCTTGCTAGTACTGGGTTGGACCCGCTTTTAACTTCAGTACTGCCTTAATTCTTCATGGCATAGATTCAACAAGGTGCTGGAAACATTCCTCAGAGGTTTTGGTCCATATTGACATGATAGCATCACACAGTTGCTGCAGATTTGTCTGCTGCACATCCATGGCTCCCGTTCCACCACATCCCAAATGAGCTCTATTGGATTGAGGTCTAGTAACTGTGAAGGCCATTTGAGTATAGTGAACTCATTGTCATGTTTAAGAAACCAGTTTGAGATGATTTGCGCATTGTGACATGACGCATTATCTTGCTGGAAGTAGCCATAAGAAGATGGGTGTGCTGTGATCATAAAGGGATGGACATGGTCAGCAACAATACTCAAGTAAGCTGTGGCGTTGCAATGCTCAATTGGTACTAAGGGGCCCAAAGTGTGCAAAGAAAATATCCCTCTCACCATTACACCACCAGCAGCAACCTGAACCATTGATACAAGGCAGAATGGATCCATGCTTATAGCTGTAAGCCATTATCAACAAAATTCTAACAAATAAAGGCTTGAAATATCTCACTTTGCATGTAATGAGTCTATATAATATATTAGTTTCACCTTTTAAGTTGAATTACTGAAATAAATTAACTTTTGCACGATATTCAAATTTTTCGAGTTTCACCTGTATGATCGGATTCCAATCGGACATGCACAAAAATCGGATTTGGACTGACAGTCTGAACGAGGCTTAAAATCACATTTCCTCCACATTCTGATGCTCAGTTTGAACTTCAGCAGATTGTCTTGACCATGTCTACATGCCTAAATACATTGAGTTGCTGCAAAGTGATTGGCTAATTAGATATTTGCATTAACGAGCAGTTGAACCAGGTGTACCTGATAAAGTGGCCGGAGAGTGTATATTATACCTATAAAGGTGTCAGACACATCATGGTAAACTGTGGATTTGCAAATATTAACTGGGTGAGGCCTCATTAGAATACAAATTCATCAAAATGATATGTGTTTAACCAGTAAATGATGTCTACACATCGACTGTGTGTTTACCCAGAGAATGAGGTGTGTAAGCGTGCAGTGCTGTAGGTCCTGAGCTGTGCTGGGAATCACTTGCTCCTGTCCCAGAATTCCCAGAATTCCCACTGCCACACGACAAGCCACCTGCATCACAATCTTCAACATTCCCGCCACTATTACAGCCAGCACCGCAACCTTTACGCAGTCTGCAGTGAGAGACATAAGTGCCGTTATTGTGACAATCAAAAAACGTCCATTCTTTCTCATACAACCACACACACACACACCTGTGCCACGTGTTGACGATAAAGTTTCGTATGTTGGCGATGCTGATTGGTCCTCCCAGTATGTGTCCCAGCTGGGGGTGTGTATTACAGTAAGATGTTGTCAGGGGCGACACATATATTGGGTATCCGATTGGCTGGTCGCACGAAGAGTTGATCATGTTGCGTAGTGCTTGCTTGGCATTCTGGATGCTTCCACGCTCCGGGTTTCGGTTCCGCAAAAACACCAATTCCTGCTGCTGCCCCGCCCACAGACCGCGCACACACTCCTTATTCACCTAAGAATGCACATGCAAAAACAGAAAATTACTTATGTCCTAATAAAGTTGTCTTTCCCTGTGAGTCTATTTTCCTTTATTTTATCCTGTCTTTTTGCCCTCACCTTTATGACCCTGAAGCTGAGGTAGCGTCTGTTAAGCATGATGATCTTGTATTCGTTGGTCCCTTCGTCCAACACGTGTCTGAGGGCGAGCAGAGAGGGAGAGTTGGACAGGACAGCACTGCGCCAGGCCGGGTCGCCCTCATGAGCGATCACTAGCGTCTGCTCGTGTGAAGAAATCGCCTCAAACAACACAGATGATTCCTCATACTCATCAGGGGAGGTGAAGTGATCCTGCAGAGAGAGATTAACTCTGGTTAAATTGTATCCCAAACGCATAAAATAATACAAGTCACATTTGATATGACACAGAGAACAGATGACATAGAAATTCGTCTCACACGCATCTCACCTGGTGCAGTTTGAGTGACATGCGAATTCCAGGCACAACCACCTTCCTCAGCAGTTCCATGTCAGTAAATATCCATTCATCTCTCACAGATGAGATCCGGAAATCTCCCTTAAACAAGGAATGCAGCCCATAGAGGAACGACTCTAGATTACTGTAAGAACCCAAACACACACCATCAGAATAAACGTGCACACAATCTTTTTGGAAAATCTCCAGCACAGTAAAGGATTTTTGCACCCTCACCTGGACATATGGTGAGATGCAGTTCCCAGAGCTCTCCTTCCCAAAACACACAGACCATAACACAACAAAACCAATGGAGAGTCTTTCTCACTGTCTAGTGGCTGAAAGAAAGAGTGAGAGAGACAGTAGCAATGTAAAATTGTGTTAACAAACACTTCCATTAATACATTTAAAAAGGGTCAGTAAGATTGATATTTTGATTTTTTAAAAACAAATTAATACATTTATTCAGCAAGGATGCATTAAATTGATCACAAGCATGTGTTTACCTTCTCTCTCCGTGAGTTGCAGTACTGGATCCAGCTGAGGTAGACGGAGCAGAAACTGTCTCTAGAGATTCCAGCCAGTCTGTGATCATAGTCTTCATCAATATTGGGGTTAAAGGTTGGATCCAGGTCAACATAGTTTCTCTCTCCGCAGCTCTTCAAGCCCTCCAATAAGGCTTCGTTCGCCAGCCACTCCTCCAGTTTAGGAGACGCGATGACATAGTAAATTATGCCCTACACACATACAAACACATATACAATAAATAAATGATTTAAACACAATTTCAGAACGTTAAACCTCACCTAGCCAGTTTTTTTTTGTGTGCTGACCTTAACGTAGTAGGTGGTGAGGATTCGCCGCAGATCAAACACCTGCAGCATAGACGCGGCACTGTTATCGGTGATGCTGTAGCCCTCCAGGGCGTATTTAGTGACCAGAACCTCCCAGGCCAACCAGCGCTGTCCAAACGCAGCATTAAAGGACAGCAGATGGGGAAGGTGACCAGGCTCACAGCAACAACAGCTTTCATCTTCTTCAACTCCCTCTGTTATCGCCTCCACCTCCCTCTGCTGGCAATACGTCCCTAGGATAGAAATAGGAAAAGAAATGTGACAGAATAATTTAACTAGAATCATATAATCATTTCAACATTAATAACTCCTTTAAAATGTTATATTTTTTCCACTTGTGTCAACTTAAAATCCATTCGAACCATGCACCAAAGCCATGGTCAGTTATGTTAATGTGCTCATGGTTATTATGACATTACTAATGTAATGATTCCTAAATGTTTTTGTGGTTTAATTTCTACAAATGGTCAGGGTGGATTGGGGAGAGAGCTTTAATTTCTAAATTTAGAGTACATTGAGCAATTAATAGCTAGCAAAATCCTGTTTTTACATAATATATTACATTTCCAAGAACTATAACTTTTTAAAAATGTATTCTACCGTTCAAAGGTTTGGGGTCGATGCGATTTTTTAATGTTTTTGAAAGAAGTCTCATATGCTCACGAAGCTGATTTATTTGAACAAAAATACAGTAAAAACAGCTATATTGTGAAATATCATTACAATTTAAATTGTAATTTCTATTTTAACATATTTTAAAATGTAATTTATTCCCTTTCAGCATTATTACTCCAGTCTTCAGTGTCACATGATCCTTCAGAAATCATTCTAATATCCTGATTTGCTGCTCAAGAAACATTTCTTATACTCTCATAATCTCTCTTTTTGTCTTTTCCTCTCCTCACCCCTGAACTCAAGTCCTCTGAGCTGGAAAGTGATGAGGCCGTTGCCGATCTCGACAAGGTGAACGAGAGCATTGAGGTAATCAGATGCCAGGATGAAGCAGTCTCCAGTGCTGTAGTTTCCCCAGCGGCCCAGCTGCAGATCTCCACACAGAGAATGCTGCAGGGAACGCGTCAAATGCTCATAGAAGATGGAGTTCAGGTTATTATCATCTGAACCTGACAACATGAGAGATGGGATGAGGCGACACAGGTTTAGAGATGTCACACAAATCTAGACCTCAAAGGGCAAGAAACTAAACTAAGAATGATTATAACAGATACTCTATGTAAACCAGTACCTGGGTTTCTGTCGAGCTGCGAGGCAAGTCTAGTGTTGGAGTGATCGACTCGCTTAGTACTGAAACACAAATTAAAATCAACAAAGCATTGTGAGCTGGGCTAAAATGGCAAAAGAAAACGGAGACACTGATGTACACTGAGTGTCTTACTTGTATTCTCTCTCCCAGAAGCGCACAGGTCTTACGTAGGAGCTGATGAAGATGGCACTGCCAAGAAAAGGGTTTAACGGAGTGGAGAACACAGCAGACACAATGGCCTGCACGAACAACATGGCAGAGTCTGGAGGGGGGCGGAGTCAAGGAAGAACAGAAAGAATCACAAAGACGCCAGGGTTTGACAAAGCCTGTAAAATATGTTAAATCTGAAACACAATGTGTGATAAGGATACGTGGCACTGCAAACGGCTGGGCGAAGGCATGGAAGGCAGAGCCCCAGGTAATCTGCCACGGCGCGATGTAGGTATAAACAAACTTCAACTTATAAAAGAGCTCCCATAACTACAAAACAAAACACACAATTATACAATACGGACTTTGCAAAAGAATCTATCTAAAAAAACAAACAAACTGGCAATTCGTGAGGGATAATGTAAGAGAAGCAGTGGGTGTTGTATCATCTGAAGGGGTCTGTGGATTGACTGACTTTACATTATGCTGCTTAATATGGCTTTTTAACCCTCTGGGGACCAGAAACGCGCCGGCGCGTTTTGCTCGTTTTTTTTCACATAGCAGAAAAATAGACTTAAAGTACTACCATCATTTCTGTTCATATACAGTTAAGAAATATGAAAAAATAATCTGGTAAATGTCTACTTTTTTATGTGCCCACATACAATCGAAATAAAATATTGTGCTTTTGTAAAATAAAGAAAATAAACAGGGTGTGCGTTCTGCCTCTCGGTCACCGTGAACTTTTTTTCTGGAGCACGTCTCTAATCTTCAACACAACTCAGCTAATACTATTCACCCAGCCATAGGGCTGGGCGGTATGACGGTATATATCGTTACCGCGGTAGAAAATGTCAACCGTAACAGATTTTTTTATTCCGTGTATACCGCGAAATGCAAATAAGTGGGCGTGGTTAACTCGCGTGCAACGTGCGTGAGACTGAAACACTGAGAATTGTAAAAAGAAACACGGAGAAAGCAGATCAAGAGGATCCACAAAGGAATTACATTTTCTAAAGGGTTGTTGTTGTTAACGTGATATTTTCGGGGGGGAAAGGCGCACGCGCAGCAGTTAAACTAGAGCAGTGCAGCACCCAGGCTACAGAGTGCATGCTCGCAAAGCATTAATTGACAACAACAGTTCATATATCAATATCGTAACAAATAGAAATATCCTTAAATAATGTATAGTTATCTGTATCTTTCCGTCTCTTATCTATAGTTTTTAAACACGCAAACAGTTTGCCGTGGTAATGAACAACCGGCTTGTTAAAGTGAATGCCTATCCTGTAGCCTATCTGAGTAGGGGTGGAACGGTACATGTATTCGTATCGAACCGAAACGGTACGGGCGTCACGGTTCGGTGCACGAATTTACACGGAGAATACACGGTATAAAAATAAATAGAACTCGCGTGCAAATTAATTAATGTAATGCGGAACTACTGTTAGATACGCGGGTTCTTTAGGGACACATAATCTGTACCATCGGCTTAGCTCTGAACGCGCGTTCAAACGTTGCCTTTATTCGCGCGTCCTATTCGCTTTGGACTATTTGACGCTCTATTCGCGTTTGGTGTGACCGTGACCGCGACCGCATAATGAACAGGCTGCGATGTCAAGATTGCAATGCTGGAGTGTGTGTGTGTGTGTGTGTGTGCGCGAGAGAGAGAGAGAGAGAGAGAGAGAGAGAGAGAGAGAGAGAGAGAGAGAGAGAGAGAGAGAGAGAGAGAGAGAGAGAGAGGCGCGCGATCGAACAGTGGAAACATAAAAAACATACTCCGTCATTTTGTTCATACAGATCATTAAACCTGGAAAGTGTTTACTTATATTTGTGTACACTCGCAATAAAACACAACATTGTGCTTTTGTCACACTAAAAAACTCTTGTCAAACTGTAACCTACAACTGTCACCCAACCAAAACACACACACACACACACACACACACACACACACACACACACACACACACACACACACACACACACACACACACACACACACACACACACACACACACACACACACACACACACACACTGTTTTAAAAGCAAAACATATTTATCCAACTCCATTTCAAAACAGTCTGTGGGTCCCATCTTTTGGACATTCGTCATATTGCATTGGTTTTCATCTCTTGTCCTCGGAGCACTAATCTTACACATTCTACATTGATTAAAAAAAGAAAATCGAATGTTTTTAATGGTAGTATTATTTTATACAGAAATCAATTATTTATAATTCAGATGAGAATAATGTTACATTGTCAATTAATAATGTTAATTAAAATTAAGGAAAACAAATATATTGATCTGAAATATAGCAAAATAATTTTAAATTAATTGTACAATTACCAAACATATCGCAAGGTCTTTTTGTCTTTTTATTAATTTAATTAATAAACTAATTATATAAAACTATTGACAGTGCACTACAAATAATCTGGTTCTATGCCTTTATTAATAAAACTTATTTAAAAAATACAATGCCTTCTGCATTTTTGTTTTGCTTTTCCCTCCATTGTACCGAAATCGTACCGAACCGTGATGTCTGAACCGAGGTATAAACCGAACCGTGACTTCTGTGTACCGTTCCACCCCTATATCTGAGGCAAAATTACTAAATGTGCAGCGCGAGTTATATATTTCTAAGTCCAAACAATTGGCCACCGAACCAGCTGATAAAATCTTCCTTTAATTCGATACGTGATTACAACTTGACACTTAAATTAACCGATCGCATTTACTGATGCAGAAGACGCGCGCGTGCACACGCACTGAGGGAGCGCGGTGTTCACCGGGCTATGGTCAAATAATGACGCAGTTACAAGGTGTGTATAATTTAAACTAGGCTACTTTGTCAACACTAACAGTAGCTGCTGTTCGGTTTTCATACTGCTGCTCTCCTTCTAGTCACTTCTGAACTTATAGGCTATTGATTAAAGCGCAGGGTGACGGGTTGCCAGATCACAAAAAGATCAAAACAAGCCCCTTCAAACGCATATGTAGCCTATAAGCAGACATGGCAAAAATGTAACGGGGAACACATTTAAACATAACTAGTATTACTATCCTACAAAATTAAAAGGAAATAACTAATTTATTATGAATAGAATAGTTCAATATAAAATATTCAGATATTATAAACTGATTGATGAAGTAAAGCATAACATGAGATTGAAAAATTATTCAGCCACACTTTATTTAAAGTTTAATTGCACCGATAGGAGTTGTATTTAATATCAATCAGTTGGGGGTAGTTCATCTAAAAGTTGATGAGTGTGTTTTGTTTATATTTAGCTATCAAAATTGTTTACCAAAGAAATAATTGACCAAATAAGAGAAACAGAAAACAATGTGAAGTACTTTTCATTTCTAAAGTATTTGGGTAATTTTTTAAATCTTTTTAAATCTTTTTTAAATCTCCTCATTCTTTGTGCAAGGCTCCTGTAATGATATGGCCTGATAGCACCTAATAGGGCCATTATGGGGAGGGTCTTTGTCTTTCTCAGGTGTGGAATGCCACACATATTAATGAGAGATCACGCCTCCTGCATAAAGCTTTCTCAAACAAAACACGTCATTAAAAATGTAAAAGACTTTATTGACTTATCTGAATGAGTAGTCAGGATGATTCTCACATAGTTTTGGAGCAAATATTCTAGGCTATGTGATACAATTTTCAAAAGTCTTGTGAAGAAATAATCAATATGTGTTTTGTGGCTTTAATTTAGCAACTTTCATTTTTATTTTTTTCAATAACCACGCATAAACATTATTCTATTAAAAATAAAAAACATGTACATACATGTTGCTCAGATATCATGGTAGCCCCGTATGTGCTATATAGAGTGAATTTACACCTTTGCCATTAACATGTTTATAAATAACTGAAAAAAGCACAAATGTCAGTGCATGTCAAAACATCCCAAGGGTCCCAAAAACACTCTGGTCCCCAGAGGGTTAAAATAAAATAATAAAATATTGATTTCAGTTATAGAGAATAAATAGAACTTTACATTATGCTGCTTAATATGGCTTTTAAAAATAAAATAAAAATAAAATATTGATTTGAGTTATAGAGAATAAAGAAAACTTTACATTTTGCTGCTTAATATGGCTTTTAACATAGAGAACATAGAGTGATATAAAAGACATGAAATTAACAATTTGGCTGCCTGGGACAAGCTCCCTGGTTAAACAGTCATCATTCACAAAGTGTGAATACATTCACAAGTATTCCAGAGATCTTTCTTATGATATCTGCTGGTTAGTAATCAATCTACCAATTAGTCTAAATTTTTAGGATTCAATAACTAACAGAATCTTATACAAGTGTCTTTAAATTGTGTCTGGAATGACTTGGACATGTTGAACAACTCTTCAACTCTGTAATTAATCAGAGGGCATATCCTATATCAAACTCCCGAAAGAATAATAAGTCAAGACAAAAATCGATTTCTATAGGAACGAGGACTGACCTTGCTGAAAATGATGGACATAATGAAAAGGTCCAGCAGCAATGTCTCGGAGAACTGCTGGTAATCAAACGTGAAGAACAGGACCGTGAAGAGGACAGTGACATACTGATATGTTGGACTACTAAAGGAAGAACGCAGCAGCTTTAGCCCAGCGACAGTTATCACTAGAGCTCCGACCCTGAGAGAGAGAGAGAGAGAGAGAGAGAGAGAGAGAGAGAGAGAGAGAGAGAGAGAGAGAGAGAGAGAGAGAGAGAGAGAGAAAGAGAGAGAAAGAGAGAGAAAGAGAGAGAGAATTAATTGATTTCTTGTAAATGATAGTGCAGAGCAATGTTTAGCTAATACATGACGATCAGATGCAGACAGTCAATAAAACAACAACAACAACCTTAACACTGAATACAAAAGGACACAGGTTAGATAGAAGAAGGAATACTGACTCTGTGTTGAGTTTCTTGGGGCTGGCGAGCTCCTGTGCGCTGCCACTCAGCTCATTAAGCACAATGAGTGGATAGAGGATGTTTTTCTCCACAAACAGCAGCCACACATGTGCACGCTCAAACCACATGACATGGGCAGCACCTGCACACAGAAAACACGTACTTCAGTACAGTTAATGCTAACGGAGTCCCAGCAGAATGAGAGTTATGCATTTATATAGCAGTAAACTGAATTTTCAACGTCTGTAGTGTGACTCACCCCTGATTTCAAACTGATAGTACTCCCTGGTTTTGAGCAGAGGGTGCGAGAAGCAGTACCAGGGTAACTGCTTCCTCATCTGGGGCAACAGGTAGTGAGTTAACAGCCCAACTGCCCCAACCAGACCGTACAGAACATAGCTCAAAAATGGCTAGAAGAGAAGACAGAGGGACAAGAACAGTCTATTTATTCTATTTTTAATATTTATCTGTAGTTTAATTATGATACAATATGTATTCTTGGAGTTTGATTTGCAGCTGAACTGTGAAGTGCAGTTTGATCATATTTAGGGATACACAACATACTGCTTAAGATTACTGGCCGATATTAGAGTTTTTTTTATTATTTCTTGGCAGATTTTGGAAAGACACTACCGTTCAATCGTTTAGGGTTGATTTTTTAATGCTTTTAAGAGAAGCCTCTTATGTTCACCAAGGCTGCATTTATTTGATCAAAAATACAGTAAAACAATTATGGTGAAATATTATTATAACTTAAAAACTGTTTTCTATTTGAATATATTATGAAATTCTATTTATTCCTGTGATAGCAAAGTCTTCAGTGTCACATGATCCTTCAGAAATCATTCTAATATGCTGATTTGGTGCACAAAATACATTTAATTTTATTACAATCAGTGTTGATTAAGCATGTTGCTTAATAGGAAACCATGATGTGATTTTTGAATAGAAAGTTTAAATAAAGCATTTATTTGAAATAGAAATCTTTTGTGACATTATACATTTCTTTACAGTCACTTTTGATGAATTTAATGCATCCTTGCTGAATAAAAATATTGATTTCTTTAAAAAAAAAAAAAGTACTGACCACAAACCTTTGAATGGTAGTGTATGAGCCAATTTTGGGTATTTTATTGTGCATTCTTATTTCCCTTTTAATTTTGCCTTTGCTGTCATTTAACATTAGTTAAAGTTAATATTTAAAAAACATTAATCATTTAAAAACCCTGTTAAATGTAATATTTAGCCAATCTCAAAATAAATATTATATTTGACTTTTTAGTGGTGTATTTTTTAATTAATTTAGATACAATAAATATAAATTATCAGTTTTTGTCCATAACATGCAAATAATTATTGCCATATCAGTATCGGCCAGAATTTTATAAGTACTGTATTTATATTCATAGTGTTTTACCTGTAAGGCGATGAAAACGGTGCTGACATGAATGGCGAAATACAGGACAGCAATGACGACACACACAATCACATCTGACTGTAGTCTCTCATTCTGTAGCCAGAGAGAAAGAGAGAGACACAGACGCATCATTTAAGACAGAAGAGTCCATGTGTGTTTGTGTCTATGTTTGTGAGATTTATGCATGTATTGCTTACCACGGAGCTGCGGAGTTTCTCTGGTAACGGATCCTGCACTTCAGAAAGGGGATCCTCCGGATTTTTCTCTTTTACGTTAGGGAAGACCTTTGACTGCACTAATGAACTACACATACAGAAGACAGAATTAAAATCGACAAAATACAAACTAACCACTGGACTAAAAGTTCCTAAAACAAATAATAAATACTCAAAGAGCTCAATTCAAAGTACTTAAAGCTGGAAAAATGCAAGAAATATTTATCAAAAGCACAAACCCACACACTCGCAGAAAAACTTACATGAGAACTGAGGGGTCACTGCTTTGGCGGCTGAGATGATATGAAACAGCAACCAACAGCCCACAAAACACAGAGAAAAGCACAGGAATGTGCTGAGGATCCCAGGAGTCCTGAAAACAAACATAATATACAGAGGAATATTCAGTGTGCTTTAACAATCCACACAAATACAACTTAAATCCAGAAAGAATTCAAAACAAGTGATTCATCACCTTTAGGGCGCCATAGCAGAACCCATAGAGCATCGTTATGGTGACGACGCTGCGCAGAACACTATAGAGAGCTGAGAGCAGACTGGTGCATGCTGGGAGTGAAGACAGATATTACAATGAGTCTCTAAAACACCAATCTCATCACACAAACACAACAGTTTTTACAATGGGCACATATGTTACCGTTTCCTCCGAAGGCGTGAATGTCAAGTTGCTCAAGCAGGTACATGACAAAAGTGTTAATCTGAGGGAGCAGCCCAATGAAGAAGATGATGGGAAAGCACAGGGTAAAAACTAGAGTGAGAGAGAAGAAAGAGAGATAATGTAAAGCCGGAGTACTTGAGTCCCGTCAGATCAGCAGGATTTTCTCTGTGCTCAGCTCTGGAATATTTGTCTACTTTCACAGGAATGCTGAGGGGAAAGCTTCTGCGTTGCAGATTTCAATAAAAGAGCAAAACAAAAACCACTACATATTCATCTGCTGGGAATTTACGCTCAATGCTCACCAATGAGGAGATCCCGCGCTTGAGACAACAGGATGGAGCTGGTGAGAGCGACTCCATATAGAGACACTGCACTGGAGTTGCTGTTTACACTCCCATAGTGCAACAGCCAGATCAGCCCACAGCACAGACAGAAATACACAGGCCTGCTGTAGGCGATGATACGATTATGACCCTAAACACACACAGGAGGGAAAGAAAATCATTGCATCTCTGAATTTAGATCCCAAATTTCTCATTTACATTCTTCTGTTTGCAAATATTAAAAGGTTAGATTATATTAATTAATTAATTAATATATATAATCATGAATATACAACCGATTTTAGCCGATTCCGATTTCATTTGTTCAAACCACTTTACAGCACACACAAATATTTATTTTCTATCTTCTCTTTAATAGAACATTTTTCGAACAGATAATCGCTATAAAATAGAACTATATAAATTACTCCTGGTGTGGGAAATTCACACACATCTAAAGTGCAGTGTTATGGAAGAACCATTTCCTTTTCACATCCAATATCCAACTAAACAAATTTGATATATTTAGCAAACTAAACTTCTGTATGAAAACAGGTAATGGCAATAAAATAATATATAAATAACAAATAAAAATAAAATAAATATAGCCTTGCAGTATAAAGATATTTATCACACACACACACACAGGCCTATTGCAATCACTTGTACATCAATGGCAAGTTATATTTCTCAAACAGTTCTTCTCTCATCTGACACATGTCCAGCCAGGCTAAACAGGACAAGTGGAGCATGTGCAGGGAAACGATTGGGAAATAATAAAAACAAGTTTAAATGGGTACATTTTCTATAAATATTTTTGAGTCTTCATTTTCTTTTCTTACAGCCTACTTCAGTTCTTGTTAAAACACACCAGACATACAAATTCTGTGCATTTTAGGCACTTTTTGGATAAAATAATATTTATTTTGTCCATCAAAAGTGTGCTTTCACTTAAATTGAGCGCAGCAAAAATAGACTCGGCGCCGAAACCCGCGCTTCACTGTTGCTCACGTGACGCTCCTGCTCGATGCTCACGCGCTGCTCCGGCTCCCGGTGTGAATGCACTCATTGATTAACATGCACGCCGAATAAAAAAACAAAAATCAAAAACGCGTTGCTCCCGCTTGCGGTGTGAAACGGCCGTAATTCACGAGGTTTCCTACATGTGCGCGTTCCGTGTGCACGTGTGATGCTGATGTTGCGCGATGTTAATCATGCGGCGCCCGAGTGCATTTGACCGGCATAAAATCGGATTATGTCAGACTGACCGGCCGGTCGCCGATCATGGCCAATCACGTGAAAATCGGCCGATTCCAGTCACCAGCCGATCAATCGGTGCATCTCTAGTAGAATCTAGTATATTTTTAATACTTTTTGTTCAATGCCATCTCTCTAAACATAATCTTGAGATGTACAGATTATTATTATTAATGCACAAGTCCCATTAATCACAGAAATGAACACATTCATTTTTCCTGCACTAATTTATATGCTTTTGGCTCACAGTAATGGAGTGTGTAACTGTATTAGAGTGTGTGTGTGTGTTACTCACATGTCTGGGTGATGAAGAGTCGGGTTGTACACTCTGATTAAGGGATCAAAAGAAAATTTTTCATTAAAAATGATTCATTAGATCAGTGTGTATTTGAAAAGTGTGAGATTCTCACCTTCAGCAATGAGTACTGGCAACTGGCGATAACGAGGCAGAACTGAAAAACCCAAATGTCAGTAAAGAACCCATGTACTAGCAGCACAGAACCTAGAAAGGCCACGAGAACCGCCAGAGCCACCGAGAGCATGTTCTCCAGAACCTCCCGGTTCCTGATAAACACACACACGCACCACCATCAGGATACGAGATGAGACATCAGTAATACACATTCATGTGTGTGTGTGTGTGTACCTGTCGAAGAGGGCCAGTAGTGTGAGTCTGTCAAAGTGCAGCCCGACCCACAGGTATGGCAGCAGCCAGAAGCGGTAGTACTGCTTGGTTTTGAGCGTGTGCGCGTGTGAGTGTGTGTGATTATGTGTGGAGCCCTGTGTGGAGTGCGGCGCCTCCTGCAGGTCAGGACTGCCGTCCACATCGTGCTGTTCCAACAGCTCTGGGTCCATGGACAGCAACCGATTCAGACGCATCTGAGGAAACGAGAACTAAGCCGGGGTGAGTTTACAAACACACACACACACACTGAGCTCATCATCTCAACTAGGGGTGGGCGATGTGACCAAAAGCACAATATGAGAAATAACAATATATATCGTAATATAGTTATTTTTGTAATTATTAGGGGTGTAACGATACACAAACCTTACGGTTCGGTTCGTCCCACGGTTTTGAGGTCTTGGTTCGGTTCGGTTCGGTTCATTTCGGTGGGGTGGGGGGGTTTAGAAAGCTAAAATTGCTTTTATTTTTTTATTAAACAGTGCTTTAATGAACAAATTGTGTCCTTGTCTTTAAATTAATTCAATTACAAGTAAACGTTTCTCAAGGATAACAAAATTATCTGCTAATGCTGTAAACTACAGCCCTTACGTTAGCCCAGTTACATTACTATAACATTAAAGCTTAACAACAGCGACTTTTAGCCTAAATGATATAATAATAATCAACACTCAAATAACAAATTGTATGAAAACATGTAAACTGCACATAAGGCAATTTTTGCATTAACATGTTTTTACTCTAATTTGTTATTGTTATATAATAATTTACACAGTTGCTGTTATTTTCATGACAACTATTTTAAACATACATTAAATAATCAAGATATCATAAACAGGTTAAGTAAAATATAATATATAGGCTAATATATAGCATTTATTTAGTGAAAGAGTTAGCAAACCAGCAAGCTGTGGACACTGAATGACTTGCCTGAGGTAAATATAAAGCTATGTGAAAAACTAAGCGTTTTATTGACGTATTTCCGCTGTTGAAACACTGATTGGGTGTTTACACGAGTTATGATGCCTTTCAGTAAGTATACTGTATCTTTCAACATACCTTCGAGTGTCCATTCATGTTTATTCTGTAACTGAGGAAGAGATGATCGCGCTCCGCGCTGCCGCATGCATACAGTGATATCTGTCACGCCACATCTAAGAGCGCCAAAACGGCATTTATTGTTTGCATTTCGTGATCAAATAGACATAATTTGAAAGATTACACCTTGCTTATTATCAAAAGTAACAAAACACTGAGCTTATTGCAATTATATGTGGTCAATGGTGGTTAGGCAACAGCCCTGTATTCGTTGTGTACACATAACACATGAGGTGCAATGAGCCGGGGCTGGGCGGGGCAGCAGGGGGCGGGGCGTGTTCGGTTCGCCATGAGAGTTTCGCGATACGTATCGTGGGTGGTGTATCGCGGTTTTTCGGTTCGGTTCAAATATCGTTACACCCCTAGTAATTATAAAATAAGAACAAAGAACCAAATCACAATCAATAGGGCAAATAAAATAGAACAAAGATACAAATTGAATAAAGTTTTTTAGGTTCAGTAGGTACAGTATTTAATGTAGTAAAAAAAATACTACATTGCATAGTCTTTAATTCTATGTTTCCGCCACTGATTCTGAATAAAAAATAAAACCTTTTTTCTCAGAACTATGAGATATGAACTTGCAATTGCGAGTTATAGTCCACAAAGTTTATCTTGCAATTCTGAAATATAAAAACTAGGGCTGTCAAACGATTAATCGTGATTAATCGCATCCAAAATAAAAGTTTGTGTTTACATAATATATGTGTGTGTACTGTGTATAATTATTTTTAATACATAAATACCCACACATGCATGTGTATTTAAGAAATATTTGCATGTATATACTGTATATAGACTGAATGTAGCCTATGTATAATGTATATTTTATATAAATATAAACATTTTATATATAAATAACATATTTTTCTTAAATATATACATGTGTGCATTTATATACAAAATAATTATACACAGTACACACACATATATTATGTAAACACAAACTTTTATTTTTGATGCGATTAATCGTGATTCATCGTTTGACAGCCCTAATAAAAACAAAATTTATATCTCAGAAACTCGCAATTGTGAGGAGAAAAAAAAAAACAGTAAAAATTGTGATATAAAAAGTCAAAATTACCTTTTATATTCTTTTAGGCAGTGGTGGAAATAAGCTACCATACCTAATGGACAGATCTAATACACTGACACATTCAGTTTTCACCCAACGGTTTAGGTTCACTTAAGACAAAACCGGCTGCGTTTACATGAATACTCCACACAATGGACAATTGTGCTTCTAGTGTTAGTCAATCAGTGCAAGTACCGCATTGAGGGGTTTTTTTTTACAGCGTTTTGCACATAACTCTTTTTTTCATGCACATCCTGCTCTTTATTTTCTAATTCATGCATGTTTCTTTATCACACTGAAGTGCCAATAACTTAATGTAGTACTGTGCAATGCAGATATATTTACATACCGTGATTAAATTATATAGCAAAATTTCTAACTAAAGACACTTTTTACTGTTGCCATGATGTATATTGTCGTATTACCCAGCCCTAGTCTCAACTGTGCTGCTTCTCACACAAGCACTATTGTGCACAATACATAATCTCATACTGTATGTCAGTATATTTTCTCACAGTCTTTATATTCTCTGTGTGTGTGTGTGTGTGTGTGTGTGTGTGTGTTTGATAGCACTCACCAGGTCATGAGGGTAAAAACGAACTGAGGTAGAACTGGAGAGGTGAGAGTCTGTTTCCCTGCAGAGAGAGAAAGACTGTTAGTTGTTGGATATTCAACAAGGGATTCTGGGTTCTGGTTGTACGTGTGCTGTAACTCACCAGAGGTTGTTGGAGGCTCGTCTGGTTGCAGGTTCAAAGTTCACCAGGGACATGTCACATCCTCCGACCTCATAGAGAGGCGGGGTCAGCTTCCCTGAGTCACACAAACACACAGGGGGTTAGGGGTCACATAA
Source organism: Rhinichthys klamathensis goyatoka (assembly GCF_029890125.1). Classification (NCBI taxonomy): domain Eukaryota; kingdom Metazoa; phylum Chordata; class Actinopteri; order Cypriniformes; family Leuciscidae; genus Rhinichthys; species Rhinichthys klamathensis. The sequence continues at coordinate 2,169,531 of NW_026606652.1, read as the reverse complement.
CAGACATCGCAGGGTCACATGAACGTGGAGCCTCAATCTGGCAAGACCGACGCCAACAAAATGAAATCACTCCCATTATAATCAGGAAAGCAGTCTATACTGGAAATGCTCTTTTTAATTCATTTCCTGTGTAAAGGTTTTAGTTGCACAGTGGTCTTTATTTTGCCTGTCTATCTACTATGCAACAATTTAATTTGTATATTATATGTGATAATTGTTTGCTATAAAGTTTATTTGTTATACATTTAAATAACTTACCGTTCACAAGTTTGGGGTCGGTAAGCATTTTTTGATGAATAGAAAATTCAAAAGAACAGAAATCTCCTGTACCATTATAAATGTCTTTACTGTCACTTTTGATCAATTTAATGCACCCTTGCTGAATCGAACTCGGGCACCGGAGGCCCAGTTGCACTATAAGTCGGGACGCTGCACACAAGGCTATTGGCTCCGAAGTTCTTTGAGTGTTAAAATGTTCTTAAAACTAGGAGTATGACATTTCAGTTGAAAAGGGGTAGACGAGAACCACTGAAAATGCGACACAATAGCATAAGAAATTCTTAAAGGGTTAGTTCACCCAAAAATGAAAATTCTGTCAGTAATTACTCACCCTCATGTTGTTCCAACCCCTTAAGACTTTCGTTCATCTTCGGAACACAAATTAAGATATTTTTGATTAAATCTGAGAGCTGGATCACTCCTCCATAGGCTTCTTAAGGGATTGAAACTGGCCGGCCCAAAAGTTATGAAAGACATTGTTAAAATAGTCCGAGTGACTACAGTGGCTCAATCTTAAGTTTATCAAGCGACGAGAATACTTTTTGTGCGCAAAAAACAAACAAAAACAACGACTTTATTCAACTATTCATTTCCTTCTCTGTGGGCCGTGAGATTTCACGTAGTGATATTGCGCAAAGCTTCTGTGTTGTACGTCACACGTAGGCTCACTATTGGCCGACGCTGGTCATGTGTGTGATGCGTATGACGTACAACCAGGTAGCTTTGTGTAGTTTCACTACGTGAAATCTCGAGGCCAACAGAGAAGGAAAGTTCCCCCAGTTTCGATCCCTAGAAGCCTATGGAGGAGTGATCCAGCTCTCAGATTTAATCAAAATATCTTAATTTGTGTTCCGAAGATGAACGAAAGTCTTACGGGGTTGGAACAACAAGGGTGAGTAATTACTTACAGAATTTTCATTTTTGGGTGAACTAACCCTTTAATATAATATGAATTCTGAATATGAAAAATGGCAAAAAATAAAATTCTAGAGAAAATTAACACACACAAAAAACTCTTGACAGCCTGTAACAACAGTAATTTTGTTATAATTGTTTCATTTCAAGTGATCCAATCACCAGTAGACAGCACTAAATACAGGTGTTAAGGGGGTCCAGTGTTGAGACCAATAAAACGTAAGCCCATAAATACATGCACATGAGTACATGGAACGTCTTCAGTTAGATTAATACCAACGCTAATACCAGGCGTAAACAAGACAAAGAATCCTTTTTCTATCCTTCCTGATTGTATGAGCCTTTTAAGCTGATAAAAACCCACTATACAGACAAATTTTATCGTTTGTCTATTCAAAAACAAGAGATATTTATAGATATATAGATGCACTATTGATCCCGAGAGGGAAATAAGCCAGCATGTTCCCTGACCGGAAGCAAACCTTAACCACAGCAGTGAGAGCGCTGCATCAATACCTCTAGACCCCCAGGGAAGAGTTTGACTGACCAAAGAAAGTCCATGCCACGCAAACATGCATACGAAATGTGAAGTAAAGTCATGATGTTAGCCGTATAATCAGTGTGATCCCAAACATCCTAATGTTTACAAAAAATAAAATCCCACATACACATGCAGAAAAATCTGTAAACTGATAGAGATACATAAAGATTAACTCTCACAGCCAATAAAACCTGTCAATCTGACAAAAACCTGCTACAGATGCACATTGGCTGAATATTGATTCCAGAAAATGGCATGCAAATGGAATTAACAGACATGATAAGAAACAGCATGCAGATCTGACAAATAGTACTTGGTGTGACAGACAGCATGCAAGTGTGAGACACACGGGATGCAAATTTAACAGGCAGGTGTGACGGATGACAAGATGATGTGACAGACAGCAGGCAATTTTACGGTGCATACCAAAGTCATCCTGCAGACTGGTCACGCCCACAGTGGACGCCTTATCCGGACAGCCCTCCAGCTGCGCACTTCCATTCCTGACCAGCAGGGAAGCGCTAGTGCTCAATACCGTCACCTGAGACGGCGTGCGGGATGGCTGACCTCTGACCTGTGACCCTGAAGCTTGAGATACCTGACTCAGAGCCTCCTGCAGACTGGAGGAGTAGAAATATGCATGATTCGTGATGAGTAAGAGACTGCGCATGTGTGACACAAGGATGGACATTTTTTGGTCACTTTGTGCACTCGACAAAGTCAACCGAGTACTCAGGGAGAACCTGAGTTCATTGCGGTTGACGATGTTGCACACTGTTCTTTCAGTGCATCGTGTCCTCCAGTGTTGTTATTGTTAACTACTCATAGTTAACTAAAACTATTAAAGTGTTTTTTGGTGATTGAAAAAGCTGAAATAAATGTAAAAAATAAATATTCAATAAAATAAACTTAAACGTGTCAATTGTGTCAACTTCCCAAAATGAGTCAATGAATGTTTTGGAAGGTGAAAAAAGTGTTAGTCATTTGAATATGCAAGTCCCTAGAGTGAGAGTAAGTGTGTGCGTTTTTGTGTATTAAAAAGATAAGGGAGACAAAAACAGAACAAGATGCTGGAAGAAAGTGCAAGGTCACATTTATAGAGAAAAACAGGCAGATGGTAGTGAGAGACAGTAAAATGAGGGCTCTGGAGGTGTTATGGGAGCTGACAGGAAGTGTAAAATGAGAGGAGTGCTAAACGGGAAGAGAGGAGGATGAGTATTCCGATTTCACCAGCAGAAAAAGAAAGAGAGATTTTGAGGTTCGTGCGTGTGTGTGTATGCGAAAGCAGAACATTAGTACTAGGTAAAAACAGAGAGAGAGGGGAAATAGAAACCTTTGTTCACACTGCACAAAAATCCAATTTGTTTTTTTTTATCTAATTATTAGAGATGACTACAGAGAAGTCTATATTTTGAAAATGACAAAATCATATACGTTTATTTGTTGTTGATTAGTTGAACATTCACTGATGCAATATCTACATTGGCTGCCACAAAAGCCCCAGCAAAACAAGTGGCATAAGAGAGTTGCTGACTGTCATTTTGGAAAGAGATGACGGAAAATTGGAAAACTGCTGAACTCATCAGTGCGTCATAAGCATTAGAGGCATCACTGTGTTTAACCCTCTGGGGACCAGAGTGTTTTTGGGGCCCTTTGGATGTTTTGACATGCTCTGACATTTGTGCTTTTTTCAGTTGCTTATAAACATATTAATGGCACAGGTGAAATTAAACTCTATTTAGCACAAACAGGTCTACCATAATGTGTGAGCAACATGTATGTACATGTTTGTATTTTTGAGAGAATATTGTTTATGCGTGGTTATTGAAAAAACTAAAAAATAAAGTTTTTGAAATAAGGACACAAAAAACATACTAAATATGAGTCCACAAGACTTTTGACTAATGTACGTTGTTGCCTAGAGTTTTTGCTTCAAAATGATCTGAAAATCATCCTTCCTAATCATTCACATAAAACAATAGATTGTTTTAAATTGTGAAAAACATTTTTTTGTTTGCCAAGGCAATATGCGGATGGGCGGAACGGCCCAACCCCTATCATGAATAATTAAGTGGTTCTCAGACAGTGACCCTGCATAATAATGAGCCTTTCATTCAGGGGTGTCACACAAGAAAGAATGTAAGGACAATATATATATATATATATATATATATATATATATATATATATATATATATATATATATATATATATATATTGTCATTGCATTCTTTCTTGTATATATATATATAGCCTACATGTATATATATATATATATATATTTTGTCATTGCATTCTTTCTTGTATATATATATATAACCTACATGTGTATATATATATATATATATATATATATATACACACACACACACACACACAAACACACACATATATATATATATATATACAAACAATCAAAATATAAATGAAAGCCAAAAGCACATTTTTAGTCATACCTGGAAACAAATCCTGGTCAAATGCTATATGGGCCATTCTACAGAATTGGTTCAAAGTTACAGTTGGAAACATCTTGAAAAGAAAATAGTCTTTTCCCATAAATGTCTTATAAAGTATTATTTTTTAAAGTAGACCAATACAATAAAAATAAACCAGTCGCATTTCAAAGTCGCTCGCGAAATGAGCGCCAGGTGGCGCAAAGGGACATTTATCAAAACGTAAGTGGGGCTAATGTCAATTAACAACAGTTAGGATGAAATTCTACAAGTTATGGTAATTTACAAATAAGCCTACAACAAACATTTATTTTTAAACAAATATTTTTAAATATGCAACATGCACGTTTAAACAACAAACAATACAATCTGAACCAGCGCTCCTGTATTGAGACATGCAGCGCGTTTCAGTTACGATCCTGGTTCCAGTGGCCTTAATACATTCACGGCTTTTTAAAATGTCACAAAGCGTTTTGAGATGGTTTTGAATGAAATATTGAAGTTTATAATTAGGGTATTTTGGCACACCACGCCGAGTGGCTATGCATTATTCTAAAATCTGGCTTTATTCTGGCATGTTGAATTAGAGTTTGACAAACGCGGCGGCGCGTTCATTTGGATTTATTTTTCTCATAACAGCTAAAAGAACTTACTGCGTAATTGTTGGTCATACAGATAAGATATCATCTTTTAAAACTGTAAAAGGTCTACTTTTATTCATGTAGGCTAAAGTAGGCCTACACTCACACAGGCTAACGACAAAACGTTTTCTCGCTCATGTGAGAAACAAACGTTTGGGCATTTCTCAGTGAGGAAATTAATAGCCGAGCGGTAGAACTTACGGTTCATCATCAAGATGACACGGGTTCAAATCCCGATCAAACATGGTCTACTGCAAATTTTATATTTATTAATGCAGAGAGATTTGTCTAGCTCTAAAACTCTGTTACGCCATACAGTTTTTTGGTTATATTTATAAAATAAAATTACCATGCATTTCCATTTTACACTAGGAACAATAGTATCGAACACAACGACGTTGCATCTGTACCAATCGTACGAGGCTACCAATCGTAATTTCAAAAGCAGTTCTGTAAAAAAAGTAATTTTACATATATAGCCTATATATATATATTTTTTTTTATTAGGCCTATTATTATCATTATTATTTTGATTCCCTACAACCTAGAGTTTTTAAAAACATGGTTTTAAGTAAAGTGTGATTTGCCAGGGGGGACGGGGATTTCCTTCTGGTCTAAACATCCCTGCTTCTGCTGAATTATTTGAATCCCCACACCCCTCCCTCCACAGTAATCAATGCTATAGGCTACTTCACCAATAGACCATATCAAATATAAAATAGAGATATGCAACAAGCACGTTTAAACAACGACAAACAATAAAATCAAAACCAGCGTTTCAGTTGTTCATTAGTTCAAGTGGCCTTAATGCATGCACGGCTTTTCAAAATTTTACAAAGCGTGTTGAGATTATTTTGAATGAAATATTGAAGTTTATAATTAAGTGTTTTGGCAGACCACGCCGAGTGGCCCTATGCATTTTTCTAAAGTCGGGTTTTATTCGAACTTTTGCTAACGACAAAAACAGTTTATCTATCGTCTCTGTCTCCGGGAACTGCGCGTCACAAAAATGAACCGAAGCCACTTCAGCTCAGTCACTATAAGAAATCGGCTCTGTCTAAAGCCTTTAAATGTCTAAATATTCTGGCTAATAAATGTTATCTGATTATGTAATCCATATGAAAACGAGAGGTACAGAGGATGTACTCAAACATGTAGCCTGTAAGCGCTTCCCAATGAGAAAATGACAAGGGTGAAAATCTCGCTCTAATTAAATGTAGCAGGCTAAATCGCCCTGAATTAAAATGTAAAAACAGATCAAATAATGTATTTGTCGAAATGTTGCGATATTGTTTCATTTAAGTTCATAATTATTCAATACATGTTATTTAATTTAGCAGCATTACCACAAAGCACCGTGGTTCGATATTTATTTGAATAAAAAAATAAAAAATAAAAAACTTAATTCACAAATTGCATGCCTGGTTGAAAGGATCCAAAGATCCATGTAGACTTTAATATTGAGTTGAACATTTTGTTCATGAAAACAAATTAACATGCGTTTTTTTCAGATTATATTTAGTTTTGCTTGGAAAAAGCTGGCCCAAACCAGTTTTATTTCATCAATTACTGAAATAATGAAATATTTAGTAATAAACTTTTATGATAGAAATATCACTAGGCTACATGTAACTAAATCATTTAATTCCTTCATTATCAACACTGTCTAGAATAGCGATTTAAGTGTGAATTGCGACTTCTCTTTGTGTTAAGTCAGCCTCAGACTCCGATAGCCTGTGGGGGGTTGGAGGGACAGTTCAGTGCTGTATCGAGCGCGCAGGACAATAGGCATAGGTGTTAATGTTCCTCTTTCATATGGAGAGCGAGGGAGACTAAATAAACTTGTTAAAAAGAGATTCAGCGCGAGAGAGGCAAAGAAAAACGCATGTTTTAATTTAATTATGTTGCTTTGGACAATTTTCGTTTTGTAGGCCTACTGTTTTAATTGTTTAATATAGCTGTCATTTCTTTGGCAATACAAATTTAAAATGTCGCAAGAATAAGATTAGCCTAGTGTTTCTTATTTTGCATCGCAAAAGAAATAAACTCTAAACCCGATGCAACCCTGTTTTAAATTAAAAAAACTGTCCCGACACTTTATTTAAACCTTGAAATGTTCGAACTTGGTTTCAAACTTAAGTAATTTTAGTGTTCTTTTACATTACACAATAATTTAGCAGACTAAAGACGAGCTTCTTCATTTTCATTTTCTGATGCAATCGGCTGACAATCTTCCTTCATCAGTTTTTGTCGTTTGTGCAGCGGCTGCGGTTCTACAGGAATGTAGCAAATTTATGTTGTAATAATAATTAAACAAAACTCTTGACTTTAAATAAGTAAACAGTTATAAACAGTTAGCTATTTAAGCATCAAGAAGGTTAAATAAAAACGCTGTTGGCCAACATCAGTTAACAACATGTATGCTACATTGAGATTCGATCTCGAGTCGATTGAAGCTCCTCGAAGCGTGTGTTGTTGCGTTAACCACTGAGCTATCGTCTGTACGTCTGTAAATGTTTTTATTGCAATGTTTTACTTTTTCATTATTTATTCAATTTCATTTCAGTAGCCTAATTTCAGTATTGTGATTATGAATTATTTTAACTATACGTTTCACTTGTTGAATTCATCTGCTACCAGCTTTCAATCGCTCTGAATCAGTGCGGTGCGGCAGCAGATTACGCATTAGAGAGAATAAACAAACACTTTTCAGAGTCTATGATTGTAGCGCCTCTTGGCGGTAAAAGGCAGAAAATACACCCCAAATTTTACCGCCGCGGTGGAACGGCTGATGTGGGCATTGTCATGGCTTGCCTCAACATTTGCGTTTGAATAGCGCGCGTCCTCCGTGGGCGTGTCAGATTAACGCGTAATGAAGTGTAATGAGCTGGGGAAAAAAAATCTGACAGCACTCTCTTTTCGTACAGATTACATAAACTGAGAATATTTGTTTTTTATATAAATTACATCATTGAAAAGAAGAGAATTCAAGCTTCATAAAGAAAAATCTCTCGTGCCTGTATGACAAGTATTTGCAGAGTTAGAGTTAATTTTTCGGACGTGTTTCAGAATGGACTGCACTGACAGAGAGAAGGCAAAACTCGCATCATGTTTATTTTTCTTTATTTGACAAAAAGCACAAAACTTTGTTTTTATTGTGAGTATACAGAAAAATAATAGACAATTAACAAGATCGATTGATGTATAACACTTATATGTACGATCAAAATCAACAGAGTATTTTAAGTCTATTTTTCTGCTATGTGAAAAAAAAACGGCAAAACGCGCGGGCGCGTTTCTGGTCCCCAGAGGGTTAATACACACTCATGTGGATGATGTGTCTGTAACGCACACTTGCTTGATCATTCACTGTTCAATACTAAATGCCACAGAAAAAGACACTCTACTACGCATTGTGTATGACATCATACATCCTGAAAAATATATATATTTGATATCAGATCTGACCATTTATGACGCTTCTCAAACAAATATTCTGAATTGAACATTCAGACTAAACATTTCTGAAATTCTATTTCAAACAGAATTCAAATTTAGAATTCAAATCACGAACACCATCGTTCAAAAGATTGGGGTCGGTAAGCTGTTCTTGAAAGAAGTCTCTTTCAAAGATCATAAAATACAGTAAAACGTGACATTTTATTACAATTTAAAATAACTGTTTTATATTTGAAAATGTAATTTATTCCTGTGATGGTTAAGTTGAATTTTCAGCATCATTGCTCCAGTCTTCAGAGTCAGTTGATCAATTTAAAGGGATAGTTCAGCCAAAAATGATCATTTACTCAAGTATTTCCAAACCTGTATGAATTTCTTTCTTCTGCTGAACACAAAAGAAAATATTTTGAAGAATATGGGTAAAAAAAATCAGTCAATGGGGTCCATCAACTGTCTGGTTACCAACATTCTTCAAAATATCTTCTTACATTTTTTGGGTGAACTATTAAAAATCTTACTGACGCTGAACTTTTAAATGGCTGAGTGTGAATGGATGAGGTTTGGATTAAGTTTGTACAAGTAAAACCCCACATGGTTTTTGCTCTCATCATGATCCTTCAAGAGAGACAGACATGCTCCAGGCCTGACGATGAGACAAAGCACTCAAACACTCTCTCTCCATCTGAAGCCATCTATGATGGCAAGGATGGCTGTGTCTGGGGGTTATGGACAGATTTAGCAAGTGAGAGAAGGGCACAGTGACCGTTACTCTCCAGGATACAGTAGTAGAGACTTCAGAAGCAGCATGTGTATGTGCGTGTGACAGTGGGGGTGAAGTTAGACAACTTCACGTGGTTACGTGGTAACGTGGTTTATCAGAACAGGGTAACATAAATCCCCAAAAGGCCCAAAAAAATAGACACTGGGAAAAAAATAAACAGAACTCATGCAAGAACAAAAATAAGACATGAAGTGTATGGAAAAGGCAACATGCAAGAACGTTGGCTTCCGGTACCAGCACATTGGTACTCTGAGGATGGGTTAAAGGTCTGTAAAGTAGTAAGAAGAGGGAAGCAAGCAAACTCAGCATTAAATTTCATGCAGTGCCCAAGAGAAGCGTGGAAATGACAGTTAAAGTAAGTAAACGAGGAAGGAGAATAATGACGTGGACATCAGAACAGGTGATTCAAAGCTGTTGTTCTGCAACTGGCCGATCAGTCCCCGGCAAATCGTACCTGAGCGGGGATCCGATGAGAGAGGCGGGGGGTGTGGAGTTACTTCCTGCGTTGTGCCGTCTACGCACTGCTTGCCGACGAAACGTACTACGCTCTCGGCGAAATGTGACTGTGTCGTCGTTCCCTGGCGCTGCCGATAAAGAGAAAGGCAGGAGGAAGTCCATCAATAGGGTATTCACCAAAAATAAGCTTTCATTGAACTAGCAGCATGCAATGCTGCATACAAGCACAAGCTGCACTCTTGGAGGACAAGTGTAGACATAAGCATCATCAAACACACCAATGCAAATATAAAGAGCCTGATGCTTACCCATGTCATATTTAATGCAAAACAAATGGAGTTAGCCCTAAGGAGTTTATTTATAAAATAGTATGTGACATATATATTTTATTTCTTTGACGGGGCAGTGTACATTTTGTGTGTGTGTGTGTGTGTGTGTGTATGTGTGTGTGTATGTGTATATATATCAGAGGTATTTAAAAATAAGGAGGCAAAGTCCTCACAATTTTTTATATACTGTAGCCCTAGCCTATATCAAATGTAAATGTATGTCTGTTACACTTTATTTTCCTGTTTAAATAAACATTACACAAAAAAGAGAGACCGAATACAATTCTATTTGATATTTTTGGCAATAACTATGTAAATTTCAATTTATTAAAACCAAGTATTAATTTCATGAAGTTAGTGTCTTTACGCATTTTAACATTTATTCCAATAATAACTAAAGGCAGTAACAATTTAAACAATGTATATTATTTGTGAACTAATGTTCAGCTGTTCTTTTAATTTTTATTTTCAGGATTCATCAAGCTTGTACACACTGGTCACAGACACAAAGATGTACCTTTAATTTCACCAAAAGCTGATTGCTCACTAAAATCCCCCATAGTCATCATGTTTTCAGCCCATTTCAAGTTTGATTTTGACGCGGTGAAATGGCCGAGTTGTTTACTTACTTTTTAATTAATCTTCCCATTAACAGCCTCATTATCTTCATTCAGGCAGATGAGAACGCGCACAAAAGGTGGGATTTATCACACGAACCAATCATATCCAATCATAGCGCGATGGAGGATATTTGCCTCCTCTCATGTGACTTTCCCCCATTCATTCTCGATTTACCCACCACCCATATATATATATATATATATATATATATATATATATATATATATATACACACACACAATGTACACTGCCCGGCCAAAAAAAATAATTTTCACACATGAATTGGCACCTTAAATTCATGTGCTGGAGGAGACTTAACAGAGTGATTGACTCTTGCAGTGTCAATACAAGGTCTTGATTAAAAATCTATGCACCTCTTGATGGAAATAAATGCTGTGATGTTTTCAAAGTTTTGCCGAACTTGCAGTCAAAAAAGGCAATATTGGAAGAAACATCTTTAGAAACCGGAATACAAATGTGATTATAAGAAGAATAATTAAAATTCAAGGTAATGTGTTTGCAACCAAACTACCAGTGAAAAACAACTAAAACTGCTTCGTCATTTTTCTGCATTCAGATGGTTAATCACATTGCCTTTGTAACATTATAAACCATCTTTGCGAGCAGTTCTTCTAAACATGGACTTAAATTGCAGCACTCCCACTGCTGATGAACTTTGACCTGATCTGATGATTCATCACTGAAAGAAAAACTTTATTACTACAATAAAACAGTCTAAACAATCTCACGCAGGATCAGAAGGGCTATAAACAGAGGCAGAATGGTTTTCTCTAGAACAATACTTTTTCTATGTTCAGACCAGCTAATTTGTGAGTAATAAGGCTACAGAGAAGACAACAGAAGCATGACCAAGAAGAACATTAGACAATGTTCCATCAACCATGATCCAGTTACTGTTACAAATAAACAAAGCGCATCAGAAACACACAGCTAAAATTTCAAATCGGCAAAGCACTAGTGCAAACACAGGAGAAAAGATATCATATACACAACACAGACATCTAAACATCGCACACACCTCAATATATTACACTTGTACTTCCAAACACGAAAACACAGCATCTGATCACAAGTGGTCAGCAGTAGATAAAGGTGTAAACAGGGGCCATTACGTTTTAGAATCACTGAATCACCATTGATATCGCAATTCATTCTCACACAAGCAAAAGGTGCACAACGACTGAATGGTCACTGTAGACCAGAGGAGAGAATAAACCCTGCAGATCTCCCAGATATAGATTCAACAGGCTGTCAGAGTAACACATCAGTAATTCTGCAGGGGTTTGTGGGTCACAGCTGCACTGGCAAAACACACTGCATTAGCATCTACTAGCTTCTGGGCAAAATTTGTTATCTGATTGGCTACATTCTGCTGAAAAACATCCATCTGAGCTCTAACCTGCTGCAGACCTCAGATGTTTAGCACTTCAGAGTCAGACTGATCTCAGAATCACTACTTAAAGAAACAGTTCGCACAAAAATGAAAATTCATCATTTACTCATTTACCCTCATTTCGTTCCAAACTTGTATGATTTCTTTGCATCAAACAACACAAAAGGAAATGTTAGGCAGAATATTCACGCTGTTTTTTTCCAGACAATGAAAGTGAATGGTGACCAGAAGATTTCAAGACAAATAGCTTTGTGTGAAGAACAAACAAACATTTGTCGTTGTTTACTAAAAATTTCATTTATTTTAGTTGAAAACATGCATTTTCAAATTTGGAACATCACAATCAGTTAAAAAACTATTGACCCTCTACATTATTGATGTCAAATCTGCAATGCCACACCGTTCTATTTTAATGCGCTGTTTTCATTGAAGCACACATACACATACATCACTCACACACAGAGATTGGAGTTCGTGCTGCGCACACACAGAAACAGGAGCACAGAAACGTATAAATGTTGTCCCGTGACTTTTAGTAATAAAATAGCTTTGCTAGTGGATCGCTACATTATATTTCCCAGCAACAAGGGGGTCCATCCATCCATCCATCTTCTTCCGCTTATCCGGGGCCGGGTCGCGGAGGTAGCAGTCTAAGCAGAGATGCCCAGACTTCCCTCTCCCTAGACACTTCCTCCAGCTCTTCCGGGGGGACACCGAGGCGTTCCCAGGCCAGCCGGGAGACATAGTCCCTCCAGCGTGTCCTAGGTCTTCCCCGGGGTCTCCTCCCAGTGGGACGTGCCCAGAACACCTTCCCGGGAAGGCGTCCAGGAGGCATCCGGAACAGATGCCCGAGCCACCTCAGCTGACCCCTCTCGATGTGGAGGAGCGGCGGCTCTATACTGAGCTCCTCCCGAGTGACCGAGCTTCTCACCCTATCTCTAATGGTGTGTTCACACCGAACGCGAATTTAATTATTTGCGTGAGTAGATTACATACAAAGTCAATGCAAAGGCGCGAATAGACGCATCATTCGCGCCGGGCGTTGCGAATGACGCGAATTGGGCGACGCGTTTGCCGCGAATGTCTTCCGCGCAAGTTGAAAATTTTGAACTCGAGCGAATGTTCAAGCGTCTAACTAAACGCGATAGACGCGTATTTGACGCTCTATTCGCGTTCGGTGTGAACACACCATAAGGAATCGCCCAGCCACCCTGCGGAGAAAGCTCATTTCGCCCGCCTGTATCCGGGATCTTGTCCTTTCGGTCATGACCCAAAGCTCATGACCATAGGTGAGAGTAGGAACGTAGATTGACCGGTAAATCGAGAGCTTCGCCTTGCGGCTCAGCTCCTTCTTCACCACGACAGACCGGTACATCGACTGCATTACTGCAGAAGCTGCACCGATCCGTCTGTCAATCTCCCGTTCCATCCTTCCCTCACTCGTGAACAAAACCCCAAGATACTTCAACTCCTCCACTTGAGGCAGGAACTCTCCACCAACCTGAAGTGTGTAAGCCACCCTTTTCCGACTGAGGACCATGGCCTCGGATTTGGAGGTGCTGATTCTCATCCCAGCCGCTTTACACTCGGCTGCAAACCGTCCCAGTGCATGCAAAAGGTCCTGGTCTGAAGGGGCCAACACGACAACATCATCCGCAAAGAGCAGAGACGATATTGTGTCGTCCCCAAACCTGACACCCTCCGGCCCCTGGCTGCGCCTAGAAATTCTGTCCATAAAAATTATGAAAAGAACCGGTGACAAAGAGCAACCCTGCCGGAGTCCAACATGCACCGGGAAGAAGTCTGACTTACTGCCGGCAATGCGAACCAAGCTCCTGCTTCGGTCGTACAGGGACCGGACAGCCCTCACCAAAGGACCCCGGACCCCATACTCCCGGAGCACCCTCCACAGGCCGCCACGAGGGACACAGTCGAATGCCTTCTCCAAATCCACAAAGCACATGTGGATTGGTTGGGCAAACTCCCATGAACCCTCCAGCACCCTGTAGAGGATATAGAGCTGGTCCAGTGTTCCACGGCCTGGACGAAAACCACACTGTTCCTCCTGAATCCGAGATTCCAATATTGGCCGTATTCTCCTCTCAAGTACCCTGGCATAGACTTTCCCAGGGAGGCTGAGAAGTGTGATCCCCCTGTAGTTGGAAGTTGGAACACACCCTCCGGTCCCCTTTCTTAAAAAGAGGGACCACCACCCCGGTCTGCCATCCCAGAGGCACTGTCCCCGACCGCCATGCGATGCTGCAGAGGCCTGTCAGCCAAGACAGCCCCACAACATCCAGAGACTTGAGGTACTCAGGGCGGATCTCATTCACCCCCGGGCCTTGCCACCGAGGAGTTTCTTGACTACCTCGTGACTTCAGCTAGGGTGACGGACGAGTCCACCTCTGAGCCCTCAGCCTCTGCTTCCTCAATGGAAGACGTGACGGCGGGATTGAGGAGATCCTCGAAGTATTCCTTCCACCGTCCAACGTCATCCCCCGTTGAGGTCAACAGCTGCCCACCTCCACTGTAAACAGCGTTGGTAGGGCCCTGCTTCCCTCTCCTGAGGCGCCGGACAGTTGTCCACTGTGACTCAATATCTCCAGCCTCCCTCGGGATTCGGTCCAGGCTCTGTCGGAGGTGGGAGTTGAAGACAGGAGACTCGGCCAAACGTTCCCAGCAGACCCTTACAGTACGCTTGGGTCTGCCGAGTCTGTCCAGCTTCCTCCCCCGCCATCGGATCCAACTCACCACCAGGTGGTGATCAGTTGACAGCTCCGCCCCTCTCTTCACCCGAGTGTCCAAGACATACGGCCGCAGGTCAGATGAAACGACCACAAAGTCGATCATCGACCTACGACCTAGGGTGTCCTAGTGCCACGTGCATGCATGCTTGAACATGGTGTTCGTTATGGACAAACTGTAACTAGCACAGAAGTCCAATAACAGAACACCGCTCGGGTTCAGGTCAGGGGGGCCATTCCTCCCAATCACGCCCCTCCAGGTGTCACTGTTGTTGCCCACGTGGGCTTTCCAGCACCCCTCCCAGAGACCTCAAGAAGGCCGGGTACTCTGCACTGCCGTTTGGCCCGTAAGGACACACGACAGTGAGAGACCTATCCCCGACCTGTAGGCGCAGGGAAACGACCCTCTCGTTCACCGGGGTAAACTCCAAAACATGGCGGCTGAGCTGGGGGGCTATAGGCAAACCCACACCAGCCCGCCGCCTCTCACCATGGGCAACTCCAGAGTGGTGAAGAGTCCATCCTCTCTCAAGGAATGTGGTTACAGAGCCGAAGCCGTGCGTAGAGGTGATCCCGACTATCTCTAGTCGGAACCTCTTAACCTCACGCACAATCTCAGGCTCCTTCCCCGCCAGCGAGGTGACGTTCCACGTCCCTAGAGCTAGTTTTCATATCCAGGGATCGGGTTGTCGAGGCCCCCGCCTTTGACTGCCGCCCGATCCTCTCAGCACCGGCTTCTTACGGTTCATCCTGTAGGTGGTGAGCCCACGGGAAGGCGGCCCCACGTCGCTCCTTCGGGCTGAGCCCGGCCAGACCCCGTGGGGGGAGGCCCGGCCACCAGGCGCTTGCATACGAGCCCCAACCCCGGGCCTGGCTCCAGGGTGGGGCCCCGGCTGCGCCATACCGGGCGACGTCACGGTCCTCGATTTTATTGTACTCATAAGGGTTTTTTGAACCGCTCTTAGTCTGACCCGTCGCCTAGGACCTGTTTGCCTTGGGAGATCCTACCAGGGGCATATAGCCCCGGACAACATAGCTCCTAGGGTCGTTCGGGTACTCAAACCCCTCCACCACGTTAAGGTAGCAGTTCAAGGAGAGGCAACAAGGGGGTTACATTGCTATTTTGAAGTAATTAAACTGACAGCTTTGTTGTTAATAGAGACGCTGAACAGACACAGGTACGCATATCTGATTTCATCTCATCTCTCTCTCTCTCTCTCTCTCTCTCTCTCTCTATCTAATTAATTAAATTAAATACAATTCATTCATTCAAATAAATGTAATCTTACCACACTACTTTATTTCTGCATCTGATTCAAGGTGGATAGAATGATAGATCTAACAAGCCTTAACTGACGAAAATAACTGTCCATTTTACTCTTCCGTTCAAATATTGAGCTGTAAACAAGTTGTCAATGCTGGGAAATTGCAATGGTATAAGCGGGATAATCCACGGCGAGTGCATTAAACGATTTTAATGCACTTCGCAGAGGCAGAGGTTCTTTGCCTCCACGTTGTGCATTAAAAAATGTAATGCACAGCTAGCAGTAGATTATCCCTTACATATGCAAACATAAATTAGATTTGAAAGTAAATAACTTAAAGTTGGCATGAAATGAAAGTTCACACTATTTACTAAATGCACCTTTTTGATCTTACTGTGGACGATGAATTTTTTACCTTGTAATTTTTTTTTTTTTTTTACTTGATCTATTCAGTAATAGGACCGACTTTCTCTGGTGATGTATGCCGAACTTCTCCAATCGTTCAGTCCCCTTAAACTCCGCCCCTTTCTTACAATCAACTGCAAGCTCGCATTCAGATCATCCTCCATCCAATTAACAACCACTAATAGAACAAACAAAGCCACCTATTTTTTTATTTTTCAATAATCTGTTTCACTTGGATGTACGTCATAATATGAAAGAAAAGATCTGTCACTACTTCTGCTACATTGCGTTCCAGACACAAAGCTTATGGCCCATATGGCTTGGGTTTATTATATTGCTTTTTACCATTTTTGGACCTTGATAGCCCCAGGTCAGTATTCACTTTCATTATATGGAAAAGAGCAGTGTGGAAATCCTGGTAAACTTCTCATTTTGCAGTTCATGGAAGAAAGTCATGAGGATTTGGAACAACATGACGGTGAGTAAATGATGACAGAATTTTCATTTTTAGTAAGTGCATGTGCAATATCACATTACTGTGTGCTCACCCCGTGATCCTGTTGTTGCGTCTTGTGTGTGACTGAGGGAGATGGGGCAGGGCAGGCTGTTTCTTGAACGGGTCACTGACTCAAGCTGAGAGGCCCTTCCCAGCAGGGATGCCGCATCCAACACCTCCCCCTCTTTTGCCTCCAGGTCCGACTTGGAAGTGGTAAGGGGTCTAGAACTTGCTGGTGCCCCCAAATGATGGGGGTCATTAAGGCAAGCAGTAGTGCTGCTGTCCAGGCTCAAGACCCGAGCATGAGTTTTGGCGCTGCCTGTACTCGGTGTGCGTCGCGTAGCTCTGCGTTTGCCCTTCTCCTTGTCCTTTATTCGTTCCTTTTCCTTATCTCTCTGACTGTGAGTTTGCACACCGTGCATTTTGGCCAGTAGCGAGGGTCCGCGGCGATCCTCGGGAGAGGGGCAGGAGTGGGGTGTGCTGGATGAGGAGTCTGTGCTGAGCTGGTGGGTGGAGTGTAGGCTGGAGGCACAACTAAGTTCGCTCTGATCACTGGAGTCTTCCTCTCCTTTCATGAACACTGCCGACCGAGGCTTTGCCATGCCACGTCCACAAATGTATTCCCGGTGCCTGCTGGCGTCAAAACTACTTGCACGCTGCTTACCGCTCCGTCGCCGACCACTCCGGGTGGCGGCAGACGAGGAGGCAGCCCGGTGAACAAGATTGGCTGTTTTGGATCGCACTTTGTCTGGTTCCCCCTCCTGGTGCTGGTGGGAAAGACCAGCAGAGACATCTACGCTAGTCCTTGACACCATCTCCACAGTCCCCTCCCCCTGTTGACCCTCTGAGTTTGCAGGTTTGGGAGTATCACCGGTGGGCAATTTGGTGGCAAGTTCGTTGGCATGGGGGTTTTTATTAGCCTCCCCCGAGGCAACATTAGAGTTACGCGGGTCGGCAAGTCCCGCATTTACCTTCTCATCCCCAGACAGCGATAGCAGGCTTTCTACGTGCGTGGAGCTGGTCTGCTCACTGTGCAGGCTGCTCAGTGTGCTGTTGGTATCCCGGTCTGTGCCACTGCAGTAGCTCTCAGTGGAGCCGCTGCTACGTGTGCTTAAACTCCGCAAACTTTCGGCACTGCGTCCACCTGTTCTTTCCCGACCCCCCTGAACACCCTCTGACTGGTACAGCCCAGATCCCCCTTCCCCAGCACACTCTCCTTCCCCTGCCTCTCGGGAGACAGACCGTGATATCCTGCGGCACTCCTTCGGATGATATCTGTGGAATTCGGTTACTGAAGTGCTGGGAGTTCCAGAGTCTGGCTGCTCGGAGCTCTCCGTCGCCCTCTGTGACCTGGAGGCCTCCATTTCACAGACAGGATCCAGTCCTCCCCGGCGGGGTGGAGGGTACAGGCTGAACTCGGGCAGAGAAGGATCTGGAAAAGCAGATCCTGCAGAACTTGAGGTGCGAGGCAATCCGCGAGGTCGAGATGACTCTTTGCGGAATGACTGTGAGTGGGTGGAAAGATGGGCAGTAATTTCTGTGTCACAAGAGGACAGAGACTGACTGAAAGGGTGGGGGGTGGAGCCATAAAGGTCCTGAGCCAATGAGGTTGAAGGCTGCATGGAGGCAAAAGAGTCATTGGAGACAAGGCAGAACATCTTTGGATCCGACATCAAATCTAGAGGGAAAAAGAAATATTACAGAGTGTGTGAAAATTATTTACACAGACTTGGGAGTCAAAACTTACCCTATTTTTAATGGACAATCCTGGTCTTACTGCGAACGATTTATCAGTGCATGCTATGTTATCAAAATGCAATGACTTGCTTGCTTAGCAGTTGTTACATTTATGCTAAATATTGCAGTTTGGACGCTTTTATTGTGAATAGATGTCTGGGATAACAAACGTTTATTAAATTTACACGGTATCTGTACACTCGCTACATATACAACCCAAAGTGAAGGTGTTGTAGTGCTGCTGCAATGTTTATGCACCGTTAGGCAGTGCGGGCCATATAACAAAGTTAATAAATAGCCAAATAGCCACTTTTCAATCATTAAATCAATGATGAACCAGTATTGTAGTCCAAAATTTAAAAACAAGCCCTGAGACCCTCCATTTTGTTTAAAAGCTAAAGGAAATCAGGGTCAAGTCAAAATGTAAATATCGACATCCCTAATAAACACACTGTTTCCTGAGTGCTGATGCAGTGTTAATAACTGATACAGTCATTAAACTCATTTATTACTCCATTCTGCACACTATCCAAAAACCACAGTCCATAAGGTCTTTTGCTTATGTGCTTTAGAAAGTCTGAGCCCAGTGTGCAGTGCTGATGTTAACTTTCTGTGTCATCTCATTATTCACAAAAAGCTTTTGTACTCATCACAAACTTTTGGTTTTCGAGAGACACAGACAACCAGGTTTTTTATTACAGGTTTTCAACTTTCACGAAACACTTTAAAGTTGAATAAAACCGCAGTCAATAAAAAGAACAGCCTAACCAACCAATTCTCCCTTCTGCTGAAGACATAAACACGCTTCATTGCATGTGTGACTAAAATAAAAATAAAATGCAGAATAAAATAAAATGCACATTATCATTGCCATTAGAGTGTAAACAGAAAAACTGATTTCTGATGGTGATATCGTTAAAGTCTATCCGTTCATAAGCACCGTTATGATATACAGGTCCTTCTCAAAAAATTAGCATATTGTGATAAAGTTCATTATTTTCCATAATGTAATGATAAAAAATAAACTTTCATATATTTTAGATTCATTGCACACCAACTGAAATATTTCAGGTCTTTTATTGTTTTAATACTGATGATTTTGGCATACAGCTCATGAAAACCCAAAATTCCTATCTCAAAAAATTAGCATATTTCATCCGACCAATAAAAGAAGTGTTTTTAATACAAAAAAAAAAGTCAACCTTCAAATAATTATGTTCAGTTATGCACTCAATAATCTATACTTGGTCGGGAATCCTTTTGCAGAAATGACTGCTTCAATGCGGCGTGGCATGGAGGCAATCAGCCTGTGGCACTGCTGAGGTGTTATGGAGGCCCAGGATGCTTCGATAGCGGCCTTAAGCTCATCCAGAGTGTTGGGTCTTGCGTCTCTCAACTTTCTCTTCACAATATCCCACAGATTCTCTATGGGGTTCAGGTCAGGAGAGTTGGCAGGCCAATTGAGCACAGTAATACCATGGTCAGTAAACCATTTACCAGTGGTTTTGGCACTGTGAGCAGGTGCCAGGTCGTGCTGAAAAATGAAATCTTCATCTCCACAAAGCTTTTCAGCAGATGGAAGCATGACGTGCTCCAAAATCTCCTGATAGCTAGCTGCATTGACCCTGCCCTTGATAAAACACAGTGCACCAACACCAGCAGCTGACATGGCACCCCAGACCATCACTGACTGTGGGTACTTGACACTGGACTTCAGGGATTTTGGCATTTCCTTCTCCCCAGTCTTCCTCCAGACTCTGGCACCTTGGTTTCCGAATGACATGCAAAACTGAGCAACAGTCCAGTGCTGCTTCTCTGTAGCCCAGGTCAGGCACTTCTGCCGCTGTTTCTGGTTCAAAAGTGGCTTGACCTGGGGAATGCGGCACCTGTAGCCCATTTCCTGCACACGCCTGTGCACGGTGGCTCTGGATGTTTCTGCTCCAGACTCAGTCCACTGCTTCCGCAGGTCCCCCAAGGTCTGGAATCGGTCCTTCTCCACAATCTTCCTCAGGGTCCGGTCACCTCTTCTCGTTGTGCAGCGTTTTTTGCCACACTTTTTCCTTCCCACAGACTTCCCACTGAGGTGCCTTGATACAGCACTCTGGGAACAACCCATTTGTTCAGAAATTTCTTTCTGTCTTACCCTCTTGCTTGAGGGTGTCAATGATGGCCTTCTGGACAGCAGTCAGGTCAGCAGTCTTACCCATGATTGCGGTTTTGAGTAATGAAACAGGCTGGGAGTTTTTAAAAGCCTCAGGAATCTTTTGCAGGTGTTTAGAGTTAATTAGTTGATTCAGATGATTAGGTTAATAGCTTGTTTAGAGACCCTTTTCATGATATGCTAATTTTTTGAGACAGGAATTTTGGGTTTTCATGAGCTGTATGCCAAAATCATCAGTATTAAAACAATAAAAGACCTGAAATATTTCAGTTGGTGTGCAATGAATCTAAAATATATGAAAGTTTAATTTTTATCATTACATTATGGAAAATAATGAACTTTATCACAATATGCTAATTTTTTGAGAAGGACCTGTACATCAGTATCTGTCTGGATGTTCCATGGAAAAAACAACTTCATACAGATTTGGACTGACATGGTGAGTAAATAATGACAGAATTCTTGAACTATTTCTTAAAGTGAGATCAATAGTGAACTTTTAGAGTTTCTAAAGACTAATTTGCATTGCATTATACTATAGCTGATGTTAATTAAGATTCACACCTTGGTCATGACTGCAACTCTGAGCCAAACTCAAACTAATACCATCGGGAGCCTTTCCAACACCTGCCCCTGCAATCAGACAGAGAGAGACAGAGAAGGTCAAGATTTATAACTTATTCATTAACTTAACGTATCCGCCCTCTCTCTGTGTCTCTCTCTCTCTCCTCTCTTCCTCCTTCTCTCTCACCTTTGCAGCTTTATTCAAACACATCCCTGACGTGGCCCGCAGTACTGCAGGTCTTCTGACATATCACTGCTGTCTGCAGAAAAACTCTTCTCTCTGATCCTGAACAATTCTATTTATAGCTATAGTAAACCTGGTTCACACTACTGTCCTCTGAGTTTTTAACAACTCAAAAAAGTCATACAACTTCTAATGAACACTTGAGAACACCCTGTAATGTTCCTGCTGCTGTCAGTTGGGCTTCCTTGGTCATTCTGGAGGTGTGTGACTGATATTAGGCAAGCAGGTTGCACCAGGTTTTTATGATAAGGTGAATTTCATTTATATATATGTTCCACAAAACAAAGAAAGTCAAACAGGTTTAAATGAAGGCGAGTTTAAGAAAAAATGACATTTTGGGTTGCATTTTTTTTAACTAGATACTAATACTGTAAGAGATTAAAAAAAGGTCTCACGTTTGGTTGTGACTGAGCCTCCATGGGTTATCTGTTGGGAGTGAGAGAGATAAAACAAGCTCTGGTGAGTCATTTACATGAGATCATGATGTCTGTAACTTCCTATCACTGTTACTAATTTAGCAGACATGCACAAAAACATCACAGTCATTTAATCACAACATAACCAATTAGACTTTGTTTCTACTCTATGACTCCACGATTCAACCAACAGATTCTGACCGAACACACACACAGACAGAGAGTCTGGGACAAGCAGTGCTATAAGCCAGAACATAACACCCCTGAGCTTTCACCAATTATACAGCAGCGACAGATTCTGACTGAAGGGTTGCCCTCAAACAGACACAGACTCTAAACCAGGACAACTTCATTTAGCAAAAACTAATAATCGCCTATTTTACCACAAAAGTACTGCAGTATATGCAGAAAGGTAAATAATACAAGGAATTTGTAATATTGAATTTTGTAAACATTTACAATATTTACAAATATATATATATATATATATTATAAATATAATGTATATGAATATAATTAAAAATATAAAAACAGATATCTTTATATTTTATTTTATTATTTTATTTAAAAATAACAATAAATATTATTTATATTTTTACATAAGAATATACATTGTTTGTATTCATTGTTAAAATTATATTACATTTATTATGTTTCAATATACATATTAAAGTATATTATAAATGTTCTCCATGGAAATTGTTTATGTTCTGGAATATAATATTAAAACATTTAAGGTAACTATCGCAGAGGTGTTCATTCTTATTCATAACCACAAAGCAATTATTTCAGACTCATCTTTAACTTATTTTGAAGCAAAGAGTTTTATGTTTACATTACAATTCATGGTAACATCTGTAGTCCTCAGCTGTTAGTAAAAGTGCCCTCCAAAAACATTCTTGGCTGTGGTGGTACTAACAATGTGTAGTGGTAATGAATCTTTGAATCTTAAAAATACAAACAAAAGAAATGCAGGCAAAAAAAGCAAAGCCTCCTTCTGGATCCCATTTCTATGGAACTTTGTGTCCGCCACGGAATAAAAAAGACAGACAGACAAACCTGATGGCTGGAGTCCATTCCTACGTAAGAGTTCCGTGAACTGCAGTCGACCGGTGGCGTCTCCTCCCGTGCAAAATCGGACATCTCTATTCCACCCCCTGGATCCCTGCACACACACACACACACACACACACACACACACACACACACACACACACACACACACACACACACACACACACACAAAGGTTAGTTACCTAGCAACACACTAACAGGAACAGCCCGAGGGTTTGAGAGTTAACGATGTCATTTATGATCAAACTTGCACAGCAGCTCAGGCACCAGCAGAGAGGAGATCATTTCTAGAATCTATCTAATGTCTGCCACCCATTAGGAAGAGATCACCCTCCCTCTCTTCACTTTTTGGGAGATTATAATAATATTTTTAGGAGGTTTATTTTGATTGGCCCCACAGAGAATAAAATGTGGTGGTGAATGGTAATCCCACGGCTAGAGCTCACCTACCAAAGTCTGCCTTTTCCATTATTATTTGCTATTTTTTGGTGCAGCTAGAGGCAGTTTTCAGGAGATACATGAGGGTCTTTGGAAGAATTAAAAACACATGAGCTCTTCAGCTCAGGGGCCTCAAGCAAAAATATCATATATTTTCTTAATAAGTACAGACCTGGACAAACCAGGAATGTCCCTCCAGATGTGCGTTTATAGTACATCCAGTATCGATTTCTCTTTTACATATAAATAGAAATGCAAGAAAATATGCGTGTTCTCAAATGCATGAAAAGTTGTTGATGCCTGTAAAAAACATTGTTAAAAATTCTTTATTCGTGATTTGAGTAATTGTGTTTAATGTGTTCTGACTCTCTGACAGTTTGCGGACTGTTTCCGACTCCTCTGAGCAAACAAACAAGAGCATCAGGTTTGTGTGTGTTGGTTTTTATAAGGCTCTATATCAGTTCTCCTGATTCACTCACTCCTTCCCCTCCTCCCTTTTCTCTCTCTCTCAGTGGGTGATGAATGGATCCAGCATGACAGCAGATTAGCTCTCAGAAACATCCCTACCGCTGAGCAACAGCGCTGTCCCTTAATCAAAACTTTGTTGAGATGAATTAGAACCGTTCTGAGTGGAATCAGGGCCTCCCTGTCGAGATTCGAAATCCTTCTCGAAAAACGTGACATTCAAAAGCTTTTCTTGAGATGAGTCAATACATTTCCTAAACTGAATCAGAACCTTGCCTGAGAAGATTTAACCCCTAAGATGATTTATATCACAACCTTTATTGAGAGAATTCAGAACCTGAAATTATTCAAAACCAAAATCAGAAACTTCTTAAACTAAATCAGACTCGTTTATACAAGCTCAAAATCATTAACTGTGCAGTGACTCTACTTTTTGTAATAGCTTTTGAGTAAACCATAAATGATTCTTACCCAGGCCCGTTTGAGTGTTCTTGCCGGGTGCCGGTGCCCTCACGTTGGTGCTCTGCCCCCTGTACCCGCCCCTCACTCCCTTTGGCCCGCAGCTCCACCACCTCCCCTTCATCCAGCGCGGTGTGCAGGCGATAATTCACAGCCTTCAGCAGCACAAACATACCTGCTATCACCCCACAGTAGATCCCCACAATCACCATGGTGGGGGGCAAGGCCTACAGGGAGAGACACAGCAAGAGATTTTACATGAGTAGAAAATAAGTCATTTTTGTGGCTTTGAGCTCATTTGCAATATCACTCTAAATGCTGGGGTCAGTAAGATTTGTATAAAGAAATAACTACTTTTATTCAGCAAGGATGGATTAATTTGATTGAAAGTGACAGTTTATATTTTTACAAAATATTTCTATTTCTAATAAATGCTGTTCATTTGAACATTCTATTCATCTTGAAAAAGTGTTCAACATTGATGATAATAAGAAATGTTTCTTGAGCACCAAATCAGCACATTAAAATGATTTCTGAAGGATTATGAATAATGGCGGATGAAAATTTAGTTTTCCCATCACAGAAATACATTTTAAATTATATTAAAATAAAACAGTTACTTAAATTTGTAACAATATTTCAGAACATTCCAGTTTTTACTGTACAAAATGCAGCCTTGGTGAGCATTAAAAACTAAAAAATTTATTTAAAATGTAAAAACCTTACCGATCACAACTTCTGAAAGGTTGAGTACAATCCTTAGATCTATTATTGATCTATTGTATTTCCCCATCACTGAATTAATAAAAGAGCCACATCATTTCAAATACTGACATTAAAGCAAACCAAGGCATTAGACGGAGTGATAGGCTCACATATTTCAGCCTATTAACATCCTTCCGTTGCATAAATATCACATACAAATATAGGACTCGGTTATACAGAGTTACAGGGTTATGAAAAGGGGCAACAATATTTCAGTCGCAACCGGAGGGCAGAGGCTAAAAACAGCCTGGCACTGAACGGACATCTAGACTAAACACCTCTCCATATCTGACACACACCCAAACTCATATTCATCCTCAAAAAACAGAGGAGCACATTCAACAGTTGCTTGTTGATTCAGTGATTATTTCAGCACTATTGCAGGACTTTACGTGATATCGTTTGGCTGTGGTTGAAAGGCAATAAATGACTCAAGCTGAACCTAGAGCGATTGCTGGATCTGTCTGTGCAGGAAGTTAAATATGGACTGAGTGGCACCAGCCGCTCAATCACAGATCTAATGCACAGACCTGAGACCTCACCCACAGAACGGGCCTGGCTTTAAAAGTTATACACATGATGCCTATTACAAGTCTCTTTTTATAAATAGAATGCAAACAGGAGTATAATGTTTCACAGAGGGATTTTGTTGTGCCATGAGTCGTTATGATAAAGATGGAATTTGACAGTGTTTTTTTAATGCATTTTCTGTGATGACTCTGGAATCAAATATGGTGAATTTTGCGGAATTGGTTTAAATATGGTCAAATGTGGCAAACAGCTAAGAGTTCTGCACTTTTGTGGCTGAAAGCATAAAAAAATTTGCTGATATATTTAATAAACAAACCCACGATGGGTAGGTGGGAACGGGTTGAATTTTGCGAAGAGTGAAAGTTCAACATTTCTGTGTTCAGTGTTCAGCTCATTCTGGTGATTTAAATTAAAACAGATCAGAACTCACTGTGGCTGTTTTGAGTGTCACAACAAATCACTGATAAATCCTGATTAGATCAAAAGCACAATACTACAAAATACATTACTATTGGCATCTACTATTGACATCTATGGTTCTGTGAAGATGAACCTTTAATATCATTCAAACATTTGGGGTCTGTAATATTTTTTCTGAGAGAAAACATACTTTTATTCAGCAAGGACACATTAAATAGATCAAATGTGACAGTAAAGGCATTTCATTTTTTTGGAATAAATCTCTTCAAACTTCTGTTCATCAAAGAATCATGTGAAAAAAAGTGTATATGGGTCTCCACAAATAAAAACTTAAGCAGCATAACTGTTTTCAACTGATAATAATAAGAAATGTTTCTTGAGCATCAAATCAGCTTATTAGAATGATTTCTGAAGGATCATGTGACACTGAAAACTGGAGTAAAGATGCTGAAAATTCAGCTTAGCATCACAGGAATAAATGGAACCTTTACATTGAACTAAAGGTTATTTGTACTGGTGAAAGGTCTTGAGATTATTAAAATTGTCTTCACATTAAGAAACAAGGGTTCTTTTAAGGACTAACGTTATTCACTGAAAGGTTTTTCTATGGAATCGCTGTGTATGTTGTTTATATAAGAGAAGTTATTTTGATAATCTTTTTCCACTCAATGAAAGTCAAATAGTTTTGTTACCTATCTCCAAAATATAGAAATAAAGTCAAACAGGTTTGAAATGACACGAAGAACTATCCCTTTAAAGCAGAGAAAGACTAAACACGCACCAAATCTCATGACATCAGGTCTAAAATACCCAACTGTCAAAACATGTCGTCAAAACCAAAACAAAGACTCTTTAAGCCAGAACTGAACCGATTCAGCTGTAAAAAAAAAAAACAGATCCCAGACCCCCATTGCTAGGTTTTCCATGACCATGGAAACCTTTTAGCGGAGACGAATAAACAGAAACGTAGCCTGTGAGTACTGGAAATGGGTGTACAGGAATCATAAAGAGAGAGAAAGAGAGAGAGAGAGAGAGAGAGAGAGAGAGAGAGAGAGAGAGAGAGAGAGAGAGAGAGAGAGAGAGAGAGAGAGAGAGAGAGAGAGAGAGAGAGAGAGAGATGGATAAAGAATGAGGAAAAGATAGAGATGACATAGATGGGCTGATAAGGACTGAGGGATGGAGAGAAGAAGAAACCCGACGGCTGCATCTCTCACCATGTAGAGCGTGAACGGGAG
Organism: Rhinichthys klamathensis goyatoka; assembly: GCF_029890125.1. Lineage (NCBI taxonomy): Eukaryota > Metazoa > Chordata > Actinopteri > Cypriniformes > Leuciscidae > Rhinichthys > Rhinichthys klamathensis. The sequence goes on along the minus strand of NW_026606652.1, from coordinate 2,142,223 downwards.
GCAGAGCAGCAGCAGCCACAGGTAAAGGTGAAGCGCGTTCACGAAGGTGTTCTGGTGGGGGTCGTAATACCATCCGCCCGTCACCGACGCCCACACGCCCTGCCGCAGGATCTGCAGGGTCTGTGACCCCATATTTCCCCCCTATCCCCTCTCTAGCCGTCTCGGAGCAGGAGGTACGGCGCTGGCCCGTCGAGCCCCGTCGCAGCCATCTTCTTCTCTGTGGTCCTCCAGAGCTGCGCTTCCCGTCCCATCGTGCTCTGCGCGCACCCGGCAGCTCGCGCTCAGCTCGTGTAGAAAGTGGCGCTGCGCGTGCCAGAGATACGGGTTATTCTGCAGCGCCTCCGCGCGGCGAACGCGAGTATCGACCAACAAAAACATCTGGGGCGATACTGTTGAAAGCTTTGATTTTTTTTTTTTTTTGCAACCTGTTTACTTATATTTGGTAAATAAACAATCACATTCTCTTAGTGAGATTGTTGGATAAAAAAAGATATCGTATCGTTATGCATTTTATACTAAGCGCGAGTGGGTATTCGAAAAAAAATAGTAAAAATATTTTAACAACATGATTCTTTCGTACCATTATGCATTTTTACTGTAAACGCGGTTACTGTGCGCATCCATGTGCAATAAATTAGGTCGGAGGTGGCAGTATTTGGGTCGAACTAATTGTCACTATTACATGAATAAAACTGAATTCTCATCAGTCTGCTTCTAGTGCACTAAATAGAGAGCGCCAGTTCACGTTTATGCAGAAGCGCAAAAGATGCGAGTGCCAATCCGAACACACGGGGGCGCTGCGCAGTATATAATCTCTATCGGAAGACATTATAGACAATCAAAGAAATATAACTTCATTATTACGTAATAATTGAATCACTTACAAAGAACATACAAAAACAATTTTAATAGGCAGAAAAAAAGTCTGTACACTATTTGAATTATGAATGACACTCCAAAAAGGTTCTGAAAAACAACTTATTTCCACGGTGAATGATACAATTTAGAAACACTGAAATATAGAAAATGACATACAGAGATGATGACTTACACACGCATTTCAGTTCCCTTATTTCAAAAACTATTAAATTACAAAGAAAATGAATTTATATATATAATAACCGTAACAGTCCGGAGAACTGGTGCAGAGAACTGTCCACAGGTTTGTGCATCAATCAGTCCTGGCTGCAACAATAAATCAAACTCGTTTGTGGCTGGCCAGCAAGTGTTACTGCAGACGTGCACGTTTCTCAGGTGGTGGTTTGTTGGGTGTAGTTTGTGGGGCTGGCCGGGCAGGGCCAGGAGGGGCGGGAGGTTTCGTCTCTCGTTCTTCTTGAGGCTTCACAGTCTCAACTGGCACTTCTGGCTCTTTCTTTACCTCCACTAATGACAGACAGTGAGAGAGATATTTATATATATTGTATATTATTAGCAATGAATATTATATGGACAAAAGTTTATACACACATACTATATGGTTACACCAACAGTGACTGTAATGACATCGAATTCTAAATAGATGAGGTGTGTCCCAATACTTTTGTCCATAGGACTTGACATTAACTTTTTTGCTCACCAGCCACTGTGGCCAGTGGTTTTCCAAAGTTACAAGCCACTCAGCATTTTCACTGGCCACAATTTTGATTGTCGATAGCATGGGGGAAAACTGCCATAAGGATATTTTTTATATTATCTCATAATTTGGCAGCAGGCATATTAGGCTGCTGTCACTTTAAGACCTGATGCACGGATTCAAGATTACACATGCATTTTCTTTCTCAACTGTTTACATTCACCTAAAACATAACTGACTGTGTTTACGTGAATACTCGCCAAGACTGGCATTTTAAGTGCAATAAGCAGCAAACAATAACTCAATTTAGTACCAAGAGGCAGCTTTATGTGCGCACACTTTGGGTGTGAACACAAAATATGCGGAAATTAGTAAAATTATGCACAATACAAGCAATCCTATGCCGAAATTCAAGCCCTGTAACACCAACAATATTCATCCAGAGCAAATTAAACGAGTGAGTAAGGGGAGTCGGGTTTGTGTGTAACCCCTGTCGGAGAGATGAGAGAGAGAAAGCGCAGCTAGTATCGCGTAGCCCATCTTTTCTGCGGAATATGAGTATTGGAAGTGTTTCAGATATTTCAGTAGCCTGTCGAAAAATCTATATTTTTGACAATACTACATTAAATACAATAGAAAAAATTATATATTAAAATATTTATATAAACCAAAAAGTGGCTAGTAGGAGTGATGGCAAGTAATTATATTTTTCCAACCAAAACACAAAAATATGCTGCTTTTTCAAATATACTGCAACACATTCTCTTTTTAAATTGCTTTGAAACTGCACCGGACATTGTCATTTTTGTTCAGCATCATGTCAAACTCTACTTGACTGTGATTGTATCTGAATTTTTACATGTTTTTCCAAGTATGGCTTATATACAGATTAGTTGAAGTATTTACAAAACTGAATTGTGATTTTCATCTGTAGTGTGTGATATGGTGAGACCTAGTTGAGTATGTATTTATGAGCATCGTATGAGTATGTATTTGCGCACCTGGGACAGGCTTCTCTCCTGGTTTGGGCTGAAACAGAGACACAAAATCAGTGAGAATTTAAACGAAATTTTCTCTTTTCTATTCAGAAACCAGTTAGAAATGTTTCGTGTGTATATTAGTAATACCTGATAGAAAGTTGGGGGAAATTTATTGCGCAGATCTAGTAGCAGCGTGTCAACTCTCTGCCTCTGGAACAAAGAACTCGGCTCCTCTTTCCGCTTAGATTTAGGCTTTACCCTTTCTATAACAACACATACAACACGCAAATGTAACTCTTTTTGACAGGTGCAGTTGTACTTGTTGAAAGATGCTTCCTGCTGCTGTGTGTGTTCTCACCTTTCTCCTCCTGGTCTTTAAAGTGCCACCAGTACCCTTTGGACGGGTGGTACCTGCAGAACGACATTGCTTCATCAAACGCAGACTGAATCCCATGAACCGCTGAGAGCTGGGACACATCAAAACAAAAGATTGATGTTCATACTCAAGGGCGTAGATTTGGTTTGAACATTGGGGGGGTTGAAGTTTGGGTATGCCTCCTGATATTGTGATCACGGTATAAATAATGGGGGGGTTGTAATGCATAGATTTAAATATTGGGGGGGTTATATCCCCCCCATCCCCCCCACAAATTACGCCCCTGTTCATACTGATAAGAGAAAGGAGTTATTAAATTGTTCTAAGGTGTATAAACGCACCACTCTGGAATTGATGACTGATCCCAGGTCAGGCGCCTGATACACCACTCCAGCTATGATATAGTAGTCAGCAAGAGGGATTACTGCAGGGAAGGGAAACAGAACATGCAAAAAGATTTTAATGTTTTGTTTTTCTGCAGAGAAATTTAATGTCAGCATATTGAATATAAAGTGAACAAACGAAAAAAAATCCTGGTATTACTGTGTACAATTTATCAGTGCACATTTTTACAACTTCATTCCATAATTGACTAATTTCGCAACATTGACTCGAACAAAATGACACTATTGTCTCCTGTAGAGCTGCTTATAGCTGAAATGAGCTTATTTCATAAATGATTACCTTCACAGTTATTGAACTGAACTGAATTCACCACTTGCACTGAACTTCGTGACGCACTTCCGTTTGGAAACAATACATATCACTTATTTTCGGTTATGTTTACTTTCAATGTACTGTGGTCAATGAGTTGAACAAACGCCAACTAAAAAAAGTGTCTATAATAATATTTTATATTTTGGACTTTTTATTGACAGAAGAAGGGATGATCTGATGTTTACTGTGTGCAGAATTTTCAAAACTCATCGGAACATGAAGTTTAATCCAATCCAAGCCAATCTGAGAAAGCTGCGGCTGTTAAAAATACGCCATTATTTCACCACAGGGTGTCAGTGTTCGTCTAAACTAGTGACCGCGACGCTGAAATGTGTGAGAACAGATGAATAACATCAGTACGAAGCACGAACATTTATTTATTTGGATTAAATATTGTAATCATTCAGTGTCATTTTTCAATGTCAATCGTTTTACTATTTACATGTTCATGCCCAAAATGCTTAATTAATATTCAAAGAAGTTGACTGTCATTCTCCTCTACGCTGCGTGCGGTTCTGATCTATGGTTCTGATCGTAGGCACCTCGCGAGTATTCATTCATTCAACTATTTTAAAAAGACAGGAATAAAGCACCAATGCACACAAGAAATACTTTTTATTAGTCAAATTCATTAAAAAAAATTGAACTCAACAGGTATAGAATATAAGTAGGCTAAGAGAAAAATACTGTTAATGAGAAGACATAGGACTGCTGCAGGTTAGTGAATAAATATAGGCCTATAGCCTATTTATTATTCAGAATGTAACAGTTGGAAAGAAAATATATTTATAGGAACATTTCAGCAGGCTCAAGTTATTAATACAGAGATCATTATTCATTGTTTTAATCAATTGGCATCCATAAAACGTAGTGATAATCTGCATTCTCATGTATGGATGTGCGATGAACACTCTAACCGGAAACTCCCGATATGTAATAAGTAGAACGCGGAAGTAGTTGTGCAAGTAGTGCATTAACACTTAACTGATTTGAACAAAATATTGATACTAGTGTCTAATGTCGAGCTGCTTTGTAGCAAAATTTTAATTTGTTTAATATTTGATGAAGTTTGTATCACCCTTATTTTCCTGTTAATCACGGTAAAGCTGCTTTGAAACAATTTGTATTGTATAAAGCGCTTTATAAATTAAGGTGACTTGACTATTTCAAAATTCAAAACAGAATTGTAATAATTTATCAAAAAGTAATAACCTCTGAAACAACTTTTTGTCATCTAAAAATTTTCTTGCAATTTATTCTCTCATAAGGATTAACACAAACAGAAGAGTGGTTGCAGAATAAGGGAGACAAAGTTGTAAAAAATAAGCAAAAACAGCCACGCAGACAGCAGAAACTTTATGTATTATTATATGGTAAATCTTCAATCAAACCACATTTATAAAATAAAAGCACTAAATTATGCTGCTTTTTCAAATATACTGTAACAACATTCTATGTTTCAATTTTGTTTCTCGCAGGATTTTATGACGGGCGGACCTCGGCCCCTCTAGGGAGCTCCAGGGACATGATAAAATAATTGTGTACAATTTTTTATTTAAATGAATCAATCTGGTGCACTTTGAGAGCAAAACTAAGATCTCAAACATATATAATAAAAAAAAAAGTACACTGACTTGTATCTGCTGGACTCAAACTTTAGTTGTGAAAGTCTCAATGCACATTACATTCACACTGGTGTTTTTAGAAAGCCAAACAATTTTAATATAATAATAATAATAATAATTATTATTATTATTATTGCCATTATCTCAAACACTGGCAACAACATTCCATGTTAAAACTGCTTTAACGTTGTCCTTTTTGTTAAATATGATGTCAAACGCAACTTGACCTGGATCGCAAGTCTGTCAACATTACAGTTTAGATATGCACCGATATGAACATTTTAGCCGATACCGACCCACATTTTTGAGAGCCTCATTATAAAAACAAAAGTCTTACCATTAAAGCCATGTCACAAGCACACAATTATAATGTTCTCATTATTTGTATTTATCTAATTTTATGTAGCCTATATGACAGACTTGCGCTGCACATGTTGCACCTAACTGTATTTTCCTTTTTTGAAGTGATTCCAATTATATTTCAAACAATTCAAACCATCATGGCGAACAGCGCACATCTGAAGTTTCTCAGCTGAAGGAAATAATCCATTATTTATTGGCTTTAATATATGGGCCAAATTTCCTAACATTTCCTAACATAAAAAAAGAACAAATATTGGCCGATATGATGGCTGATGTATCGTGCGTCCCTATTACAGTTGATACAAAACTGTATAATCTAAAAATACAACGCAGACACCAAATCAAAAATATTCACCAACACACAAAAAAACAGCCTCACAGACAGCAGAAACTGAACAGCAATGCAGAAACTCACCTTGTGTTGGTGATTGCCTCTGCTGCTTTCTGATGATGTACAGAATCGGCTCCTGAGCGTGAAGCAAAATATATTCCACACCCACCATCTGACTACACACACAAAACACGAAGTAAGAACGCAGACAACACACTCTACTGCAGCTCAACCTATTTTTTTTTAATTATTAGAAAATAAAATAATCAGCAGTGTGACAGTTATATAAAGATAACATATTTTCTGTCTTTATGTTTCCAACTCATAGACATGTAGATTTCATTCTGACACATCTACTACATACATTACCCAGTTTTTAAAAGCATCATGCAGTGCTTACTTGAGGTGATCCAGGGTTAATCTCTGCATTTTCACCACCTCATTGTTGCAGGTGCGATCATAAAAGGGATTGCTCCTCTCAGAGAAATACTCCACCACATTGCTGGGGTTCAGGATCGGTACCCAGCCACTGTCCACCCACGAGATGCCAAGCAGATTATCTGACAAACACAAAAAACATTCTATAATAATAGATCTGAATAATACATCTGGGTGGTCACTGTCATGAAGCTCTCTTACAAGTAGCAAAAGTCAATAGTGGGGCAACCCGAGCTATTTGGGAGCAAGATTTGGGGCTCTCAATTGATGCAGATACTTGGACAGTATGCAAATTTGGCAGCATGCAGGCAATATATCAATTTGTAAATTAACTAAAGAGCTACAGTTAAAACTTTTACATCATCTCCAAATTACCTCGTTATGCAGACGTAAGTTTAACCCAAATTATTCTCTGCATTGTCTGAAGTGCAAAGTAGAAGAGGAGACTTTGTTCACTGCACTTGGAAATGTATACATATTAAAGCCTATTTGGTACAGATTTGTAGGAGACTTATATTTATTCTATGACTTATATACTTTGTCTTATATTTAATACAAGATGTGACCTCAATCCACTTTATTTTTTGTTAGGTGCTGCTGATAATAATATATAGAGTGCTTCAAACAGGAAATTGTTTCATCTCCTTACTTAGCTATGCTGCCCTTAAGAGCATTTTTCTTAAATGGATCTCTGAAGTGATTTTTGATTTTCTTTCACTGGAATATATTATGACTTACTGGTCAAAAGGGAAAATGGATATGGTTTATGAGACATTGACACCTTTTTTTTTTTTTAAGTATATAGGCTAGGTCCCAGGATTTCACGTATCTCTTTGCAAAACGTTCATGTTGGAACGTACTTGTGATCTGTGGCCACTGTTCTATTTGTTATGTTACGTTAAATAATTAATTAAAAAAACAAAAAAATAAAAAAAAACGCTGCTTATTTAAAAAAAATATATATATTTGAAGGAGAATATGTCCGTCAATGAAAAAACAAACAAATAAAATATACAGCAGAAAATAACACTGCGCGCCTCCTACAACAGACTACTGCGACAATGCTAAAGAGTGCGATTATGTTGGCTTGACAAGCAAACGTTCTGTTAATCTGTTTTATTTCTTATACAGCATTTCAATGTAATGGTGAAGGGATTTGACAGGAATAAAACTGTCAACGAATAAAACATCGTTGTAAAACAATTCGTGAAATACGTGATAAAGTACCTCTTAAATCCACCGACGCCATCTTCGCATTTCGGACTCAGGCGCAGGCTGATGATGACACAAGAATCGTCGACGCTCTATGACGATTGCTCCATGTAGTACATTAACAAAACCAAATACAAATTCTGAATTAAAAATAACGTTTTGCCATTTTAATTTGCTTTATTATTAAAAACTCATTGTTGAAAAAAGTCTCGCTACCCATTTTTGCTGAATCATCGAAGATCAGCAGCAAGTACATTGGTCAATAAAGTGAGATTATAAATGCATAAAAATATTTGTTTTATTTAATATATTTTGCATATTGAACATATTTTGCATCTCACTGTTTTTATTCATTTTGAGAAATACAGATTATTTTTTGTGCAAGAGAGATGAGTAAATACATGCTCACATTTAGTCTAGAACTACAATAACATCATGTTCACATGCCTCTGCACTTACTACCAAATTTCTCTCAACATGGGGACAGGAGAGCTGTCAGTCAATAAATGGGAAAACAAAACAAAGCAAAATATACTTGCGTTACTTATTTACTCAGATATTTGCTGTAAATTTAAAAGTAATGTGTTACTTTACTAGTTACTTGGAAAAAAGTAATTACGATCGAGTTACCCCAACACTGCTGAGGATAGCCTACATAAAATCTTTCGTTTTAAATGAGACAATACTTTTTCTTTTGGCTCTATAAAATATTTTTAAAATATATTTAAATACATAGTTTTTCTGGTTAATTGAGTCTTTCTGGTTAATGATATTATCTTTTTGGCAACATAATGCATCCATGAATGTTGACATTTACTAGTGCAGGTAAATATCTTGGCTCTCCATAAGATTACTCTTGGCATGTTTACAAGTGTTCAGTCATACGCACACACACGCACGCACGCGCACACACACACACGCACACACACGCACACACACACACACACACATACACGCACGCACGCACACACACACACACACACACGCACAGAGAGACACATACACGATAATAATAATAACATTTTAGCATTAAATTAGGACAAAAATAATTATAGCCTATTCTTTAAAAGGCCTAGTCAACACAACCATGAAAGGCTTTTTTAGAATTATGTAAAGGGGCTTTCGCACCGGGTAGATGCCTTTGGACCTAATTTAAAGTACATTGGTTGAAACATCATCCCTTAAGAAGAATTCATCAGATGGGACAAATACTCATGAGTCCCTGCAGGCAGAATTCTGCAGGAATATATGAGTGCAGTGCAGCGTAAACATAATGCCTGCAGAGCAAAAACAGGATTAAACCAATAAAAAATCCACAAAAGAACCATTAAATTCCACATCCAACCCCAATTCCAGTCAAGCTCAAATGCCATAAATCCTCAACCTACCAAGAGGTGGCACCGTGGCAATAGCCTCAAGTCAAGTGTAACGTTCTCATTACAAACTGCATGTAAGAATGTATATTATAGAATAAAGTAGTTCATCATTATGGCAGCTAACCCGAAAAACATGTTTCTTTTTTAAAACGAACAAAACAAAATCAGAGTTGTATCTGTTCCCAAACAGAACTTTCTTATTTTAGGGTTGGTCAGAATTGTCACATATTTGAAACTTTCAAATATGTGACAATTCTGACCAACCCTAAAATAAGAAAAGTCCTGACTACAAAGTCAGCGTTGTACAAGCATTTGCCCTATAGAGACAGAAAAAGATAGATCTAATGAGGACAGGTGGTGCTATAGTTTCAATAGTTACAAAAGATATTGTTACTATAATGATAAATTAATTTATTATTTTAATGTTATTAAGTGTTTTCAGAACATTTTTGGCATTTTAAAATAATCAAAAAAGAAAAGGAGCAATTGTTGTGTTTTTTTTTTCTATTAAACACATTGAGAAAGACTGCTATTTATTTATACCCATATAGTATGTTTCTGCTGTTTTCACATATTTAAAATTGTGCAATTTGTCTGAATCGTGAAATGTCTTCATGTGGCACAGTGTATAAAGGCAATAAACATTTGATCAGTCTTATTCCTGGATTTTCTTGTTTGTTTACTATCCCCCTCTTTTAAATGTTTTGCTATAACAACTAAATTAGCTAATGTTTATATTTATATTTATTTCCTAAAGTAAGACATTGGCTGACACATCATCATCCTGCACATGTTAAACTTATATGTAAATAAATATGTTACAATTTCAAAGTAAACCCACATTGTTCGGAGGGCATATTCCCCTGCAGTGTTACCCTGATCTTAAATTCAAAGGCATCAAAACTTCACGCAGTAAAAGAAAAATACTGGACAAGAAAGAAAGAAAGAAAGAAAGAAAGAAAGTGACATACGAATGGATCTTTTTCAGATAGAACTCTAAGCTTAGACATGGTCTGAATTGCACATGTGTTTGTGAGTATGAAAATGACAGACTGAGCAAAGCAGGACTCCTCATCCAGCACGATTTACCGCAATCACGACACACCCAGACACAACCATTTGCAACACACACACACACACACACACACACACACACACACACACACACACACACACACACACACACACCTGTGGGACACAAACATGACGTTTCAAAGAGGAACTCATTACGGAGATATTCACCATTACTTCTTAGATCAATGAATGTGGGTAAACAATAACTTTGCTGTGGCATAATGAAAGAGAGAAGAACAGTTCTTTTGAATCAAGGGAGGATCAAAAGGAAGGAGATCATTAAACTGTATTTAAACAGCTCTTTTCAGTGTCCGACAGCAGCTGTTTTCTGGGGGCAGAAATCACGTCACACGAAATCATCGTTTGACCAAGTGAAATGCGTTTGTTAACGGCTGAGTTGCGCTCAGCTGGATTTCAATGGAGACGGGACGCCGGAGCAGGAGACTGACACACAGGCCGGCTATAGCTATCGCTCCATCCGCGATGACCGCATTTCTTAAGGGCAGCGCGCGCACTGTGGCTTGATGCGCGCGCTCTCTCCCTTTTGAGTCATTCGGTGAGAGCAGGACGTGCCGATCCCGTTCTGCCAGACCGCTGGGGGAAAAAAGAGAGGGAGAGAAAAAGAGGAAAAATCCACAGTAGCCTACTGCTTGTGTGCGTGAATAATCCAGGAATCCATCTTTAAAACCGAACCGTGAAGAGCTGCGGGGCATGTAAACGCGCGAGGAGGCAACGAACGCAGCGCTAAAACGTGAGTTCCAGGGAATTGTCGAATCGGTGGGATGAGCGTGGAGCACGGCAGATTTGAAGGAAGTATACGCAAGGGAAACAGCACGATGAGCGTCAAGAGCGGCAGCGCGAACACCACCATCATGCAGCCTCCCGGTGGCCGGAGCCGCGGAGACGCGCGCTACCCGCAACACGCGCCCCACCAGAGCGGTTCGGTGGTGAAACCCCAAAACGAGCCCGCAGACCTGGTGAAACGAGCCCTGGACTTCAAGACGCAGGGCACGCAGTGCTACAAGGATAAAAAATACCGCGAGGCCATCGGCAAATACCACCGCGCGCTACTGGAAATGAAGGGTCTGTGTCGCGTGCTGGGGGACCCGGACACCAGCAAATCCCCGTCCACCGTCCTGACCAGCATCAGCAAGTCCAGCCTGACGGACGAGCAGAAAGGCGCGGTGGAGAACGCGGAGTTGGAGTGCTACAACAGTCTGGCTGGTGGGAACGCACATCATGTTTCACCACATGTTTCAATGGACATGTTTTCTATGCATTCCACCTGTTAAGACTGAATGAAAGCAGGGCCACCATAATATTCAGATCAGTAGGCTACTATTCGATTTGGTCCCTCTAATACTAAATATGCCTTGAAAGAATGTAATTTGTGAGTGAATGTCTTCAGTTCTGATTGCAGAATGACGTCATTGTTTGTCTACAGGTCATATATCTAAATTTGATTATAAACTGTAAATCATGACAACACGTCTAAAATATCCTTATCAAAAAAATGTAAATCGTCATTGGTTGAATTCATTTTGTCTGTGTTTGCATGTAGCTTGTCTGTTGCAGATGGAGCTTGTGAATTATGAACGAGTGAAAGAGTACTGTCTGAAGGTTTTGAGAAAGGAGGGCGAGAATTTTAAAGCCCTGTATCGCTCTGGCGTGGCGTATTATCATCTGGGAGATTTCAACAAAGCCCTGCACTACTTAAAGGAGTCACACAAACAACAGCCCACAGGTTAGTCAGATCAAACTCTCTCACACACCATACCACTACCAGCATTTCTCAAACTGGGGACAAATAGACAGAATATTCTGAGAAACCATGGCAAGCTAAATAGAGTGACATTTCAGAAAACATTTCCAGTGGCCTTGGTTCCTTTAAAAATGTAAGCCTTGGAACAAAATCAGAAATGAATCTCAATGTTTCTATTAATCATGTTAAGTCAGCAGTGATATTAAAATAACGAAATTCGCAATAATAAGCAGCAGCTTCTGAACCCAAATCACCTGCTCTCCAGGACGACATTGATTGTGCTGATAAATGAATAATAAATAATCATAAAACTGGAATGATTTATCTTTCACTACACCCACATTTTCTGTTTAAACAGCTGTTTCCTCCTTTTCTGTGTATGTGGGACAGATACTAATGTCATCCGCTACATCCAGCTGACGGAAATGAAGATTCGACGAAATGCCCAGAGAGAAAAATCAGAAGTTCCGTAAAACGGCTCCCGCTTGAATAGCTTTCCCACTGCGGACACCCCACTATCCCCTCATCGCACTCTCCGTGGACGAGGTTCGGCATTTCATGGAAGACTTTGTTCCAGTGCGGGTCAACACACCTGTCTCAGTCCTGTCAGAAACAGTCTCTGGCTCAGATTGAAGAGCTGAATCAGGTGTGCTGTGCCCTGGAGTAGACCGTGGAGACCCGGGAAAGGAGACCACCAGGGATCTCACTGGCATTTATTATACTTTCTGAAGTACAGTAGTGCTGTCAAAATGCTTGCTTTTAATCCCCAGTTGTATTTAAGTTCTGGAAAACGAACAGATGTAGGTCTCTCGCGGTGGTTGTGCTCCACAGAACACCATTTTGTGGCTGGTGAAACATTCCTGCAGCTTTTTGTTTGTATTGTTTTCATGACAATGTTTTTTATTCGAGATTCTGGATCAGTTTTGTTGTAAACACATAAAGCTCCTTCATTTAAAGTGCAATTAAGTGTCACTACTAGTGAAAATGATGCCAATCATATACAACCTACTCTTCACTTAACACCCACATTCAAATCGCAGTGATCTCTCAAGATCTCACACGCACAGAGTGGGCTTAAGTGTACACACACACACACACGCACACACGCACACACACACAGTGAACATGAGTGTAAGCATGTGAATCAAGCACAGTCTGACTGACACGTATACAAAAGCATGTAGGAGTTAAATAAACTGTGGTCATTGTTATAAGTAGAAGTGTGTTTTTTTTTTCAAGCTGTGTAATTTATATCTGATTCTTACTGATAGTGAAAAGTGAAGACATTAATTTGACGTTAATATTTTCGTTTTGACAGAGAAGGGACTTTTTCTATCTATATTTCGACTGTACTCAACTGTTTATTGTGGGCTTTACGTGCAGCTTAACAGCAGGTACACAAAACAGTCCAATTCACTGCTCCATTCTGGTTGCTATGGTGAGGTTGCATGGAAATCATCCTTTGAGACAGATGGGGATGGTGTCCTAGACATGCTCGCTTAGAAAAATCTGTGTAAAACAGAAGAATGAAAGATTAAACGGTTGAACAGTCTGTCTAAATGTCTAAACTGCTGATTTAGTATTTAGTAATGTTAAATTTGAAGTAATGTGGACCAATGAGATTGCATTAATCTCACTCAAAATGAAGGCAAGATACACTAAGACAATTGTTTTGTATGCAAATTAGGCATCATGATTAAACATGCACTAATTTGCATAAAATTCCATAACATAAATCTGAGCACTGGATAAAGCCAGGTATTTTGAATTTTGTTGACAGGTAACACTTCATTTTGATGGTCCACATTTAGACATTCTAAGTAACTTTGCAACTACATGTCAACTCTCATTATTAGTATATCTGCTAACACTTTATTTGGATGCTCCCCCAACAGACAGTTAAGTAAGTTGCAAATATGAACCCTAACCCTAATGCCTAACCTAACAGTCTACCATAGTCTATTAATACTCTAATGAAATTTAGTTGACATGTTGCAAAGTTCCTTAGTAAAGTGGACCATCAAAATAAAGTGTAACCTGTTGACATATTAAAGGATTTTGGATAGCTCTTTTTATCACTCCATAAATGAAAAAAAGAGATCTTTTTAAGAATAAAATTTAACATATCAGGTGAACTACATATGAATAAATCCCTCTGTAAAAACCTTCAGAATATAGATCAGAATAAAACTGAAAAGGTTTGGGAGAAAGTGTTACTGAAGAGATTTCTGTGCAGGAGAAACAGAAATCATTTTGAGGAAACAACCTTTAAAATATGTATTGTAATTGAACTCTATTGATGCAAATTATAAAGTGTAATAAAATAAAGACTTATATGTGTATTTTTGATGTTTTCTTTCCACTATAGTCTTAAAGAAGACATGGTTGTGAAGCAAAACAGCCCAGCATCTCAATATTGACCAATTCATGAAAAAACACAATAAATTTATATCTTGCCTTAATGTTTATGTTAAGCTAAACAGAGAGAATCCATATGGAAAATGACAGTCTATAGTCTCATTTATTTGCCGTGATGATGATGATGATGATGATGATGATAATAAAATGTGCAAATCATCTTCTATAGTTTTGTATTCTTATACTAAGACAGTCAGTCACAAAACACCACATCTCAGCATTTCAGGGCTTTAATCGAGCTCTTACACAAGTCTAATGTGCTCGGGTGCAAGTACAAGTTTCATAGCAGCAGCTTCTGAACCCAAAACACCTGCTCTCCAGGACAACAGTGATTGTGTGGATAAAGGGCAACAGATGTTCTTGATGATAGCTACACATTCCTCTAAGCCAGAAAAAAATACACCCCTATTCTATTCCACACCTAGATGGAATGAAGTGAGAGTTCCTGGATTATCAGCCAAATTTCAGGACTCAGAATTATACACTGCTAGTTCATTTTGTTGTATGCATGACAAATGATCAAAACTTGGTTTCAAGTGATAGAAAGGGAAAGAGAGACACAAGCCCTTCTGTGTTTTGGCTCTAAATGTTGTTTTGTCTCTAGAAGACGTTTTTGCCGGTATAGAGATTGAAAAGATTGGTTTGAGAGACAACGATGCTGTAAACATGTGCAAAAGAACATGTCTGAGCATGTCCAAACATCCAGACAGAAATGTTGCTCTTAATAAATAAATCACAGAGTAATACAAATGTGAAAAAATATAAAAATCATTTAAAGAAATAAATATGTGTAAACGTAAAAAATATTGCACAAAAGGCTACTAAAAACCTGCAAAACAATTTCAACATGTTTTCTCAAAAATCTCCAACAAAATTGAATGCACATTCACTTTGGAATCCACCAGTTACACTGAATCGGATGCCTAACAGCACACACACACACACACACACACACACACACACATACGGCACAAACACCGGAAGACTGCAGTAATGTACCTGACTATTGTATAGCTGCAAATTTAGAGCCAATAAATTCTAACTTTCCTCTTAAAGAGTTCCCTCGTGTTTAATTCTGGTAGTTTGGATGGTGAAGATGATACCAAAAAAGTATTATTTGTGAAAGACAATGTGCTTCATGCTACAGTGAAAACCACAGAACAATCAGTGATCTCGAGTGGAAGTATAACAGACCTATACATTCATGAGACCGGAAAAAGCACTTCTAAAGCAGTACAATCTCATACATATATGACAAATAAAACCTGAAAAAAGAGAGTTGCGGAAATAAACCGTCCAATGTTCTCCATATAACCCAGCACTATGTTCAGAGAGCTAAATCTATCATAAACATGCAGACGTGTCTACATACAGAGAGGAAGTCAATACAGCGCAGCAAGACAGCTGAGATAATACACTCAATATGAATAAAAAAACAAGTTTGCAAATAAAAAAAAGTCTCCTGATAAATGTCTCTCAAGATCACATCTGCAGACCCTGTACTTTTCTAAAGCACTCAGAAATCAGTCTGGCCATTAATGAAGCATCTGGATTGTATTTTTATTGGATAGCTTATTACGCCTGGTGATGAATAGAAGAGTGTATACTGAAGGTTAGCTTATCAAGACACACTTTTAGACCCTACACTGGATCTGTATTCTTGTTTTGTTTTCCAGTTCAAATATTTAAACATTTCTAAATCAAGATACAAGTACTTGAGAAGCAAAATGACATAAGATAACAAAATGTATCAAAATTAAGTGACTTAAAACAAGAAATAAATCTGCAAGTAGGGTAAGAAAAATAAACCCTTTAGACTAGTCACTTAGTTTTGATCCATTTTCAGACTTAATATTTTAAGTAATTCTGCTTCTCAAGTAAACGTATATTGATGTTTATTGTACTGGGAAAACTAGACAAAAATATTGAGGAAGAAATTAATTTTTTGCAGTGTAGGACTATATATGTGTTGATTTTTTTTAAATATATATTGAACTGAACATAGATCAGAACAGCATCTGGATTATGCAAAAACCAAACACCTTTGGTTTATGCTGGGTTATTATTCCTTATCAGTAAGGTATCAGTTCCTAATATAGTAAGTATTTATATAACCTGCTGAAAAAAAGAAAGAAAACAAAAACATTTCAAACCAGCCTAAATTGGTTTGCTGATCTAAGCTGGTCTTCCAGTACACTTGTTTGTTGGCTAGTTTATGAGGGGTTTTGGGCACTTGAGCAACCAACTGACCTCCCAGCTAACTTGACCAGGATGGGAGACTTTCTTAAACCAGCTAAGACCAGCTTAATCTTCAAGCAAAGCATCTTAGGCTGGTTTAAGCATGTTTTCTTCACCAGGGTATCCAGAACTCCCTCTTGATTAATCTGATGGTAAGTGCTACATCTGAAAGCAAGTGGGCCTAACTTTGTGAGTGGCATTAATACGTTTGGATCAAGAGCAGAACCCTTGTCGCACTCTGTATGGTGAGTCTCTGGGATCGGATGAGAGAGGCCGTGTCCCATCCCTGTAGTGTCCTTCATCCTGTTGGTCCAAAAGACTGTCATTCACCCAAGGGGAACAGGGGGTTGGTGGTTCCATTGGAGTGGGCAAGACAACCACACCTCCTCCAAACTCCACAGTGGACGGGGTTTCAGTGCTGGACGTGTGGGCGGGAGATTCACCCCACTGGGATCCACAGCGTGCTCGTGGAGAAGGGCGGGGCCTAGCCAGGAAGTCCAGAGTCTTGGGACGCTCAGGTTGGAAGCGGCGACGTGGCGTGGGTGGGAAGATGAGATTTGGATCAGGAAGACGGGGCACCTCCGAGGGGTCCTCACTTAAGGGCCATGGAGTCACTGCACACACAGCATCACAAAAGTCACACAAATGAAACAAATATAGCTATGAACTGAATCAATTTCTGTCAAAGGATTTCAAATCACTATGTGTTGTGTTAGTAGATGGTCAATGATGTATAAAGAACAGGAATCTTATCTAGTTTCAAAAACATGTACCAAGTCCTCTCTAAATGTACTCTCTTTTTATATTAAAATGTTTTTAAAAGCCTTTATACCATATCAATTCACCATTTTTATTATTATATAGTTTCAATTTAATGACAAAACGTTATGTACTTATCAAATAAACAGTAACAATATTTTTAATTAATGAGTGTAAACATTTTAGCTATCATTTCATTTAATTTCCGATGTATATATATATATATATATATATATATATATGTGTGTGTGTGTGTATAAAGAATATTTAAATTTTAATAAACGGTGAAGTTTTTTTTCTTTTTCTTAAAGTCCCCCCTGCCGTCAATAACTTTATATGTTATGTTATATGTTCGTGATGGTTGGAATTAGGCGCGTTTTTTTACTGATGAATTTGCACATGGTTTGTCTTGAAAACCACCACATAAATATTAAACTTATACTAATAAGAGATTATGCCAAACATGAAAGGCTTTCTTTTCAGGAATGTCATTCTTTTATTGAGGTTTCTTTCTTCATTATGATATCAGGACAGCGATAGATTCAGATTCGTCCCATCACTGACCCAGAAGTTTGCATGAGTTCCTCACCTGTGGTTTTGGAGGGTGTGGTAGGGGTGGGATTGTGGTTGTTATGGGAAGGAGAGCACCCGGTCTTTATTGCGCCATCTGAAGGTGTGCGACGAAGCCTGTAGGCTGCACTGGGTGCAGAGGGCACATGTGTGGGTGTGAGAGACTGGTGAGGGTGGCGTTTGAAACTCTCCAGGTGAGTGTTGACCAGTGGGTTCAGGGGAGGCGGGTTGTGTCCAGAGAGGGTGGGGGGCGTTGGTGGGCGTAGCACGAGCAGCTCTTCACTGTCAGAGTGCAGGAGAGAACGGGTTGAGTTACAATCAGACACAGTTGAGAGAGACAGGAGTGTGAGAGAAGTGGGCAGAGGGGGAGGGCGACGGGGGCTTTCCCTTTTGAAGATTTTGCGTGTGGGTGGGCTAGCGCCACGACTTTGACCCCCCGTACGGTGAAACAGCCCTTCCCATCGTGGACGCACACTCTCTTCCACACGCACCAGGTCCAGTAGGTTACGACCTAAACCGATAGCAGCCAGAGCTGCCCCGCAGCCCAGCAACACCAGCTCTGATCTACGGCTTCCACTGGGGCTCCGCCGCGTGTAACTGGGGGAAACATCAGAAGCCAGTCCAGTCGTGCCACTCTCCAGGCTGTAACTGTCAGATCCATCCCTGTGGAATGGGATGCAGAGGTATGATTGGCCAGGAGAGTCAGCTGACTCTGATGGGAAGCAGTCCTCATTTTCTACAGAGAGAAAGAGAGGGGTGGGGGAGAGAAAGATTTCACAATGTTGCACCATTACCAGGCTTCACAGCTTGTCAGTTACAAGATGAAGATTTTTATATTTCTGGTTGTTTGTTCTCCTTTGTTTCTAATATTATAATGTAAATCAAATCTGTTGCAACCGGTCTATTATTAGTGAAATGACAGAAATGCCAAAATAATCAAAATATTACATCAGCCTGATGCAATAATGCCAACATAATGTCAGTGTCACACTTCTTCACTGTTTCAATATCAAAAATTGGAATTCCACGGTCCTCAGGATACAGAGTTTGAAAATTTCAGGAAGAGGAATTTATAGAATTACAATAAAAATGAAAAAAAAAAAATCAAGATTCAGACTGATTAATTTTGGTGAATTATTCTTTGATGGATATAATTTATTTTCTGAATTAATAAGTCATAATTCAGAACCATCAAAACAATACACACAGTTATAAAAACAGATTTTATTTATCAACCAACCAACCAATCAATCAATCAATCAATAAAAAAAAACAAAGATATTGAAAGATTATAGTTAATTATTGAACATTATTAATATAATCTGTTTCTGGAAATAACCCCATATGTTGTGTCTATGAAAAAAATTTCATATGTAAACTATACAAAAAAATATTAAAAACTAATGTATTACTAATAATGGCACTTTAAACAGTTATTGACATTTTTTACTTTCATTCCCTTTAATTTCCTACTCCTTAAAGGTGCAATGTGTAATATTTCTGAGGATCTATTGACAGAAATGCAATATAAGATCCATAACTAGTGTTCAGTGGTGTATAAAGACCTTACTCAATGAACCGTTATGTTTTTATTACCTTAGAATGAGACATTTATATCTACATAACCGCGGGCACCCCCTTCTATGAAGGTCGACATATTGTGACGTCATGTTTGTACCGTAGCCGACAGCGAACAAACAGCGCTACAGAGCACGTTTCGTTCATACCTTGAAAGAGAAGCCGCAGAAAGCTAGAAGCTAGCCATAAACACCGTGAGTAGTGACTTTTCCCTTGACAGTGGTGTAAAATATGTAGTTGGATTGTTTCATGTAACTTAGTTTTTTTCCCTCGCTGTGTAATGGCTTTGACAATCAGCTGATTAGTACTATTGACCGTAAAACAGTAACGTTACAGGAGCTACCAACCCGTCGATCGCGGTCGACAAGTCGTTCTTGAAAGCATTTTAAGTCGATCGCGAAGAGTTTTCAAAACCAGATAAAAAAAAACAAATATTTGTATTCATTATTATTTATTAATTTGTGTGTAGTAAATGGTGTCTAGGGGATGCGGAGGCGCGCGCTGTTATGATCACGTCATTTTTGCTGCGCGCACCTTTGCGCTCTAATGCGGACGCATCGAGATTAAACAAGGCTTAACGCTTTAACCAGCTCAGCCACAGTAACAGCTCATATTAGCCAGCTAAACTTTTACTACCCTGTTAGAAAAAATATGTAGTTGCATAGTTTCATGTGGTTCTTCTCCCTCGCTGTATTATGGGTTTGCTATGTGGGGAGAAATGTGCTGGTTACGTTTGTGAGACAATCAGCTGATTACTATTATTATATTATATATTAAGACCCTTGATCCTCACCTGACCTGACCATGGCTTTGTAAACTTTATCCATGATGTGGTTTATAATGGACTGTGGTACAGAAACTTGGCTTACTCTGGCTATTCTCTGCTGTCTCAGACGACGATATGTTTGTCCCGTTTTAGCCACCGTAGCTTCTTCGAAAGGGAGGGGTGAGCAGTGGCCTTAGCCATTAGTGCAACTCGCAACCGAACCGCTAGATGCCACTAAAATCTACACACCACACCTTTAAATTCAAATTCTGCATCCTGGTAAGTAATTCAGTTGATATTCAGGAACTGAACTCGTAGCTACAGTTGTGATGTAACAGAAGTAGGGACACAGCCGAGAGCAACAGATTAGGCTTGTTTGAGATGAGCAAAATCTGCGCAGAACCGATCACCGGTGATCAGCGCGAGATGCATGCCGGTTAGAAATGTGCCCGAGTGCGGTCCGCCTTGCTCTGATGTCATGCTGACGTATGTCAAAAAACTCTCGCGAGTCGGATTCTGCAGTCGCGCGCAGTTGCTTTCCACCGACTGCGCTGATCAAAAGCACGATAGGAAACGACCGGAAACGACTTGCTGACGACACAGCTTAATGCTCATTGGTTTAAACAACCGTGATGTTTTGTTCTCTTTTAAAATGTTTGATTTCAAAACTCTGATATCATGTTTTATATGTATACGTTATGTGTGAATATTCCCAAACTCTCTGACAGTGCGATCTCTATGGGTTATGCAATGTAATTTTTTTATTTTTTTTAAAACAATAAAAAAACACATCTGTATTAAAGAAAAAATTATTGATAAACACATATTTGGAATGGAATTAAATAACAAGTACTTTGGGTGTCTTCATTATATTTATTTTCATATAAAAGCAACAGAACTTGAATTACATCCAGTTTATTAGCAACACTGTGCATGAGCGTGAATCCCATGAATCCCGCAATATCAGTCTTTGATCTCACAGGTGTCAGATCCACTGCGAGAAGAGAGAACTCTCCAGCTTGCCTGCGCTTTTTTCACTCCTCCCCTCACTGCAGCCGCCTACTTTTGCATACATTTCAGGCGAGGCAAGGCGCATCGCAAACAAGCCTATTATCAAACAAAGAGAAAAAATGTAGGGCGGGGACTTGGTTCTATTCATCGGTTGATGATTGGATGGAGGCAGATCTAAATGCGAGTTTACTATTGATTGTAAGAAAGGGGCGGAGATTATGTTGACTAAATGATTGGAGAAGCCCAGCATACGTCACCAGAGAGAATTTGGTTGTATCACTAGAAGATCCTAGCCTGGATGAAAGCCGAACTTAGCCCCGCCCACAACATTTGAGATCGGGAAGTTCGGTCTAGATTTGATCTGTTGTGAAGCAAGTATGCCCGAACCAAAGCTGTTCGGAGTTCGGACCAATCAAATTGTCAGGGCGGGCTTTATACGATGATGGACAGATGATCAACAGTAACGTAATCATCCACGTCACAAAAGAGCGCGTATGACGACGTCAGGCTAAGAAGATCCAGTTCTGACATTTTAATTAAAAACGACGAGCTCAAAAAAAACTGTTAAAAATTAAACATAGTCATGGATGAATCGCAATAAGATACATTTAGAAAATAGAATTTCCATTTCATCCCGACTTAAAAATACACTGTCAATTCAGTGCTCTCAGTTAAATTCAGGGGCGGGACTAAGCACTGCCAATCACAAGTCACACTGGGCCAGCTAACCAATCATATATTTTACATTATTACAGCACCTCTTTCCTCAGTCTGGCTCGAACAAGCTGATTTCGATGAAGCCCCTCCTTATGAAATACAAAATGTGCTGTGATTGGTTAGCTGGCCCAGTGTGTTGTGATTGGCAGTGCTTAGTCCCTCCCCCCCATAACTGCGAGTTCTTCTCTAGTGTAAATATTAATGATGGAGTCACTTTAGAACCAATTCGAGCCCGATTCAGACCCTGACAATGTTAACAAACAAGAGGAGCGTCCAGAACGAATTTCAAGCACGGATTTCACAGGACGTTTCAGAGTGGTATGTTTATTGTAATTACTTATACATTATAGATAAGATGTTATTGTGTTACCAGGTAATACAAACAGTAATCGATCACAAAACCATGGTTAAGTTTCCTAAGGAGCAGTGAACAGCCTTAAAAAATCGACAGCTTACAAAAGCAACAGAAAACAAGCTGTTCTCCATAAAATGTGAAGATAAACGTTTGGGGTTATAATTTTCAGGAGTCTCTTTGACATAACGACAACACTGTCTTCTCTAATGTAGCTCAACCAGGCCTCGTCCCCTTTTTTGTGTATTCCGTGGTTGGAGATTATTTAAATGAGGAACATTGTGACTTTGTAAGATCTAGAAAAATTGTGTTGCACTCCAAACGAGCCATTTGTTGAAGTTGTCGAAAAGGGGATTCTGTTAAATAAAATATCTCCCTTTGGAGTGGACTTTGAGCTTTGTCACCTTGCAGATCTTTGTAACAGCAACATTACACACTAACTTAAGAAAAAGTGGAAAGGCATAATAGGACCCCTTTAATGTGAATGCAACAAAGATGCAGTTAAATATTCAAGATTTCAAATGAAAAACATTCAGAACTGGTCAATGAAGATGCCAAACAAAGATTAATGTGAGTGTTACCAGTCTCTGCCAGGCTGCACACTCCAGGTACAGCAGGACTGTGTCTGGGGGAGCGTCGCAGGTTTGGAGCGCTGCAGGAACGCTGTCGACTGCACTCTTTAGGAGTCCTCAAACTGAGTGATAAACACATGCACACAGAGGATTGTGATTGTATAAACATTTGGTGAAAGTTTATGCTTTGTACAGAAACACACATACAAGCACACCTCTCATCAGCACTGTGTTCTCTTTGCGTTCTCCCTTTCTTGCGTGAAGACTTCCTCTCCTCCTCTTCATCATACTGGAATGCAGCGTTACGACCCCAGCCTTGACCTCCGACCCCAGGGGTCACTGTCGGCATGAAGGATGTTCTAAATAAGGTACCTGGCCATATATATATCCAAACAAATATTCATAATAATATAAACAGAATCAATCAGATACATAAACACACTTACACTGGATCGCTCGGAGGCGTTGCAAAACAGGGGGGCTGTTTGGAGGGGTGGAGTTACTGCTCAGGAGACTCCGCCTCCTGTCCAAAGATGGAGATGCTTGGACTGTGATCTTATGCTGGAAATCTGAAACACAAATACGCCATTATATACACAAACATTCACAAGTCATTATATACTTACACACAGGCAATCCAACAATGCATTGTGCAAAAACTCCAAGATGATGGGCAAAGTGTGTGAGAAATGCTTTATGGAAATGCCTGTTGTTTATTTAATAGCAAAAAGTAAAAAGAGTTAATTAATCTCTAATTAATTGTGTGCTTCACATGAGAAGTGGTATTTGAATGATGCATTTAATACTTTGAAATACTAACCAGAAGGCAGGCTGATGCGATTCCCGTCACGCAGTTTAAGTCGACTGCGCCGGAACTTTCCATGACGGTGTTGCACTCGTGGTTTCTCCTGGTACAGCTGGTGTATGATGACATTGAGCTCTCGCTCCAGGATGTGTATTTCTCTTTCCGCCAGTTCCTGCTCCCGTCGCCGTAAAGCCTCTTCCTGGTACTTCTGCTGTAGAGCTGCACGACTCAGTTCCTCCTCCCAAGATCTCAACTCCTACAGCAAGAATGAGAAAGATCCAACTTACTCATCAATCTGGTCTATGGAAGTGTGTATAATCTGGTAAATTCATCTGCCGCACTTGACACCACCATACTTGACACCAATTCATCTGGAGTGTGTGTGTTTTACTTTGGGGACAAACATATATACACTGAACAAAATTATAAACGCAACACTTTTGTTTTTGCCCCCATTTTTCATGAGCTGAACTCAAAGATCTAAGACTTTTTCTATGTACACAAAAGGCCTGTTTCTCTCAAATATTGTCCAAATCTGTGTTAGTGAGCACTTCTCCTTTGCCGAGATAATCCATCCATCCACCTCACAGGTGTGGCATATCAAGATGCTGATTAGACAGCATGATTATTGCACAGGTGTGCCTTAGGCTGGCCACAATAAAAGGCCACTCTAAAATATGCAGTTTTACTGTATTGGGGGGGTCCAGGGGGGGGTCCGAAAACCAGTCAGTATCTGGTGTGACCACCATTTGCCTCACGCAGTGCAACACATCTCCTTCGCATAGAGTTGATCAGGTTGTTGATTGTGGCCTGTGGAATGTTGGTCCACTCCTCTTCAATGGCTGTGCAAAGTTGCTGGATATTGGCAGGACCTGGAACACGCTGTCGTATACGCCGATTCAGAGCATCCCAAACATGCTAAATGGGTAACATGTCCGCTGAGTATGCTGGCCATGCAAGAACTGAGATGTTTTCAGCTTCCAGGAGTTGTGTACAGATCCTTGCAACATGGGGCCGTGCATTATCATGCTGCAACATTAGGTGATGGTCGTGGATGAATGGCACAACAATGGGCCTCAGGATCTCGTAAAGTAAGACTGGTTACCTCTTGACTAATTTCTAGCGGTCAAATTAGATCTTAAGGCACTGACAGAGAGAACGCAGAACGCGCATCATGTTTATTTTTCTTTATTAGGCGAAAAGCACAACACTTTGTTTTTATTATGAGGTTCCACAAAAAAAATACAAACTTAACAGGATCGAATGATGTACAACACTTATATGTAAGATCAAAATTAACAGAGTAATTTGAGTCTCTTTTGCACTGATAAGGAAAAAAGTGAGCTGGTATCGCCGGCGAGACCGCCGACCCCAGAGAGTTAATATAGTGGCTAAGTTTATGCAACTGGCCCCAGGATTCATCCGTGAAGAGAACCTCTCTTATAATATACTTTATAATATACTTAAGCACTAAATCATCATATTAGAATGATTTCTGAAGGATCATGTGACACTGAAGACTGTAATGGCTTCCGCTTTCCATCACAGGAATATATATTATTTTTTTTAAAGTACTAGGAAGTCTTAGGCAAATTAGTATTTTCACCCAAAAATGGTTTTAAGCCAGTGCTTTATATCTTTTTCTGTAGTATGTCAGTATGAAATATCAGTTTACATTTCCAAACATTCCTTTTGCCATTAATTGTAATAATCCAGTGAGATTTGTGTATGCCGAATGAGTCTGACAACAGCCTGCCAACTGTCTCACCATCATCAAATCCGTCTCTGATTACATGAAGATACAGAAAAAACTGAGATAGACTAAATCCAGAAGAACTGCAGCAACGTCTTCAAGACGCTTGAAGAAAACGAGCTGGATTTAATGTCTCAGTTTTTTCTGTTTCTTTATGTAATCCCAGACAGACTCGATGATGGTGATATTAGATCATACCGGCTGTTGTCAGACTCATTGTGCATACAAAAATCTCACTGTATTATTACAATTAATGGCAAAAGGAATGTTTGGAAATGTAACCTTATATTTCCTACTGACACACAACAGCAAAATATATAAATAACTGGCTTAAAACCATTTTTTGGGTGAAAATACTAAGGTGATTTTTGCACAATACTGTATATTTCTGAAAATGCATAAAGGCATAGAGTTTGGTTTTAGGTTGGTCAGTAGTATTAATGTATTTTTATAACTTTATAAAAAATGTCTAGGTACTTATACAGTTAAGTAAATGTGTTTTTGACTATTTTGAGAGCATACGAACCTTCTCTTTGGCTCTGAGCTGGTCGAACATCTCCTGAACCTCCAGCTTCCAGTCATCCTGCAGGGATTGGAAGGATTCTGCTGGCATTTCAAAGAAGCCTGACTCCTCGATTGCTGTCAGCTGGTCTAGAATACTGGTGAAGGAGGGTCGAGCATGAGGGTCCACATTCCAACAGTCTAGAGCAGGAGAAAGAAACAAACACCACAGACAGACTGTCAACACACCACTCAGGCTGAGACAAGGAGCCTTTTGGTTAGTGAATCTATATATCCTATTCAAACTCATTCAATTCAAAAGACAGTTCAACCAAAAATGTATGACTTTCTTGGAGATGTTTGATATGACCACATATTTTATTATGGTGGCTATCAGTAGATTTTAAGGTAAAAACGTCTCAGGTTACGACTGTAACATATGTTCCCTGAGAACAGGGAACGAGACACTGCGTCGAAATTACGCTATGTGGAACGCCTCAAGCGTGACAGGTGTTTGAAATCACAACCAAATCACGGTAATCAGTTTGACCGGCGACAGCCTATGAATCATTAGCGTGCAACCTGGAAGTTAAAAGTCCTCCAGTAAAAGTCCTCCAGTATCCCTAGTATAGCCTAGGCCAGCTACTATGGCGGCCCTGGTGAGGGCCAGCCTATAAGCGTAGATCTGCCTGAGGGCTCGGAGGAGCCACAGCTTCAAGACAGAGATGTCTGCATGCAGAGATGTATGAGGGCTGCAAAAAAAGGTGGTTAATAGCCCAAGTGCTAACACAGATGTGTCTCAGAAATAAAACAAGCGGCAGCATAAAACACTTCCATTCTTTCTAGAATTACGTTCTGCCACTTAGCGCTCCGCTAACATTCCATTTATGTGAATGAGCGGCGGCCTCAAAAAATTCTCATCATGAGAGGAACCCTAAGCTATTAACATAGTTCCTTACAACTAGAATGAGCGGTGGCACACCCCGTGAATACACAAAAAGGAAGCCATCACATACTCACAAAAGAAGCCCATATAATTGGTGCTTCTTTATATCGTTCAAGCCACCTAACAGGGGAACTTCAGGGCCCTAACATCCAAGTTTACCTTACCTTAACTTAATGTACAATAACATGACCCCATAACTTTACACAGGGAACAAAAGGTCTGTAGAGAAATACATTTTAGTGTTAGTTGCACACAAAAAAGAATTTCTTAGAGAAGACCACTCAGCTTACCTGCAGCGTGCAGAGGGAAGACTCACCAGACGGTTCTCTATGAACATGGGGTCTACACTTTACATGCCTGAAAGAGTCGCTTTCACTAACCAAGCCGAGGCGGGCCATCAGAACATTGTTCTCATCATAGGCTCAGCCCCAGGCCTGATGTAAGAAACGTCTGAAGAGTTGGGAAGAGAGGAGAGGGCTGAGATGTAACACACCCTCGGGGGGGATGATCCATCACCGACGCTCCGTGCGTTTGTGCTGGATCACCTCCCTCGGATCCCTCTTCTTGCGGGAGTCACGCCTCTTCTGCGACCTGCTCCTCCATGGAGGGGGCGCACGAGAGGCGACACTGGCTCTCTGGTCCTGTCTACCTACAGTCCTCGGACCATGAAGGGCCAGGCACTCCCGCCTGTCTGGGCATGGATCCGGATCTCAGCGGTATATACAAGACCCGAAAGCAGCTGAGCGCGCCTTCGCCTCCCTGAACTTTCCAACCACCGCCTCCACGGAGGTGCCAAAAAGTTCAGAGGGCGAAACCGGCGAATTGAGGAGAAAGGCCTTCTCTTTCTCCCCGATGTCAGCCAGGTTTAACCACAGATGCCTCTCCGTGGCCACCATCGCCGCCATCGACCAACCGATCGCGGCAGCAGTATGTTTAGTGGACCGGAGAGCAAGGTCTTTGGTGTGGCGCAGCTCAGCAACCGCCTCAGGGGACATCCCTGCCCCCTGGTCGAGATCCCCCAGCAGGTCGGCCTGGTACGCCTGCAATACCGCCCGCCATGATGTACAGGGCAGCACCAGCCTAACCCACTGCCGTGTATGCTTTGCCATTCAAACGTGCTGTGGTCTTCAGTGGTTTGGATGGCAGGGTTGGAGCTCTCAGTGTCGACGCCAGACACAAGATAGTTCGCAAACATCTCGTCAATAGGCGGCATCGACACGTACCCATGCTCTCCGATCCCCTCAACATCAGCGAAATTAGCCCGCTGATGTCGGTGGATCCAGGCAGAGTATGGGTTCTTCCATGCTCTCTCGATCTCCGTGTGAAGATCAGGAAGAAATAGAAGGCTCACCTGAGCTAGTGGTCTATGGCCGGGGAGAAACCGATCGTCAAGCCTACCGCGAGCGGTCTCTCCCCTAACGCACCGCAACAGCAGCTGGAGCCAGAGGTGCGTCCCATAACATCCACCAGCTCAGCATACACGGGGCAGAGTGGCTGAGAGGGTTCAGGATCTACCTGATTATCACCCTCATCATCCATCTCCTGGTCGTCCTGAAGAGCACTTGCTGCAGGAACAGTAGGAGAATAGTCTTCGTCATCCACCTGCAACTCATTTCGACGTAGTGCGAGTTCCCTTTCGAAAGGGAACCAGAGTTTGGTTGTTAACATGCCATATCACATAACATAAGTTGGAAAATATACAGACATCCCGTAATACCAGAAACATTGTCACAGTATGTTTTCTGTGGATTTCTGGCAACCACAGGTGCCAATGTTTTACAGTGTACTGTTATGATGATTTTTCATTTTTGGAAGGAGAGAAAATGATGACAGAAGTTTAATTTAGTTATGCAGGGGAACAGTTCTTAAGTTAATAAGTTACAGTCATGGCAGAATATGAGATTTTCTTGCCTTCCATCAGCCGGGCAAATGGCTCAGGACAGGTGGAGGGGATCGGCAGGGACAGTTTATTCATGGCCACACCGTAAGCTACAGCCAGACCATCAATGCCACGAAACGGCACCTCTCCTGTCAGCAGCTCCCACAGCAAAACTCCATAACTGCGAGACAGAGACAGAGACAGGCAGACAGAGAGTTTGGAGTTTAAACAGGACTACTGACAACAACAAGCTGTCACCAACAGTTTTTTGTGCAAAGACTAGCAGAATCCTATAAAGTAACACTATAAAATGAATGACAGGTATTATGTTCCAAAGTAAACAAAAAAAAAACTCTATTAACATTTCAAAGTGTGCCTTCGCAGTGTCATGTTCTTTCAAATGTAAAATATGTGCTTCAGTGGCCAACTGGGTAAAAAAAGCTTGACACAACACTGACAGAAAAGACAGCTTGGTATGTTTAAAAACCTTAAAAACTGCTATAAATAATAAATATTAATGCAGATTTCTTTGACTCAAAGGAACCCACACAAACAAACAAACACATCACACTTTGTTAAAGTAGGTAGAGAACAAAGTATCCAAAGATCCACAGCTCTGACACTTATTGAGAGGTTTTCTATTTTTATCGCTTTACTATTCATCCCTCCCCTTCTGTACTCTGTAATTAGGAATTGTGGTGAGAAGCGAAATTTAGACATTAATAGCTAGGCACTACACAGCACCAAACAACACACAGACCAGCCGTAGAAACTGGGCTAATGACACCTTTTTTTTGTTATATAAAATAAATTAAAGCTTAATTTTAGTTTAAGCTTTAATAATTTTGTTTATTGCTTTTGTCTTTTTAGGTCGTTTTTTAATATTTCTATTTAGCTTTAATTTTAGCTTTTTTTTATTTGCTATTTTAGCAATTTTAGCATTTAAAATGTATTTCAGTTTGTTCATTTCTAACTTTCATTAAGTTTTAAACTTAAGTTTAAGTTGTATATATATAATTAGAATTGGAGATAAATTAAGCATATTACAACAAATCTAATTAAGCAGATTACAACTAATCTGAACCTAAAATTATTTTTTAAATGTATTATTATATTAGTAGTCCCTAATGATCTACATTTTTATTTTAACTTATTTTGCCATATTTCTGGAGAATTTTTCCATTTTTTTTAAAGGAAACACAGGGACAGTATGAGAAGGTGAAGACTTACATGACCTACATGACAGCTACATAGACTGACTTGCCTTTGGTGTAGCTATAGGTCAGAAACACTCACACACATTTCCTGGTGCCCACCTCCAAACATCACTGCCCTTGGAGAAGGTCGAAGAGCGGATGACCTCAGGGGCCATCCAGGCGTACGTCCCCGCTGCACTCATCTTTGTGGTCCGATGCCATTCTCGTGCCAAACCGAAATCTGTCACCTTCAGAGTCTTGTTGCTCAGCTCATCGTTCTCCACACGTTCCAGAATCAGAACTGTGGGGTGGAGTTAATGTCAAATGTGAGGATTGAGTAGATGAAACAGAGGGGCAGATACTGTGGTTACTAGTATGACTACAGCAAAAACAGATAGACAGGACTTCCATAGACAGGAAGTTTTGTATGGGAGCTGTCCGCCGCTGTGGTGCTGAATTGGACAAAGCCTTCACTGACATAACTTCACAAGCTCTTAACAACATCGGAACACACAATATTGCATGAATGGAAAAGATGAATATCCAGTGATGGTTGGTTGTGCGAGCTGTAGCAGTTCAATATTAGATTTAGAGTTTCAAATACTTCTTGACGTACAACAACAGCTTGGCTGTAAAATTCTGTGTGTTTATCTGTATCTGGTGTTGTTAAAATTAGCTGTCTTTGTTTTTCCACAACACAACCAATGAAAAGACTTATCTTTGAACTACAGCGTCCAATTGTCTGCAAGGTCCTATGCTAATTATATCCTAGTGGCCTATGAGAGCCCATGATATGTTTTGAGTAGCCAATCAAGTGGCAGGGAGTGAAGGTGAGTGCAAATCCTTTGTAATAAGCTTTGGGTTTAAAGGATCCAATCAGACAATTCAACTGCCAAACACAGGATTATAAGCAACTTACACACTCAGAGAGCCAAAACTCGAGCCAAGCCCTCCAATTATAAAAACACCCAGCAACATGAAGAATCCCATACAAACCATTACCACAAAACACTTGAATACAAGCAAAACTACATATAGAAAAAGGCACCTATGATTATCGTCTATGCAACAATCATAGTTTTAAAACTTTGGGTATACGACATAACTCAAGTGTGTGCTTATGATAAACAGAACATTGTCATGGTTTGGTGCGAACGCTAATATACTGTAGTTATCGTTATCTTCATCTGTATATGTGAATGTTCCTTTATTCAAAGCATTATACATATAACATAACTCTAAAAAAAGTATCCTAATAATTTATTAATCATTTTAATAAGTTAAAATATAACAGTCAATTATTTAATTTTGGAAACACAACACAATGTTGTTTTTATAATTGAATGCTTAATATTTTCCTTACATAGTATAAATGGATCTTTCTACATGTAATTATATGGCTGCCATTATGTTTTAGGATGAGCCCCTAGCAAGGGGATCATAATGCACTGCCTGGCCAAAAAAGAAAAGTCAGTTGTTGGACTGCCTTTTTCTTTGATTATGGCACTTGGCACACATTCGCTGTGGCATTTTTTCGATAATCTTATGCAATGTCACAACATTTATTTCCATTCAGAGTTGCATTCATTTTCCAAGATCTTCTACTAATGATGGGAGAGTCTGACCGCTGCGTAAAGTCTTCTCCAGCACATCCCAAAGATTTTCCATGGGGTTAAGGTCTGGACTTATTTCATGTGTGAAAATTATGTCTCATGCGCACGCATTTGAACCTGATGAATCCTGGGATTGTCATCTTGGAATTTGCCCATGCCATCAGGGAAGAAAAAATCCATTGATGGAAAAACCTGGTCATTCAGTATATTCAGGTAGTCAGCTGACCTACATTTTTGGGGCACATAATGTTACTGAACCAAGACCTGACCAACTGAGGCAACCCCAGATCGTAACACTGCCCCCCACAGGCTTGTACGGTAGGCGTTATAGGAAGGCATGATGTGTGCCTCACCTGATCCACCTCTGATGGACTCATCAGACTACATGACCTTATTCCATTGCTCCAGAGTCCAAACCTTATGCTCCTTAGCAAATTGAAGCCTATTTTTATAGGCTAGCCTCACTGATGAGTGGATTCTTAAAGGGTTAGTTCACCCAAAACTGAAAATTATCCCATAACTCACTCACCCTCAAGCCATCCTAGGTGTATATGACTTTCTTCTTTCAGCCAAACACGATCAGAGTTATATTAGCTAAACCATAATCACTGGCTACCGGTAACAGGCGTACACGAGTCGAGTTCCAGCGAAAGAGTGACCTCTGACCCGATTCATGACGTAATGATGAACGCGGAAGCGCAGAGGATAGAGCAAAACAAAACAGGGTCACAAATTAGAAGTCTAAAATGAGAATTTTTAAAGAGAAAAGGCGGAGGATTTCGAGATAAGACAAGAGTAGCTTGAGTTTGTTGCACAGCCCTATTTGTTTCAACAGCAAAAGGCGTCTACTCTTACCTAAGCTTTACGCTACTCCTAAATCATACGTCGGGTCAGAGGTCACTCTTCCGCTGGAACTTGAGTCACTTACGGCCATTACCAGAAGCCAGTGATTATAGTTTAGGAAGTTATAAATATGGAATTTTTTCTTACAAAAACACACCTTTACTTTGGAGCCATATGGTTCACTTTTAGGATGGATGGATGCTTGAGGGTAGGATGGCTTGAGGATGAGAAAATTGTTGGACAATTTCAATTTTTGGGTGAACTAAACCTTTAAGGCAACACAGATGTTTAGTCCCAATCCCTTGAGTTCTCTTCGCGTAGTGTGTTTGGAAATGGTCTTACTTTCACTTTTAAACATAGCCGTGAGTACTGTTTCACCAAATGTTTAAGTGATCTCTGATCACAATCATTCAAGATTTATTTCCTGACCACATTTCTTCCTTAAAGATGATGGTTCACCACTATCCTACAAGGTTTAAATAATGTGTCGGACAGTTTTTCACCCGATATTAGTAGCTTCAGCAGTGGTGGGGGAGGGCAGTCAGTGTATTTTGGGGTCCTTGGCATCAAAATGTTTGATATGTTAGGTCTAATAATGCTAAAAGATTTCTTACTGTTGCTGGACTTCAGGTCTCTGTGGATGACGGGTACGATGGCCTGGCAGTGCAGGTAGAGCATGGCACGTGCGATCTGTACCGCCCAGTCCACCAGGGTTTGCGGAGGGATGCGTTTCCCAGCCAGGGCCCGGTTGAGCGGCCCGCCACGGGCGTACTCCATGACCAGGCAGAGGTTGGGTTCCTGCAGGCACACTCCCAGAAGGCCCATGATGTTGGGGTGTTTCAACATGGCAAAGAGCTTGGCCTCCTGACGGACGCTCTCCAATGTCTGTGACACGTCCTCATCGGGGTCCCGTCGAGCGGCTTTCACCGCCACCTCCCTCCCTTTCCAAATGGCACGGTACACTTTTCCAAAACCTCCGACGCCGATCATTTCCTCCAGGGTCAGTTCATTGAAATCTATCTGGAGCACTGAAGAGAGAAAGAGAATATAGGCAAATTGTAGTCGTTTGCTGATTACAAATTACAAGACAAAAATTTGAGTTTAACGTAATCCATGACATTACACATTAAAGGTAATATTATCTGACTACTTTTTGATTACTTTTAGATTACTTTTGACCTAACTCATTATAAAATACCATATTTATATAAAAATAGAAAAAGAAAGAAAATATATTCCATTCTTTGTTATCAACAACATGAAGTGCATTAAATATTATATTACGTCAGGTTTTCCCAGACTGGAGTTTGTGATGAAACTGCAGGGGCTCGTGAGTTTAATGAAAAGCTATTAAGTTAAGTCATAAAATAAAAAAATAAAAAATAAAAACACTTACTAAAAAAGATACACAAATATTTTGTTAACCCGCATATCATGTGACCGTTAACCAACATCAGAGAACTGTGAACTTGATTGTATGATTATTATTATTGTTGACTTAATTCTATTATTGACCTCATTTAATAACTTAATATCTCAGGGGGTACTTCAAGAAAGTATATTAGATTAAATTAAAGAGGTTATTTGAGAGACTGAAGTAGAAAGGGGCAGTACATGAAAACAAACAGGAACTTGATTTATGTGCCATTCATATGAGTAAAAGCTCAAATGTGTGATAGGGCAGAGAAAGATCAGCATTCATTTGCAGAAAGCAGATTCAGATGCTGGATACATGCTTTAAAAAGGATGGCTGATGTGGGAGAAAATGGAAAGCAGTAAGACAAAGATGTGTGCGAGACCGTTTCCTCCTCTCCCCGGCCGTCATGATGACGGTGTGTCTGGGCCAAAGTGTCTCTTATTAATATTGCAGTTGGCAGGAACCACATGATAAAAAGTAGGCCAGCAGCCATTCAGGAAAAGCAGACGACCACCAGCAACACAAAACATGCGACTGACAACACAGGGACACACACACACACACACACACACACACCATAACAGCCAGCATGAGAGATACAAAACATAGAAGATATATGTATTCCTCATCATAAGCACAAACACAACACTGAATTCAAATAAAAATAATGGAAAACCCCATACCTCAAATACACAATATGGCTTAAAGTATGAGGACAATCCCTTGCCGCTAATAAAATGTTGAGTCTGGTGTGGAAGAACTTGACTGGTCTGCCCAAAACCCAGAATCAGTGCTGAATCTGATGCACTTGTGTCTGAATGGGTGCATAGGAGCCTGCTGGGAAATCTATATTTCACGAGATCACACTTACAAATAAGTCAGCTAGAATAACTGGTATGCATATTTGGCGTGCTGTCCGAGGAGAGGGCTCTGAGCTCGGTATTTGGCCCGAGCCCTGCTGCTCTGGAAGGACAAAACCAAGAGTAAGGAGTCAGGTGGTGGAAGGATGCTGGAAACTATCGAGGAATGTCGGTGAGTTGACTGTGTGTATAGGCTTCCTCTCATACTGATAGGATAGACGTGGTAATTGCTGATGACGAGTTGATTGGATACATTATTTGAACGTGCTCCTCCAGAACTTTGCAAATGAAACATAATTAAGGGAAAGTTCACCTAAAATGACAAATATTGTGAAAAATGTCTTTTTTGTCTATACAATGAAACGTCAATGGGGTCCAATGTTGTTTGGACCCCACTGTCTTTCAAATGTGTGTGTTCCACAGAAGAAAGTAAGTCATTCAGGTTTGGAGTGAATGAGGGTGAGAAAATGATGACAGAATGTTCATTTTTAGACTAACTATTCCTTTAAGATTGTAGTTGTCTTTTGGAACATGACAGCTGTTATTAGCTGGTCCAAACTGGGTTATAGCTGGTAGACCATCATTGACCAACAAACAGATGTTTTTTTAAAACTGTTATCATGTCTAAGCTTGTTTGCTGGACTTCTCAGCTGGTCAGATTGGAGGACGAGCTGGCTGACCAGTAAACCAGCTGAGCTCCAGTTTGGCTGTTGTGGAAGACCAGCAAACCATCTTAGACTGGGCTCTTTTCTCTCAGAAGATAGAAAATAAGCGCAGCACTTGATGATCAGTGTGGGCAAAAACAACTATAGCCTACAGAAAACATGATAGATGCATGGTTACTCACAGTGTAACGGAGGCACCGAATAATCGCCGTAGTCTTCCGGCGTGTCCCGGATCTTCTCCGAGATACCGTTACTGCTCACGTAGTTACATGGGAAAATACCAACCCGGTCCTCGATCATACCTGTCCACCACCCCTCATCCCCTGATACCAGCGAGTCCTTGGACAACACCTCTACCCGATCCCCCTTCCGCAGACTGAGCTCATCCTCGGCGGTAGCTTCGTAATCGAACACGGCGGTCCAGAATCCGGCTTCGGACGGGGACGCCGCCGCCGTAGGACCGAATCCGAGGTGTCGAGACCCCGGCCGGCGCTCTGCGGCTTCATCGCCGTCTTTCCTGTCCGGGCCGCTTCTGTTCAAGGGGAAACTGAAAGCATCCATACTGCCGATCCATAAGGGCGACCCGGCCCGGTTCAGCTCATCACCTGCCGCAGAGCTCAAGACCAGGCGGAAAGCCGCAGCATAAGTAGCTACTAATCCGAGCAGCTTCTCGCCTCAACGAGCTCCAGACCTGCCGCCCGCCTCTTACGGGGCCGCTCGGGCTCGTTAAATGATCTTTCGGTCCCGAACATAAGGCACTTTTTTGCTTTAATTGGCTACAACATTGTCCCGCACCCCTCAGCCGCTCCTGATCCAGCACTCGCCCCCCTCCCAGCACATGATTCCAGTGGTTTAACGTGTTAACGAATCCCCGATTCCTGCGTTTTGATTGGCGAAATGACGCATCAGTCACATCTCGCCTCTTTATAGAACCCGCCCACTAAATCTCTATCGCAGCAAATACGGGAGAGTCATTTCAGCACCACGGGCTGGACAGCGCGCGGGCGCACTACACTAGAAAAAAGTAGAGCTGAGCAAAAAAATCAATACATTTCTATTGGGGGGCAATTTAAAGGGCGACTGGGATTAGTTGTCACACATTTACACCAGTGAATATGTTTACTTTCTCTACTGACATAGACGTTTCTAAGCCTTTAAACAGCCTTGGAAAAAACGATATAGCTCATTGGTACATTGATCTTTTATGACAATATGGCCCACATCTTTTCACACTTTATGGGGTAAGTTATGCCACCAAACTGCCTATTACACGCTTTTAATCTAAGAATAAGCATGCAATGAAACAAAATATTTCATGAAACAGCAAAATGTCACATCACTGTTTTGGCAAACAAATGTTGTTATTAAGAAATGTGTTTCAATATCAATAAAAATGTATTAAACCGTGAGACAACTTCCCCTCGCCTGAAAAATACAGTTATGAAAACAGCTAAAGCATCGGTTAAAATCTACCTTTATTATTTAATCAACTCAACTCTCACCTGAATATATATTAGTCTTGTTTTATTGTGATACCTTACAGATATAGCAAAAATATGATATTGGAATTTGTGACTATCTTACAGAAATACAGATAAAGACCAGACTGATGTCAGAAAGATTTTTCAAACGTCTTTTTATTTTTCTGTTGACCAAAAGAATTCAAAATAAATAACTCGGCGGACATAAATTAATTAAATTAAGGTCAATTTCATGCATAATTCCCTGAAAATAAAACACTTTTTTTTGTGTGTGAGAGAAGAGTAAAAAAAAAAGATGAGAAAAAAAACAGCATTAAATGATTATAAC
Source organism: Rhinichthys klamathensis goyatoka (assembly GCF_029890125.1). Classification (NCBI taxonomy): domain Eukaryota; kingdom Metazoa; phylum Chordata; class Actinopteri; order Cypriniformes; family Leuciscidae; genus Rhinichthys; species Rhinichthys klamathensis. The sequence goes on along the minus strand of NW_026606652.1, from coordinate 2,105,128 downwards.
CACCATCTGCTTCATCACCAGGCTGAAGAGGAGTGTGTGTTTGTGTGTGTGAGAGAGAGTCGGACCCCTGATACATTTGTAAGACTTGTGTGACTTCAAGGTTATAAGTGACATCATCTGAAATCTCTTTTAAACCAGTTCACCTGCATCTAAACAGCTGGAAGTGTTAGTTGGCAGTAGAAAAGTTCAAAGCTGGTGGTTTCAGCTGACTTTCATGCTCAACCATCATCCTACATGGAGGCCCACCCGCACCTTTTCATAACAGGCATCAGCAGTGTAAAGTTAATTCAAGTGTGCATGTGTGAGTGCATACTATATGTCTAAGTGTGTGTGATTTGATCCAGGCAGAGGCAGGAAGAGCAATGCAAAGTCTGAAGCACTTGAGCCCAACACCGAGTGTCCGTTGGCTGATTCAGCCGAACTGGATAATAAGGTTTACAAGACTGCTACCTCTACCAAAACCCATCTCAAAGAAACACATGCTCACATGTGCACAGATATGGTGAAGATCTACTGTAGTTTAGCTGCCCTCTGACTCAGGACACATTCAACAACACATGCTGGCAGAAAACAAGAGCTCAGTGAAAGTTGAATACTGTGTAAATACTGATATTTCTCTTCATAAGCATATTCTTTATCATGCCTTATACTGATACACAGAGCAACTTATGAGGTGTGTGAGTGGCTGTGTTCCAAAACCAAACGAGCTGCCTTGCTGTCTACTGCCTACACAGGGAACATCAAAAGACTCAACTTACAATGAATTCCAATCATGTTGAAATAATCCTTCAGAAATACAATTTAATCTAATAATAATATGCTGAATTGATACTCAAGAAACAATTCTTTAAGATTATCAATGTTCATATTTTTGTGTGAAAACCATAATACAATTTTTTTCAGGATTATTTGGTAAATAGAAAATGTAAAAGAACAGCATTTGTTTGAAATAGAAATCTTTTGTAACATATAAATGTCTTTACTGTCACTTTTGATCAATTTAACGCATCCTTGCTGAATATAAGTGTACACTTTAAAAAAAGCTGAACGGTAGTTACCCATGCATAACGAGTGAAAAAAACTTATTTTTTTAATGAAAATGAGCTTTAACAATACTTTTTGGATAATACTTTTCCCCACTTTGGATTAATATTACCTCTGAGCTCACTGCAACGCATTAAGAGGTTCTCCTAGAAGAATACAAGCAATTCTGCCTAAAACTTGGCCAAAATGAGGCATCTCAGAAGGCTGCATAATCAGTTGCATATATTAGATGATGCTGTCTATGTAGGCAGTACATGCTCATAAAATCAGTGTGTGTGGGTAAAGAAAGTGTCTGTTGTGTAGCTAAGCTCACACACTCCTGCCCTCCTGTACAAAATTAAAAGTTCAAATGCTAAAAACACAAGAGCATGAGCCTGCATGAGTCATGACTCTTGCATGGGTGAATGTTCAGTGCGATTTGTTGTGATTTCTTCAAGTGGTTCTTTTCTGTTTTTTTTTCTTTAAAGCACATTGATTATGAACAAAATTAGGAAGCACAGAGCAGGCTGAAGCAATGCCAGCAAGTACATTTGCAATTTGGATGAAGAGTTTCAGAGAAGAAACCCATTTTCAACTGCGCTCTCTCACACGCGCACACATAAACAGCTGTATATGAATGTAAACAATAAAAATGGAACACGGGTGCTGCAGGTGCTGTAATCCAAACACTGCATACAACGGATTTGGCCTGTATTTGCAATGAGGCTAGAAAAAAATACGAAACGCACATCAACATACACGCACTCACGCACACAAAATGCTCGGGTTGTGTGATGGACATATAGAGGAGGAACTGGGATGTGGCCCCCCTGTGGCCCAGAGAACCACTGCAGCTTGTGGGTGGCAGTCTAAGGTTCTGTTCTTTGGTTCTGGGCTCTTATTGGCCATCCTAAACAATTCTTTATGACATCACTTCCCCCAGATAATACAGAACCCCCACCCACATCCTTCTTTTTCAGCTCATAACAGCAAAAATAGGCACGAAAAACACTTGAGTCCATCAGATGAATTGAAGGCTGCTCTTTAAACTGATGCAGCTCTGCCTAAAATCTCTCTACGGCTTGCTGGAACTCACAAAACCCTTCTCACCAGGTTAAAGAAAATCACACAACCGTCTCGAGCTGTTTGTACCGCTCCATTCTCGCTCTTTTCTACCGAAGGCCTGTAAACATTACGAACCACATTAAAGGCCCCAATGAAACACTCAGAATCCACCGATTTCACTTCAAACACTGTTTAGATGCACACTAAAGGAGGTAAAATGGTCATGTGATTCTATATAGAGGGGCTCTCTGGGGTGAAGTGGGGGTGGGAGATCTCTTTGGGGTGCTTTATATTTGTTCGACGACACTGAAAGACTAAAATACAAACAGATAAAAAAAAAAAAACTGTTATAGCGGATGCAGTGCGCTTTCCTTCACGGTGTTATCAGAAAATACACTAGTGATTCGTTTCGATGAACGTGTAGTGGGTTCAAATGCAAAAAGGCCTCATTTTCCCTCTTTAACACTTTTTTTGTTTGTTTTTGCATTCTGTTTTCCTGCAACTCTCTGAGGCCTCTGTGATGCTCGGATAAACAACACTTGGCAAGGAAATACACAAAAGTACAGAAAATATATGGAAGCAGATTATATCCATACAGGGAGAAAATGCAGTGTTCAGCCATTGTTCATATTCGTCTCTCTTCTCCGTGTTCGGTTTTTCCGAGCCAGGACTTTGGCCAGACGGTAAAAGCTGTAAGCTCTGTGAGTTCGTACCAAACTAAACAAGGAAAAAATAAATAAAAACTTTATGGGTCCTTCAAATGTCACTCAATAACAGATTTCATGTAGTTATATATTTTCATTTTTCTGTTGAAATATTACTTCTAATCCTGGAAGCAGATTTGAAAATAGTCCTTTGAATCCTTTAATTCTTTTTGTTATTTTTTGTGTCTTTTTTTCCCAAAATACTTCATTAGAAAAAAGTCGTTCTCAGCAGGTGTTGAGAAAAATATAGACTGTGAAAAGCTCAGACTCCAGGTTAAGACTGTCCCACCCCTCAGAGAGATGCCTCACACTCTTCATCTTCAGCACAAAGGCATCTGAAGAATGAATGTCCTCTTCAAATCCACACCTGCTTCAAACTTTAGCGACCTTTCCGAATCAATCCTTAGCTCTTCCTCGCATCTATCTCTCCTCAACTCCGACCCCCACCCCACCCCAATCACTTCTCTTCAGAAGCCCTGTATATGACAGTAAGCCTCGAGACTGGAGAAAAGGATGTAGAGAAACCAGAGACTGAAGAAAAAGAGTGTCGTGAGGATGCGCTGTGCGCGCGGGCCGCCCAGCTCTCCACCGATGTGAGGCCTGCGGCGGTACAGCAGGACGCCCACCGCCAGGAAGGCAAAGATGGTGAAGAGAGTGACAGAAAATGCCAGGGAACCTGCTGGCACCTCAAACGCACGGCCCTGCATGTGCCAGTAGATGGCGGCCACTGACCACGCAACACCGATTCCCAGGAAAACGTTCACGGCGTTGCTACCGGTCACGTTACCGATAGATGCGTCCGCGTAACTGTCCTGCACCGCTGAAACTTTACTGGCAAAGGTGTCTGAGGAGAAAAGAAAGATGCTGATGTAGATGCTTTCATTAAAAAAGTATAATGCTCTATGATTACTATGCATTAAAATTAGTAGGAATCAGATTGTGTACTGATTTGATGAGATAAAGTAGTTAATTGAACTTTAAAAACATACTTTATCAAAACTTCCTCCCCGATCCAAAGAGTATTTATTAAAACTGAGCAGCAAAATGTACTTTTCTGACGTCAGACAGTTCACCTCATTAAATGCAAGGGTCCGATAGAGAAACTGGTCATTAAAATCCAAATCATGTCTGATTTTGGCACAAAAAAAAACTTTAATAACTGTAAGTGAACCTCAGGGAAAATAATAAAATAATAACAATATACACTAAGTTCAAAAGATTGGGGTCGGAAAGATGTTTTAATGTTTTTGAAAGAAGTCTCTTATGCTCACCAAGGCTGCATTTATTTGATCAAAAATACAGTAAAAACAGTAATATTGTGAAACATTATTACAATTTAGAACTACTGTTCCCTTTCAAGGGAACGAGACGCTGCGTCAAACGCTGTGGGAACGCCCCTGCGTGAATGCGTCATGAAGCACGTATGGAATCAGTCCAATGGAGAGACGGAACGTCATAAGCGGGTGACGTCATCGACCAGGAAACTATAAAGCAATCCAAAATCACAATCGCGTCAGCTTCTGTGCCTTCAGCAAGCGCTATGTGTGAATTTATCCAAGTGTTTTTGTCTGTCCTTAGTTCTCACTAGGCAGGTGTTTTCTCACATATATTTCATATAAAAAACCGATATATATATATATATATATATATATATATATATATATATATATATATATATATATAATGAATGAATGAATGAATGAATGAATGAATGAGGCATTTATATAGCGCTTTCATATGTACTACTGTACACCCAAAGCGCTTTACAATCATATCAGGGGGTCTCTCCTCAACCAGCACCAGTGTGTGGCGAGCGAGCAACTCTATAGGAAGTGTGTTCCTCCCTGCTCGCGTTATCTCACGAGTGTGGATACACACGAACTATGTGTTGTTTGTTTGGGAGTGCAGCATGCCCAGTCAGCTCTCGAGGGGGGGCTGATTGTGAGCATTGCGAGCGTTTTCCTCTAAGAACGCTCCGCTCCCGCCAATCACTCTTCGAGGAGAGTGGTTCGGTTCTCGCTCCTCGCTGCTCGGGTCCCGCTTCTGTCAAAGCAGAGAGGCGGCGTTTGTCGTGGGGTTCGCAAATGGATCTGACAGAGGGGCTTGAGACGGGCTCTGCCTTATCTCAGCCTTCACCTGTCAGATCCAGTGCCTCAGTTCAGGGTCAGGAAGCCCGCGCTGTGGTTTCTTCCCCGCAGGCTGAGGCCCCAATACTGCAGCTATCCATTCTGAGGAGCTGGATGTTGTTAGTATTGAGACAGGGGATACTGAGGACTCGTCACTTCAGTCCCCTGAACAGGAGGAGCTTATGGAGGTGCTTACTCGTGCTGTTTTTAAGTTAAGCATTGAGTGGCCGACAGTTAGACAGGAGGCTAAGTCTAAAAGTAAACTGGATGAAAGATTTTTGCCTTCCCGTGTGCAACCTCCACGTCGGTGCCTACCGTTTTTTCCAGACCTCCACACTGAGGTGTCGAAGTCCTGGAAAAAGCCGGTTTCATATCGCATTTTTAGCCCCCAAACGTCCACCTATTCTAATATTGCGGGGGCTAAAATGCATGGTTATGGGACGATACCTAAGGCAGAAGAGACGCTTGCGAGCCATCTCTCTGCTGAATCGGCATCGTCCTTTAAGGCACCGGCTTTACCCTCCAAGCCTCTAAGAAATACCTCGGCTTTGGTGGGTAAAGCATACTCGGCGGCGGGTCAGGCCGCGGCATGCCTGCACACAATGTCTATTCCGCAGGCATACCAGGCCGACCTATTAAAGGATGTGAGTGAGAGTGAGGAGGTCGGCACTGACGTAGTTCGAGAACTGCGCCAACCAAGGAGTCGGCCAAGCTAATGGGCCGTACTATGGCAGCCCTGGTGGCCGCAGAAAGACATCTCTGGCTGAACCTCTAAGGTATGAAGGAGAGAGAGAAAGCCTTCCTTCTGGACGCCCCTTTATCTCCTTCTGGCCTATTCGGGGACTCAGTCAACACAGTCATCGATAGGTTCCAAGAAGAAAAGAAGCAGGCAGCGGCGTTCCAGAAATACCTGCCACTCAAAATTGGGCGAGAGCAGTCCCGACAGTCGAGTAGCGCCTCACACCGGGCGCAGCAAAAGTAGAGTGTCACGTCTCGGGCCCCCCCTGCAAAACAGTCTTCTGGTGGTAAAACTGATCTGAGGACAGTTATTATGGGCAAGAAGGCTTCGTCTAAGAAGAAGTCCTGACGCCACAGGCAGGATGCTGAGGGTAGGCCCCACCGCGAGAGAAAGGAGTTCACCGCATTACACGGTGCCCATTCTCTCTCGGTGCCCTCAGGGGCCCGTTCTACCAACCCAGCCTTTATGCCGGGGCGTAGACGGTCCCAGCGAGCGTTTTCCCGAGGGGCGCTCGCTCCCTCTGAGGAGGGGTCCGGAGCAGTTAAACCAGTTGTTCCCTGCCGGTGCGCCGGTACAGGGCGCTGTGTTTGCTGCTCAAAATATTCCAGAGGCCAGTCTCGAGAGGCTGGTACCCGTAGTAGATTTTCTGGCGGAGTGGAAAAGTCTTCCAAGAGTATCTCAGTGGGTCCTGCAATCGATAGAAAAAGGCTATGCCATTCAGTTCTGATCTCTTCCACCTCGATTCAGAGGGGTCCTGCCCACCGTGGTGGGCCCCGAGCAGACTCTGGTAATGGAACAGGAGGTGAAAACGATCATGCAAAAGGAGGCTATGTTTCTCCTCCCAGCAGGGAATCAGGTTATTACAGCCTATATTTCATCGTTCCAAAGAAGGATGGGGGGTTGCGTCCAATTTTAGATCTGCATCTGTTAAATCGCTCAGTAGGGAAGCTCAATTTCAAGATGCTCACTCTCAAGCAGATCGTGTCACAAATCAGATCCTAGGACTGGTTTGTCACGATAGATCTAAAGGACGCGTACTTCCACATTTCCATCCTTCCGCAACACAGGAAGTCCCTGAGGTTCGCTTTTGGGGGCGAACCGTACCAATATCGTGTCCTTGTGTTCGGTCTAGCTTTATCACCCCGCACATTCACGAAATGCATGGACGCAGCACTAGTTCCACTGCGGCTCCAGGGTATTCGCATTCTAAACTATATCGACGATTGGTTGATTCTAGCTCAATCGGAGCAGCAAGCGGTGTTCGGCATCAACACCTGTGTTCGGCATCAAGATGTCGTTCTCGCTCACATCAAGAAGTTGGGGTTGAGGCTGAATGCCAAGAAAGGTGTGCTATCTCCATCACAGAGGACACTTTTCTGGGGGTTATATGGGATTCAGTAACGATGCGGGCACGTTTGTCTCCTGCCCGCATCGCCTCGATTCTCTCAGCCGTGAAACAAGTGAAGCTAGGCCAGTTGCTCACTGTAAAGCAGTTTCAGAGACTGTTGGGTCTCATGGCTGCAGCGTCCAACGTTATACCTTGTGGCCTGCTGTACATGAGACCGTTACAGTGGTGGTTCAGGACCAAGGGGTTCTCCCCGAGGGGAAACCCGCTCCGTACGATCAAAGTCACGCAGCGTTGCCTCCGTGCTCTGGTCATGTGGAAAGAACCTTGGTTCCTGTCCCAAGGACCTGTGTTGAGAGCTCTTTGTTGTCATGTAACGCTAACGACAGATGCTTCCCTCACAGGTTGGGGGGTGATCATGAGTGGTCGTCCAGCCCAGGGTCTGTGGCAGGACCATCATCTATCATGGCATATAAATTGTCTAGAAATGTTTGTCATATAAATTGTCTAGAACTTCCTCCCAGACCTGAGAGGCCATCATGTTCTTGTCCGGTTGGACAACACATCGGTGGTCTCCTACATAAACCATCAGGGGGGTCTGCGTTCGCGCCCGTTATACAAGCTGGCTCGCCAGATCCTTCTATGGTCCCAGGGGAAGCTTCTTTCATTGAGGGCGATTTATATCCCAGGGTATTTAAATCAGGGGGCAGACATCCTGTCGAGGCATGGACCAAGGCCGGGGGAATGGACACTCCACCCCAAGGTGGTGGAGCTCCTTTGGAAGCATTTCGGTCATGCCGAGGTAGACCTGTTTGCGTCCAGGGAGACATCACACTGTCCACTGTGGTTCTCTCTCAGCCATCCAGCCCCTCTGGGGTTGGACGCTATGGTACAGGTGTGGCCGAGGTCACGTCTGTACGCATTTCCCCCGATTGCTCTGCTCCCAGGAGTTCTGGAGAGGGTTCGCCGGGATGGGGTCAGTCTATTGTTGGTAGCCCCGTTCTGGCCGGCCCGAGTATGGTTTGCGGACCTAGTGTCTCTCCTCGACGGCTCTCCTCTGGAGATTCCGATCAGGAGGGACCTTCTCTCTCAGGCGAGAGGGTCGATCCTTCACCCCCGCCCAGAACTGTGGAAACTGTGGGCTTGGCCTCTGAAGGGGCCCAGCTCATAAATGCAGGTCTCTAAACCGAGGTTGTTGAGACCATCCTCCACTCCAGAGGTCCGTCCACGAGGAAGTTATATGCCTTGAAGTGGAAATTATTCACTTCTTGGTGTGGAGATCACCAGCTGGACCCAGTTAACTGCCCAGTGGGTGCAGTGCTGGAGTTCCTGCAGGAGCGTTTCTCCACAGGGCCATCCCCCTCCACACTAAAGGTGTACGTGGCGGCACTAGCTGCTTACCACGTCCCTTTGAGTGGAGTCTCTTTGGGGAGACACCCACTTATAACACGTTTTCTTCGTGGTACTTTGAGGCTGAGGCCAGCAGTTCCCACGAGGGTATCGACCTGGGATTTGGCCGTCGTATTAGAAGGTCTCTCCCTAGCTCCTTTCGAGCCTATTGAAGAGATTTCTGATAAGTTCATCACTCTAAAAACTATCTTTCTCCTTGCTATCTCATCTCTTAAAAGAATTGGAGATATTCAAGCACTCTCGGTTGCTCCCTCGTGCCTGGAATTTTCGCCTGGTATGGTGAAGGCCTTTCTCCATCCTAGGTCAGGTTATGTTCCTAAAGATCCTACTAATGTTGCTAGACCTATAGTTCTGCAGGCTTTCTGTCCTCCTCCCTTTATGTCGTCAGACCAGGAGAAACTTAATTTACTCTGCCCTGTGAGGGCTCTAGATGCTTATGTCCGCAGAGCTGCCCTGTGAAGGAGATCTGTACAACTGTTCATTTGTTTCAGGCCACCCAAGAAGGGGTGTCCTGCATCTAAACAGAGGATGAGCAAGTGGGTGGTTGAGGCCAACTCACTTGCCTACGAGTCGGCTAGTCAGGCTTCACCTATGGCTGTACGAGCTCACTCTACTAGGAGTATGGCTGCTTCCAAAGCTCTATTGTCAGGAGTTTCCCTTCATGATGTTTGTGATGCGGCAGGCTGGTCCTCACCGCACACATTCGTTAGGTTTTATGACCTGGACTTCAGCTCTATTCCTGGGGCTCAGGTGCTTTCGTCTGAATGTGCGCCTTGACTTGACATGGATGGAAACTTGGTCTTATGGCGACGTGGGTATTAGCGTTCCCACAGCGTTTGACGCAGCTCGAGTTCCCTTGAAAGGGAACGTCTCGGTTACGTATGTAACCCTAGTTCCCTGAATAGGGAACGAGATGCTGCGTCATTCCGCCATACTCCCGGCATGCCCGTGATCGACTTGCTTCAGTCTATCAGAAGCTGATGCGGTTGTGATTTTGGGGTGCTTTATAGTTTCCTGGTCAATGACGTCACCCGCCTATGACGTTCCATCTCTCTATTGGACTGATTCCATACGTGCTTCATGACGCACTAACGCAGGGGCGTTCCCACAGCGTTTGACACAGCGTCTCGTTCCCTATTCAGGGAACTAGGGTTACATACGTAACCGAGACGTTTTCTATTTGCATAAATGTGATGGAAAATCATTCAGCATCAGCACCTGTCTTCAATGTCACATGATCCAGTGTTATTTTAATATCACTGAGATACTATTATAGATTTTATTAATATTTTGAATTGGTGAATCAGTTAATATTTTGATATTTCTATTTCTTTTTCATTTTAGTTAATTTTTTTGTAATTTTGTTGTTTTTGTCATTTTTAATAGTTTTTTTTTTTTTTATATATTTCTATATAGTTTGATTTCAGTATTCAGTTATTTTAGTACATCAAATTAAACAAAAATGTTTTTTCATGGTTTTAGTTTCAGTTAATGTTTTAGGTGAATATAATAACCCTGTCATGATCCTTCACAAATCATTCTAATATGCTGATTTGCTGTTTAAGAAACGTTTTTTTATTATTATTAATGTTGAAAACAGTTATACTTTTGTTTATTTCAGGATTTTTTTTATGGAATCTTTACTGTCACTTTTTTGTGCCCTTGCGAAATTAAAGTATTTCTTTAAATACTTTTAATTTTACTGAACCCACACTTTTCAAAGGTAGTGTATATGAAATCAGCTCTTTACCACTGTATTTATAACAACAATGTATCATGTGGGCAATTAAAAAAAACTCACAAACTCACCAGGGACGGATGTTCCCAGGGCTACAAACACCACAGCAGTGACTGAGTCTTTCAGGCCAATGGTGCAGCCGAAGTGACTGGCCAGGTCACCAATCACAGCTGTCAAAAGACCGATGATCACTATAGAAACAATGAAACACGCCCACCCGTTCCAGTATTCCGTGGGCGGGACGCAGGCAAACAGAACCTTCCAGAACACCGTCAGGAAGTGCATGACATAGTCAAAACAAGACGGCAGACGTTCTTCTCCCCCCTCGTCCTCATCCTCATCTCCTGAGATAAAGACAGAAAGACAGAAAGGAAAAAGAAAGAAAGGAAAGCAGAATTGGGGTAGGGAAAAATAAGAAAATGAAAAATGTTAGTATTGTTGTCACCCACATTACACATCTTCCATACCTGACCAAAGCGCTCTCTTTGACATCATGGTGATTTGATAGTCACAGTAATTGAAGGCTAGATACTGTGACAGCAGTGTTTCTATTTCAACACAGGGTCATAAAAGACTAATATGTAGAATTCATTTTAGGAGTAAATCTGTGGGGATGAATTTAAACATGGTAAAACATATCAAACCAAGCTGATAATGCTACACTTTTATTTGTAGCTGAAATCCTTATTAAATTAGCCAAATGTTTAGTAAATGAACAAGGGTAGAGGGATCAGTGGAACCGTGTAGGAGTATTGTGGGCACACTTTTCACGTGGGCCTGGGCAAGGTAATATGTCACAAAAGAGATGAGTGTATATTTATATATTAACTGAGATGTAAAAAATTTGGACCCACACAAAATAAGAGTTTTGTTGCTTTTGGTACATATCTTTCAGACTGTCTTCAAAAGTTAGATTTTTTGATGTTTTGAGCATTATCTTATGCTCACAAGTGCTGCATTTATTCGATCAAAAAATATAGTAAAAACAGTATTAATGTGAAATATTATTACTATTTAAAATAACTGTTTTCTATTTTAATATGTTTTAAAATGTAATTTATTCCTGTGATGCAAAGCTGAATTTTCAGCATCATTACTCCAGTCTTCAGTATCACATGATCTTTTAGGCCCTGTTTACACCTGGTGTTAAGATGCGTTTTGGTCAATCGGATCACAAGTGAACAACGCTAAATACAGGTGTAAACGGGGTCTAAAACGTTTTGAGCTTGTTCACTTTGACCACTGCTAGTGGTAGTTTGAAAACGCATTCGACCCTCAGATTGTTTCGTTTCAGTGTTGATAATCACCTGCACTGACAGTAATGGCCTCCATGAATTGTTCTCTCCAGGAGTTTGTTCCCACGACCAGAGCCAGGTTAGTCTTCTTAATCAGCTTATCTACTGTATTCTACAGCAAAAACACAACAACCACAAAACATAATAAAAATTCTTCCATAGTACAAAAGACGGCTAGTCTCCTGAATTCTGCATGTGTGTGTACCTTAAACTCGTACGACTCCTCAATGATAATCTCTATTTTTGCATGCTCGCCCAATACAGGCTTCCCCATCTCTGCTATTCTTCTGGCTTCCTCTTCCTCTGATGACATCTTCCTCTCTGCAATATCTACAAGAGATTAAGAGACAGAGAGAAACTTTCGTGTTGGATTGTGTCATATATTAGTACATAAAATACACACAGTAGTAAAGACTTTCAGAAAATTTCAGTAAGAGTGTTCAGAAAAAAAGGGAAAAAAAATCACATGCACTCCGTAATTCATAGACTATTGATTAATGTTCATTGTGCATTTAGACTGCGCTAAATTCATGTGCGTATTTAGAGTCAACGGGGCTCATTCAGGAAACACAAGCACAACAAATTTGTGTAAAACGTTCATAAAGTCATTCTTACGTAACTTGTCGCACTGAATCGAATGTGACTACTTACGTAACACTGCTTTTACCATCAATTTATGCAGAAATTGGTTCTACTTTTGTTTTATGAATGAGGCCGACTGTCACTATAGTTTCTCTCATTAGAAAGACTACACATGCAAACACACACACAGCAGATTAACAGCCAAACTTTGACTGAAACAAGTGTGAGCTGTGCTGTTGAACTGAGTGATTCAGAAGGACAACAGCACAACATCCACACACACACACCACAAATACACAAAAAAGCCTCAAAGTTAAGATGAACTTTCAAAACCCCCTGCAACCCAAAGCTTATCTTCTCGTGCACGTGTTGTAACACACACAAACCTGGAGACACACGTGTGTGTTCATCCAGAGTGAGGCAGACGAGACCACAATTACTGCAGATGGCCTCATCTTGCCTCACACACACACTGTACATACACAACTCAAACTTACCATCAGCTAATAACAGAGCTGTGTGTGGAGAAAAGAGAAAGGGAGGGGTGGAATGACATGAAGAACAAATTAGACAGATAATGGTGGAGGGAAATGCAGTGAGATGTAGGATAGGATTTATTTACTCCGATAAACATGAATAAAAATATTCGCAGCCGCTGGCGTTACATCACCCTGCCCAGAATGTCCGAGCCGGACAGGTGCGACAGGTGTGACCGGGCAGATGTGATCAGATGTGATAGTGTGGGCTGATCCAGAGAGCCGGAGCGGGTGGTTGCTCCTGGCAACGGGAGTGTCGTAGTAGCATTTGAGATGTAGCGACAGAACAAAGAGGTGCTAAAGCTATGCTGATTATTCACACACGTTTGCTTTTCTATCGTGATCCGGATTTTCCATTGGCTACAATTGCTTTGATACTGACTTAAGGATATTGTCTGTCCTCTAACCCTCAGAAAAACCTTTTAGCATTTTTATATTTAAATGTAAATATTTTTTTGGTAACACTTAAAGAGATAGTTGACCCAAAAATGAAAATGATGTCATCCTTTATTTACCCTCATGTTGTTCCTAACTTGTATGACTTTCTTTCTTTTTTTCTGTGTAATTTAAAAGAATATATTATACCATGAAAGTCATTGGGGTCCAACAATAAGCAGAGGCTCCATGATTTGTCCAGATGTTAGTGATTTTTGTGATTGATTGTAATGTTTGTGATAAGGATTAAGGATGAGGTTTTTAAAAATATATTTTACTCAGTTTCTACCCAAAATATTTACAGCTTGGCATAATTAGAATGTATATTCATTCTAAAAATGCCTATTTTACGATTTGATTAATATACATATTTCAGGTCTAAAAGTCACACTTTTAAAATTAGGATACCTTATATATTGAGTTTGTTTTTCAAGACAGCAGGTACCTTATGGGGTGAATTAAAGTAAGAAATATATACACTGTTTAATAGTTTTATTTTATTTTCAATCATTTTAAAGGGTTAGTTCAACCAAAAATTCTGTCATTAATTACAGACCCTCATGTCGTTCCAAACCCGTAAGACTTTCGTTCATCTTCAGAACACAAATGAAGATCTTTTTGATGAAATCCGAGAGCTTTCTATCCCTCCATTGACAGCCTACGCAAATACTACTTTCAAGCCCCAGAAAGGTAGTAAAGAAATAATTAAAGTAACCCATGTGACTCCAGTGGTTAAACCTCAGTTTTATGAAGCGACCAATTTATTTACAAAATATTAATTTCAACACGCGTTCATGAGAGTACAACGGCACATGCTGTCAATGGAGAGACAGAAAGCTTTCAGATTTCATCAAAAACATCTTAACTTGTTTGGAACGACAAGAGGGTGAGTAATTACTGACAGAACTAACCCTTTAAGTCATTAAGGCTTCTTTGGAAGTTTGCTAAGGGATTACTGGACTAAATTAAATTTTCATTTTTGAATGAACTTTCAAGGTTCCATTTGTTTATTCGTTTGGTATCCTGAATTAACAACAAGGATTTTTTACAACACTTATTAATCTAGTACCCTGACCCACACACATTTACACAAATATGAGCACCAACTACAGGAATCAATGTCTTTGTCTCTCCATTACTCCATTTTTTTCTTTCTGTCTGTATAATGACTTTAATAGTTCTGTAATCAGTGCTGTAATTTTCTGTTGCTGAGGATGAATGAGATGGCGAACAAACAAGCTTTGATTAAGTGTGTGTGTAGGTGTGTGTGCTGAGATGAAAATATCGACCCATAATGAGAAGCTGGATGTGTAAATAAGCCCATCATTTATACTCGAATGTGTCGGTGAAAGGGGTGGGGGGTAGGGTGTCTTGATGCACATTATTAGTAACCAGTAATTTGTGTAGCATTGTCAGCTCTAGGCTTTTCAGCATGTCTGTTTCATGACAGCACACACAGATGTGTCAAACACACAAAGGAATTCGTTTAATCTATTCATCACTTTCTCTCACTGTTCTTTCTTGGAAGCTTCGATTCAACAGTTCAGTGCAAATCTATTGCACATCAGCGCTAGCAACAGCTGATGGTACCTTAGCAACAGATACCAGACTCCAGGCTCTTTCCGCCCTACGTTCTGTGAGGTAATGGGATCGTGGGATGTAGGTGTCGATATTCAGGCGAAAACTCCCCTGTCGTTGGCTCATTCACAGCAATTCCCCCATCACACACGTGAATGCAGAGATAGCAACACAAACACACACACACTGAGGTGATACTGGAAATTCTGTGATAAAATGATTCCCTTCTGATGATCTTCTCTTTAAACATCCTCATATGGGACATGTGGCTGGGGGGTTGCAGGTTCGGGCTCCACAGGATATTAATCACACACAGATACAGCATAATAGATAGTCTGCTGGATCTCCTGTCACACCTCTCTCTCTCCTCTGCTGTATCACCTCATTTCTCTTTCCTCATGTGTCTGTCATTCGCTCCTCACCAGCCTCGCCCCTTTTACTGTCTTCGCCTGTCTCACTGCTCGCTTGTCTTACACCTCTTCTGTCTGTCCTTTTCTCCTTAGTTTTATCACAATCTCTTGACTGACTGTCTTTCACACCAGTCTCACCGCTCAGCTGTCTTTATCACCTGTCAAAGCCCTGGTGTTAATGCTGTATGAATGACTAACAAAAATAACAAACGGTTATTGGTTTGTTTCGTCCTTGGGGTATATGTTTGTATTGTCGATAAAGATGAGAAATGGGGATCGTGACGATAATTAAATCATTTTAATTAAAACATGTTGACAAAAGAAAAAACAAGAAAACTCTCTCTCTCTCTCTCTCTCTCTCTCTCATATATACATATATATATATATATATATATATACATACACAGTATATCACAAAAGTGAGTACACCCCTCACATTTCAGCAAACATTTTAGTATATCTTCTCAAGGGACAATACTATAGAAATGAAACTTGGATATATTTTAGAGTAGTCAATGTGCTGCTTGTATAGCAGTATATATTTCCTGCCCTTTAAACATAACTCAACACACAGCCATTATTTTCAAAATAGCTGGCAACAAAAGTGACTACACCCTAAGTGAACATGTCAAAACTGTCCAAAGTGTCAATATGTTGTGTGAGCTCCATTGTTATCTAGCACTGCCTTAATCCTCCTGGGCATGGGATTCACCAGAGCTGCACAGGTTGTTGCTGGGATCCTCTTCCACATAATGACATCATGGAGCTGCTGGATGTTGGACGTCCCACAGGTGCTCAACAGGGTTCAGGTCTGGAGACATACTTGGCCACTCCATCACCTTCACCTTCACCTTCCTCAGCAAGGCAGTTGTAATCTTGGCGGTGTGTTTGCGGTCGTTATCATGCCGTTCGGCCCAGTTTCTGAAGGAAGGGCATCATGTTCTGCTTCAGAATGTCACAGTACATGTTGGAATCCATGTTTCCCTCAATGAAGCGCAGCTCCCCAGTACCAGCGGCACTCATGCAGCCCCAGACCATGATGCTACCACCACCATGCTTGACTGTAGGCAAGACACAATGTTCTTGGTACTCCTTACCAGGGCTTCGGCACACATGCTGGACACCATCTGAGCCAAACACGTTTATCTTAGTCTCATCAGACCACAGGACATGGTTCCAGTAATTCATGCTCTTGGACAGGTTGCTTTCAGAAAACTGTTTGCGGGCTTTCTTGTGAGCCAGCTTCAGAAGAGACTTCCTTCAGGGACGACGGCCATGCAAACCGACTTGTTGCAGTGTGTGGCGTATGGTCTGAGCACTGACAAGCTGACCTTCCGCTTCTGCAACCTCTAAAGCAATGCTGGCACGATCATGCGTCTCCATAATGACATCATGGAGCTGCTGGATGTTGGACACATGGCGCTTCTCCACCTTCCGCTTGAGGATGCCCCACAGGTGCTTCCTTTGTGTACAGCAGAACAAAGAAATGTATACAGGTTGTGCAATTTCTATAGCATTGCCGCCTCCTCATGGGTGTTTAATATTTTTTTACTTTTCAGTGCGAGTTAAATCTCTTTTTTGGCCCATATTACCTGTAAAAAAAAAAACCTGCTTAATAATTATGCACATCTGAATATAAGGCGATTCTCACTTCCAGCCCTTGTTAACTTTTATATATTACTTATAAAATGATTGTATACAAAATTAATAGTAGTTATTAAGATTGATGTAGTTTGGAATTGGTAAAATGTGTTTGAAAAAAAATTTAAGATCAGAATATCGACTTGCCTAATAATTATACACATACTGTATGTGTGAATATATATATATATCACAGACAATAATGTGAACTGCTTATAAATTCATAGTTCTCAAGTTTTTGTTAACTTAAATGTACTAAATGTTTTGCAATAATTTTGAAAAATAAACAAAAATGAATAAATATGACGTCAAAATGTTGATTAAATTTATAGGATATTTGTTTGTTTTCTTTGACAAAAACAACGAATAAAATTCATCATCACTCACCTGCCTCTCTCTATCTGTCTCCAGTCTCACGGTTTTCCTGCAGTCTCACCCTTTTTTCATAACTGACTCTACCTCCATATTTTATATATATCCAGTTGGTGAATTAGAGGGTTCAATGGCAAAGAAAGCATCCAGTATTTCGATGTATAAAGCTGAGAATGTTTCTTTAGATCCCTCAACATATTTTGCAGCGACAGCACAGGATCAGCAGTTCTAAAGTCATGTTTTGATGTAGGACAAGTGATGTGTCTCCTATTACAGGTTCAGTTTCAAAAACAAATGCAATCCATTTGATACAATCTTTTATCTATCTACATAGAAGACAAAAAAAAAAACTCGCGTTACTGAATCGACACAGCGAAACAAAATTATACGAGTTTGTAAAGGCATGAATGTGAATAATTAAAAACAGAATTTTCGTTTTCCGGTGAACAATTCCATCAATCTTACTCGCTCACTGAATTATTAGAATTGTTCATCATTAAGGAACCAGAATTTCATTTGGAGGAAATAGAATCAGAACCACAATCGGTAAATTACAAACAGCACAATATAACTACTACAATTAACAGAATGCAGTTTCCAATAGAAACAAGATTGTTAAAAAAAAAAAAACTCATTATTGGTTGACAAAACAAAATATAGTCATGAATGCGCATATATCTGATCTGAGGAACTTTTTTTCTGGGTTTCTCTGTACATCAAAATTAAATCTTATCCAAGTTCATGTTGGCATGAAAATAAAGAAATATCAAATGAATAATTAATAAACTGCTTGTTTACAAGCACACAAGTGAGGAGACAAGCCAACATGTTGTTTTTATGGGCTTAGGTAATTTAATAAGTAGGTTGTTTAATATTGTCCAGGCGAGATGAGAGCTCAAACAGAGAGGACCAGCTGTTCTTCATCTCTCATTCTTTCTGAAGGGTATAATACTGGGACAAGGACACATGCATACATGCAAACACACACACACACACTTTACCGCAGTGCTGCGGTGTGGGTGCTGGTAGCATTGACCACGTCTGCCTGATTTATGGAGAGGTATTGAGAGACTTGACTACTTGGTGCGTGTGTGGGTGTGTGTGTGTGTGTGTTCCTTTCTCACACTCTTTGAGATCCTGCACTGGCATTTAAGGTCAATGTTTACTGAAACTCCAAAGGAGTCAGTGAAAAAGCAGCACTGCTTGCTAATCCTTCAGATAGTTTCCTAAACAACAGTCTTAAAGGGATAGTTCACTTTGAAATTAATTTTTGATGTTTTAGTTTACCTCAAGGGCATCCAAGATGTAGGTGTCTTTGTTTCCGCAGTAGTTTCAATTATGATATTTTTAGGTCAAACCGTTCTTGTCTGTCAGTCATATAATGCAGGTCTATGGTCACCACCTCAAAGAGCATAAACAGAGAAGTCCAATTTAAACATGATTTAATGACTCGTAAATGTAACTACACACTGATGGCCTAAGACACGAAACGAGCGGTTTGTGTGAGAAAACGAACAGTATTTATATAGTTTTTACCTCTTGTAACCACAGCCACCTCCAAGTGATCTGAGGGCGCGGGCGCTTCGGTCTGTGTTTACAAGAGGTAAAAACGATATAAATACTGTTCGTTTTCTCACACAAACCGCTCGTTTCATGTCTTAGGCCATCAATGTGTACTTACATTTACGAGTCATTAAATCATGTTTAATTTGGACTTCTCTGTGCATGCTCTTTGAGGTGGTGACCATAGAGCTGCTTTATGGCTCTTTTCCACTGCTGGTACAGATCGGTACGGCTCAGTACGGTGCGGCTCGGCGCGACACGGTTGGCTCGCTTCGCTTTTCCACTGCTGGTACGACTCGGCTCGCTTTAGCTCGGTTTGCTTTTCCACTGCAGTTAGTACCGCTTCAAAGTGGGTGGGATTATAGTCGGACCGTTATAGTTTATCCGCTCCTCGGCAACCAACGAGACGAACGTCTGCACTTCGTCCACTGACCACGATTCAGCCATTTCTTTTTTATGGAAGTTTTCTTTCTTTCTTTTTTCTTCAAGCAAGTCAAGCAAGTAGTTTTAAAACAGGTGCTACAGCGGTGGCTGTTGTCTACTGGCTATTTAAATCGAGTGGGTTTAGTGTCTCGTGTCGCAAATACAATGACGCTGATAGTGACGATTCTGTCTCTCTGACCAATCAGTGATCTGTAGTGTTTTCACGTCACATTTAGTATCGGTACGGTACGCTTGGAACCTCAACAGAGCAGGTACCATTTAAAGCGAGCCGAAGCGAGCCGTACCGTACCGTACCATGCAGTGGAAATGCGCCATAAGTGAGCTGTACCGAACCGAGCCGTACTGTACCATGCAGTGGAAAAGCGCCAAAGCGTGCCGTACCGAACCGAACCGTACCGTTCCATGCAGTGGAAAAGCGCCATTATATGACTGACAGACAAGAACGGTTTGACCTAAAAATATCAAAATTGAAACTACTGCGGAAACAAAGACACCTACATATTGGATGCCCTTGAGGTAAGCTAAAACATATCAAAAATTTATTTCAAAGTGAACTATCCCTTTAAGGCATTTTTGAAACTATAGACCTTATGCAGCCACGCCCCTTTTCCGCGCTGAGCTCATTGTCTTTTGACTTCCGGTCTGTATTTTCACAGCGATCTTGCGTAGTTATGAATGAACGGCTCGTTAAAAAAATTCCCAAGTTCCATTTGTTAAGACATATGCTTTACAATGCTTATCATAAACATTACAATGCTCATGATAACTTTCGTTAACTCTACAATAAGTAAATCAACTTAACCAGCTAATTACTCCCGGACAGCGATGCCATAGAAATATACTCAGCGACCGCAAAAACGGAAGTTCAAAGACAATATTCTAAAGATGGCAGCGCCCTCGTTTCTCTGGTGCATAAGGTCTATATAAAAACTGAAAGACAGGAACGTAGCCATTTTTAAAGCATCACAAAAATGTCATCACAACATTTCTCGTGTGAGTCGGAGATTAGTCAGTTTGAGAACTGCGCCCTGTGGGTCTTCATTGGATTCATGCGCTTTGAGTAAAATTCCCTTTTAGGCAAGTCAGTCCACTTGGCGGCCATCTTGGCCATGCCCCTAGGTAGATATTTTATATAGGCAATAGGCATCTTATCAACTTGAATTGGGATATCTCAGAAAGTTTGGCTAACCTTATGTTTCAATAATGTATATAAGAAATAATATCTGACAAAGATAGCTTCTTCAGTTCAAAGAAAGCAAAATACATCATGCCTTTTATCATTAAGGCAGTTAGTGTCTTTTTTATTTATATATTTTTATATTAGCTTGTATATTATGTTAGCAAGTGGGCTACTTTCAACACCATGGCTTAAACACAGCCGCAAAATTGAGGGTTGTGATTTTTCCCATTAATTTTGGTATGAGTGGTCCATCTCCTCCTTATACTGACTCTATTTGAATCTGCGGGTTTATCCTGGGTGCCCTCTACTGGTAGCAATCATTCATACAGTCAGAAAATTTGCACAATTGTAGTCAAAATCCAGTAAAAGCTGATTATACTGACTACCATTCAAAAGTTTGGGGTTGGTAAGATTTGTTGATGTTTTTGAAAGAAGTCTCTTATGCACATCCAAGACTGTATTTATTTAATCAGAAATACAGTAAAAACATTAATATTGTGTTAGGGGTGTCCCCGACTAAGGGTTTTCATAGTCGAATCAGATTCGTCAAGTCCTGCCTATAGTCGACTAATAGTCGAATCATGTGTGTGGTGTTGGGGAGGGGGCGGGGCTTTAACATTTTAAAGCCCCGATGTACAGAACATCACACAAAGATATAGAAGAAAATGTATAAAAACATTTTGGATCAATAAAACTAAGAAATAACAAATAACTGCAGAAAGGCCACACTGCAGATAGGATTTGCATTTCACATGCAAATCAAATTAAATCGGCTGAATTGCCTGTATACGAGCATGCTCTAAGTAAGCCACAGCGCAACATCGATGCACTGAAAAATAATCAACAATTAAGAACACAATATACATTTATAATAAATAAAAATACAAAACGAAATAAGTCAGAATCAAGTCACAAGAAGCAGAACAAATGTGTGCAAAATGCCTAAAGTGCAGGGGAACAAATATTCAAAACACAAGTCACAAATAGTTAAATTAGATCACCCTGAGTGATCAATTAATAAAATAAAAATAAAGAAATTATTAAAATAACGAAAGTATGGCCAGGATTGTCAACTTTGTCTTTTTAACTGCAGAAACAACAATAAACGCTAAACTGGAGCGGCAGTCTTTTTAGCTAAACGTGTTCACAGTATCCAAAAATCAAATTAGAACCGGCTGAAATGTTTTGAAATCACTTGTACACATACCTGATCGAAAAAACAAAATCCAGTTTTTCACTCGGCCTGTGTCCGTTTGAGTCTTTTCAAATTGTGTGCGCGGATAAAATACATTCTAAAATGCTTAACGTGAAAAACCCTTAATGGCTTTGTCCTAAAACTGTTATATTAAAAGATCAAATTCTATAAACACCTTATTAATAAAGCATACTATATAGCCTACAGAAAAGCAGATGAGCCCAGAATATGAACGCAACGCGTTTTATTATAGGCTACATTAAGCATTTTCCTCCCATTGAAAACCGTTAAAGAAAAAGCTTTACGTGACTTTCTATAGGAGAAACGCGTTGCGTTCATATTCTGGGTTCATCTGCTTATCTGCACATAGAATGGTTTCTTAAGGTGTGTAGCCTACTGTGTACATACATTAAGCACACTAAAAGTGCCATTTAAGCGTTTTAAAAGCTTTTTTTACGTTAAGCGTTTTAGAACGTCCCGAGGAAAACCAACCTGTTAACTTTGGCCGGCAGAGGTGCGATCATGGTTTTCCTGATGCTAAATCCAGCCTTGGAGAATATCCTTTCTGATGGTGTGCATCTTTAGATTTTCTTATCCCAGACATTTTTAAAGATTTAAATCCCTGCCGACAAGACGCTCCTCTGACGGTCACGGATCGAAAGTGAAACTTAAATCTGTCACAGGGTTTTGGGATTTATTCACGCTGCACGCACGTTAAAAAATATTTATTAAAAGCTTCTTTCTTTGCACATTTTTATTGACAGCATTATCATAATAGGCTGTATATTAACGTATTGACAGAAAACCAGTAGTTCTATGTAAAATCAGACATTGAGCACACTCATATAGCCTAAATGACATGATCCTTGTTTAATAACACATCTGCGAAGATTCGACCGCGAGATCAAGTCGAATCAAGCTCCTCCTATCGAAGCATCGAATCTATTCGGGGTCACCCCTAGAAATATTATTACAATTTTAAAGGTGCTCTATGTAACTTTTAGCGGCCTCTAGTGGTGATGTTTCAGATTGCAACCAAATTTTACAAGAGCGCTCGTGCTCGAACTCATAGACAATACTGTTTATTACGCAAATATCTCGGCGAATACTAGACGGATTTGGCGAGCACCGAGCTCGTAGGGACCATCTAGTCGAGCTGAAAAGAACCATATAAGTTTCATAGTTTTTGGTGGTGTTTTCGCGGAGATATTAGCAGAAAACCATCGGGCGCGCTGCAAAATTGCGGACGCCGGTGACGTCACAATCTCAGAAGAAAATCGCTCGTATCTCAAGACCCAGAGAGGTCAAATTCGGGGGAGGAGGTCCCAGGGGAACCCTTGCCCGAACGCTAGAGTGGCGGGCCTCGGGGATGCCCCCTACCGGATCGCCGTTCGCTGGGACCCCCGATTTCGAACGGCTATAACTCGGGGAGCCGGGCGAGTTGGACCTCGGGGGTGGGCTCGTTCGAAAGGCCCCGTCCAGCACTACGAACGATTAGAGTCTTGGGAATATTGATCAAAGATTGACTGAGATATAAGCCGAAAAATGTGCGCCTTTAACCGGACGTAACTCCCTGACCGTCTACAATAGACCGTATATAAGGAGAGAGGCTCGGGAGCGCGCATGCACGTCACATCCGTTGGATTTCGCGGTAAATCCGACCCGGAGACTTCACATAGAAATAGGAATACTGGCCTTCGAAGGTAATAGCAATACTCGACAAGTGGATCATTTTAATGTGTGATTACAACCCCTTCACACACAGGCAATAAAAAAAGGATTCATTTTAGTAGACAAGTTACATAGAGCACCTTTAACTTTTAAATATATTTTAAAATGTCCTTTATTCCTGTGATGGCAAAGATGAATTTGCAGCATCATTACTCAAGTCTTCAGTGTCACATGATCCTTCAGAAATCATTCTAAAATCCTGATTTGCTGCTCAAGAAACATGTTGTGGGAAACGGTGACATTTCTTCAGGATTCTTTGATGAATAGCAAGTTCATAAGAACTGCATTTACTGTCACTTTTGATCAAATTAATGCGTACTTGCTAAAAAAAACAATATTCTTTCAAAAACAAATCTTACTGCCCCCAGACATTTGAGTGTACGTGAACGTACTATTTCGTGAATCTCATAAAACAACAAGACGCTTGCTGCTACCGATGAAAACATCATGAAACATGAAGACAGCAGAATAACACATATACACTCATGGTGATGGTCATATGCTGTAATGACCTGATAAAGAGCCACTGGATGAATCAAAAGGAATTTAGAGATGAATGAAACGATGAACAGCGGGATGTGGTTTTTCTATGAGTACACTGTGTGTTTTACCTTTCTGGAGGCTCATGTCCACCATGCGTGGTTCAGCTAGCTCCAGGTAAAAGTTTTTGTTTTTTTCATACTCCTCATCATCGATAATCTTAACCTGTATGGTTTTACTGAAAGAGAGAGAGAGAGAAACACAACATCAGAGGTCAGTGAGGGGTCAGTGGACTGTCCTGAGGTCAGAGGTCAAACACACTGTATCATCTTTCGATGATTCATTCTCCTAGCTGTCATGTACCATCAATCATGTTTGCTAACAAAAAGGTTATCTGCAAAATAAAACAGTGATGGGTTTTAGTTCAAACTCTAGACCTGGTTGTTATCACTACAGTACAAATAATTAAGTTAGTATTTTAATTACATTTCTCATTAGCAAGGTTGTAACATTGCTAGTAGAAATCATGTATCGGTGTTCAATCGATGTTGAATTTTTTTTTTTTAAACAATTGTTTAAAAACATTCATATATACAGTAGTTTGTATCTTAGCAAGCCTCATAGCTGTAGCCCAACACTGGCAAATTGTTGATCTGCCTACATGACTGTTTACTTCAAGCCAAGGTGGCATATCATGCCCATTTTCACAAGATGTAGTATAAATCTATGGTGTACCCAGAATGTGTCTGTGAAGTTTCACCTCAAAATACCCCCCAGATAAGTTATTATAGCTTGTCAAATTTGCCCCCCTTTTTGGGTGTGAGCAAAAACGTGCCGTTTTTGAGTGGCAATAACAAACGCAAATTTCAGTCAAATTTCAGAAATAACCAACAGTAGCGGAGTGCAGCAACTTTTAGACTGGACCTGGACGTTTCTGAATGGTTAGTGGATACTTTTATGTAGTTGTTGTGGAGTTACATTGATTCATCTCTTCGACTTGCATGTACCGTCGTGTTTAACTTTTACACAAGTTGACACAGTTCCCTGAGGTCTTTATAAGACAGCTGTGACATTTGGTCAAATAGTGTTCTGTGCTCATCTGTGCAGCAACGACAGAACAGTTTGCATGCTTTTCTCGAACTTTTGCCATTGCGTTAGAACTGGTTACACTGTTGTTGCTTGTGAAAACCAAATGGCAGCACCGTGGGTGGAAACATGCAGATTAAGGGTCGGCAATATTATAATAAGATCCCCTTCCAACGTCAGATGGGGAGCGAAATCTGATCGGCTTATTTTTTGACAGGGGTGTAACGGAACACGTATTGAACCGTTCGGTACGAGGCTTTTGGTTCAGTTTTCGGTGCGCATTTTCAAACCGAACGGTTCATTGGACCGTTTTTCCTGGTGACCAAAATTTCGTTATTTCAAATGTAGGCGCGTCGCGCGTGGCAAGCGCGCTCATAATGTAAGAGACACTGGCGTGACCACAACATTGCCCAACATCAAATGGCTAATGTAAGCGGAACGAAACTAATCTACTCGTTATTGTGTGGTTGACGAACTGTTTATCAGTTTGGACCAATGCAGCGCGAGCCGATCTTGATCAAGCAGCACTGTTACTCAGAATCCAGAATAGGTCTGTCTTCGCCGGCCAAAGGTGGTCAGCGCAGACCACAACGATCTGCCCAGATCTGTCGGTTCTGGGCGAGCCCCATCCAACTTTGTCCCAGATCTTGTCGTAGCGAGTCACGCCATCGTGTTGCAGGACGTCCACGTGGCCGCTTGATGTCGATCGGCAACCAGACGGTGACTTCTCGCGTCCATCTTTCATCTGTCTGCCGCATCAGGTGCCCGGCCCAGCGCTTCTTGGCCTTGCCAGGTCCACCGCGTCGGCCACCCTGGTCATGGCCCGCAGCTGCTCGTTGCGGACGTGGTCGATCTGTTTAACCCCAATCATGCGTCGCTCGATTGCGCGTTCAGTCACGGCCAGCTTTTGCCGGTCGGCCGCCGTTGTTGTCCAGGTCTCGGCCCCGTATAGCATGGCCGGCAGGACGGTGCTGTTGAATAGGGTGGCCCTGATGTCCGGATCAATGGCTCTGTTGGTGGCCGTCTCGGCAATTGAGCCAAAGCTGACCGAGGCGGCTCGGCGTCGTCGTGCCAGTTCTCGGCCAATCTTGTGGTCGGTGGTCAGCTCCAAGTAGCCCAAGTAGATATAACTATCTACTTGCTGGAGCTGGTGCTGGCCGACATAAAGGGTGGTGTCGGCCGCCTGGACGTTGCGCATCCACTTAGTTTTAGCCAGATTGATTTTGAGGCCGAACCGAGCACCAGCCTGATTGAGCTGGTCGAGCCGCTGCTGTACATCGACCGTCGAACAGCCTATCAGCACGATGTCATCGGCAAAACGCAGGTGATTGAGCCAGCGGCCGTTGATCTTGATGCCGACCTCGTCCCAGTTGAGCTGCCGGAAAATTTGCTCGAGGCAGGCGGTGAAAAGCTTGGGCGAGATGGTGTCTCCCTGCTTGACCCCGCGGCCGACCTCGATGCTAAGCGGCCGGTCGAACAGGGTGATAGTGGTGGCGCAGTTGCTGTTCAGCTCCTGCAGCAGGGCCACATGCTCATCACCGATGCCTTGTTGTTGGAGGGCGAGCAACACGGCGTTAATCTCGACCGAGTCGAAGGCCTTCTCGTAGTCGACGAAGGCCAGGACCAGCGGCATCTTATACTCCCTGGCCCGCTCGAGCAGCTGGTTCAGTACCTGCACATGGTCCATGGTGCTAAAGCCAGATCTAAATCCGGCCTGCTCGACGGGCTGTTGTTCGTCTAGCTGCTTGGCCAACCGGTTGAGCAGCACCTTGGTGAAGATCTTATACACGGCCGACAGCAATGTGATTGGCCGGTAGTTACTGAGCAGCTCGCGGTCGCCCTTCTTGAACAGCAGTACTGTCTTGGCCGTCTTCCACTGTTTGGGGATTTGACATTGTGCCATGTAGCGGCTGAATCGGGCCGCCATGGCCATCCAAAGTGAGTGGCCGCCGGCTTTGAGTAGATCGATCTCAACGCCGTCCAGGCCGGGCGCCCGGTCTGCCTGTGCCTGCTCGACTGCATGTCGGACCTCGCTTTCCAGTACTGGCAGAATGGGCGGCAGCTGGTCGAGCTGAAGGTTAGGTGGGGGGACGGGAACCTTGCTGGCGAATAGGTCACTATAGAAGCGCCTGCACTCGGCCTCAATACCGGACCGAGTCCTGATCGTCCGCCCGTCTGCCGTCTTCAGTGCTGGTATTTGGCCGCGCTGCTGTTGCATCGCCCGCCTGCATTTTTTCAGGCTCTTGCGGTCCTCGGCTGTCGCCAGCAGGCGCCTCTGTCTGTATTGATCGAGGTCAGTCTTGAGCTGCTGCCGGATCTGCTTGCACAGCAGGCCGTACTCGACGTGTGTGGGTCCGTCAGCGCGC
The DNA here is from genome assembly GCF_029890125.1 of Rhinichthys klamathensis goyatoka. Lineage (NCBI taxonomy): Eukaryota > Metazoa > Chordata > Actinopteri > Cypriniformes > Leuciscidae > Rhinichthys > Rhinichthys klamathensis. Next base: position 2,078,084 of record NW_026606652.1, on the reverse strand, counting down.
ATCTGCCGCCGCCTCTGCATCAGGGCCTTGGTGGTGTCCGAAATTCGGCTGGCCGGCTGTTGGTCGGCACTGCAGCTGCATCTCGGCTTGACTTGAGCAGGCCAATAAAGTGGTCGTAGTCCTGGTCGATGTCGGTTTCAAGCTCAAGCTGGGCCCAGTTGGTTCGGTTGATCAGAGTGTGGAAAACGGCCAGATCAGTGTTGACCGGCTGCTTTGCCCGGTTGCTGGCTGCCAGTGCGCGCTTTTCGGTCCTGCCGTGGATGACCAGCTTGGCCCTTACCGGCCGATGGTCGCTGCCCGTGTCAAAGAACTTGCGGCCAATGACAGCGACGTCCTGCAGGATGCGGCGGTGGCTGCAGAGGACATAGTCGATCTCGTTGGTTGTCTCTCCATTGGGAGACATCCATGTCCATCGGCGGCCGGGTCGCTTCTTAAACAAACTGTTGCCGATGAACAGCCGGTTGGCCTAGGCCATTGCAACCAGTCGCTCACCCGGTCCGTTCCTGTTGCCGCTGCCGAAGGGGCCAACAAAGCGCTCGCCGTCCAACCCCTTGCCCACCTTGGCGTTGAAGTCGCCCATCAGGACGAGGTAGGTGGCAAGGGGGGTAGTGGCTGCCTCGACGGCCTCGTAAAACTGCTCAAGCACATCCTCATCTTGCTCGGCCGCAGCTGCTGCTGTTGGTGCATATATCTGCACGATCCGGATGGTGGCTTTGTTGTGCAGGCGCAGGGTGAGCACGCCGACTCGGGGGTTGGTCACGTCGACCAGGTCAATCATCGGCGACCATCGTTTGGATACAATGAAGCCGACACCACCGACAGGCCGCGTCTCTTCCCTGGCGCCCAAGATGACCGTCCTGCCGTCGTCATGGCGCACGTGCAGCGGCTCCCGGCGCTTGGTCTCGCACAGCCCCAACACGTCGCAACGGATGCTGTTCAAACTTTCCAGGATGGCAGCCAGGTTAGCCTCACTTGACACAGTCCTGGCATTGAAGGTAGCAATGTCGAGCGCCATGGTGTTAATAGTCCGGTCCTTTAGTCGGTTTCCAGATGGCGGCCTAGTACCTGAGATTCTTAGCAGCCTCTCGTCCCTGGCCGGGTCGTTCCGCCGCCGTAGAACGGGCGCAGGGGCGTGCAGGGTACTGAGGCCCTTGTTTGTCGTTGTCGTTGCAGTTGGGTTCAGACCTCGGCTTGCAAGGCCACTAGGTCTGTGCCCTCGTCCTTAGCCAGGTGTCTATCATCTTCTCAGCATGGTTGAACCTACCAGGAATTGCTTCCCGCTGTACATCGACGACAGACTCCTGTTTCACCCCCCCGCCACGGTGAGGCGGACGAATAGGACTTGGGGGGGACTGTTACTACACAGCGAAATCCAGTAAAGAAAACATTTGAATTCGCCACTGAAGTAATAACATCGCTGCGAGATCTAGTGAGAAACATTCACATTTCTCCGTTATTAACGGATCAAACAGTGCTGACGTGGAAACAAGGAAGAAACATTGTGCCATGAATGAACTATTCACTGTCCACAGATCAGCAACATTCACCATGGATTTACTGTAGTAACACTACTAACTGTAACCATGGAAGTTTGGCAGGAATAGTAGGCTATAATGCTTTCAAGTAACATTAAGTCGGTTTTATTTTGACATTATGAATAAAATTGCTTCACTCAAATGTTAATCTGAACTAAAATAAACCTTTGTTTATAACTACTACAATATTACATTTAATATTGTCCAAGGAGCTGTTTTGTTTTATATGCTCCTAAGAAAAGTCAAGTATAGTTCCATCATTGCTCAAAGTAAAAAAATATCATACTTTATGATGTTAGTTTTAATAAAAATATAATTAAAAAAAAAAAATCAAGGAAATTTCTCTGGCATTTCTTTCTTTTTGCTGTATCGAAAACGTACCGAACCGTGACACAAGTGTATCGTATCGAACCGAACCGTGAGTTTTGTGAACCGTTACACCCCTAGCGTGCAGAGAAAAGCTTATCAAAACAAAGTTACAACTGGTCACTTTTTACGCTTTCTGGGTTGGTAGATGCACCGGTGACCCGATTATAGCACTTAAACACGGAAAAAGACAGATTTTCATGATATGTCCCCTTTATGGAATCATCCCCCCACCCCCACCCCCACCATTCATCCCGTCATTCTCTCATTGCTAAATTCTCAGCATGTGTGTGTGTATTTATAACTCAGCATGTGATTGATGTTGACCTGGTTTCTCTGTGACTGTGAGTAACACCTGTTTCAGCTGAGTTTCAATGAGAGTTTCTGTGTGTGTGTGTGTGTGTGCGCGCGTGCGTTAAACCTGTGAACATCCCCGTTCCTCCATTCGGATCAGTTACTCACAGTACAGCTGTCTACAGACCCACACCTCTTCATCTCTCTCTCTAATATGTCTTTCAGTCTAACATACTCATGTTCTCATTCCCTTTTGCTCTGCTTTCCCCTCCATTAGCGGACACATTATACTCAAACGTCCTCTCAGCCTTACTCACTCTCACACAGCGAAGAGAGAGACAACACACACACACACACACACACACACACACACACACACTGTGACAGGCCTGCACGTTTGGTCTGTGATCTGATGTAGGTCATAAAGGAACAGTAAAATTAGCTGAATTTTTAGCAGCCATTACTCCAGTAGCTGCGTTTACATGGAGCCTAATAATCCATTTGTTATCAGACTAGTAGCACAGTCAGAATAATAAAGTCACATGTAACCACGTCATTTGGAATGAATTGGCCAAATCCGATTAAAACTTCATTCGGATTGTAAGGGGTGGTTTAAACCTTTTCTGATCCGATCGAGAGGTCATGTAAACACTTGACTGGATTGAAAACCGAAACTGGAAAGTACTGTTCATGTGACATGGAAATGGCGTAATGACGTATGACGTGTGGAACGAGCTGTTGTTGTAATTGAATGAAGAGTCATAAATGACTGTCGTGTCATTCAAAATATTCTCCTTTCACTCATTGACAATGTCCCACCAGTCCTTTTGTTAAAACTGTTCTTTAAAACAAAGAAAAGAAGCAATGTAGGAGAATGGTTTGTGTGCGAAAACAAGGGGAAACTCTATATATTGGTGCACGTCAAAAAATCAATTCCGATTTGAAGCTTGTGACATAGGCTATAAACGAGCACCTTAAACAATTAATTCCGATTGAAACAAAAGTTGTCCATGTAAACGTAGCCAGTGTCACATTGATCCTTCAGAAATCATTCTAAATGTTGATTGGGTGCTCAACAGTTGCCCTTTATTTTACAGTACATGTACTTACCTAAGAAAGTACTGGTTAATATAAGGTAACTACATGGGTTAAGGTTAGGTTTAGGGATAAGTTCAATGTTAGCACCTAATTATTACCCAGTTATTTTAATCACTATAATAACACTATAATCACATACATAGTATGTAGATGGGGAACAGGACTGTAAAATAAAGTGATACCGAATAAACATTAATTATTATTATCAATGTTGAAAACTTTTCAAAAATGTAATTCATCTTTGCTGAATAAAAATATTAATTTTTTAAATATTTTTTTCTCACCCAGAACAGAACCATACCACCAATCCTAACTGTATGCTAATTGTCAATCGTATTTGACGATAGTGGTCCTGACAGATGTCCAATAAAAGTATAATAAAAGAGGTCCGTATGACTTACATTCCAAGTCATCTCTAAAGCCTTAAAACAACCATAAGAAAGTGGATTTTGTTTTAATAGCATTTGTTGGCTGCTTGTACTCTAGATTCTAGAACATTGCAGCTTTTTATATAAAATTACAGAAATCAGCATTATATAAAATAAATAAATATATTATAATTTAGTTCAAATTGACACTCTCATGGGTCTCAAACCTTCATTACTGTAGTAGCTCTTTATTTCTATGCTGTTTCCTCCTCGTGTGTGTGTGTGTGTGTGTGTGTGCCTAACTAACTATATTTTGGGGACAAATCTGTACCCAAAAGTGACCAAAACATGACAAAATCTCCAAAAACCTCCCTTTAGGGACATCCTCATTTGTAAAATCTAGTATAAAAATAAAGTAATTCAAGTTTTTTTTTTTTATGTAAAAATGTGTGATGGGTAGGTTCAGGGCTAGGGTTAGTGTAAGGGGATAGAATACAGAGTGTACAGTATAAAAACCATTACGTCTATGGAATGTCCCCATTTAGATAGCTAAGTAAACGTGTGTGTGTGTGTGTGTGTGTGTGTGTGTGGTCCTGGTAAACCCAACGTTGTGGGGACCAAATCTCAGTTGTGAGGACATTTTTTTTTTTATCCCTATAAGGAAAACAGCTTATAAATCATACTAAATTATGTCTTGTTGAAAATGTAAAAATGCAGAAAGTTTTCTATGAGGGTTGTGATTAAGGGTAGGTTTAGAATATAGAGTTTGTACAGTATAAAAATCATTATGTCTACGGAAAGTCCCCATAAAACATGCATGGAAACCCAACGTGTGTTTGTGTGTGTGTGTGTTTGTGTGTGCTAGAAGTAAAGGATATACAGTAAACAAGATTTATTCCTGTCAAGTGAAAAAAGCCCTTACAGAGGCTTCTCCGCCCGTTCCGAGCACCAGTGACTCGGCAGATTGCAAATGAATCTAAACATTGCACATGTGCTCAAACTCAGAAAAGACAACATTCCTCCTCTGTTCTTTTTCCACTCTGGGAATTAAACGCAATCTTAAGCCGAAACACACTTTCACACACCATTGCGTTCTGAAATGTGATCTAGGATGACCAGACGTTCTGTTAACCCGAGATAAACCCAGTTTCACAAGGTGTATCCTGCTGTTCTGACAATTCACTAAAAAGCATAACCTTCAAGTTTCAGCTGTCAACAGTGTCTGGTTTTGTTTGCGAATGTCAATAGAATCACTGCAGAACTGTTTCATTGCCATTGCAAGCTGATTTGCCGATAACTTAATTCTAGAACACGGAACACCTATCAGCAAGTCTGCTTGGAATGTATCGGGTTGCCATAACAACTCCAGGCACTTGCTGCTGCCTCTGCTGCTCCCTGCCATCCTACAAAGTACAAGCACTAGAATTTTACATGTGGAACTTAAATGTAAAAGGTTCCAAATGTTGTTTAAAATTTAAGGTAACAAGCCTGAACTAGTGTATGTATTATCGCTTTAAGTAAAAGAAGTGAGATGGTTTTTGCAAGCTTTTAGATATTATATCCATCAATCTCCCCTCTATTTTCCATCTCCTTTTGCTCCTCGTGTCATAATCAAAACTAAAATAACAAATTCCCACCTATTCACAATGTCTAACAGGTTTCTCGGCTGGTGTGTTTCTGAGAGATAAAAAAAACTGTTGGACAGTGAGAATATGTGGGCAATAGAATCTGTGTATTTATTTTAAGACAGTACAGTCAAATGCATCCTCAGACCCAGAGCAAACAACATCAAATCCAAAAATTAAATCAAGATATATAAGGTTTGTTATTTCTATCTGACCTAATGCTGCCCACTTCAGGCAATGTTACTACAACTGTGTTGCACTGACAAAACACTGCAGACATTTCTGAAACAATATATTTCTTAGTAGGCCTGACTACTAATATTATCCACACATAGAGAGAAGTTAATAGTGAATGGTGCTCTAATCTCAAATGCTTTGTTCACACTGCCCCAATCTTTCTGCACTCATTTCATATATTCATTTTGCAAGGAATAAAACGTCTCCGGTTACTTGCGTAACCTCGGTTCCCTGAGAGGCAAGGAACGAGACATTACGAATGTCGTATATGGGAACTCCTCTCCTCCTTCACTTCCGCTGAAATCTTATAGGCTAACGCCAGCAGATCTGGCCAATTGACGCAAATATGCAAATACTGAATACGCAGTATAAATACAATGCAGCGTCAATTCCTTCTTTAGAATCGAACAAACGCTAAAATCAAATAGCGAACACGGCGGCGAGCGTAATGTCTCGTTCCTTGCCTCTCAGGGAACCGAGGTTACGCAAGTAACCAAAGACGTTCCCTATCAAGGCTACGGAACTTAAACATTACGAATGTCGTATATGGGAACTGTATAAAATCCCGCCGTGGCAGCAAACAACCACAGGTAACAGACCCAACACAAGACCGCCCCCCAGCGTGCGAGCCTCCGATAGGCTGAGATTGACCAATAGCGAACCTCTAACCTCTGATAGGCCCAAAGGGACCAATCACAAGCTCGCAAAACACTGCCAGAATTTGCATATCTCAAGCAGTATAACCGGGGAAAGTCTGCACTAACTATCAGTCAGGGCAACAACAACAGTAAGAAGTCCAGCGCACAGCGGTGACATATTAAAACATACAACACACAGAGCAAATCATGAGCGCAGCGCAGAGAAGCTCTTATACTGTGCATATAATCAACTCACCGAAAGTACACGAGACGCTACAGAGGGCAAGTCCAACTTATAAAATCTGGCGAACGTGTTCTGAGAAGACCAGCCAGCCGCAAGACATAAATCCTGAATGGACATTCCCTTAGTCCAGGCCCACGAAGAGGCTACCGCCCTAGTCGAATGAGCCTTGACGTTGAGGGGGCATTCCCACCCCTGGCAAACATAAGCCAAAACAATAGCGTCCACGATCCAGTGAGCAAGTCTCTGCTTAGAGACCCCCCGTCCCTTGTTGCACCCACCAAAGCACACAAACAGCTGGTCCGATTGTCGAAAAGCGGCCGACCGAGAAATGTATTCCCGCAGCGCTCTGACTGGGCAAATAGCACTCTGAGCATCCGAACCCTGAGAGGACGATGGCTCAGCACACAGTGCAGGCAGAGAAACTATCTGCGCTCTGAACGGGGTATTAAGCGACTTAGGGACATAGCCCGGCCTCGGTCTGAGAGTTACATTACAGTTTCCCGGTCCAAAGCGAATACAGTCATCACTTACAGAGAAAGCCTGTAAATCCCCAACTCGTTTCGCCGACGCGAGAAGCAGTGCCGTTTTGACCGAGAGCTCCTTAATAGCGATAGAAGCTAACGGCTCAAAGGGCGGACGCGACAGAGCCTCCAAGACCAATGCTAAATCCCACGGCGGCACCGAAGGCGGACGCGCAGGGCATAATCTCCTAGCTCCCTTGAGGAACCGTGTCACCGACTCATGTCTACCGACAGACTGTCCGTCAACAGGGGGGTGAAACGCAGCAATAGCAGCTACATACACTTTCAGAGTGGATGGCAGGCTCCCTCCATCCATCTTGTGCTGCAGGAAGCGTAAAATAACCGACACAGAGCAGTTCGCTGGGTCTGTACCGCCCTCCTGGCACCATTTAGAGAAAACCCCCCATTTCAGAGCGTATAGGCGCCTGGTGGACGGGGCTCGCGCCTCCTCGACGGTATTTAGAGCACGCGAGAGAAGCGCGTCTCGTCCGCTCAGCGACCCTGCAGCGGCCACACACAAAGGTTCCACAGTCCGGGGCTGTGATGCCAGATCGTTCCGCTCGCCTGAGATAACAGGTCCTTCCTGAGCGGAATCTCCCATGGCTGCTCTGTCAGTAACTCCACCATATCCGCAAACCATGGCTGATTCGGCCAGTTCGGGGCTATTAGAGTCACCGCCGCTCTCTCCTCCCTGATTTTGCACAACACCATGGGCAGAATTTTCACCGGAGGAAAAGCGTAGAGATGGGCTTTCGGCCAGCGCGCAGTTAGCGCGTCCACCTCCCGAGAGGAACGGGACAGCGAGAAGAACGTCCGACAATGCGTGTTCTCGCTCGTCGCAAAGAGGTCGACCTCCGCCCTGCCGAAACGATTCCATATCAGCTGAACCGTCCCAGGGTGAAGCCTCCATTCCCCTTGAGGAATTCCGCTCCTCGAGAGCATGTCCGCCCCGCGATTCAGAACACCGGGGATGTGAGCTGCTCTCACCGAGAGGAAAAACCGGTCCGCCCACAGCAGAAGGGATTCCGCCTGCTTGAAAAGAGCTTTGGAATGTACACCACCTTGACGATTTATGTACGAGACCACTGAAGTGTTGTCGGTTCGAACCAACACATGCTTCTGCTCCAGCCGAGACCGGAAGGTTTTTAGGGCTAGAGAGACCGCTCTTAGCTCCAGGCGATTTATGTGCCATCCCATCTGCTTCTCTGACCACCGACCCGAGGCGGGCTTTCCCAAGCAGACCGCTCCCCATCCGGTGGACGAAGCGTCTGTCAGGACCTCCACGCGCCGCGTCACTATACCCAAAGGAACGCCTGAGCTGAAGAGATCTGGGTTCCTCCACGGGGCCAGGGCGCGGGCGCATCCGCGGGTGACCATAATGCGCATGTGGCCGGAGAACCACGCACTCGGGGGGACGCGCGCTTTCAGCCAGAGTTGAAGCGGCCTCATATGCAGCAGCCCCAGATGACACACTGATGAAGCCGCTGCCATTCGACTCAGTAGTCTCTGAAATTCTTTCAGTGGGACGAGCCTGCCCGGTCTGAAGAGACCGAGAGAAGAGCTCAGAGCCTCCGCCCGCTCGGGGGAGAGGCGCGCTCTCATTCTCACCAAATCCAAGCATACTCCTAAGAATAAGGAAGTCTGACTCGGTGTGAGCACACTTTTCTGGGCGTTCACCCTCAAACCGAGCATCTCCAGGTGCCGAAGGAGGGTTTCCACATGGCTGACCAGCGCTTCTTTCGACTGCGCGAGAACCAGCCAGTCGTCCAGATAGTTCAAGACACGCATCCCGCTCGATCTGAGGGGTGAGAGTGCCGCGTCCACGCATTTCGAAAAAGTTCGGGGCGCGAGGGCTAGTCCGAACGGAAGCACCGTATACTGGAACACCGAATTCTCGAACGCGAATCTCAGGAATCGTCTGTGACGCTTTACAATCTGAATATGAAAGTACGCGTCCTTTAAATCCACCGAAGCGAACCAATCCCCGGGGCGAATCTGCGCCAGGATTTGCTTCAGAGTAGTCATCCTGAACGCGCGCTTGTGAAGCGCTCTGTTGACGGGTCTCAGATCCAAAATAGGGCGGAGACCCCCTCCCTTTTTCGGCACTACGAAGTAGCGGCTGTAGAACCCGCTTTCCCACTCGCTCGGGGGGACCGGCTCTATCGCCTTCTTCTCGAGCAGGCTGCACACTTCCTGCCTCAGGACGTGAGCGTTTTGGGGCAAAGTTAATGACTGAATTACGCCGCGGAAGCGGGGTGGTCTGCGTTTGAACTGAAGTGTGTACCCTTGCCGAATTATATTTAGCACCCACGGTGAAATGCCCGGAATAGCTTCCCACGCTGTCTGAAAATGATTGAGTGTGGGCCGATCTAAACCTGCGGTCATCGCCGCTATGTGAGTGCTGGGAATGGACACCTCACGCTCCCCACGAGGTGCCTTTAAAACTATTGACCGTGACTCTGCGCTGCTCTGGGACAGGGCGGGTAACACAGTGTGTGGTGGAAGAGGAGAAAAAAGCTCTGTTTGTGAAGAAGTAACATGCTTTATTGAACAATGAGTAACATTTACAACATTTACAGCCTTCACAGCACAACCGCACTTGCCGCTCTCGTAACGCAGAGGGATTAAGTGCTCTCGAGCGCGCCGCTTGGACGCGGGGCCGTCCTGGTGCTTCCTTCGCCTCTTGCCCGAGCGGTCAGGAAGACTGCTTGGGCCTCGCAGGGGACGCGGTGGACTTCCTGCGCGGGCTCCTCTGAGCCGTCCTCTTACCACCTGGCCCTTGCCACTGGCCGCTTCGGCCTTTACGAGCGTCCGGTCCCGGGCGGGAGGCTGACTGGCGTCTGGCCGCAGCGTGAGGTTGGCGGCCTGAGGCAGAAGACGAGCGTGAGCGCTGCTGCGGCGGAGGCGGCGCCCTCCGCGGGATGACGTGGCTCATAGCTTTGGCCTTTTTCTGAGTTTCGGAGTAGCGATCCGTAACCTTCTCCACGGCGTCTCCGAATAGGCCTGCAGGGGAGATAGGAGCATTTAGCAGTGTCTTCCTATCCGCCTCCTGCACGTCCGACAGGGTGAGCCACAGGTGTCTGTGGAGGACCATCAGGTAACCCATCGAACGGCCGATCGCCTGGGCCGCGCTTTTTGTGGCGAGGAGCGCGAGGTCCGTGGCCGAACGGAGGTCACGAATGGCGTCAGCGTCGACTGAGGCGACACCATCCAGCGACTTTAGCTGCTTAGCCTGCAGCACTTGAAGAAGGGCCATCGCGTGCATTGCAGAAACCGCCTCCCCCGCCGCACCGTAGGCCTTGTTGGCCTGGTGAGCCGTAAATCTGCAGGCTCGGGACGGCAGGCTGCGGTCCGAGCCCAGAGCGGGAGCCGACAGGCAGAGATGAGCGGCGACGGTCTCCTCGACGGGAGGTATGCGGAGATAGCCGTGGTCCCCCGCCTCGTCCACGGGGGCAAACATGGCTTGGGTAGAAGAGAGGGTGCGATACAGAAAATAACAGACCTGTATGCAGAGAATACAATGATGTCCTTTGAAATCTTAAGGGAAAGGCACAAAATCCCCCAGTCTCACTTTTTTAAGTTTCTCCAGATCCGTAATTTCATACGATCTAAGACTCATTCATATCAGTGTCCTCCCTTAACTAGTTTAGAAGAAATGGCAGTTAAAAATCCCAATGATAAAGGTAAAATCTCTATGATATACAGCCAATTTGTTAATGCTTCTAAAGACTCAACAAATCATAAAAGACTGGCTTGGATTGATGATCTTCAAATGGATGTTACAGAAAATGAATGGGAAAAAGCTTGTGTCCAAGCACAAACATTATCGATCAACACTCGTTTTAAAATGATCCAATATAATTGGATAATGAGAACTTACATAACACCTGAAAAGTTGAATAGATTCAATCCAAATATCCCAGATGTCTGTGGAAAATGTACAACTCATAAAGGAACATTATTTCATTGCATCTGGCAATGTGAGCACTTACAATCCTTTTGGAAAGAAGTAATCAATCTATTATCTAAAATTATTGCTAAAGAAATCCCTGTATGCCCCAAAATCTGTATTCTTGGTGTACTTCCACCTGCCTTATCTTTGAAAATACATGAACAGAAGCTTATAAATCTGTGTTTATTGCAAGCGAAACGCCTGATTGCCATACACTGGAAAAGTACTTGTTGTCCATCTTTATCACTCTGGATCAAAGAACTGTCATCTTGTATAGCAATGGAAAGACTGACTTACTCAATCAAACAAAAAAAGCACTTTTACAGGATCTGGAACTCCTTCCTTTATTTTCTAGAACAGAATGGAATGACTCTTGAGTAATACTAATAATGTGATATATATATATAAAAAAAAAAATTTACTATTTTTTTTTTTTTTTTTTAATTTTTTTTTTTTTTTTTTTTTTTATTATTTTTTTATTATTATGGGTGTGAACATACCTTTATGGCTCTCTTGTTGGGGTAGGGAGGGTGTGTTTTCTTTCTTTTTATGAAAATCCTGTACTGTACATGTATTGTAAAACAAAATAAAAATATGTTCACAAAAAAAAGAAGAGAGGGTGCGCGCCGATTGCGGGGCCGCCCACGCCTTCACCACGTGCTCATGAACGTCGGGGAAGAATGGTGTACCTCTTCTCGAAGCGGCCTGACGGCGGCTCGATTGAAGGAACCATGTATCTAACTTGCTCTTAGATGGTTCATCAGGAGCTATCCATGCTAGGTCCAGCTCCTCGACGGCCTTTGAGAGAATGCGTAAAAGCTCATCCTGCAGGTCCGCCGGGGTTTCTTGTTCCGCGGTCACCCGCGGAGCGGCCTGCTCCGCACCCCAGTCGTTCTCTGAGGCCGATAGAGACATAGAGTCGCACTCCTCGCTCGCCCCGAAGGACACGAAGTCCGCGACCTCGCGAGGGGGTAGAAAAACGGGGTCGGGGAAACTCACTGGGGGACGAACCTCGATCCCGCGGTTGTGTGGGGGGCCTGCCAGCGGCTCAGTGGCGGCAGCAGGCCCAATCCCCGCTGCTGCGCGAGCCTCCTCTCGCCTAGCTTTGAGGGCTCGGAGAGACATGTCTGCACAGAGGTCGCAGGACCCTCTATCCGTGAGGGCTGATTCAGCATGGGCCAGCCCCATGCACGCGACGCAGAACAGGTGCGTGTCTGGGGGCACGATGGGGCCCGAGCACAGGTTGCAGATGGTCGCCATCGGATGCTGGAGACAGTATACGTATCTCCAGCGCACCTTCAACGACAGCGAAAAAATCCTTGAGTTCGATATTGGAGTATCAGCTTTCTAGCACACGATTTGAGCGTGAAGAGAGAGATTCTAAAGAAGGAATTGACGCTGCATTGTATTTATACTGCATATTCAGTATTTGCATATTTGCGTCAATTGGCCAGCTCTGCTGGCGTTAGCCTAAAAGATTTCAGCGGAAGTGAAGGAGGAGAGGAGTTCCCATATACGACATTCGTAATGTCGAAGTTCCGTAGCCTTGATAGGGAACTGGATCAAAAACTGTAGCCAATGTCTGGTATGTTTACATTAGATGACTTACACTTCAGCACAAAGCCAAGAGGCAATGTAGTAGTTGTCAAATTGGAAAGAAAAGACGAAAAACCTCCATTCAAGTCTATTCATCTCGTCATGTGCGGATCGATTAAGGAACATACATTTAGGTTCATGCATATCCTGTTCAAGACCGCTTACTTGTTCACTCAGTCATCGTTTATAGATAGTGAATGCCTCATGCGAGTAAAAATCAATGAATTCCGGCACATCTGTAAACATTGTGCATGATGTGTCCTGAACAACATAAAAACTATTTTAACTTTTATTATTTTAAAAATATTTTTTTCATTTTTCATACTACAAACCAGATTTAGATGTGGGGTGGATCTGCAAAAATTAGAATTCATAATTTTTTTGCTTTTCAGACTACAAAACATTGAATGAATGGATTTTAGTTGCGTACTTCAAAAAAAACATACTCCTGTCTGAACAAAGCTTTACTTGATGCTTAACTAAGCCTGATACAGCGACAAATGATAAAATCGTGTTCATGTTAATGAGAACTTGTGCCCTAAACAGCTGTGTGCCCACAATAAGCGGTAGGACATTTTGGGTGCATCTCAATCAGCTCCCTAGTTCAGAGCAAGGTTATTTTTGTAAACGAAAACTGAAACTAAGACTAAAACTATTGGTCAAAAAAACATTATCGTAAACTGAAATAAACTAGCAATTTCAACATAAATGAAAAACAAAAAAATGCAAAACTATAATAATAACCTTGGTTCAGAGTGCCCTCACTGATCAGGAAGTCGGCCATTTTAAAGCCTGTCTCAATTGCAAAATCCTACCAGTGCACTGAAATGTTCGCTCCCTAAAAAAGTCCCACAATGCAGAGTGAAAGCCAGGGAGCATCAATGCTCACTATGTTCCCTTAACGGAAGTTCTGAAGAGCGCAACATAAATCATGTGAGTCAAATCCCTAGACACGCGATAAATGTTTTATAAAATACAAACCAATATTTAATTATATTTCAAAATAAACATATATCGCTAGGCAGGTAATGAACATAATCTTACTAACATTTTTAATTAATTTGCAAACAATGCTTGTTTATGTAACAAGCAAAATATTTATCACATGTACTTTAAAATAACATTAGAAAATAATGTAAGAAAGATATCAGTTCGGCTGCTGTTCATAAATACCAGTAGTGATGTTGACATTGTCACGTCGCCGGAAATAGAGTCATCGGTGTCGTGAGCCAGTGTCCTTATTGTCCTTACCAGTGCCCGAATTCATGTCCACCATATACTGATTCTCAATCTAGAAAGCTAGGGAAGCTTTGTGTTCCAATTTCCTAATTAATTCATTCGAAGAAATCAAAACCTCAGGCATAGAGATCCTTCTCAGCAGAGCTTAATGCAGTCTCTAATCAAACACACCTGAACCGACTAATCAAAGGTTCAACTGAAAATATTGTGTTCAAAAAGAGGTGAGGTTAAATTTCTCAGGTAAGCATATCTGCAGAGAGGGAGAAAGAAGAAAGTGGGAACAAATGGAGAAAATAAAAAAAATGAGAAAGAACATTATGGATGAGGGAAGAAAGAGTGGGAAAAAAGTTTTAAAAATATGACACTATGGCTAGCGTTATTTTCTTTCTTTTTTTACCCAATTTTATGTAAAAATGTAAATAATAATTCCGGGAAACAGACTTTAAACACAAACACTCGGGAACCAGGAGAAACGCAGGAGAAAATCAAACATTGACATGAATGGACAGAGACTAAGGGAGAACTGAGGGTTTAAGTATACAGAGCAAACAAAGGAACTTAATTAGTAAATTAACAGGGTACAGATGAATGACAGGACTAAACCAAAAACACAATGAAAACAAAGGAGACAGACCATACATGTAACAGTACGCCCCATCCCAAAAAGGCACGTCCTCGTGCTGTAAATAGTCCAAAAAAGGAAGGAGGGAGGGGGCTCTGGAGGAGGGCGTGGGTCAAAAAAACAAAAACAGTCCATGGAGGAGTGGATGGTGGGAGGAGCCAGTGTGGAGCCAGGAGCAGGAGCAGGAGGAGCCAGATGTTCAGCCAGGGACCAGCCAGGACGAGGCCCCAGGACGGATTCGAAGGCAGGAGCAGCCATGGTGCCGACTTGATGGAAGGTGCCCTGGGGACGACCGACAGAGATGCAGCTGTTGAAGAGGGAGACACAGGTGGAGAGGACAGGCCGATGAGCCCACGCGAAACCGGTGGCCCTGGAGACCGAGGTGGAGCCACGGCAGCGAGAGTCCAAGGTGGAACCAGTGAACCAGAGGACAGAGGCTGAGCCGGTGGGATCGAGGACGAAGGCGCAGCCGGAGGGACGAGGGAGCCCGGAGAAGCTGTATGGCCAATGGTTTCCGGTGGAGCAGAGGGAGGGAGAAGCCAGGGTGGAGCCGATGTGCTGTATGGAGCTGGTGGCCTGAAGACACTGGGCAGGTCTTCACAGCATGTGGGAGCTGCAGAGGGACTGAAGGACATCAGTGGAGGCGGGGCTGAGGAACTGGCTGATTGAGGAGGTGGGAGAGGGAGGCTGGGCGGGCATTTTGGAGAGACAGGGGGCTCTGGACAGTGTTTCCGCTACATTCATTCTGCCGTGGCGGCCGCCACACATCCTAAAATCATCCCGCCACGGCTGCAGCTTCTCGGTCCGATATTGTATGTGTTATTGTTAAGCCCCACTAAAGGCATACAAAGCATTGTAAAGCACCATAAAGTTTTCGCACTATATTCCAAGACTTCTAAAGTCATTCAATAGCATAATGTGAGGTAAAAATGTATATTTAAGTCATTAAGTTAAAGTTAATGGAAACTCATCTCTCCTCAGTCATTCTCCATTCAGCATTCAAACAGCGCGTCGCATTCGGTTACGACAGTAACACGACGACACTCTCTTCAAGATCAATGATCCCATTATTATACTTTATTTGTAGATAAAGGTCTATAGTTTGCATAAAATTACTTTATCTTGCTGGAGTTTATAGCGCTTTCTAAAACATATTCCTTTCTCCCGGGTGTCTGTTGCTACAGCACTAGAGTAGAGAGCAGAATTGTTCTTCATGCAATTTAGCAATAACTTAATTGTTCTAGTAAGTTAAATGAAATTTAAAACCGTTAAAAGAAAAGGCTCAATAAACTGTTGCATAGATATAATACATTAAGCATAGATAGATATAATCTCTTCGCTTTGTGCTTTGAACTTTTCAATGCGAAGCGGAAGCGCTGCACGCTGTGACTTCGCGTTGCTTCAAGTGCATCATTCTGCGCACGGGATGAGTATAATCGCTTTGCCGCTCTTCTTGGCGCCTTTCATGTTATAATGCTTAGGGGAGGTTTAAACACCTGGGATATGGGCCTGCCACCACGGCTGGAAAAAATCCTAGAGGAAACACTGCTGGAGATCCAGGAGATGCTAGAGAAACAGGGGGCGCTGGAGATACAAGGAGACTGGGAATAATCTCTCCAAAAAGCCCCTTAGGTTAACCTCAAAAATGTCTTTAAGCTCCTCTAAATACCTTCCAGAGTCCATAATGGCTCCCCTCCATCCCATCGAACTGCACTAAAACTCCCTCCACGACAAACAGTGTTGCCGGCTCACGCACCTGGTCAGACTCTAGCTGTGGTTGGGCTCCGCGGCGATGACTCCTTCCGACCTCCTCTCTGGTTTGGGCTCGTCCATCGCGGCGGGCTGGTCTCTACAGTCTGCAGTGGGCACAGGCAACTCCATCGGTGGTGGATGGCTGGTCTCTGGCGGCTCTGGAGTCGGAGCGGGGCGGGTGAGTTCTTCCTCAGCGGGGCAGACAGTGAACTGGGACTCGTTGCACACCAGCACTCACTCGACGAACTCTGCGAATGTGCCCCGAGAACCCACACCGAGCCTTTGTGCACTCGTTGACGCTTTACTGCTCCTGCTCGAGGCATAACATCAGTACAGCAGGTGAGGCCATGCTGTTTTCTGTTGGGTCCGTTCTTCTCCCTCCTTTAACTAATTAAACTAGGTCACAGGACTAAACCAAAAACGCAATGAAAACATAGGAGACAGACCATACGGGTAACAACTTTCCCATTGATTTACAGTCAAGTCTAAGGGGCCATTTACACGACACCGTTTTCAACTAAAAATGGAAAACACAACAGCTTCATTTACACAACACCTTTTTTTGGGCCTGAAAACGCACACTTTTCCGTTGTTAGTGTATCGTTGATGAGTAAACATACCCTAAGAAAGTGTGTTTGAATGCACAGTGCCATGAAGCAGTGTGATTATATTATTTATATACCATTAAAGTATTTATTAATTGAATTAGCTTTTATTTTTTACATTTTCAGTTTTCATTTTAGAAATTTTCTTATGTGATTTTTTATATTTCTATTTAGCTTTAAATATATATATATATTTCAGCTTTAAAACTAGTACTTCAATTTAAACTATTTCCGATAGTTGCCAAGGCAAAAAAAAGTATTAAAGCAACACTAAGTAAGATTTTTTACCTTAAAATAATGTTTTCAAAATCGTTTCAGTGGTTCATCAAGTCGTGACATGGTG
The DNA here is from genome assembly GCF_029890125.1 of Rhinichthys klamathensis goyatoka. Taxonomy (NCBI): domain Eukaryota; kingdom Metazoa; phylum Chordata; class Actinopteri; order Cypriniformes; family Leuciscidae; genus Rhinichthys; species Rhinichthys klamathensis. The sequence continues at coordinate 2,061,049 of NW_026606652.1, read as the reverse complement.
AAATGCACTTATGCCACCGCTTTGCGGTCCTTTATCTGATATATCCACGCTATGTAAGATTGCCAGATCGGGTCGCGTTTCTGTAGTCCGAATAAGACATAAGAAAACTACAAATTTGACTTGCTTTACGGCAAGCGTTACAATTGCCGATAGGTGGAGCGTACTCGACAGTAGACTACAACTTCATGTAAGATATAGCAGCCGGGTAGCTTTTGAATTGTCATCATGATTTCAAAGCCGGTGCTGGATAAACAGAGAGCATGTGCGTGCGTGCGTGCGTGCGTGTGCGACAGTAGGATGCGGTAGGCTAAATTATTTACGACAGCAGTAATGGACAATTCCGCTTCCAAACTGTAGGGCGACCGCAGAGGAAAAGTTACTTGGTGTTGCTTTAACGTTAAAGTTTTTCATTTAATATTAAATTTTTTAGATTTTATTTCGGCTTTATTTCAATTAACAAAACACTATTTTAATAGTTTTAGTTAACAATAACAACACTGGTATAAAGTGGAATATCATTAGGCCCTGAAATGATTGACGGACACCAATTTAATTAAAAACTAATATAAACGTGCATATAGACTTCCTCTCCCATGCGCCCTGTGTGTGAATGGCGTAGTGTCGTGTGACTGTGAGGTGTTCCAGGCATATTGGTTTTATTTATGCAGTATCTTTTCGTCTATATTGAGTAATTCAGACCTGCAGGCACAGAGACACTCTCGAGCATCATTACTGCACCAGAAATATGCAACTAAGAAAACCTCTGTCTCATCTGCGTACAACACACACAGATATCCAAACCAAGAGTGAGGAGGAAGGAGAGGGAGAGAGTCTATGTTCTCCCCAGTGTCACCCTGATTATATAAGAGACACGTGCTAAAAATAAACCCTGCAGTGAAAAGGGTGTGTGTGTGTGTGTGTGTGTGTGTGTGTGTGTGTGTGTGTGTGTGTGTGTGTGTGTTTGTTTTTGTGATATATGAGGACACAAATGTGTATAATGACATGCATATTACACTGGTATTACAACTTACACGTGATATATGAGGACATTGCATGAGTCCTCATATTTCAAATAGCTTAAAAAACATAAAAAACAATGTTTTTTTTTAAATGTAAAAATGCAGCATGTCTCCTGTGATGGGTAGGTTTAGGGATAGGGGCAGTGTAGGGGGATAGAATATACAGTTTGTCCAGTATAAAAGTCATTACGCCTATGGAATGTCCTCATATATCACAAAAACAAAGCTGTGTGTGTGTGTGTGTGTGTGTGTGTGTGTGTGTGTGCGAGAGCATGCATGTCTGCACTGATGGGCAAATACACACACAACCAGGGATACACGTTCACAGACTAATTTGACTCAACGCAAACACAAACACACACTGTGTTCACGCACATGCCTGCGAGCTCGTGCTCTCTGTGGTTGCCAAGGAGACACAGCTTTCTTCAGCTGAAAAGGAGCAAAGCTCTGGCTCCACACACATACACACTCCAGCCTTCCAGGATACTTTCTGGATTCGGTATGCTAACACACTCAATATGATTGTGTGTGAAAATGTCTATACAAGATAACTTACTCTTGTTAGTGTTGTTTCCTGGAGCTAACCTCAGGCAAGACTCCACTGGCGGCTATTAACAATAGACCGGAACCTACAGCCCAGGGTGGTCAGCGCTAGTGGCGCTAATAACATGCTTAGCTAGCTACTAGCGTGTCGCTGAGATTCAGATGGGGCCACTTCTGTACTCAACTGTGAGGGGCTGCGCTATTACCCTCTGATTAACCTGCAACCTACCGCCAGGGTCCGAATTAACACTCGCTAAGTGCCAAATTCAAGTTAAAATTGGTTTTGGCAAGCAAATAAAATGGTTGCTCTCCTGCGGCTGGAACTGCATGATACATTGTTTAAATTGATTGTAGTGATAATATATACTAAAAATAAGCATATAAGATTCAAATAAAAAAGCGGACACCAACAACAAAAACAAATACATTTTTGCCTAAAGTTTAAATATATAAATGATATATTCATTCATTTTCATTCAATTTATTACATTTCAAACAAATGCTGTTCTTTTGAACTTTAATTAAAGAATGCTGAAAATAAATGTGGATCACAGTTTCCACAAAAATATCCAGCAGCACATCTGTTTTCAACATTGATAATAATAAGAAATGCTTTCTGAGCAGCAAATCATTAGCATACTGATTTCTGAAGGATCGTGTGACACTGAAGACTGAAGTAATGATGCTGAAAATTCAGCTTTGCCATCACAGGAATAAAACAATTATTTAACTATATTTAAATTTTAAATTCTACTAATATTTCACAATATTACTGTATTTTTGATCAAATAAATGCAGCCTTGGTGAGCATAAGAGACTCTGTCAAATACATAATATATAAATATATATATATAATTTTTCTGAATGTTATAATTTTCTTTGTATTTTAAAAAATATCTATGGTCTAACACTGTCTGGTGTGACAGAAAGTTCATTTTGAACCCTGCCTACAGGTGGCCATCACCATGGGAACTACTTATGGGATGGAGAGGGAGATACCTGACTCGTGTCTAATAACATCAGAACCAGAATTACAGCAGAATTGAGCTTTGTGCTGCTGAGACTGGATCTTTAGACCCAGTGCACCACTGGTTTGATCAATGCAATGCTAATACTGTAGTCGCAGTGTGTTTGTTCGCAATGTCTTTAATCAGCAATTCCTCTGCGGAAAATGGCTGTAGAGGGTTCTTCTTACGGATAGGATTTTGATTCACAGTGGAGAGTGCTGTAATCATTTCATTGATCGATCCCTGTCTGTAATGTTACTGCCAGTGTTCAGTCGAACTGTCTTGAGATTCCAAAGGGGATCCACCGTCTCTTTCTGTGTATAACGGCTCAGTGGTCACAATGTCAATGAAACTCGCTGATGAATGTGTGTCGCATACTTCAGCTTTGACTGTGACCCAGGTTAAAGCCAACAACAACTGTAAACAGCACTATATATACACTATCTATAGTTTGGGGTGAGTATGATTTTGTTTTAAAGAAATTAATACTTTTATTCAGCAAGGATGCATTCGATTGATCAAAATTGACAGTGAAGACCTTTACATTGATATCAAATATTTCTATATCAAATAAATGATGTTCTTTTGAATTTTCTATTCATCAACGAAATCTTGAAAAAAAAATCACAAATACTGCCACAGGCAACTGTTTTCTAGAAATGTTTCTTGAGCACCAAATCATCAGTAGGATGATTTAAATGAATGAAAATTCATGAATACCCCCACATGAATACCACCACATGATTAAAATATATTCAAATAGAAAACAGTTTGCGTAACATTGCAGTAGTGCATAATAAAGAGAAAGAACTAATTAAGTTGAGGATCATGAGTTTCTGTTCTGAGCAGCATGCTCAGACTCTCCTTGATTAATTTACTTTTTTTTAGTTGATTTAATTTCCTATTTTAGTTGGAGACGTACTTAACCACCGCCTGATATTTCACCCTAGAAAAGTACTTGTAGATCCATAATAATTTGAGACGTCTAGCTTTAGTTACAGTATTCAACTAAAGTCAAAATAAATTAGATGGGTAGTGAAAGAACGAATCTCAATATCAACCTCAATCAGTGACATTCCTGTCCAAAACGGAATTGGATTTCTCAGAGGACCACCACGTTAGCCCAAGAATAGTTGGTAATTTCCTCTTTACCAAGGTTGTGAGAAAAACAGATTCGTTTTGATAGGATTGAAATCACAAAGTATGTCTACAAAACACAAAAATAGCTAACCTCCTCAGGGAAAACTGGTCCTGTCCGACAGGGCTCAAGAGAGAGAGAGATGAGCAAAGTGTGCTAGGATCAAACTGAATTAACACTACTGCATATTAAATTGGAGCCCTGAAGAAAAACACACAAACATACACACACAACATTGCCACCATGCAGCTCCTCCTGGGCAGAATATTAGGCATGGACAATACCACTTATCTTCTTTTAACAAGTACAATCAAAGGTCAAAATTGCCAATACTGATAAAAATACTGATACTTAAATTTCAGTCTGTTACTTACACAAAACTGAAAAAGGAGAGTCATAGGGGTCTGGATCGACATATGGGTGTAAATGAAGACAGAACTTTCACTTTTGGATGAAGAATTCCTTGAAATCCAAATTTATTTATGATGTACATCATATATTCATCCTCTTTGCTGTTCAATCCATTATTCAAGCTGCTCTCCTCATCTGCTCTCTCACTCTCGGTCACAAGGAATTTTTCCATTCACAGGAGTCACTAAGATGTTCGAGCTGATGTTCGAGTGAATGTAGTAAAACAAGAGTGAAGTGAACTCAGATTTACACAGACACAAGCACAGTCCCTCTATATGATCTTAGATACTTGGCAGTACAATGTTTTGCATTTATTTCCCTCAACTGTGTCAGACGGCTTGGACCACACTACAGAATTATGGTGGTCAGTTAAAAACAATTCTTGAATGCTTCATGACTGGGCTGTGCAGCTTTTATGACCTGTGTTGACTTATTATTGTTAAGTGCAAGTAACTAGGCAAAGTATAGGCAGGAAACAAAATCGGTACATTAAACATGATGAACATCTTTTTAACTTTACACAATGACCAATTAGCCAAACGCCTGCAAAGACCTCACGACAGGAGACTCTCTGCTTATTATGCTTCATAATGGCAGAACTACTCCTGATATATTTGCCTAAACATGTTTGTGTTCTATGAAGAAACCAAAACATATTCTCTAGAAGAAGCACCTATTATTTAATCATAAAGAATTAATAATGTTTACTTTATCTAAATGATTCATTACACTGTGGAGCTCTGCTATAACTGCAGATTTATATATATATATATATATATATATATTTTTAAAAAGCCCAAAGGGAGGCGAGAGACAGAAAACCAGGGCAGAGAAGAATCAGAGGAGAAGGCTAATGATACAGATCCTCTTTCTACTGTTGCTTTCCTCTCATCCTTCGACCAAATGCTGACTGAACTACATGCACAATAATTAAAGCTACTAACACACAAACTCCAGTGACTATAGTCAGAGCAACTAATTCCACTGACTATAATTTTATATATTCTTTATTTTAAAAAAAAATCTAAATAGTAACGAATAATCATAATCATGTGAATTATACAAAATAATAAAATACTTAACTCCAAGTGACTATATTTACAGCAAATTCATAAACTACAGTGTCTAAAATTACAACTAGTAATTTAACCAGACTACAAGCTACTAACTAGTTTCTAAACTTAGTCATATAGTAACTTGCATTTCAACACTACAACAACAAATCTCAAATCTTAGCCAATTATTAATTAACTCAAATAAAGCTTTCCACTCACAAAAACTGCATTACTACCAACCAACATAAGTGGTATAATAAATTAAAGCCGATAAAACTGGGACAGAAAGTGAGTCCTGTTGATCTGAAATAAAAATACTTGAAAGAGAAAGAAAGAGAGAGAGAGAGAAGAGAGAGAATTGGTTCCTGGTGTATTCTGGTGCATCGTGCTGCAGCATCATGGGAATATAACAAGCACCAGCCGAGAAGGAGAACCCCGACACACACACATACACACAGACACTCACTCACTCACTCACTCACACACACACACAAACACATACGCACACACTCATTGGGTTTCCACGTTTTATGGGGACTTCCCATAGACATAATTATTTTTATACTGTACAAACTGTTTTCTATCCCCTAACCCTAAACCTACCCATCACAGATAACTTTCAGCATTTTTACATTTTCAAAAAACAAAACAAAACAAAAAACCCATCATAAGCCGTTTTCCTCATGTGGACCAGAAAAATGTCCCAACAAGGTCAAAGATGTCTGGTATTACTATCCTTAAACATTATTACTTACTATTACTTAGACATTTGGTCCCCACAACCAGGGCCGGATTTATGTAATTTATAGGCATTTTAGGAATCTGCCTATAATGGTCACATCTCCACCCAAATACAATGAGGAGGAAATAATATTTATAATAATATTTTAATTATTATTATGATTAGTTCACTCTAATTCTAAAAATCTGTTTATTAACAGATTTAAAAAAAAATAGTTCACTCTAATGCTAAAACATTACTTGGAATGCACAAAAAAAAAAAAAAAAAAAAACATGATTTATGAATATGAACAAGAACTGAGTTATCTGTTTTTGCAAATGAACTTTTCTGTTGTAAATGTCCCAAATGGGAGAGGGTGTGCAATTAAGAGTTTAATTAAACGTTTATGTTATATATTTTGGTTGCATTTGTGAGTTAATAAAAATGTAACTGGTTGTGTAAACTTGGCACATAATATCTAAATATCGATAAATCAATCGATATAGCCCTGAATCGAATCGTAATCGTATCGCAGAATTTTTTGAGGTATCGGCAAATATCGTATCGCTGGCTGAGAGAAACGATATCGTATCGTGATAAACTGTCCGATTTACACCCCTAATTAAGTAAAACCTTTTAAGTCCACCCGCCTCAATCTTGAATAAAGTGCTGCTTATTTTAGACCATCTCTGCTTGTTTGCGATGCAAACGTAAGTTAAGATTGAACAAGTACAGTGTTTTCTTTACTCAAGAAACATTATTTAGAGAGGCTAATGTTTTATGTATTTGAGGAGCAGAGAAGAGTGTCTTGTTTGTAGTGTTTGGGGGGGGGGCCAAAAATTTATTTTGCCTATGTCACAATATTTAGTATTTCCGGCCCTGCCCAAAAATGTAGGGTTTTCCAGGACCACATACACACTCATAAACAAACTCACGCATACTACATATTTTCACATAAATACTATGTACACACTCTCAATATGTACACGATCTAAAACTCACACAATGCCGTATACACAGTAAAAAAAAGAGATGATATAAAAAGACGGTTACATTTTTTCTCTAAATATCTTTCTCTCCTTGTCTCTCATCTTCTGTCTCTAACTCCAAAGGGTTAATGGTCAGTGAAAAGGGGTCACTGTGACATAAAACTCCAGAAACCTACTACAAAGGAGAGAGAGAGAGAGAGAGAGAGAGAGAGAGAGAGAGAGAGAGAGAGAGAGAGAGAGAGAGAGAGAGAGAGAGAGAGAGAGAGAGAGAGAGAGAGAGAGAGAGAGAGAGAGAGAGAGAGAGAGAGAGAGAGAGAGAGAGAGAGAGAGAGACAGATCGTGTATATCTACCGTGCGCTGACTGTTGACCTATTATAGCAGAACAGAGGGAAGGATAGCTCCATATAATCTAGTTAGTTAGTGCATTGGTTAGGGTGCCTGTGATTTAAACCCTGTTGCTGGCAATGGCAGGTGCTTGGTTATGATAGATGCAGATGTCTTTACTCAACTTTCTCTCCGCAAGCAGTCCATTGACTCAACCGTCACTGAGGAATGGTGCCTGCTATTCGTGTACTAGGGTTGTCACGATACCTTCATCCCATTTTATGGTACGACACCTGCTGAAGTGTCACTCTCTAGACATGATACCACTTACAGTGTTTGGATGCATTGTTACTTGCACAAGTTTGCAATGACAAGCAATCTGTCTGTGCGCCCCAAGATTTTTATTTCAATACATTTTTTTGTATCTTTAATAATTAAGGAGTATGTAAAACACTGTGGCAGAAATGACACATTCATGCCTAAATTTGGTCAGTCGAATCAAGTTGCAGATCATTTGCTTAAAACTGAAAACTCTTTCATTATCATTATTTCATTATGCTGATTTGGTGCTCAAGAAACATTTTATCATTATTATCAATGTTGATAACAGTTGTTCATAATAATTTAGTGAAAACCTTAATAGATTTTTTACAGTATTTTTGATGAATAGAAAGTTCAAAATAATAGCAATGTAAATGTCTATACTGTAACATTTGATCATTATAGAAGTATTAATTTCTTTAAAAAAAATCTTACTTACACAAACACACACACACACAAACACACATATATTCTCTGTATAATTACCAAACATGATTAAAAGAAAATGCCAAGCCATGAGAAACACTCATGTGAATGACAAGGAACAGAACTTAAGTGAGTTTTAAAACACTGTAATACTTTTAAACGTGCTTCCATTAACAGCACATGGGTAGTTGACATGAAATACTTCGGGAAAGTTGACATGTCCCGCAATGTGACATGCTATACTCCATTTAAACTATTTTATTCATTGTGATGCATGTTTTATGATCTCATATTAATTCAGGGAAGACATGCAATATTTGGAGTTTAAAAATTCATTGGTCTCACCACAAGACCACTTTAAATGAAAAAAAAAGTGATTAAAATGGTGAAACATAGGCATAAAGTAACAGTACACATTCCCTTACATTTAAATATAGATTTGAAACAAAAATCTTGATGTTAATTCAAAAGAAAAGAAAAAGTCCATGGGCATGTGTCAGCTCCTCACATACTCTTACATATAGACCGTGGGTGGGTTGGAGTGTCATGTGGAATATGCTGTGAATATTCTTACTGAACTATTAATACCCAGCAGCATATCTGGACCAGCACCCCACACGTCTTTCTCTCTCTGTGTTTCTATCTGGTCTGTGTGTTACCGTATTACTGGATCTCTTTCAAATCTCACATGAATGAACTGGATTAATTAAATACCAACATTCCTGAGAGAAATCTCAGAAACACTCCCTGAACCTCAATGGAGTGAGTGTGTATGCTAAAACAGAGAAAATGTATGCATTTATGTAAAAGTGATTATATTTTATATCACTTATATTGGAAGTCACAAAACATTTACAAAGTTGACAGAAAACAGTAAGGAAGAAAAGTATTTTGGCAAATATGTCCTTCTATTACAGCCATTACAACCCAGCATGACCAACTCAACATTCATTGGTCTCAAACATAAAACATCAACTCACAACTCCTCAACTACATGCATCCTACATCCCACTACATTCTTACAGTGGCCCCAAATACTATCTGAACACTTACTGTACACCACACTTAAAAATGTTCCTTGCAATGCATAACAAAAGAGCAAACCATGGAGGCATTTATGTGAATTAAATATAATGCAAATACACTTTTCAAGCAAAAGCATTTCACAAAAAAAGTAGTATTCATGCGTTTTAAATAATAAAACAATAGATGTATTGTTTAAAATGAAGACTAAAAAGTATTTGAATTCATTCTGGTTGTCAAACGTTGGCAAGAAATTGTGATCAGCTATGCCTGTGGTTTCTCTTCTATAACACCTGTGTGACTTCATACATCAGTTTTTTACACAAGCTGGTGCAAAAGTAATTGAAAATTGACTCAGAAAGGTGAAGTTATTTAGCTTTGGCATCATCTGTTTGCAAATGACATTTGGTTTGACATTTTGCAATAACAGTTTGACATCTAGTGCAAAAATGGCATTTCAAAATGTATCCATAAGTCTACAAATACTATTTGGGGTCCCTGTCTCTTTGAGCTTGATATTAAATAAAGCATATTTACCAGGTCTCGTCGTTTTTGAACTCTAGTTCACCGTAGGCGTCCTCAAAGTCCTCTCCGCCGCCCTTAGCGAGTCCCTCCATTGTGCGGAAAGGAATGATGACTGTCCCTCTCGCTCCTGATGTCCGCAGCACTTTCACTTCCATGATGCCCACACTCTCACTTGCGTGCATGGACTCGCTTTCAAAAGTGAAGATGCCTGCGTGGTCATCATCGAGGATGGTAACTGTGGCAACAGCAGGGAATCCTAACAAGGCCTTTGGGTACGGCAGGCTACTGGGCGACAGCACCTCATCCTCGGTCTCCAGGACACGCACATTACTGAGCCGCAGGAAGAAATGCTCGTCCTCCTCAAAGATGTCGTCATCGATGATGCCAACGGCGATTTCCTTGACAACTTCACCAGGTTTGAACACCACCGTTCCCTCCGTGAACTCATAGTCCGCACCGGCATTCGCCGAGCCGTCCTCCGTTTTATAATCCACATAGATTGTATTAGCGATGTCGCCGCCTTTACGCATTATCGTGAGTAGAACAGCCCCGCAGTTCTCTAGACACTGGTAAATGGCAGGCTCGAACACAATACGGGACACAAACTCCTCAGGTTCTTCTACGTGAACTTCTTGAACACTGGTGCTGCGTTTGGCCTGCTCGGCCACATGCTTCTTGAGGATGTTCCCGGCACCTGTCATCATCCTCGTGGCCTGGATACGATAAAACGCTCTGCTTTTCTGTTGGTGTGACAGTGCATAATAGTTGGCCATCTCCACTAGCTGGTCCAGCTCCTTCTCCGGGTGTTTCTGCTTCAGGTCCTTAAGGATACGGATCATATCTCTGCGAGACTCGTCCACCTCCTTGCCCTCAATCAGGCCCATCAAATTACTAGCAGCTCCTCCATCGACAAAATGAGAATTCATCATCTTTCCGTCCATTTCGATGCCTTTGGAGCGGTCACCCTCCGTCTCGATAATGACGCCTCTATGCTTGTCCGTGCGATATTTCTTGTGCATGAACTTGTAGAAGAGCAGGCGACGGTCAGCAACCCACGCCAGAATGACACAGATGGGGAAAAACGCCAAGGTGAGAAGCCCTTCCCATACTTGGACTACGTTGGGCGAGATGACGGCCAGGATCATGTAGAGCCAGATGTAGGCAAACACGCTCCATGCCGCCGTCACGAAAAACACACGCAGGTGTTTCACCTTCCGGACCTCCCCCTCCGGGATCACTGACACGCACAGGCCGATGATCACAAACATGTTGAAAGCGGCACTGCCTACAATGGTGGATGGGCCGAGTTCACCGGCATGGAAATCGTGTCCGCACACTTCGATGACGGAAAGCATGATCTCAGGGGCGGAGGAGCCCAACGCCATGAGCGTGAGGTTGGACACGGTCTCGTTCCACACACGGATTGTCGTAGTTGTCGTCTCACCATTCGGACGCTTGATGATGATTTCCTTCTCCTGGGAGGTGATTACCTCAATGGCAGCCATGAAGCGATCTGCAATAATCGACACCCCCAGGAACATGTAAATCATTGCCACGAAGTACACAATGACCCTCGCGATCTTGTCACCCATGGAAGGGTCCTCGGGGTACCAGATGGGTAAGATGATGCCAGGTTGGCATCGACCCGTATCCTCGAAGCATGCGGTGGTGTTCAGGGGGGGCGGGCTTGGCGTGACTCGCGCCTCTGCACAGAGGAAGGTTGCTGCCACGGAGACCACTCCCAACCAGAGGTAGGCAGAAGTCTTTGTCCTTAAGCGATCCATGCACCCTCCTTCACCTCAAGGGTCTGTGATCTCTAGCTGTCCTTCGGGAATCCAGCACTGGGCTGTCTTTGGTTCCACACGCCACCTATGACAGAAGAAAAGCAGATAGTGAATCAGAGAAAGAGAAATCGGTACTTCACACCTTCCTAATGGCAGAAGAAAGACACCTGACATCACTGGTCGGGAGTATGAACAGTGCAGATGTAATGTAAGCAAACTCATCTGAGAATTCTGCAAATAAACCCATTATTCTTTGCTAGATTTGTGAGCAGTGCGTATGTGATATAATATGGTGAAACACTAAAGGTCCACACAGCAGAAAGCTAAAAGGCCTCACTCAGCAGGTGTGAATGTTGCCAGAATAAGCAATGTCCAAAATGACGCACTGGGAAACATCAACAACAGCGCAAGGGCAGCGTGCTGCTCCGTTCCAACATGCTTCCTATTGAGGCAGCATTTTCAGGCTCCTGTTTCAAAAGCTAAATTAATAATGCAGTCTACCTTTTTTTGGCAAATACTGGCAAAGCAACTGGCTCGCCCTCAGAGGAAAAAAAGGCCAAGATGGTGGAAGTTAAATAAATACTGAAAAGAATTGAGAAAAATGGTTTAGGGTAATAATAAAAGGATTTTCCTATCCATTTTTTTTGGTGCATTTATTTATAGAGTAGACTGCTGTTAGATTAGCAACATGTTAACACCAGTCTCTATTAAAATAGTTAAATAATTTAGAGTGGGAGTGCTACAGTATGTGTGTGGCACCCAGAATTGCTACCCATGTAGAATATTACAAACCAGATAAAGGGACAGTTCACCCAAAAATGGAAATTCTGTCATCATTTACTCACCCTCATTTCATTCCAAACCTGTATGACTTTCTTTTTTCTGTGGAACACAAAATAAGATATTTTGAAGAACTTCTGATGTACAGAAGAAGGCATATCATAGAGGTTTAGAATGACATAAAGGTAAGTAAATGATGACAGGATTTCCAACTATCCCTTTAACTAAGAGGTTACATGATGGTTAAAATGCCGCCAATGTAGGCAGTGAGGCGGCTCACTAGGTTGTGTAACAGAGCTGTCTGTTCTGGAAATGATATGTGTGCAGGTTTCACCCAGAGAGCTGGGAATAATTAACTAATATGGACACAGATTATTTCATTACATTTTTATCCCACTGCACCAGTGGAGATGACAGTGTGCATGTGGGAGTGTGTGGGAGCAGCTCTGGTGAATCCACATGGAGATGGAGGTGGTGTGTGTGCAGTTTATTTGCTCTCTCTAACACAGGAACACACTCAGAGAAACTCTGCATTGCTCAGGGGTTGCTCTTTGATAACTGATAATGGATGTCTCATTTAACTATCAACCAGGGCTTATGTTTCTTATCAAATTCCTTAGGAGAAATAAACATTTGACTCAAATATACTACCTTTGAAAAGTCTGGGGTTAGTAAGATTTTTTTTAAAGAATATTTTATTAGTAGTACTTTTATTTAGCAAGTATGCATTACATTGATCAAAAGTGGCATTTATAATGTAAAAATATTTCTATTTAAAATAAAAGCTGTTCTTTTGAACTTTGTGTTTTATCCTGAAAGTTTTTTTCACTGTTTTAAAATGTATCAGGCGGACCACGCATTATAGAATGTATTAAATGCAGACTTTGGTCTCTTGGCAAATATAATCATAGTCTCTAGAGAAGAGAGACATCTTAATTTGTCAAAGTCTGTATTTAATCTTAATTCTTCCTTCCTCCAAATTAAAGAACCACTAGACTAAAAAGAACCAATAAGTAACCAAAATCATTAAATATATTCCTGCAACTAACAGTTAGGAAGTAGTTTAACTATGTTGCATGATCAAACCCCCAAAACTCATACACCAAAAAGATGTTGCAAGAGAGATGCAGGAACATAAGTGGACTATGCAAGAGCCATCAGGCCAGACCTGATTATATTAAGTAAATCAAACACTCTCACACTCACACATATGCAGTGGGCTGTAAGTAAACAGCACAGTGTAGAAACAGAAGGCCTAATGAGGGAAAACTGTTTTGTAAAGCAAAAGAGCCCAGCCTGAAGCCTTGAGCTTCCTTCTTCCAAATACGATCATTTTGAGCTTCTGGTACGATACTTGGATATTTCCAATCTGGCAACACCGCTAACACCATTTTTCACAGCTGTTCGTTGTTTTAGTTAATCATCACTGTGTATTGAAGGGGCTGTTTACACACCATTTTCAACTAAAAATGTAAACATTTTTATGCGTTTTGGCCGTTCATTTACACGACGGCGTTTTGGGTAGGTGAAAACGCAAACTTTTGAAAACGGATTTCAAAGTGCAAGTTTTTGAAGTCTTCGTGTAAACAACAAAAACGCGAATCTCTGAAGACGATGACGTCATGCACATGCCTATTATGTGTTTAGTCTATAGTGTTTCATCGCCATTTAATGGCCTAGCAGCAGAATACAGCATTTTTTTTCTTTTCCGTGGATCCGTGTGAGAGCAAAGGTTTTTTTAAAACCTTCACATGGACTACTTTGATGATCTCTGTATTTCCTTTCTGGACAAGGACAGTATACCGTACATACATTTTCAAAGAAGGGACAGAAAACTCTCAGACTAAATCTAAAATATCTTAAACTGTGTTCCGAAGATGAACGGAGGTCTTACGGGCATTAATGACATAATTTTCATTTTTGGGTGAACTAACCCTTCAAGGCAGCATAAGTGCTTACGTTTTAAGTTGAAACAAAACAATTTTTACAGTGCATTTTATTTCTTCACCATGTCCCTTTAGGGCCTCTGTAATTTATTAATTTTTTTTTTTTTTTTTTTCATCAGATACCATCCATATTGAAACGAAATGAAAGCATACAGAAGATTGGTGCACACACGGAAAAGAATTAGAATAATACAACATCAGCAATCACAGACATTTGCAATCGGAGAAGATTAGATTTCTCAGAGAACTGTTGAGATTGGCAAAAAAAACAGTAGGTAATTTGCGCCTGAATTTTTACAGTGATTATATGAGGAAAAACACAGACTTGGCGGATTTGGACTGGATTAAAATCATGTCGATGAAACATGAATTTCTCTAACGTCCCCCTGGAAAACTAGTCCCGTCCCGAATATAGGGCTTTTGATAACACTAATACACTTTCATTTTGATTACATAATAATGTCAATAAATAGCCCTTTGGCACCTGTAGTCTAGATACATTTTTTTAGAATCAATTAAGGTTAGTACCCAACAGACCAATTAAAAAACAGTTCAGAGATGCTTTATAAATTGTATTTAATACAATGTTTTCATAGTTTGTGTTGTTCCTCATCAATGTTCCTCATCAATGCAGAGTTATCACAAAATGATAAGCAATTAAACTCCAATTTGCCTAAGGCGTTTCCAAACTTTTGAAGAGCACTGTGTGACATTTAAAGGGACAGTTCAGCCAAAAATTAAATACGGCCATCATTCACTCACCCTCATGTTGTTTCAAACCAAATCCGAACCCAAAAGATGATATATTTGAAGAATGTTGGGAATCAAGCAGTTTTGGTTACAATTGACTTCTATTGTATGGACAGAAAAACACATTGAGACATTTCTCAAACATCTTTTATGTTGTTTTTTACTAAATTTTTTTTTTTTTTTTTTGAGCAAACTATCCCTTTATCTTGATGAGTCAAAATTATTTATTGTGGTAATTGACTGCTGTTGAAAGAACTGTTATGAATCTGACATCTAAATACCGTATGGGTACAGAGATGCTTCAACACCATGCCGCAGTGGTCTACCATACATCTAAGCACAATGTGTGCCTGTAATTGAGAAGAAGTTCTGGAAGTAGCAAGCCAATTGATTTTGGGTGATTATGATTTAGACTGTGTGTGTGTGTTGTGATGTGAAACCCACTATTGATAAGTTAGAAGATGTGGGGAAAAATAGTCACAGCAGGTTGTGGGAGATAGTCTGGCATAACTCTAATTTACTACAGACACACTACTACACACACACTCACACACACACACAGACACAATATTGTCTGTGTCGATGAGTTGTAACCTCTCTTCATCCTTAGCCGTTACTTAAGACACTAAAACAGGGATTCTCAACTCTGGGCTTCGAGATTCCCTTTCCTGCAAAGTTTAACTCCAACCTTAATCAAACTCACCTGCCTCTAAGTTTCTAGTAATCCTGAAGACCTCCTTTAGCTTGTTCAGGTGTGTTTGATTAGGGTTGGAGTAAAACTCTGCAGGACACTGCACCTCGAGGGCCAGAGTTGAGAAGCCCTGCACTTGAACATGTCCCTCACACTTACAGGTCAGGCATCAGCAAACAATCCCAAACAACAACATTTAAAAGCTTTGAAACAAGCTGCTCCTCTGAGAACGTAACCAAAAGTATGTGTGTCTGAGGTGGCGCTGTGTAGCATTATATCCGAATAGCCGCTGAGTGTCTGAAGCTAAAGATCCGTCTTTTCCCTGCACATGAAGTCAGCACCTGTTACCATAGCAACACCCTGGAACGCGTGGGACAGGAATATTTTTCTCTGAAATCATGCTCATAAAAATCAAACAAATCTCGGATGTGTATGCGTTTTGAGCCCAGGCGAGGGTATCTGCTCATCAGAGAAACTGAATCTCATCCACTGGACCACAGTGACCAGACAGTTTATTTACTGCAAAACAACCAAACTATAACATCAGTGCATAGTGAGCATCACATGCAGTTGAAATGATGTTACTGTTGTTTCACTACTTCTGCTGAATTTATATACATGCAAATGCACAAGCATTTACATAGAATTTTTATTTTTCACTGCTTAGCAAAGTTAAAAAATGTATAGGAACTACTTTTGACAAAAACAGGATCTAAGCCTCACAGATTGACCTCTTGACTGAAAAATCTCCAACCCTGGAAACATATTTTGGTGGTTTCATATCAATACAAATTTAAAAGATATACAGTAATAACTACATATATTATGAAGACAGTAAGATTTTTTAAATAAATGAATACTTTTATTTAGTAAGGACACATTAAATTGGTAAAAAAAAATGACAGTAAAAACGTTTAGAATTAAATTTATTTTGAATTTTTAACTTTTGATTCAAAGGATCCTGACAAAAAAGTATCACAGTTCCCACAAAAACATGCTTTAAATCTACAGTAGTCAGCTGAAAAAAAGCACAAAGGTAATACTTGAAGCCTAAATTGTTGTAATGTTTTGTCATGTTTAAATTTTTTATATAACTACACGTTAAATTGACAGCATTACTTAACAAAATCCAGTATTATGAACTCTTTCGCCACCAGTGGTTTGCCAGCCAACTCAAGCACTTTTGATCATTTTCACAAAAATGTAATGGCTCCAGAATATTTTGTATGAATATATGAACATGCCATTTATTAAAAGAAAGAACAGAGCCTCTGCTTTTTTTAAAATAAACAACAAATATATATTCTAGCTTCATGCAATCAATCAACGCTTGAATGTAATTTAAAAAAAGCTAAATTTTGAATAAAAACCGAAGAAAATCGCATTTTTGTCAAAGACTACATCCGGATCGGATTCAGAACGGTGATCGAAACATAGATGGAGTAGATCGAATCCATCAACACCCCAAAAGCTTGAACAGTCTTTACGTCTAACTGGGTCGACATTTCATTCGGTAACTTTAGGAAGTTTTCATTTAGATGCTGTTTGCTGTTTAATGTATGGTGATTGATCGCGTTATTTGACATGTGCATACGCAATACTTCTATCGCTTGTTTCTGCTTCTTCGGCTGTGTTTGGATCCAGAGATTCTGTACACGTTCAGAAGATGCGTAATAGCACCTCTGTTTAAAAGTGAAAACGGATTGGCGGAAAATTCTGGGGAAGAGTTGTGTCATAAATGACGGAAAATTCCGTCAGTGGTGGGAAAAGAATTAACGTGCCCTATTATGCTTTTTCAAATATTACCTTTCATGCAGTGTGTAATAGTTGTTTGTAAATGTAAAAGGTCTGCATAGTTTTGCAGATCAAAGTGCATGACAAATGGCTAAAAGTTTTTGTCTCCAGTAAGAAAGAATAGATTCTGAACTGCTGAAATATGTCGTCAGCAATTCCAGTCTTACTTTCTGTTACATAACTGTGTGATGAAGTAACAAATTTGCATTATACCCGCCTTTGGTCTTCCTTGGCTGCCTGCGAACGACACTGTAATTGTAGCTGAGGCCTGGAAGAGTTTGGTTCGTGTTGTCGACATGTCAAGAAGACGCTGTTTTCAGTGCTGCAAATCCACTTTTCAGATATGGTAATAGGCTTTTTTAAATCACAACAGACTGGGCCGTCTGACCAATCAGAGCAGAGTATGCTCTCAGAAAGGCAGGGTTTAGAGAGACTGAATCTTCGAACGATCCATTTTCAGACTCTTTTGAGAAATGAGGTGATGTGTAATGTATATTATGAAAAAATGCCTGTAAACCTATTGTAGAAGACCTTCAAAACAAAATTAGCAACCTTTAAAATAGCATAATAGGGGCACTTTAAAGTGGTGGACAGCATGCAACAAAATATTTTTACTTTGTTACTGTACTTAAGTACATTTTTCAAGTATGTGTACTTTTTATTTTTGGAAATCGCACCAAACGATTCATTGATGAATTGGACTGATCCGATTGCATCTCGAGTCAACAACTGATTCAAATTATCCGGTCAGAGCAAGTCTGACTCAAAATGCGGCAAGAACGTGAATTCCTCAGAGCTTGATTGCACGTGCGAAAAGTAAGTTACTAGTGCTGAATTTTAGGATTTATTATTGCAAATGAAAATCATATTCAGGTCACGACTGTCAGTTGTCTGTGAACTAAATCTGCTGTAAAAGCATAATGCATAAATGCATAAAATGCTTGAATTTGGACATATATTTGTGTATTACTGTCTGAACAGGGTAGGTTTTATGTAAAAACTAAACAACATTAAAACAATGCAAATTAATGCCCATGCATCTTATCAAATGATATAAAACTAGTATGTTTGCATAGCGTTCCGTTCTGCTTAAAACGGTAACACATTTGACGATTGTGACGTCTGTTTTAATATATTTAGGGCCCGTCGAACACCAAGGTGCGAGGACCCTCTTGGAATTGCTCCATTTATGTGTGTTTATATTTGTCAACACACATTTACACACATTTTGTTTTTCCTCATTTCTATATACTATATGGTATAATTTATTATTTTCACTTGTTTGACCACTTGAATTGTCAGTAATTATCAGTAGGGTAGCTATCAATGTATGACAATTTTTGGTAATAAAATAAAACGTTGTTTTTTTTTTTTTTTTTTTTTTTAGTGTCTGAATAATATTCCTTATTGACTAGTGCTAACTGCTTGAAAATACATCATTTATAATGATGCCAGACTGAGCTGTAACCTAAAATGTCTATCTGTGTGTCTAGTGGTACTTTTGTACTTTCCCTCAACACTTAATACTTTTACTTAAGTAATATTATATTAGGTACTTTTACTTAAGTTCTTGATTGATGTACTTCGTCCACCGCATTCTTACATTTTTAATAATGAGGGAAATTAACTAAAAACCTTCAGATCAAGGCACTATATTGCAAGTAGCTGCTCAGAGGACTGAAAGGAAACATCTCCTTGCCAAACACCCACACAGAAAACCTCAGGAGATCTTCTGCTCTGGTCAAAAGCACTCATATGAGTGTAAGAGTATAATCCCAATTTGACCCTCCAAAAGCACTGTGTAATAAAACCACAATTTGATTCTCCAAGTCTCAAGCTGCAGGTCTCCTGTGTGTGTGTGTGTGTGTGTGTGTGTGTGTGTGTGTGTGTGTGTGTGTGTGTGTGTGTGTGTGTGTGTGTGTGTGTGTGTGTGTGTGTGTGTGTGTGTGCGTGTGTGCGTGTGTGCGTGTGTGCGTGTGTGTGCGTGTGTGTGTGTGTGTGTGTGTGCGTGCGTTGATGCACGCTTGGTGGTAAGCAAACACACTTCAGAACATGAAAAAGATCTTATACATTATTCCAAATACACCCATGAGATGGCAGAGTGCTGACAGAGATGACAACACACACGCATACCATCTCTTTCACTCTCTCAGCATCAGAGTCAATGCCAGCATGAAAAAGTAACGCACTAAAAATACAGTAAAGAGACGACACACACACACTTTCACACAGCATTGCTTGGAAAGCCCACACAGAGAGCAAGTAGCTCTTCCACTCTTACAATTACACATTTCTTCTTTTATCCTGCTATCTGTTTTTCTCACACTTCCTCTGTCAGAAGTGCATGCGTGATTCTCACTATCATCATTTCATGTCTTTTGGGTGAGTTGATGAGAATTTTTATGACTGTATAACTTTCTTCTGTGAGGGGAAAAAAAATATTCTGAATTATATTGTGGTCCAAACATCACGGGACCAGTGTTATTTTAGTAGTATTTATAGAGGTTAAATGGGTCATAGTTGACCCGCCCATGGTTTGGCACACATGAATCGCAGATTAATTGCAAAGTTTAACCATCATAGAGTGAAAGTTTATCATTTGCACGTTTTGTCTTGCCAATTTACACATTCAAGCGATTTAAACCATTCCAGCGCAAGAAGGGGCAAAAGAGAACTAAATTTGTTACTCGAGCGCTGTTATCTGTGCGGAGTGTGCGCACAGCCACACACACACACACACAGAGAGAGAGAGGCGCGTGAACACCGAATTGATTCCTCCTTCGCATTTCCTTGCACTTGAACAGACACATACACACAAAATTGTGTAAAAATACCGGTCACGGCAAGTATTCTGTGAACGTAAGTGAACGTAAACTGTTGAGAAAGAAATTGGATGTGTATCATTATATTGGATCTGTGCATTGGATCTTAAAGTGACAGCTGCAGCCTTCAGTAAAAAATAGCTGCTGCTGTCTATTTGATCATGTTAATCAAACAACAAAACACAGCTTTAACAAAGATTAATCTATATTCAATTTATGCAGTGAACACTATTGTGTTATTTTACATTTAGGCCTAATTATTACATTTCTGTACCTGAACACTCCAGTTAGACCTTACTTTATTTGTAACTTTGTTATATCGCCTGCAATTAGTGTATTTTGTTCTTGTTTTTTTAAATAATGTTTGAACTTTATTAGGCTAGTAGTTTTTACTGTGGCAACATTTCTTATTTTTTAGTTTTTCATCTAATATTTTATTTTATTTTAAATTAGTTTTAGTTAACAATAACAATAGGGATACACCGATATGAACATTTTGGCCGATACCAATAATTATTTATATTTGAAAGCCGATAACCGATATATTGGCCGATACATCTAAATCCAAATTTTTCTATAATTTTTGAGAGCCTGATTACAAAAACAAAAGTCTCACCATTAAAAGCCATGTCCCAAGCACACAATTATAATGTTCTCATAATTTTGCACTTAACTGTATTTTGCTTTTTTGAAGTGATTCCAATCATATTTCAAGCTATTCAAAACCATCATTCAGAACCAGTGCGCATCTGAAGTGTCTCAGCTGATGGAAAAATACATTATTTATCGGCTTTAATATATCGGCCAAATGTTCTTATTGGGCCGATAACGTTAACATTAAAAATGAACATATATCGGCCGATATATCGTGCATCCCTAAATAACAACTCTCCTTGACTTTTTGTATGTCACAAAAAACACACAAGAGACATTTTCAAATATCTTCTGTTGAGTTCCACAGATATGCAGGTTTGAAATGACATGAGGATGGCTAATGAAGCCAGAATTTAAAAAAATTGTAAACGATCCCTTTAACAACTTTTAATTATGAACAGCTTACCGCTTGGAAAGCCAGCCAATACCAGTTACGAGAGTCCTACAATGAAACTCAACAGGTTAAACTATCCGTTGGCAATATCTGGATCCGAACACACAGATGGTGGGTTTGAATCTCATTCATACCATGATCAGGTCAGATCTCTGAAGAAACATGACTGGCAGCATTTCAGGGTGGTGAGCCAATCGTGGGTAACCTCCTTTCCACCACCTCAGCTGTTCCCATGGCAATGAGATGCCTGTGGGTTACAGGCTAATACGATCATGTAGATCTCAGCATGCGTTAAAGTACCTCGTTGGCACCTGTAACTTAAGCAATGGGCAAACAGCAAATAGATCCCTTGATGTGTTTCGGAGCACACAAATTCTCCACGACAAGGACCTACTAGTAAACGGGCCACACGCTAGGTGTAAATCGTGGGAAAAAAGCATGTTTGTAAACTTCTGTCCTCACTCCTCCGCTCTCTCCCTCTCGTATATCACACCTCAGAACCCTCAGCAAATCCGTTGATACGCAACTGTTGACAACTGCCGCTGAGAGGCATCTTAGTGTTCTCACTTCAGACAATAAATAGACTACAAATATTCACACAAAAGGCCTATGAACAACTCAGGCTAATTAACATACTAATGAGGCCTTTAAGCTAACGAATTTTGTGTGCTCATTAGAGAAAAAATTGGAGGTAGTCAGCCATGTCTCTGAGTGTGTATACAAATGTGTGTATTTTCATCATCATACACACTCACATGCACAAACAACACTGTAAAATCTAAATACAAAACAAATGCACAACAGCAAGTTTGCCACTGGCAGCATTTCTGTTTCCCAGAGTTCTGACTTTCACCGATCTGGAGAAGAAGTACATGTCTCTCAGGGTAACAGGAGACAGGGCGAACTAAAGACACCCACTTACACCAGCCTCCCCCCACCCTATTTTAAGAAATGCCCAGTTGGGCTGACACCTGATAGGGATATAAACAGAGTGTAGGACAGTGTGGCAGGTGGCAGCTGTCCTGAATTAATCACATATCTCAGCAAATTCTCTTTACCTGTTCGGACTCCCAAAAAGAACACGAGGAACTCAGATGACTAACTCTACAATCCCATATGTATCTTACAAAACCCCTCTGTATGTATGAGTTTTACAGTCATTGTTAGTCACATAAATACACCTCGAGGGACCAAATCTGATGTGCAGGATGCTGGGATTCTGTGAAAGCATCACGTGCTTGAGCTCGGATCCAGAGGGACGTGCAGATACATACGTTGAAACACAAGAAACGCATTAGAAACGCACATATCCTCCGTTAAACGGCAAATGGAGGAGGAACAGACAACAAACAGTTCATGGTTTCACCCGCCACGAACGACACTTATCCTCGTAAGTCGTAAGTAGGGATGGGAATTGTAAAGAATTTAATGATGCTGGAAGTAGTTCCGATTCATCTAACGTTTAAAGCATTTTTAGTGCTTTTAAGGAAAAATATAAGAAATAATTACATTTACTACCCTCAGCCGTCTAATGCATAAAGCAGTAGACTACATTATGAAATTAATAACTTGGGGCTCAGTAAGCGAGTGAATTAATTCACTAATGGCTTCGAGTGATTCATGTGTTTTTGATTCACTAAAAAGAACCGGCTCATAAGAGTCATTCGTTCGGGCATCGAACTACATTGGCCGTGCTGTATGTTTTGGATTCACCAAGAACCACCGGCTCACAAGAGTCATTTGTTTGAGAATCGGACTACATTGGTCACTGAATAATGGTGAAGAAACACTGTCAAGTGTATTTTAGTACGGTGATCTGTCCGCATCAGCGGAAGAATTCATGTCAAAAAAACGAATGTCAGAAAAATCCTTAATTTTTTTTATTGGAACAGGTTCTCAGCCCAAACGATCCATATTTGAGTCTCATACTTCACCGTAAACTAAATCCACATATTTTATCGTTAAAATAAATTGGCATCCCGATCATTATGGTCCTTTCTGTAATCATTTCAAAGACGAATTCAGCACTGACAGTGATTATTTTACGGTGGCAACATGATGGAAATGATGCTGTGACGCAAATTTGGAGACATTCTCTCTCCACCACAGTTGCACGTCGCGCTGATCACATCCACTCCGAACAGCTCCTGCCGTTTACCGAGTCAAATTCGCAACATTCCAACTCTTAAATAAAGCCGGCGGCGCCTCGAACTGCACTAATTATCGCTGACTAACCAATAGCGACGCACAAACGCATTGAATGGAAGGTACGTACCTGTGATTTGAGCAAATGAGGAATGCTTTCCTCCTAAATGATTTTCGGTAACGCCAAATATTTCAGCCAGATCAGTTTCCTCTCCGTTAAGTGTGCAGCTGGCTGCTCCTCGGTGTCAGAAATACCCCAGGGCCGCTTTCGCCCTCCTCACTCCTGCGCACACGCACACACACACGGACCGACTGCCGGTGCCTCTGCCCAGTTCCGGCAGATCGATGGAACCGGCGAAGTGATGCCTCTTTCCCTCGCGCGTCTCTGATGGATGCGCCGGTCACCGGGGCTGTCAGCGCGCGCTCAGATCGAAGCGCCGTTGAAAAATGGAACCTTGGAATCCATGTGATCGGTTTTTCCGCGAGCCCCGAGCAACAGCGGCGAACGAACGCTCGCTCGCGCCCCCTCCTCCTTCTCTCTCTCTCTCTCTCTCTCTCTCTCTCTCTCTCTCTCTCTCTCTCTCTCTCTCTCTCTCTCTCTCTCTCTCTCTCTCTCTCTCTCTCTCTCTCTCTCTCTCCCCGTCTCACGTTATAGCGCAGGAAACAAGTTGGTGTTCTCACAACCGAGCGGGCCTCGTTTCATTTCATGACCAAGCATCTCGATTCAGCACCAGTGCAACCGCTGCACATGTGAAACCTTCCCTCTATCAGCATCTGTGGGTTTCATCTGCAGGCATCACAAACCTCTTGCTTAGTTACCGCTTCATTTGATAACTCAGATGAGAGACTGCTCGTTTTTCCCTGGATCACGAGAGGGACAATTTTAAGATGGCAAATATTGAGAATTAAAGTCACCTCTCCCCCCTCAATCTCCGCCTCCCTTCTCCAGATTTCGCCTTGGAAACACACCCTCCGCCGAACGCACGCGGACACACGCGTCTACGTCATCGCATCAGCTGGGACTGTGAAGATGCACCATAATTCATGTGCATGTAATATCACATCTGCGCGCGTGCCTTGAATCATTGTTAAACTGCCACATACACTCACCGGCCACTTTATTAGGTACCCCATGCTAGTAACGGGTTGGACCCCCTTTTGCCTTCAGAACTGCCTCAATTCTTCGTGGCATAGATTCAACAAGGGGCTGGAAGCATTCCTCAGGGAGTTTGGTCCATATTGACATGATGGCATCACACAGTTGCCGCAGATTTGTCGGCTGCACATCCATGATGCGAATCTCCCGTTCCACCACATCCCAAAGATGCTCTATGGGTTGAGATCTGGTGACTGTGGAGGCCATTTTAGTACAGTGAACTCATTGTCATGTTCAAGAAACCAATTTGAAATGATTAGAGCTTTGTGACATGGTGGAAGTAGCCATCAGAGGATGGGTACATGGTGGCCATAAAGGGATGGACATGGTCAGAAACAATGCTCAGGTAGGCCGTGGCATTTAAACGATGCCCAATTGGCACTAAGGGGCCTAAAGTGTGCCAGGAAAACATCCCCCACACCATTACACCACCACCACCAGCCTGCACAGTGGTAACAAGGCATGATGGTTCCATGTTCTCATTCTGTTTACGCCAAATTCTGACTCTAACATCTGAATGTCTCAACAGAAATCGAGACTCATCAGACCAGGCAACATTTTTCCAGTCTTCAACTGTTCAATTTTGGTGAGCTCTTGCAAATTGTAGCCTCTTTTTCCTATTTGTAGTGGAGATGAGTGGTACCCGGTGGAGTCTTCTGCTGTTGTAGCCCATCCGCCTCAAGGTTGTGCGTGTTGTGGCTTCACAAATGCTTTGCTGCATACCTCGGTTGTAACGAGTGGTTATTTCAGTCACTGTTGCCCTTCTATCAGCTCGAACCAGTCTGGCCATTCTCCTCTGACCTCTGGCATCAACAAGGCATTTCCGCCCACAGAACTGCCGCTCACTGGATGTTTTTTCTTTTTCGGACCATTCTCTGTAAACCCTAGAGATGGTTGTGCGTGAAAATCCCAGTAGATTAGCAGTTTCTGAAATACTCAGACCAGCCCTTCTGGCACCAACAATCATGCCACGTTCAAAGTCACTCAAATCACCTTTCTTCCCCATACTGATGCTCGGTTTGAACTGCAGGAGATTGTCTTGACCATGTCTACATGCCTAAATGCACTGAGTTGCCGCCATGTGATTGGCTGCTTAGAAATTAAGTGTTAACGAGCAGTTGGACAGGTGTACCTAATAAAGTGGCCGGTGAGTGTATATGTGGAATAATTGCATGGAGCAGGAGGTCTAGAGAGCCTTTATTTAGCATGTTGTCCATGTTGTCCTTCAGCTTTCATATGTGCACCTAAAATTATACTCCACAAAATGTGCTTTTTAAAAAAATTATTTTAGATATTAAATTAGATTACACTATCACATTCTGCACTATAGACTGATACATCAGCCAGGCCGAATAATCAAATAATATTGCCATTTTGAAACTGTAGCGAATAACAGAAATGGCCATCCTGAATAGAATTTGTTACAAAATCTACTGGTAGCCATCTCAAAGAATAGAAAGAGGAAAAGGAAAAGGAAAAGAAAGTAAAAAAATAAAAAAGTATACACAAATTATGTAAATGCCATCTCATTTGCTATCATCAAAGGCATAGTTCACCCATAAATGAAATAAATTGTTTTTTTATTATTAATATTATTATTGGACCCTGCTCTAGAGATTTCAGTGTTGACCATCAGGCTAAATAACCATTGTCTTTTAATCAACTATTTAATTTTACATTAATTAAATAGTTGTAAAACATTTTTGATTAATTTAAACTATTAATCAAAAATATAAAAATGTGCTCCACTGAAACAACATTCCTTTTCAGTCAACTTCACCAACCAAACCCTCTCTTTCCAAACACCTGTCATAGAGAGAACAGTCCTGTCCGACCCTTTGTTCTCATTGACTATGTTTCACTTTGAAATGCCTCACATTATGTAACTATTTGTTTCTGTGACTGGTGCAATGCCAAGGTTAACTGAAATACATCAAATAATAAAAAGTACACTGAAAGATGCATACTTTTATTCAAAACATCAGCATAAATGTAACAAAATGGCTCGCTAACACTTTTTTATGTTAACTATAAAACTCAGAGACTCTACAACATATTCTGAGGGCATATATTTATGGGATTTATAGGCGGTTTTGAATTTAAGCTCAATTTTGTTGACATAGTGCATAACAAATGATCTCCGATCAGCTGTTTACAAGTGAAAATCTATTAGGCCTTTTACTGACAATCAGATCCAAAACATATCAGTCACTTAATCTGTGTTCCTGCAGATATCATTAATGCTGATATTATCAGTCTTACTTCCAGCCAAGGAAAGTGTGTGTGTGTGAGAGAGAGAGAGAGAGAGAGAGAGAGAGAGAGAGAGAGAGAGAGAGAGAGAGAGAGAGAGAGAGAGAGAGAGAGAGAGAGAGAGAGAGAGAGAGAGAGAGAGAGAGAGAGAGAGAGAGAGAGAGAGAGAGAGAGAGAGACTGTGCCCAGGGTAATCAGCCCACTGTAGCAGCCTCTTCTAATTATGGCTGCCCTTCACATGACCAAATCATTTATCACACGTATAACAAAAGCTAAAACAAACCAGCAAAGACATACACAAGTAATGACCTGTTAACACACACACCAGCTGTTCTGTTGGGGAGGACTGTGGGTATTTAGAGTGAAGGACGAATCAGCTGAGGAGCGAATCAATGAATGAATGGTTCCCGAGCCGATAGCCAGCCATCTCTCTGGTGTTTGTGAATACAACCTCAACTGTTTTTTCTTCTTTTTTTTTTTTTTTTGCCATGCGTTCCCAGTTGCTTGCAAATCTCTGGATCTTTGATGCTCAATTAGCTGCCTAATGTGAGTCTTATAATAATTTAAATGAACAACACACACTATTCACACATAAACCAACTAACAAACCAGGGATTTGAAAAAACTACTAACCCTAATTAAACACTTCTTACTCTGCATTCAACTGTTTCAGAGCACTGTCTGGCAGGGTTGCGCAAAATTTCCTTTCAATTCATGAGTGTGAATTTGGCCACACCTACTGGAAGTTAAACTGGGATTTGAATTGGAATGGAAAATTAGCAATTTACTGAATTACAACTCAAAGAAATTCAACACCAGTTATGCATTCTGGAAAATTAAGTGGACCACCCTTCTACCCTGGACCACAAAAGTTAATTTATTAAATATGAAAGATCTAAAAAAAAAAAATCTATCTATCTATCTCATCCATCCATCCATCCATCTATATATCTATCAATCATCAGGCTTTATTAAAGTATTTTCAAAATGTTCAAACAAATCTTTTCCAAGCCAACTTTCAAAGTTTGAATTCAAAGTCCTTTTAATTAGTTAAAAATGACAGTTTTCCCTTCTGTCAACTTTAGAGAGCTCAAACTGTGTGTGTCTCCTCACCCTCTCCTCTGACTCCTCACAACAAAGCATTGTGGTGTCGAGTTTAGCACTCATGTTTTCTTCAGCAGCAGACTCTGATGGACACTGAGAGGCTGATGCAGCGAGAGCCAGAGAACAGCAGATATACACCTCAGCTGTCTGTGTCCTCTTGCAGTGAGACAGGCACGTGGCAGGCAAAAAGTCCATCAGCTGAATCAGCACGTCTGTCCACCTTCTACCTACTGGGGACAACACCTTAGTGGCCAGCTCTAATGCACGCTGATGGGAAATTAACACACAGATACACACACATAATGAAGGGACATTCATCTCTTCTGTCAAACTCAAACACAGGTCAAACTGTGTGTGTATCCTCACTCTCTCCTCTGTCTCCTCAAAACCACAGCTGCTCCGAAGCCAAGGCTATAGATTATCCTAGGACATCCAGAAGATATCGAACACACACACACACATTGGGTTTCCATGTTTTATGGTAGGCTTTCTATAGACATAGGGATTTTTATACTGTACAAGCTGTATATTCTATCCCCTAACCCTAACACGACCCTCATAAAAAACTTTTTCTTTTTTTTTAAGATTTACAAGCTGTTTTCCTCATGGGGACCAAAAATGTCCCCACAAGGACAAGGATGTAGGATATTTCCCTCTTTGTGGGGACATTTTGTTCCCTTAACGTAGGGTTTACCAGGACACACACACAAACACACACACACACACACACACACACAATAAGATGGGCAATCAGCGTTTAAGGAGTGTAATAAATAGAAGAATAAAATAGTTAGCATGAGACATTTTTCACATCCCTTGTGCTTCTATAATGCAGTTTAAGAAAACTATAAAGCGAAAACTAAATAAAAACATGTTCATCACTAACCCTAACCAAACCTTAACTGAAATAAAAATAAAAACTAGGACAACTGAAACTAAACTAAAATACAATTAAAAGCTTTACAACCCACCTGCATAATGCAATGCCACAAGATACAATAACAGAATGTGAGAAATGAACAACATTAAGTTGTTCTTAAAGTGTGGCTTTAAGTGATTATTACTCTCTAACCAGCAGAGTAATATCACTACTTTCCTGTGTATTTGTGACGTGTATATCTGCGTAGTGATGCCATGGAGTAGCGTCTGTGCTCTGTGCGTTGTTGCCCAGCTGGCTTGTTATAGTGCCAGTATGTTTGTGTGTGCAAACATGATTGGCAGCTGAAACGTGTGTGTGTGTGTGTGTGTGTGTGTGCATGCGTGCTGAAGTATGAATGAATCTGAGATTGTGTGTCCACGAGATAACGCATTCGTGTGTGTGCTGTGCCGTAGTTCTGCCAGAGGGTGTGTGTGTGTATTTTCTGCCTGAACAGTCCTTCTGCTGCAGAGCATCAGGATATTTATAGAACACAGAATTATGACAAAGAAAAACAATAAGCTATGCATTTACAGACCGCATCACCACACAAAAAGGGTTATCAGTCAGTAATGGTGTAGTGCGAGTATAATTTTGTTAGATATAATGGTTTATGTGTGTGAGATACTGCTGTTATCTGTTTCAGTGTGGAGGTGTGTGTGTCACACACTAATTACACAGTACGAGCTCTAAAAGATAATTACAATACTAAGAGTTCATGTGGGTGTTTGTTCTTCGAGGGGGGAAGGAAAGGGGTTTTCCTCTAAACGTTGCCAATTACACAGCAGGGCCCCTTGTGTAACCTACACACACACACACACACCTTACCGTCCTCTCTTCCATGTGATTTGCTAGCTCAGGACGTATGCAGTAAATATTGAATTTGATTTCATCTTTTCTTAGTGCTGCGATTAATAATTGATGCCGTTTTCTTGCAGTTTGTGATGAAAAATTGAAGCACACGTGTGAGGGAGTCTCAAACCACCAGTCTGAGAACACGACTGCACTCTTACAAATATGAAACGCTTAAACTAGCACACTACACATGTGACATATAACAGTAACACTAAATACAAATACATATGCCTGATAAACATGTAGGCATGTTTACTTGCAAAAGGCAGTTTATTAGTTAATGTGTTTGCAAAGCAGCACTATTTTGATGATGTTCCTCAAACATTCTGAACATATACACTCACCTAAAGGATTATTAGGAACACCATACTAATACTGTGTTTGACCCCCTTTCGCCTTCAGAACTGCCTTAATTCTACGTGGCATTGATTCAACAAGGTGCTGAAAGCATTCTTTAGAACTGTTGGCCCATATTGATAGGATAGCATCTTGCAGTTGATGGAGATTTGTGGGATGCACATCCAGGGCACGAAGCTCCCGTTCCACCACATCCCAAAGATGCTCTATGGGCTCTATGCACGGCGGTATTTCCTAAGGATGGTCTAAGGATGCTGGATTACTTCCGCCGATCGTAGAGTCCAATGCTATACTGAGAATTTATATTGGTTTTTATACTCTATTGCTATACTAAAGAAACGTTAGTCACAAAAACAGACATTTTTGTTTATGCTTCTGTGTTTATTATATTAAATAAACATAACTATATATAAAATTACATCTAAACGTATTAAAGTTTCGTTTCAAAGTCGAGAGGACAGTAAATTTTGAAGACTCTGCCATAATCCCGATAATTTTCCTCCGCTTTAAATCTCCCCAACCGGAAACGCAAGAGCATCCTTGCGTCAAACACGGAAGTTATGCGTGCATATAGCCCATTGGGTTGAGATCTGGTGACTGTGGGGGCCATTTTAGTACAGTGAACTCATTGTCATGTTCAAGAAACCAATTTCAAATGATTCAAGCTTTGTGACATGGTGCATTATCCTGCTGGAAGTAGCCATCAGAGGATGGGTACATGGTGGCCATAAAGGGATGGACATGGTCAGAAACAATGCTTAGGTGGGCCGTGGCATTTAAACGATCCCCAATTGGCACTAAGGGACCTAAAGTGTGCCAAGAAAACATCCCCCACACCATTACACCACCACCACCAGCCTGCACAGTGGTAACAAGGCATGATGGATCCATGTTCTCATTCTGTTTACGCCAAATTCTGACTCTACCATCTGAATGTCTCAACAGAAATCGAGACTCATCAGACCAGGCAACATTTTTCCAGTCTTCAACTGTCCAATTTTGGTGAGCTCTTGGAAATTGTAGCCTCTTTTTCCTATTTGTAGTGGAGATGAGTGGTACCCGGTGGGGTCTTCTGCTGTTGTAGCCCATCCGCCTCAAGGTTGTGCGTGTTGTGGCTTCACAAATGCTTTGCTGCATACCTAGGTTGTAACGAGTGGTTATTTCAGTCAAAGTTGCTCTTCTATCAACTTGAATCAGTCGGCCCATTCTCCTCTGACCTCTAGCATCAACCAGGCATTTTCGCCCACAGGACTGCCGCATACTGGATGTTTTTCCCTTTTCACACCATTCTTTGTAAACCCTAGAAGGGGTTGTGCATGGAAATCCCAGTAACTGAGTTGATTCTGAAATACTCAGACCGGCCCGTCTGGCACCAACAACCATGCCACGCTCAAAATTGCTTAAATCACCTTTCTTTCCCATTCTGACATTCAGTTTGGAGTTCAGGAGATTGCCTTGACCAGGACCACACCCCTAAATGCATTGAAGCAACTGCCATGTGATTGGTTGATTAGATAATTGCATTAATGAGAAATTGAACAGGTGTTCCTAATAATTCTTTAGGTGAGTGTATAACATGCATAGAATGATGTTGATATTGGTTACAATTTGAATGCTGAACATTCTACCAATGTAAATCAATGGCGGATTTTTTAAAACTTCAATCTCAAATTCAAGATTAGCCCCCGGTTTCACAGACAAGGTAGTCTCAGACTATGCATGTTTGAGCTGTTTTAACTGAAAGCAAACCTGTCTGTAAAACCAGGCCTAAAAGTGTAAGCTTCAAAAAAAGATGGCTCAGTACGATAAAAGTATCATACTGACCTTAAACGACTTATATAGTATATACCCACTATCATAACAACTCTCTAAATAGTTTTAGCATGTTATTGAATAAGGCAATGTTAATGGACTTGCAAATGCTAACAGACACGCTGCTGTGAGCATTTCGATATGCTGCTGCATGAATAGACATACATAAATCACGTAGCAGATCTAGGCAGGCGGAGCTGGGGAGGTGGAGGGGTTCAGGAACTGTGATAGCCTACAGCAAACCCTGAACCAGACTGTTTAAATGTTGAGCAAGCGATCTCATTGGCTGCAGGATCAGCAGGGGCCAATCAGCTTGTGCCATGCGATAATGATGTGATCGCTTGCAGATTGCATGTAAAGAACCTATCAGCCTGCGCCCTCTAGAGTTTCATGACTGAATCATAGATAGATAGAATTTTTTAGCGATAGAAATCTTTACTGTCACTTTTGATCAAGTTGATCAATTTATTCAGCAAGGATACATTAAGTTCCTTACGGCTTCAGGAATGTAAATCTAGTTTATTTCAATCTTAGTTTAGTACAGTTGTATATAATATATTAGAACAGGAACCTTAAAGGGATAGTTCACCCAAAAATGAAAATTCTGTCAGTAATTACTCACCCTCATGTTGTTCCAACCCCGTAAGACTTTTACTAACTAACTAACTCTTTAAGCCCTATTAAAGAGAAGAGAGCACTTACGTCTCCTCTTTGATGAGGCTCTGCAGGTGAGATCTGATGGTTTTGTAGCAAACAGAGTCACATTTACAGCTGACAACTCCAGTCTAATCACATCATCTTCCACCAGTCATCATTGTGCATAGCTCCTGGATTGACTTCCTGTGGGAATTGATTCATTTGTGCCACCATCATCCAGGTCACCTACTCACCTTTGACATTAGGATTGGTCCAGTTTTGAAGGACACTGGAAGGAGAAGAGTTTTGCATGGGCAAAGACACTCATTTTATTCTGAAAATAAGGATATTCAATACATATTTCATTTTTGCCTAACAACATAGGTGAAATGAGGTGATAGAATCCCTCCGAATTAAGGGAGGAGAATCTGTCCAGCAGGGATTTACACTATACATGTGTCTTTGTGTGAAGCTTGACAAACCTAAACCAGATTTCTCAAAACACTGTTAAAGATTTAATCTGCAAAACTAATCTTAGAAGCACACACACAAAAACCTGCTAGGCAACATCATACATTTAAACATCACGGGCCCATTTTGAATTTTCTCTGTGAAAGTGAAACTAATTAGGCTGAAATGTTTATCTCTGCAATAAAGAATAAAATATAAAGATGCTTGACATCAATAAGTCTATAGCTCTGTGGTGAAGGTCTGACTGGAGTTCAAGAGGTCTCATTTAAATGCAAGTGCCACCCTGAGTGGAGGATTCAGATAAATTGCTCAGTGTTTCAGTGAGAAGTGGCGTCCTCACACTGCAGTAAAGGACGCTTGTCCACATAAATCTGTTAGAGGGTTGTTAATCTAATGGTTAAGGATCTGGGCGGAAGAGGTTACGGGTTCAAGTCGCCATTATACATGTCAGGTTGCTGTCTGCTTTCCATTTTTTCTGGTGTTGCTAGAAATTACACTCTTAAGCTTTAAAGGTGCTTTAGTCAAATATCAGCTGTTCCTCTAACCTTCCACTAGACTTTTACTTTTAAGCACATTACTTCTAAATATAAATCAAATATACAGTAAATATACTATATAGTAAACACACACACACGCTGTTCAAAAGTTTGGGGTCAACAAAAATGTTTTCTTTAAGAAATTAATATTAAGGACAGGACTTGCTACTGCTAATAGATACATAATGCGCTGCTGTGAGCAAGTAGACATGCCGCTGCTGTACAATATAGAGTACATGAATGACCCATAGCAGATCTATACAGGTAGAGCTGGGGAAGGTGGGTTTTTTTTTAAAGAGCACTGCAACTACTCCAGCAAATACTGACCAAGGATTTGAAGGTTGAGCAGCGATCTCATTGGCTACTGATACAGCAGGAACCAATCAGCTGTTCCCTATACACGAATCCGACGAGCGTTCTGTGTAGGCTGCCATCTTGTGGCGAGCAATTATTACTGAGCTGTTACCGGTGTGTAAACAAACCTCCGTGATAAGCCACCCTGGATGACAGCTACAGCCAGGCATAATGACTTTTGACTTGTTGGGTTGATGATGTTAGACAGTGGCCTTCAGTCACAGATGAAGGTACAAACGATCTTACAGATTATTTATGAAAATAGCTTGGCAAACTAGCTAGGCTAACGTTAGCTAACGAGGAAACTATAAAAAGATACTTCTGGTAGTTTCGCAAAAAGATTGAGTTAAAGTCCCCGTGAACCGGAAGTTGCAAACGACTTTTCTCCAGTGTTGTGACGTATTTCCGAGAGAAACGGAATACTAAATGAGGCAAAGTGGTGGGCGTGGCTTTTTTCCCAACTAGCACCTGATTGGATCTAGAAAAGTAGGTGTTTTCATTCAGCCTGTCTACTGTCAGTTGGAGGGGCGTGATTACGGATGTTAAGAAGACCCCCAAACCGTGAAACCTACGTCATGAGGCAAGGTCCTCCAAAGCAGAGGGGAGGGGAAATTTCAGATTTTGATTAAAGATTACGAAGCCAAAAAATTTGTTTGTGTGGATTGACTTGCATGGATGAATTGTTCACCACAAACCGATCAATTTAGGCAAACAAAGTAAGTATGGTCAATTTTGAATTCATGGGGACTTTAAGGACCTATCAGCCTGCACCATCTAGAGTTTCATGACAGATCTTTGTATTTATAATTTTCTATTCCATATAAATTCTGTTCTTTTGAACTTACTTCTGTTTATTTATTTATTTTTAAATCACATAAATGGAGCCTTGGTGAGAACAAGATATTTATTTTTAAATATTTATTTTTAAATTCTTACCGACCCCAAACTTTTGAGAGGTAGACATAGTATATGTTAGTATTAATCTAAAATGTATAAAATATAAATATATACAAAATAAATAAATAGAGAAAGAGCTCCAACCACGTCTTCAAGTACCTTATTCTAAGACTAAATCATAACAAATACTTGGTTACTGTGCAAAACACAAGGTCACATTTTATTACTATAATTAATATCACAAATCAATTAACTAATTAACGATAGGCTAATAAAAAAAAAGATAAATTAAAGATAAAACAGTTTAAACCGGCATCAAATGAATGTCCTGTAAAGAATTCACTGCAATACATTCACTTCTTTGCTATAGCAACACTTGTCATGACAAATTAATTAGTCACTTTTTGTGCTCCTCACCTGACCAGCCAAAACATCTCAAAAGCTTATTGAAACATACTAGTCGGAGCCTTTCCCCATCAACACTGTTTTGACTTGGACTGGACACATGAGTGGCTTTAATGCCCCCTGAGGATATCTGCACTCCTGAAGTCAGATTTGTTGACGTGTTCCCTTCGGCCCCTGAGGATTATTCCCACTTGAGCAATTAAAGTGACGGAGCACATGATATGACAGTGCTGGAATTTCCAGCAGGAGAGTGACGAGGGAAAGGAGGGAAAGTCAGCAGGGGCTTGTTATAATGTGCCTCGGAACAAAGCTTCACATCACACAGATGAGTCAGTGCTGGCGTTAACATTAGCCTGAGAGCAGCAGCCTGTGCCCGGATCCTGTCAGAAATACATGTGCACTCCAGGACTGAATCAAGACCGTGTGCTGCTTCACAGTTGGACGCAACGTATCCCCAAAGATTAAACCTTTTAAATCACACAACCATAGGTGTAGGCATTGATTAAAGCAGCAGGAGGTGATATTTTTCCTCTTTCGCAGGCTCTGTGGCATCTCACTGATGCGTTTATGCCATACAGGTGACGAACAGGTGAATAACAACGCCGAGTAGCATACAAAGCACAACAGCCACAAAGGACGATACAGTAAACCAACTAGTTTGGAGGGGGAAGGATAATAATCACCATCGCAAAATAATATACATCGCAAACACGGCTCAACAATAAGGATGGCCAGCAGTGTGAGAGATTTTTGGGCCAGTTGACCGAACAGTGGTCGACACGACAGGCACTGGTCCTTTCAGTCTAGTTCTTTAATGCCACTGAAATCTTCCATTCATTCATCCTGTACATCCATTTTTATGCCTTGAAATTTTGGTTTTCTGAGATGTATTGAACACCGGTTGCAAATTCTGCTTTTGTGCCACAAAGATAATAATATTTAGCTGGCTAGCATAAATAGGTTTTGTCAAAATTGCAAAAAAAATACTTGATAGTCATACTAAAAGCATCAGTAAAAAATTTGATAAACTGCATAATACATTAGTTAATATCCGTCTTGTTGGATATTTTCTTTTCACAAAGAAATATTTTTTGTAAAAAATAGTTAGGGAACACTTTACAATAAAGTTTCACTTGTTAACAATAGTTAAGATGAACTAACAATGAAAAATACTTCTAAAGAATTTATTCATCTCAGTTAATGTTAAATTCAACATTTACAAATGCTTTACTAAAATCAAAAGTGCTTGCGCAATTCTAAAAACATTTGAAGTTCACATTCACAAAAATATTCACTAAAATATAAAAATGCATTGCTAAAAATTATTTACAAATTGCTTTATCTATGGAGGTGGGATTACATTTTTTTGGGGGGGAAAATCCTTACTGTTGAACCCTGTAAAACATCTATCAACTTTTTAAAGGTACCGAGAATATAAACATATATATAAACTCGCCTGCGCAAGGCTGTTGCTAACTTTGCTTAATTCTGGACAGTATTTACGTAGTACGTACCGCAAGTTTTTCAAATCGCGATAATCAAATACTGTTTTAAAGTACAGAGGGTCGTTCATGCCTACTGCCATTAGACTGTACACCATTCATCCAGCACTGATTCTGTTTGCACCATTGAAAGAACATGGGAATATATTATCACTCAAACACACTAATGGGTCTTGAGTTATGTATTACTGTGATTGTGAACTGACAAGGTAACACACAAGGCATAAGAGTTAGTTACAGTCTGCCTGACACCATAAATAAGACACTGTACAGAGAACATACTATACACATATCCAGCCACATATTCATAAAAGTGTATTAGAAAAGTATCTTTCCAACAACAAAAAAGACAAAGTGGAATCCACATTGGTAGTTTCTGGGTTAGGTATACAATAACATAATAGTGCTGATATATTATGCAGTGACAACCAAGGTATAGACTGCACTGGTTTTAAGTGTCTTACATCTTTGGGCCAGTAGGGGGAGTTTAAACTTTCAGTTCTATGTGCCTTTATTGAGCCGTGATCGCTGCTGGTCCTGGCTCTCCCTGGAATCCTCCCAGGGACGAGGGCCACGAATGTTCTGCCATCCACCCAAGTCCATATCTTTCAATTTCTGCAGCAACAAAAGAGATTGGCTTACATCAAAATTACTCTTTTTACCATAGCCAGTTTTAGCCACAAATCGAATGGACAAGCAAAGCACAAATCATGCTAAATGGCCATCAGAAGTCAAGAATAAATGCATAGAAAATGCATTAAACTTCTAATCAAGTCTTGCTAAATTATTAAATGGCCTGAATACTACAGTTCAAGTAAAAAATATATAGGCTGCATTTATTTGATGAAAAGTACAGTAAAAATAGTAATATTGTGAAATATTATTACATTTTAAAACAACTGTTTTCTATTATAATACATTTTAAAATGTAATTTATTGTGATGGCAAAGGTGCATTTTCAGCATCACTACTCAAGTCTTCAGTGTCACATGATCCTTCAGGAATCAGTCTAATATGCTCAAGAAACATTTCTTATTATCAATGTTGATTTTCCCCCCCAGGATTCTTTGATTAATAGAAAGCTAAAAAAAAAAAAACTTTTATTTTAAGGTTCTTTTGTAAAATTATAAATGTCTTTACTGTCACTTTTGATCAGTTTAATCGTTGCTGAATAAAATCTTCATGACCCAAAACTTTTGATCTGTATTGCATTTAGTAACTAAAGATGAGCCCAATCAGCTGAAGCAGAGCGTTTGTTTGTTATAAATGATTCATGGTGGGTCAATGTGAAATCTAATATAAAATACTGAGGATGACACCTACTTATCATCTAATGAACAGCTGTGAAGTTGCTTATAATAACTCATCTTCCCTGGTTCCACTTGAGGGCGCTCTTCTACTACTTGCCTGGTAGCCGAAGGTTACATTTAATGGCATTGTAAACTTCTTAAAATGGCTCAAAAGCAACAAAAAAAGAAAAAAAAAGGCAGAAGAGAATTACCACTGCAGTATAA
The DNA here is from genome assembly GCF_029890125.1 of Rhinichthys klamathensis goyatoka. Lineage (NCBI taxonomy): Eukaryota > Metazoa > Chordata > Actinopteri > Cypriniformes > Leuciscidae > Rhinichthys > Rhinichthys klamathensis. Next base: position 2,023,022 of record NW_026606652.1, on the reverse strand, counting down.
TGAAAGTGTGTTTTTGCAGTGCCTCAAACACCCACAGCCTGAAATGGAGATAATAAATGAACCAAGTGCCATCTAGTGCACTTAGTTGGGACTAAACAGCTAACTAGACACTTTCCGTCCAAAAAAACTTTTGGCACACTAAATACCGGGTCGGTGAGTCTAACTGGAGCAACCTAGTGTTACGTGTCCTGCTTGACAAACTGCACAACAAAATTGTGATTACAATTCCTGAGTCACCCTGCGTCAGATCCAAACCTGCACCCATTGCATTTAACAAGCCAGATGTTTAACAATTATGCACCACAAACTCACTACCGAATAAACATAACATCCATGCTGCAGGCAGCAAAACAGCAGATGGCTCTTCAAAACATTATAGCACTATAAAACAGTGTACGAACACAGATCTCAATACCTCATACTCTTCCTCAAGGATGACAGACTGTTTTTCAGTGTTCACCCGGGATTCCAGTGTCGGGTCCAGCTAGAACAAACATGCAAAAAAATTAAATAATAATAATAACATGAAAGAAGTATAATGATAACATGTTAAGAGATTCTATTGAACAGCAGAAAACAGTTCTGTCCGTTTGGCAAGATGGACAGATTGTATTTCAGATGCTATATTTTAGTCTTTTAAGTTTCACATACCTTCCTTTTGATCTTCTGCGCATCATACCTAATCTGAGTGAATTCTCTCAATCCAAACGACCCTCCCACGACCAGAAGCTTCAGAAAATAAACATTCAAATATGAGTACCAGTCTACCTCATTATGTGCAAAGGCAGAAACTAGATCCTGTAAATAGAAACTAGAACTTGTAAATGTTGCACATTGAAAAACTGATGTATAGTCAGTATCAACAATGAAAAAAAAACACAACATTTGTTGAAATCTGAAACTGAATTATCTGAGAATTATACTCCTGTAATATTTTTTTATTGTTTTAGGCATTAATGAATTGATTTACATACAGGTTTTCTTTTTACAACTAAATAAACCTCACAGTGCACTCTTATAAAACATTTAATTAAAAAAAAAAAAAAACCTGGACAAAACAATTACATCACACTAAATATGACCTTTGCTTTGACGGTCAATTAAACAACCTCTACATTACTACTACTCCCATTATTATTATAAGTATTATTTAAACCACGATCTAATAATTACTAAAGTTTAGGTCACACACAAATATTTAAAACATAACGTTAACTATAAAGACTTGATGACAATAGCTCATCCAGCATACACGAAGCTACATTAAAACGCTCACCAGCATCGGGATCCCATATTTCAAGGTTTTGTTTCTTTGCAGTTTACGAACTTGATTCCACATGTTTATGTGTTCATGTACGTCATTTCACAAATTCATATTATTCAGAATAAAGTAAGTAGGATATTAATCAACATGGCTTCACAGGGCGCAGCCATGTAAACCCACAATCCTTGCAGCGGTGTCGTACAGCCTCATTTTCCGTCCGTGTAGAACTAAGAAAGAAGTAATGGGTTCCACTTTAAAAATGAGGGCATAGATTAAGATTAATACTGTGAATAATTACAGTTGAAACCTCCTTATCAGGTTTAGTAGGTTTAATTATAAATTAACGTTATACATATCTTTATTGGAGAAACTCTAGAGCATGTAAACTGATCAATTTAATTAGATCTTTAATTGAATTATTCTTTGTCATGAAAATCAAAATTTCTAAATAAAATTAGCAAGAATCTTAATGCCAGAAGACATAATAAAACTCATAAAATCAGAATAAGAGTTTGTGGTTTTTACTTTTAGTCCATGTATGTTAGCTTTGACTGAGGCCATCTGTATGCTGATGTTCTCTCCAATCTGACTTCTGGCATATAATGCTGCCTGAATCATATTCATATCATTCGTTGGCCAGAGGAGACTGAGCCTGGGTTCTCACAAAGTTTTTTTCTCCATTCTGTCACCTGAATGACCTGATGGGAGTTTTGGTTCCTTGCCACTGTCGCCTTTTTCGCCTTTGTTGCCATTGGCTTATGGCTTGCTTAATTGGGGACATTTAATTTAATATTCAACAATACTATTGATCTGCCTGCATTGACACCATTATATGAGAACTGAACTGACCTGGACGATGACATCACGGTTTTCTCCAGCGGCTATCTAAATTAATAACTTTTTTACAACAAATATTAACCATCACTGCACTTATTACTTAAACTGGACTGTGACGATATTTTCTTCTGGAAACAAAATTTGTTGCATTATTTTCTTGTTATCTCTGTAAAGCTGCTTTGAAACAATCTGTAGGCCTATTGTAAAAAGTGCTATATAAATAAATGTGACTTGACGAAATGCACTTTTAGTATGAGGCCATGTAGCTTAAAAGCTGTCAGATTCAAAACAGTTAAAATGAATAAATAATCTTTTCATAGATTAAAACTAAATTATTTTCATGGCTTTTGTTAGTATGTCACAGGTCAAAAACACACGGGTGGAAGGACAACATCAACATCCCCAGCAAATTTGTTTTGTCTTAGAACGTTTCGCTAACATTCCTTTTCAGTTATGAAAACATTATTTCTTAAATGTTCTCAGAATGTCTAGTTTTTTAATGTCTTAAAAACGTCAAAGAAAGCAAAAAAGGGAACGTTTCCTCTAATTTCCAATTTTGCAAGTATTATGGGAAGATTTTTTTGTTCTCTGAACCATTTGAAAAAAAGTTGTTAGTAACGTTTTAAAAAGCATTTGATTCTAACTAAAATGTTTCAGAAAACAAATTCGATGAATAATGTAAATAACATTGTATTTGTACACAAGTATGTCTGATTTCAAAGAAATTGATGGCAACATTTTGGAAGAAACCGTACAGCACCTTAAAAACATCAACCTGCACCCTTGACGCACTTCCCACATGTTTTTTCAAAAGTGTGTTAAACAGCTTAGAAGCAGATCTCCTAGAAGTGGTAAATGCCTCACTTCTCTCTGGGAGTTTTCCAAACTGCAGTTGTCAAGCCCCTCCTGAAAAAGAGCAATCTGGAAAAGACCATATTAAGCAACTATAGACAAATCTTCCTTTCATAGGCAAGATCATTGAAAAAGTTGTCTTCAATCAGGTGAACAAATTCTTAAGCTTGAATGGATACTTTGACAATTTTCAATCTGGTTTCCGATCGCATCACAGCACAGAGACAGCTCTCATAAAGATAATAAACAATATTCACTTAAATACTGATACAGGCAAATTATCAGTGCTGGCACTACTCAACCTCAGTGCTGCATTTGACACTGTCGATCACAACATCTTGACAGGCTGGAAAACTGGGTGGGGCTTTCTGGGATAGTCCTAAAATGGTTCAGGTCATACTTAGAAGGGAGAGGTTATTATGTGAATATAGGAGACCATAAGTCTGAGTGGACATCCATGACATGCGGAGTCCCTCAAGGCTCAATTCTTGCGCCACTCCTATTCAACCTGTATATGCTCCCAATGAGCCAAATAATGGTAAATGGACTGCATTTATATAGCGCTTTCACAGACCCAATGGCCACCAAAGCGCTTTACATTTGCCTCACATTCACCCATTCACTCACCGACGGGCGACGGCAGCCATTCAAGGCGCCATCCAGCTCGTCGGGAGCAGCTGGGGTTAGGTGTCTTGCTCATGGACACCTCGACAGGTGGAACCGGGGATTGAACCACCAACCTTCCGGTTTGTAGACAACCCACATGAACCACTGAGCCACTGCCGCCCTAATAATGAGAAAGAACCGAATCTCTTACCACAGCTATGCAGACGACACACAGCTCTACTTAGCCCTATCGCCTAACGACTACAGCCCCATTGACTCCCTGTGCCAATGTATTGATGAAGTCAACAGTTGGATGTGCCAAAACGTTCTTCAGTTAAACAAAGACAAAACTGAAGTCATTGCGTTTGGAAACAAAGATGAAGTTCTCAAGGTGAATGCATACCTTGACACTAGGGGTCTAACAACTAAAAATCAAGTCAGAAATCTTGGTGTGTCTCTAGAGTCAGACCTTAGTTTCAGTAGTCATGTCAAAGCAATAACTAAATCAGCATACTATCACCTCAAAAATATTGCAAGAATTAGATGCTTTGTTTCCAGTCAAGACTTAGAGAAACTGTCACATGTCTGTCCGGTCTTGTATTGCACATGGGTGTTTGTTATGTTGAGCCATGTGCTCTCGTCATTGTTTGACCCCTCCCTCTTGTTATCTGATTATTGGTTTATTTGCTCCACCTGTCTGTCTCGTTATCCTCCTTGTTTGCCTCCCTATTTAGTCTTCCTGTGTTTGCTGTCCTGGGCTCGTTCGTTGTATTTGTTACGTTGTGTTTGTGCCGTGCTTGCCTTGCCTTACCTTGCCTGCCTTGTTGGATGTAGTTTTTGGTTTGTTTGTTTTTATGTTTTGTCTTTATTAAACACTTTCTCGCTCTGCACCTGAATCCACGGAATTATTTCCACACGCACCGTGACAGAACGAAAGAGCCACATGTGGATTCAGCGGAGCGAACTTTGTCCGGCTGAGAGGGAGAATGGGATCTCTCTTCTCAAATATTTCTCCCTGTGTGCCCAGAGGAATGAGGAGAGGAGGGCAGCTGAGTCTTCCTCACCGGTCTCTCCTGGAATGGGATCTTCGTCATCGGATCCGTCCAGCATTGGGAATCCGTCTATGGTTTTAACCAACTTCGAGTCTGCACAGATCCGTCAAAAGGGAGGGAGAAGGAGAAGGAGACATAATCCGTCTGCCCAGCGAGAGACTGTTCACGTCCCGTCTGCCCAGCGAGAGACTGTTCACGTCCCGTCTGCCCAGCGAGAGACTGTTCACGTCCCGTCTGCCCAGCGAGAGACTGTTCACGTCCCGTCTGCCCAGCGAGAGACTGTTCACGTCCCGTCTGCCCAGCGAGAGACTGTTCACGTCCCGTCTGCCCAGCGAGAGACTGTTCACGTCCCGTCTGCCCAGCGAGAGACTGTTCACGTCCCGTCTGCCCAGCGAGAGACTGTTCACGTCCCGTCTGCCCAGCGAGAGACTGTTCACGTCCCGTCTGCCCAGCGAGAGACTGTTCACGTCCCGTCTGCCCAGCGAGAGACTGTTCACGTCCCGTCTGCCCAGCGAGAGACTGTTCACGTCCCGTCTGCCCAGCGAGAGACTGTTCACGTCCCGTCTGCCCAGCGAGAGACTGTTCACGTCCCGTCTGCCCAGCGAGAGACTGCCCACGTCCCGTCTGCCCAGCGAGAGACTGATCACGTCCCGTCTGCCCAGCGAGAGACTGATCACGTTCCGTCTGGGACGAGCCAGAGATCCCCTTTGGCGTGGCCGCCAAGGTTGTGACGGACTATCTGGAGCGTCTGGCTCAGATCTTGGAGATGCCAGTCTCTACTGTGCCTGTCCCGGAGCCAGAGCCAGTGCCTGTCCCAGAGGCGGAGCCAGAGCCAGTGCCTGTCCCAGAGGCGGAGCCAGAGCCAGTGCCTGTCCCAGAGGCGGAGGCAGAGCCAGTGCCTGTTCCAGAGCTGGAGCCCATGTCGGTTCCGGACCCAGTGTTTGTGTCTGTGTTTGTGTCTGTTCTTGTATCTGTTTCAGTTCTTGTGGCTGTACCTGAGCCGGTGTCCGCTGTTCCTGAGCCGGTGTCCGCTTGAGCCGGTGTCCGCTGTTCCTGAGCCGGTGTCCGCTGTTCCTGAGCCGGTGTCCGCTGTTCCTGAGCCGGTGTCCGCTGTTCCTGAGCCGGTGTCCGCTGTTCCTGAGCCGGTGTCCGCTGTTCCTGAGCCGGTGTCCGCTGTTCCTGAGCCGGTGTCCGCTGTTCCTGAGCCGGTGTCCGCGGTTCCTGAGCCGGTGTCCGCGGTTCCTGAGCCGGTGTCCGCGGTTCCTGAGCCGGTGTCCGCGGTTCCTGAGCCGGTGTCCGCGGTTCCTGAGCCGGTGTCCGCGGTTCCTGAGCCGGTGTCCGCGGTTCCTGAGCCGGTGTCCGCGGTTCCTGAGCCGGTGTCCGCGGTTCCTGAGCCGGTGTCCGCGGTTCCTGAGCCGGTGTCCGCGGTTCCTGAGCCGGTGTCCGCGGTTCCTGAGCCGGTGTCCGCGGTTCCTGAGCCGGTGTCCGCGGTTCCTGAGCCGGTGTCCGCGGTTCCTGAGCCGGTGTCCGCGGTTCCTGAGCCGGTGTCCGCGGTTCCTGAGCCGGTGTCCGCGGTTCCTGAGCCGGTGTCCGCGGTTCCTGAGCCGGAGTCACCGCCCTGGCCGCCCGAAGGGTCTTCACCGCCCTGGCCGCCCGAGGGGTCTTCACCGCCCTGGCCGCCCGAGGGGTCTTCACCGCCCTGGCCGCCCGAGGGGTCTTCACCGCCCTGGCCGCCCGAGGGGTCTTCACCGTCCTGGCCGCCCGATGAACTCTGTTTTTCCCTGGTCTGTCCCTCCCGTTCCCCCCCTGGTCTGTCCCTCCCATTTCCCCCTTGGTCTGTCCCTCCCATCCCGCCCTGATGTTTCCTTACTGTCCCGCCTTGGCCTGATGGAGCGTCTGGTAGCCGCTCCGTAGGGAGGGGGTTATGTCACATGTCTGTCCGGTCTTGTATTGCACATGGGTGTTTGTTATGTTGAGCCATGTGCTCTCGTCATTGTTTGACCCCTCCCTCTTGTTATCTGATTATTGGTTTATTTGCTCCACCTGTCTGTCTCATTATCCTCCTTGTTTGCCTCCCTATTTAGTCTTCCTGTGTTTGCTGTCCTGGGCTCGTTCGTTGTATTTGTTACGTTGTGTTTGTGCCGTGCTTGCCTTGCCTTACCTTGCCTGCCTTGTTGGATGTAGTTTTTGGTTTGTTTGTTTTTATGTTTTGTCTTTATTAAACACTTTCTCGCTATGCACCTGAATCCACGGAATTATTTCCACACGCACCGTGACAGAAACTTGTGCATGCTTTCATCACGAGCAGGGTGGATTATTGTAATGGACTCCTCACTGGCCTTCCTAAAAAGACCATAAGACAGTTAGCTCATACAGAACGCAGAACCAGAAAATATGAACATATCACACCAGTCCTCAGATCTTTACACTGACTCCCAGTTACATTTAGGATTGATTTTAAAGTATTATTACTAGTATATAAATCATTCAATGGGCTAGGACCTCAATATATTGCAGATATGATCACTGAATATAGACAGATCACTCAGATCATTAGGATCACATCAGCTAGAAATACCAAGGGTTCACTCTCTGCTTTTAGCTATTATGCCAGCCGCAGCTGGAACCAGCTTCCAGAGGAGATCAGATGTGCTCCTACAGTAGTCACATTCAAATCCAGACTCAAAACACATCTGTTTAGCTGTGCATTTACTGAATGAGCATACTACTGTATTCTTCCTTTTGATTCTAAACTGAACTCAAATGGCACTGATTGATATGATGAACGGGTGTTTCGCACTAAATCCTGTGGAGTTTGAGAGGGATTGACTCATGACGGTCAAGGGAACACTGTGGTGACTAGTACAGATTACTGGTCTGGATTGGTACAGATTACTAATCTGGTGGGCCAGATAATCCACTGTACTACTGAAAATCCACAGAAGAATACTGACCGTCATGGGGAAAGTTCAGAGTCAAAATAAGATACACCGGTGTTTTGCCAGATGAGAAGTGTATCATCTTTTTACTATTTTAATTCATTTTATAGCTGTGTCATTTCTCTCTTTTAACCCTCTGGTTATCTTCGGGGTCTTTTTGACCCGCAAATGACTTTTGGTGAATTTTTAAAAAATGTTCTCTTTGTCCAAATGGTATGAAAACTTCTACGCCTCTTAACACTGTCTAGATCTAACAAAAAAATAATAATTTGGAATGATATCTGTTTTTATGTTAGCGTGAAAAAAATGCCGACACTTGTTATCTTCGGGGTCCCTGGAGACCCCGCATAGTGAATATACAAAATTCATCATCAAAATCAGAAACAACGAAGAAACAACGCAGATCACATAGACAGAAATAAAGTGGCACACTTCCAACAATGCAAAAAAAAATCCACAATGCACACACACACACAGTAATACATTTGTAAGGCTATACTATGCATACTGCCTGCAGTGCACTGTAAACGAGACTGTATGTGATGACCACCAATTATTGTTCCTAGTTGTTCGATTTTTTTCTCCATTCACTGTTTTTTTTTACTAAATTTATTTTTTTTACTGCTTTATTTGCTCATTTGTTATTGCTGTTCAGTTCATTGCATTTTGATGTTCATGTCATGTATTTTTACTCAATATGTAATATAACTGTTCATTTCTGTAATTTTTTGTTCTGTTACAGTTAGTAAAATTGTAGAATTAAAATTGTAGAATTATATTAAAAACAGATGATTGAAATAAATTATAAAATCTAAAGACTCCAACATTTGGAGTCTTGTTCAGGTTTGATTCTAATCATAATGTAACATTATTGAAAAACTTACAAAAAATGCTAAACTTTGACAAAAAGTTTTTTTTGTGTGTAATAATTGTGATTTTATAATATTTAGATATGAATCCAACTGGAAAAACTTGTGAAAAGATATGTAGTGGTTAATCATATAGCAAATAGCTTATAGTGGAGGTCTATTGCCATCTAGTGGTTAAAGTGAGTTTTTTTTTTTTTTTTAACGGCATTTTCCAAAAAAATGGGCAAAAATCTTACATTAAATCATTTAAAATGATCCATGTTATCCCCATAAATGAAAGTTAGAAATCGGGGTCTTTTATAAAGTAAATTTGACATAAAATGCTGTTTTTTGTAAAAAAAAAAAAAGCATATTTAAATAAATATTTATTTATTTATAGAAATTTAAAAGATATCAAAAATCCTCCAAAAACTGCACAAATGTTGAGTAAAAACATTAATAAACAGACTAAAATTACATTTGTAAAAAAAATATATATATTATTCTGTTACAAAATGAAATGTTATTGTCTGGGGTCCCTGGAGACCCCAAAGATAATGAGTGTAGACACAAATGAAGATAATCAGAGGGTTAATTCCCCCTGCTTTTATTTTGTCTATTTTCTATGCAAAGCTGTATGAATTGCTATAGTGTGATTATTATAATTCCTTTCCACGTAAAGCTTTTGAATAACTGTTTGAATTTTCCTTGCTTTATTTTGTGATTATTTCCTCTCTATAAAGCACTTTAAATTGCCATAGTGTATGAAATGTGCTATACTTGCCTTGCCTAATATTTTGAAAGAATGACTGACGTTATGGTAAGAAAATTTGTTTCGTAACTTTGAGAGAACCTTGCCAAAACTTAAGGGAAGTTCTGAGAAACTTACTAAGAGGGCACATACATTTTTTTTTTAAATGAATGTACTTTATCAAGAATTTAATCAAATTATGTTCATAATCTGAAAGTATAGCAGTTTGGTCCTTATATATACATGTTCTGCCACTAATTCTGCCAGCAAATTTAATTACTGATGAGTTAAGTAAGCATGCTAATGAATACATTAATTTGTAAAAAAACACAAACACACAATTGTGGTTGTTTCTTTATTTAAATTTTCATAAGTTTTTTTAAGTTTTTTTAATAAGGTGAAGAAAAATACCTTTTTTTGTTCTGTATAATAAAATATGTTAACTTTATTCCTTTATGAAGAGGGAAAAAACAAAATAAGAAGTAAAAATACAGAAAACATTCCTCTGGGGGGGAGGGAGTTTTTCAATGTTGCGCATGGAAGCAGAAAGGCGAAAATCCGTTCATGAAATCTGACTCACCGTCACAAGAGAACGATCGAAAAACATTCTCGTCAACAAACATTTACTGCATGTAAAAAAAGTGTACCAATCTGAACACATGGTCATTAAGTATCACATGGGTCATAGGTCACAACGATAACATGATGCTGCCTACCATGCGTTATTGTGTATATTTTTAACCGTTTGTTGCACATTGTACGTTTACATGGAGAGAAGAGTATTAGACGTTCATGTCATGTTTCCTTTTCTCTCCTTCAATGCGACATACTCTATTACGACTTCAGTGAGAAGGAGGATCTCGCATGTGTAGACACCATTAAGCTTTCTCTATGTGACACACAATTCCCAAGACAGGCAAGACAGACTTCATGAACACGGCTGGAAAAAGAGCAGGAAGTCGTATATGACACACAGAAAGGCCTGGGCTGATAGGAGGATACAAAAATGACCGAACATCATTGTGTGGTGCTGATGGAAGCTGCTCTGATTGGCTGATCTGGGGCAAGTTCTGCTTGCTCTGCTTGTTGGTGCTAGATCAGCACTGAAGAGCTGCTTTTACTCTCATGGAGTGCAAGCTATGTGTGTGTTTATGAATATGCGTATTTGTGTGTATTTGTATCAGAAGGCAGGTCGACCCCACATCCGGGGGTCGCGGTTCAGAGGTCACTCTCCCCATAGAGGGCGGTGGAGAAGGACATGTAGTCGAGAGCTCCCGGGACGGTGTCAGGGCCGGAGTAAGGCGTCATGCGGGCGATGCAGTACTCAGCCTGGTCAGGGGGGAGCTCGCGCCTCAGCTCATCCGCCAGGATATAGTTCTGCACCAGATAAGAGTTATTCACTTGGTTATTAATTTAAACATTTTAAAACAGGAAAATGTCTTTTGGATGTTGCATATGTACCTTGTCTCCAGCAAGGACTTTAAACGATGCCATGACCTGATCAGCGGTGTCCGTGTCGGCCGTCTCGCGAGACATAAAGTCAATGAAGGCCTGGAATGTGATCAATCCCAGTCTGTTAGGATCCACAATGCTCATGATGCGGGAAAACTCCGCCTCTCCCTACAGAACAGAGAAATTATTCTTAAAAATCACTATGAAAACAATATGAAGGGTTGTTCCTCACTGGGTTAGCATAGCTGATGCTACTTTTTTCTTTTTTTTTTACCAGGAATCAAGTAACTCTTTCTCAATAACTCTACCAGATTAGAGATTGGGATTATAATTTACAGTAGTCAACATATGAAGTGGATTAAAATCTTTTATCTAAATTATACATGAATTTTGAACAATACCCGTTCTTGTCTTAGGACAACTTTGATTAACTTTTTTGATCCACTTGTTGACTACTGTAGTTTAAATTTACAATCCTTGGACTTTTCTCTACCAGTTTATGCTACTTTTTCCAGAAATACTTGCGTAATTTCTCAAATAATAACCACATTAGTGCTGATATTGTTAATTAACTAAAACTAAAATATCGCTTTTGGTAATTAAAAAAAAAAAAAAAAAAAAGTTGGGAAAAAAAGCGATATAAAATACATTATAAATATTAGATTAAAAAAATAAAGAACATTTTTCAAACATCAGAAATGTTGTCTTGGCAACTAACTAAATAAATAATTGTATGTTGAAGTACTAAAATAGCTAAAACTACAATTGAAAAAATGTATTAAAACCATGTAAAAAAAAAAAAAATAATTATACAAATGACAAAACAAATTACAAAAACTTAAAACTACAATGAACATATACAAAATAAAAGATCATTTAAAATATGAATAAATACTATCATATTATATAAATACAAAAATAACACTGAACCACATAGATGGAACTAACCAAGAGTTCCGGAAATCTTCCCTTAACCACATAACTCTGCCTTACCAGATAATGCATGGAGTTTATTACCATAGTATCCACCATAGTATCCACCATAGTATCATACCATAGTATCCACCTTATTTGTCAATGTGGAAGTAAGCTACTTCCTGTGAAAACTGTAAACTGTTAAACTATTAGTGTTACAAACCAGTGTGTTTATGAGTATAATAAATTAAAGGGGTCATGACATGGAATTTTTCTTATTATTTTAATATGTTCCTTGAGGTTCACTTATAATGTTAATAAAGTTTTTAGCAAAAAACAACAAAAAACAATTATTTCTACCTTCATTCTGACCCTCTGTCTGTAATGATCTGTTTTTAAGGGGCGGCTCCTTTAAGGCTTGTCAGTAAACAGTCACTTATGATTGGCTGCTCCATCTTTCAACAAAAGTTATTTGCCAACTCCCCATTACACTGTGCCTCGATTACAAAACAAAATGCTCCCAACAAACATATAATCCTTCAAAGGACACCATTAAAATAAACCATTCACTTGTTCCTGACGCTGGGATCCTTCTGAAGTCTCTACAGTGATGAAAATGAGCTGTTTAAACTGGACGCGTCAAATTGAATGTTATTTCACTCTTCCATTTGTCCTGTTGTCGAAAGACTCAAGCGAGTGAGTTTGTCAGAAACAAATATCAGCCATTAAGCGTGAAGGAGGTGGATTTACAATCCCTCTTGTGTTATATGAATTGTAGTTTTCTTCAAACCAGTGTATCTATCCTGATATTTCTGTTACAGGCCATGTCTGTATTTGGTATCTGAGAGGTGACTGAGGGTCTGACCCATGTCAGGAATGCAGTCACAGTATTTGCTCAATTAGCCCGGCTTCCAGAGAATAAATATGTACTTGTTTTGTAATTAATTTTCTCATACAAGTACATTAACCATATTTTGTAGAAAGAAAACTTTATTCTTATTCATTTTATTCTACTCTTCTCATGATAGCATGTTAAGACAACAGTGTCTAAGGTCATAGCATTGCATGTATGATGTATCCACTAACACGCATGCATACTTAGCATGTGTAATTCTTTTAGGATTTTTAGCACCATTGGTCACTACATGTTAAAATATGACAATGAATAATGTAGAAGTTTGTATCGCCGCCTATGTTTTATCTTATTGTCTGCAGGGATTCTTACTATGAGAGGCATGTGATCATGCCAAAGGAATAGACTCCAGGAGAATTCAACAGCATCCCAGATGAGAAGAGTTGTTCCGGAACTTAAGACTGACCCTTACCAAAGTTTCTTACGAATACAGAACAAAGCATGTCACATACTATAATGCTATAATACATATAATACAAGCAATGCTAGTGGGCGTGGCCTATGGTGTGATAATGTAAAACTATTCATCGATATCTTGCTCTGGAGGCAGGCATATGCAAATGTATCTGCCCGTGTGACGTAACATGTCACCCAATATCAAAACAAGCTGTTTTTGGAGCTTGATTAAATAAATGCTTTGTTTATAATGAGGAGGATGTTTTAAGCTATGAAAATTGCAGGATGTTTTAATGGTACAAAAACCTCTTAGATGTCAAAAGATCAATGCAAATTAGATTTCTCACGTCATGACCCCTTTAAAATAATATGATAACCTATATCAGTTTGCAACAAGCAGGATAACGGACTGTTTTTGCACATTCAAGTTACAAATGGCCGCACCTACTCTTATGTTAAAAATAAGATGGATACCCCATGTAGATAAATCTTCATTTTTACAGGTTTATATCTACCGGTATGTAGTAGATTATAAATCTCTGTTTTACCACATATATCTTCAATTTATAATGAGTTATATTCCATAGGGATTGAATTAGGCAACAAGCCATGGACTTTTTTACTAGTTCATGCTACTTTTCCCAGTAATACTTTCTCAAATAATAACCCACACAGATGTAACTATCCAAGAGTTCAGGAAACTCGTCCTAAGCCAAATGATAACTGCATTAACTGAGAACACTTGGAGATTATAACAGCTTTTCCATATTATACCCCATGCTGAACATAAATCTATAATTTTCCAGGTTGTACCATTTAGATTTCTAAATCTGTTTTACCAGATGAATCCAGAGGGATTGTAACTATCAATTTATCCATATTACAAAACATTCAGATTATATGATTTACCAGTTCATTATCCACGGGGACCTAAACTCTCCGTTTAACCTTATCACAACCCATGGAGATTTGAACTCTCTGCTTTACCATATTATAACCCATGGAGATGAGGCAGGCTCTGAAGTCTTCTGCATCCATCATGCCTGTTCTCTTCTACAGGAACCCACGAGGGACAAACAGAGCCAGGTAGTAGTGGAGAGAAAGATGAAGAGCGAAAGAGGATGGGAGGAGTATAAGTGAAGGAAGTCATTTTAGAGGAAGGGTTGAGAGAAAATTGGAAAAAATAAGACCGAGAGCGAAAAGAAAAAGAGAGTAGAAAGGGAAAAAAAACAAAAACAAAAAGAGTGTGGTTAATGGCAGAACTCCCTGACTGGTGTCGGTGTGTGTGTACCTGTGCGTCGTTCCCGATATCGAAGCCCAGACTGATAAGGCAGGCTTTGAACTCCTCAGCGCCCAGTGCGCCCGAGTGGTCCTGGGTGTCAGAGCCGTGGGCAGGGTCAGAGGTCAGCAGCGTGGACATGCAGCACACACATGGGAGGGGTGGGGGAATGTCATGCAGACATGGAAGAGGGTCCATGCAGAAGAGAAAAACGAGAAGACAAAAGAAGAGAAAGTGCACAAACGTTAGGACAAACTGTGCAGTACTGTGCTGTGAGAGGGGGGAAGTGACTGTGAGGACAGATCTAATATGTGATGCTCAAAATCTGGGCCTGCTGTGCTCGGTTAACGGTCAACTATGTTGTGCTGTTTTATCGATGTTAAGGTGTCTTGGGTGGCACTGCGTGGGTTTTTAGTGCAGCGTTAGGTTTCAGCGTGGCAGCCTGTAATCTGGGACATGTGTGGGTGACATACTTTAATTCCACTCTATGCAAATCAGGTCAATAATACAAATGCATTTCTATGAAAGTCAAAATTCAGATACTTGTGCATTTTGGTCATTTTGGCTGCCTGTGATGACAGATAAGTCAAATATTTGAGCAATTGGTTGTGCTCCACTTAGAATTGAAATGAAAAGTCTTTTAAAACTAAAATTACATTCCTGAGTTGAATATCAGTAAAGGTAGCAAACATGATGTGGAATTGAAATGAGTTGAAATTCAAAGAAATTCACATTTTTTAAGTATGTGAGGTTTAAAAATCCTTGAAACTTGAAGCTTTAAAAAACAAATTGTGATAAGACTAACCAATTTTATCTTGCCCAATTATTGTTAAAACAAGTTATTGAGGTAATAATCTTGGCACGATAAACTTTGTTGGTCTTGTCTGAAAGAAAAAAGCCTTGAAGCAAAACATATCATATTACCTGCTGAATTTCTTTAAATCACAATTCAGTAAATTCTACTTTCTGTCATTCCAATTTAACTTCCTGTGGCGCATGATTAATTAAATTCAAATGATAACGTGTGTTCTAAAAGGAAGCAAATTCTTAAACTCTAAATTTTGCCAGAGTCTGCAAGGTACCACACAAAGTATAGCAGCAGCCAATCACAAAATGAAAAAATGTAGTCATGCTATACTCTGTCGGTAACAACTCGGATGAATTGACCAAGTTACGGTCTCAGACGTCCTACTGCTCTTAATGATGTTAAACTGTGGTGTTGGACTGTGCAGTGTTATACTGACTCGGTCGAAGTGGTTGAACGAGGCTCTAAACTCATTCATTTGGTCCTGGCTGATGCCTTTGGCGTCACGGGTCAGAATCTGGTTCTCGATCTCGTTAATGGTGCGAGCGATGGTGGTGAGGAGCTGCTCCCAACCTACACGGATGTGCTAGAGGAAGAAAAGAGATGTCAGGAACATACAAATGCACTGGGGGGTTGGAAATAAGCATTTGAGAGTTTTTGTGCGTATATACCTCCATTGTGTAATTAGTGTGTTTGTTGTCAAATATAAGTGCTTCCTGTATTAGTTGATGGTCTCCCTCTAGCTGGTCAATCTTTGGTTTGTAGTTTACTATGCTCTTCTCATACTGCCGCAGGTGGGTCAGCTGATCCTCCAGGGTACCGTGCATCTCAATAGAGATTCGGCCAATTTCCTGAAGATTAAACATTAAAACAATTTTAAAATCAGAGGACAATGACAGTTCTTCCTGAATCTCTGCCTCCGTGTCCAGGGTTTTTCCCTACACATTTTTTCTGAGGCCACCCAAATTATATTTCAGAGCTAATTTAGCAGTATCGGATGCATTCTTTTCCATGATTGACTTCATCTCACTGTCTTCTACAAATGTCAGTGTTAACCTCAGGAAAAATTTCATAAGGGCAAATACCTTAAAATGACTTAAATTATTGAGGGACTGGATGAGTAGAATCCCATAGAATTTTTAACTAGACAGTCCTGTGTCTACTTTGCTCCAAATAGTTATTTGACAAATAATAACTTATATATCCTATGTAAACATATCATGTAATTAAGTAATTAAACTGTTTTAACTGTAAACTGTAACTGTTTTCATTTTTAATATATTTTAAAATGTAATTTATTCCTGTGATGGTAAAGCTGAATTTTCAGCAGGCTTCAGTGTCACATGATCCTTCAGAAATCATTCTAATGTGCTGCTCAATAAAGATTGCTCAATAAAAAGCGGTGCTGCATTCTATTTTTGTGGAAACCGTGATACATTTTTTTAGGATTATTTGATTAATAGAAAGTTCAAAAGAACAGCATTTATTTCAAATCTTTTGAAACATTATAACATTATATATGTCTGTCCTGTCACTTTTGATCAATTTAATGCATCCTTGATGAATAAAAGTATTAATCTTTTCTTCTTCTTTTTTTAAAGTCGCCCTAACCCCAAACATTTGAACGGTACTGTATGTAAATCAACTACACGTGTGACCGTGTATGTAAGCTACTCACCAAGAACATTTTTGACTTTTCTCAGTTCTCTGACAGTACCATAAGAGAATGTGATTAATTTTCTGTTAATTTAGCTCATGTCCCACCTCCATCTTGGTCTGGATCCAGGGCCCAATAACATTTGCCTGATTAGCAAACTGTCTGCGCAGTCTCTCATTATTCTGCTGACGAGCGTGTTCTTCGACCAGGGCCTGATCTCTCTGGGGTACTAACTGCCTCACCTGAGAGGAGAGAGAGAGAGAGAAAAGGTGATTAGGAGAAAGCAGTGTGGAGGTGAATTAAGCATCTCTTCTTGTACCCATTTTCTTAAATATAAAACATATATTCATGTGTAATATACTTGTCTGAAAACTCTGATTCTCCTCTAGTTTATTTTCTGGAAAAAAATTGTGCTCAAACCTTATCCCATTTGGCATTGATCTCCTGGGGGTTGATGGTGGTGTAGGGGTTGGTGCCAGCCATGTTGACGTGGTATGTCTGCACAATTTTAGCAATTTCATTATGGATGCCCAGGATGGCCTGTCGTTCCTTATCTGCCTCAGGCAGTGTGGCTTTAAACTGCTCATGGGCTGTGCTGAGTCCCTGATACACACACACACACACACACACACACACAAAAGAGAGGTGCTATAATTTCCTGAAACATACCTCCTCTGCAACGTTTCAATTTTCACTCTTACATCAACTTTTATATGAAATGCACCAGAACACTTTACAGTCACACTTGAAATCCACCAGATGGATGGATGGACAGATGAGATCATTTAGCATTTTGCACATTTTCTGCTCATTCACACAAAACCACACATGCTGATTTCATATTTAAACACTGTCTTTTTGTGATTTTATAGTCATAGACACTAGACTAGTCCATCTCACGATTTGATTAAAGGTGACCTATTATGCCCATTGTTACATGATAATATAAATCTCTGATGTCCTCAGAATGTGTCTGTGAAGCTTCAGCTCAAAATACCACCCAGATTTTTTTATTATAGCTTGTCAAAGTTGCCCCTTTTTGGGTGTGAGGGAAAACGCACAGTTTTTGTGTGTCTCCCTTTAAATGCAAATGAGCTGCTGCTCCCCGCCTCCGTTCAAGACGACAGCCAATCCTTTTCATGTGCTTCGGATACTATAGGAACAACATAACAGTCGAATTTCTCTCAGGCAAAATGTCAATAATACCCAGTAGCGAGTGCAGCCTTACATGTTTGAACCGGAGTCAGATACAGATGCAGAGCCTCAGGAAGAGGCTGCAACTGTTAGACTGTACATGGACGTTTCTGAATGGTAAGTGGTACATTTATGTAAGTTGTTGTGGAGTTGATTCATCTCATCGACTAGCCTGGCCCTGTACCGTCATGTTAATCTATAAACTGTTGTATAGGTGCTTGTGTGTGAACTGTATTAGGACGCCCACAGAGCCAGAAAATATATGCTGCATGGAGATACAGCAGGTATCGTTTTCTTTACGGTTACAATGTCGGACTGCTGCTTCTCACTCAGGGCGGGATCTAGTGGAGATCGTCACCAGTCGTGGGCGGGGTTTCCCTACTCTTATGTAGGAGTAGGGGGAAATTTGAAACCGCTTGTTGTGAGAGATTGATAATGATATATGGGGATTATAAAAAAGTATTGGGTGGATTTTTACCATTATAGGTTGGTTGTTTACACACACTATGGACACACATCTGTGCAAAGTGAATTTTGCATAATAGGTCCCCTTTAAGCCCTACTTTTAATTCATTCATCCATACTTAGCCAAATTCTGTGACATTCCACATTATACAGTAAATAAAAATTTTATGACTGAGGCAGGCAGACTAGACAGATGGATAAATGGATGATTAATGTGCAATACCTGTATCTCCTCAATAGTGTGGACGATAAAAGTGTCCTGCAGGTCCTCCATGGCTCCCTCCATCCAGTTGTTAAAGGGTGCCGCCCTTTTGGCGAACTCCAGGTACAGCTGATCAATCGTTTCCAACAGTTTCTCTGTCCTCTGAGGGAAGAGATAGAGCCAAGACACACACATATGAGTGCAGAGCACTTACAGCACAAAAACAAACACAAACAGTGGCAGACAGTATATCACCAAAAAAGTGATGCAGCCGTTTTCTGCAGGTCAGAATAGAAATGATAAATTCAAGGTGTTTTTCAAGTTTTTTACCTGCAAGGCCTCACTGCGTTTGTGAGTTAAAACTCCCAGTGAATCCCACTGATCGCAGATCTGCTGACAGCGGGCGTTTACACTGGGAGAGTCGTAGTACTCCAACTCACTAAAGAGCGAGAATGGGTGTGAGAGTGAAGCTAAACTAAACTACTTCAAAGAGCATTGTCTGAATCAGGTTTTTCTGTGTGTTTACTGACTTAAGCTCCTGAGCGATGGCAGCGATCTGTTCCACTCTGTCCTGATGAGCTGCGAGGTCACTCTCAAACGCCTCGTGCTTCTTCAGTAGAGCTTTGATCTCTGAGAGGGTTGCCGTCTCGAAGTCTTTATCCTGCAACATCTCCTCCTTACCTACAGGGAGCAGCAAAGATCAGCAATACCTTAGAGAGAATGAGGAACTCAATTCTTGTAAACAAAGAAAAAGAATGTCCCTGCGTCCCAAAGTGCATACTATCCATCCTAAATAGTATGTGAGATTAGAATAAGTTTGTCCCAATGCATAGTTTGTTGAAAAGAGTGTGACCTACTCTAACGCTGATATTGCCAAAAACTCATTGCTAGTGGAGGATTTGGTTCAGAACTACAAACATGAGTAAAAAGAACTACAAATATGGCAGATGTTCGCAAGACCAACGGTTAGTAGAGACACACTGTAAGGGGTTTGTTATTAATAATCAATATCTAACCTGATGAAAAATATTTTTTTATGTTATATTTAATTTGCAACAACGATTTTTACAGATTCAGAATGATTTGATTCAAGACGATCTACTAATAAAATTCGATGTGATTCGATTAACGATTCGATTCTGCATTTTTAAATTAATTTATAGTTTTATTTAAATGCTTCCGCTAATGTGTATTAGCCAACGTGCAAAATACACAGCGACTGCGACCTTCAGATGGGTGTCTACTATTGCTAAAGTAAGGAACGCAACTTTCATGCGCATCTGACTGACAGATAAACCTCTTATTTCAGTGTTGTTAATATTGTGGTTATTTCAGCAGTTTCCTTTGTACATTATGTTAAATGACATTTAGTTATATGTCATTTATCATTCAATGGAACTGTGCGTATAGTGAATAAATACACCCCTACACATGACTGGCAAATTAACGTACTACTTGTTTTCTTTCTGATATGGTAGGAAGAATTGTTTGAGTAGTGTATATTTAATGAAATAAAATTTGGTGTATATGAAGATGATAACTGTGACAGGATTATTGACAGGCCGGTTGAGACAAAACGCAATTTTGTCCCAAAGCTTGCCTACTCTTCTGCTGCACACTCAAAAGTATCTACTTTTTCCTACACAAAAAGAGTACATACTTTAAGGGCATAGTATAAGTAGTATAAGTAGGCAAATAGGGACGCAGCATGTGTGTTTCTGCTTCGTTTTGCTTCATCTATCTGTTACCGTCAGTCCAGGCTTCGTGGATGGCGGCTTTTTGGCGAAATTTCTCTGCAAGATGGTCGAGTCTCTCCAGTCTGCGAATCTCATTCAGTAGCCACTCTTCATAACCCTTCTCTGCTCCCTCAAGACCTCCCCAAGCATTGGAGATATCCTACACATGCAGACGATTCATTACTGACCACGACCAGTATTACAAGTCAAGTTATTAGAGTTGGATGCTCTAAAACTTTGGTTGATACTTGTAAGTAAGAACTTGTGCCAAGTTCTCACCGAGACCATCTTCCCCTCTGAGGGCATGAACGCAGGGCGGTTACTGAGGCGGAGTTTGGTCTGCAGTGTGTTGAAGTTGATCTCCAGCTGACATTTCTCCTGAACTTTAGGCGGTTTGTGAAGTCGTCGGTAGTCCCGGAAATCCTCCAACTTCTGCTGCATGGCCTGCATGGTGTTCTCCGGAACGCGGTTCTCCAACCACGGGATGGTTCTGCGAATCCACTCCAATAGCTGAAGAGAGCAAGAGAGAGAAAGAGGAAACAAAGGGAGGAAACAACAAAAAGAGGGGGAAAAAAGAGGATAAAACACATTGGAAAAAGTTGGGAGCAGACAGAATGAGATAAAGGAGGTAGAGAGAAAAAGAGATAATGAGATTGGGTTTTAAATATGGGATTTATTGTTTTTTTATTATGAATTAAATACAGGGCTCCCATATAATTTAAAAAATACATTTCCATGACTTTTCCAGTCATTCTGAAATACAGGGTATGGGTTTAATTTATTTATTTGATTTTATCTTATTTTTTTATTTATATACAGTATATAATTATTGTGGAATTATTACTTTATTTAGAGATTGCACTCACAAAAAGATTAACAAAGCTAATAGCTGAGCATAAAATAATTCACATTCTGATCTTTTATGATTGTATTAATTTTCATGGAACTGCCTGGCCTGGAAAGCAGTATTTTAAAATTCCCTGTTTTCCATGACCATAGGAACACTGTAGAGTAAATGTGCTAGATATTAGCTGAGTTTAAATGACTGAAACTTCTCACAGGCCCTAAATGAGCACAGGTTGAGACGACAGGATAGATAAGGAGACGAGACGAGAGGAGGATGGGAGTGAAGAGGACAGAACATGAATGAGTGTGCTCACATCACTGGCTAGTTTCTCATAGTCTTCCATCAGTTGCTCGTTCTCCTGATTGACAGCCAGCACTTTGCAGATCCGATTGGCTGCTGTCTCGGCCTGAGGGGGTAAAGGACAGTGAATCTGCTTCTGTTTCTGTGGAAACCACATCAGCGCCATGGCAACGCTGTTAAGGTTTTGTGTGTTTAAGTGTGATGAGGTGCTCAAGTCAATTTATTACCGTTACCAAAAAGCAATCAACCGCTGCGTCAATATCATATAACCCTTCTGTGCGTGTTTAATTATAAATGTGTGTATTTTTGGAGGGGAGGGGGTTGGATGTTAGGAAGTGAGTTGCAATTCTAAAAGCCAAAAAGGAAGAGGAGAAAACAATGATAAGCTCAGTTTACCGTTGTCAGTGACAGAGTTCATGCAGTGGCTCTCAACTTTATGATCATCTTTTGAATGCTAATCTGAAATGTTACCCATGTTGGCACATAATGCTGATCAACAGTGGATCAAATGTTATGCTTTTTATTGGAAAAAATTTGTTTTCAAGAAATCAGCAGTTTCTGTTGAATAGTGCAAAAGTAAAGTTTTAATTTAAAAAAAAATCAATACAAACATGAACATCATACGCTCTTTCAGTTTCCATTGTTCAGATGAAAATGAAAATACTAACTTTTTTTTACTAGGCTTATATTGATTTGTTATTTGTACTTTTGTTGAAAATAAAAATATAAAAAACATTATAGAAGTGCTTTTTAAATGTTTTTACATTTATATTGATTATGATTAAAATCCAAAAATTAAGTGATATTGTTTTGTACAACTAAAACTGAACTGGTCATCAAAATATACTAATTCTGTCATCATCTACTCATGTCATTTCAAACCTGGAGTCTGTGACTATCACTAAAACAATACAATTCTGTCTTTTCTAATTAAATTAGCTTGTTTTATCCTGATACACTTACTGGGCAAAGTCATTTAGAACAATCCACACAATAACGGTGCATGGGTGTGGATGTGGGTGTGTCAGAGGAAGTTTTGTTGAATACTGAACTGTTTGGTGGATTTACAATCAGACTCGTGCCTTATACGAGCAGACAGGATCTGAGTGTGCAGGGAACACACACCCAGCTTGTAGAAACTATTTATCGAGGGATGTTAGTCATCAGTTCAGAAACGCTCACACAGAGTTGAGGAAACCCAGCTGGATGTGATGAATCAGCACAATGAAGTAGTAACTTTCACCCTGTCAGTGAGAAACATGCTGCCTCTGAATGAACTTTTGTGATTTTAGACTCAGTCTAAACTAATTCAGAATTGTAAGTCTATATGAAGTGACTTAACACGTGAGAAGACCCACATGAAAAATGAGAAAATACATATCGTCTGCCCCTTGTTAATTAAATATTTTAGTAAATTTAGTATGCATGTTACATACGTTAAAGGTAACATCTAAATTGATTGGTTTCATACAAGCCAAAACTATTATTTAATAGAACTGAATCAATCTGACTACCTTAAATTACTTCTTTTTTTTTTTAAATTAAGGTTAGGCAGAAAAAGCAAGTGATGTATTGTTTCTGCCAATCGTGATATGTTTATGCCACATTAAAAAGCGCAAACATATTATTTTGTGGTATAAGCTGCGTATGTGGCTTCTGTGCTTTGGGCTCATGAGTTTGCCTAGGCGGATTCAGATTCATGAATCTATATGAACTGACTCGGATTCTTGAGTCTGCCTAAACAGATTCACTGCTGTGAATTTTCTGGACCAACTCTTTACTGACACAGAAGGAATTATGAACAATAAATATTTATAAAGATGTTTGAATAGGAATGAACCGACTAACTGTCCCGGTGATTTTAGCAGGACATCTATTTCAACATATATTCTAAAATGTAAAGAAGTTTGATGGTTTCTATACGAGACACAGTGTGTGTGTGTGTGTGTGTGTGTGTGTGTGTGTGTGTGTGTGTGTGTGTGTGTGTGTGTGTGTGTGTGTGTGTGTACAGATGTGTGGAGAAACAGAGCTAGGTGTGTTATGTAATACTAGAGCAGGGTTGCCCGGGAAACAGCCAGAACTGACACAAAACCAAAGAAGGAAAGAGAGAAATATCACAGCCAAACAAGAAATCAGAAAGAAGTCACAATGAAGTTTCAGAGCAGATGGGTTCTGACCCGACAGTGACATCAGAGACTGACCTCACCATAATAGCCCTTGTGAAAAAGAAGTGCGCTTAATTGAATTTAATAATCACTTGTAGTGTACTTCAAATCTTAAAAAGATATTTTTTAAACGTATTTTCAGATAATGGAATAATATGATTAAAAAAGGCCACAGTTTTTCTTAACACACTTAAGTACACTTTTAAAAACTACACTTTGTTAATGTAAAATTAAGTGTTACTTTAACCTGTTAAGCTTCACCAGAGCACGGGCGCACTGAAGCATTTTTTTTTTTTTTTAATAGTTCAAAGTTACTATCAGATTTAATGTTATAACCTTGACAAACTATACATCATTAAGAAGATATAAGACTCAAGTTTCAGTATTTGACCACTATTGTATTCTGAGAAACTTGTAGTGACAGTTATGTCTTAATTTGTGTCAGGAGTTATGCAAATAAAAAATGAGTCGTTACCTTTAATATGAATTATGAGCGTCGGATTATGTGTTAACTAACATATTAACACAAATTAAAAATACATTAATATAATTTTAACTGTAGTGTGTTATTAGATATTTTAAGTTAATACATTTTAAATGTAATAAATTACAACTTCGTCATTACAAATTTGTAATTTCATTACATGACATAGAAAGTTGTGTACATTCAGCAGCACACTTTAACCATATTTCAAAGACAATCAATAGAAGTCATTTTGAAATGATATATTAAGATGTATTTAAGTGGGTCTTTTCAGTAACTACAGTAATTGCATTTAATATGAATTTACATTATAATACATTTCCATTTAATTGCAAATCACTTCTAATCAAGTGTCTGAAAATATTACATTCAGTTACAAAATATTCTTTTAAAGTATATTATTTCCTTAAGAACTCTTTCTAAAGTATGCTAAAGATTACTTCTTTTTCACAAGCAAGTTCGGTTGAGTGAAGAACAATATCTCTTTCAGTCTAGATTTGACTAGGATTTTGATGTGGAAGCTGATTGGCTGATGTCGGTCTGCGCTCACCTTCTGTTTGCCTGAGAAGGCATGGTAGTAACATGACACATACGTCATGATGGCCTTTTCATCGGGACGCAACGTACTAACGATATCTGCCCAGGGAAAGAGGGAGCGGGAACAGAGAGAGAAAAGGAGGTGGAGAGGAAGGGAGAGAAAAAAAGCACAGAGTAAAAGACTGCATAGACACAAAGACAAACGGGGCATAGTTCTACAGAAATGATACAAGGCATGAAGAGGTCTCCAGGAAGTCTCATTGATGCCGTGAATGTTTGGGTATTTTCTTAGGAGACTGAAGTGGAGACACACTCATGCCTTCATCATAAGAATTAATTTCCTTCATGCAACAGGTGGAAAGACCCATGCAACTGTAGAAGGAGCATGAGCCCTGATGGGCGGAGCTTAGCACTGCAAAGAGTCAGAAAGAGGCAGACTGTTAGGAGTGTAGTCATGGTCACAAGAAACCACGACATCCAGTAATCACTGCTACTGGCGATCACGAAAACCAGTGAGCGGAAACAGAGTGAAGGGAGGGCCTTATTGGGTGAGTGTAGAAGTTCATGACATTGGGAGGGGGGTGCCCTGCGATACCTTCTGCGCCCCAGAGAAGGCATGGTAGAAGCTAGAAACGTAGGTCATGATGGCCTTCTCATCGGGACGAGCCGTACCAACAATATCTGCAGAGAAAGAAGGGGGTGATATTAAAGTAATAAGAGAAAAAAAAAAAGAATGATCAGAGCACATCACACACAGTCACATACTTCAGAGGCCCATACGAGGGGACTTCCTGTGTAAAGAAAGAGTTATTGATGTGAATGGAGATATGAAATCATCATAATCAGAGCCGGAACCAGGGCACATAAATCAGGGGGGCATTTATATTTGTGGGGGTGGTGGGGGGATTCGGTGGCTGCCAAAATCATGTTCAGCCTTGGTAATGGGTTGGATGCGTGCATTTGTAATCACTTTCAAATGCGTGCTCGCTTTTCTCTTTCACGGCACAGTAACTCGTTTGGGGGGGGGTTGGATGGCAAATACCGGCCCTGATTATAATCAACCTAAAAAGAAACGATCTTCAAAATGCCTAACAAGTTTAAACAAGATTTGCAATTTCTGAAGGAAATCCTAGTGCTTTCAAGCAACAAGAGAATAATGGTAAAGTTTTAATTCAAATGTTGTTGCAAATCGTGCTGGTTTATATTGCTTGTGGAAACACATAACAGCCTTATAATTTCCAGATTTTATTACAAATGAAAAATATAATTTATTTATATATTACCATTAATATGATATATTCAAATAAATAAACAAATATTAAGAGGGTACATACTATATTAAATATATATCAGTAAAAAATACTATAAATATTCAAAAAATATTTATCAGTATAAATATTTTTCTGGGACATATAACAAAACATATTTTATTCATGTGAATAAGAATCCACACATAATGTAGACACCGTCTTTGCAGTGTATATGGGCTTTATATTTAATTAGAAATAGTTGTGAGAAAGAAAAGCATATAGATGCAAGAAAGACACATCTCAACTCAGTATGCACATATTATGACATCACCATTCTATGAATTTTATTAAAAAAAATTGTTGAAAAAGTATAATGCTCACAAAATCTAGAAATAGATAGCACACCTAAGCCTGAAATGATCAGCAAAACAAAGTTTAATTGCAGACTGCATGTTAAGTGGTTCTGGGTTGAGAGATTAAAACAAACCTTAACCAGAATGTTTGATGAATATCAAGCACAGCAACAATCTCATCACGAAACATCACGGCCCATTATCCTAAAAACCCCTCTGAACAGGCTAAATGTTAGGAAAACATCCACAATCACACCTGCAGTAATGGGGTGTAATTCAACCTACACACATACCTGTGTGCCTCCTACAGCTCTATATTTAGACAGAGGTCTAACCTAGTTTCACAGTGAAATGGAACAGAAAGAAACTGTCCTCTAAATGTCTTACCTTCTGCGTCCAGCATCTTAGGGATGTCCAGGTACTTCTCAGCGACATCAAAGGCGGTGTTCAGATTGGTCATTGGGTCATCCTGAGTGAAAGCGAACATCAAAACATGTGTCATTGTCTTTTATATTGCTGGTCTCTAAATATGGTCGGAGGTTCTCGTAATGCCTCACCTTGCGCAGTTTACCGTAATCAATGAGCTCTGGACGATGTCTGTGAATGAGTGCACAGAAGCCCAATCCATCCTTCCAACTGACAGAGACACAGACAGAGAAAGGTAATATATGATGCTGTAGCACAGCGTTCAGTTGCAGTATCTCTGCCTTTTCCCATCATTCAATCTGTTTCTCACTAATGCTTATTTCCTGTCTGCTCACCTGATGTGGAAATTCTGAATGTTGACGTTTTTGTAGGGAGCTGTTTTCCTTTGGCACCAAAGCAGCAAGCCTTCTTTAGCTGAGGTCTCTGCGCACACACACACACACACACACACACAATCTCAGTAATGGAAAGACAATGTTGTCATTTAAATGACTCACACATTCCTGACATTGCGTGTGTTTTTAACAGTGAATATTCAAGAAATCCAAAAGAGCAGAACCGTATTTAATTATTAAGACATTAGTCATTCTGTTAACTCTCATGATGTTTAATAATACACACAAATGAACTACCTACTGTCTTTTTGTTCAAGATCTAAAGCACCACTTATAAACTTGTCTGTGTGTGTGAGTGAGATATATTTATATATACCCTCCACTGAGATGTCCTGGATGGCGAAGCGGAGGATAATGGTCCAGATCATCCCTAGAGTCATCTTAGCATTTCCATCAACAATCTCTGAGCAGAACAAACACACGCACACCAGCATCACATTTACTGTAAGGGTTAGGTGATGCGTTAGGTGATGTTGAGGTTAGGTGACCTCAACATTGAGATCACTTTATAAACTAAAGCCATATCGAAATCATAGACAGGTTTTATATTATATATATATATATATATATATATATATATATATATATATATATATATATACAGTAATTATATATATGTATATATATATATATATATATATATATATATATATTAGGGCTGCACGATTTGGGGAAAATGTCATATTGCGATTATTGAGGTCAATATTGCGATTTTTGAGGTCAATATTGCGATTATTGAGGTCAATATTGCGATTATTGAGGTCAATATTGCGATTATTGAGGTCAATATTGCGATTATTGAGGTCAATATTGCGATTGCGATACAATAAACAAACGGTTTCATGAGTCAACTTGCTTGGTTCTAAAGCAAAATGCACACACAGATTAGTGATAATTCTGAAATGTGTATTTCTCAACTCAAACTAGCAACAACAACTAAATGATTGATAACACCTATAATGATCAATAAGCCATTGCTGTCTGGATAAAAATAATTGTGTGTGTTATTGTTCGTTCAAGCGCGAACGAGAACTGTATTCTGGCATGCGGTCTGTGCAGGCGCATGATACTGGCGCGCGTCCAGTCAGGACATTCACATGCAGCGCGCTCTCTTTTGACTTGTCGCGCATGAATGGTTTAAAAGCATTTGCACGAATAAGAGCGGGATCATGTAACACTAGCCAAAGGATGACAAAAATAACAGATGCTGCGTTAATTGCGTTAACAGCCCTAATTTGTTTATTTCATATAAAAGCATTTTACGTCATATAATCGCATAGGCTTGACATCGCGATTGCGATATGATTAATCGTGCAGCACTAATATATAATTTTATTTTATTTTTTATTACGGTAATGATACAGTAAATTTCGTAGGTCTAAAAATTATATCTACTTTAAATAATTATTGTTCATTTTTTCCTTTTGATTTTCTGGGTGACCTGGACATATTCTTGACAGATTTTGTAAAAATCACTCCTGTGCTTTCACTCCTGTGAAAATTCCTCTGGCATCCCTCTACCATCACAACTCCACCCTTATTCCAAATAATGATATTATATCTTAAATATTACACAACCTTTAATAGTTAAGACTGTAAAGTGAGAAGGCTGTGGATATTAGCGAGTGTCTAGAAGGGTTTTAGAGTCTAAAGTGCAGGAGAACAGCTTTTGCCAGATTGTTTATTTTGATATGATTAAATTGAGTTAAAATGTGTTATACTTTTAAATACAAAACTGCTGAAAATGTCCCCAAAAGCTGATTTTTGGAGACATTCTCAAAAGGAAAAAGGGTTTATAAAGGCTATATAATATTAAGACTGAATACTGTCTGTCTGTATTCACTTTTAAATATGCAAAAAGGTTTATTTTTATTATTGTTTTTACACACAGTTGTATATGGGAAGTCCCATTTAAATATCTAGGTAAACATGCATGCGTTTCCTCTCCATCTTCTTAGGCTAATCTCATAATACACTCTACACACATCCCAGTATGTGCTTGTGTGTATGTGTATCCCAGCTTTGCCAGACAAACACACACACACAAACTGGTGGTAATAGTATGTAACCAAGGCAAAGGCTTTGGTAGATGGCTAATCTGTCTGGAATGCCGCTCTGGATTAAAAATAGAGAGAGAGAGCAGGTAACAGGAAAAATACACACATTTTCAGATAGATCTAATATATGTCAGGTATGTACTTCATGTCTAACCTATTTAACTGTATTGGAAGGGGGAGGGACTTCATGTGACATGAGATATAAGCACATATCACATACAGGCAGATCGTCTGATAGCCATTGATCCCACATGCTGGAAACACTGAACCCATGACCCTGGAAGCCTGCAGAATATAGGTCACTTCAGGAGGGGAGGGGGGGGGGGGGGGGGGGGGGGGGACCTACCCTCTGCTCCAATAGAAACCAGTTTGACTCCTTTGCTGGCGATGAAGTCCAGAGCTTTATTCACATTGGAGATCTTATGGACTCTCATTTTTCCTCTTTCTGGTTTGGCCAAACGTTCCCCTACAGAAAGACGGTTTAAATATCCGGAATCATAATATTACATCACACTGCCCTCAGATGACCAAAACAGGTACACAATTACTTTAATTTCACACTTATTCCTGACAGTTATCAACTAGCTTGTAGTATGCAAATTCTATTTTAAGAAAAAAAAGCCTTTTAATGCATTTTATTATTTTGTATGCAAATTCATATGAATGGAGATAAATATTATTTATACAGGGAACACTCTGTAACTAATTTTCATAATCTTAATCTATAAATGTATTTATAAAGCACAATAAAACAACAGTAGTTAATCTTTGTGCTTGAACAATATCAATTAAAAAGCTAGAATGCGTACAACAGTATGACAATGAAACACAACATAAACACATAATTAAAGCTTAAACTAGCCCCATCTGACTCAAAGATTATAAGTCTTATCAAAGACATAGGTTTTTAGTTTCGCTTTAAAAAGTGATTCTATCGAGATAGGCTGTAGGCTGAAAGCAGTAGGCTGTTCCACAATTTAGGGCCGGCTATGGCAAAAGCCCGGTCACTACTTTTCTTCAGCCTGGATCTAGGGGCTCTTTGGCCCCGTTTACACCTGGCATTAAGATGCGCTTTGGTCAATGAGATCACAAGTGGATGACGCTAAATACAGGTGTAAACAGGGTCTAAAACGTTTTGAGCTTATCCACTTCCGACCACTTTTAGAGGTTGTCGAAAACACATTTGACTCGATTGCTTTCGCAGTGTCGACGCTCATGTGGTCGAATATGTTTGAACAGCCACAAAAGACTGTCTACTCTCCGCCTACTGACCTCACGCGTAAACATTATGGGCTTTGTCTTATTAACTTATCATTATTAGCTTTGTTGGCTGAAGACCCAAGTTTGGTTTGAAGACAAAAAAACGTACCAAGGACAATGTTTTCTCACCATTCCTGACGCTCTCCATGTTTATCCGTGATCTCCGGTCGCGTTCATATGTAAATTGCTTAAGTTTATTTCGTCCATTTCGAAAGTTATGAAAAAACCCATACATTTCCCAACCCATAGACCCTCCCCTCAAAGAAATCAGGACAGAAGTGTTTT